>NC_139683.1:57643167-58843167 GCF_964106915.1 Podarcis gaigeae | reverse complement strand
TCATGGGGGGGGGGGAAAGTTTGGACAAAGGAGTCCATGGACAATTTTTTTTATTGAGAAAAAACACGCGCAAGTGTTTCTACCTTCCAAGAAGCAGTAATCAAGCAAGCTTTGTTTATTTTCACTCTTCTCAGTAGGACATAATATAATTAAGGGCATCTTTGTTATACAAACAAAAACACATGATTTCTCCTCTCAGCTTTGTGTGGCTGACCATACGGTTCTGGCCTCAGCACATGTAAGTCTGTGTGCCTATCCAGTTAGCTAAACTCATACCCAACCCATATTTTCATGTAAACAAACATACAACTTTATAGACTTGAAAAGAAACTTGAAGCAATCAACTTCCAAATGCAGAGGATAAAAAACTTTGCTGTAGAAGAAGGATTAATGGTGGTTTGAATCTGACTGAGATAAGAGAGGTGGCATGTATGGATGAGGTGAAAAGAGAGTGCAATATTTGGCTTTCCAAGCTGCTACTTAGAGGAGCAGATGACAAGGTCAGAGAGACTTTTCTTCTTCTGGGGAGAACTGGCTTCAACAGGGTGACATAGCCTAAAGGTAAAGGTACCCCTGCCCGTACGGGCCAGTCTTGCCAGACTCTGGGGTTGTGCGCCCATCTCACTCAAGAGGCCAGGGGCCAGCGCTGTCCGAAGACACTTCCGGGTCACGTGGCCAGTGTGACATCGCTGCTCTGGCGAGCCAGAGCTGCACACGGAAACGCCGTTTACCTTCCCGCCAGTAAGCGGTCCCTATTTATCTACTTGCACCCGAGGGTGCTTTCGAACTGCTAGGTTGGCAGGCGCTGGGACATAGCCTAGATAGCTGCAAACAACTGATGCCTGGTAATTGATAATTGTTGACCAGTTGTTAACAGATCAACAAACATAAAAATTAAGTTGTAGAAACAAATAACACAATGTTTATTTGAGACAGAACACACCCTTATCTTTGTAGAGTCTCTTATCTTCTTTTAGCAATGGCACCAGTAATTGATTTTAAATAGTTGTGGTCATCTTCATAAAGTGCTGTACAATGAACCTTCTCTGTATTCTTAACCATGCTTACCATCTATTTTCCTGAATCTCCCGAGAGATTAAAGTGTTCATCATGCCTTAAGACTAATGGCACACCGGTGTTTATCCACATATGGAGAAACAGTGAGGTCAAGGGTTATGCCCTTGACTTTATACTTTGATTTCCCCATGGTTTTAGAAGATGCTAGAAAAGCTGGAGGTTCAAGGCGACAACACTAAAGGTAAATCCACCAAGTTGATGGTGGCAAAAAGATTCTAGCAATTGCTTGTGAACTTTCCATGGATAATATATAATAATGTAGGCAAATATATGTGGCAGTATGGTGAACTTCCTTGGATTTCTGATTGGTTCCAGATTTGTGGTTAAAAATTGCCTAGTGGTCAGACACAACTTATGTCTTGCTTTCCATGTGGTAATAGGTGCAGCAGCATACATTTCCGAATGTGTAATAAATGGTTATCTGCATCCAACAGTATTGCTGCCTTTTTTCTCTTATAAATGCATAGTGCAAGCTTCATCAACCTCAGTCCTCCAGATGTTTTGAGACTACAATTCCCATCATCCCTGACCACTGGTCCTGCTAGCTAGGGATCATGGGAGTTGTAGGCCAAAAACATCTGGAGGGCCGAGGTTGAGGAAGCCTGGCATAGTGTCTCTAAATACACAGGGTGGGATTTACCTAACGAGTCCCATCAGCAGAAGCCCTGCACAAGGAATTCTACTTGTGCAATGGGGTTCCCCCGTCTTCTTCCTCTGTGCACACCCTGTGCCCACTGAAATACAGAACAACTGGAAAAGCATGGCGCTGGGCTTCCATTAACACACCTGATTTACCGTTTGTGTGTGTGTGTGTGTGTGTGTGTGTGTGAGAGAGAGAGAGAGAGAGAGAGAGAGAGAGAATGAGAATGACTGGTTTGTACATAGTTGTGCTCATTCTATAAGGAATTTTAAAGTTCAGCTGTTTATTTCCCTTGCATGCTCATTAGGGAAGGCCACATAAATTTAACTGTCAGCACTTCTAATTGTGGAAGGTAAAAAGCTTTTCCAGAGTCCCATGTTCTGGAAAGCTGAGTGAGTGAGTGAGACAGTCAGACAGTCTGTGTGTATGTAAACTTTTACGTCATTTTCTGATTTCTGGTAGTGATTACTGAGAGGGAGTCAGAGAGAGGAAATCTCAGCAGAAAAAAGAGAAGGAAATATTTAAATATGTAGATCTGGTCTATATAATTAAAGGGGCACATTTTGCTACATTATATGATACTGAGATTTGAAACAACAACAAAAACAAACCTCAAAACAATATATGGGAAAGTATGCCTCAAAAGTGTGTTCAATTAGCAATTGGACTGTAACTAAGAGGAAAACCTTTAACTAAGATAAAGGTTCCGTTTCACCAAAGATAAAAATAGAAAATACCCCAAGGCTTTATGCAAAGAAACTACAGTGAGAGAGCAGCTTTCTGTTGAGCCTAGTTCAGGAAAAAATGTGAAGGGAGACTTATTCAGTCAGCAAAACATACATGGTAGACTCCTGAGAACAGACTGATATGAGAAGCTCTTGTTCAGAAATGGTTGCGTAAAGTCCTTCAAAGCCCCGACAGCTTTGATCAAAATCTCTGATGGTAGAAAGAATATTTGAGGGCCTCAAGGTTGCTAGAAGCTTGGGAATGAATCTGTAAGCAGTGAATTTTTCAGGGGTGATGTGACCTGGAGACCATTGCATATCTTTTCATTGTTGAAAGAATCACAGTGCTTCCTCTAAACTTTCTGTTCCAAACAGCAGATGGCCTTACCTCTTCCTCTTCAAGAAACTTCAACTTGCAGATTCAGTGTAAACCATCTATTTTTTGTGGGTGTGAAGTGTTACCACTTGGAAGGTCATCTGCATTATCTGGGTCCTTACTATTTGTTTTGGTTTCTTACAGTCTTACAGTTCCTTCTCCCACAATAGCATTATTTTACATCAAATAGTTTCGGTGCCTTTGGAATTAATTACAACATTCAAAATTCAGTGCATTACAGCTTTAAAGTCACATACTTTACTACAAGAAGTTGTGTGTATGCATAAACACACAGGTTTTTGTTGTTGTTTCTAGATGCAATTTGTTTCATAATGTAATGCCCACAGTAAAACAAAGGAGATGCTTGCACTTTCATATATGCAAGCCGTTGGATAAAATTTCAAAATGGAAATGGAAGCAAATATTTTGGGTTATTGATATTTAGCCATAACAGGGCTACTTTGACACATAAACATACACCTTGAAAATTGTCGTTCTGTCTAACAACACACCCTGTCTCAAATATTCATAATGATGCGTCCAGATCAGCTTATACTGAAAAGGACATATTTGTGATCATAAATGGTTGACTCAGATTTGTGTATATCACTTGATGGCTTCTAGGTGTGAAAGTCATGACAGATAAAACACCACATATAGAGCTTTCATATTGCCATTGTCATCGGCGAAGCTGGGCTCTTGGACCTGTGGTCCTGTCCCAATTTCTTGGGAAGTGTTTGGAGAAGGACTTTGTGGTGGCGGTATTGCAGGCCTGGAATTCTACCGAGTTGTTCCATCTCTTTCCAGTTTCATACACATCTGTCCTGCAAGCCTTCAAACTGTTTAATCAAGGGAGCCTTTTCCTGGTGTATTTCTAGGATATTCATACACTGCATGACTCAAACTGAAATTCACAGATTCAGGATGGTTTTGGCTAGGCCTTTTCTTTTTCACTGAGTGTCTGTTTTATGTTTCCTGTCTGTAGGTGCATGCTTCACTCCTTGACCATATTCCTTGTATACTGATATGTAGACCATGGCTTGGCTTGTTCATTTATCTGAATACATTTTTCCTTCTCTGCTCTGTATGTGTTTGATTTACTGCAAAACCACCCATTCCAAAGTAGATGCCATTGATCTAAATGAGATTTGCTCCAGGCAAGCATGCATAGGATTGCAGTCTTCTCATTTTCTGAGTTGGGTTTTGATCAGTGGGAGGTCTGGTTAGGTCTGAAAAACACTGTTTGGTTTCTGGGGACCTGGAAGCAACAAATGGCCCCTTTAAAATCTAACAAATTTACTGCAGCGTAAGCTTTCATAGAGGAAAGAATGGGGGACATAGTTAGTGAACAATTGAGAGAGTACTAAATGACAGGTGAAAGGAGAACACTCCCATAAGCATCTTGAGGGCCCACAAAAACCTGAAACTAAACAGTATACTTACCTTGTTTGTTCATTCGTATGTATCACACCTGTGGCAGGGAAGCCTTTGACTCCACTAGTCTTGAGTGAGTATGATATAAAGAATTTTTGCCAGCATTTCAGGACAGTATCCAGCAACAGTCTATATGTCACCAGGGAGTAAATCATCACATTGCAATGATGGGAGGAAAAGTCAGGTTGAATTCAAGAACGCTGAGTAGGAAGAGATCACAGTAGGATGGAAAGTGAAGTTCGGGGGAGACTACAGGCAGAGTGACTATAGGAAGCTGTATTTACAGGGGGGCTAGCCAGGTATTTTGCCCCAGGTGAAGCCTCCAGAGGAGCGCCATTGAGGTGTGTGTGGTGTGTGTGTGCGCGCGCGCCAAACTGCGAGTAGGGTGGGTGTGCCAAATTGGGTCTTTGACTTGAGTGAAATACAGCCTAGTTTCGCCTCTGAGGAACGGAACAGTGAGTGGTGAAACTGAAGTCTTGAGAGGGTTGGTTGAAAGACCAACCCTCTCAAGCTTCACGTACGTAGGTGAAGTCTTCTTCAGTCTATCCCTGTGCCAGGAAAAGCCTCATCATTGGACGATGAGAATCCTAGTACCCAAGAGTCAGTTGAGTGAGGGGTTGGAGGCTGAATTTCACCTGCTGATTTGAGCTAACAAGCCAGTTCTTTTGGCTACAAGCTTCTAGTTGTGTTTGAAATAACATGAGGCCGTTTTGAAGAACAGAGGGGGAAAGAGCTAAAATATGGAAAATATCAGTGACATGTAATTACTGGCTACTCTTTCCCTATTGATTTTCTCATTGATATACTTGCTGTTTGCTTGCATGTGTGATGTGTCACGATGACATTTAAGCCTGCGTTGTAGGCAACATTCATTCATCCAACAAATGAGGTGGGAAGATAAGCATTTTGAAAGCCCCGTTTCCCGAGAAGGCATCTGTGCGCCACCAACCTGTGCTTGCTTTCTCATTGCAGCAGTAAATTGTTTCAAGCCTGTCGTCATGATGATGAGTTATCATTAGCCTCTTATCTCCGACAGAAGAGCCTGTAGTTGATCAACTTTCCCAGAACTGGAATGATGACGATCAGTCTGACAGAGCATGTCAAGCAGATGAAAAGGGGAGCTTGGAACGGCAGAAACATTAATGAAAAATAGTTTATTAAAACCCAGCTCCTTTCGAAGTTGATAGGAATTTGACTGAGAAAATTGTATAAATTTGGTTTATCAGTCAGAAACAATCCTTTCTTAAGTTACATTCTGATATGTACTGAAAGTATTCTTTTTTGTTACCGAAGTGATGTAAATATTGATGGCAAAATTATGGCATTAGAAGGAGAACAAGCATCACCATTTGTCATATGAGTAAAGCAGATGTTAGGGCAAAGAGGAGATAAAAATGGAAAAGGACATGTGTTCTATCTAGTTCCCATGAAATCTCCATGGCAGCTTTTCTTTGATCTGGGTTTTCATGGATGTCCTAAGAAATTTTGCTGTCTGAGATGGAATAGCAAATGTTCCCTCTCCATCAAGATGCAGCCTCCAAGACTGGTCATTTTATTTTGTCACCTGAGGCAGAAAATCCCGCAAGCACTTCTTCCTTTCCCTGGCGGTAAAAATCCAACAATTTTAAATCAAATAACATTTTTTCGGCCCTTTCATTGCTCCCAAAATCAACTGCCTAAGACGGCTGCCTTTTCACCTTTAAAATGTGTGCGTAGTTTTGATCACAATTTTGTTAGTGTGTCCCCTAAGGATTTTGACAAAATCTTACAACATTATGCATATTTCTAAATGTTTTCAGGGCTCTAACATACTTCCTTCTTTCCAATATGGAATATGTGTGACTTTATTCTTTTCAGCCATGTGTAGCATTTTTTAAAAATATGAAGTGAGGAGCGAGTAATTAGAAAGACTCGTTTTATTACGCCACTTGCAAATTAGTTCACATTTTGTGATTCTTCATGGTAGACCACACACACATGCCTTGGATTAAAATTAGAGCAAAGCCACATACTCACCAGAATTTTGTCACATAGTTGCACTTGACTAGACTGTTTCACAGCACTGTTTTTTGTTTTTTTGTTTTGCCGAAGGAGGGTGGGTGTTGCATGTTTAACTCTTTAAAAATTTTCTCAGGGAATCTTGCATGGCACAGAGATCAGTTTTGCTTTTCTGTGTTCCAGAAGATTTTATTTTTCTGGATATATATATATATGGGAGGATTCATTGAGCAGCCCCACTTGTATTCTGAAGTAGCATAGCTACATGTTGTGATTCTGCTGATTGTGTAGCTAAGCTAAAGACAAGAGTTGAAGTTAACTGGTGTCCTTGCATTCAGAGGAGAACTTTTGATCCAATAGAGATGTCAACTAACAGCAGAGAAGAGTAGATTGCTTTTACTGATGCCCCCTTCTTTCTGTAGCATACACACTGTTCTGTCCCAAATCTCTGGAGCTGCTTTCCAGTGTGTGTTAGTTTAGTTTGAACAATCGTTTGAGGAGGAACTAGGATCATTGCATCATGGTTTGATCCTGTCCTTGCTTGAACAAACCATAGTTTATACTAACCAGAGCTCTCTGGATTTTTGAAAGATTGTAAGGTGAGGAAAGAGTGGTTTTGGGTTTTTTTTTTTGGGGGGGGGGGATGAAATAAATCTATGAGTAGAAAGGTACAGTCATACCCTGGGTTACGAATGTTGCGGGTTGCACCTTTTCGGGTTGCGGACCGCGCCAAACCCGGAAGTACCGGAACGGGTTACTTCCAGGTTTCAGAGCTTTCACATCCTCAGAATGATGTCATATGCATGCACAGAAGCACAGAATTGCGTCATGCGCAGGCACAGACGCTGCGCTTCAGGCTGTGAATGCTTTGGGATGTGGATGTGCCTCCCGCACGGATCACGTTTGCAACCTGAGGTATGACTGTACAATAGCAAAGGCAGATAATCATACATTGGTTCTGAGTGGCTTTTTTGCTCTATACCTAGCACATGATTGCTTAGCTGATATTTTTACTGAAGATGATTAACTTAATGCTTTCTAGATAGCAGGTGGATCTGCACCCCAGTGGATGACATGTAGAGATTTGCCACCTGCTTAGGCTGCTCCCCCTTGCCCACATTAACTTGACATTAATTAGCTCTGAGCCTTCAGACAACAGGAAAACATGTGCCATCTTAAGTGCAGCTTAATATTTTATCAGCAGCTGTGGTTGATCTTAACTGTGGTTTAGGGGAACAAGCCAACTTCAAACCATGGTTGATCCTGGCTTGTTTTCCTAAACCATCGTTAAGATTAACCATAGTTTCAGGTTTGGACATAATGATAAATCATGACATATTGAAAACAGAAGTCAATGCTCCTGATCTCCTTGGGTTTGCACTGGAGAAGGAGGAGATGCACATCAGCCCAAAGTTTCTGCATTCAACACTAACCATAGTTTTGTGTTATGCTCCAAGCAGATTGCTAATACCCAGTGGCTGAGAAGCAACAGTGGGAATGAGCTTTGCCCTTTGTAGGAAGCATGATGTTAGACGAGATAGACATCTGCTCTGAAGTAGCAGTTAAAAGTGCACATCACTACCAGCTGCTTTAATTTTTTGGTGGTATAATTAAATTTATGCCCCAGCCCTATGGCCAGGTATGCCCTCTGGGTGGCTCACAACAATAAAACCAGCACAATATTAAGCAAGAACCCAACACTTGTTTATAGTTAACGTTAATATAAGAGAGCTACAACAAGACACAATTAGCTATAAGCGGATGAGAAATCTGCACAATTTTGGGCGCAAGTGAATTAGTTTTGCCTTGACTTGTCTCCACCACTAAACTGATGACTCAGCTCGAGCTATATGAGATCAATGCATTCAGTTTAGTTCAATAAATATTAAAACCTGTACAACAATGGGTTGTTTTTAGACTGGGGCTCGTTTTCTGTGCTAAACGCTTCTGTTTATTATTTTGTGAAAGTCAAATTAAGTGTTCACTATCAGCTGTTTTTATACCCAGAGTGCTGGAGTTCTTTGATCCTAAGGCTTAAGAGACTTAAGGGTGGACAGGATAAATAAATTCAGTTAGGTCAGAACAAGTCATAAGAGTCCGGGCAAAACTGTGTGTGTATATGTGCAAGGCATGCCTGCATTGGAACAGAAGGGGTGTTGAAATGCCTTTTGGGTGAACAGGCTGTGGCTTTTACCTCACTCATTACCATCAACTGGGCAACACACTAACTTTGACTGTAGCTGCTGGGACCATGACTTTTTAGGGATACAGTGGTACCTCAGGTTACATATGCTTCAGGTTACATACGCTTCAGGCTACAGACTCCGCTAACCCAGAAATAGTACCTCGGGTTAAGAACTTTGTTTCATGATGAGAACAGAAATCACACGGTGGTGGCGTGGCAGCAGCGGGAGGCCCCATTAGCTAAAGTGATGCTTCAGGTTAAGAACAGTTTCAGGTTAAGAATGTACCTCTAGAACGAATTAAGTACGTAACCAGAGGTACCACTGTACCTTCCATGGGGAGATGAGGAGCATCCATACTCTTTTCAGCAGCGAGGTAATAAATGTGGTGTGTTTCCTTACTGAAAGGAAGGAACAGTATGTATAAAAAGGCATGCTTCTTAATTTCCTTCCCTTTGTATGTACATTTTGTATGATGCAATTTTGAATGATTGTCTCAGTATCTTTTTATCTAGTACTTCTGAACCAGAGATGTGAAAAGTTCTCCTAGGTGACTTAAATACCCCAAATACTTTTCAAGACCACATTGATAATTTATCATGGCATGCCAAGGATCAGTTTTTTTTAGAACTGATAATGTAGACCAATCCCACTGTGGAAACGCAGGCTCCTCCTTTTTGGCAACTGGTGACACGACATCCGGAAAATAATTAATCATACAATGAAATCGTGTGAACTGTTTTTGACAGCCAGGAAGTCTATGTGGCAAAATCTAATTGTGATTGCTTCATCTAACGTAGCTTGGGGAGGATGTTCTCAGGACGCAATGTTAGTTTATTTGATTAATCAAATGCATATTATGAGCTCTCATTTCAGTGGGTTAAATTTTCAGACAGTATTAGTGACAGTGTCTCTAGGAGGGTCTAATATGAACCACAGTTGCATAGTGGTTAGAGTGTTGGACTAGGACATGGGAGACTAGGATTCAAACTCAGCCATGAAACTTGTGAAGTGACCTTTACCCTCTCTTACTCTAACAGTTTCTCAGCCTAATCTACCTAACCAAGTTGTTGTGAGGATTCAGTACACAGCATATAACACATCAGTACTTTCTCCTTGCTTATATCATAACAGACAGCATTCTATTCTTAAAATCACTCTGTTTTCTAAGCTGAAAAGCAGCCAGTCCCTTGAACAGTGGAATAACTCTGGTGCACCACCCCCAAAAGCACCAGCTGCAATTGCAGTTCTATCCATGAATGCATATATATAAAGGTAAAGGGAGCCCTGACCATTAGGTCCAGTCGTGGACAACTCTGGGGTTGCTGCGCTCATCTCGCTTTACTGGCTGAGGGAGCTGGTGTACAGCTTCCGGGTCATGTGGCCAGCATGACTTAGCCACTTCTGGCAAACCAGAGCAGCGCACGGAAACACCGTTTACCTTCCCACTGGAGCTATACATTTTATCTACTTGTACTGCATGCTTTCAAACTGCTTGGTTGGCAGGAGCAGGGACCGAGCAAAGGGAGCACCCCGTTGTGGGGATTCGAACTGCCCACCTTCTGATTGGCAAGCCCCAGGCTCTGTGGTTTAACCCACAGCGCCACCCACGTACCTATGCATATATACACATATCCTTTAATTGAGGTGTACAAATGATTTTATGTACATACACCATCTCCTTAGACCTTGACATACCTGATGATAACTGATGGCATTTAATGTGACTAAGATTATGGGCAGTGCTTAGACTGCTTTACCAATACTAAATGAAATGGTGTTGGAGAGTGGCCTTTTTAACAGGCGGGGGAGACCTATAGAAGGCCTGTTTGTTTGTTTTTATAAATAATTTTTATTAAGTTTTCATTTTAATATCTCAAAATAAACATTCACATAATACCATGTATTCAGTGACTTCCCTTCTTCCCCTTCCCTGGTTCATTTTGTTTATCTATTATTCCTGCATATTTTACTACGTCCATTTTTTATGGTTCTCCAGTTTTACATCATTCAATTATTAATTAAACTGTTGAATTTATCTTAATGCTAGCGTTTTCAGATATGTACAGTTATTTTCCATATAGTCAGCAAAAGTGTTCCATTCCTCTTTAAATAAATATTCTTCTTGCTCTCTTAGTCTATTCATTAAACTTTCTAGTTCCACATATTCTATCATCTTAAGTTGCCAATCCTCCTTACCCGGGACCTCTCTCACTCTTCATTTTTGGGCTAACAAAATGCGAGGAGCTGTTGTTGCGTACATAAATAAGTTTCTCTGACACCTGGGGATTTCTGTCTGCACCATTCCTAACAAAAATGCCTCCGGACTTTTTGGGAAGGCTGTTTTAAACATTTTTTCCATCTCATTATAAATCATTTCCCAGTATTATTTAACTTTTTTGCATGTCCACCACATGTGGAAAAAGTTCCCTCCGTTTCTTTACAT
Source organism: Podarcis gaigeae (assembly GCF_964106915.1). Lineage (NCBI taxonomy): Eukaryota > Metazoa > Chordata > Lepidosauria > Squamata > Lacertidae > Podarcis > Podarcis gaigeae. The sequence continues at coordinate 58,832,288 of NC_139683.1, read as the reverse complement.
TTCCAACACAGATCTGATTCTGCTTTATACATCTTAGCCAATCTACTTGGAGTTAGGTACCATCTATGAATCATTTTCATATTATTCTCTTTCAGTGTATAGCATGCAATAAATTTCAAATCATTCTTCCAAAGTTTCTCCCAAAGATTTAGGTCAATGTTATGCCTTATTTCCGTTGCCCAGTGTGTCATTGAAGCTTTGACCAACTCATCCTTTGTTTCCCCTTCTGTTGGAGTCCTGTTTGGAGTAGGCCAACTCCAATAACACTAGAAACTCCCAACCCAAACAATCAGTTATTGTTGCAGATAGCTTGCCTCTCTCCTTCTGCCAAAACACACACACAGGCCATCCCCTCCCCATTACCTTGGTTAGAGGCAAAAGGTCAATCCCAGTCCTCACAAACCAATCCATTTGAGGTTTGAAGGGTCTGTTGAGGGTCTGTTGATGCACAACTGCAGATGGGACAAGATTATTCTCTGCCTCCAGCAATGATCAGCAAAGGCCCATCAGAGCCAGCTGCATACCAACCCCTGCTGCCTGTTGCACAGCTCCTGTTTTCTCATCTCTTCTCCCCACACCTAACAAAGGACCATTCATGCAACACATCACCCCTACTTCTGCACAGCTTGCACACTCTCCCCACCCCAGCTCCTCCCTTAGGAAATAATAAACCTAAGTTTCCCATTCAAATGATTACTCAATCCATATTATTTTCTAAGTATTGTTTTGCTCTCACCTATTGCTTTATGTTTCTGTGTTTTGCTTCAAAGTTCAGAATATCCATAGGAAAATAATGATACGCTCTGAATGAAGCACTGTACATTGGTAAACAGATTGATTTCTTTCCATTGCAGTCTTGATGCTGCAGTCTTTATTATTGTTTATGCTTTACTCCCTGACCCACTGGGGTTGCTAATGTGCAAATTCGAACGTTGATTAGATCGCCAATTAAAAGGAACACAAGCACCATGTCGTACACATATAATAAAACTGGTAATTTTATGTCTTGTCTGCTGATGAAGATAAAAGATGAGCTAACATGTTGTCAAAGAAAAACAAAACAAAACACCCAAGCTAACCTGAACCAGGAAAAGAACAAAATACAGCCTTGGTTTAAATACACCTATTATTTGCTGAAATAAAATATCTCATAGATCCAGTTACAGAAGTCCTAACCATCATAACTGTCTTCCTGTGGGTCAGTGGGTCTGACTGTTAACGAGAAGCTTGATGGTTTGAGTTCACTGAGGGATGGCTGTGGACAGGATTCCTGCATTGTAGGACTAGATGGCCTACTGATTCTATATACTTTGTAGCACCCATACACACAGCTATTGCTAGCAGCAATAGATTACAATTCACAGGAGAGTCAGTGAAGGTCAGAACACTGTAACAAAGTACCTCTTCACTTCACAAGTATGGCTTCATTAAATTCATGCGCCAGCCAATCTAATCCAGAATGCAAGCATAGCCAGCAAGAGAAGGGCCCCACAAGATTGTATCTCCGGCATCTGCATTACCGAGACATTTTGCAGAGCATTTGGTTTTATTTAGATGCTGTTTAGTTTTCTGCTGCTTTAGGTGTTTTGAGTAGCATGGAATTTCTGAATGCTCCAAACCTCGTATTCTTTGGAGAGTAGGCAAGACTGCCAGGAAGGAAAGTCATTGATTACTGATCAGCAGCTGTTGATGTGCATGCTTTTCTCCCGTCAAGCTCTTGGTCACCAAGCTCTGGCAGAACATGGTTCCAGCTTGCTTATAAAGACGCTCTTGAAATGCTATGAAACATCTTAGCCACATCTCTTTCCCTTGAGGCTATATGTTTGCTATACTAATGGGAGGGGAGGAATGACATCAGTGATGCATGAATGAGAGATTGTTCATGTACCAGGTTACATCATCTTTTGATGTGCAGCATATGTCAGCAGTGCTGAAAGGCAGGTAACCCAAACCCTAGAGGCAGCTGTGGTACCTAGATGATATGACAGCAAACCTAATGCTGATAAGATTCTAAAGTTGGGATGTGTGGGTAGATACACTATGCAAGTATTCTAAATACAAGACTATAGTAACAATAGTGCAATGGTACCTTGGGTTACATACGCTTCAAGTTACATACGCTTCAGGTTACAGACTCTGCTAACCCAGAAATATTACCTCGGTTTAAGAACTTTGCTTCAGGATGAGAACAGAAATCGTGTGGCAGCGCGGCAGCAGGAGGCCCCATTAGCTAAAGTGGTGCTTCAGGTTAAGAACAGTTTCAGGTTAAGAGCAGACCTCCAAAATGTTCTTAAGCCGAGGTACCACTGTAAATGGTTTCTGCAGAAAGCTGACCTGTTTCTATTTTCCCTCATATATCTTAAGCAGAATTGAGGACGATTTGTAAGGCAACATATAGTTGGCTCAGTGTTATTTCAAAGTAGATTTGCTTCTGCACTAGCCCTTTTTCTCTGGAATTGACAATTCCCCCCTCATTTAGTTATCATAGAGATTCTGCACAATGTTGTTTTTAATGCAGGGCAATGGTCTCCAGATGTTGTGCTGTTGGTCTGCATCTTCCATCATTCCTAGTTATGCAGCCAACCATTGCATTTCGATCTTCTCCATATTATTGTCTTGTCTTAAGCAGCACTGGCTTCAAACATTTAATATCTCATTAAAGGTGCTCTTTAAAAAAAATAAAATTGCAACCTCATTTGAAATATAAATGCTGGCAGTGAAATCAGCATTTTGGGTAAAGATACGGTAATTTCTGGTACAAATGTGGATTGTTTATTTATTTAGGAGAATTATATTCTCTCCTTTGATTGAATGATACACAAAGTGGCTTTCAGTAGATTGGAACAGGATATATACATGCATACGCACAAACTCAAATCCACACAGTCCAGTAACCCTTCCTAGTGTTTTGTGCCAGAATTAATTAGATCACAAACTTGGAAATAATGTTCTCATTTCCCTTCCCTTCCTCTTTTTTCTTCTCCTTTTCCTTTCCTGTGTTTGACAACTTTTTTTAAAGAGGTGAAAAGAAAACCTTATTAAACTAACAAACAAACAACAGCAGTGCCAAAGATGGAAATAAGACTTGGGCTTGTATTTTGACTTGGGTATATATTAAATTATTTGGCTGTCGCAGTAACAAATGTAATAGGCTAATTAGAAATACAAGTAGCTAATACTCTTGAGTTATTTTTACAGAATCTGAGAAGATTAAAAGCTGAGAAGGAAGGGCAGAAATCATTTTGTTGAACTTATGTTTCCCATGAAGACTTTTGATAAAAAAAAAGTTCAATGGAAAATGGGGAGGAAATGCTTGGGTGCACTTGCAAGATTGCCTGGCCTGCTAATCCTTCATATTTGGCTGGCTCCAGATTTTATTTTTTTTAAAGTATCGAACACATGTTCTGGTACTGTTCAAAGGCCTGTGAGAGTTGGGAGTTGATCGAAAGCTCTCAATTCCACTGAAGTGGGTGGCCAAAGTGCAGGCGTTCAACAGCTGCACCGAGCCCACTGATCTTTGTCATTTATGAATTATTTTGCATGCCGTCTGGAACCAAAATGGTGCCGTAGTTTTTAATAGAGGCAGTTGTTTAGGTACATAGCCAAAGAAGCACATTTTCTGTGTGTTATAAAATGATCAGCTCTTCAAAGGCTATTTTTTTTTCTCCTTTCCTTTTTTTTTTTTTTTGCTTCAGTGCCTTCCAGCTAGAATTCAGATGCAGATGTCTAAACTTTTAAGTGTTTTATTTGAATAGTTTTTCCTAAGTTGCTACTTTATGCACTTTTGGATGAATGTAGTGAAAAATGTGCTGAGCAGGAGAATTCGTTCACTGGCAAGAACACCTCCTTCCATATCAACAGTGCCTCTTCTTGTGTAGATTAAGCTTATTGGACCTCATTCAGCCCGTTCATGCCTTCGGACACTGCCCTCAGCTGCAGCATTCCCTGATTCTGATGAAAAAGAGAAACAGTGCTGTATCTGTGTCTACATATTTATGATATATCACCCAACTTCTCCAGATGACTGTCGCCGGGGGTTTCATGTACATATTCCATAGCATTTCGTAGCCCTGCTCCACACCATGCCGTAACTACCAAGAGCCACCATTGCCATCGCCTTCTCAAGACTGCCATCAAAATGAGAACTGGACAGCTGGGAGTCAGTTGCCATCCCAGATAGTCCATCAGAACCATCTAGTATTGAAAGCCACTGAAAGTTTGAGGAGAATTAGCAAGGTCAGATTCCTCCTGTTCTTTTTCCAGGATAGGTTATGCATGAGAGTGATCAAGCCTGTTCCATGCCAAAGCCAAATTTAAATGGGTCCACCCAATAATTTTCCAGCAGCCACTGCCATGAGCATCTTACCTGAAAAGGTGAAATTTGTGGTGAGCATTTGATACATTTCTTTGGGTTTACTGAATATTTAATTTAGGGCAGCATATCAATGATTTCCTGCAAGGAGTCATTGCATTTTGTGTATATATATATATATATTCCATTATATACCACAAAGGGCCACTGTGGCACACACTGCATATGCATCTTAAGACAACGTATAAGAGCTTGCAGTTAATTTCTTCTCCTTCGTGCTAAGTAAGAGAGGTATGGAAGGCCACCTGAGAGCTGCCTCTTCGGCAATTTATTACCCTCTACTGTTCCTTGCAGGTTCTAACAGATGACAGCCATTCGCTTTTAACAACATATTGCCTATGTCAACAATGAAATAATTTGCTTTATGGTGAGTGTATGATTCCCCCCCCATCAGTATTCCACCTCTGTATGGAACCTCTGTTGCTACTGACCACCAGCTCTCCTATTTTAACAGCTGTGAATGTACCATGTGGTTTCCCACCCCACCACCCCAGATCCTGGAATCCCTGCAACATGAAATACATTTGCATGCTAATTGGCCATGAGGGTGTTCCATTAGTTTTATTTTATTTTGTTTTGTATTTATTCTAACATATACACTGAATTACCAGAGGCTGACAAATGTCACACAATCTTAATCCTAGGGTGCCATCTTGTCTACAGTACAACCAGCACATCCATTTTTGTGATGTATTCCAGTGGTAACCCTTGCCATTCCTGGCTTATATAAAGCATCTATCAGGAGAGGACTGACCAACTGGATGCCAAAGTTTGTTTACACACACACACACACACACACACACACACACACACACAAACTTCGGCATTCAGTTGGTCAGTCCTCTCCTGATAGATGCTTTATATAAGCCAGGAATGGCAAGGGTTACCACTGGAATACATCACAAAAATAAATTAAAAATCTGGCTATATGGTGTATGGTGTTCTTGCTGTAGCTGCTGGTTGTACTGTAGACAAGATGGCACCCTAGGATTAAGAGTGTGTGACATTTGTCAGCCTCTGGTAATTCAGTGTATATGTTAGAATAAATACAAAACAAAATAAAATAAAACTAATGGAACACCCTCATGGCCAATTAGCATGCAAATGTATTTCATGTTGCAGGGATTCCAGGATCTGGGGTGGTGGGGTGGGAAACCACATGGTACATTCACAGCTGTTAAAATAGGAGAGCTGGTGGTCAGTAGCAACAGAGTTTCCATACAGAGGTGGAATACAGATGGGGGGGGGGAATCATACACTCACCATAAAGCAAATTATTTCATTGTTGACATAGGCAATATGTTGTTAAAAGCGAATGGCTGTCATCTGTTAGAACCTGCAAGGAACAGTAGAGGGTAATAAATTGCCGAAGAGGCAGCTCTCAGGTGGCCTTCCATACCTCTCTTACTTAGCATGAAGGAGAAGAAATTAACTGCAAGCTCTTATACGTTGTCTTAAGATGCATATGCAGTGTGTGCCACAGTGGCCCTTTGTGGTATATAATGGAATATCTGCTGTGGCTACATAGTTAGAGTAATAGGTTTCCATTGTTGCAGGCAGAGTAAAGGTTCTGTGGAATTACAGCACATCCATTGAGGCAATTTCTGTCTTAACAATAGCCTTCCTCCGTCTTATGATTCAACATCAGCAGCAATGTGGAATACTAACAAAGCATACTTCAGTATAGCAGTGGAGTGGCTAACCCTTGTAAATATTCCTTGAGGAGAATTTTTTACGCTGCATCTCGTGGGACCCCCATGAGGTTTGAAGGATGGAGGGCAGATGTTTGCCTCGCCAACTAGCATGTCAGGGAGAAGGTAAGCTAGGATTTTCTCCTCCAGACATGTGTGTTTTGTATCTGCAGGGAGATACATACAATCTCCCATTTACAGGCTGAAATGGTATAGAGGGGCTCCTGTGATTCTTCTGATTGTGTGCTTCAGTTCTTAAACATACATGACTTTGCAGCAGAGCACATTGCATTTGCTAGGAGAATATTGCCCTAAACGGGTTTTCTGTGCTAACTGGTCCCAGATCTTGCCCAATATATTTTGTTGCTTTCGGTGGAGCACAAGATGGTGACCCCCATTCAAAGTATGGAAGCTGACTGGACTGTTAGGTGAATCTTGATTCAACGTTGGTGATGGGATCGTGCTCTCTATCATGAGTCTGAGGCAAAAGCATAGCTTTCGTGTGCAAAGAGATGCTATGAAGCATACATAGCTCTGTTCTCCAAAGGAAGGGAAAGACCAGGGGACCTTAGGAGGAACAGCCAGGGGCTGCTGCCATTGTGCCTAAGCATCTGTTGCCTGAGATACGGACTTAACATTGTCCAATGGTAGGGCTGGCCCTGACAGAACTGTAACTCATTTCGTTATTCAATGTGTGGATTGCTGCTGTCATTTTCTGAGTCTCCGCACTCATACTCTGTTTTCCTGATGGCACCAAGTTGCGAGGTGGAAGTGTGGTTTCATAATGTGATGAGGAAACTTGTGGAAAGTAGTTCTACACATTATTGCAGGAATGGGATCACATTTCTGTAACGGGGGGCAACTTTTACCTTGTCTATAAGTGGAAAAGATTGAGTATTGCAGGAATATTCAAACAGGAAAATAGTGGTTTCGCACTGAACCTAGTGCTGCTATTTGCTCTGGTAAATCAAAGATTACCGTACTTGCAAAGATTTCCCTCATTTTCAGAGTTGTCGTCTCTCTCCCCACCTTGTTCTGAATGTTTAGGCTGTTTCTTCAGTCAGTGAGCCCAAGATAGCATCACCAGCACCACCAGCAGAAGATCCTATGTTGTCGATGTTGGAGACCTAAAGGAAGTAGCTTATGCAATCTGAAACCAAAATGAAATTGATGAGAAACAGAACATAAAATATGTGCAGGTAAGCAATTTATTCACTGTTGTTTTGTATGATGTATATTTCTATTTGTTAAGAATATGTATTATTCCAGCAAGCACTATTATGCTATGTTTCTGGAGAATGATTTAATTCCTAAATCCACTGTGTGACATTGGATAAGTTTCTGTCTCTCAGCATCAGTTACCCCATCTGTTAACTGGAATACTAAAAAGTTTTCATATTGTAGGTTTTGAGTAGAGTGGGCCTGTTCGGGAGGAGAACCACCACATTAAAATATAAGTATTTTAGCTGTGCAATCCCATAGATTTACTCCAATGGGGGAAGGGCTAGAGCATGTGCTTTCCATGCAAAAGGTTCCAGGTGCAATCCCTGGCCCTGCAGGTAAGATTGGAAAAGACCCCTACCTAAATCTCTGGAGAGCTGCTGCCAGTCAGAGTTGACAGTGCGGCGCTAGATGGACTGACTTATAAAGCAACTTCCTATGTACTCAGAAACGCATCCCATTGAATTCAATAAATGAATACAAATTATCAGCCTAAATAACTTTGCATAGTATTTGTTAACAACACAAAACAGCTCAGTGGTTTGCAATGTAGACCCTATCTACATTTCTTTACTTTCTTATAAACCTATATCGCACCCTTCTAGTGAGTTTGCATCAGTTAATAAAATTCAGCAATTAAAAACAATACAATCAAATAACGTTAATAATAACGGTATGAAATAAGAATTGCTTCTGCACAGACATCTGAACCTAGGCATGCTGTCTTAATGTGTGACAAACTTGTCTTAGGTAAGAAGGAATGTTCTTGAGGTTCCAATGCATGTTTCCATGATAGATTTGCTCCTGCGACATCACACAGGCAATTTAAAATGCCGCCTTCTAATCAGCTCTATTAGCTATTCCCTCTGAAGTGTGAGTCCCTTGCAAGTCTGTCAGAGCTCAGGTCTCTGTGAGCTCTCATGGCTCATCTTTGACTTATTAAGAACTTATTATTGCTCTGGGTTCCTCATTCCACTAAAACAGGTCTGCTGGTGCGCTGAGATTTGATGGGCCAAGATTTGCCACTGACTGCGGGTTTTAGATCTTGACATTTGGTAACCTGGAATGCAAGCTGACTGAGAAATTAATTTAGGTGCTTTTATGAAAATGCACGTGTTTTAAAAAGGCACGTAAAGTCGGAGCTTTAGGTTGTAAAATGGATAACATAATAAAAGGCTTGTGTGATCAAAGATGACCGAGACACATTTTGTGTTATGTTGGTCAAAAACAAGGTCAAAATAATGAGTCACTCTCCAATAATTTATATAACAGTTTACAAAAGTGCATCCTTCTTCACATTCATGAGAGCATTAATTTTTTCATTAACCTAGCTGTGCCAATTGCTTCCTATCAGCTCTCATAGAGTGAGTAGCAACTGCTGCAGGATGATTAGCCAAATGGCAGGCTGCCTCCTGTTTGCCTCACTTCCCTTCAAACCGCTCCCATTGTAACCACTGTACTTGCTTCCCATCAGCTACTGCTGTGGTGACTCTGCTGTTGTCTTTAGTCCGAGGAATGGTGTGTTGCCCTTTTACCAGCTATGTGTGGTCAGAGGGCAACTCACCTGGAGACTGAGCAAAGATAGCCTGGGTTTCCCTGCATTTCTGATCTTTTTCTCTGCTGCAGCTCAGCACAATAAGAGAAAGGGTAGATTGGAAAGCTTTGGGGCTTGGGAAGAGTAGGTTGTCTCACACTCTTTCCCCCGCTCTCCTGATTATGTGTGTGCTCTGGAGAGCGTGTGAAGTGGTTGCTCAAACTGGGGCCACACACATCAGTTGTATGGTTCCCAGGGAGAGATTGCAAGATGCAGCACAGTGGTACCTCAGGTTACATATGCTTCAGGTTACAGACGCTTCAGGTTACAGACTCCGCTAACCCAGCAATAGTGCTTCAGGTTAAGAACTTTGCTTCAGGATGAGAACAGAAATTGTGCTCTGGCATCATGGCGGCCGCGGGAGGCCCCATTAGCTAAAGTGGTGCTTCAGGTTAAGAACAGTTTCAGGTTAAGAACAGACCTCTGGAACGAATTAAGTTCTTAACCCGAGGTACCACTGTACAGCCCATGGACATCTTATGTGATGTGGTCCTTAGGCTCATCAAATTTACTTGCATTCCTGTTTTCTGGACCAGAAGAGATAGAAATGTGATCTAGAAATTCTTAAAACACTTTTTCTTTCTTTCCCTTGGAATTTCAGCAAGCCTTAAAGCTTTCTGTGCAATCTGCTAGCTCCAAAATTCCAATAGTAGGCCAGAGCTATACTGAAGTGGTATATAATAGAGGCTTATTATATTCTATGAACAGACACGAGGCGGAGGATCTTGCTTCCTTGCCAATTGAGCAGCATGTGTTGTATTATTCTGGAACCATCACCTGTAGCCCCTCGTTCTCCCTTTCATTCGGAAACATGGCCTACTTCTAGTTTATATGTTTGACATGACATTGCAGGATTCTACGGTGGATAAAGGTGCTGCAGTGTTTCTGACCAGATAGTAAAGCAGGTTGCCCCGGTACCATTAACAATCTTTTCCTAAACTACTATGGTTTGCTTATTTTTGAGATGACTTCCTTCAAAGCAGCTGCGTGCATTAGCCAGTTTACCTGCTATGCAAGATGTTTTTTGAAAGCAGTTCAACATTTAGACTCTTCTGTGGTCCTCAAATCCCTTCTGTTTCAGAAGGGGCTTACTATCTATGTTCATGCATGGTTGGGGGGCGGTGAGAGAACTATTCAACTATTTCCCCCTTCCTTACTTTACCTAAGGAAAAACGCTTTGTGTGTATGTTGGAGGATGTTGAAATATGTCTGTGTCTGTAAAACTAAAATGTTTAGAAAATATCTGAGAAGGGGATTCCGTTTTGCTATCCAGTGGATCTTACAGCATGTGGCCAGATATTATCATGCTTATACAGCCCAGTTCTCTTTTATTAAGAGTCTTCAGCGAGTTGCACAGAGTAGCTCTAGTCATGTGGAACTGTTTAGAAATGCAAGCAGTGACAATAGGAAATGTCAAGCTGTAATGGAATAAGTGCAGTAGAATTACAGGCAGCAAATGTTCATTAATAAATTAGAACCATGTTTTCTTTTTCTTCTAATTGCATTGGTCTCTGGCGGACAAGTGATTGTATTTTTCAAATAACTTTTATCATTTACCTTTCATTTCTCTGGGGGTGTGAGGGGCAATGGAAGCACAGACCTATACCAAAACCCATTCTTTTAATCATGTGTTGCACATTTAATACTATTCCTGCTCAAATGTAGTTGGTTGGAATTGCTCCAGGAAATGATAGCAGACGTGAGACACTTGTATAGCTACTTAAGGTGTGAACTCGGGGAACATCAGTGAAAAATGAGAAGTAGTTGTAGGAAATCATGACTGCAAGTAAACACCACAACACGTGCATCTTGAATCTTAAAGTCTACATGCACTCTGCAACAACCTTTATGCTATGCAAGGCTATGCAACTAAAAGGACAGATTTTGATACAGTATTGTGTTAGGAAGACTTAAGTCAGCATGGACAAATCTGTCCGTTTGGTTTCTCTTCTAATTCTTTCCAATTTTAAGTTTGCCACATTTGTGCATTGGTTTGCTTTTTTAAAAAAGTCCTTATGGAAATTCATCAGCAGTATAAATTCCAAATTCTCTTTATATACACCTATTTGGATGCCTTTTTTTGGGGGGGGGGCAAATATACATAATTTGGCCACTTTTCCCCTTTAATATAATACATTTTGGTATGTTACCTTCCCACTATATATGCATTTTGATGCATACCTTCCCTAGTACACATACGTATTTTTTGGCTGGAGAACTGCATCACAGAATTTGATGAAGCACAAATTTTGAAAGGTAGCTGTGTTTCAGTTTGCATATAGTTTCAGAATATGCCAGTTAGGTAGCTTCATATTGAAACGCAAACTAAGCAGAACTCCTTCCCCAGCGCTTAAGACACTTCTACACATTACAGTTGCTATATGAAACATCAGTGTTTCCTGAAAGTATGGACGTCATATGTGAATCTTTCAAGACCTTTGTATCTGGATACTCACGGAATATTGGCGATGTTTCCCACAATTGTAATGTGTAAATCTGCCCCTGCTTACATTCTGCGTAAGTGTAAAGTTCCGTGGCGTAAGCTTCCCTAATAAAATTAGCTTGAACTTTGCAGAGGGTTTTCCTAGCACCACATAGAATGTTTGGCAACAGATGAGCCACCCTCCTTGTTAAATCTGCTTGTTTTTATTCAAAAGGAGTGCAAGCCCAGTTCTCTCTGCGGTAATATCTTTCGATTTTAACACTCTGCTGAGCTGCTGAAAAGGAACGGGCCACCCAGTTCTTCGAAGGAGCAGCTGTAGCCCTTCGACAGACCTCTCAATGGCCAGAGTGAAGCAGCACACGTTCTCATTTGTCTGCATAAAACATGGGTGGCCAAATATCTCTTGTTTTCTGGAGGTGGCAGCTATTGTCCCCCGCTCCAGCTTTGCAATCTGAAATGGTTTTGTTTGGCTTCCCATTTCTGCTGATTCAAATACATTTGGATAACAACAAGGATTTGCAAAGCAGCCCACAGGATAGTGACCTCTTACACAACCCCCTCCTTTCTGAGGCTGTTGTTATGGCTTGCATTGTCCCAACAGGGTCTGAAAGAGCTGATCGCTGGATGCTTTCCTTCTTGTTCTTTGGCAAAGAATCACCATTTCATACCATATACCGTATTTTTCGCTCTATAACACGCACCTGACCATAACACGCACATTGTTTTTAGAGGAGGAAAACAAGGGAAAAAACATTCTGAATGAAACAGTGGATGTATCATTTTTGGGCTTCATGCTGTGGCCACAGACATGTGATCTGATGGTGAATTTGGGATGACCCAATGCAAAGATCCTGAGAATCCCTGTGGATCCATGCTCTGTAACCACGTTTTTGCACCATTGCAGCCCCAGGCAACAGTGGGTGCGTGATTTTTTTGGTGCAGGCTGTAGCCATGGACATGCTATGTGATCTGATGTTGAATTTGGGGTGACCCAATGCAAAGATCCTGAGAATCCCTGTGGATCTATGCTTCTTAACCACGTTTTTGCACCATTGCAGCCCCATGCAACAGTGGGTGCGTGATTTTGGGGGGGCAGGCTGTAGCCATGGACATGCTATGTGATCTGATGGTGAATTTGGGGTGACCCAATGCAAGGATCCTGAGAATCCCTGTGGATCCATGCTTTTTAACCACATTTTTGCACCATTGCAGCCCCAGGCAACAGTGAGTGCGTGATTTTTTGGTGCAGGCTGTAGCCATGGACATGCTATGTGATCTGATGGTGAATTTGGGGTGACCCAATGCAAAGATCCTGAGAATCCCTGTGGATCTATGCTTTTTAACCACGTTTTTGCACCATTGCAGCCCCATGCAACAGTGGGTGCGTGGTTTTGGGGGGGCAGGCTGTAGCCATGGACATGCTATGTGATCTGATGGTGAATTTGGGGTGACCCAATGCAAGGATCCTGAGAATCCCTGTGGATCCATGCTTTTTAACCACATTTTTGCACCATTGCAGCCCCAGGCAACAGTGGGTGCGTGATTTTTTGGTGCAGGCTGTAGCCATGGACATGCTATGTGATCTGATGGTGAATTTGGGGTGACCCAATGCAAAGATCCTGAGAATCCCTGTGGATCTATGCTTTTTAACCACGTTTTTGCCCCATTGCAGCCCCATGCAACAGTGGGTGCGTGATTTTGGGGGGGGGGGCAGGCTGTAGCCATGGACATGCTATGTGATCTGATGGTGAATTTGGGGTGACCCAATGCAAAGATCCTGAGGATCCATGTGGATCCATGCTTTTTAACCACATTTTTGCACCATTGCAGCCCCAGGCAACAGTGGGTGCGTGATTTTGGGGGGGCAGGCTGTAGCCATGGACATGCTATGTGATCTGATGGTGAATTTGGGGTGACCCAATGCAAAGATCCTGAGAATCCCTGTGGATCTATGCTTTTTAACCACGTTTTTGCACCATTGCAGCCCCAGGCAACAGTGGGTGCGTGATTTTTTTGGTGCAGGCTGTAGCCATGGACATGCTATGTGATCTGATGGTGAATTTGGGGTGACCCAATGCAAAGATCCTGAGGATCCATGTGGATCCATGCTTTTTAACCACATTTTTGCACCATTGCAGCCCCAGGCAACAGTGGGTGCGTGATTTTGGGGGGGCAGGCTGTAGCCATGGACATGCTATGTGATCTGATGGTGAATTTGGGGTGACCCAATGCAAAGATCCTGAGGATCTATGCTTTGTAACCACATTTTAAGTGGGGAGGGAAGGAAAAACACAGAAGGGACAAGGAGCAGGAGAGGGGTGTGCAGAGAAGCAGCTGGCTAAGAATGCAGGAGAGGGGTAGGGAGGAAAGGAAGGCAAAAGTTTTCCCCCACCCAAGCCAGCCAGCCAGCCAGCCATCTCTCTCTCTCTCTCTCTCTCTCTCTCTCTCTCTCTCTCTCTCTCCCCCCTCCCTCCCTCCCTCCCTCCCCCCCTCTCTCTCTCCCTTCCCCCAGCAGCACCGGAGCTTGCCTGGAGGGGAGGGGCTTTCCCTGCTCTTTGTTCCGTTTCAGCAAACACAGCAAGGAAACAGAGGCGGGTGGGCAGTAAGACCCTGAGGCAGAATGCAGGAAAGCAGCCGCTTTCTCTTTTCAAGTTTCGCTTCTCTGTGCAGCGTGCAGCCCCGCGATTTGATTTTTGCTTGATTTTTTGGCTCCAGGGACCACACATTCGCTCTATAACACGCACAGACATTTCCCCTTCCTTTTTAGGAGAAAAAATCTGCGTGTTATAGAGCGAAATTTACGGTATTTATTGATGGAGCACAGTGGCCTGCTCCAGGGGTGTGTGTTTTGTGTGTGTGTGTGTGTGTGTGTGTGTGAGAGAGAGAGAGAGAGAGAGAGAGAGAATTAACACATGATATATGTGTTCTTAGACATATTGCACTTTGCTTTAAGGAAACACGCTTTTGAAGAGTTTTAAAGAGAAACTTTTTTTTAAGGGAGCTTTGCAGGTACCAGATGTTGCCTCTGCATGTAAAGATCCAGAAATGAGTTCTGCAATCTTTCATTTCACACAGCATCATGTTACCCATTCCACTCCTCCATATAAATATTAATTTCCAATGCCAATATCCACATGCCTTCCTAAATGTGTACAGATCGGTTGGCTTATTGTACTTCCTAATTGACAGGAATGTGAAGCAGGTTCACACCCTGGAGATTCCTCTGTAACCATTGCTACATCTGGATACCCAGAGGCTGAAGGCAGATATGGATGGTTCGCTAGCAGTACCCATACCTTAGTAATGCCCAGAATGCATTGCTGTAATGCACTCTGTGGTGGGACTGCCTTTTGACAAGTACTTGGAAACCTTAGGTGGTTCAGAAGGCAGCTGCCCAAGAACTACTTGGAGCTTGCAGAATTCAAAAATAACTTCAATATTAGCCCAATATCATTGGCTGCCAGTTGGCTTCCAAGTGTAATTCATGGTTACATCATGTTGCACGATCCCATTGGCATTTCAGGAAGTGCTGCTAGGTTCTGAAGTCTTCTTGCGTAAAGAGCCTTGCACTTTGCACAATTGTGACTGCACAGGGGGTGTTTAAAAACGTTTACAGGGCAAAAAAGATTCCTTGGCCACTCATTCCATTGGGGACGTCAGCACAGCCCCCCACCCCACCCCACAGAACATCACATAAATTATTCCACTACCTGCAAAAGAGTCAGGAATGAGCCATCTCTTGTGGGGAGGGACAAAGTGTTTCACAAAATAGTGGACTAGGCTCACTGCAGCATTAATACACACCTTCTTGAACACTCAGATCAACTACTGAAGCCCTGTTTCATGTCATCCTGCTTTTTGAGGTGTAATGGCAGGCAACACAGCTCAGTTTGGGAATGGCACCATGGCTATGGAATTCTCTCCGGGTATGTGTAGATTTTGTTTAATTTAACAGGATTTATATACTGCTTGATCAAAAGCTCTAAGCAGTTAATATAAAACATACATTCACCTTGATTGCCTTCTGGAAACTACTGTGGTACCTCGGGTGAAGTACTTAATTCGTTCCGGAGGTCTGTTCTTAACCTGAAACTGTTCTTAACCTGAAGCACCACTTTAGCTAATGGGGCTCCTGCTGCCGCTGTGCTGCCAGAGCACGATTTCTGTTCTCATTCTGAAGCAAAGTTCTTAACCCGAGGTACTATTCCTGGGTTAGCGGAGCCTGTAACCTGAAGCGTATGTAACCTGAAGCATATGTAACCCGAGGTACCACTGTGCTGCAAACTTATTTATAATAGATGGACTGGGTATCTCATTTGCTGTTGCCCAAAGTGCTGTGTTGTTTATGGTGTGTTGCATTTCCTATTGTTTTTATCATTCTTTTTAGGTGTCTTGGTGGCTTTTCCAGTAGGAATTAGGGATGCAAATTATTTTACTAGCAAAATAATTAAAATGAGATCTCTGTGCTGTTTGTTGACATGTTTAGCTGTCATCATAGGCCATATCCTCTTTTCCTAGTGGCCAGCTTTCTCTTTCTCTCACGAAACCCTCCTTATAAGTCTGAAGGGTGTTGAGAGATTGTTATCTCAGGCTAACTGAATATGTAAACATTTCTTCCCAGGTGCAACTACAGTGACTTGTAGAGGTGAGGTTATGAGGAAGCATTTGATTGACTGGTCAGTTTGTATTTCTGCGTTTATACTCCTGTTTTCCTTTGCCGCTGTATTTCATGTGGACATATTGATAGTGTCAATATTTAGAAGGACCCGAGAAATCTTTGGAACATAATCAATAAGGTGCAAAGCAGATGCACCCACAGACCTTGAAATGGCTGAGTTGTTCTGAGGTGTAAGAGAACCAGATTATTGCAGGTTTGAAATGTATGTTTACCTTGCCAAAATTATGCTTTGCTGATAATGTTCAACTTTCTGCCTTGAATGTTTGTTGTTGAAGGTACAGGTGTTTTGATATTTTGCAAACTTTTAGGTGCATCAGCATATTTTACACATTAGTTAATTTGTGTTCAGTGCAATATGTGAAACAGGCAGGAGAAAATATAAGGCCGTAGATAGTTTTGTGTCTGTGTTGGTCACTCATGGATTCATTGATTATTTAATGGAGGATTTATGCTCTGAGAACACAAGAATAGTCTGTTGAATCAGGACAGTGGCATGTCTAGTCCAGCATCCTGTTCTCACAGTGGCCACCCAGATGCCTGTGAAATCTAAAAGTTGATTAAAGCTTTAGTCATCAATACAGTGTGTCACGATTTTCATCACAAGAGATGTCTTGCATGAAAGGGCAGAAGTATTATAAAACCTAGATATTTTGGTCTGAAAGGTTTAAAATGCCACGGGAATGCTCTTGTGTAAATATACCATGGCTGTTGATGCAAGTGCAGTAACAAAAGTTTTAAAGATGAACAGGCAGCAAATATATTGAAAGAAATGGCAGATTTAGGGATGGTTCACATTTTTAAAAATCAAATCTTGACCTTAAATTCTGTGTCTTGTGAGTGTGTAAGCTGCAGTTTGTATGCAATTAAAAAGAAAGTTGGCAGCGAAAACATTATTTAGAATTATTTCTGTTGTGGGTAACATACATTTACAAGAGGAAGGTCCTGCCTATATATGCCACTTTGTGTTTAGACCATTAGGACATGGAATGAGGTTGATTGCAAGCAAGACTGCAGATCACTGTTACCTCAACCTACCTTGCGTTTCAGCAAATGAAATTTCCAGTTGTTTGGGACGGTGTGATAGAATAGACGCTTGTCCATGAGCATTCTTGTTACTCAGGAAACAAATATTGTAATGTTTGCAACTTCTGTAAGACAAGGGATCCCCCCTCCCCTTTACCAAACTCTGACCTGGTCTTCATCAGAACAAGGTGAGAACAAAGTAGAATGTTCTGTGCCACTTCAGTCTGCAGGTGGAAGATTACATTTCTAAATAGTCCCCTAGCTTTAAAAAAAAAAAAAAATAGCCTTCCTGCAACCAGAAACCAGCAAGGAACAGCCTGGGGTAGAACTTGCTGATGGACTAGTTTTATTTTGTTTTTACTTGCAAGATTGTTCAAAATGGTATATCCCACCTGCAGCCTGTAGTGGTACAATGTACTCTACCAACTTTTCCTAATGCATGCACGGATCAGGGTCCTGTGTCTGCTGCTGAGATGGCACGGTGGTGTTTTGTTTTGTTTTGAATCCTCTTCTGGTGCAGATATGCTGAATAGTGCCTTTCTGCTTGGTTGGAAATAGAAAGGGCTTCATAGTCTTAAACCTCATGTTTCTCTGTGCCCTTACAATTTAATTCTGATGCAACAGCCTCCCCACCCTCTTCTTGTAGGTTCATGTGACAACTTGCTTAAAACCCATTACTGTTGATTATTTTGTTGCTATTGTTTTTCCGCGGGACGCAGGTGGCGCTGTGGGTTAAAGCCTCAGCGCCTAGGACTTGCCGATCGAAAGGTCGGCGGTTCGAATCCCTGCGGCGGGGTGCGCTCCCGCTGCTCGGTCCCAGCGCCTGCCAAAACCTAGCAGTTCGAAAGCACCTCCGGGTGCAAGTAGATAAATAGGGACCGCTTACCAGCGGGAAGGTAAACGGCGTTTCCGTGTGCGGCTCTGGCTCGCCAGGGCAGCGATGTCACGCTGGCCACCTGACCCGGAAGTGTCTCCGGACAGCGCTGGCCCCTGGCCTCTTGAGTGAGATGGGCGCACAACCCCAGAGTCTGTCAAGACTGGCCCGTACGGGCAGGGGTACCTTTACCTTTACCTATTGTTTTTCCTCCCACTGTTTTTGTGAGTCATTTCCATGTACATGTATAACTCTGCAGTGAAGCCACATGGGATGTTTTTTTCAGGAACTGGGTGTATTTACTGAGCACATGTGCACCAAGCTCAGCCCATTCAGGCCTCTGTTTTCTCACACAAATGTGAACATAGAGCATGTAATGGTAGTATACACTTTTTGCATTATCACTGGGGGTGTCCTCTGCAACATTCTCCTCATCCCTTGGGATCATGGTAAGTTCTTGTAAAGGTATAACCTGTGTATCATCACTCATATGGTTCTGAGTTTATTAACCCCATAGCAAAAGGAATCTTTAGAATCTGTTGTATTCTGGCTTACTGAGTAAGCTACCTTTCCCATGTCTCCTGACACAACTTTACTGCGTAGTTGTACTTTACTACATAACTATGTTTCGTTCATTAACTTAATTCTAGGCAGTGTTAGAAACTCAGATATATAACCTAGGCGCCAAATGGCTCCTTAAACCAGGGTTACATTCGCCAAAATGGAATGCCTAGTTGGCCATTTTGGGGCCAGACAGTTCGAAAATCGTATTTTTCAACACAGTCATACCTCGGGTTGCGAACGTGATCCGTGCGGGAGGTATGTTTGCAACCCGCAACATTCGCAGCCTGAAATCCCGCGTCTGTGCATGCATGTGATGTCATTTTGCATTTCTGCGCATGCACGAGCGCTGAAACCAGGAACTAACACGAGGATGCGGGTGGCGCTGTGGTCTAAACCACTGAGCCTCTTGGGCTTGCCGATCAGAAGGTTGGTGGTTCAAATCCCTGCAACGAGGTGAGCTCCCATTGCTCTGTCTCATCTTCTGCCAACCTAGCAGTTTGAAAGCATGCCAGTTCAAGTAGATAAATAGGTACCGCTGTGGCGGAAAGGTAAATGGTGTTTCCGTGCACTCTAGTTTCTGTCATTGTGTTCTGTTGTGCCAGAAGCGGTTTAGTCATGCTGGCTAGATGACCTGGAAAGCTGTCTGTGGACAAACGCCGCTCCCTCAACCTGAAAGCAAGATGAGCGCCACTCCCATAGTCGCCTTTGACTGGACTTTCCCATTCAGGGGTCCTTTTCTTTTACCTTTTTTTACCACCATGGGCATGCAGTCCCCAGAAGGTTGCTCACAGGGGAATGTAGCTCTCAAGCTACCCTAGATCTGAACCAACTGGGACTGATCTCTTTCAAGAAAGGGAGAGATATGGGCTGTCTTAGTTTCAGACCTAATCTTAAAGAAACAAAGATGGTATCTATTTAAGATCACCCGGACTAAGACTACGTACCCTTTAGCAATGGGTTAGTAATATCATGGATAGCCATCTCATATGAATTGTTGTCCTTATTACACTGATGCTAAATGAAAGGTGCCTTGCTAGTGCAGTTTTATTAGGACACATGATTGCATAACTTTTTGCTTAATTTATCCAGCACGAGTTTAGATGGCAGAAATTTTGCTTAAGGAAATTGAGGGTGGTTTTGTTGTTGTTTTTTACACGAAGTATAGTAGGAGCCTGCTCAGGATATCTTAACTTATTTTGGAGATAATATTTGTCTAGGCTGCTTTTCTTTTTATAACATCAAAATAATGTCCAGTGTAAGCAAAACGCAAAACCAAAACCAGCTCATAAATTCACAGGATTATCTAAAAAATGAAGAGGGATGCTATTTATGAAACATGTTTTTTTTGTTTTTCTTATTTGCTTATTTGGATGATGGGAAACCTTGGGGGCTAGGAAGACATTGGCATAGATTCTTTTTCAAGATGCATGAGAAAAGTGTGGGAATGTTGCTCACCACCTCACACATTGCCACAAACTACACTGAGTAGTTCTAAGCTTACCTGATATTTTAGGAGTAGCAATTTCCACTCCAGAACTTTCAATCCTTCTTTCTCATTGAACATCAAACCCCCTCTCCCCTGCCCCAACTCCCCTCCCTGACATTTTGTACCACCAAAAAGGGTGTTTTGACCTGATTCTAAACTTTCTCCATAGGTAAACAGATACCCATATCCGGGTGTTTTACAGTAACTGCTGATGTGTTTTTGAAATGTGCTATGTGACTGACCTTGATACCACACAGTCTATCCTGGGCCAGTGTGTTTACTGAACAGGATGACTAATGCAAAAAGTTACATCATAAGTGATGACAAAACAAATGCAATGGAAAGACTTGTATCTTTCTGAGATGTTTTGCTCGCATCATTAAAAATCAGCAGGTAAATGTTGGCGGCCATGTGTATAGATGGATGCACATTCCTAGTTGACACCAGGGCAGCCACATGCACACAAACTCCCTTTTGTGCAGCTGCCTCTTTATTCCCTCCAAGATCTTTGACCAGTGGCTTATAGAAAATGCTCTCCCCTCTCTGTCTACCAGGTTGCCTCTGCCACAACCAGAAGAGCCGGCAGCTGCTAATGGAGGCCTCCTCCTTCTTATCCTGAGGGCCACCCTGTTTACATCTTAAAAGGCTTTGCTGTATCCCAGCCATCTGCTCCCCAATGACAGTGTGCCTGAGTTTTGTTCTCCTTCACTTCTCTCATCCTTTTGGGTGGCAGCTGACAATGGGCAATGTTCCCGTTCTCCTCTCTTTTTTTAACTAAGAAGGCAATCCTGCCTTACCTCCTGGTTTTTAGAAGAGCTGTGCAGTTGGTGATTTAAGGCAGTGAGGATAGGCATAGTGCACGCCTGATTTATAACCATTTCTGCATGATGCCACACCTGTCTGGTGTTTAAAAAACTGGCTTGGTCACATTGTGCTAAGTTAACAGTTTTGCCTATATAGAGAAATCATGAAGATTATCTTATGACACGAAATGACACCATGTGTGCACATTTGGGCAGACCTGCCTCCAGATGTGTTTTTAAGCTTATTGGGGAATGGCTAAAGGTTGGTGACGAAGCAAACTGGTTTGCTTGCAAAAGGTCCCAGGGTCAGCCCCCAGCATTTCTAGGTAGGGTTGTGAGAAATCCCTTCCCAAAACCCTGGAGAGCTGTTGCAAGTCAGGGTCGACGATACTGGGCCGGATGATCTGGCTCTGCATAAGGCAGATTTCTGTGCCTCATCTCCTGGGTTTTACCCATATTCTATCCTTGCTCCTTAGAATCCCCCAGATTCCCACCTTGTCATTTTCTGGCCAAAGTCTCCAGCCCTTACAGAAGCGGAAACAGGCAAAATGTGCAGGCTGTATCCTTTCCAGTGCTTTTGTGAGAATTGAGCCTTCTATCAACTATCAGGGTTCTTAGCCACTGAGTATAGTCACAACAGTGGTAGATGTTTGTAATCCACAGAGATAAAAACAAGAGCATGACACAACCATTGTTTGAAGAAAGGGCTTCCAGGTTTATTCCCCTGCCCGGTTGTCCTTGGTGGCAAAGCGATTGCTGTTCCTATAAAACAATTCAGAAATCCAGAAGTTTTGTGTAGCTGTTATGGGGTAGGAGCATTTCTACCCTAATGCAAAAGATAGCAGCAAAGTTGGAAGTTTCCTATTCAAGTCTTGACACTTGTGAGTTTTATATATTTAGAAAATCACCTGGCCAATACAAATACAAATCCAGTTGTTTTTCCTGTAAGGAAACATGAGAACATTGGTTAAGCCCACTCTGCAAAGTAGCCCAGTTTTGTTACACCCACATTGCTGGTGGGAGAGCTAATTCATGACAACCCTGTAGTGTAATCCAATCGTTGTTATCATGTTTGTCTTGGACGTTGGGATTTTTTAGGGGAATTCAGTCAGAGGGGACTGACTCAACTCCTCTTTCCCCCTCATTCCTAATCCCAGTTCATATTCTCCTCTGACCTTACTTCCTCCTGTCCCCAGAGTACAAATAATAGTTTGTGTTAAAAAAGAACTAGCAGAAAGTTTTAATGGTTTCATAACCTAATGGCACAATCCTGTGCATATCTACTTAGAAGTAAGTCCTACTGAGTTCGATAGGACTTGCTAACTGGAAGTTAGTAAATTCTGCAGTTTAAGACTATAGTCCTTTACCCATTGACCTGCAGTAAATTCAACTGAACTCAGTGAAACTAACTTCCAGCAGTGGCAGGGGTGGGACTGCGGTGCTTGATCAGGCTTCTCGAGGTTGTGTGTTGCTGCAGGTTACCAAGAGGGAGAGGTGGAGGGGCAAGGCAGCAGGGAGCTCAGCATGGTGCAACGCAGTGGCAGAATCATCTGACTGGAAACGTGAGACCAAGCAAATGAAAATGCCTGGACTGTGGGCATTTCCATAATCCTACAATGTCAAAAGCAACCAAGGCAAGCTTCTATGTGTATGATTTCTAGGCATCTGTTGCCAGGACACATTTGGAAGCATAAGACCTAGATACAGAATTAAGAGAGGAAGTGTGTGTGTGTGTGTGTGTGTGTGTGTGTAATAGTTTGACACCCCAAGAGGGAAATAATTTGGAGATTATTTTCATAAAGATCCCCATCATGCTCTAAGTACTTCAGTGAGAACTGAAGTGGATAAACTTGTGGCATATATGCCTATGTGGCATATTTTACGTGCCTACAATGTGGTACTGTCTTCTTCCTCTCAAAATTGATGTTACAGGCAGAGAAGTCTTGGATAAAGCAGGGTTGCAGCTGCAGAACATTTCCCACACCAGGCAGGATATGCAAAAGTATTTTGGGTGTAGGGAACGAGAGAGTGAGGTTTGCATATTCACTGCTGGCAAAACAAACCTCCTGCATCTTTTTCTTTCCTGTTGCTAAAATCTTTCAGGCTTGTTTTCTATACACCATGATTCAGGGCAACAGGAAAAGTCATTTGGTTTTTTAAAAAAAGGAAAATAATGGTGAAAAGGTTGGTTATGACTTCCCTGAATAATCGTTACTGAAATTTGCCTGCTGCTTGTTTACAGTAAATATTTGTTGTACTTCTGGAAAATGTAGCATGATGTGCCATGGAAATTGGTCTCATTATTTCTTAGTTTGGAAAACCTAGGGAAAGTACTTTTCAAAAAATAAAATTGTTTTCAGGTTTTTGACTTACTGTAATAGTGCAGAATTGCACTGTGCTGTTCTTTTCCATTCAACAAAAGAAAGGGTATCAAATCAGACACAGGCTAATGGCTTCCCATACTCTCATTTTCTTGCCAATACCTGTCAGCTCCAATAGTACAATGATAACATTGACATGAGTCAAGGGAACTGCTGGAGATTGGGAAAACAATAGGTTTCTTTCCACTTGTTGAACATTTTCAACCGCTTTACAATTTGGAAATAGTAAGTCACAGCACCCTGTGGTGCATGAAGCTGTGTGTTCAGTGCTTATTCATTTGGGATAAAATAAAAATGGTTCAGGTGATGCCATTTGTAGTGGACCAGCTGCGTTGGTAGATCATCAGTGTGCACAGGACTCTTCTATGCAACCTGAATCCTTGCTGCTCCATTCATTTATAAGTGTGTCACAATTTCATCCCCTGTTTTCCCCATGAAATTCAAGGCAGTGTACATGGCCTTTCTCCCATGCTACCCTTTCAGCAACCCTGTGAGGAAGATTAGATTGAGCGTATGTAGTCCAATGTAATCCAGTGACTTCATGGCTGAAGTCCACTTGAAGGCATAAATGAGGACTTTTAGTTAGCAACTTTTTCCAACAAGGGTTGAACTTGGGCCTAGTCTG
This sequence comes from Podarcis gaigeae, assembly GCF_964106915.1. NCBI lineage: Eukaryota > Metazoa > Chordata > Lepidosauria > Squamata > Lacertidae > Podarcis > Podarcis gaigeae. Next base: position 58,808,533 of record NC_139683.1, on the reverse strand, counting down.
TCTTTGTTGGCCTGAAGTTGAGCTCTTCTGTGTTCTATGATCCCCCAGCTGGTGCACTTCCTGTTGTTCTGGCAAGGTGACATGCAAGGCATTTGGTTCACCACCCATGAGGGACCTGTCTGCACTTCTGTAGTCCCTCATGCTGTGAGCTCTGGTTCAGTGGTTCTTGCCTGCCAGCATTGGTTTCAGTGGTCCGCTGACCATCAGCATCAGATTCAGAGCCAGGACCAAGTCCTTAGCCAGTAATTCCTTAGCCTTCACTCCTTGTCTTGGCCACTAATGGACTCCAAGGTTTTGACAAGTATTGCCAAAAAAGAGAACAAACAAGGAAAGCAGCTTTCCATAAAATCAACATGTACTAATATATATCTGTAGATGCAATTTTGGAAATAATTGCTGTAATGCAAGAATAATAATAATACAATGCATGCCACTGTAGTAGGGAAGACTGTGACTGATTTTTTATCTCTGTTGTGATGGGATGATGAGCTGCTTGTGCGTAAAAGCTTAGTCCCTCAGAGTTTGCCCAGATTAGCAAAGCTCTGTCTGTAGCGGAGCACCTTAAGCATGGCTCCCTCAATCGCTGGCAGAATCCGACAGTGGGCGTTTGCGGAATCTCTTCCAACATAAAAGCTCCTTAACGGAAACGCGTCTTCTAGACTCTCGGCGTGACAGTTTCGGGCGAGGTGTGGGTGTCCCTATAGGAGGTCCTGAAACCTCCTCACTGTTTTCGCTAGAAGTGTCCCAGAGCCATCCCTCCGACTCCCTTTCCCTCGGAGCTCCTTCTCTCCCCCTGCTGGTTCCCTCCTCTGCTGTTAAGTCTCTCCTAACCTCCTTGAGCCCTTCCACCACCTGCTCTTCCGATGGCAGTTCCCTGACATCTGTGTTTGCTCAGTCTGGTGTCCTAGTGTTGTTGATGGGTGACTTCAAGACTCCTGTTCTCCTTTCCTACGATTATTTTTTTTTCTTGGACTGGAAAGCTTCAAATCAAGCTCTGCTTGTAAAGGGGGACTGTCCTCTGATAGCACTTCAAATAAGGACTGTCCTTTGAAAGGAAGGTTACGTGGGATATAGGATGGGGCCATTCTCACAGCCACTGTTGGGATCCTGTACTTACAAGGCTTAGGTAGGGGAGCTGGAAGACTGGAAGGAGCATCTTGGTGGAGCCAATGTAATGCAACTAATGTAATATTGATGGCTTCTTCTCCTCAGATTCATAGCCCTGGCTTGGTATGAATAGGAGTTGCAGGGGCTTTGCCCCAGCTTTACTTGGTGTGCCCCCAGCTTTCGAAATTGCCACTTTGCAACCAAGTGAAGATGCCCGTGCATCAGGATGGCGCCTGACTTCTCCACCATCTAGACGTGCATGCCTGGGGATCCTTGGATCTTGACTGTTTTCACACTCTAGCCACACATCCTGTAGAATTCTATTGGTTATATTTTATCTGCATAAGCAGAATGAATTTCCGAAACCAAAAGGTTGTGTTGAAAAAATGGCAACTATGCATTTTGTTTTGGCTACTGTAACCCTGGTTTAAAGAGCCATTTGGCACCTAGCTTTTATATATATATATATTTCTTGTTTCAGCTAGCAAGCTTTCTTTGGGGAAGGGATTGGGGCAGTAAAAGGATGCCTACAAATGGGTAGGGGGGCCAGCAGAGGAGAGAATAGTTGACAGTGCCTTTCAGTTGCTCATACTGTTGCAATGCAAAGATCCTTCCAAGTCATTGTTTGTTGTGCCGCTGTGAAAACTATTGTCCGCTGCATTGTTGTATCACCTAGGAAATCTTCCAGAAACAAAGTTGATTCATGCATATCATGCTCGAAAGGCCTGATATTTGCCCTGAAGTTACCCTTGCATATTTCCCAGGTATATGCACTCCTGAACAGATGATAGGCAGCTACAGAAATGGATGGGGGTTGCATGGAAGGGGCGGAGGAGAGAGACTTCAGCTATTGAGAATTGAAAACCATTGAAATGTCAAGCATTTCACACGAAAAGGGAACCTCCTCTTTAACCTCTGCAGTATTGACGCTGTAAATTGCTCCTGGATAAAAAGTCTCTTTTTGTCAGGTTTTGGAAAACAAATTGGACTTCAAAATAAAAAAAATCCTTCCAGTAGCACCTTAGAGACCAACTAAGTTTGTTATTGGTATGAGCTTTCGTGTGCACGCACACTTCTTCAGATACACAGAAGGATACACTGAATAATACTTTCATGCATGCACACGAAAGCTCATACCAATAACAAACTTAGTTGGTCTCTAAGGTGCTACTGGAAGGAATTTTTTTATTTTGTTTCGACTACAGCAGACCAACACGGCTACCTACCTTGAACTAGAAAACTTCAGTACTCCCTCAACCATATGCTTCCCAAATGCTGAATTAAGCTGCAGCAGTATGAAGTGGAGCACACCAGCCCCAGCAATGGAAGGCCTGAGGCGGAGAATTAGTTAGGTGTGAGAAACCAAGGGTATTTCCCTCCCCACTATTGCCTTGAAACCAATTTTCACTATTCATAGGCTGAAGAGAATTAGCAGCCCGAAATGAAGTCACAATGAGCTCATTGTTGTTCATCGAGTTTTTATATAGAGTCCCAGATCTGATCTTGAAACTTTGTGTTTTAACTGCGCTCACATGATTGGCTCAGAGACCCTTAGGGGGAGGCTTCTCATCACGGTAGTTAGAATGTGCTGGTCAAATGGTTCCTTTAAAGGCTGAGACATCTCCTTTTTGTTTACGTGTGTTGTTCTATTCTGCCCCCTTGCCCACCGTGTGACCAAGCAGTGATAATGTTGGGGTGAGCTGTGCTGTCAGCTCTGCAAAACCACTTACATGAATGCAGCAGAGCTGATCACATTCTCGTGATCTCATTCGGCAAGATGAGATCATTTACATGAGGTCAACAAGCTATCGCACCGTGTAGGCCGTTCTCTAGAGTATCTAAACCATACAAACAGTGATGTAAGCTCAGTGCCAAGTATATATGTAATCACTCATTGTGTTTTGATGTGGTGAAGCTATGGAATTTAGAATTTTCCCTTCCCCTCTCTTTTAATTCTCTTTTAAACTAACTGAAAGCCATCAGCACAATTGCCCTTGAAAAAGGTTTTGCTTCATTCAGTTTCTGACTTCACGTGTGCTGCAAAAACAAGATATCCAATTCTTTCTGGATTGCAAAGGCTGGCAGTACATTATAAGAATTGGAACTTCCATTTATTACTTGTTGGATAATACTAATACTAATAATTTAAATTCTGTTATGCTTCCCCATCTTAAATAATTCAAAACGTCACTAGGAAGGCCAATAGGGGGAAGACAGCTAGCACCTGTATGAGAAGTCCCTAATAATATGCCTACTGCCTAAAAAGCTCTCCTATCTGTCTGCTGGAAGAATTGGGTCTGATTGGATGTCTGCGTAACAAGCATTCTCATGTATTTTATAATTAAAAAAGAAGCACATGTGGTTAACCACCCAGTCTTCTGGCCTCCCTAGTAGAAGTTGCTCTGAAGGCTTTTAAAGAAATCCTTTTCTCCCTTATGCTATTCTTGGTGGTTGCATTTCATGCAAGGCAGCTGGAGGATTCAGCACAATGGCAGCCCCCCCCCCCCCGCCCGGACGGTCTTTCGTATTCTGCTGCAATCAATCTGCATGTACTGCTTGCACCATGCTTGCAGGTCAGGGATACTGGAATAGGGACTAGTGAATCTATCAGTTTCAGTTTCTCTCACGCTTCTAATTTTTCTGTATCTTGTTCTCAGTTCTGCATCAGTTTTATCTTCTTATAAAAGTCCTCATGAAAATACATCAGTGTGAATTTCTCCTAATATATGTATTTTTGTACAGTGGTACCTCGAGTTACAGACGCTTCAGGTTACATATGCTTCAGGTTACAGACTCCGCTAACCCAGAAATAGTACCTCGGGTTAAGAACTTTGCTTCAGGATGAGAACAGAAATTGAGCGGCAGCGGCGGCGCGGCAGCAGCGGGAGGCCCCATTAGCTAAAGTGGTGCTTCAGGTTAAGAACAGTTTCAGGTTAAGAACGGACCTCCAGAACGAATTAAGTACTTAACCCGAGGTACCACTGTAATATAATTTGCATACAGTGTTAGTCTCTACAGCCCCAACCAATGTAGCCAATAGACAGGCATAATGGTGTTTTAGCACCTGACTGGAGGTAGTGCCTGCAGCTTCAAACAGCTAAAGAGAGATTTCTATGCCATAGCAATAATGATAAAATGGAGGTAATACTCTCAGATTGCTTGGGGATCTATTTTGCACAATGTTTGAAATGGATTTAATACATTAGCAACAACCTGAAATACTTTGCAACCTACTAACACACTGTCGCATTGATATTTTCCTTTCTCCCTGGATATCATTCAGGCAGCAGTCCTATGTATGCTTTCCTGATAGTATTGAGTTTAGTAGTCCTAGTTCAGGATTGCACAGTTTTAAATAGATTATGTTCTAAGAAACCTTGTGCTTGTGGACTCTGCACTGCAGAATACCCAAGATCTCAAGGCAACAATTAGTTGAGATAAATTTCTTTAAAAGTACATCATATATTGCTTTTGTAAAAAAACACACAACAAAACAAAAATCAACTGTCATAGCTGTGAAATGCAACTTGCCTCAGAACTGTATCACACCTTGCACAGAAGCTGCAGAGAGAGAGAGAGAGAGAGAGAGAGAGAGAGAGAGAACATAAATTTCCTCACTTATTGCAATGTTTTGTGTGGGACACACAGATTTCCACCTGCACTGCTATCTTTGTGCTTCGGAAGTCCACTGGGAAGGTAGTAAGGGGAACCAAGTGTTTCTTGCTTCCCATGTTAAGGCAGAAGCAGAGAAAGAAGGGAGCATGAGTTCATTGTCATGACCTTGTAGAGTCGCACACTGGGGGAAACGTGTGCAACTCCCTAATGAGGGTGTAGTGGATCCCCTGTTCCCTTAGCAAAGGGTTTAACATGACATTTGTCATGGTGGCAGAAAGGTAGTGATTCTCCCTCTACACTTTGCTGCCGTGAAGATGGGAATGTTTCAGAGTGTATTTTTTCCCCAGCATTTCCTCCCCTCCTTCTGGTTTTCTGGTTTTAAGTATTTGTGGTGCTGATTTAAGCTGTGGAATATTACCGTATTTTTCTTTCTATAACACTCACATTTTTTCTCCTAAAAAGTAAGGGGAAATGTCTGTGTGTGTTATTGAGCGAATGTGTGGTCCCTGGAGCAGACTGGTCCAAGTGCAGAGGCAAAAATCAGATCCCGCGTCACGGAGGAGGGATAGCTGTAGAGGAGGCTGCTGCTTTCCTGCATTCTGCCTCAGGGTCACCCCAAATTCACCATCAGATCACATAGCATGTCTATGGCTACAGCCTGCACAAAAAAAATCACGCACCCACTGTTGCCTGGGGCCACAATGGTGCAAAAACGTGGTTACAAAGCACAGATCTACATGGATTCTCAGGATTTTTGCATTGGGCTACCCCAAACTCACCGTCAAATCACATGTCTGTGGCCACAGCATGAAACAAAAAAATGATACACCCACTGTTTCATTCAGAATTTTTTTTCTTGTTTTCCTCCTCTAAAAACTATGTGCGTGTTATGGTCTGGTGCGTGTTACAGAGCGAAAAATACAGTAGTTACTCAAACCACCACTGCTAAGGAAATAACGTCGAATTTCTGGTGTTTTTTTTCCCTTTTCTGTTCACATTACACTGCTGTGGGCCTGAGAAAGAGTTGTGCAACATTGCTGGTTTTAAAACTGATTCCTTGTAGTGTTTAACTCCTCTTGTTTTGAAGAGCATCGGAAGAGCTGTTTGAAGAAAGTCAACTGAAACGGGGTTAACAAACAAACAAACACCAAACAAAACCCTAATTAAGTCTTCTAGAAATTTTCACATGGCTTTAAAGTTATAGTCTGTGGTTCTCAAATTGCTCCATGAAATAGATGGGGCATCTGGTCACTTAGAGAACCTCTGCTAACCTCTCTGGGTGGGCTGTAGATATCTGCTTGTGAGAGCCACTGTGTGGTGTTAGGGATTTGCATGCATGGAGATGTGATGACACCTGCTTAAGAGGTTAGGGGACATGCTATGTTATAGTGGCTTGACTGCCAAGATCTGTACCTGTGATGTTTTTTTTTACTGCTGTAGTAAATAGGAAGTGGGGAAAGAAGTCCTGGGCGACAAAAGAGGTATTTTGACTCGACAGTCCCTCATTTTAACTGGACTACTCTCATGGATCCTGTTAGTCCATTTGGGCTAGCAAAGATCAATGTGGGACTTGTCCTTCGTGCAGGCCAAGTCTACACATGTCTCCATCTGAATGCAAGTACAAAATTGCTTGGGCCAGCCTTTTGAAATCTTACTGGTTGCTTTCAAAGAGAGAGAAATAAACAGCACTACAGTATTCTTTAATGTTGTTTCAGTTTTATCTAGTTGCTTTTACTTTGAGGTTCTTGTGTAAAAACTAAACAAAGATTACATGTTCAGGGTAGAATTCAGTGTCAGGGTATTATAAATGTTCTGTCTGTGCAAGAATTTGCCAGGCAGAATTACTGCCCCTCTGCTACCCCTGCACACTGTCCTGGGGGTTATATCTACCCCTGAGTCAGATTGGGGGAGCTCACAGGGGAAGTCCTTGTGCAGGACTTCTGCTGATGGGGCACTTTAGGTGAATCCTGCCCACAACTTAGTATTCAGATGTCAATCCTTTCCCCCACCCTGCTCTTGAAACATTGCAGGAGAGACATGTTAGCCAATTACCGTATTTTTCGCTCTATAAGATGCACCAGACCACAAGACGCACCTAGTTTTTGGAGGAGGAAAACAAGAAAAAAAAAAATTCTGAATCCCTCTTGCTGTTCTGGCTTCTGGGACAGCTGTGCAGCCTGCATTCACTCCATAAGACGCACACACATTTCCCCTTACTTTTTAGGAGGGAAAAAGTGAGTCTTACAGAGCAAAAAATACGGTACTCAGCAGAAGAATGGAGCGTTATCCAGAATAGCTGCATTAATATTTCTGTCTGTTTTATTAGAGATTTTCCCCCCGATGAGAGAACCTTAAGATTGCATTCCACAATATGACATTAATTACTGTTTTGCAAGGGCAAAAATGGGAAGGTAGAGTTTTCAGGGCTAAGTTAGACTCCTGTTTGGAGAACCCTTGTTCTCTGAATAAATTTGTCTGCACTCAGGACTCCCTTCTGTTCAGTGATTCATTTGTTCACTTGACCTCTCGCAAACCTAGCTGTATTTAATTAATTGCGCAAGCTACAAATCCTCTGTAATCAATTCAGCATAGGAAAACTGAGGAATATGATGATCTCAAATGTGTATGGCATTAAAGGGTAAAGTAACAATGGACGAGCAATCGGGTTCTCTGGTGTCTTGCAGTGTAAGAATTCTCATATGACAGAGTGTTCTCCTTGGCTGCTGCAGTTAAAGGTAAAAGGTAAAGGTACCCCTGCCCGTACGGGCCAGTCTTGACAGACTCTGGGGTTGTGCGCCCATCTCACTCAAGAGGCCAGGGGCCAGCGCTGTCCGGAGACATTTCCGGGTCACGTGGCCAGCGTGACATCGCTGCTCTGGTGAGCCAGAGCCGCACACGGAAACGCCGTTTACCTTCCCGCTGGTAAGCGGTCCCTATTTATCTACTTGCACCCGGAGCTGCTTTCGAAGTGCTAGGTTGGCAGGCGCTGGGACCGAGCAGCGGGAGCGCACCCCGCTGCAGGGATTCGAACCGCCGACCTTTCGATCGGCAAGTCCTAGGCGCTGAGGCTTTAACCCACAGCGCCACCTGCGTCCCTGGCTGCTGCAGTTGCAGTTACTCAATGCCTCATTCTGTTTCAGCATTTAACCAGCTGTAAAGACATTTATTGAATTATTTGTTCCTTGCCATGAGTAAATCATTGCTTGTGTGACCCTACAATATAAGGGATTTGAATTATTATTATTTTTAGAGTAATGGCCAGGCGCATGCTGCTGATAAACCTCATGAATTTGGAGAATACCCAGAGATTTTAACATATTTTATATATATCAACAAATATTTCAGCATTTTTCACTGTGAAAGAGTAGATGCCTTCCTCAAGCTGTCAGAGCTGCTTGCGAGGTGGCCTAACCTCTCATAAACCTTGACGTGGGGCTTAAGGTTTTCTTTTTTTGTCAACAAGAATCTGAGCCTCCTTCTAGGAATTTGGTCTTTAGAGTGACCTTTGGATTCAGCCAAGCAATTGCTTGAACATGTATTGAATGCTTTACTCAATCATAACCAGGTCTGATTTTTTCCCTCTGAGTTCAAAATTTTTCCATGACCTACGAAATTTTCTGTGGCTGTTGTGGTTCACAAATACACATTTCCTGCCCTTTTACAGTTAAGAGCGTAACCTGGAAAATTATTGAAAACGTGCCATTTGTTTGTTTGTTTCTTTTAAAAATGGCCAACTTCTGGCTTGTAATAAAAGACCGCTGGCCACAAATTTGTCTTCTGTCCATACGTCTTTTCCACTTTTCTTTGCATACAACCAGGTTAAACATACACACCTACTTCTGTTTCTAATATTGTCCTATATGTGCAAGTTCAGAAGTACTCATTATGTGTAGCTGCTTGCTTGTATGAGACAGATTTATTTTCCTTTCATTACACAATGCAGCCTCTGTGGTTGTCATTTGAAGTGGAAAATGACAAACCCACCTCCAGGAGTACCTGTATCTTTTTTCTAGAAGGGGCAATGCATTTGTGGGGAGGGAAGCTATAGTAATATGGTGCATCTCCCCACCCCCACCCCTGCCAGCATACTGGCCTTCAACTCAGATTTCAGCGTCGTTGATTGCATTTTGTAATAAAACTTTTCAAAAGTCCCTCACAAAGAACTCAGCTTCAGCTTCTGTATTTGTTCATATACATATGATGTTGTGCTTTGGACCTGACAGGAAGCACTAATGGTGGCATAAACTGAATTTGTTTAAGCCTTTTCTTCAGAAGATGGTTCAGTTAAATAGCTATTTCTATTTAATAGCCTATCAACTGAGAGAGAGTGAGTGGATGCCATTTACCCAGATGCTGATTACTGCGGTTGGACAGCTTTGTTGCAATTTGCTAACCTTGTTTACCAAACAAAAATTGACCTCCTAAACCTCATTGACTTAGTTGTGTGCCATTTTTAAACATTTCGTATTAAAAAAAATTATTGGCACAGTATTGTCAGGCACACGGGCAGAGGATTTGTCTCTGCGCTTTCCTAGTATAGAATTAATTGAAGAAGCCACAGATTTGAAACAGCCTCATAGCATTTAATAATGGCAGTACAAGACAGAATGCTGTGTGTTGCAGTGGTACCATGAAGTTCAGCCCTTGGTTTATTTGGAACCAGAAGACAAAGGGCAATTGGGGATAGAGTCAGCAGTTAGCTTAATGGGTCTGTAATATGTATAAACATGCCTGCATGTTTTGGCCTGCTAATGTGGCTAGACTAGTGTGTAACAGAAACCATGTTTCCCCCACTCTGTTTTACAACTTCCACGAAACCGCCACATTGGCAGCATATTTTAAGGGCATTTGTTTGAACACATGAAGATAAAGACACATGCAACCAGAACAGTATTTCAAAGCAGTTCTAAAGCATTGCTTACTTAGATCTGCCACTAAACGAAATGCATGTTGCAATAGTATGATATTGTCTCATAAAGTACCCGATTCCAGTGCCTGTTTCTGGGAAGCTAATCTGGGGCATTACAAATGACTGTAATGCTATGAGCCAATAGAATAGTATGTTCAGTTTTCTATGCTCACATGTTCCTGAAAGAATTAACAAGATGACAAAAACAACTGTTGAAGTCTGACTCTCTCTCTCTCTCTCTCTCTCTTCAGTACAGTTAATAGCTGAATTGCTTATTCTCCTTTTAGGTCTGAAGCTCATGTGTGACTATATATGTCTTCCAAGGTCCTTTGCCTTGGGAGAACATTTACTTGCCGTCCTCTTTGAGATTCTGCCTAGAAGATACTTTGGCCTTTCTGTTCTTTTCTCCTGAGCATCTCTCAACCACTTGGGGCTCAACACAAGGAGGAGCAGGATATAAGCGATTAAATCAACAACAACAACAACAACAACAACAACAACAACAACTTTCTTCTGGCCTTCAAGTGTCCCTTTCTGCCTTGTGTTCTCCTTGCCCTGGATTTTTCATAAACTCTGCTAAATCCATTTTATTGATCTGCTATTCTCTGCGCCTGCCTGGCAGCATCAAGCATCCTTTCTTTGCCGCAATTGGATTTGAAAGTTGATAGAGCACAGTGAGAAAAGGGTGTGTACCCTGATTGTAATTCACTACAGTAAAGAATTCTCTTCCTGGCCCCAGACGAACTGTTATTTCCTTGTTTCCCAGCTGCACTAATGAGGACCAACCTTACAGGCTTGTTGTGTTGCTTACTGAGATAATGTATGTGAAAGTTATCTGGATGCAATAAAGAGCTATGTAAGTGCAGGATATTATTGTATTTACTCTCCTTGTCAGTGATCACTGGTGATGTTTGTTCTTCACTAACAGAATTTATGATTTCTGCATTCGCGTGGGTTTCCAACCCACATTAGCCTGCACTATCCCATAGGGCTGATTTTAGCCTTGTTTTGTTTATTGTGCTGTGAATACAAACCAACTTGCTGTTACGTTACTTTAGTTGCAAGCTAGCTGCTTCCTGTTTTGCTTCCTGACTTGGTTTCTTCCCTTTGATGTCTTTGGTTTGATTCCTTGCCATTTGATTTCACACAGTTCTGTACATTAAGTTCCATTCATTCCAGACCTTGTTCCTTAATTCTCCTGACTCGCCTCCTCTTTTCCTTCTTCATGCTTCAGCTGCACCTGAGTTGCAGTGGCATCAAACAGCTTTGTCTCTTGATGACAAGTGGAGGCAGAAATGGTCTTGCACTATCTCAATTTCTCTCTCTCTCTCTCTCTCTCTCTCTCTCTCTCTCTCCCCCATCCTTTATAGGAATAAATGAAAACACCCTGGAGGAGGAGAGGCTGGGAGGGGAAGGGGACAGTCTAGACTTCCAAAGAGTTTCCTTTTCCTGACACAGTCAGATCATATTTCCTTCCTAAGGAACACGGCTGTTTGTTTTCAATCCCAGTCTTCCAGAAAACGCTTGAATCAAAATCTGACTGTAAAGAATGACTCGAGAGTGGATGTGCTGAAGTTTGCCTCCTCTTCCTTGGCCTTCATTAACTAGAGAGGTCTGCTTGGCTGGTGGAGAGAAGAACAGGATGCCAACAGCAGCCCAAGCTTCAAAAGGGCAGCCAAACAAAGGTGTTCATATACAGTGATACCTCAGGTTACAGGTGCTTCAGGTTGTGTTTTTTTGGGTTATGGATCCGCCAAAACCCAGAAGTACCAGAATGGGTCACTTCTGGGTTTTGGCGCATGCGCAAAAGTGCAAATCGCTGATTTGCAACCCACACATGCGCAGACGTGGTGCTGCAGGTTGCGAACACTGTGGGTTGCTAATGTGCCTCCTGCATGGATCACGTTCGCAACCCAAGCGTCCACTGTAGAGAGATCATGCTTTTTTATCCTGGTGTACCTTTAGTGAATCACTCATCCTCTTGAGATAAATAGAATCCACGTAATGACATTGTAAAAGGTAAATGTAAAGGACTCCTGACAGTTAAGTAGAGTCGCAGACAACTCTGGGGTTGTGGCGCTCATCTTGCTTTACAGGCCAAGGGAGCTGGCATTTGTCCGCAGGCAGTTTTTCCGAGTCATGTGGCCAGCATGACTAAGCCGCTTCTGCCGCAACGGAACACCGAAACCAGAGCAGTGCACGGAAACACTGTTTACTTTCCTGCAGGGGCAGTACCTGTTTATCTACTTGCACTTTTTTGTTGTGGTTCTGAACTGCTAGGTTGGTAGGATAGGAGCTTGGACAGAGCAACGGCAGCACACCCCATCACAGAGATTCGAACCGCCAACCTTCTGATCGGCAAGCCCAAGAGGCTCAGTGGTTTAGACCACAGCGCCACCCTTGTCTCAGTGACATTGTAGGCCTTGATTATAATTGCTGTGGTAGATGGAAAGAAACTATTGAACATCATATTGTAGGTTGTGGTATGGAATTGGGCAAGGTGAGCAGTAGGCAGCCAAAGACTCTGTTGCTGAAGATGTCTCCTGGGCATCAGGCATCAGTGCCAGATCCAGGGAAACTGTGAGATCCTGGGCTGTGAGCCCAGTTCCCCAGGAAAGGACACCCCCCTCAAAAGCAGGCTTCACACCTAATTCCAGCTCAGCAGAACACCCAAGCAACAATATTTTCATTTTATATGGAACAAGTTTCACATTTGTTTGCCCACATCCATTCCATCAGTGATGTGAGATGCCGGCTCACAGGTTCCACCACCTCATTAGAATCTGGTGGAAAAGGGAGAAAGAATTTATAGAGTTGTCACAACCCAAATCTCTGAATGTAGTCAGCAGTTTGGTGTAGATCATTGATGGGGAACTTGTGGACCATTAGATGTTGTTGCAGGCCATCTTTCATTGGTGTTCTCCAGCATGCCTTATGATCAGGAATGATAGGAATTGTAGTCCAGCAACATCTGGAGGGCCACAGGCTCCCCAGCCCAGCTGAAGATGTTAAAAAGCAGGGCAGGTGAGTTGGAACCCAAAAGCCCCATTTTGGAGCAGCAAATTTCATTGCCCCGCATCCTATGATTTGATCTCAAGGATTCAACACCTGCCACAGATTGCACCACTAGGGCTACTGAGGCAGGTTTGGTCCTGAAACCATGGTGGGATTCAAATCATTTAGAGAATTACTTCTCTTGTAGAAAATATGGTCTGAATCGGGGAATTTGCAGTGTCCATGAAGTGCAGCACTGTTAAATAGTAACGGTTGCGCTATTCTCTTGAAAGATCAGTTCAGGTGAATCATCTTGGGCAAAATTCTAGAATCCTTATTTTGCTATGGAACTTAACAATTTCCACCACCTTTATATTTCTTTGTTGACATAGAATCCTCATATCCTGTACTAATGCAGAGTTTTTGTCACAGCAGGGTCTTTTGAGGACATAGTAGTTCACCAGGAATTAAGTGTAATAGCTTCCCAGTAACAATCAACAAATAAAATTTATTGCTAGAGAAGGGAGCCAGCATTTGCTCTTTGAACTTCTGTCAGGGTTTGCAAGGGAAGTTTGTAAGGGTCTGGATTTAGTGTAACTTCCCTGTCTGAAGATCAGTACAACTTAATGTTCATCTGAGGTCAATGTGAGAAAATAGAGCTGCATTGCTTAAACCTCAGCATTGCAACAGTAGTAAGAAGCAACTCATTTGCCCTAGAATGCTCGTTAAATATTATTCTTAGAAGGTTTTTTTTTTTTTTGGTAAGGGTGCAAAACAGTGCATTTGAGTGTCTTTCAAACAGATAAGCAACTTAAAAGGGGACTTAAAAGATTAAAATAATGGACAAGCCTAGAGCTTGAAAACCTATGAGTTATCTGTGGGCCTTCCTTAAAACTCAAGCATAGTCTTCATGAAATCCTAACCTATTCCTTTCTGTCTAAGAGTATTGGTTGGTCTAGAATCTAGATGCAGCAGGGTGAAGAATTGACACCTTGAAGAAAAGGCAAGGAGATGTGTGAAAAGCAGTGGAGCATCTCCTTGTCCTGACCATTGAATGCACTGCCTGCTTACACCCTCTTGTGTCTGAAACTGCAAGTTTAAGCATCATAAAGTCAACCCCATTGAACCTTTGTGAATTTGAACAAACAGGATATGTTCTATCACCATTTTGGTCAGTTGTAATTTGGCATTCTTTAATGACTGTTACACTTTCTCTTTGGGGAAGTTGGATTATTATTTGGGGCTTCTACATCTCTTATGATTTTTGTGAGTTTTAATATAATCTTAAATGAGTGTTTTAATAATCTGTCCTAGCTTGTTTAATAGCATCTGAAAGGAGTATTTTAATAATCTATTACTATCTGTCCCAGCTTGTTTAATAGCATCTGAAAGGAGTATTTTTATAATCTGTTATGATCTGTCCCAACTTGCTTAACATAATATATTATATTACTATATGTCCTAGCCTCTCCAGCCTGATGTCCTCCACATGTTTTGGGCTGTAAACTGGTGACCCTTGACCAATTGGCCATGCTCCCTGGATCTGATACGAGTTGTAGTCCAAAATATAGAGGGCACCAGTTTGGGGAAGGCTGATCTGTCCCATAGATTTCAGAATAGACAGGGCTGAGAGTCTGTTCTAAACAGCTGAGAGTCAAGTGTTATCACTGGAGCTGTGTGTGATGATTCTGCAAAAGAGCAGCAACAGAACAACATGAAAACCATAGAGCGAGAAGGAGAAAGTAAATTATATTGGATGAAAAGCTCAGTTTCCTCAGAATTTCTGTGCTTTTATTCTGAAGTCAGCTTTTTTATTTTGAGTTGATTTGATATTTGTATTCTGCTTTTCCAACAACAAATGTTGCACTCAAAGCTTCTCACAGTAATCACAATGGCATTAAAAAAAGCACCAAACATTGAATTCATTGCATATAAACAACAGCAGCAAATTCATCAAAGTAAATCGGTTGCTTTATTTATATGCTATTGTATTCTGCCTGCTCAGCATACATGCTTTTACACTATGTACAAACAATACTTTTTTTTTAAAAAAAGCTAAACCATTATTATTGTTTTCTGTACAATCATCCTCTTTTTTAAAAAAAGAGCTCTACACTATCTGTGCTTATGATTTTAAGACAGCCTCCCCTCCCCCATCGTACCCACTAGTGAGAAACTGCTTCCCATCCTTTTCTTCTTCCTGTGTGCTGACATTTAAGGTCAAGTATTTATAGACTTGCGTCTGTTTGTGTGGGCGCATATCTGCCTTTTGCCTCCTTATGTCAGGTGTGCATTAGAGCAGCACACACTGCTTGCAGCCAGCCCACATCCTTTACCCAAAGAGCTCGTGGAGCAGGTGCAGCAACACCAGCCAGGGGGAAACCCTCAGATTGTACGCCGTTGGAGCAGGTGCACAAGGGTTCCTCGTTTTGTCACATGACAACCTTACTGCAGTGCATCAGCTATTGATGTTTGTTACCATTTTCTCTTATTGAGTCAAGATCCCCACTTGACCTTATAATGAGTGCAGTGCGGTGCGCACACACTCTGTAGGTCGTTCTGCAACTCTTTCTCTCATTTTGGGTGATGTGGAGGTGGGGGCAAGAGGAAGCAACTGAAAGCAGGGTACAATAATTCGGAGTGTTTTCACCATAATTAAGGGTGCCCTGGTGTAATTACACCGAAATAACTAAATCATCTTGTGTGTTTTATAGTGGGAAGGCAGACTGGCAGAGGGAAACGGTTATTTATTCTGAGGTCATCACCTGCCTGTGCTGTTTTGCTGTCGCTAGGGATCTTTGAGGAGTTTGAGCTTTGTAGATCCCGATGCAGGCAGACCTGAGCCTTACAACTTGGCCTCATATGTACACAAGTATCCATTAGGTTTTGCACCCCTCTGCACTTTTGCACTGTGTTTCTTTGCTCAAATTATGTACCGAAATGCATTAAAGATGGACATAAAGATACATTCAGAAAGTGTGCATATTGTGATTAAATATACCATAATTACGTATTTTAAAATTTTAAATGAGAATTTTTGTGTGGATTTAAGCAAAAAACCCCAAAACACACACAGATTAAGGTAGACGCAGGAGTGAACGGATATATTGGGGGGGGGGGGGAACCATAGACTGAGAATAGACTGATCTACTCATCTCTAGCTGTGACCAAACATGTTTAGTTGTGAATGTGTACAGGAATACCAAGACTTCAAAGGGCTTATGGCATGAAAGAGCCATAGTTCTTTCATCCTGAAAGCATTTGATGGTTCGGTATTTTAATGTCCCTTCCCCACACCCACATGTCCTCTGAGTCTTGTAGAGGTAAGGAAGTAGACAACTTCTATATTTTTCTATGATAGCACCTTTCCTTTCCCTACTAGATTAGGGGCCTGCTAGATTATGGGGACCTAATGCCACCTTTTCCTTTCTCCTACTCTTGCTCTTTTTCCTGAGCCACAGTATGGCTCCACCTAGCCCAATAAGATTTACTCTGGGCAGCAGTAGACATCCATATTATTGAGATCCTGCTTGAGGTTCTATAGTTGGAATGGTCAGCAGTTGATGTGTCTCTGCACCTTCCATTGCATATATTAAGTGTTGTGAAAACATCCCCAGCTGCATCAGGATTTATCTTGCATAGCTTCGCATATCTTTAACTTTTGCAGTTTTCTGGTTTAGTGTTATTGTAGGCATAGGCAAACTCCGGCCCTCCAGATGTTTTGGAACTACAATTCTCATCATCCCTAGCTAACAGGACCAGTGGCCAGGGATGATGGGAATTGTAGTCTCAAAACATCTGGAGGGCCGAAGTTTGCCTACGCCTGCGTTATTGTTTGCCTGCTTATGAATTCAGGCAGTCTCTCCTTTTGGACTTACAATAAGACATCATTGGACATTAACATTTAAGAGGGCTGATGTCTAGGCTGGTCTCCATGGTAGACCAGCCTAGACATCAGCCATGGTAGGGGCTCCTATACAACAAACCACTTTTCTGCAGAAATCATGGAGGTGATTTCTGTCCCTACAAGCAGCATAACTCAGTATAACCTGCCCCAAAGATTTGGATTGTCCTTAGGGATAGATTATTGATGATTGTACCAGTAGGACGTACCCTGACGTTTTGTTTTAGCGACATCATCAGTCTTTCCAAATAATCCTTTTTAAAAAATACTACTTTAACAATGTTTTATTTCTGTGTTAAAGCTGACCTCTTGGACTTGGATTGTATGATGTGTTGGGGTTTAAAAAATCAGCCTTCATTCCCTGCTGCGTAGAACATGAAAGAGAATGAGATCATGCTCTCGTGAATAGTTTTTGAATGCGTGATGAGAACATCAATAATTATATTTGATGATTTAAAAAATAAATTTAAATCCTTAATGTTTAGGGCATGAACCTATCTGCCAGCTAAAGGCTTATTGGCATGATGTGTCTGACATCAGGTCAGAGGTTGCTTTAAGCGGTGTTTACATTGAAATCATTTGGACGTCAGTGTAGATGCCACTGGAAGTTGTGCCTTTCAGAAGCTAATTTGTGAAGAGGGATAGAAATTCCCTGAAAACTAAGGCAGCTTCCCACAGCAACTATAATGTGGGGGAGATGGTACATTTGAAGAGAAGCTGCCAACAAGAACAAGGGTTTAGCTCAGGCATAGGCAAACTCTGGCCCTCCAGATGTTTGGGACTACAATTCCCATCATCCCTGACCACAGGTCCTGTTAGCTAGGCATGATGGGAGTTGTAGTCCCAAACATCTGGAGGGCCGGTGTTTGCCTATTCCTGGTTTAGCTCCACAGGGAAGGACTGTACCCCAGTGGCAGATCATTCGTTTTGCATGAGGAAGACTCCAGAATGAATCCCTGCCATCACCTGCTATAAGAACCAGGTCGCAGGTGATATGAAAGACCTCTGCCTCTGAAACCCTAGAGACATGGACAAATAGTTTGACATGGTATGGGGGATCTTCCTAAGTTCCCACAGTTGCTTATTTGTTCTGTGCTATCCATGCAAGTCCTGCTTGCCTATGTAGTTGTGACCATCAAATAATAACTAGTCGTCTTGGGAGAAGTAGGAGCTCTGATTCTAAATTTTTACTGCTTACCAAACCTTCCACCTGGGAAGTAGGTGCTAGTTATATACAATAATTTAGAAAGCTGGACTAATGCTTGGATGCAATTGCATGAATTTGTGTGTTGTTTCTTTATGAGTTGCGATACGTTCATGGTTTTCTTAAGTTGCATAGGGGGGAAAAGGGGAAATGGATTTTCAATGGCAGGAGTAGGGAACCATTTGCCTGTGGGCCAAATGTGGCCCTCCAAGCCATGTAATCCAGTCCTCATGACCCCTGGGACTCTCCTAGGCTACGCTCCCTCTCCCCAGGCCAGGCCATCCACACTTATCCTTGCACTACAATGATGCATCTTGCTTGCCTAAATGGAGAGATGGGTGTGTAGAAACCTCTGATTTTACATGGCTGGAATGTAGCCCAAAGGAAACAGCCACATCCATTGCACTATCCAATTTTTCTTCTAGCCGCACCCACCATTTGCAGGCATCCTCCCACTGAAAGTTTGCCAGTGACAATACAGCACTAAGGCTGAAATAAATTCCATTTCCCTGATCCATGAGGTTGGTAGGCAAACACAACCCATGGGCTGGGAAAACATGCTAACCAAGGAGATCAATTTTTTGCAGAGACTGCTTCTCTGATTTTCACCTGATGCTTTCCGACGTTAAATTTTAGACTGCAAGTTGTTGGGGGGCAAGAACATACTCTGGAATGTGCAGTGCACACTGATAATGTTTAATAAATAAATAATCCTGCTGAGATTTACTATTTTGCCAATCCTGGATAGATTTCTTATGGCCTTACCATTCCTAACACTGCTTGAGCAAAAATATTTGGAATTACTAATTGAAGACAGTAGGATTTACTTCTAAATGAATGTGTTCAGCACTCAGGGATCAAATAGCCTATCAACAGTTTTATTGCATTTCCTTAAGTATTGGCCATTTTGGGAGGCAGGAAGCTCAATCAGCTGAATTATTGCTCTGGACTCTGAACTTGGTGCTCTGTTTCTGAACTTGGAAGTATAGATTTGTGTCTGCATCTACATATTTATTACATAGCAACATTTGTGATGGAAAAATGGATTCTGGTTTCACTAACTCAGCAGCAACTTCTGGTGACCATATGGTTCTAGTAACTTCATGTATGTGTGTTGATGTCTGGAATTAAGTAGTTCTTGGCCTAGGACAGAAAATACGTCGATGGTCATTCAGGGGTCACTGAATGATTGGCCTGTTTTGCTGCTTCATCGAACAACTTACTTATCTCAGTTACTCAAGTTCTCCATATTGGGGGGCAGGGGAAGGCAGAACAGACTGGCTCATACATCAGGAAAGACCCGGAAGGGAAGACAAATATTTTCCAGGATTAATAATGTTAGTCAAAACATGAAAGAAAAGGAAAAAAAAATTGTGTTTGGAGAGGAAGAAGTGCTCTGACAAGTGTGACCTCTGCTTTTCTCCTGAGTCCCTGTCTTTGAAACCCAAAGCCGCCTTTAATGTTCACCAGGTGTCACCAGGGCTCTCCACTTCCTTTCAAGATAGGAAATTTAGCTTTGCCGTTTCAGCCTCTCTGATTCTCTGCAAGTGAGTATATTCATATTCCTTTCAGTTGTACCTTGTGAGTTCAAAGGGCACAAAGAGGTTGGAAAATGGTTTGACTTTCTTTTCTTGCCACCCTTAAAAGTATGGGATCCCAGAATGTTTGTTCACTTTGCTAGGCAAAAGGGCCCTGCATCTAGGTCTGTGAGGTTACCCAATGTACGTTCTTACCTGGTGCACCAGTTGCCTCTTGCTGAACCTCCATTTTTCTCCCTGCTGCTACAGCTTGCCTCAATTGGAACATAATGTATATGCATCCTTTGAGCTCAACTTGATGCTAAATATGGTGGCAATTGTTTAAGCTAGAGGTTGGGAGGTTGCAAAAAAATAGTTATGGGGCAGAGGAGTGGTAGAAAAGGGGAGAAATTTCACTAAAAGGCATTAATCTTCTTTCCAGATCGACTTACTGTTTTTTAAAAATTTATTATTACCATCCTTGTTAATTATAGAGATCATTTAACTGATTTGAAAAGCTTCATGCTACCAAGCTATGTTTGGAATCCCAAGTCCACTCTTTTTCTTACATTATTTTGTTGTTTAAACTAGATCTTTTCCTTCAAGAGAGAAAAAAAGGTTGAATTGCTTTTGCCATGTTTTCAATTTGCCTTTGGGTAGTTCTGTGTGCAGTAAATAAAAATAAAAGTTTGGTTTGAAACTTGATTTCATTACGGCATTACTACTTTTCTGCTTGGTCATGTTAATTCAATAGTTTCCCAGTTTTCTAGATCCTTTTAAATTTTCTTCCTATGTGGGATAGAAATGAAGTTTTTTTAAGAAGTTTGGTTAGTTTTTAAAGGTATGTTCTGCCCCCGCCATATCATTATTTTGTTATTTACTACTTACTTTTTGTTGTTTATTGGTAATTCTCATGGAGGAAGCACATGAAAAAGGGCTTCTGATGATGATAACAGGGTCCGAGTCGGTTCATAGCGGGAGAGGCGGCCCTTGAGGTATTGTGGCTCTTAAGCCGTTTAAGGTCAAAACCAGCACTTTGAATTGGGCCCAGAAACTAGTTGGCAGCCAGTGCAGTCAGCCCAGGATTGGCATTATATGCTCAAAGCGTATTGTCCTGGTGGTCAGCCTTGCCACTGAATTCTTCACCAGCTGAAGTTTCTGAACCGTCTTCAGAGGTAGCCCCACGTATAATGTGTTTCAGTAACCTAACCTCTTCCACTTTTGCAAACCCTGGGGTTCCTGTAATAATGTTGATACCTGCATCTTGTCTGCAAAAGTAACAGATCAGTCATAGAGGGAATGGTAAGATGATAATGATCTGTCCTATTAATTAAGCACCTTAAATACTGCCCTGTGATACATAAATATTGTTGGTGCCGATTGAAGATCTCATCTGTATTGCAAGTTCTGTAACTTACTTTCTAATTTCTCCTCCCTATTGTTGGAAAGATTGTTCTGTTTGATAGCTCATGCTAAACAGAGGACAATTTCAGCAGTGGATTAATTTAGCTGTATTTTATATTTTAGATACTGTAAGTTTTGCCAAATACATAGGACAGTATAGAGAAGAGCCCCGTTTCTGTTGCACCACAATTGTGCATTAGGCGTTGGCAAATGAATCCCTTGTGCGCACAGGATCCATTCAAAAGGTGCAACCCTTATGGGCACTTGCCATGTTATTTTCTTGAATTGTGCAGAGAGCACTGGTGCTTGGCACTCAGCAGAATGCTGTAAGCATCTCGAAATGGTACATGCGACATAGAGCTATCATTGTAGCAAAATGCTTCCTACAAACTTCCAAGCTGCAGGGGTACTATTTAAATGTAAAATAATAAAAAATAATCCCAGAGACTTGCTGCTTTGATTGTTTGTCTTTAATATAACTCAAAAATTATTACTTCTTAACAGTGATAAACACAATGTGTACAAGCAATACATTTGTGCTGGAAAATTATTCTTACACTATATCAATTGTTACAGATCATCATTCTTTTTAAGTTTCCTTGTCTCTCCCCTCACCCTTGATTATATGCCCCCCTCCCCGTTCCCCCAGGCTGTTTTGTTCCTTAGCTATATGAAAATAATCTCATCTGGGGTCTTTTTTCCCACCCATTTGGAATGCATGAGTCACTTAAGATGCATTCAAAAGGAAATATGCATCTCTATTCTGTTTTTTTAAACCAACACAATGTTTACCTTCATTGTACTTGGCGGAGGTCTTAGGTCAGGGGTGGGGAACCTTTTCTAGGTTGCGTTCCCTCGGAGCTAACTTTCCAAGAGATGCATGCTAGTGGTGAGTGCGGCAAGTGCAAAAAGTGTGGGTAGGGGCACCCCATAAATATTTCTCATAAACAGACATACACTCATTCACATCCCCAGCAGTTTAGGCATCAGCAGGCACTGCAACCTTCCAACAGCTTGACTTCATCCCCAAAGGCACACTCCTCCATTGTGTCCCGAGACAGACGGATGCCAACCCAGTTTAAACATCTTCTTACCTTTCTTCAAGCCTATTTGGGGGCGGGGCTTGTGGAAATTTCATTTGGTTAATCTTTCCCTCCTCACCTGCCTTCTCCACAAAGATCACCCACTTGCCTCACACCCTGTGCAAAAATTAGGCTTAAAAACAATTTTCCATTTGTACCAAGAGAAAGCTTCCTTCAAGCCTAATTGTCCCACAGAGGAGAGTAGGTCTGGTGAAGAGGGTCAGACCGCAATGGGAAAATAATCAACCCCTTTTTCCTCAGAAGTGCCCTTCCTTGTGACATCTCCTCATCTCTGCAGTGCTTGTGCTCTCTCAGAAACTACTCCAGAAGTTTGGAGAACCCTTGGAGCAGATTTTGGGGCACATGGGGAGAGGGATGGAAGGGAAAGTCTTATTTTCATGAGCAATGTTTAGCTTGTCTTCAGGTTACAAGTATAACCAGCGTTCCTGTTCCCAAGTAAAATAGTCTTGGTTACCCAGATAGGGAACCAGCTTTTGAGACCCCATTGGATGTGTATAAAGAAGATACCTAAAAGGTAAAGGTACCCCTGCCCGTACGGGCCAGTCGTGTCCGACTCTAGGGTTGCGCGCTCATCTCGCTCAAGAGGCCGTGAGCCAGCGCCGTCCAAAGACACTTCCGGGTCACGTGGCCAGTGTGACGAAGCTGCAGCTGGCGAGCCAGCACCAGCGCAGCACACGGAAACGTAAATGGTAGGTAAAGAAGATACCTACCGTTTGTCATAATAACACATTGGGAAGAAGGTGGAGTAGACAGACAGACATCTTGTTGAGGTATACATACAGTTTGCTTTTTGGCTGCTTGTGGAAGAGTCCATAGCTTAGTGGTAGAGCACATGCTTTGCATGTAATTAGACTTAGGTTCAATCCCTAGTGTTTCCAGATAGGGTTGGAAGAGATCCTGGCTGGAAACCCTGGAGAGCAAATGCCAGTCGGTGTCACAATACTAAGCTAGGATGAATCAGTGGTCTGACTTAGTGTAAGGCAGCTTCCTATGTTCCCTGGGTGAAAAGTGGTAAGGAGCTGATTTAAAAATAATACAGATGGGATGATGAAGACCAAAGTTGCCTCCAGACTGCCAGTATCTTACAGGAGGGACCCAAGTGCATACAGGAAATTCAGGTTTGCAAAATTAAAGTGGGTTAAAGTGGTTTAGAGCAACAATCCACTTTAAATAAATAAAGACTTACTGCAGTAAGGAAGGTGACTGGGAAACACTGAAAAGGGTGGTACGAACAAATGATTAATGGGAAGACATAAACACCACATAAGCAAATCAGGCTGAATGCCCTGAGCTGTAAAACTCCCCTCCCGCAACAAAACAGATTGAATGCTCAATAAAAACAGGACATAGTCTAACCTCTGCTTAAGCAAATCAGGAAGCATGATCAATAAACAGATTGTCTAGAGGAGCCCTAAAACACACTTAATGAAGTTTGTCTGAATTACTCAGAACAGCTGGTCTATCCTAGCAGTATTAACTGAGAAGATTATACAACCCTCCATTAAAAGTAAAAGTTAGTAATAACCCAATAAAGTTAAAAAGCTTGCCTCTGTTATCTTTGGCTGGAGTTCACGGCTATGCTTCATGATTGTGAGGGTAACAAGAGAAGAAAGAGGATGTTTCTGTATCTGAAAGGCTAAAAGGTCCTACGTAACTATTTTTTGTTTTGTGTCTTTAGCTTAATTTCTCAGTAACATACTGTTTGGAATGTTTTGTTTAAAGAACAGGATTTAACTTGATGTTCTCATCTTTTGCTCTGAACAGTGTTTTTTTGGAGAAGCATTGCCCATAATTTAAATGGATAAGAAAATAATGTTCCCAAAAAGCCACTTTCAAGCTAAGGAAACACCAAAGCTCAGTTAAGTGAAAAATCTAGAGGAAAACAACAGAAGTTTAGTAGCTACCTAATACAATGGGAATAATCCAGCCCCTTTGGGGCCCAGAGCTGGAAACAGAGGGGTCTTCATAGACATGCCTCTCTTTGCTTATTGCACCAGTCCTGTGCCATCGCTCTGTCATTCATTCATGCCTACTCTCTGCAGCGTACAGACTTCCTACAGTATCTGTTCATCACGTGACATGTTCCACCACTGGCTGGTGGTGATGATGCAATGAAGTGGGCTACTGGATGCCTATAGATGAAGTGTTGCTGTAACTTACCATGAATAGCCCAGGTGTGTTGGTGGTACATCTAGCACAGCAATGGAGTAGCACAACAGAGCCAATTTGGTGGAGCAAATGATACATTATTATGTGGCATCGTTCTTTCACAACTAAACATATTTTTCTTTTTTTAAAAAAAATCTTGATCTGCATCTGCTAGATGAAGTGATCCCCAAGTGAGAAGCGTCTTTATATTTGAACAAACTCATGAATATGTGCTTTTATTTGAGAATCTGGTTACTGGAATTCTGAGCGTTTGTTAGATATTTGATGTAACTCATTTGGAAAATTGCAGTAGGTTTCCAGATTGATCATGAAGAAGAGGTGTTAATTTATAGTACACGCAGGTTAACTTCAAGTGTCTTAAAAGAGATTTATTGATAGGTTGCCCTCTTTGCCAAAGCGGGTACCCAGCTTCCTCATCGAATGGCATTTGTTTCACAATAAACACAAATAAACTCTTCAGTGTCACAGACGGTCTTTTCATGTTAGAAATCTGGCTCCAAATTAGCAGTGAAGAATTCAGAGCACAGAAAGATTTGTGGTTTGACGGTTAATTTATGCGGTAAAATATTAATCAAAAATAAAACGTCTTGGTCTCATGCCACGTAGTAACTATGAGTGTGGGCTTCATTTCTTCATTATTTCTTCAATCAAGAATGCCTGGCTTTGTTTATGTCTCCTTTGGTTTGGTGGGTTCAAGTGGACCATTTGTTAGTTTGTTTCAGAAAAGATAACCTAATTTCTACCATTGGTTCTCAAAGCAGGTTAGCACAAATAAAAAACAACCACTTATAAGAAATATAAGAAATAAAACAAGGGTGGCTCCTGTTCTAATGTGTCCTTTGCTAAAAGGTCCCCCATTTTTCAATATTTACTGACCAGTCTCACAGTTTCCCAGCTGTGATGTGGAAATGTTTTTGTGACCTCTCTCCAAAGAGCTCCCCTGCAGTGTGTCCTTTAAAAATAAAATTATAGCCACAGTTACACTTTGACCATGCCCACTTTGCAATGAACCCCTCAGAGGCTTCACCACAGGTCATTGTGACTCCAAGCCCTGTAAGCCAGTATTAAATACAGTCTTTAAAAAGTAACGTTTGTGATAATTTCTGCATTTCCACACAGCCATGACTTAAGAACATCTATGGATGCCCTTTTCCAAGTGTCTGAGGTATGGAAAAAGGTTACTTGGGAGTGAACCCACTCATTCAGAACTGATATCTGAAAGCTTTGGTTCTGACGCTGGCTATTTTCGAAGCAAACAGAGAATATTTGGCACAGCCCTAATTCTGCACCTCTATTCCTTTGTCAGAGTTTTGCTCACTACAAATCAGAAACCATCTTGCTTTCCCCAGAATTCCAGACTATTGCTTCCATGCTTCTCATGTGTGAACAAGCCAGTATTCTAGCCAGAGCTAACTGGGCTTACTTCACAGCAATTTTGCAATGGATGAAAGAACTATTAGGCATTCCTGAAAGCTTACAGGTTCACCCCAGAGTGAATTATTACAATTTAGTTGTCAGCTTTAGTATGCTCTTACACTGAAATGCTAATACGCTTTTGACTGTAGCTGCTCAGCTATGAACATCTGTAACACTGTTGTAGCGTACACGGTGAAAAACAAAATAAGTGGTGGCTGAGTACATCTATTGACAATTTTTCTTTTCAGTCTGAAGCCACCTGAAGACTCTAACTAGATGAATAATAGCCTAACCTCCATATGGTTTCCGTTCTTTTAGGGTGATAGCATACAGAAAGAAAAATCTACTTTTAGCTCTGGCTTCTGTTTGCCTCTTTGTGAGTGCGTCTGAGAAGGCTTCCTGTCTGCTTGCTGATAGGAAATGTTAGTAAAACAGACGGGTTGAGTGACATTTCTCATGCGCTGCTAACATTTGCAAACTGGCACAGAGAACTTATTTTGATGCAGTCGTTAGCATGAAGGAATTCTTTGTGACAGAGCTAAAATCACAATCTTTCACTTTAAAAAAGGGAGGAAAGGCACAAAACAATATTTCTGTCTTGTTCATGGCCTTATACTATACATGCAGTGCTGTCTAGACTTTTTCCTATTTACAATTTGCATTAAGTACCAACCAGTCAGAGTAGTTGGGCTGCAACCCTGGACCCAAATGAACGGGGGAGAGCTTGACCTTACAGTCACTGGGGTTTAACTAGGGCAGATTCTGTCCGCATCTCTGTGTTGCACTTGGGTGCTGAACCCATTTCATTTCTGCTTTATAAATGGATGTCTATCATTCACTCTTGTGGGGGAAAAGTAAAGTGTTATATTCATGGACAGTGTTGCAGGAGGGGCAAACCCCACACACCATCCAGGTTGGTGCTAACCTAGTCTCCTCTGAGAAGGATTCCATGAAAAATATGTCCACAGAGTGTTTCTCTGTCTTCTATCTCCACCTGCCTATCTTAGTGGCATTTTGCTAGTTGCTCTTAAGATGTGGAGACCTTAATTTATCATTGCAAATAATTCCATGAACAATGGATTTAGTAACAAATGTTAGTGATTTGTGGTCTAAAAGGTCTAGGTTCTAGTGCCTGGTCACCTAGAGGCAAGTCTTGCTCACCTTAGATACATGGCTCATTACAAGCCTGAAAGTAAGAATTTGGTATTCTGGAACCTGGTGAGAAAAGCAACATGTGGCAAGCAGGATAACTCATGCACAATTTGCCCAATGTTCGCTTAGCAGATTTTTTTATATTTGCCACAAACTCTTCTGCATCAGTAGACGAAGTGGCAACTGTATAGCTAAGGTTATGCTCCCCTTCATTAGGATAAACTCCCATCTGAGGGACATTGCCCTTTTTCAGAAGCATAATTCAGCTTCTTACAAAATCACAGCATTGTAACACCTGCCTTTGCTCCATTCTTCTTCATTTCTGCAGTAGTAGGAATAATAACATCTCCGCTTGCTCCTGCTTTCATCAGCTGGGCTGGGTCCCTTCCTTCCCCTCGCAGAGGCCATCAGAAACAACTGCCCTGTGAGGAAGAGCCACAGGACCATCTGCTCTTGGAGAGGGTGTCATTTGAGCCTCCCCGAGCCTTTCCTGTAGCAGCTGGAGTGATGAGTCACTGGCAGATTCTGACAAGGGCCCACCCTGTAAGGCCAGCAGCTTCTGACTGTATTATACTCACTTCCAGGAAGGCTAGGATGCCAGGATATTTCTTGGAGGCCTGTCAAAACCTGTTTGGAAATGTGACCCACCTGTGGCATCAGACCCTTCTGCTCTAGGGAGAGGGTGGCATCAACTAGATACCTCAACACACGAGTCTTACTTTCCATGGAGGGATTGGTAGGATGCTGGAATATGAATATGGAATAGGTGTGAGAAGACTGGAGGCCTGCCGTGTAAGTTCAACACCCAACATTTCAGTTGTGGGAGCTAATCAGATCTGTAGCTGAGACTAGTTCCTGTGTTTGTCTTTTTCCTCCTCTCTCCAAAACCATCTTCCTTCTGTGTCATGTCATTTGATCTTAGCATCATAGAACTGTAGAGTTGGAAGGGACCTGAGGGTTGTCTAGTCCAACTCCCTGCATGCAGGAATCTCAACTCGATAATACATGACAGATGACCATCCAACCCCTGCTTTAAAAGGAAGGAGAGTCCACAACCTCTTGTGGGAGTTTGTTCTACTGTCAAACAGCTTTTGCTTGTCAGAAAGTTCTTCCTGATGTTTAGTCAAAATCTCCTTTCTTGTAACTTGAATCCATTGGTTTGGGTCCCAGAGCAGGAGAAAACAAGCTTGCTCCATTCTCTGCATGACAGCCCTTTATATATTTGAAGATGGCTACCATATCTCCTCCCTATCTTCTCTTTACCAGGCTAAACATACCCAACTCCCTCACCTTGGTCGCCCTCCTCTGCACACGGTTCAGCTTCTCAATATCCTTCTTAATCTACAGGCAGATCAGTGAGTCAGTGCATCTGGCTGTTAACCAAAAGGTTGGTGGTTCAAGTCCACCCAGGGAGACAGCTGTGGGCAGGATTCCTGCATTGTAGGAGATTAGACTAGAAGATTCATTGGGTCCCTCCCCACTCTACAGTTCTGTGATTCTTGAATTGTGGTGCCCAGAACTGGACACAGTACTCCAGGTGTGGTCTGACCATGGCAGATTAGAACGGGACTATGGTTTTCCTTGATTGGGACACTATATTTCTGAAGATGCAGCATTTGACTGACTTCTGGTTTTATTAAGCTGTTCGGAAAGACCTTTTCAACTGAAGCGGGATTAAAAAACAACAACCCATCTTTGAATAAATAAAAAAAAGTCTGCTATAAGTTAATTTATATTTTCCTTCCAGCTGCTTTCATGTCAATAGCTCCGTCCAAGTGAAGGGTAAGTTTGCAGTCTAAATGTGTGACCTGCCCAGAATGAACAGATACAATGGTACGCTGAGTGCAGTGCAGTCCAGGTGTATGAATTGGCTGGGAAGCCACTAGATTTGAGCTTCTACTCACAATTCCTTTGGACCTAGACTCAGCATTCCTGGTGCCTTACTCTTCTCAGACACCAAAACTCCAACCCTACCACACTATTACCTCATGTTTACATAGCAAGAAATTGAATAACTGCTACAGATAGCACAATCTGTTCTGAACATTGCTCAAGTCTGAATCATGGTGAGCCATCGTTAGGTTTTGCTGGCATTCCGAAGACCCTGGCAGACTCAGCCCATCGCTGTGCTGCAAACTAACCTGGCTATGTGTTGTACAGTTTGGTGGATGTTGCTTTGAATCATTTGCCTTTTTCTATCCACTCTGCCTGATGCCTTTCTTGTTTCCTGTGTTGCGTTTCTGCAAAGCCTTTATAGTTCTACTGCATGGGTGGAGTTAGCCTTCTTGGTAGTTCCACCTCCCTCAGAAGTTTGAGGGGGGATCCAGCAGAGGGCATTCTCTATGGTAGCCCCTGTGTTATAGAATTCCCTCTCCACAGATACACTGAGATTCTTCACTATACAGATTTTGGTGAATACTGAACATGCACTTCTTTACCTTGACCTCTGACACCTGAGATGTGCATTTTCTGTGCATACCCAGAATCTCTTCCAGCTGTTTTTTTTTTAATTATGCATTTTAAATTGTATTAAATTGTTGTAACTTACCCTGGGATCTGCTGGTGAAAGGTGGGCATCAAATTTATTATTATGAAGGACAATAAACAATAATAAATTTTAAAAACTAAAATTTATAGGGTTTTTCTTGTCTGGCATCCTTAAAAAATTGTTTTTTGTTTTATAACTATGTTATGAGTTCTGCAACTGATGGGCTTATTGAGTGTGAATTGTTTGAGTGCATGATAGACCAACAAAGACGAGAAGCAAACCTATGGACTGTCATATAAAAATTGGCTCAACGGAGTGCATTCACCCCGTTTGGGAAGTGATGAGAGAGCTTTGAAGAGTGACAGAAAGCTAGTGGAGTAGTAAAGGGAAGGATTGAGAGTGTGACCAGCCCCACTCACAACTGTACCTTTGGAACCAAAGGTTGCCTTGCTGAGCGTCAAGGGGATTAGGAGGAACACCACTATCTATGACTGTAAGGCTGCTGCTGATTATTTACGCTGGATTTGCCAAGTGAGAAAAGAGAGCAGAGAGCTTAACCACAAGTGGACATCACACTAAAGCAAACCTTGTCTTAGCTTGGTGTGGCAGTAAAAGGACTTGGGAGGAGCAGTGAGGCTGCTCTCTGGTGGAATCTTTGTAAGCCATAACTTGACAAAGCCAATACTTCTCTTTTGTGTGTGGGCTATGCAGTTTTGCCTGAGAATACACAAACTGGTATTCTGATGTATTTTAAACTCGGTCTCGGAACACACAGCACCGCACTCTGCTTTAAATGCTCCTTAGTTTCCATGAAAACAGCACCCTCTACTTAACCATTTGGGATTATATGTTTCCAAATGAGTTTAGGCAAATAGGATTATGAGCAGCTTTCTTGTCTTTGTATAGGTTTGATTATATAACTTTGTGTGCAGGTACATTTCTTTCCAGAACTGTGTTTGTGCCGGCAAGTTTCTTACTCTTTCAGGTTTGCTGTTGGCCACTTTTAACATCAATGCAATCTTGCATTGCTTTTGGCCATCCTTTATGGTAGGATCTTAGGCACAAAAATGTGGTTTGGTTTAACCCACATGCTTTCTTGCCCTCACTGTCTTATCGCTCTGTGGTTGGCATGGCTGACACAGCATAGCTGCATTTCTTTAAGAGGTCTACAGGTAATACTGCATGGCGTTAATGAGACGCGTGTGAATTGCTTGTGCATTGTGGATGCATATAAAGTGTCCGCTCTCCTGGCATCAGTATTTTCCTGTGGATTGTGTTAAGTGATATTGACAGGTCATGTGGTCATTAGGGGCTTGACACAGCAGGAGGTAGCAGATATGGGTCTTCTGCATTAACACAATCAACATCCGTTCAACAGAAGGCCAGCCAGGCCTTTCCCTAGGAAACATATGCCAAAACTATTATCAATGGCTACATTATGGCCTGCAGCAAACTGGACAGGATGCTAATGGGGAGGGACTTGTGCAAGGAAGGCCCTGAGAGCATCGCAATCTTTCCAAGAAGAGCGTTGAATGAAAATTATACTTCCATGGCTGGAACAATATATTGGTGTTGTCAGCAACATTAGAATTGTGATCTTTGTGCTGCTTTAGGATTCTGTAGGTTTGCTTTGTTTGTTTTGGCTGCTGTTTAACAGAGAGCATGCCAGAAGCACAGGAAAAAACATTGAAGATGTTTATAAAAAGCACCGAAGGCCCTGGACAGCTCATTATTTCTCTTTGACGGAGAAATCTGTGATGCACATTAGGGTAGCTGTCACTATGTGTAATGAGGCTCTCTGCCATGTCATACTCAGGAGCTGTAATTCCATCCTACTTCATGTGATTATTACTATTATTATTATTATTTTAATATGAAGCAGTGGTATTATTGGTAGATGTTATAGGTGTAAAGGGAAATAAGTTTTGCTTTGGCACTCATGTAATATAATGAGAACCAGAAGAAGGGAAGGCATTATTATTATTATTATTATTATTATTAATCATCATCATCATCATCATCATCATCATGTAATCGTTGTTAAATGAGACAGGTACAGTATTTCAAACTTTTTCAAGTAGGCATAACAAAAGATGTAACCTTGGAACTAGCCGACAATCTAAAAATTGGTGACCAGATCAGATGGGCATTCCCCTTTAGAATTCTTAAAAAGGATTCAAACGTAAAATTGTTACTATTTTGACAAAGTGACGCAACTAAGCACAGAATTAAATCTTTTTACTTAAGGTTTGGGTCACTTCTATGCTTTTTTAAAAAAAGAATTTATGGAAGATTCTCTGTGCTACACCGCTGTCAACCTTACTTCTGCTCTTGTGGAAAGCGCAATTAAAGCTATAAATATTAGGCATATGAAAGAACAAACCATGCTGAGAGAGAATCAGTATGACCTCTGCAAAAGCGTGTCTTGCCCTGCTGATGATTCTTTTTTTGTGTCAGCAACCATGTAGATAAGACATATTTGGACTTTCAAATAGCTTTTGACAAAAACATTGCTACCGATCCTTATTAAGTGACATTGTCAACCACTTTACTATTTCTGTTCTGCCTTACTGTGTCCACTGGCTGATTTTTGACCTAACAGCAACATGTATCCATCATTTTGGACACCAGCCTGCTTTTGGCATGTCTGGGAACGGGACCTGGACCAGCTGCTTCGGAGGCCAGCATAGTCCCCTTCCTTCGTCGTGGCACCTTCGTCGTGGCACCTTTAGTGACTTTGCCTGAGGCTACTGCCCAGTTCCATGAGTTCCCTTGCATGCTGGAGGTGTGTTGAGAAGACAGGCATGGCCCCAGTTCAGCCGGCATGGGTTGGCTTCTTCTGTGATATGTGTGGCATATGAATGTCACTTCTGACATTGTCCCTGATCAGTGGCCTGTGGCTGTGTTTTGAGGGACTCTGTGGGAGTGTTTGGCATTTTCACACCATTTTTCTATTTTTCTATTGTATGTTTCCTCCCCCACGCCCCCCCCCCCCGGCTCCGTATGCATTGAATTCATTCCAATAGTATGGCGGCCATTCCAAGGGTCCTGTGGTAGCATATTTCCAGTCTTGGCATAATGTTGAATGGCTTTGTCCATATGCATTGGGACCAGTTCACATTTCTAAAGTGACTGAAAGGCTGAAGGCTATTTGTAGAAAGGAAGTAAGCTTTCAGCATCATTTTCTTGCTTTAATTCTAGCACAGTCCTACTGCATGCAGTTGGCTGACTTGTGTCAAAGAAACCCTGTAATAAGTAGGCCCGGAAATAATATGGGAAAATGTATGTTTAGCCCGTCGATGTGTCAGCTCTTTCTCTCTCCTCCTCCTTCTCTTTCTTTGTGCCATCAATGTAAGTGAATTCTGCATTCAATCACAGATTGAATATATGCCTTGTAGCATTGATTTTTCTTTCCTGGTCAACACCTATCATCCTGTGTAAATTCCATTTTGAAAAAATAAGTATGACCCACCTTTTCTGCAGCTGCATCATAATCTTGTTCCCTGACTTCAGAATGTGGCAGATTGTGTTTGTGTGTTCACCGTGCGAAAGCTTACAAAAACATACCGTATTTTTTCGTGTATAACACCATATTTTTTCCTTAGAAATAATCTGCAAAAATTGTGGGTCGTCTTATACATGGATAGCAGAGGGGGGACGGGTGATTGGTGGCAGCAGCCAGCAGATTGGCAGCGGTGATTGGGCGTGTGATTGGTTGCTGTGGCAAGGCCTGCTGACAATTGGCTGTGGCTGTGGTAATTGGGCGGGTGATTTATGGCAACAGCGAGGCGTGTGTGAAATCAGCTGTGGTTGCGTCGAGTGGGCAGGTAGGCTTTTGGCAGTGAGTGTGACGATTGGTGGCCGCGGTGATGCGTGTGATTTGTATTGGTGGGCAGGCTGTAGAGCGATTGGCAGCAGTGCCCCCCAAAAGCTCAACAACTCTGTGCAATCTCCCCCCAAAAGATGCTCAACAACTTTGGGCAATTGTTGTGGTCCAAAAAAATAGGTGTCATCTTATACATGGGGGCATGTTATACACGGAAAAATATGGTACCTATTTCTTATCCCTTTGTCTTCACCCATTAAAAAATACATATATCACAGCATTAAATCACAGGCATAAAATAGGGAACATGCATTATTTCCTTGGACCCTTCAGGGGGACAGAAAGAATTTCTTGGTACCCATGTAAATTATATATGCATATATACATTCCAAATGTGCCCACAGGCTGGGGATCCCTGGTATGTGTTGTAATTTTTGAATTTCAGGAAAACCTATTGCAGTCGTTAAGAGTCGTCAACAGGCTCATCACAGCTATCTGCCTATCACCCATTCCCACCACCCTTCTGAGTAATACCCCTCCCCACCTTCTCACTATATAGAAGGGTCTGGAAACTTCTGTTTCAGTGTATCTGAAGAAGTGTGCATGCACACGAAAGCTCATACCAAGAACTAACTTAGCTGGTCTTTAAGGTGCTACTGGAAGGAATTTTTTTTGTTTTGACTATGGCAGACCAACACGGCTACCTATCTGTAACTAACTCTCTCTCTCTCTCTCTCTCTCTCTCTCTCTCTCTCTCTCTCTCTCTGTGTGTGTGTGTGTGTGTGTATGTCTTGAGAAGGAGAGCTCTGTCAACTGAATTGATTAAAGCTGGAGTAGAATATTCTCTTTCCTCACTTGCTTACTCCCAATATTTTTCTAAGTGTTGTTTAGAATCGGGACAAATAATACTGTCAAAAAGGCCCCTGGGCCTTGCAAGGAACCCTGTATGTAGCCTTATTTTTACCCACCATGAAGGAATTATCATGCAGTATACGTGTCTAGGCTTGTAATTACCATGCAGATTGTGCGAAGTACAAATTACTTTTTCATCAGGGCAGAAGAAAGTGTTTCTCAAAATTATATGCCTTAACAGAAGCAAAAGCATATGACCATTAAATATATGTTGGTTCATCAAAGCTAATAATGTTGAGTGGACTCTAAAACTGTTCCAGGAATGAAGATCGTTGTAGATTGGAAAGTACATTTGAACTGATGAAAAATTGATCCCAGATTAACATTTCTTTTTTACAGTCTGGAATGTGTTTCACAAATCCACAGTGAACTGTGGCCAACTGTTCCCATGAAAGAGAGATCCTAGAGGGATA
Source organism: Podarcis gaigeae (assembly GCF_964106915.1). Lineage (NCBI taxonomy): Eukaryota > Metazoa > Chordata > Lepidosauria > Squamata > Lacertidae > Podarcis > Podarcis gaigeae. The sequence continues at coordinate 58,774,400 of NC_139683.1, read as the reverse complement.
ACTCCCAAAGTGATATGTGCAAACGAAAAAGCATATGGTTATACATATGTGTGAGATAGCCTCTTGACCTTGGATGAAATACTGTACTTTAAAGAGCCCCCACCATTAAGTAGCTTTTAATGACTTTTTAAAAAGTATCTTGTTACTACTTTCAGAGCACCAGCAAATCTGTTTGAAGTGCAAGGCGAAAGTAACGCAGTGTGGCAGTGGGGGTAGTTGTGAATGTATTGAACATTCAAGAAAGCTTAGCTCAAAAGGCTCATTTCATTTACAGGGAAGGATTGGATTGTAATCCGTCTTGTCACGAATTGAATAATTCTGGGTGCACAATTTGGGCTTGGGACAATCATATCTCAATAAGCCAAGATATATACTAGTCTTTTAGACACGCATGCAGTTCCTTTCTCTTTGGTGAGAGCAAAAGAAAAAAACAGTATTGCTTTAATTACAGTTTCTTGTTTTGTCTGAACCAAGAAACTATAGTTAGTGGAAAACCTCCTAGTTGGTTTGCTCCTCCTTTTTTGCAAGTGAGCGAAGGGGCTATACAGCCTATTTAGTGTTAGTAATATAATGCAGAAGATCAGTTCAGCCACTCAGTCAGTGAGAAATGAGTAAAGTTACAGGAAAAAGCTTAGTGCTGAGTTGTTCTGCAATCCATCCATTAGTTGTTCATATTTCTGGTGCATCTGTATCATCAATCAGCTTTTGAAAATGTGATCGTAATTCTTAAATAATAGTTTAGGATGAGAAGGAAGTGACTAGGCAACAACACCAAATGTCAGTGGAAAACTTGACTGATCTACGTATGTAATTTCTGGAGGCTGGAGGAATCATGATCAAAACCACCTTGTTGGCATCCATCTGTCTTGAGAGACAATGGAGTATGCCTCCGAGGGTGAAGTCAAACCGTTGGAGAATCACAGCGCTTGCTGCGACTGCAGAAACTGGTAACACTTAACTGCTGCTTCCAGCGTTGTTTTTGTTGCATTAGCACCAAAGTGACCTCTCTAGGGTGCAGGCCTTGACAGTGTAATGGAGGTCCTGGACTGCCCGGATGACAAGACCCCTTGTTGGCCTTTGCTGATGTGTGTCTGAAGGAAAGCAGAGTAATACATTTGACACCAGCTTGGTTGCAGGAGTTGCCAGGAGGAGGCATAAAATACACCACCCAACCCATTCTCGATTTGTCTCAGGTTTGCTAAGATGTCCCACAAGGCAGCAGGCACAGATTTTTCCTCTGAGTATGAATGCAAGGCTGTGGAGGTTTAGGGTCAGCATTTTCTTCTTCTAGACCCACTGCTGGCATCCTAATTTAGGCATAGAAAGTCTGCTTCTGTGAACAGAGCATTCTTTTATTATTTTTTTGTTAATATGCATGCAAACCGTCCCCACCCCATGTTTTTTTGTTTTTTGCTTAGTGGGGAAACTGAGTTTCTACAGCTCTCTTTTTAAAAGGCGGCTGTTATCTCTCTTTATACTGAGGTTACATATTCTGCTATAGCTCACCTCTGATAGAGGAGCTTGTTCATGTTAACTGCCCATTTTCCCTACCCCACACATATCAAAACAGTACTGGGCCATATAAGAGGTTCAGTTCCTTCAAAGGCAAGATCATTCTGAGAATGGTCAGTGCATGTTGCCGCTTTCATTTCACGAACCACCTTCTCCTCCATATCTGTAAAATAATTATCTGCAGGATGCTTTTATTCTCAGGATCGCTTGGACCTATGCTGACCCCTTCTGTTTCATTCCCTTTCACTCTTTAAGTATATTTAAATATTAGAAAACAGAGCAACCATGGTTATACAATGAAAATCAGATTCTTTGGAGGTGTACAGCCCAGTACACTTTGCGTTATGAGGTACACGTAGTTGGCTCTCATTAGATCTCTTTTGGTGCTTCTCAAGTACGTGTTCAGATTTGTCAGGTTTTTATAGTTCTCTGGTAATACTAGGTAAGCAAATGGGGGGGGGGGGAGAGAGACAGAAGTTTCCTTATTTTAAATCCACTTTTCAACCATGCAGTCCTCTGTTGGCTTTCAAGAATCCTTGAGAAAGTGTGCAACTCTATTGCCGAACTGTGCCTTTTTATTCGGGAGTTTGTTACAAACTCCCAAACAGCTATTTTAAGCTTTTGTCAGCTGTATTGGAAATCTGCATTTCATGACTTTGTTCATGAGAGGGGTTTTCAGAGAAAGGGATTGCATTCCAGCTGAAACAGAGTTATGTTTATACATCTTCTGTTTATACACCTTCCATTCATTCCCACTGTATTCTGAATATGCTTGGAGGCAGTGAGATATTACCACTGCATGCTAATCAGATTTCATATTCCTATTTATATGTGGCTTTGATGCCAGCACCAGGAAAAAGGAAATAATAAATATAGTTTGGATTCTAGCATTTTGTCATAAAGGCGTGCCTAACTCTATGCAGATCTGTCCCTCTGCTCACCTTACCATGCCATTCAGTTTGATTATTTAGAGCAGAAGACCTTTTTTAGCCCACGGACTAAGATTCCTTTCTTTGTGACTGAGCCAAAGGAAAAAGCAAAATTCACCTTTGTACCGTACTCTGTTTTCTACACGCATTCACCTGCTTCACACACATTCGCATCTTGCATATTGACAAACAAGAGACATTAAAAGCTGAGGGGTATTTCCAGCCAGGCAAAAAAACATTGGGTGCAAAGTAGGGCAAGTGAGGACTGTGATCAGAGTGTATTTGTTGGTGTGTGGCTTAGGGAGAGTTCCAGAGGTCCTGTAGAGAGAGAACTGGGAGGACCACATTCCATCCCCAGGCCTGAGGTTGGAAATGTCAACATAAAAATATGTGTGTGTTTGTGAATGTTCCTGTAGGATCCCTACCTCTATGTTGGCAGGACTGACATGTGAATCTGAATTTTTAAAAAGGATTGTATGGTGGGTTGATTTGTGTGGAATGGTGGGCTGATGGCCCCATTTTGAGCAGGTGGCTTTCTAACTCAGATAAACATTTGTTTTACATGTTGGCAAAACAATTCACCCATTTCTCCAAGTGTCCAGCAGCTATCTTTACATTTACTACCTGTTTAGAAGATGGGGCCAGTCTCCTGGATTTTAACAACAACAACAACAAAACCCCACCCATCTGAGTGGCTTACAACATATCTAAAAACATCAAGTGTAAAAATCCTCCTGATACTTCTAAAAAATCCTACAAATATCTTCTAAAAGTTGTGTAATTCTTTATCTCCTTGACATCTGAAGGGAGGGCGTTCCACAGGGAGGACACCACTACTGAGAAGGCCCTGTGTCTTCTTTTATCCAGAGAACAAGCTCCCCTGAATTCAAAGATCTTGAAAACTCTTGCACCACCTGCTGAATAGTTTCCAGCATCAATATATAACTGAAAAGTTTCCAACCAATAAGCTTAGAGAGAGAGAGAAAAAAATACATATTTTAAGAGAAGTGAGGAATATCCATGGGGAGCTATGTTGGTTTCTCCCACATCAGTGTGGACCAGCCTGAGCACTCACTCCTAGTTGGATAAGCTCTCCTCTAGATTCCTAGAAGAATAGGATGTTATAGTATGTGTAGTCTTAACTTCCTTATAGGATAGTGCCCACATCTGAATTGGAAAAAAATGCTGAAACAGTGTAACATGGCTTAGGGCCATACTTCAGAACACCAGAACCCATTTCTCAAAGGCTGCCTTAGCTGAGGACAAAAGGCTGTAGTCACCAGTAAAGCTCTGTGATGCTGACACCATAACATTTCTTAAAGAGTCCATTTGCCCAGAGGCTGCTGTAGTCAATAGTCCCCTCACCAAGCGTCTAATGAGATATCCTTTAGAATAGAGGTGGATAACCTGTGGCTCCTCAGATGTGTATTCTCCATGCTTCCTGGGGCTAATGGGAATCCAACAGGGCCACAGGTTAGCCACCCCTGATTTAAAAAACAAGGGATATTAGAAGAATGGGAATATAGAAGAATTCCCCTTTGAAACTAGAATGAGATTAGACTTTTCTAATGTGATTCATATGACAGGAACATGCACATAATTCTCTCCTTATACAAACTGCCCCTTTTTTGTATCAATTAATTGTGTAGCTCAATATAAAACAAAATATTAGCTTAAGTGATACATCTGCAGTGTCTGCTGCCAAGTGTATATTGATCGTACCTAATGGAATCTTTGTCGGATTGTTGTCTGTCTGGCATAGTGTGTGTTCATGACATTAAAGGAACATAACACATCAGCCAGTCAGAAGCTATTTTACTCTAAAACGTTATCTGCTGGCCAGTGTGTTCAAATTTTATGAGCTTCTAAGCAGGAATATAGAGGCACAACCTTGGGTATGTGCAGATTTTATGCAATGCCTAATTGAGCCTTTGCATCCAGTACTCCATTCAGCTGTGTATTTGTTTGGCTGGGCTCATTCAAAGGAGTTGAACCCAGTCGACTGAGGCCTTCCCTGTACAGTGGTACCTCAGGTTACAGACGCTTCAGGTTATAGACTCCGCTAACCCAGAAATAGTACCTTGGGTTAAGAACTTTGCTTCAGGATGAGAACAGAAATTGTGCTCTGGCGCCGCCGCAGCAGCAGGAGGCCCCATTAGCTAAAGTGGTGCTTCAGGTTAAGAACAGTTTCAGGTTAAGAATGGACCTCCGGAATGAATTAAGTACTTAACCTGAGGTACCACTGTACATTCATTTGTAGATGGATGGAGCTTCTATTACTCCAGGGATAACCAAAATGCCCCTCCAGGTGTTGTTGGATTCCAGCTTCCTTCAGCCTTAGTCAGCAAGGCCCATGATCAGCGGTGCTTGGACTTGTAGTTTAGCAACATCCGGATGACATCATGTTGGTGGCCCCTGCATTACTGCACGAGAGCAAGCCAGTGTTGCATTGGAACGGGTTTCTTGGCTTTCCACACCATTTCAGGCTAAGGGATGTGGCATCTAGTTTACAGAACTGTATTGGATGTAAGATAATAGATCTTATAGATATATTATTTGTTTGTTGTTTGTTTGCTTGCTTATTAGCTTGCTTTTTAAAACTATTATTATTATTATTACTATTACTATTATTAATAATTAGTTGTGATTGTGGATTTAGTCAGGTGAGCAGTTAATTCTTAGTCTTGATGCACGAATAACGCTTCCTTGCTAACCATGGTAAGAGGATGGAAGTGCCACAACAGTTCTGATGTTGTTTTCTGCTTTTCTTTCATGCTCATAAAAAGCCTTGGTTATCATTGAGCCTTCTTTGTGGTTTTACCAACCATGGGTAGCTCAAATCACAGTTTGCAAACCTGCTTCAATTACAACCAAGCGAACAACAGTTTGAGGCTAAGAATGGTTAGTAAAACTCCAATGAGTTAATATCTCATATTGAGACCCACCACTTTGAACAGGGAAAGCTGCTGCAATTCCTGCCTCCCATCAGCATTATATTGATCTCAACAGGACGTTACTGTTACATTTTGAACACTAAACTTAAAGTCCTTGAATGGTGTGCTTCAAGAGGATAGCCAATGAGAAAGACCTTTGGAATGTGACAGTTTTGCGCCATTGAAGCTGAATTTGTTTATTTCTTGAAAATCCGAAAACAAAATCATGTGGTACCCTACAACTGGATAACTCTTTGGGCAACAGCTGACTTCATCAGGTGTGTCAAGTGCACAGAGGAGGTGATGGGTCACACACACACACACACACACACACACACACGTGTTTGTGTCTCAAGTCCAATACATTTCTTACCTCAACAGCTCTTCAGAGGAGACTATACCAGAACTGTGTATTTTATACCTTGTAATTTAGGATGTTTTATAACCAACTTTGAAGAGTTTTCATTGGATTATAAATGAAACATAATTTAAATCAATGACAACAAACAGTGGCTTCAAGAAGCTGTGTTTTCAGCCAGGAGTATGTTTTTGCAGACAGAATGCTTTCTTTCCCATCTGTGGTTGCTGTGAGAAAAGCCATAGCAAGACATGCCCTGTGTGGGTAAGGCAGGGTTATATATTTTATCCATGTGTACACATAAAACCAACCTCTCAGTGCTGGGATAAGGGTAAGCAGGAGCTATTCCTGATCTCTTCCTTGTGTTCGGCTGTTATTTCAACAGCTTGTACTCCCGGTTGTTTCTTTACTTTTCTGCTGATTTCCAGAGTTTTTGAGGGACTCTTCTGTTTCTCTTCTTCAAGGAAGCATGCTATTATCTCCCCTGTAATAGACTTTTCATTATGTGTAACATAATTTGTGACATTGCTGCCTTTAACGTTTCTGCTGTACTGAAACGTAAGAGAGAAAAATACTGATTGAGATAAGCATGTTTATTAACATGCTTCCTGCTGTGCCAAAACTCAAGGATGGAAGAGGGTATGTGCTTTTCTTTCCCAAGACAATCTGCATATTTTGTCATTATGATGCATGGTGGTTGTGATTGCTGTCTCTTAGCTGTGATTTTAAAGTCTTGGCTGATGATTAATTCCATGGCTCAGACAATTGCAAATGGCCTTTGCTCCAGTCACATAAATTTTGCACATCTCTAATAACAATGGCATTCATTATAATATGGTACATAGAAGGGGGCTGGTTTGCAGTGGCACAGGGGAAAGAAAAATCGAGGGTTCAGGAAAAGAAGGTGGCTCCTTTTTATCATCAATCACTTCTGTGATTCAGAGAATTTTAGTTACAAACTGCATTATAATAATGTATGTATTATGTTCACATTCTACTTGTAGTTTGTGGTTCTAGGGGTGAATCATATCGAAGGCACAGTAGCAATGTGGAGTGCATTTCTAAAGTTGCAGCCTAGGACACTGTGTGAATGCAGCCCTAGTTTGGCTCATAGTCTGTTGGGAACTGAATTCTTTATGAATTCTTCTGTTATGGACTTTGGCACCTTCTATGCCAGCACTCGGATGAGTTATTAAACTTTCTGTCAACTTTTTGGTTCTTTCTTGGCACAAGGATCTTGATGCACATTTGGGCTGCTTTATATAATATGTGGCAGCGAACCGGTTTGTTGCTATGTGTACATATGAGTGGAAATGGCTGCTAACTCCAAGCTGCCCTGCAGGTGTGTCTGTATACTGCAGACATTTGCAAATGTTCATCAGTAGCATTTGTTCTATGCAAAGTGTATGATATGTAACGAGGCCCCTGGTGCAAGGTGTCTTGTTTATACAAGTGCGATGCAGCAACAACACATTCCTTCCCAGGGTGGATGCTTGCTTTAATTTGCTTGTCATTTACTCTCGCTTCCAGTGTCTGGCAGTGGTGATGAATGTAGCCAAGATGGGGCCAGAGCTTTTGTGTGAGTATGCCCTGTGATTTGCAGAGCTTAAATCTCTCCTCTTTTCCCTTATGCCCTGGCTTCATGAACAGAGGCGCCTCTGTGTCCAAACTGACAACCACTTCTTTCATTGCATTTCTTTATATTTCCTTAAGCTTCATCGTCTACACACCAAAATAGAATGGAATCCAGTGCTTAACTTCTACATAGTCCCCCCCCCCCACAGAAAAGCACAATATGACCATTCCCCCCACTGTCTTCTCATATTAGAAATGTTATTGCAATATACGTAGCCCCTTTATCTGCTTTGGCAGGACACAGCCAGAGAGAAGATGATGGGTTTCTGTGAACAGTCATATCCTCTACCCCAAGCTTCTCATAAAAGGATGCTCATCAAATCCAGAGGACTGACTATTGTTTTTATTGTCTTCCTTTTTTATTGGAGGTGTGGGAGGGCAGAAGGTTGGGTTTTGGTAAAAACGGGAGTATTCAGACCAGGAAGTGACTGTCTTCTGACGTGTGTCGTTCATTTTCCCTTTTGTGCAAGCCTTGTTTACTGTCATCTGTTCTGTCAGAGACGGAGCAACGTTGACTCTGCAGAGCCAGTTCCTGACTCATCTGTAGTAAAGTTGCTGTGTCTGTCTGTCGTTGTTTTTGTTTTCAACTAGATGATAAGGTCATTGCAGGAAGCATTTCATGGGAGCTTTCACAATCGTCTTTAGGGAGGCTACTGTACAGCATGTTCTCTGTATTGACTTCAGCAAGAAAAGAATGATGACAATGAAACCCTCAAGCAGCCTGAAGTTGGACAGTCAGTCCTGGATACAAAGCAGTCGTAGTCATCGTGTTGCACCACTGATGTTATCTCAGAACATGAGCAAAGTTGAATAGTAGCCAGGTTGAGTGTGTGGTGCTAGTTTAAAAACAAGAGCATTTATTATGAAAACGGGGGCTCTTCTTTCTTTCTTTTTAATTATGTTTGAGTTCTCCCTTTTCCTGACTTATTCAAATCTTCAGTTTCATTCATTCTCAGGCATAACTAGAAAAGTTTTAATATATCTGAGTAGCCGTTTGACTACAGAAGGAGAGTGCACTTTGATGAACTATTAACTCACTTAAAATATTTGAAAAATATTTGGTTTTATGCCACTTTTGACAAACCATCTTACAAGAAGAAAAGACTGAGGAGCACACTATCTTTTATCTGTTTTATTTGCCCTAGTATACCCATATTTGCAAGCAATTTCCTCAATAAAATGCATTTTTAAACACCCTTCCCCCTAATATATGCATTAGTTTGATTGGAGAACTGCATTTCCAAAATTGACGACGTGCAAATTTTAAAGGATAACTCTGTTTCAGTTCAAATACCGTTTCAGGGACTGCAAATTACGTAGATAGATTCACATTTTTTAAATTGTCCCCCATCTCTACCACCAACTAACAGCCAGGTTTCCACAAGCTGGCATGCACCCCTGCTGAAAGCTGACTGTCTTGTCATGATCTGCATGAAAAACTGCTTATGCATCTGTGTGACATGTCACATCTTCTCCTCAGAAGTTCTGCCAAAGCCTGAACCTGAGCATTTCCCAAAGGCAATGTCGAGTCACCCCTAGTTTGGGAAACATTTTGTGGCTGTGGATGATGACTTTGTTTAAATTGTGTAGTCTTTATACAATTAGCGTACCATACAGTTTTAGACGGATGATTTTGTTTTGCGCAGTTTTAAGACTCTGTAAATAGGGTGGAATATGGACTGTATCTCCTGTCTAAATAAACATAACTTGTGGAAGTGGAGAAGAGTTTGGGATTCAGCTGTCAGAGGGTCATGGCTCCTTCAGCATCTCATATTTTAGAACTGTTGCTTTGGAGTGTGTGTTGAAACCCCAATAAGCTCTTGTAATTAGCATTGTCATTCTGATTCAGTGGCATTCAAAACATGTTTTCATATAAGTACTTGTGAAGGCAAGTGTGTAATTCTGGTTGAAGATACTGTTGTTTGACTGTGACGTGGGAACCTTTCTTCTTTCAAAGGCCCGTTTAGAACACCTCCATCTGGGCCTAAAGGGTGGTTGAGATGCTGCAGAATTTCTTGATCATGAATGCTAAACTATTTATATGAGCAGCAGTAACAACAGTGTACAGTATTTTAGCATATGTGCTGTGTGAAATTGAATATGGATATGAAATTGAATATGGATGCCACTGGATACTGTAGCACATCACAATGGCAGTTGGATAAATTCCTGATAGTGTGATTCTGTTTTGTTTGGATCCTGCTTTTGCTCCAGGGAGCAAAGGTTGCATTAAAGGGATTCTTCAGTTTATCCTCACAAGAACATGCAAGGTTAAGTTGAGAAGTAATGAACAGACTTTGGTCACTCAGTGGGCCTTTTGACTGGACAGATATTTGAACCCAGGGCTCTGTGGTCTCACACTCTGCACCACACTGCCTTTAAATTTATGCAAGTTGTACAGCATTCTGAGAGAGATCAGCAGAACATTTTAGTTCTTAAATATAAGTTACGGATGATAGCAGAAATATATGGCTAGCTAAGTTTGCAATGTGTTCAGTCATTGCATTGCCTCTCCATTTAAATGTATTTTGTCTTTTGTGTTACCTTTTTCAACTGATAATTTAAAATTGCTCTCTGTGGGGATGTTCTCCGTGTCGATCTGCCTATCAATCTTTCTATCTGAATGCAGAAGTATTTGATTAGTGTGTTTAAAGCAATAAAGATGTCTAGAGTAGTGTCACAGTGATTGATACTAATTATAAGTCTTTATGTGGCTCCTTCAGTTTGGCCACTTCCCTTGCAGATTGCAATTTTATTGTTAAAATAATGCCCTGCTGTCCACAGACTAGGTCCATAAATTGTGGACTATCTTTCTTTAATGATTCTGTATCCAGTGGTAGAATCCCAATAACCTTCATTATCTTTGCTCAAAGAAGTCAGTGACTTCCACAGTGAGCGAGGAATGGATTTATTAGGGCCAGCTGAAGACTGCCTGGGATCACATCAGAGGTTATCTTGATAGTGCTTCTAGTACATTAGAATAAGCAGAAACATTAGGCAGGCACTTGCAGATAACTGATGATTTTCATTTGGTGTCTGTCTTTCACAATATTACAGTAAACAGAAATTGCTGCTCTTGAATAGGTCAAACCACTGTGGAACTTACATGGCTTGTCTGGACTTAAATGAATGAGATGTTCTGAGAATTCCCTGTTTAAACACATTACGTGTAGCTAGTTGCAATCCTTTGAAGCATATTCATTGGGATTTTTACTGCCCAGATAATCACTACATGAAATTCTTTTTGTTTTTACCTCTGTGGCAAATCAACTTTTCATAGGTAAACTGTGTTATTAAAGGGAAATATATATATAGATAGAGAGAAATTACATTTATGGTATTTTGTAGGCACAAGTTTCACGAGATATACAAGCTTAGTTGGACTATGTTCTACACACAGAGAGACACGTGTGTGTGTGTGTGTGTGTGTGTGTGTGTGTGTGTGTGGAGATCAGGAGTCAATTCTCAGATGGAATAAGTTTCCTGACCATGCTTTGGTTGTAAACTGTGGTAGTCAAGCAGATCTCTTCCTTCTGCGCGCACACACACACACTCACACTGCCTCAATCAGATTTGCCCAGGGCAAAACATGACTGTAACAAGTGAACTAGTTTGACCTGGATGTCCAGAGCTTAAAGTACCATAAACATTGGGGCTTCTTGGAACAGAGGTTAGAGAGAAGGCAGTAGGGTTTGGGGAGAAATGTGACGTTGTTCACATTTAAAGGTGAACCTAATTTTTACTTCCTAAAACAATGTGAAAAAGGAAAACACAACCATCCTTCAAAATTCGCACTTCTCCAAATCTTTCAATGCAGTGGCGTAGCTTGGGGGGTGCAGGGGGGGCTGGCCGCACCAGGCACAACATCTGGGGGTTAGGGTTAGGGGGCGCAAATCCACGGGTTAGGGGGAGCAAATCCATGGGTTAGGGGGTGCAAATTACTTGCCTTGCCCCGGGTGCTGACAACCCACGCTACGCCACTGTTTCAATGCAGTTCTCAAGCCAGTTAAAGTATACAAAAATGTATATGGTATGCATAAAAATCCATGTTACAAAAAATGTATCATGAGAAATTGCTTATATAACCATTGGTATTAGGCAAAATTGTATAAAAAAAACTGAGCATATTAGAAATTTGTAGTAAAGTGTTGATTCAGTTTCATGATTTTTTTTTTTAAATGTAGACTGATATCAAAATGTGGAGAACTGAAAAAATGAGAAACTGATAAACTGAAATGGGCAGGCCACATTTGTGTTAGATTCAAGGAATGTGATGGATTCACCAAAGCTGCTGATTGAAACCCAAGCTGTTAGGTTCTTGCTTGACATCTGGGAGGTGGATGAGTTACCTCATTTTGTGAAGCTGCTACAACTAGTGTGGTCAGCCTAAAAGAAAAAGAAAAAGCATCAAAACTGATCTAGGGTGTTGGAACACTTTCCTTGAAAGGAAAGGTGAAAACATTTGGACCTTTTAAGATTAATAATAATAATAATAATAATAATAATAATAATATTTATACCCCGCACTCCCCAGCCAAGACCAGGCTCAGGGCGGCTAACAACCAAAAATAAAAACAAGTTGATTAAAATACAATTTAAAAGATTAAGATACAGCATTAAAACATTAGGGTGCAATCTCTTCATAGGAGGAGAAAGGAAAAAGAAAGAGGGGGAGGGAATCAAACTGATTCTAAGCCAAAGGCCAGGTGGAACAACAGATGAGAGATATGCAGTAGACATTTATAAAATGATGCATGTTTTGAAGCAAGTAGGGAGTCACCTCTCTTCCCAGTACTACATCTTGTTCCTTCTCTGCAGAACTCATAACTGTTATGAAATTCGCTAACAGAAGATAGAGAGTAGGCCTTTCAGTGGCTATCAGTTATGAAAACTAAAAGGAGTGTCCAGGTTCAGAGGCAGTATATCTCTGAATAGCAGATTCTGGCCTTCACACTGTACTTACATGCTTTCTGGAATCACCTGGGTGGCTACTGTTTGAGACCGGATCAAATAAGATTTATTGGGGTTATTTTTGTATCACTCCCTTCTCCTGTAAAACAAGGTTGGAGCAGTACAAAAGGCAGCCTGTAGCCATACTAACGTAAGAAGAGCCTTGGGGCAGGATCAGTCCAAAGACCCATCTCTCAGCCAGCATTCTGGTCTCACAGTAGCCAACCAGATGCAAATAGCACAGAGGATCCAAGCGCGGCAGCACTCTGCTCATGTGTGATCCCAACAGTGGAGCAGCTGGGAGTCAGCTGGAACAGATCTCCTAGCTGCTTAGAACAGCAAGCAAAGCTGATGTGGTGGCTTTCATAGGGGTCGCTGACACAATGGCCTATTTGACTTCACAGTGTCTTATCTGTCGCTTATAGCTTGTCTCTCTGCAATTCCTTCCTTTGTCCAGAATTGAGTTATGGCACACCAAGCTGAGTCCCAGCTTGATATCTTTCATAAACCATTGTTGACTCAAGCCCAGATACTGTTTGGGCAAGGAATTCACAGCTGTAAGGCAACTCTAAGGAAGCTTCTTTTACAGAGTGCCATTCCTCTCATCTCAGGCCTCTTGAGACACCAAAGCTGTAAGTGGTTTGAGGGAGACAAGACAGGACTATGCATCTGTCTGTTGAGGGTATCTTTACTGACTCTGCTCTCTCTAGTTGTCGCCAGCTTTTATAGAAAGCCAGTGTAAATTCTAGCATTGAAATTTAATTATATATATACAGTCACCAAAAATTAATATGTACTGGCCAGCAGCCTCAAGAACTTCCAAAACATTCAGATAAGCAAACATTTAGATAAGCAGTCATGATATTTACATAGGATTACATGGCTATTATTAGTCATTTATGAAGCACTTCCTTGGCATGCCAAATAATTTACAGCCCTTATCTGCTCCTTCCTCACAGCAGCCTGATGAAAAAGAACATTATTATTTCTGTTTTTATGGATGGGGAGCTGAGTTTGCGAGGTAGTGACTTGCTCAATGCTTCCCGGGGAGCCCATTCAATTGCCAAGCTAGGAACTGAAATTGAGTTTCCCAGGTTGATTTTCAAAACTCAGTCCTCTGGATTGTGCTAGCAGGCCCAGGGGCACAAAATGAACTCAGATCATTAGTTTTGAAAACTTGAGGTTTTGTTTAAGTAAGCTGCAGCATGTTGGTACACACACATATGCAGTTGTCCCACACCTATTTCTGTCTGTTTTTAGTTTCCTAAATTGATCAGGAAACGCAGTAATATTTATTACTTTCTAAAACTTTTATCCTGACTACTTTCTGGAGAACTAATGGCATTGAAGAAGTTGAAATGCCAAAACAGTATTTCGTATGAGTAGACCACCCATGAAAGCTCTTCATTGTATGAGATACAGCTGATTGTGTTATGAATCCCTATGTATAAAATAGGCCAGACAGTTTAAATCCAGGTCACACTGCATTGTCCTTCATCAGAGAGTTTGCTTGCCTCAAACTGAGAGCAATTGCTTGTTCTGTAGAAGCAGCTGAAGACAAATGTTTGTTTTGTAGAAGCAGTTTGCCTCAAGTCACAAATGATGGTGTACTTTGCAGTAGTAATGTGCCAGCCTAGCACTTCTGTCTAGTCATAGATGCTAGGAACATGCTCTTCCTGCCCCCAAAGCTAAGCCCCCAACTTACATATATAGGCCTAGCCCAAAGAGGAGTCTTGTGCCTGTCCAATTTAGATAGTAGAGCATTGAACTTTTCCAGCTTCTCTTGTAGGAGTGTTGCAGTAATATGGGAAGCAAGTCACCACTGAACAGATAGGAGTGCCCTTCAAGCACAGAGGATGGCAAACTCATTTGCTGGTTCATTATTTCTTCAACTTCTCTCCGTCTTGCCATTACCTCTTTGGCCCTTTTATCGGCTCATGTGGGACCAACATGGATAGCTGGCCCTGGTCAATGCTTGAGGTTCCTGACCCCTATGGTTGTAATTTGTGGGCAGTCATTTAATTTTATCTTGATTCTAATTTTTAAGCTGTATTTTAATCAGTTGTTTGATTGTGTTTTAATGTATTTGATATTTGGTGTTAGCCTCCCTGAGCCTGGTCTTGGTGGGGTATAAATAAAAAATTTCTTACTTACATACTTACTTACATTGACTACCTGAATTCAGAATTTTGCATTTCAATCAACATTGAACTGGACAAGCATATTGGCAACTAGTCCTTAATTCCAGTGGGTCTACTCAAAGAAGAACATAGTTGAAGACCACCCATGGGCTTGTATGGAAACCATAGTGTGGTGTTGTTTTCATTAAACAGAACATTAACTAATAAAATCTGAGCATACAAGGGAAGGAGGAGGGAGAAAGCCAAAGCCAGGTTTCATTCATGAAACAAGGTCATTTGTACTGGGCTTCTCAAGCCATATCACAATTGTGTCTAAATGGCTGAGGTTTTGAAGCTTTCCTGCTATCTGTGCTAGCTTTATTCGAATTAATTTTATTCTTTTTCTTAAGCTCAATATGGGGAGCAAGCCAATAAATATGAATATATTATTTTTCTCTAGTTCAGTTCCCCCACCCACCCATTCCCAATTTAAATGCTGAATTTAGGAACTGAATAATCAATTGTTTGACTGAAGAAAGTACAGGTAGTGCCCATTCTTTCACAATATGATTATTTCCTTTTGTTATTTTTGACAAATTCATGCAAGTTCATATGTAATACAAGAGAAGGATTTTTTATTATTATTAAAAATGTAGAAGTCCAAAGGCTTCTTCAGGTTAAGCCTTCAAGGTTTTCTAAAGCATTCTTACAGCATGTTACTAATTAAGATAGGGTTTTCATTTTAAGTTATACCAAGAATACCATTAGAGTTTCCCCCACCTACAAGAACTATTGCAATTCACTTGCAATCCAGTTATTGATACAGATTTCAAGGAACTGCTCAGAAAATACTGTGTGGTTTTACTGAGTGTAATGTAGATCCAAATAACACAATCAGAACCTATTGTGCAGCCAGAGCCCACCTGAAAATTAATTCAGATTAGATGGAGCAGAAGGGCCCAGGTTCCATCTCTGATATTTCCAGGTAGGGATGGGAAAGACACCCCCCATCTAAAACCCTGAAGAGCCACTGCTAACCTAGACCATGTTGTACCTTCTAGTTATTGAACTCCTGTCTCCCATTTGCCCTAGATAGTTGTCAGAGATTATGGAGTTGGACTCCAATAGCTGAGTGGCATTACGTTGACATACTGGGTTTTCCATTAAAGTGTAATATCAGAGCTTCCTTTTGGTGCCCATGAGGGATCTCTTTATCTACCCCTATATTTGCCTGACCCTTTATCTGAATCCAATTCCTTCCTCTCCAAGCCCAGAGGGAAGAACCTGCCAACTAAAGTGAAGCCCCAAACCAAGTGATGTCAAGGGGCTGTCAGGAATGCTGGGTCCTCCACAGGTCGGGAAATGACTCGAGATGTGAAGTGCAATAAGCTTTTATTCAAAAAGTAAAAACACAACAGAGTTAATCTAGGCTAGTCTCTCTTAGTTGAAGTTGTTGCTGGATCTGGCATCTTGCTCCTTCTTCCCTCTCTAGCCCCCTCACTCTGAACTCCTCCAAGCAGCTGTAAACTGTGGTGAGGAAGGACTCCTCCTCTGGGCCTGTCTGGCCTGTTGCAGACTGGTCCTCTGTGTCTCACCACCGCTGTCCTGGGTCTAAGTCTCTTTCCTCTGTGTCATCCCATAGCAGTTCTTAGGTAGGTGGTGCCCACCACTCTTCCTCATCCAGCCAGTCCTTGACAGGTAATTGCTAAGGTGCTGTTACAGTCTTCTCCTTTTATATATGCACCATTCAAGAACCTGATTTATATAGACCAGATAACATGCAGACCTTGGTAATGAGTGAAAATGTTGTCCCGAGTTCACTGGACTTTATATGTGTATCCACCATTTGGACTTCAAGTCTAATCCCTTTGACCTTGCTCTCCAGGCTGTGTTTTACTTTTGCCCACTTTTGTACATGTGTGAATAGGCCCTCACACCACTTGTCTGCTAGAAATAAATTACAATCCAGTTATTATAGCAGACATCTGTGTGGTCCAGCGTGTGCAGTATTTTCAGTAATTATTTTTGCAGTCTTGGCCAACTGTCATGAAAAGGATCAGATGTGGAATTAAACAGAAGTTTTATACTTCAAAACTGCCACAGTTATACATTCATTAAAAGGAAGCCTATTTGCAGGCATACAAAGAACCATTGTTATGCAGGCAGAAATCATATACAACTGTGGAAGAGTTCCATCTCTTTTATACAGTTGTTGTGTTCTTATTTTCTTTGTCTTGCAAGTAGAAACTGCTTGCCTTTTGTTGAACTCCCCTGACTACAATTGCATTTTTTGTTAAGAATTGGATGATTATTGGCAGATGTGTCATTTAATTTGTGTTCATGCATCCTATTGGGATTTTAAAGCCTTCCTCAACTGTTCATTGTCAGGGTGTATATTTTTTTAAAAAATACAAAGCTATGATAAATTCTGACCAACTTATTTATGAGATTTGTTCTATTAAGATGCCTCTGTGTTAATACTGAACTGATTAAACATTTGGATGGTTGTAGGATGCCAGAATTATTGCCACGTCAGAGTATTTTACCAACAGCTACTGCTATTTCACTTTTATTATATGCCAACAGGGAAAAAGTCTGTTGAGCTGTTGGCAGAAGGAATGAAATAATACAATTATACCAAGACTTATTCACTCCAAATTCAAACTAGCATGAATCCTGGGAGTTGTAATTGGTGATGAATCTTAGAATTCTTTGTCTCACATCACTAGTCTCTCTCCTTGGGCTAGGCTTTCTTCACTGTACTCAGGCAGCTTTGAGCACAGTTTGTTCTTATAGTTCAAGGTGGTCCTGCAGGTGTTGTTGGACTCCAGCTCACATCAGGCACAACCAACATGGTCAATGGTCAGGGATGATGGGAATTCTAATCCAACTACACGTAAAGGGCCACAGGTCCTTTACCCTGCCTTTGTGTGAGAGGGCCTCATTCTGTTCTCGCACTGGGTCTCTCTGGTACATCAGTCCCAATTCTCTTCTGACTAGTTATAAGCTTTTGCTTTTGCTATGAGCAATCCTCTGGGCAATCCCAAATTTATAATGAACATTGTACGCTGCCTTTTAAGGGCCTTTTGAGTCCCCTTCCCAAACTGATGGGATAGTTATATGAATCTTGTGTGGCCAGTCTCTGCTAATGAGCGTGCAGTGGTGTCATTGTAAACGTCATATAAAATATAGATATGAAGTAGGGTTCAATGTGCAGCAGTATACAGAGGTGTCTTCATGGAACTGGTAAAAATTCCAACATACATAGTAAGGCAAAGGCCTATGAAGAGCATCTGTGAACCTCCCCTGTCTATACATTCCCTACATCCAGAATTAAGCTCTGTGTCGTTGTTGTCTTGATTCCTTGGCCCAACCATGGTAAATGCCTTCCACATCTCTTCTTCTACCCAGAGATAGCTGACTGTTTGCCTGGGTGTGTATTTGTGGCATGTAACTCTCCAACAGTTTGACTTGACCTTTGAAGGCGCACTCTTTCATTGTCTCCTGAGACAGATGGATGACAACCATTTTACCCCGGCTTAATAAGATGGACACTTGGCCAATTAGCAGGATGGACCCACCCATCCCTAAGCTTTGCCTGTTTAAATTGCAGGTGGGAATGTGTTTGAATTGAGGAACATTCAGCCAGGTGAGCTTTCACCAGCTGCTTGAAGTGTTACAGCTGAAAACAGAGTTTTATTACTCCATCTGCTATTTTAAGACCACTGGGCCTAAGACTCACGAAGTAGCAGTAAAAATTGTAGGGACAGGCATCTTACAACATCTTAGCCATGGTTGCAGAATTAAAAGGAAGGCCCACACTCGTAACTGCTGCTTCCATTTCAGTTCTTTTTCAGAGTTCGGTTACCCAAAAATAATGTATTGATCAGTTCAATAGGATCCATGGATCCTGCCCCAAAGTTGTTGTTGTTTCATTTTTAAAAAATCCTACACTTATATGGGGTTTCTAGTGATTTCATATCCATGGCCAAGTTCATACTTGCTTAGCTTCAATAATGCTACAGCCATGGGGTGTTCCTAAACCAACTACTGCGTCTTTTCTGAAACGTTTTTAATTTTCACATGTTTAACTCACAAAAATAAGTGGCTTTTGCTGCAAATAAATTGATTTTTATTTTTTATTTTTGGCTTATGGTCATCTGAATGTTTCGCCTTTATTTTATTTCTGGATTCAGCTCTTGTTTATTACTGCTCAGTCCATTCCCACTTGTAACACTTGGATGCCTGCCAAGTACTCTTTGTTTACAGTAACAAGGGTGGAAAAGCTGACTTCCTGACCGTACTCCCAAAGTCTAAGGTGAAGCGTCTGGCAGGTGTGAAAAAACATTGCTCTTGCATTTGAACCTGTGCAGTGTATTCCATATAAGGACCCAGTCCTAAGCTAACAAAGGAAAATTGGACTGTTGCCCAAGATGAAATATTAACACTTCATTAGGCTATGACCTGGTTCAGCTGCAAAGTCGGTGCATCTAACATCAAGCCATTTGGCTATATAATTCTTGTTTGTACATTTTTCTACAGGAGAAGTCAGCACTCGGCAAGCAGCTAGAGACGGCGCATCACACAGTGAAGCTCAGACCTGTATCCTATGAGGCCTCTTCACCACAACTTTCTTTTTCAGGTTTGTACTATACAACCTGTATATACCTTTGTTTCAGGATATGGCTGGTAACTCTTGATTGTTTGGGGAGCCTTTGAGCTTACATTGAGAAAAATGTCTAAGGTGGAGTGGGGAACCCTTTTCAGTTAGCTATGCAAGTGAGTGGGTCCTGATCAGCTGATCAATACTGACAGCGAACCCTTTTGAAGTTGCCTATTTGCAGGTGCAGTTTGGATTAAAGCCACACCAGCAAATGGACAGTTTTTCTCCGCCAATGGGCAAAGCTGCAAGGCCAACCTGCAGAGGAAGCTTGTCACTTTGCAGGCATGGTTTGAACACAAGCTGCACTTGCAAGGGTTTCCTGTCAGCTGAGCAGTGCTGTCAGTGAGGAACAACCAGCAGTGCACTTTAATCTGCCAGTGGCTGCTTTACAGTCACATCTTCACCTGCCCCTCACCTGCCATCGCATATTATGTCAGGTGTGGGACAACTGGTCGTGGTTTGGGGAGAAATGGTCTCAAAAGCCAAATTAGGGAACTTACTGGACCTAATCCTGCCTGTGGGTCAGTGGTTCCCCATGCCTGACCGATGTTGTTCCTGTCCCATTATGCCTGTCGTGTTTAAACTTGCCTCCCTGGCATGACAAACACGGAGAATATTCACTTCCAGAGCCCATATTTTGAAAAGCTTGCAGTACATAGCTTAGCTTGCTTTCTTGTCCAAAGATTGTTCTCCATTGTTATCTTGATATCAGCTCTTACTTTTATGACACAGGTAAGCTTATTGCACCCAAGGTTGCATACTTTGTAATACTACAAGTTACCAAATGGAGAGTATTGTAGTTTTATGTTGTGAACAGCGCTAAGATCTACAGGTACAGAGTGGTATACAAATTAAAAAACCGAAAAAAATTGACCTTTTATGAAGGGACTGTTTACTGATCATAGATAATACTTTTGCTGTTCTCGTTATGTACAATTCATCTCTCTCTCTCTCTCTCTCTCTCTCTCTCTCTCTCTCTCTCTCTCTGACACACACACACACACAAACGTTGCGTGATTGTGTCAACTCTCTATTATGATTCTTACTGTAGCTATACATTATACACAGAGCATGTCAGTTTAAAAAGCGAGTAGGTGACATAATAGCAGGTTTTCATTCAAAATTCATATGAACAGCACCGAATAGCCCACCCTGAATCTTAAATATGTTCTGAAAATTCTTAGTTAAGCCCTGTTGTCATGAAGACGGGTGATGAGCCTATTTGGACTATACCAGTTCAGATTGCAGGGGGGGGGGTCACATGGTTGAGAGTTCCACCATACCCAAAATATAGCAATAGATAGAGCTTCCACCAGCTGGTACTCACCAGAACTCAGCACCTCTCAGGTGGGCGCTATTGCCATTATAAGAGAACAAGGGAGACATTCATGGTGAGTTCCAGCACCTCTTTTTCTAGAAAAATGGCACCGGCAATAGATTCTCACTTTAACGAAATGAAACGAGCAAACAGGGGAAAAGGTTTGCGTCCAATAGCTGTGGTTCATAGCTGTGGTGCATAAGAGCACTGTGAAGCGCTAGCACTAAGAGAAGGATAGGAAATGGCTTGGTCCAGGCACCATCACAGAGACAAGTTTAGTGTCAGTACTTTGATCTGTGTACCATATTTTGTAATCCATTGCAGAGGCTCATGAGAACTGTTGTTCCTTTGACCTTGGAATTGTGATGGTGTGCATATTTCTGGAATCCAACCCTGAGCAAACTTGTGTTGAGAGGCCTTTGCTGATGCAAGTGTATTGATAAAGAAGCAGGGAGAATAAAATATGCAATCAAAGAGATGTGCAACCAAAGGGATGGCATTGAGATGAGCCTGAAGCCACTAAATAGCCCTTGGCAAGTCACACCAAAGTTAGGGATGTTTGTTTTGCTTTATTGGCCAACATCCAACTTGGGGTCATTGCTGGAGCTATGTGCAACTCTTGGGTTTCTATTTATGTAAGAGTTGACAAATGTTTGTTTTGGTTTCAATCCACAGGCTTCGCACCCCTAGGTTTCACTTTGAGGTTTCATGTTGAGTGAAAAATAAAGAGTTCTGTCTGGTTTGGGGTTAAAACCTCAAGTAACCACAGACTTCTCTCTAGAGTCTACAGGGAAAGGAGACGGTTCACTGGAAAGGGCTAGATGTGCTGAGCTTCATGAACTTTTCAAGGGAGCGTGAGCTGAATAGTGACTCTACTCTTTCCCATCAGGACAGGCTTAGTGACATGCTTCAGATTTATTTTTTTTCTGAAGTCAATATATCAAAGTTCACAGCCTGTTCAAAAATATTATTTCCCTCACAGTTCCTGTAAGTTTATTGAGAGAGATGTTTTTTCTCGTAAAATCATAACAGTTGACCAATACTTCAACAGTGCCACCTAAACCCTTCTCCGCTTGTACCAATTCTCACCATTGGCACCCAGTCCTATCTCTCTTTAGGCCTTGTATGCTGAGATGTCTTTTAAAAACTTCTGAGCATTTGGAGTGTTCATAAGCATTCCATCACATCTTTCTTTTAATAGAGCCATTGGCTTAGCCATCAAGGACTCATTTCAGTCAACTAGCCAAAGGCTACTGATGTTTTAAAATAGCAGTCTGTGTTTTACCTCCTTATCCCTTTGTTTCGTTTATTTGATTTGGGAAATAATTGGGAATAGCCATTGCTTCTCTGAATTTCTACTTTGCTGTGTGCTGGAATTTGTTACCTTACTCATGCAAAAATTGATGACACAAGAGAGTCTCCAAAGCTGCCTCTGATTTCACATATAGAGACAGCGATTATATAGTTTACAGGTGTTGATTTAATAGGCATTTAAAAATTGGAATGTTAAGAGTGTTGGGATGTACACTGACACTTATTTGATACTCTGTGAAAGTTGACCACCTTTCAACTGGTTGATCAATTACATTTAAATGCATTTATAGATTACTGAAACTCAGTATGGGTGCATTTTTTTTTTAAATAGAGCAAGACAACTTGGAACTTAATAAATAAAATAACACTGATTTCTTAAGACAGACTGAGCTGATGTATCAAAATTGCCAAAGCCATGATTCCCAGTGCCACTTCAAACCATAAAAAGCACTAGCATTAGACAAGCCAGTGATCTTTAGGCCTCTTTGCGTAGCATATATTTTTTCTGAGCCTAGTTGTGCAGTTTATATTCAACAGTATGCAGTGTGTGGGATCTCCATAGCAAATCACCTTTTGGGACTCTTTTCTTCTTTTCCCTGTGTCCAAGGCTATAGCCTGTGGTATGCAAACTGATTTTGCATTTGGATCATGCTTGTATCTGCGGAGTGGTCCTTTGGGCCCCCCAGGCCTGGCCCAGTGAGCATCCTCTTTCACCTGAGAACCAATGAAAAGAAGCATCTGCTGTTTGGGGCTGATTTCCTCCCCACCCCATTTTCCACCTGCTTTTTACCACAGTAGTTTTTTCTCTGTGCTCTGCTCACCTCTTTTCCTTATCCCAAGTGACATGTACATGTACGTTGGTAATATGTCGATCTACGTTTGAGTGACATCATACGAATGCCAAAACTTGTACCAGGCTACTATTGTACAATGCAGCCACCCACATTGGGAATCCATTGTCTCATCCAAACACAGCTTCCAGTTAGATTCCAGGGAAATATAGAAGTAGCAGTGCAAGGACATTGCCACAGATAAGCAAACAAGGGGAATGGAAGATATGTCGCCTCCTATTCTGTCATTTTGCACCAATATTGGAGCAACAGAAGCCTCAGAATTGTTAACGGTTTGTCTGATGATAGTTGTGCCTGCAGGTCTCCCCACCCCTTTTTGGCCAGCTGACTATTCCCTCATTACCAGACTTCTGCAGGCAAGAGGGAACGCAGAGGGGGACCATTAACCTATTGGAGACTTGAGAGCAAGCCATAGAGAGAATTCTCAGGGGTTTAACTGGCCGTTTAAGGAACGTACAGTGTTTATTAACTGCATTAATTAAGGAAATACAGTGACATGCCATGCGTGCAGGAACAAAACTGTAAGGGTGATTTTCTTCCTGTTTTGCCTTCAAAATTATATTTATAACTAACACACACACACACAAATATGCACACTCTGTTGTTCTTTCCCTCTCAACCGTGTGTGCTCACATATTTCTGCACATGCACACACACACACACACACACACACACTGTATAACATCAGCAAACATATTTGCTGTTTGGCAGTCACATGTGAGCAAAACCTACTTTATGCACAATTAAGCAGAAGCATCTTGGCCCAGATTGTTTGTGTCTCTGGTAAACCCAGCACTTGGGGGAAATGATTAACGCTCCTTCTCTTTCCCTGACTGCAGCAGGACACGCTTTACCTGCATAATGAATCCAGCATGTGATGGTAACAGGGAAAGGGAACATCCTAGGTGAACATATTATTTGCCAGAAATAAATTATTCAGGATGCAGTTTCAAATAGAGATTGCTGGGAGAGATAAAGCCATTCGGGATCTCTCCCCCTCCTCCCGCCAGTCCAGGCTACAGAGACATGGAGCATGCTTTTCAGGAATTCACTTAAGTGGAATCAGCTTGGAATAACGCAGCCAAGAAGTAATATTGCTGCCATCCAGCTAGTGTCTGTGGAACAGCATCCTCGGCGTCTCTTCACAGTAGCATGCACGCACATAGGCGCAGACACGATGCTGTGTGCAGAAGCGTATGTACACAGATTGTATTTTCCGAAAGGAAACTGCACCGCATCTACCTGAGAGCAGCGTTTGTTGGCTCAAGACGATTATTTGCCGGTGTTGCTCTTGTTTCCCTGAACTAGTTGGCCACATCAGCATCCGTCTGCCAGCGCATCATGTGTCTCCTCACGCAATGCTCGGCTTCTTGCAGTTTGGGGAAAGAGAGCTCTCGTGACTCTGCACTCCTGGGCAGTAATATTCGGCAGCGCAGATATCCAAATCCAAAACGGCAGAAATAAAGTTGTGTGTTATTTTAGTGGCTTGATTTTTTTTTTTAAACGATGATTTTAACTCTCTCCATTTTGGGGATGGGTGGGATTGCGTTGCGGGGGGGAACTCCTGCTCTTTACTTCCTGCAGGATTCGAGCCGTGCTGTTTGGAAGGAGCGATTTCGTCTTCTCTCAGAGCGATGACGCTGTACCACTTTCGGCATATCCTGCTCCCCCCATTTACCTGGGTGGCTGCTATTGCTGCTGTTGCTGCGGCTGCTGCTGTTGGGCTTGCTCCTGCCTGTCTGCCTTCCTGCGTTTCAACCTGGCTTGCACTACGGGAGAATCTCTCGTCGGCACATTCTCGGCAAGATGCGAGGAAAATCTGGGCAGTGCATTCTGTTCCTGCTGGAAGAGAAGAAATGTGCGATTCTGGGTTTTTATTCCCCCCCTCCACCCCACCCTAAAGGGTGAAAAATGTGAGTCAAAGAGATACGATGCCAGGTAATCCGGTGTTTACAGCAAGGGCATCGGCAGCGATCCTGTACGTATGGCAAGGGCATCAAGAAGAAGAATCCCAGGCACTGCTGTTCGAAGGGATTATTATGGGGAAAGCCATGGCGATGCCGTGCTTCACCTCAGAGGAGCTGTGCTGGAGATGGATAAATAAAGTATCTGATACGTGCGCCTGTCAGAGCATAGCCATGGGAGGAAAAGAATGGAAGGGAGCAAGCCAGCAAATGAAAAGGAGGAAGAGGAGACAGCATGCCGTTTGATCGTGTCTGCTCATTTCTGCAATGATGATGATGATGGCATAATTTACAGAACCCATATCTGGATAGAGGGACTCTAAATTGTAGTCTGAACACTCCCTAATGCGGTTACGAAGGAAACAAAAGGTGTAGGTGGCTGAAAAGACATGAGCACCTTGTGGGGGAAAGGAGAAGTGTGCCGTGTATGTTGTATGTGTGTCTGTGTTTGTACATATGTGCATTGAGGGAAAGGCAGCTTTCCGACTTGAGAATGCATAGGAAGCCTTTCAGGCTGCTGGGTCAGGCTTGGTTATAGTGCATATTTTCAACTACCTCCTTTCTACGTGTTCTTTTCGGCAATAAGCAGTCAGCTTGTTTGAAAAAGACACATTTGGAGGCGAGATTCTGGAAATTCTCTCTCTCTCTCTCTCTCTCTCTCTCTCTCTCTCTCTCTCCCCTTTAACACCTTGAAGTCTTGAATCTTCTATATGTTACAGGGAAGAACAGTGGGATTTTTTGTTTGCTTCATCTTTACAATCTTTATAAACACAGCTGTACTCAGTCTAGTGAAAAAATTCTATACTGTAAATAGACGTGTGGTCAGTCTAATCAAAATAAATTATCCCAGATGACTTTGGAAGCCCAGCTGGCAACTCCTCATTTTCAGATGGCTCAATGTGCAGCCGAAATGAAAATCGGCAACGTATTTACATTTTTAATGCATTTCAAAGTCAGCCTGTAATTAAAAAAAAAAAAAAAACAGAGCTGGGGAGGGGGACTCCGGAGTCCCACTGAAAAAGCACAGTGCTCAATTTTGGCAAAGATTTGCTCTGAAATGCTCACTGGCAAGTCCTATTTCTTGTTTTGCTGGGGTGGGGGGCAGTGAAGTAAGAACAGTGTTGTTGATGTTTTTAAGAACAGCTGAACTTGCTATAATATACTTAATATGGTAACTGCTTCTGAATAATAACTAAAAGTGGTCATATCTGTGTAATGGGCCAAATGAAGTGAAAGGAAACAAATGCTGCAGACAGATAGGAGAAGCTTGGCGGACTCTTCATCAGCTGCCTACTTTGTGTATGTGTGGGTGTTTAAATCCAGAGACCATAATTTTTCTTCATGTGTATCCAAAGGAGTTTTTCAGTAGTCGTTCTCTAAGGCTCCTGTCTATACCTTGCAGGATTTTTTTTGCTGATGAGTGTACTGTTTGCTCAGTAATATCTTAGCCAGCTGTTGGAGAAATGTAGTTTTCTGCTTGTTTTAAAGGGGAAAAATACCTTTTGCTCTGCAGGGGAGCTCTTCCTCTTCCTCAGATATTGTGCTTCCAGCTCAGACATTTTAAACAGAGAGAGATGGGGGTGGAAAGCGGAAGAGAGGGAGGGAGGGAGGGAGGGACTTGTGTAAATCGTACAAAGCTGCATAGACCAGCAAAATGTCAGCAGCTTGTAATTAGCAGTTCATGGTTACGTCAGCGACCATATCTTTCCAAGAATAACTGTGATGCATGCCACAAAGTGAGGAAAATAGTCACAACCTAGTTATCAGCCCTGGTTCAAACAAGGGCAGATGGATTAATGAATGTGCTGTGTTCATAAATCAAATATGGATGGGATCACATGTTGTGGGGCTTGCTGAGTTCTGCATAGTTGAGGGCTCAGTTGTCAAGTTTTCTGCAGAAGCAGGCTGTGGGGAGAGATTTGCAGAGTATAGAGTGTGAACCTTTTAAATAACGCACTGGTTGCCCGTAACAAATGCCTTTGCTTTTTATGCAGGCTTCATCTAACACACGCAGCTGGCTGACATGATTGCACCACGGTTGCCAAAAAGGAGAAAACAACAAATGCAGATGTGTGATGCTTTCACTGAAAGGCTATGGCAAAGAAAGTGCACCGTTACTGTAGATTTGAGTTTTGCTCGGCTTTTCAAATATGCTTCACAAGTAATGTGAGATGGCTTTTAATCAGCCTTTTCTATTTCAAAGGGTGCGTTTTCTTTCAAATGTGTCAAATTTGGTTCAGCATTTTTTAAATCCAAAGCAGATCCTGGGGGCGGGGAGCTTCTTCGGGAACATTTTGGGAGCTGAGCCTGACTGCTTTGGGTATGCATTTGCAGTCCTGCCGCATGCAAGCAGTGAGGGGGGCATGGGAGGTGCCTCGTCTGTGATTGGCTTTTTGCAGACGCCTTTTACGCAGCACTTTCCTGGCTTTTATCTGCAAGCCTTTGCAACGTGCGGTTTGTGTTTCTCCCCTCCTGTTCTGCGCTGCCCAAATTGCTCGGAGCCTCTTCTGGTTTCCCAGATTCCCTGCAGAAGTCAGCCTCAGTTCAGCTCTTGTTTATTTAGCTTGCCTTAATAATATGCCCAAAATAGACTGCATTGTGCAAACATGTTATATTTTGGGCTGGGAAAAAATGCGCATTTTGTTCGGAGGGCAGGGCTGTGTGTTAACATGAAGCCAATAGCTCTTTTGTTGCTGCATGTAGTGCCGTTTAAACATCCTTTAATTACTTGGAAGTTTACTAAAGGCGTCATTCTCCCAGCCCCGCATTTTGGATTTGGGCAACGTGTATACCATGCCTGGACCCAGAATAGTGCTTTTCTGTGCACCAAACAGGCTGGAAGGATTTCATTTGGCTTGCGTGTGTGTAAGTTCAAACAGCTGGTCATTAATGCAGGACCCATCTCCAGAGTGAAAACGTTAGCGGACGTGAATGGCTGCCTGATTAATGCTGCCCTTCAAAGGGTCCTCCATCCAGCAGCCATGCTTGCAGCAGAATAATGCAGCCTGATTTGATTGCGCTCTAACAGCGTAGTATGTCATTGTGTCGCCAAGCAATTGAGGTTATTATGGGGCAGGGCTGACAGACGGGACAGTGGGGTTACTAGACCGTGGCATTTTTAGAAATACAGGCCTGACCTACTTAGAGTTATTCTTGCTGGCTGGCTGGCAGCTGCATGGTGCATGGAGTGTCCTGATAGGCTGAGGCTGTTGCTAGGGGGAATTAGCATGAATTTTTCCACATGCAGCCTCTGATTGAATGATAAAAGCTGACTGGAATTAAAGAGATTCAGCTCAGCATTATGTAGATTTATCTCCCTTATTTCTCCTTCTGGAAGCAGAGAAAAGGAACAAAATACTGTGTATTCTTTGACGCATTTTCCTATCCAAGGGGAGGCAGATCTTGTACTGTTTTAATTCTTGAAATTATGTTATGGGGAAAAGAGCCATTTGACATCACAGAATGTTTCGTATGGGCTGACTGCTTTCTCGTCTGATTTACATAGCGCTTTTCTGAAGCAAGCTTTTTCACCCCTTCCTCTGTGCAGATATAGACTCCTTTATTGTTAAGACACGAAAGAATAGGTAGGCGGCTGAGTTTGAAAGGAAGCCATGTATACTGGTGTTTGCTACATGGTATAAATCCTGGGCAATTTTTGGAGCTGCCTCCATTCGTTCATAAACAGAGATCAGTTCCCTCAACCCTAATGCAGAAAGACACATACAGGGATTTCTGCAGCGTTGGATGTGAGAAATTACTTGCCATATTGCATTCTTATATTGAAGAGGCTTCCTCAATCTCCTCCAACCAATTTGATAATACAGTGGTACCTCGGGTTAAGAACTTAATTCGTTCTGGAGGTCCGTTCTTAACCTGAAACTGTTCTTAACCTGAGGTACCACTTTAGCTAATGGGCCCTCCCACTGCTGCTGCGCCACCGCCGTGCAATTTCTGTTCTCATCCTGAAGCAAAGTTCTTAACCCGAAGTACTATTTTTGGGTTAGCGGAGTCTGTAACATGAAGTGTCTGTACCTGAAGCATCTGTAACCCGAAGTACCACTGTATTTTCCCTGTCCCTGGATTTAAGTATATCTTTAAATGCTCTGTGTCAAAGACATTTGGGAGGGCTGGGATTGAGCACATGTCTTCTTCTTTCAATGTGTCTCTCCCCCACCCCAGTTCAGCTCTGACTTTTTGTGACAATTCCAAGCTCCCTGCAAGGGCAAATAAAACACCCAAGTCAATACTGCTTGGGTGTAATCACAGATCTTACCTTTCTTACCACTACTGATTATGTAAGATCTGTAAAATACACAGAAAGCATCCATTTATCTTCTTAGGCATCACTGAGAAAGGAATGGCAATTCTCCAAACAGAAAAAGTGGCGTGTGCACATTCATTTGAATTTTACAAATTGCACAAATGTATACATTCGACTGAATAATGCAATGGAAGTTAATTTGAATTCGGAAGGTTTTTGATAGAACCATCATGCAAGGAACTCTGGAGGCAACGTTAATCTTTGCTCATCTCCTTAATCTAGATTCCCAATCTATTGCTATTACCTTTTCTTGCAGAGGCAGACAACATATGACCCTCTAGATGTTGCTGAACTTACATTGTCCCTGGCTATTGGCTAGGCTGCCTGAGATTGATGGGAGTAGGAGCTTGGCAACATCTGGAGGGCCACAGGTTAGTCACCCGAGCCATGCCCTTGTCATTAGTAACAAAAAGCTTTCAACATAATGCAAAGTAAGACATAGATTTGATATGACCAGGACAAGAAAATCTAGGACAAAAACTATATGCACCAGGGCTGGCTAACCTGGACTACAATTCCCATCAGCCCCAGCCAACCTGGCCAGCAGTTAGGTATGATGGGAGTTGCAGTCCACAACTCAGTCATCCCCAACATATACGCTGTTGGCTCTAGGTCTCAATGTTGGCCTCACCAGTGGCCAATTATGTGGTGCATGAAAGGCCACAAACAGTTTCTGATAGGAGCCTACACCAATCTGAAGTCGATCTGTAATTGGCTTTGTCCCTGCTGCACACCGCCCCCCCCAGGCCTCCCTCACTTCCTTTTTAACAGTTTGTGTGATTTCCACGAGTTGTAAAGTACCTTTTCCTCTATTGCTAGCATTGCTTGTGGTTCTGCAGACTAGCCAAGTAGCCAGCAAGTTTTCACCTGCCTGTGGCTATTCTTCCTGGAATTCTCCCAATGTCCTGAGTGGAAGAACACAATGTTAGTGGTCGGTGCTTCATCCCTTATATGCAAGGAGAAAAGGCAGAAGCAACTGTGAAACTCAGGGACCAGGGAGGAAAACAATGGGATCAAGGATCAGTCCACTGTATTTGGAGCAAAAATGTACGCACTCTTGTTCCTTAATGGCCATTTTATATCCCTGAAGTAGCTAATTATGAAACAAACTGGAGAAACTGATGGCTGGCAATCCACAATAAAACTTCTACTGTCCTCCAGTGTATGTAATAATAACAACCAATAAACTTAGTTACACCATAGTGTTGGAGCAGTAACTTGCTTGCAGTGCTGCAAATTACATCAGATGGAAAATGGAGGGGGAAAGTGATGAATACTAGGGGATTTCTCTCTGCCTCCCATATTTTTAAGCAAAAGAACACACATTCACAGAAATGTGTTTTTTTAATAGGTTTTATTTGGCCCTTGCTGATTCAGCTGGAGCATACAGCTCTCATACATTTTTATGATGGATGCAATGAGAACTTGGAATGTGTGTTTTTCTTCTTGTCTTTTCAAATAAGAGTAAATTTATTAGGAGACCCTGATTTTTCATCAGAATTGTAGTAGTTTCTCTGTAGACTAGAAAGACAATTTAAGAGATCCTAATACTGATCATATAGCAATTTCGGGGGGGGGGGGAAGGCTGCTTTGAAAAAGAAACACTAAACTCAGTGCTTTTAAAATGAAGGGTGAAAATGAAGGAACTGGGAAGTAAAATATTACTATAGGTATGAAAGAGCCAAACATCTTATTGATAAGAACATGGCCTTCTATTTGTAGCATGATTTGCTTCCCTCTCCCCTCTGGCTTTCCTTTTATAGAAAACTAAATTACTTTAACCCCTGAAAATAATAAAGTGTTCCTTTTGCTCTAGGTTTTTCTTGACAGTCTCTCCTAAAGGGAAATAAATAAATAAATAAATAAATAAATAAATAAATAAATAGAGGCTTCTTTTCTCTTAAGCCAGCACTCTAAATGAAAATGAAAGCAAACAATAAATGGAAGCACGGTGGCATTATAAAATAGGTTTATGCAATACAAAATAAATTTAAAACATATAGTTTAAAGGCTCAGCACCCAAAGTTTTCTTAATATTAGGCACTAGCATTATGAAGCGATGGTACGAAAAGTATGTGGGCCACTTCTTTTTCTTTTCTTTTTGCACCACTAAGTTGCCAGGAGTAGAGATGCTTATATGCACCCAGGGCATTGCACCCAGCGCTTGCCATTCCAAGCTTATATGCACAGTCTCATTTTTGATGCATTATCTAAAGAGGTCGAGGTGCTTAAATCGCCCATACTGGGAAAACCATCTTGGGTTCTGAGATTTCTCACTGAAATAAAGTAGGTTTCTTCCATTACATTATTTTTCATCTTGTCGTTCCACCTCCCGTTGGCTAAATCAAAAAATAGAAGGAGACCAGTACAAAAATACTATTGATGTACAAAATAGAAGGAGATGATTTTTGTCTTCCTACCCATCTGTTATTTAGTCAGTAACAGAACAATTATAATCCACAGAGATGCTGCCTGGAGGAAGGCTTGCATGGGAGGGAGATGTTCCTCCACCAACAGAAAGAAGCCTTACCTGTTGAGAGGAAAACACCCATTGCAGAGACTCCTACTACAGCCAGGGAAAGCTCCCATGAGCATGGAATGGATCTACCACTGTTGGTGTCCTTTGGTGGTGCTAGCTGTCGTTCAGCACCAAAACAGGGCATTCCTGCTGTGGGACAGAAACAGGACAGAAGGCTTTGGGTCCTGCGGATCCAAAATGCCATTGGTCACTTGAGGCCCCATGATTGGGCCCATCATCTGCCCCACCTTGATATCAATGGGGATTATGTTTCAAAATTGAAATCAGCTAGGGTGAAAGAAAAAAGAAAGACACCCCTTTTGCGTTTAAAAAAATCTGCCACTTTCCTACCCAGTGACCCTACTTGGCATTGATCTGCCTATCGTCAGTCGCTCAGTATTTCTTCCAAGTGATCTAAAAAACAATGCAAATATTTGTAAAACGAAACACATATGTGTGTAAAATCTAATTATCTTTGTAACACCGCCCTTTCCCAATAGCGGCTTTCGCCTCCCAGGATGTGTAGTGAAGAGTACCAGTTTCTCCGGGGAAATGTCTAGGGTTGGGGAGCAGAAGTGGTGCAAATACTCCTGCAGTCTGTCTGTTTTGGCAGCAGCTCATTGTGTGAACTTAATGTGAATCAGCCCAGACACATAGAGGCTCTCTGCGCCTGCTACTGTCAGTTCCAGGCCATGAAGAAGTCATGGCAGTGATTTACATCCCTATATTATCTAAACTGGGCTTATGCCACAGAAAAAGGGATCTGATTGGACTTTTCAGCTCTCTCATCTTTGCACCAAAGAATGATCTGGTGAAATCCAGAATCGCCTTATCTGATTATTTCCCAAATATCCCCACAGAGAACTAGAATAGCCAATAACACTCAGTGTCACCTGTGGCCTATTTACTCTCATAGTGGCTTTCTTCCAACCAAGGAGATGTTAAATGGTTAAACTGTTACATGAATGTTTACATAAATCAGACCTGCTGTGGTATGTTTAGACATGTTGCTCTTCTTGCTGACTGCCATTTTAGGAAACCACTATTGCATGTACAGTTTCCGCTGGCTGAACCTGTTTTAGAATTCACACTTCCAAAAAGGGAAGTAATTTCTCAGTAACTGGCATGTGTACGTGTGTACACATGTTTGCACATATGTGCACACATATATCTATTAAAAAGTGGTTCAGATTCTTATGTCTACAACAGTTTTGAATAATGGTCTTGCTGAGTGTCTAGAAGATGCATCTGGTGCAGAAGAAGGCCTTTTCCCTTGACACACTAGACTAGCATTTAGGATCTGCATTGGCTTGCTAGGCAGGTAGGAACTAACTCTTTATGTTCCTGCCTTACAGCACTATTCATATAATTAGAGAGAGAGAGAGAGAGAGAGAGAGAGAGAGAGAGAGAGAGAGAATGAGAGAGAGAGAATGTAGTCGTATCTCGGAAGTTGAACGGAATCTGTTATGGAAATCCATTCGACTTCCAAAACATTCAGAAACCAAAGCACAGCTTCTGCAGCCGATCGGAAGCCATGGAAGCCTCACTGGACATTCAGGTTCCAAAGAACGTTCGCAAACCGGAACACTCACGTCCAGGTTTGTGGTGTTCAGGAGCCAAAACGTCTGAGTACCAAGGCATTTGGGATCCAAGGTATAACTGTACTGGGTCTCATGGAACATTATAACCTAGAATTTTTGATATTAGGTAATTTATCTTTTTCCAGTACAGTATACATGCAACTTATGCGGAGGTTACATTTCAAGGATAACACATAAAGCCAAAATCATGCATAGTCAAAACACATTGGGTACAATAGTGGGTGGGATTGTCAAAGGCCCCCCTTTATTTTTTATCTTTATTTTTGCTATGTGTGTAAAGCTGAATGTGCACAAGTTACATGTGCATAAATTGGTGGTCTACTCTACTATATATCCTTGGTAACTGGAATTGCTGCCATATATGATAGTGACTCTTTCTCTCTTTCTGTCATTTCCAGTATGTGTGGGTAGTTTCTATTTATTTTGCTTATTATCATATGCCACCTTGCCATCACTTTATAGCATTTTTCTCTTCATGTGTGTTTCCCCATACTTCAAGTGGTATATTTTGTCCTGTATTCTGTACCCACATAATCATAAATCCCTTCACTTGGTCAGCTTCCATATCATAGGGATACGGGTGGCGCTGTGGTCTAAACCACTGAGCCTCTTGAGCTTGCTGATCAGAAGGTTGGGCGTTCAAATCCCCACAACAAGGTGAGCTCCTGTTGCTCTGTCCCAGATCCTGCCAACCTAGCAGTTCAAAAGCACACTGGTGCAAGTAGATAAATAGGTACCACTGTGGCGGGAAGGTAAACGGCATTTCCGTGCGCTCTGGTTTCACCACGGTGTTCCATTATGCCAGAAGCGGTTTAGTCATGCTGGCCACATGACCCGGAAAGCTGTCTGTGGACAAACGCTGGCTCCCTTGGCCTGAAAGCGAGATGAGCACTGCAACCCCATAGTCACCTTTGACTGGATTTAACCTTTATCTTTTACCATATTTCAAGTGCAATTTATGTATGTTTGACAATAGGTGTTTTTCCTAATTAATTTCTCAAAATATGTTGGTTTTTTTTATATTGTGGCTAAGATTCTAAGAAATTAGCTTAATAAAGATCTTTTTTGGAAGCGCTTAAACCATGGAGGTCTCATGTGGTCCCAATCCATAGCTGAATAGAGAAGACAAATGCCTAAGAGTGCTTACGAGTGTACCTAATCATTCCAGTCAGATGTCATAGGGTGATGATTCCTCAAGGATACTGAAACTCCTTGGAGAGGCACCAGAGTCTTCTCAGGAGCTCCTTGTTTGTGTCTGGCTTTTGTTAGCTGGGGATGACAGTGCTTTATATAGTAAAGTTGTAGGAAATATATATTTCATAGAATCATAGAATCATAGAGTTGGAAGAGACCACAAGGGCCATCGAGTCCAACCCCCTGCCAAGCAGGAAACACCATCAGAGCACTCCTGACATATGGTTGTCAAGCCTCTGCTTAAAGACCTCCAAAGAAGGAGACTCCACCACACTCCTTGGCAGCAAATTCCACTGTCGAACAGCTCTTACTGTCAGGAAGTTCTTCCTAATGTTTAGGTTGAATCTTCTTTCTTGTAGTTTGGATCCATTGCTCGGTGTCCGCTTCTCTGGAGCAGCAGAAAACAACCTTTCTCCCTCCTCTATGTGACATCCTTTTATATATTTGAACATGGCTATCATATCACCCCTTAACGTCCTCTTCTCCAGGCTAAACATGCCCAGCTCCCTTAGCCGTTCCTCATAAGTCTTCGTTTCCAGGCCTTTGACCATTTTGGTTGCCCTCCTCTGGACACGTTCCAGTTTGTCAGTGTCCTTCTTGAACTGTGGTGCCCAGAACTGGACACAGTACTCCAGGTGAGGTCTGACCAGAGCAGAATACAGTGGCACTATTACTTCCCTTGATCTAGATGCTATACTCCTATTGATGCAGCCCAGAATTGCATTGGCTTTTTTAGCTGCCGTGTCACACTGTTGGCTCATGTCAAGTTTGTGGTCAACCAAGACTCCTAGATCCTTTTCACATGTACTGCTCTCAAGCAGGTGTCACCCATCTTGTATTTGTGCCTCTCATTTTTTTTGCCCAAGTGCAATACTTTACATTTCTCCCTGTTAAAATTCATCTTGTTTGTTTTAGCCCAGTTCTCTAATCTGTCAAGGTCGTTTTGAAGTGTGATCCTGTCCTCTGGGGTGTTAGCCACCCCTCCCAGTTTGGTGTCATCTGCAAATAGTGTCATCTCCTCCTTGGTGGAGACAGTGTGCTCTGTTGCTTCCAAGAAGAGCTCCAGCTCTCTAATTCTTTGGAGCGTAGCTACACGTTGATTTTACTTAGGCCCACTAACTAAGGAAACCTGTGTCCATTTAAATAAGATCTTGTGTTTCACTATGGAAAAGGAAAGTTAGTCCATAGACGTAACAAATATGGAACTCCAGTGTGTTGAAGTATAGGGTACATTGCTTTTGAAGCCTCTGTAATGTTCATGATTAAGGAATAGGCTTTAAAAATAGAAGATCTCTCTGAAAACAAAGGACATCTGTTGGCATTGTGATGGAGTGGATAATAACTTAAAGCTTAGGTATGTGGACATTTTAATTATCTTTTCTACAGGGTGAATGCAAAATCTTAGCAAGCTTGGAAAGTTGCTTTAATTCAAATCAGTCCATTCTTGTTCCGTCTAGCACAAACTGATAGGCAGTTGCTTTCCATCCTTTCAGACTGGGTTCAGTCCTGGGAGATGCCAGAGTTTGAGCCTGGTATCTTCTGTATGTTAGTCTACTGAGCAATGGTCCCACTCCCTCATATTTCAGTCTTGGAAATTCTGGTGGTGAAATCTCATTGCATATATATATATATATATATATATATAGGCGATATTTAATGGTTTTTTAGAAATGGTTAAAATGGTTAAAATGCTTTTATACTAGCAGGAAAAGCTTTTGCCTGTGTTTTCCTGCTCTGCCACTTGCCCAGTGAATTGGACCACAGTGTCTGAAACCCAGTATGATTTACATTGGGCTCATGCAATTAGTTACTTTTCAAGAACAAGAAGAGGAAATAAAATGTGCAATAAATTGCCACTCTTTGAAAACCAGTATTTGTTAGTAAGCTAACTCTTGCAAACAGTCACCATGCTCAAATGTTTCCATTGCTGACAGTTGAGCTGGGTTTTCAAGACTTTCTTTACAAATGTGAATGGCAACTCCTGCAAAATGTTAATTTAACCCCCCCCCAAACACACACACACACACACACACACACACACACACACGACTGCTGATCTCAACGCCAATTCACAGTTTGAGGAGTGGAAGGGACAGAATTTGCCAAAACTATGTGGTTGGGATTTATAGAAGTGTTTTTCAGAGCAGATGAAGTGGCTGGGCTGCTGGTGTGTTCTCACAAACTGATGAGAAATGACAAAGATGAAGTGGTAGAGCTTCTACTTCAGGCACAGTCTGAATATAGGTCTTACATTGCAATCAAAAGACACATAATATACTCTGACATTGACTAAAGTACTGAAGTTGTGAAGTTTTTAATTTAAGGTTTTTGGAGTGCATAACATCAGGTGGTGTATTGTTTTCTTTTCCGGGTGGAGTAAGTAAGCATGCTTTCAAGATGGTTGATGAAAGCCTATAGGTATTATCTTGCTTATTACTAGCCAGCTTGTTACTGGTGTGTGCTGGCTGCCATGGTAAACCACACACAACCAGTATGCACTGCAAATGAAGAAGAAGAAAATTTGACTCTGGTTAGCTGCTACTGTTTAGGCAGGAGTGGTTAGCAGGGATTTTTTGTGCAACAATTTGAGCAGGAATTGCTATCTGAGAATTTCAGCATCACCAAAGATTTTACCAGTGCCTCCCCACAGTGGTTAGCCTGGGGGAACTTGCACTCCATGTGGAAACTTTCTTGACCAGAAGTGCATTTTCTTCATGCTTGCTTTTATTTTGCAGGAGCTCATCCCAAAGGCTCAGGAAGCTAAACATGCATCCATTTTAAATGGGGATGTGTTGAAGAGGCAGGGACTAGGAGCAATGCCCTCTCTCAGGGCCTAATGCTTACTCATGCTAGAAGATGGAAGCATGGGTGGGTGGGTGTGTACAGGTATACTTATAGTGTGGGAAACAAAAGTGAGGCCAGTTGGAATTAAAAATCCAATAAGTAGAATGCAAAAGGTCTGTAAAAATCCAGTGGTACGCCCTTATTTATCAGGTAGAAATGTCCTTCAGGAGCTACTGAGCTGCCAAGCCAGCTTTGCAAAAGAAAAACCATGCCTTCAAGCAAAGCTGATGGTGCAGGAGCAGCCAGGAGCCCTGCCAGAAATCAAAGGGGACAGTGAGAGATGAGGATTAAAGCCTGAGATGGAAATCAGTCACCTACATCTTTCTCCTATGAAAGTACGCAAATGAATGACAAAGGGCCATTGACACTAAAGGTGACCTAGAAGGGGTGGCATTTTGAAAAAGAAAGCTAAAGAGGATAGAAGGATAAAAATAGCAGTTATAATAAGACACTGAAAGGGAGGGCCTCACGTAAGGGGAATTCACGTCAGCGGGGCTTCCATTCAAATACTTGCTTGTGTGCATATATTCAGATGAAGTGTTTTATGCACAGCTGAGCTGAGACCAATGATGGCTCAGTCTATTTCCTGAATACGTTGGTATCACATGAGTTTATTCATAAGTCATTTTTATCCCATTTCTGTATTAATCTGCTTCCCTTACAAAATAAGATCTGTGTGAAAATTCATCTTTCAGGGCATATTTTTGAAATATTTTCTCACCAAAGCCACATTTTTTTAAACGTATGTTATTCTAAAATCTCTATTTCTTTGTACACATTTTGGTATGGTCTTTGAGATGAAAAATGCACCACAGAACTTGGAGAAGTCTGAAATCTGAAGGATAACTGTGTTTTAGTCTGTTTATTCATCCAGGAAGTGCAGATCAGATAGGTAGGCGGGGCCTCCCTCCTCTGATGTCACAAAGACTTTGCAAGCCCTGCCCACCAGCTAACTGGCACCAGCTGCAATCCCAGCTTGGGCAGCAATTGGCTGCATTTGGAAAATTTTCACCAGGCACCACCAGGTGGCTGATGGGTGGTTCTTGAAAACACCACTTCAGCAGAGATCAACTCCCTTCATCACCTTGGATGGGCAAGAGTTTAGTTGCTTTTCTAGGGCAGCATATATTAGAACTATGTCCCAAAGTTTCTTAGGTTTTTTTTTGCCAATCACGTGAGAAAATAAGTGGCATACTAGTATCTACGGCATGTAGTTTTCCAGCAATGGGAGAGCGAAGAGCAGAGCGCTATGGGAAAGGAAGATAAAGCAGTGAAGGGACATTGGCCTGGATATTTTCGTCATCCCCTTCCAAAAGCCACATCAACTGTGAAATAATTGTGGGCCTTATAACTGGCATGCAAATTTTTCTGCTACCAAATTGGAGGAAAGGGATGAGCTTGGAAGACAGGGGCCCACACTTCCTTCATTTCTTTACACTGTACTCCTTTTTAATTGTTATAAAATGAATTGTTATGTCTTTCAAAAAGGTCTAGATATGAAGTGCTCTACTCCGGGACTGTGGGGTCAGGGAGACCCAGATTCACTTTTCTTTTATCCCAGTTCCAATGAGAGAGAGAGAGAGAGAGAGAGAGAGAGAGAGAGAGAGAGAGCTTGTTTTGTTTTGAAATGTTTCCAATTATAATGTTTAGGAAATCATGCCTATATCCATCTTGAGTTGTTAGATCCATCAGCGTCATCTCTCTTTACTCCCTCCTCCCTCCTCTATGTAAAGTCTGGAACAATGCAGGATGTGTTGAGGCAAAACTGTTTCAAATTAAGTTGAATGTCAGTCTTTAAAAGTTTCCAAGGCTAATTCAAAGGACTGTCCTAGAGCTTGGTTTCAGAGTTATGAAAAATTGGAATCCCTTGCTTGAATACATTATGCTGTGTTACACAGCATAGTTTCAGCTTGTAGAAATCTGAAATGAATTCAACTATTTGAGTAGACTTAGGCTGTAATAGAGCAAGCATATCTGTTTTCTTGCAAAGGGGCAATTGTGCTTTTTGATTCTCTCTTAAGGAATAAGGGAGACTATTAGAGTGAGCACAATTATTAAAGTACTATATTCTATTAAAGGTGTTCAGTGTTCGTAATCTTGGTTGGGTTATGCCTAGTGTCCCGTCCCCCCAGTTAAAAACCTACAATCTAACATAGAACCTAAAACGTCCACCCCTCTACACTGCATCTTATATATAGGGCCTCTAGACTTTCTTTCTATGGCACTATAGGCCAGTAATGGAGAAAGGGTGCAATACACCAGTCACAAAATCACCAGTCTGTATGGTGGAAGGCAGCAGTCAGATGGGTAGCTTAACTCATCATGCCCAAATCAGATTATAGCCTTTCTGATTCCCAGGCTATAGCAAGATCTGATTTTGCTCACTTCTGTTTTCAGCCAGGATTCCATGAAGAAAATGAAGTCGCAAGTTTGTAAAACTCTGAGCAAGTAGCTGGTCCAATAAAATATATAATTCTATCTACCATTTGTATCAAACTCTTCTTGCACTTGACGAAGCTAACCCCTAAAAGGCTTCCTGCTTAATTTTTTTACCTTGGGTACCCTATTATTGATATGACTATGCTGGTTTTTGCATGTGTCTTTGACTAAATATCAAAGTGAAGTGTTGGTCTGAAAATGCACTGTTGTTACACTACAGATTAAAATAAGGATTAAGGAAGAGTGATGGGTTCCTCTGGGGAGGCTTGATAAATGTATGTGCACACACAGCACATTAATTGTTTCGGGGTCAGCTCTCCTGCTCAAGACAAATACCTGCACATTTACATCTGACACCCTTGTTTGTCAAATCCCAAAGCTGCTTCTGCTTCTAAACCTACAGCAAAGCTGCCATTGTGCTCGCGTACACATTTCTGCAGGTTGCATCTGGTGCCAGTCCAGCTCAGAGTAGACCTACTGGTGTTAATGCGCACAACTAACGCAGGTTCATTAATTTCAATGGGCCTCCTCTGAATAACTCTAATATTGGTCAGAACCCTGACCATGCTTTGATTCCATGCCTTCAGTACCGCAGGGAACCTCAGTATAAATAGGTGCAGCATCTTCTTTCAAAATGAAGACCCACGAATTGCCCTAGTATAGTGCTCATATTCTGTCTTGGGTTTGGAATAAAATGCACTTACCACATACTTTTCAGTAGAGCTGGAATAATAATTCAATTTCTAGGTGCTTCGTGATTTATTTTGAGCCAGTTTGTTCCAGCGTGTGATACATAGGGGTGAGGGGCAAGGCAAAACTTAAGGAAGGGGTGTGGAGACAGCAGTGCCTAGGCCTCTCTGGGGCAAGCCATCAGCCTTTTTTGCCAGGAGGTGTGTGTGTCAAGTCACCAGCTATGACTGCCAAAACCACAATTGCCAAAATTTGTTCTTTAAAAAGAAATCTGTCCTTACATCTATTCTTTGCATAAAGAAAATATACCTAGTGTTTCCTTTCCCATCTCAGCCCTCCTACCAGAGGCTTCATTTGACAGTGATGGAGCTAAACACATGAAATGGTGGAGTTTTTGTTTGGTAGAATATGAAATGCAAATGGATTACATCAATGATGGGGAAACTGTGGCCCTCTGTTCTTACTAATGGCCTAGCCATTGCAGGATTCACACACTAAGGGAAGCAAATGGGCTCTATTGATCCTAATGCTGATCCCTCCCCATATGCAGGTATGCTCTAAGATGGATCGTAAAGTAAAGGTAAAGGGAGCCCTGACCATGAGGTCCGGTCATGGCTGACTCTGGGGTTGCGGCGCTCATCTCGCTTTATTGGCCGAGGGAGCCGGAGTACAGCTTCCGTGTCATGTGGCCAGCATGACTAAGCCGCTTCTGGTGAACCAGAGCAGCGCATGGAAACGCCGTTTACCTGCCCGCTGGAGTGGTACCTATTTATCTACTTGACATGCTTTCGAACTGCTAGGTTGGCAGGAGCAGGGACCGAGCAACGGGAGCTCACCCCATTGCTGAAATTCGAACTGCCGACCTTCTGATTGGCAAGTCCTAGGCTCTGTGGTTTAACCCACAGTGCCACCATAGGTTTAAAATATGACCCCTTTCTTCAGTATTCAACCTCAGTGGAATATTGGAGGTGATCAGTTAGAAAGTCTGAAAAGCCAAAGGCGACAGATCAAACTGTCTCATCCAGGGACTGGGATCCTATCACGCTGCATATGTCATTGACTCCAACTCCCATCAGCCCCAGCCAACATGGTTAATGGTCAGGGATGATGGGGAGTTGTAGCTCACACCTTCCTATCCTCATTTAGCTCTCTCTTTTAGGTGCCTCTGGTAAACTCATGTTGGGGTGGGGGACTGGATCAGGATAAAAACATTATCACAAATCTCCTTGATCATGGTTGATGTGGGGAAAGGGGAGTGACAGTTGGGTTTTGTTTATCTTCCTGCAGATTCTTTCACACACATATAATGTGCCTCCACTAAAATGGACAATGTCCTATACAATTCTTCTTTAATGGAGCCAAGTGTAGAAAGAGGTGAGTACAGTCACCCTGCTGTGGGGAAGCTAAAGGTGAGCTATCCATCACTAACTAGCCATGAGGCAATCTCTTCCTAAATACCAACACAGTTTTCTTGTTGAAAAATTTGAGTTCTGCTTACTAGCATTGCCTAGAAAGGGATTTCCTGTAAAAGGAAGTGGCTCCTCTACTCTTAAGGTTACTTATTGCACAACAGTAAACATGAAATTGTGTATGCTAAGTGAGATAGACTTGACAAAAGTCTACTAGCACCTAAAGATTAAATCTCATCCGTTAGCCAGATGCAAACCCTTTTCCTGTTAAGCCTTTAAAGAAAACCTATCTGAGTCTTCATTATAGGCACAACTGAGAAGATTGTGAGGTTTAGGCTTCCACAGCTACTAAATGCAAAATAACTGAAGTAGTTCCACACCTTAGAAATAAATGTATAGCAAGAAGAACATGTATTCTGGTGACTGGCTGCATATTCTTTTCTCCCTCATAACAGTGTGTTTAGTTGAGATAAGGGGTGCACTTCTGGGTCAGAAGCTTCTGTGTATACTAGTTGATTCTCACTTTAAACACGCTAAGTTTTTTGAGGTTTTCTGAGATGTCCACCACAGCACAAAATTATCCTTTCCAGCATGCTTCTACATCTACTCCTGCCAATCACAGTATTTTCATTTCTGTGTTTATAATTTGTAAATGCTGTTGTCTTTCATAAGTATAAGCTTCTATAGCATCTCTAAAAAGGAGAAAAGCGAAATAAAGTTGAATGGGAAATCCAAGCCCTAAAAATGTGGCACTCCTAAGTGAGGGATTTCATTTAGTTTTGAGAAAATTGCCTTCAGTGGCTTCAGTGACTCTTTAGGCAAAAATCTGGTTGTTCAGGGCAATATTTCTTTCTGCAGTGCAAGGCAAGTTCATATACCATGCAGAATTGGATTCTGGTCCCACATTTAAAATTAATTGTTGATTGGTTGAATGACTCCCTCTTCCCTCCATATTTTTAGCTACAAGAGAGAAGCATTTCAGAGCAATCTCATTGTCAAAAGCTGATGAATTGCATTGGCATATTTCCCCAAAACACGGCAAATTCTTCATTGTGACTGAGAAGGTTATTTCAAAAACACACTTGGATATACTCAAAAAATTAAGAGCTCTCCAAATGATCAGGACCTGGCACCTGCCAATTAATCAATTCAGCAAACCAAAATATAATTAATAGTCAGATTTATGCATTCAGATATGGTGGCATTAATGATAAATGGAAATGAATTTTGTGAAATTTAATCCTGTGTGTTACTCTGAGCTCCTTGGGGAGGAAGGGTGGGATAAAATTCAGTGAATAATAAACACTTAATCTTCTGTCCAAGTGGAGTCAGATGCTATAAAAGTTTAAAGCAGCACCCTGTCTCAAATCAGTGGGACACAGCCTGTCCTTTCTCGCCACTGAAAAGCCCTCATTTTCCTCTTTCCTCATTATTACTATGTTTCTATACTTCATTTGTCTAGTAGTGGGGTGTTTCAGAATGTGGCTGTAGGGATCATGAGAAAGTTCACATAGACACCCTTGCCTAGTCCACGGCTACCACTGAGCATGTGTGTGTCTTCATGTTTTTTCTGATACTGCCTGACAATGCTGAAATTAATGCAGATTGGAATTTAGCATGCTATTCCAAGTGCCCATTTATTTCCGGCCACCGTGATATGCGAAAAGTGCAGTACTGGTAGCAGTCACATGACTCGACTCAACATGCGCTGCTGGCTATAGAACTCAGTGTGGACTGAGTGTTTTCTGATGACAGTCACACATTGATGGGATGATGGGATTTGGCCTTGACAGTGGCAGCATCCACACATGATGCCCAAACCATTTTTAGTGCTATGGGAACAAGCCCTGAGGTACCGTATTTTTCGCCCTATAGGATGCACTTCCCCCCCTCCAAAAATGAAGGGGAAATGTGTGTGCATCCTATGGGGCAAATGCAGGCTTTCGCTGAAGCTTGGAGAGCAAGAGCTCTCCAGGCTTCAGGAAGCTATCCGCAAGCCTGGGGAGCCCGCGGGAGTTCCCGCCGGGCTCCCTAGGCTTGCGGATAGTTGCCTGTTCTGGGGGCTGGGGTCGGGGGTAAGCTCAGGCTTCCCCTGCCCCAGCCCCGCACCTGGGGGGGAATATATTTTTTCCCTTTCTTCCCCCCCAAAAAAACTAGGTGCACCCTATGGGCCGGTGCGTCCTATGGGGTGAAAAATACGGTATATCCAGAATGTCCCAGTGGGAGTGTCTGCACAACCGCAGATGGACGACAGTGTGGGGTCTTTTAATTTTGAAGAGTCTCAAGAACCAACCCAATGGATACAGGTGAGTCATTGCCTTTGGTGAAGTTTTGTACGCAGCTATTTTCTTTGTGCATTGGTATTATTTTCTCTTCTTTTCAGTGCTGTGATTCACATCACCTTTAGTTTGGGTAAACTAAACTCTCTAGATTGGGTAAACTACAGTTCCCAGAATACTTTGGGTGAAGCAATGTGATTTAAATGTTTTGTTGTTTTTTTGGGGTTTTTTTTACATGTATAGTATGTATGCAGCCATAGCAGCTGTCTTTTAAAGGTAGGGAAACTTTATATTTTTTTATTTCAAGCCCAGCTAATCTCCTCTAAGTGCAATTATAATTTTGACAGTATTGAAGGAAGTTTAAGGATATATCTGAAACTCCTGTCTTCACTTGCCTCTTTAGAAAAATATGGCTTGTACATCTAAAAAAAGGATTTGCATAATCAAGTCAGCTAATTAACTAGTCCGACTGTCATATTTTTCACTTTGTATTTTTTTAAAGAAATTGAAAATGCTGGGTGGCGTTTTTTGTCTAACATAGGAAAACTGCAGGAAGGCAGCAAGTTGTCAGTCGAGCTAATCTCACAGCATCCTTTTCTCTCTTTAAGGAAATAATAAAGCTGGAGGAGCAGATTTGCCACCTTTCTAATTCTAATCTTTTGTGATGAGTAAAGCTATTTTTTAATAGAAATCTGATAAAGGGGTAAATATGTGCGATCATGAACTTCAGTGAAACGTAGTGGGAGTTACTGATGAAAAGCCTGATTCTAATAATGGAATCCATAGTATGAATAAAAAGGAGGCATGTGTATTTTGTTGTTATCATGAACATACACCAGGTGAATGAATAGTTTGATTGCATGTGCCAGCAAAATATGTCTGGCATTAACTCTTAAAACAGCAACATCCTGGTTCATTCCTTTCTCTTCACCCAACATGTGCCTAGTGTCTCAAGACTCTATATCTAGCTCCTTGACAATAAAACTTTCCCAGTACTTCTTTACAGCCTTCTGTGATGCATCCCTCCTGTACCTTGAGCTTCAGTTCCCACTGGTGGTATCATCTTCCAGGTCATATTTAGGGCAAAC
Source organism: Podarcis gaigeae (assembly GCF_964106915.1). Taxonomy (NCBI): domain Eukaryota; kingdom Metazoa; phylum Chordata; class Lepidosauria; order Squamata; family Lacertidae; genus Podarcis; species Podarcis gaigeae. The sequence goes on along the minus strand of NC_139683.1, from coordinate 58,729,470 downwards.
AGGTGCAAAAGAGGGCTGGGCTTTTTGTAGCTTTAATAGTTGCATAGAAGAGGGACTTCCCACTAGTTGCTCTTTTATCATCCTTCTAACAAGCTGCATCTACTGAAATTCCTTGTTCTCCACAGTTACTAGAAGTTCAGTAGCTACATTCTCCTTTGCATCTGCTCACCCCCCCTGAAAGGCGATTCTGGAAGTGTAAATGGGATGTGCTAACAAATGAGAAAAGAGGCTCAGCTCTGAGAATTCCAGAGGGTGGTAACTGCTGTATACAAAATTCTGAAACAAGGTGTCACAACTCGTTGCCCACAAAGGCGAGCACAACCTGACTGAGTGGGTTGTGCTAGCCTGTTTTAAAGACAGGTGTCAGATATCAAACCCATTCTCCTAATCCCAGAATGTGGAGTCTCAGTTACAAGTGTTTGCATGCTCATCAGCATTTTTGGTCTTAACCACCATCCCTTGCCATTGGGCAAAGGAGCTGATAGGCTCTCTAGTTCAACGTATCTGAAGGTCACCAGCAGAAAGAGAGAGAGTCAGGAAGGGGGAAAAGTTACATGTAAAGTGGCAGTCTCCCTGTTTTATGAGAGCTGGATTAGAGCAATATTGGGGGGGGGGGGATTGGGGATTGGAAAGTAGAAAGGTTCAGACTCAGTGGTTACTATCTCATGAAAGAAGGAATGAGATGTTTGCACCAATCCTGAGTTTCTGGAGCTTTCACAGGAAGGGGCCTTGTCCCACTAGAGGGGAATCACAGATACATAAATTTTCCCTCAGGATTATTTTGCATGCACTTTGTGTGGAAATGGATTTCTATCCCTGAGGCTGTCCTGTGCTCTGGTCATATGCATTGGTGAGATGATCTAAGAGTCTATGGGCTGTGTATATGCTGTGATGCCCATTAAGTGTTATTTGATTGAAACATGGGGTATAACTTTTCAAAATAAATATGTCAATGGTATCCTTTGTGAATTTTGTTTTATTTACTAATATGCATGCAGAGCTCTTTGAAAGCAAATAAACACCCTCTCAACAGGAAATACACTAACCTTGCATTTTATCCCTAGAGATAAGCTTATTCCTCAAACTACACCCCAATTTCAGCTAAACCCAGCTTGAAATTTCCTGAGTATACTCTTTCGTTAAGGAGCTACTTCAGTCGTGTGTGTGTGTGTGTGTGTGTGTGTGTGTGAGAGAGAGAGAGAGAGAGAGAGAGAGAGAGAGAGAGAGAGAGAGAGAGATATCATTACTGCAGTTTGGCAGCAAAGTATTCTTGGACACTGAACTAGCCTTTTCATCCAGGCTGGCTCTTGGGCCTTCACAGAGAGGAAAGGCTGTGAAGGGCTTCAGCTTGGGTTAGGTCTTTGCCTGAGGAGCAACAACAAGGTCTCCCTAGCTGTGGACTATTTCTGTGTTCCTTGGGTGTGATTCTCAGGCTTGGTCACAGACTCAATTCCTAGCTGCTGGCTCACCTCTGAGAGCTGCTGGTGGCCAAGCTTCGACACATTCACTCAAATTTGAAAACTGAATGACTGGTTTCTCAGTCTGAGACGTTGTGCTGCCTGAGGCCCCCTGAAGAAACTATGGAGTACCCAAGGGTGATCCCTGACAGAGGAAATCCCAAAAGCACCTTTCCCTTGGAGTAAAAATGCAACAACAATAAATGAAAAAGTAACAAATTTCTTTTCCTCCATGGCACCCAAAATCGTCTGCCTAAGATGACCACTTCCCTCTGTAGAGCTGCTTACCCATTACTCTTATTCAGGCCTTGATAGGTATTATATTGCACAGTTCAGAGCAGATTCCTAGCTTTCTGGGAATACTAGCAACCTTTTGTTTACATGTCTGGTCCCTTATTAGGACATATTTTAGGCAAACTGGTGCTAGGTGAACTCATAGTAATCAAACCTGTGCAAATGCGTAACAGTACAAAACCTGTTGAGTTCCAGTGAACAGATTTGGGGATTTATTGGTCAGGCAAAGTGATGTCATTGGGTTAACTTGACAGTGTGGCATTCTATTTGTAACAAAACTTTCTTCATTATTAAGATGTTATAATGAATCATGGCACATAAGTACAGGATACCATACTTAAGTTTCAAGTTCAAGCTGAATGTCCAAGGTGAAATAATAGAAATTAAGTTGGTTTGCAGGTTCAGGACACTATTCTGTGTTTTGCTTCCATTTTCACGGAAGCCAGAAAAGAAGCAAAATATAGTGTAATCTTCCTTGAGCATCAAGATACAATAATGAAATTTTGAATGCTGGTTTACAATAATTTTTTATTTTTTTTAAGTGTGAGACCCATTAAACTCTTGCAACTGTTTTCAAGAAGAAAGCTAAGATGTAAAAATGTAGTGTCTAAAGCAGGGATTCTTGAACACTATGCTCTATCACATTTGTACCCCATCTTTTCTCCAAAAAGCTTAGGGAAGCATATTTATGTTTACTCCATTTTGTTATCACAAAAACCTTGTGAAGTAAGTTACATTGACTAATATTCACTGGCTCAAGGTCATTCTATAAACTCCATGCCTACATGGGAGATTTGATCAAAAGCAGCCTCAGTTCAGAATCTACATTGAGGTATGGCACTCTCCAATCCATACAGAACTGGACATGTAGTTTTAGTTATTATGTATTTGTGAATTCATATCTCTGTGGTCCTTTGGTGCACACATCTTCAGAGATGATGAATAAGTCTTTTGCAGCATTTCGGAAAATATAAGGACTGTACATGTATAGCAAACACAAGGAGAGGGGCAGCTGCACCACCTTGATATCAATATGTTGAATGGGGCATTGGAAAGAAGAGCTGATGCATGCAAACCTGTTCATGCATAAGCTCTCCACCCGACTGGGCAACCAGGATGTGCAGGGTTCCCAGTGGGTGGAATGCCTATGTATATACAGCTAGGTGCTCAATAGGGTCTCCTTTCAGATGGCCTTCTGAATTTGGGGTGGGTGGGCATGCAGTGAATGTGCAGGTATGAGGAGGGGATGAGCTGGCAAGCATGGTCACCCTCCCCCCTCCACATGTGCAGAGAATTTACACATCATCACAGGAGTTAGGCAGCAACATCCCACATGTGCATATTTGACGGTTCACTTTCCATTATACATGACGAAAGAACTGCCCCTGGTCTTAGGTGAAATCCAGTGGCATCATGATTATCCTGAGTGAATCCAGCAGATGTCTGGTTTTATCAGTCAACGTGCAATATCACAGCTGCAGCTGTAGACATCGTGAAATTCAAAGTTATGAGAAGTGACATTCTGGAACTTCCACTTCTGTGAGATGGGACTATAGCTGTTTCAGTAATGCTATGGACGGTTGAATTATTTCTTCTGTATATGAATAATTAGAATAGGAAAAGGATGAAAACCTTCAAATATGGGGCTTTCCGAATGGGAACTCTAGAGCACTCCCTCCCAAATGCTTCAGCTAAACTATGCCTTTACTCCAAAAAAAGAGAGAGGAGAACTTAGCTACAGTCAGATTCCAGAAATGGAGATTAATTTTTATTAGAAACATGCCTAATTGTTTTGGGAGAGAAAGCACATACGGCTTCTGCTGTGGTTGCATCTTCCAGTTTGTTCTAGTCTAAGTGGATGTGTTTATCCACCACTAAGCCTTGCTCACCCCCCCTCCCATTTATATGTTTGTTGACAATGTGCAGGGTTGAACTGGCATTTTCATATTTCAATGCACCAAAGGCCCCTTAAAGAAGATGGTTGCAAGTGAGAGAAAAGAGATATGTAGCTTGCTCCCTAATGGCTTATTACCGTCACATTTGCAATTCAGATCAGTTTTAAATTGACTGAAAATTTTCAACACATAGCAGGCAGTTTAAACTAATGATTGTCTGGAGGTTCATATCTGACATGAGCTAAGGTTCTGTTCAAAACAAATAGCAAATAATTCCTCCCATAGAGTCAAAATGTCACAATTTAAAAAGTGTACATTGTTTCCAGAGTGTGTCAGTTCTATAAGAAAATCACATACGCAGCAAATATTAGAGGGCCCTATTTGACTCCCGATTTTTTCTTGATTTAAAAACAGAAATGTTTATTCCCATCTAAGAAGTATGAGCAAAAATCCTTTTTAAACAAAAAACAAAAAAGCCCCTTCAGATATCCTAATTGTAAAATAAAAGGCCCTTGGGGCAGTGGTAGGCCTGAGTTGCCTAGCAACCCTCAGCAGGTAGCTGAGATACAGCTGCAGCTGTCCTGATTCTTTCCTAAGAACCTTCTTATAGCTTTTTGTGTTAATCTTTAACCAGGCTTTTAAATGCTATATTTTCCTCTTCTGTCTTTAGTTGGTAGCTTGCAGGAGCCGACTGCTCAAATTTTCTCCCTCAGGCATCTTGTGAAGGTTTACAATTGCATGTACCATCTAACCTTATTTTGCATAGCATATTCGGAAGGTTTAGTGAAATTTTTACTCTGTGTGAACAATGGCTGCTGTAGGCACACAACTACAAACACTGCCTTTGATTCTAGCTTCATAACTGTGGTGGAGCTGTCTTTGTAATGATTTCATTTATTTGGACTATATCATTTTATGCTAAAATTTTAAAAAGCACCTTAAAGCAATTTACAATATACAGTAAAATATAGTTTAAATGTATTCAAGCACTAGGCAATGTCAGTAGAAAAACAACTGCAGCCTGAAGCCTGGATTGAGTTGCTGTATCAGTATAATTGAAGCTGTCCAATATGACCAGGATATTATGAAAGTTTTAACCGGGTGCCAATGGGTGTTCTTCTTGAGGAGAGTGTTTCAAAATGAGGGACTATTAAGAGAAAACACACATGCTCTGCTCATCCTCCTCCATACTGAGAAGGAGCTCGGGTGACAATTGCAGTCCCCATGCAGGTTTATATGGATATAAGTGGCAGTCCTTTGCATCAGAGTCCTGAGCCATATAAAACTTTTAACGTCAAAATCAGTATTTTGAATTGAGCCAGAAACTTATTAGTAGCCAGTACACCAGTGTTATATATTCATGCCTTCCTGTTTCTGTTAATAGTTGCAGGTTTGATCCTCGTATGGGACAACTGCATATTCCTGCATTGCAGGGGGTTGGACATGATGGCCCTTAGGGTCTCTTCCAACTCCATGAGTCTATTATCTAAGCTTCCATACTGTCTTCAAAGGCAGCCCCAGGAACCCAGGTTCGTTCTGCTGCTTGAGCAAGTTGCTGTTGGCTTGTTTGCCCAGGTGTTCAACATGCCGCGAAGACCTGCGTGTGTGGATGAGGAATCAGAGCTCAGATACAACAAGTATAACTTCCGTGTCAACTAAAACACATCCAGCAACAACCTGGAACTTACTCCGAACTGTCAAGATAGGCAAACTTCTTAGGCTTGCCATGTGAAATTCTCTTGAGCTTCCTGGAGTAAAGACAGAATACAAACAAAAAAATTAACAAGCATGTGTACAGAGTGGTTCCATGCATGCTGCCCGGTGAGGTTCTTACAGACAACAGTTTCAGAAGCTGGTTCAGGCATCACACATCAAAGTGGGACTGCAGGGCCATTTTCTCTTCTGCCATCTCCAATTTTTCCTACCAGCATTCTTCACATCTCGGAAATGCCAACTGTGAGAATTCTATGTCATACTTTCACTTTGAACTCATTGTTGCTCTGGCTATGCCAGTGCCTGATTTCAGGTTAAAGGTTTTGGTTGTCATGTGGCCCACACCCAGCTATGTGTTGACATAACTTGCATCTTTCTCTTCTTAGATGAAAGCAGCATCATATTGTTGTCTAGCACCCGCTAAAAATAAGTACATTTGAGCTCCCCCCCCCCCCCCGCATTGGGCTGTCTTGTACTCAATACGCTGACCTGGAAGATTCTCTGATGAAAAGAAAAGTAACCTCAGTCCCCATAATTCCACACAAATAGTTTAAAACATTTCCCTAGTATCATCCTTTGCACACACAAAAAGTTGTTCAGAAAACTCAGAAGTCACTATTCCCTTTCTGTGCTTGTGTGATACTTAAGAAGTAGTTTTTTTCTGACAGGCAATGAGACAAAGTCTTCCATTTCAATATTACAAAGAGCAAACCATTGCTTTTTATTTCTGTTTCATCCTTTAGATACACCAGGAACAAAAACACCAGCCCCGTTTAAGCTATCTGCTTCTGACTGGGTCTGCTTTTAAAGATTTCCTGTGTGGTTTTTGTTGGCACTAAGTCTGACAGAAGGGACCAGAATCTCTGTGACCCACTGGTCCTGCTGCAAGTACCATAGGCAGGCAAATTAATTAAGCAGCCTTTGCACTGTAAAATGGAATAAGCCACATTGAAATGATGCACACACTTCAAAACCATTCAAAGGACAGGACTGGGATGATAAAGCATCTAGACGTTTGGTCTGAACCACGACAAGTTCCTTTGCTTGCACAAAACAGGTCAGAAATTTCCAAGAAAGGGACCTCTCTGGTAAGATCATCAGGACTTCCTACTTCTATCCATGTTACAAGCACGGTACAAACATTTATTAGTCTTATTTTATGCTGTGGAATGCAGAAGGACATGCAAATCTTGCAGAAATGGAAAGTCTGGGCAACCTCTTTGGAATTTAAGAGAGGATGCAGCTTAAGGTTTGGTCCAAATATTTGGGTTTTAGCTTTATCACAGCTAGGTAATCTAGGTATAGGCATGGGATCATTACAGTGGTCTCATTAAGAATAATTTAGAAGCTTGCCTGCTTTAAGTTCCTTTAGTACGGGAACTAAATTTAGCTGTTTGCACAGCTCCCAGTAAAACTGTTTCCAGCACATGACTGAGGTTGCTTTGTATGCATTTCTGTAATAAAACTGGCACACACCTGCCTTGGGTGGTAGAGTAGGGTGGAGTGACCGAGGTACAAGACAGCCTTGTTGGTAGAATTGGAAGCCTGGTCTCTCCATGCAATACATGTTCTGCCTGCCCCTTAGTCCTTCACCGGTGTGAAGGCTGAAGTGCAGTATGCCTGGGTAGTGTGAATCAGACTTTCAAAGACCCTGTCTGGGGACTTTGGGGGGAGCAAAATGATCCAGCCACAATCCACAAAGGTATCTGGACAGCCCATTTGTTTTCAGAGTAAGTCCAGAGTCTGGCACAGAGCTAGTTATAAACTGTGGATATTTTCTCAGTTAAAGTGAAAGGTCAAAATGATGCTCATCCCCTGCCATGGTCAACCCAGAGATGCAGACTGGAAGCCGGATCCAACCAGCTCAGTATAATCCCCAGAGAGTTTCCTTGGCCAGCAGCATCCATGATGTAAGTGAGAAGTTACCAGAGACGCAAGGAAACTCAAATCCAGCTTGATTTCAAATTAAACCTCTGAATCACTGAATCATCACAACAGTTTATAGTGATTTCGTCAAATTCCCTTTTCCTGTTTTTCTCTCTCTTTGTTGCAGTCAATGCATAGAGGACCACTCTCTTGTGCTATGAACCTATTAGTGTCACTCAAAATATACAAGATCATTTATGCTGGGGTGTTCCAGCTTGCTTGCTTTGTGAACAAAGGTTTCAGAAAGTGATTGCTTGGGTCTCTATGTAAAGGACATGCTAACAGATGGTGAGTGATGTCTTCCACCTGAGGCTGACCACAAATGCAAAGTCTGTGTATGGGACCTTGTACAGTGGTACCTCGGGTTAAAAACTTAATTTGTTCTGGAGGTCCGTTCTTAACCTGAAACTGTTCTTACCCTGAGGTACCTCTTTAGCTAATGGGGCCTTCCACTGCTGCCATGCCGCCGCCATGCAATTTCTGTTCTCATCCTGAAGCAAAGTTCTTAACCTGAGGTACTATTTCTGGGTTAGCGGAGTCTGTAATCTGAAGCGTCTGTAACTCAAGGTACCACTGTAGTGGCTATCCAAGACTGCAGTGGTCATCACTTGGAAACACAGCTCAATAAAAGTGTTTCTTAAGGAGGTTGGTGAGAGTTGGACAGATAACTAGCTCTAAAATGCTCTGTTCTTAAGGGCTAATACCAAGGGGGAAAGGTGATGTTTCTAATTATTTGCAGGTCCCTTCTGGATTCTACCCACAAGAGCCAATCCCTTTGTTGGCAGTTATTCAAGGTCAAAGTAGAGCTCTGTTCTGGATAGTAATAATGGTATGCTCCAAGACATATTGATAAGCTGCTTTCCAGAGTTTGTTGTCATCCAATTCCATATAGCACAGAGCAGGAAAACGCTCTGTAGGCATTGTAGCAATTTTTAAAAATATACAGTCTATTCTTGCCTTAATTGTTGGCCACCCAGATTCTTTACAAAGAAGAGTTTCTGATATTCCTGATGGTAGACAGTACAGCTTCTGGAAAAAAATAAATATCTGCACTTAGTTTCCTTGGCTGAGTGGAGCATCAGTTGTACACAAGCTCCATAATCTCTGGCCACAAGTCCCCAGATGTTGGTAACCAAAGGAGGAACCAAAACCAAGTTCAATTTCAAACACATTTTTATATTTCAGCATTTTTTTATGTTTTTATTGCATGGTTTGCATATCACTGTGATTAAAGCAGACAGTAATGTACTCTTAACAGAAAAGAATGGCTTTTCTGAGAGTTTTCAGACATGAACAAATGGTTTGCATCTCACAAAAGGAAAAATAACATGGACATAAATATTGTACCACAGGATGAGTTTTTGTGTAAGGCCTGCAATGGGCAGTGAAAAGCAATGAGGCTAAGAGCAGGTCCTTTTGAAGGCGTTAGGTGCTAGCTCCAATTGCTCAACAGTGACTGTCATGGATGAGGCGACACTTCAAGAGTTTCAGATAGCTGTCAATTTTGTGTGAGTCCCTGCGCAAGCAGTGCAGCAGATTGTAGAAGGCAAAGAGGCGAGAATCTTCGTCAGCCAGCTGCAGAGATGGCAGCCCCGACCATCTAGAATAGACTTCATTACCCAGGTCACCTGGGTGAACCTAACGAAGAAGAGAAAAATGAGTATCGTTAGCAAGCATCCCAGAGACAATGTCTGTATCAGATCAATATTTAGAGAATTACAACATTAACACTTAAAGGGTTGCCCAGTATTTGTTTGGGATGAGAGAAGATTCTTGCTTAGGTTTTAAGAAAGCCAAATGAAATTGTGGGGAAAAACCCCCATCTCGACAGGGAGAACTACATATTTGCTCCAGACAGTAAAAGAAGAAAGAAACAGCTCATGCTTCAACCACTTGAATTGATCTCCATGATTATTACTCATTTACATTGCAACTCTGCTGTGCAAAGTGCTTTCCCAGGATTTATATGTATGTATCTGTAAATAGAATGCCGTACTATTAGCTCGAATGATGAAACAGTGACTCCCTTGGGTGATATGGAAGTATTCAGGCGTGAGAACAGAACTTTAAATATAGCACTCAAATTAGAATTCCTTTGTCCAAAGGATAGCTGCCTTGTTTTGAAAGCACACCGACTTTTCTTTGGGAGCTAGCAGGATTTGTGCACTCAAATGGTTGCAGCTTTCCTAATTTCCTGAAATCTATAGGCTTGAATAGTCTTAATTGTGTTGGATTGGAGCCAATATCTGGAGTAGGGAAGAGATGAAAACATTACCTTGTTTCCTGTGAAGGGAACCATCCAAACAGGTGGGGAACCTGTGGCCCTCCAGATGTTTTTGGACTACAACTTCCACCACCCTTGAGCATTGGCCCTGCTGGCTGGGAGGTGGATCCAACAACATCTGGTGGGCCACCGATCTAGAAGTTGCAATCAACTTGTATTGCCTGTTTTCAAATTGAGCAATAGGCCCTAAAAACACTGATTTAGAAACCTAAAGGGGGGAGAGAGAGTGTTCCAAAGAGACATGTTAATTATAGAATAGTGGGTATAGCCTTTCCTAGAACACACTATTATTAAAGGAAAGAAGAAGATTGCTGTAGTGCTCCACCTGATATTGTGTAATTAGTTCAAGGGAAGGAAATAGAGAAGGGTGTTAAAAAGAAGAAGAAGCATGCATAACAGGCAGAATGAATGATAGAACTTGCCCCCATTTAGACATAAGCAATCTAGGGCTTATGGTAGCTTATCACCCCCCTTGTTGTCATTTCTGTCATTTTCCAGTTCCTGGAGGTTGACCATCTGAGAGTGTGTGTTTGGAGCACTTGTCCAGGCTCATTGAGTAATTTAGAACGCTGGATTCTGCAGAATACTGTCCTATGCAGCTAGAAGAAATCCCAGGTCCTTTCTACTTACCCTCCCAACTATTTTCTCCATCCCATCCAGAAGCCGTTTGTTTTGCTCTTCAATCTCCATGGCCTTCCAGAGAATGGTGTCAGGAGCCTCTTTGATTCTTTGGACCTCCGAGACCAGATGTAGCAGAGGGTCATTCCAGGAACGGAGAACACTCAGCACTAAATTTAGCAGGTCTTCATGCTGCACATTAGAAAACCAAATTATATTTTGTTAAACAATGCCACAAGATTTACACAGGAGACAAATAATCCTAGCAAGTCATTTTTAAAACTTATTTGTTAAAAGTCTTCTAGCCTGACCTCAATTGTCCTGGACTCCTGCCAGGACTGCTGTAATGCACCCTGGTTGGGGTTGCCCTTGAAGACTGTCTGGAGTTACAGCTAGTGCAGAATGCAGCTGCTAAGATGGTAAGTGGGGCAGCCCAATGGGACCATGTATCAATCACTAGCTGCCAGTGAGCTACTGGGCCCAATTCAAGGTGTTCATACTGGTGTACAAAGTCCTGAACAGCTTGGAACCCAAGTACGTAAAAGAGCATCTCCCTCGATACCAACCACCTTGGCACCAATGATCAACAGGGGAGGCTGGATTAGTGGTTACACTCTATAGGCTGCTGCTTGGTTGATGTTGACCTGTGATAGGGCCTTCTCAGTGTTGGTTCCCCATTTGTAGAATGCCTTTCCTGGTGAGATGTGTCTGTTCCTATTTACATAGGCATTTTTTGGTGGAAAGTCTCCTGGCAACCCTGAAATTATAAGCTGTGAGTGTATGTGACTGTTTTTTACATATTTTAGTGGTTTTAAATGGTTTTAAATAATGCTTTTTAATTTTTAACGGTAATTGTTTTATTGTTTTGGTGTTTGCCATCCTTGGCTCCTCCAAGAGGAAGGGCAGGATAGAAAACAACAGCAACAGCTATTGTTGTTGTTGTCTGTTCGCCATTCTTCTAGACAGCGCTAGAACCCATCAATAAGACTTTGTAAAGTATTTCCAGAAGTCTGGCATTTAGTGTCACTGGTCCTGTGCTGTGAGAGATTCAGTAGGCATTCTTACTTTTGACTTCCAAACATTTCCTGGCGACTTTTAAAATGCTGACAGGCCTATGCAGCTGTTTAAATCCTTTTGACCAGCCAGTTACTTTAACGATTACTCCATTTTTCATGGCTTTTGCATGTTTTCATATACGCACTGTGCACCTCCCTGATATTCTATGAGAGAGTGGTAGAGAAATATTTTTTAAAATAAATAAATGGAAATAATATCTCTGGGCTAACTGGGTGACAGAATCCCCTAAGTACACATTATCAATAAACAGTCCATGCACTCTCCAGCGCTGGTAGACACTGCTCTGTTCAGCCTTGTTGAATGGAATGCCCTTTAATCTGATGATTAGTTTAAGCATTAATGAGACAGTTTTAGAAATACAGGATCTGGAAAATATTTGAAAACATAATGGAAGATGAAATCTGTGGTAGGCCACTTAATACCTTATCCAAAGCATTTCTATGTCTACGTATAGCATGGCAAACATGCCCAGGCATGGGTCTGATTCCCCTTTGATGTGTTTTGCTTCTGGGGAGATTTCTTTTGAAACTTTGCCACTGCTTGGGGTGAGCCGGAAGATCAAAGGGGCTTTTTCTTTCCTGGGATCCTCCTAGACATTTTGCTGCCCTTGAGACCTCTCTAATGTCGACACCAACACTTTTCACTTTGCTTACTGTGGCAAAATACACGTACCCAGCGGCTGAACCCTTTCGCGCTCCCTAGGTCGGGAGAACTGCAACACTGTGAAGTTCAAATGCTCACGCATCAGCTCTCTAGCCAATACAAATAGCAAGAGGGCTGTGTCTCATGGCTTGGTTTCTGAGGAGGCAGATTATTCAGTGGATAAAGGGAACTTAGAAAGAAAACTATTGCCTGGGAATCGATACAGCTTTGGTTCTACTTCAACATTTACAAATACATCCAGAAATTTTCCCACGAATTCTAATTACCTTGACAAGTGTATGGACTAGAAACTTACTTTAAAAAATAATTATTATTTTAATAAGATGCTTATTAAATTTTAGAAGCTAACATACTGTGAGAAATTATATGACACACTATACACTCTTGACAGTTGGTATTCACCACTCTTCCTCTCTCTTTGCCTTTGTCAGTTGTACTCCTGCCTTCCTTTACCAGAAAGTCACACCTCTTTCCTTGGAACAGAATAGATATCAGGCCTGAAGAGCAGGCTTCGGGACTTTCCACAGGCCACACATCACCCCCAGGCCCAACACTCACCATCGCTTTTCCATGTCCTCAAGTTCTTTTGCCTAGCAAGAATGTCCCTTTGCACTGTGATAAAGCCTCTTGCTTACTGTCAAGATGGAAGATTGAGACATGACGTTTGCATGGCTAGAATATAGCTGACTGTAGAGAGGTAGGCATCACATCCGTTGCCCCACCTCGCCACTCCAGAGGGACAGTCTCGCCCCATACTTTCTTGACTATGAATGGATCTTCCGATTACCTAGAGCGACGTGGGCAACAGAGCCAGAGCAGGCTACCCAGAGTTAACATCCACCTTGCAGTATGCCCACCATCTCCACGATGGCTCACTACCTGAGGACCCCAGCCAGCACAACATCCGGCAAAGCTGACTTAACAACAGGCATGATGTGTCTTTTATTGTGAACTGAATAGAGTGTTGGGGGTGTGGAGTGTGTGTCTACTAATTTAACAGTGCTTAGCTTGTTGTTGTTTTAGTTGCTATTTTGTTAATGTTGTTTTATGGATTCTAAATGCTGTATTGATTTGTTAATATAATATGACTTTTGTTGTGATTGTGGTGTTTAGCTTATTTTTTTAGTTGCCGTTTTGTTAAATAATTGTAAATATTTCATTGATGATTTGTTAATTATATTATTTATGCTGCGTTTGTGATGCTCTGTTATGTTATTGTTATTTATTGTTAGTAAGCTGCTTAGAGATTCATTTGAATGAAAAGCACAGAAATTCAATAAATCAAAATAAAATCAAAATCAAACTTGCTTTTTGCCTCTGGCTCCACCCACTCAAGGTATCACTAACTTGTCCCACTGATTACAGTGGGGACTAAATTAAAATAATCATGGCCCTGGATCCAGCCAAGGATTAATGCCTTGTAGATTAATGCCTTGCAAGACTTCCTATGGCCACTTAATGTGGTGGTCCTCCTTTCCTTCTGGACTGAGTCATTGAGACCTTCTAATCTAAGCTACTCATGTGCTTGTTCCTTGTTCTGTTTGCATTCAAATAGGCAGAACTCACATGAATCTGCTGAGCTTGTTCCTTGTCTTCAGGAGTGGTTAGGGACGAAGTGTGGCAGCTGTTAATGGCTTTGGCAATAAACCCTCGGCCCTGAGCATAGCGTTCATCCTGAATATACAAAAAAATCAGACTTAGTACAGTAGATAACAAGGAAAGAAGAATAAGTAGTAGTAAGAAGAAATAATAATCAGAAGTTACTTCTTCTTTGCAGTTGCTGCTCGTGTGAAATGTATCCTTCAGTTATGCAGGACTTTAATTTCGTATCAGAACCTTATTACACGCCCCTCTAAGACTGTGTCAAATGTAATTTGCTTTAAACTGTACTGTGGAAAGAATCACTTTTGGGGATCAGGTTTCTCCATAATCTGCTTATAAATAAGAGGGTCTCTGTTTTGTAAAGTGATCCATAGACTGTGATCCCACTGAGTAGTGTGGGATGAACATTTCTCTCTCAATACCTCTCTGCCAAACTCCAAAGCAACTCTAGCGCCTGGGTCTTTTAATTGCTTCTCTCCTACAAAGCATTCCACTCAGAAAACCCTTTGTTACTTTGTTTTGCTCCTCTAAATGGTTTCTGTGTATAAATGGCAGTGTTTTATTCAGTCACGCCCATCTGTTGCTGCTGTTGTGTCTCCTAAGAGCGTCTCTTTCCTTTGGTACGCTGGACCTATTGAAGAAGACCTCCTAACCTACCTCACTCCCACTTCTTAAACTTAAGGTGTCTTAAGGTGTGTAGAAACTTTGCTTGCTGAGGTATATCTTTATTCCTGCATTCCCTCATCTGCAATTGAAGCCTTAAATACACTATCTTGCTGAAATTCATTTCAAGTGTGTATAGCTTTCTCCTCAATCCTTAATACTGCTTTAGAAAAAGTAATGATTATTAATTAAGACTTAATATAGTTGGGAAAGTTTACACGGCTTCAATGACGATACACAAAAGAACCTGTGAATCTTTATTCCTATTTTAATCATACTTGGCTACCATATGAGTATGGTCTTATATTGTAAACTGCCCTGTGATCTTTGGGTGAAGGGTGGTGAATAAATGTTTTATACACACACACACACACACACACACACACGTGCGTGCGCACGTACCTTGGCTTGAATGCCACAAACCCGGAAGTAAGTGTTCCAGGTTGCAAACATTTTTTGGAAGCCGAACGTCCGACACACCTTCTGCTTCCTGTGTGCAGGAAGCTTCTTCAGCCAATTGGAAGCTGCGCCTTGGTTTTTGAACGGTTTTGGGAGTCAAATGGACTCCCGGAATGGATTAAATTTGAGAAGCAAGGTACCACAGTTTACATTCAAGGTAGATTTGTCCAACTGGCCTTTCCGAATATTGGGTGGTACCCAACCAAGTCATTCTCAGAGAAGACCCATTGGCATTGGTGGACTTAAGGTAGTTATAACACTCTTCCTGTGACTGTAGGCACTGATGTTCTTCACTCTGGTATATTGAGGGTGGCATAAGCCTTGATGTCCATTTTCATATCTACTGCTGAATGGCTGGATGTTGTGGTTTTTAATGTTATTGTTTGCTTTTATATTCTAACTTGCACACCACTCTGGGGTCCTACAGGGTGAAAGGTTGTCTAAAAATAGCATACAAAGCCCATTGATTTCTTTGAGCATCTCTTAGTCAAACACCGCCTAATAATCATAACAGTATTTAGCACCATACTTGTGCAATTTCCTATTCTGAAAGGGAGGCAGAAGCAAACAGAAAGGCAGACACAAATTCCCCTTTGCTAGAGAGTCCCCCCCCCCCCCATTTCTTCATGTCACCTTTTAGTTGGAGTTCATTTTGTAGAAAAGTATATGGCAAGAAAGGCTTGGGTACTTACAAATTCATTGAACATTTCCGAAGACAGGGAGTGGATATAGTGTGAGAGTTTGACAGCACGGTCAAAAAGATCCCCAAGAGAGACCTGGCAAGTGTCAGACCCATTGGGACAAATAGGTGATGATGTTACACCCTTCCTTGACAGGTACACGTTAGTAATCGCCAGGATGGCCAGCAACACACCTGTTCAGGTAAACAAGAACAACAACATCAGATGCCCATCAAGTCCAGAAAGTGAATGGGAAACTTTCCACATTATTCTGCCTCCTCCTTTAATGCTTAACTTCATTAAACCACCATATGTGAGGAAACCAACTTTTTATAGATATATAATTGTGTTTGCATAAATGTAAGAGTGTGGAAAGATAGGTTGCGCCCCTTTCTTTCTGGCTTTTCCCAAGGGTTGCTTCCTTCCCTACAAACATATGGCGTTTAAATTAAATTTGAAGGAGGGTGGTGGGGTCACTCCCAAGATTTTGATTGTCCTGGGATTATGTCTGCAAATTTTCAGCAGCTGTGCCGTTTAAATTCTTCTGCATATGTAACGGGAATACAAAAAAAAACTTTAGCACACTGGAATGCATTCAAAAGGCTCCTGGATGCCTTGGGAAGGTAGTTGTGCAAACACTGCTTATACTTTAAGACCCACCCCCCTTCCAAATCTTTAATATCTTATAAATCTGTATGTTGCTTAAAAATGGTCCCATACCTTTGCTATGCAAGAAGCGTGCAGCAAAGAAACTGATCGGTGAAATGCAAATGTTTTGATTTTATATTTGCCTAAACTATGCTTTCAGCCACAAGTCTATAATAAATGTACTATGATATGGGTCCATTCTTAGGAGAAGCCATAGCTCAGGTGTACAGCACATGCCTTGCATGCAGAAGGTCACAGGGTTCAATCCCTGGCATTGCCAGTAGAAAGTTGAGATACAGTGGTACTTTGGGTAACATACGCTTCAGGTTACATACGCTTCAGGTTATAGACTCCGCTAACCCAGAAATAGTACCTCGGGTTAAGAACTTTGCTTCAGGAGGAGAAGAGAAATTGCACGGTGGCGGCAGGAGGCCCCATTAGCTAAAGTGGTGCTTCAGGTTAAGAACAGTTTCAGGTTAAGAACGGACCTCCGGAACGAATTAAGTACTCAACCCAAGGTACCACTATATAGGTAATGTGACTCTAGAAACCACTAGTCAGAGTAAACAAGACAATACTGGTCTGTGTTGACAGATAGGCTGACCTGCTATAAAACTGCTTCCTCTGCTCTGAACCTCAGTTATGTTTATCTGCTGATATTAGTACACACACACACACAATTTTCAACATCATGTGTTCTGGCTATTTGTGTGAAGCCAGTCTTAGACCTCATTCTGAAAGACTTCTACTGGGACTGATTGGTCATGATCAACTGCACAGTTATGATCCAAACAGCAACAGTAGTGCTATACTTTTATCCAGTGTTTTTCAACCTTTTTGGGGCAAAGGCACACTTGTTTCATGAAAAAAATCACGAGGCACACCACCATTAGAAAATGTTAAAAAATTTAACTCTGTGCCTATATTGACTATATATAAAGTAATTCTCTTGAATAGGAATCAAATAAACACAAAGAAAGTATTTTATAATTACTTTATTATGAAATAGTAAGTAAACAGAAATATGAAAAATTATAAAATACTTTATTTTTAAATCTTTCGAATTTTTCAATTTTCCCCACGGCACACCAGGCAACATCTCGTGGCACACTAGTGTGCCGTGGAACAGTGGTTGAAAAACACTGCTTTTATCAATACCAATGAAAACACCATCAAGTTGTGAACAAACTTTTTGAGTTCACTAGAAATCTTTTTTGAGTAAAAAAAAGAAGGTGAGAGACATTGTTGAGCCGAATGAAAAGCCACACCATATGCAGTTTTAATACTCTCAGATCATTCCTTTGCATACTTACACAAGAGTAAATTAAACTAAACTCAGTGGGACTTTGGAATGCATAGAAGTGCACGGTTTGTTACATTAGATTGCTTCTGTTACCAAACAAGTCTTGGGTTGCAGCAAGGTGAAGGCATGATGCTACACTATGTCCCATTAAATTTCAAGGAAGAGCATAATTGTAGCAAATTATGGTTTAATATGTTGTTTGGCTATAAGAATTGAGAAGAATCAATGCTCTCCTTCGTGGAAAATGCATCAAGTATAGTGTGAGGGTCTAAATCGATCATGATCCACCAGAATATTCTCTAGTGCACAGTGTGACATTGTGCAGTGTGTTTAGAAGAGTTTGTGCAAAAGTTCTAAGAAGGTTCCCTCCCTGCGTTCTTACAGAGGCTGCAAAATTACTTACAGTGTGCTTATCCATGCCTATTATGAGTGATTTTAAATTTATTCAGTTTAAAGTTTCTAAATGAGAGAAAGGCCAAAAGAGTGGCAAAACACGTACCTTTCAGCGAAAACTTCTTGTTGGTCATGGTAGAAACCATCTCTGCTGACTTGCTTTATCAATCAGAAGATGGAATATCTAGTTGCTGTCACCTTTAGGTTCCATCTTTATATACACTTTGATGCCCATCCATAAATGCAGCAGCATTTACTCCCCCTTTGCTGGTCTCTTTGCTCATCAACAGGATTCAAAGTTCATAATTACAAACATCAATAAGCCTATTCATATTCATCAAAAGTTTGTGGGCTCCAGGAAGGATACTAGTTAATTAAGCTGGTTAAAAGAGTGAGTAGACACATGCCCTGCTTTAAAAATCCTGTAAACTATAACTGTCCTCAATATTTCTTAATTCACCTTAAAATTTACGTCATTTCCAAAATTGATCAGACAGGTGACGGAAATTAGAAATTGGGGAATGTAGAATATTTATGAAGAAGAAATGCAAAGCATGTTCTTTAAAATATACTTGTCATAAGAACACTGTACACTAAAATAGTGAAGTTTAACTCTCTATTAAGAAATCGGAAAGAAAAAAAATAAGCTAAACTAGCAATGTGTTTAGATCTTCATTTGATAACCATTCAACATTTTCTTAGTCAAATTCTGAGGGGGTCAACTATAATCAACTATAAGATTAACACATGAAGAGAAGGATGTGTCTCTTGATGGTGTTTTTAATAAAAATTAAGAGAAAATAATATAATTATTTGTATGTGATAGGTGAGGGTTGTATTCAGCTAGATCCTGTTTGGAGTCGACCCATTCAAATTAATGAACTTAAGTTTAGCATGTCTATTAACTTCAACAGGTCTAGTCTGTTTAGGACTAGTGTCAAATACTGTCCTAAATGAGCAGGAGGAAACTTGATGTAAGGAATCATTTATTCCTGGGACGTGTAGCCCTGTGCCTCTATCTCTCAGTTTGCATTCTTATGCAGGTTCTAGCTATAGCCGGGATACTGAAGTGTGTGAGCTCAGTGAAGCCAAATCCAATAATAAAACTGAAGAGTGAATATAAGATTTGGCTAAAAAGGAATTTCAGTGTGGGATGGCTGTGCCAAGATTCACCAGGGAATTTGGGGATATGGAATGGATGAATTATTTCTCATCACTTCTACGTGGTGAGAAGGTGACAGTCTCTTGTTCTGCAACCGCACATTGAAGCCATAATTTGTGCCTTTGAGCTTTAGGCCTTCACAACTGTAATGATCTCCGCAGGAGATTCCCCTTGAAGTCCATTGCAAAACTGCAGCTGGTGCACAGCAGGGCAATCTATCTTTTGGTGTATGTGACTGTATGTGGGGTGTCACCAGGAGCACACAACAACAATGTCCCATAGTCTGGGTTTCTTCTTCCTTTCCAGGCTAAACAGAACTTGTGCAGAGTTAACAACTGAGCAAATATTATCAGCGGAATCAGTGAGGATGAAGGTGGGTGCTCACAACCATTTGCACATTCAAATTAACAGTGCTTGATAGCTCCAGTGGGTTTGTATGGTTTTGCTTGGTAGATGAATACTTAGTGAAAAATCATAGAATCAGTGCGTTGACTCAAACTAGTTTGTCACATGACATTAGGCCATTCACAAGAATCCTTCCTCACACAGAAACCCACTAGAAAATAATATTGATCGTGAACAAAGGTGTGTGTTGAAATAATGACCTTAGACAATTTCACACCAGTACCCAAAAGCATAAAATGATTCCCCCTTTTTCTATACTGAAACACAGTTTTTATAATGACACACAGAGATGGAAAGTGAAGTACGGAAAATGGCGCCTTCTCTGAATGTGCTGTCCAAAGTGACTGTATTGTGATGCTGGCCCAGCAGTTGTTTCACATGAGCTGAACACTCTTATCGAATGATGTTTTTCAGGCATGGTGGGTGAAGCACTATGCTGTGTACACACACTTACTAAACTTGCTAATTACCTTTGGGTTCAGAAGGACTAGGCCTGCCCTGCCATCATTTCAATTTTCAACTAGTCATTGCAGCTGAACCCGTAATGTCTATGCATCAAGATAAGATGGAATCACACACATATCTGTTACAAGTTGAAACTGCGCTGCCATTGGCCAACATTACTCAAGTCTTTGGATTCTATATGTGAAAGGTCTGGAACGGGGAAGGTCAGCCTTTTTTTCTGAGGGCCACATTCCCTGAGGAATAATCTGTTGGAGGCAGCATACTGGTGGTGGCTAGAGTGAGAGCTGATAATGGGTGGAGAGACAAAGGTATCCTAGATCAACTAATCTAGAAGAAAGGCCATTCTGCTTCAGTATTCCCTACAGAATATTCTCCATCCTATGCACTGGGTTTAAGAGATTACTCTCAAATAAGATTGCAGAGGCTTTTCCTTTGCACAACAGACCAGTATAGCTCAGGAAAACAAGTGAAAGTAATGTCCTTGTGTGACACACACACCTGGCAGAAGCCTACCGATTTGCTTTCAGGCAGTTGGGGGAAAGTAAGCTACTCAACTAGAAAAAAGTAAATCATTCTTTAAAAATAAAATAAAATATTGCCCCTTTTAATTGAAAGAGGGAAAGAAGGGAAACCACTATAGAAAGCTGGGGGAAATAAGGAGGAAATGAACAGGAAAGAAGAAACTCTAATGGGACGGAAGAATTGGGCTGCTTTAGGAGGAGCCAGGATGAAATGAGGTCAGAGGACAGGGATATTAAACA
The DNA here is from genome assembly GCF_964106915.1 of Podarcis gaigeae. Classification (NCBI taxonomy): domain Eukaryota; kingdom Metazoa; phylum Chordata; class Lepidosauria; order Squamata; family Lacertidae; genus Podarcis; species Podarcis gaigeae. The sequence continues at coordinate 58,709,002 of NC_139683.1, read as the reverse complement.
AACAAGTTTAATATTATACCAGATGTGATGCAGTGTGCATGTATATGTATCTATAGATGTATACAGGTATGTACAGTGTGTACATATATATTATTATACTGCCTTTCAGCTTTAAGAAGAGTCCAAGTAGTCAACTGAAAACAATTAAACACCAACACACTTAAAAAGACTCAATAAAACAGATAGACAAAACCATAATTAGCTAAAACTCAAAACGCACACTACAGACCAGGCAAAACTACAGTATCTAAACTGACCACTCAGAAGGAGCAAGTCTAACTTTGCTTGGGAAGCAATTCCACAATTGGCAGGGGGGCTGCCACTGAAAAGGCCCCATCTCACAGTCTTCCTTACCTGATGGTCAGGTACATTTGGAGGGAAGCAGACCTTCAAATATTGTAGTCTTCAACTATTAAATGCTTCAGATATAATAAGGCATGCCTGGCACCACCACGATCTGTTTTTATTGACAACAAGACAAAAACATTTTTATTCACCTTAGCTTGCTTTTGGAAGTTAATTTTGAGACTAAAGTGTGTGTGTGGCCTCTTCCTCTGTTCGTCTTTTTAGTGGTTTGGGTTGAGTTGGATCAGCCCTTTTACACATGTTATTGTTGAGCAGTTCAGCTTGGATTTTTGTTTTCTTGTTTTGTTTTACTTTTGTTTGTATACTTGTTTTTAGTGTTAGTCACTTTGTGTGTGTGTGTGTGTGTGTGTGTGTGTGTGGAAACGACTAATAAAGAACCACAAGTACACTAACAAGGACTAACACCTTGAATTGGGCCCAGAAATAAATCTGAAGTCAGTGCAAATTGAGCAAGAACAGTGTAGTATATGGCAAGAAAAGCAGATGCTAGAAAGAAATCAATGAGGTATTTGTGGGGTTTATACCCAACTTGCTGTGGAACTCACTGAAACTGTGCTGGAAAAGGTACAATAGTAGGCAAAAACATTTTGAAAGGGTGATTACTACTACTACTACTACTATTATTATTATTTGGCAACCCTAGTCATTCAGAATTCTGTTTCTGGATCCTGCCCTCAGGAAATGATTTGTGTTGCATGTTACATTGCGCTACAGCAAATAACACAACTGCCACTTTAATATTTTAAAATATATTTCATTGCCAGATGTGAAACTTTATTAAGATGTTGTACTCCTTTCCTCCCTCCCCGTCCCTTCCTGCATCCTTAACGTGCAGGAGCCATCTGTGTGCATATATCAGCCAGCAACACCTCTCATCCAGTTTCCAAATCTTCTTTCCCAGTACGTATGAAAGAGCTTTGGAAATCAAATGAATAAGCAATCGTTTTAATTAATGTCCAGAACTTCAGATAGTTTAATGAATATTTCCACCCGGACCTACGCAATGGGGATACACAGAACTCTGTGAATCCATAGTGATTTCGTAACTGCTTGCGCAGGTAGGTGAAACTCCGGACCTGTCAGCAAAAGCTAGTGGGCCAAGAGAGTTGATGTCTTGGGTTAAACCCTAGAACAGGAGGTGGCATTGGAAGGTACAGCCACAGCCACACCTTACATGTCAAGCAGTGTCATACCACTTCCCCCCCTCTTCTCACCTTGACTTCAGTGGAAGGGAAATTAATGACATCAGCTCCAGGGCTAAATCTGTGGGCATGTCTAGGTAACAAGATGTCTTTAGATCCAAGGGTGCCCTATCCTTTCCCTGGCATGGTTGCATAGCTGACACAACAAGCAAGCATCTAATCCCACATTTGGGCCTTTTCCAAGGCAACTGTGGCCCATCAACATCAGGGTTGCCTACACTGACTGGCAGGAGCTTTCCCAGCTTTCCGATGTGGATCTCCCCTACCTGCAGATGATGGGCTTTGTGTGTGCAAAGCATATGCTCTATTACTGAGCTCTTCCCCATACAGTTTGGGAAGGAAGGAGATATGATGTTGGCGTGAGCCTAAAACCAGCCCTTCCCCTGCCAAACTGAATACAGCAATTTCCGGTGCATGAACAGAGCTGAGGTGTCTTCCCATTTATGATCTCCCACGCATCACCTTTACACAATTGTTTATCATAGGACAGAAGATTAATAATCTGTGCCTTTATTTTGGATTCATCCCTGATTTGCTTACTTTGTCAGTAAGGCTGGTTTTCCACATAGCTTTCAGAATATAAAATAATTTGAACTGAATGAAGGTCAGGAACTGGTTTTAAAGAACCCTACATGTAAGCAGTAGGAAATATACCTTGAGTTATACCGACCTTTTTACTCTGATTTTATCTAAAACAACTCCAGCTGTGTCATGTCTGCTTCTTCCATTCTAATTGCTCACCATAATCTCTGAGATCTGGGTCTTTCATAAAAAATGAATGTGGGGGGACTGGTTTGATTTATGTGTGTACGTGTGTGTGTTGGTAAATAAAGCAAGTAGCTGTTTCCTCCCCTCACCCCTCTCCACATAAAGGATCTTGACATTTTAAAAGTATCTTTTCAAAACGATTGTCACAGAATGGACAGATAAAGAATAAATAAATACTTTGCTGCTGTACACAAAGGTCAGTGCGACAACTCAAGGGAAAAAACCCGAAGCGAAGGAAATACAGTGGTATGCTGATTATTATTATTATTATTATTAAAAGAGGTTGAGAAATTATTCAGATTTTTCTTGCCTTTTTGGTACTGAAGTGTGTCTCATATACCATGCTGCAAACCAAAGAGGTGAATTACTAAAGTACAAAGTTAAACCGAGAACTAGATCTTAATTCATTAACATTAAAAGTAGCCTGTTGGTCATTCCTGGGGCACAAATCAAAGACTGAAGGCAGGTGTCGTATGTACAAGGGATTTAACCAAGTGCAAGAGCTTTTGCGTTCAATACAAGGGAAGGAGAGTTCCACATTCCTAAACAAGCAGAGGCTTTGACCATTCAGCCAGCACAAAATGTCAGTGCAGTGTTTCACTCTTATGGCAATGTTTGCTGGACCATGTTTGGCTGGGAACTCCTCTAGCCAAACCATTTCAGGCCCTGAAACTGTAGTCACTAAGGAAGAACGTCCATTTGGGCCAAATTAAGTGAGATCTTTGTTTGTACAGCATTTGAGAGGAGGAGTGTGCTCTAGAACAGATAGTCATGGAATTGTACAGACGGGAAGCATCTGGAAATGTAATCTTAAGTGGTGTCCAGAACCTGGTGTGAGGTGTAAGTGTTGCAGAACTGACTGGGAACGGGCTTCCCACAAACATCTGGCTGGCCACTGTGAGAACAGGATGCTGGACTAGATGGGTCACTGGCCTGATCCAGCAGAACTTTTCTTGTCTTCTAAGCTGCTTGTCCCCTTGTCACAGCCTTGACTTGATAAGTGCTAAAAGTTAGTAATAGATCTTTCCTACCATGTTCTTAGCTCTGATCTCCTTTTCTTAAGGCAGTGTTCCAGTGACAAGGGTGGTGGTTTAATGGAAAACCTGTTAAAGACACTATTAAGCTCTTCATTCATTGAGTGCAGAGACTCCAAAGACTTCCATCACCTCTTTCTGCTGCAAGGTTGGAGAACCTGTGACTCCCATCAGCCACAGTCAGTATGGTCAAGGCCACCGACAATGTTAGCCGAAGTTACAAAGAAGCCAGTGCTCCAACCTCCTTGCACATTGCTGATTTCAGCTAACCAGTCTTCTAACTGCATTGTGCGAAAAACCCAAACTAAACAAGCAGGGGGAAAACATGTGAGACTCCCCAATGGATGAAAAGGCAAAAACACTGGGTTTATTGAATAAAGTTCAGTAGAGCAATTACGGTAACTCTCTGGTGGTGCTGGAGGGATTACTTTCAGAGGTATGGGTGTTTTAAAAGCTAGATGGCCAGTCTAGGAATTCAGAATGAGGAAAAAGGAACAGGGTTTTGGAACTGTACATGCTCTGTAGCTCCAGGTGGATGCATACCCTCTATCCAATCTAGCCCAAATATCCTGATAACTGTTTAGTATTCTCTCTCCCCCAGCTATCATGGGATCAGTTGCTCAAGCTTCTTTCACCCCCTTTGTTATCTTGAATACAGGCTGCCAGCGCATGCCCAGAGAGATGTTAGTCCTGTGGTTGGGTTGGTACTGATCTTGGTGTGTTCTTCCAGACTGAGGTCACACTTATAGGAAACCGGCTGGATAAATGCTGTTCCCTTCAGTTCCGAGGCAATTTGGCATCTTGGGCTTTGACATACGTCTACAGGCAATTTTGTTTTGAAGTGTTGGAATGCCAAGTCCTGTGATTAAGTTAGCATTGCCTGTTGCATCTTTCTAGTAGCAGAATGTTCTTTTCTAAGCTAAACGTTCATCCCAGGTGCAGGAGGAGCCCAGGAAGAACAGTTGCAAGTTAACAATGAACCACACCAGAAATGCCATCTGATGCAGGGGTAGCGCAAGCATCTAGGTAAAGGCCGAAATCAATGTGTCTGTGTCCAGGCAGGGATGCACAAGTCAGAGAGCTGGTACCAACCCATTGTCCTGGAACTCTGTGCCTGGAACTAAAGGCTTTTGAGCCTGATCCTTCAGAGCATAGCTGCAGGCCATGTGGTTGCCTGAGGATTTGATCCACTCACAAGGAGTAGCATACTTGTGAGCAGGCATCCCCAAACTTGGCCCTCCAGATGTTTTGGGACTACAATTCCCATCATCCCTGACCACTGGTCCTGTTAGCTAGGGATGATGGGAGTTATAGTCCCAAAACATCTGGAGGGCCGAGTTTGGGCATGCCTGCTCATGAGCATCCATTTACTCCTGAGGAGCACTTGTTTCTCATATGGGCACTTTGTCATCTGGTAGCTGACTGAGCTTCCACCTTTAAGTGCCTGTGCTTCCTAGGACTTTTGGGTGCTGAGCTGCCACCTTCAGTTCTCTAAAGGTGCTACCTGTGTTTTGAGAAGGAGATTGGGTTGCCATGCTCTCTGAGGCGCCCAGATTCCCCTGTTCTGGCTGTTGGTGCCTTGCCAAGGGCTGCCGTTCTGTGATGTTTACTTTGGTGAGGAATCAAAAGAGGATTCCTCTCAGTGTGGGCACAACAATGAATCGTAATACATGATTAAGTGCATTAAGGACTGGCTTGCTTTGAAAAGCAGAGGTACATTAAATTAGAAATGTAGCAGCAGTTTATATGGAAAAAGAAAAAAAAAGATAAAGAAAAAAATATTTGTACTTAGAAGTTTGACTGGAGGCAATAAAGGTCTCTTATAAGACAAGAACATATATGAGTACATGCACACTAAAAACATACCTAACTTATTAAAGTGCATAACAACTGGCTTATTGTCCAGTGTGAAGTTGGAACCAGCTTGAAGTCAGAAGGAGAAGCCTAATCAATTTCTTCTGGTTTTTCAAGTGCTGACAAATATGAGAATGGCCTATTCCTCCAAGTGCAGTAGCTGTGTGGTCCAGGTTTCCCTGATCCTTTTGTTAGCAAAGAATAATCACTGCAAAGTACGCATAGGGTGGCTCTTCAAAATGGTAATCGAGATTCCCTGAGTCCATAATTGCTGTCTAAGGCAAGCATGTCTCTGCACTCACATATAAGAAGACACGGAAATGATAGAAACCACAGTGTCCTTTTTAGCAAGAGCATAACCCAGAGCTAGCTACTCTTTTAAAGGTCAATGGCATTAAATAGGATTGCTGCTTAACAGTTTTGAGTTTAAAAATTCATTAAATAAGTGTCGACGTCTACAGCCACTGCTCTAATGAATGTTTTTGCATCTCATCAAAGCAGGGTTTGTTCACCTTCACAATCTTCTTATACATTTCATATTTCCTCTGTATAGACCTTGGATGGGGAGGCCTGCAACGTTGAAAGCATGATGCTGTGGAGGGAACGCAATAGTATTGTTATTATTATTGCCAGTAAAGTAGATACCTAATGGTAATCATGGACTAGGTTTACTGGGGGTAGATTGGTGCAGAGCAATCATTTTGTATATGTGTTGGTCTTTAAGGATTCATTTTAAGTATTTAGGATGTTCTTTTTTCCAAACAGCTCACTAAATCCCTAGGGATCATCCCTTCCACCATCTTGAAAATATATCAGGTCATTAACTATGTTATTCCAAATCCTTGTTAACCCACTTCTTTAGCACAGTCCCACTCCAATAATACATATCAAAATGCATGTGTGCAATGTTTGTTTCAGAAACCTCATGGAAAACCTCACTTAGGATCCAACCTAAGTCCCTTCCCACCCCCTTTTCAGGGTTTGCACCAGATTAATGTCCACCAGGCTCAGCTCAGCCATCTGGCAGGATGGTGGAGATCGGTTGGCGTGTCTCTGTCTGAGCTGAGGATGGGGAGTCTTGGTAGTGTAGCCTGGATGTGCTGGGAACCTTCTGGCTCAACCAGAGATCTGGTAGATCTTACCCTCACTCATCTCAGCAGATCTTGCTGTAGGATTGCTCCCTTAATAGTTTATCAACATGTAATACCACATGCTTTTGGGACAGCATTTCACACTGTGTGCCGTGAGGTAGGGTTTCCTAACAGACACCAGGCTTCCCCATATATCCTTGCCCTAAGAGCAGGGATAGGGAACTTGTAGCATCTCAGATATTACTGGACTGAAGCCCCCACACTGGCTGGGGCTGATAGAGTTTGGAAAGCCCCAGTTCTTTTCCCCTAAAATATGCCTTTTATTGCTTTTCGTTTCAACACATCACTTCCACACAGTGATCAGCAGAAGTCATTTTATGAGCAATGACCTCCCCCAAGCACATGTTCAAAATATTTTGACTTTTGAAAACTATTGGGTGGCATCCAATTCACTCGTTCTCTTATCACAAGGACTTTGGCTGCACATTGGGACTTTCCTTCCTTCTCCCCCCTCCAACATCTGTTCTGGGTCTCTCCCCCCACTTGGGCAGCCTTCTGGAGTAGATTTGGGACATCCACAAGTTCTGTTCCACAAACAGAAATCCTAATAGAATGAGTGCATTGGATAATGCTCTGTGTATTGCATTTGTGACGTCTACAAAATGCGAATGTTACATCACCCTTTGGCAGAGGCATAGCGTGGTGGGGCAGGGGGTCATGGCTCCAGGCACACATTTTTGAAGGGGTGCATGGCCCCAGGACAGGCACAGAGCCCTGGCAGCTGAGGCACGGTGGCAGGTGGGTTTATCTAGCAAGCGGGTGGATGGAGGCAGCGGGTGAGGAGCCCATTGGAGGCAGGCTCCGTTCACCCTCCACGTGGGCTCCATGTGCCCACCTGGCACACGCCTCCGCCCCAGCTGCCCAGTACACCAAGGGGGCGCAACATTTGCCCTACCCCAGGCTCCAGCAACCCGTGCTATGCCACTGCCCTTCAGTGTAGAAATCAGTATGTGGTTTACATCGTCAGGCATGAGGTGGGAAATAAACTTTCTGACTGCTGGCTTTCTGTTTGGTTGATGTGAGGGTAGAATTCAAACAAGCAATCCTCACTGAGGCAGCCCTGCTGTGCAACAAAATTGTAGAATATGAGCACCTGCATGCTTGAATTGCCCAACCCCAAACAGAATTAGGCAGGCCGTCCTCTTATGTTGGATTATGGCCATGGAGTATAATTGGACTCTGTCTCCTCCTCAGGATTTCTCTCCGTCTTTTCCCCACCCCCGCTCTCCTAGCAAAGGAATTGCCTTCTGGAGGTCTAGTCAAAAGGGAGAGAGGATACACTGAGAGGCCCTGAATGATTGAACTTTTCTTACCACTCTTTTGAGCTATGAGACAAGCAGTGTGTTTAAAAATAGACCTACAGCCCTCCTTCCTGTGTAGCGCTTTTCACGGCAATTTGTTCTGAAGAATGAAGTCATGCTTGGAGCTTGCTGGTGACTAGATGGGCTGTTTCCAACAGAGTGTGCAAAAGTACAGACTGCAAGCTAAAAAGAGATGGCTGGGGGTTTGCAAGCCCCCATACCCAAAGGCTAGCCGAAAAGAGGGAAGGGATAGATAAATACCTAAACGCTTTCAGAAATGAGAAACATGAAAGGAAGATTTATGGATTTCTACATTTGTGAAACCATCTGGAGAACTGGGGTTTGCACAGAGTTTGGTTTTTGTTGGTTCAGGATCTGGAGGGGTGTGTGTGTGTGTGTATATGTATATGTGTGTGTGTGTGTATATATATATATATATATGGATTTTGCAAATGCATCGATCTTTCTGTGCTGCTTACTCTGTGGCTTGTGAGAATTTAAACGTGAAAGAAGAAAAACAACAGCCCAATCCCTTCAGGATTTGTTAGTTACTCTAAGGGGTCCATCTCTGAGAAAATACCCCTAAAACAATATCTATTCTCTTGTTAACTCATAGAAGCACAATGTCATTCTTGTTGTGTTTGGACAGTTGGTGACCTTTGACTTCCCCATTCCAGAAAATTGCTTTCGGCTGAGAGAGAGGCTGCAAAGAGCTTTCAAGGCCTGGACTTTGGTTCATGGTCTCGAGCCAGGCAAACCATCCCTTTTCACCCGCCAGGTCTGTAAACTTTCAAATCTCTATATATATCACTCTGGCGAACGAGACAGATCAAAAGGCCCCCCTCTTAAACAGGTTTCAAAAATGCACATCCGCATTGCGGGAAAGGAGGACTGTATGGAAATCAATAATATCACATTCAAGCAGCCTCTGCGACTTTGACTTCAAAGTGACTCCCGACGTGTGTTCTCAATTTCAAAAGAAAATGGGGGCTAGAAAAGAGAGAAATGGGCGCAAATGCCTCTCTTCCCTCAGTTCTGTTTGTAAGCCAGCTGGGTTCTAGGATGTCCCTTTACTGTTTTGTGAGGGAGACCCTGCTGGGCCGCATCTTGGGGGCAGGTTTGTTAATTGCCTGCACCTGTGACTATCACCAAAGAAAAGGTTGCCAGGAGTTGCAAACAGCCCACCGCCTCTTCCTGCTTTTGGGATGCAAATGATTCTGACTTTTATGAGGGAAGAGGCAAAGAACAAGTGCAGAAAGGGCAGCCAGCCTCGAGAGGTGTCTTTCGCTGTTTGGCTTCTTGTTTGCGTTGGAGCCTTATAGCAAGATCCTAATTTTAATGAGATCCTCGTTTATATTTCTTTGGCCCTGGATCTGACAAGTCATACTCTTCAGTAGCTCCATTGAAATAAATTGACTTAACGTCATGCCAAATTTTTGGGCCATTCTTTTCAACGGGTCTACTCTTCAGTTTTTATTTTGTTTATTAGTTGATTTTTCAGATAGAAAAGAAGCTCAAAAATGAACATTAAAAGCAATAGTAGAACAACCTAAAACACACAAATGCTATATACTTATTTATTTAAAGAAGGGGCCCTGGTTGTTGTTTGTGCTATCAGTTAAGATGGCTGGCTGTTGTTAGACGCTTTAGGTCTCAACTGTGTTTTCTATTTTAAAAAATAGGTAAGTTCCATAAGTAAGTAGCAGCGTCTGTTCATATTGGAAGCCTGAATATATATGTATCTAACTCTCTATTGGGGCAACTTCCAGACATATGTATCTAACTCTCTATTGGGGCAACTTCCAGACATGGAGCGCTTGTGGAAAAAAGCTGTAAGTGAAAGGCTGTCAATAGCAGGACACGATGAGACATTTCAGAACTGCACACTCATAGCGTTGCTCACACGTTTCGTTCAGTGAGTGTGCAATCTGTGTATCCAAATAGTTAAGCTGTACACTTATACATGTAAGATTCAACAAGTGTATTATTGGTGTACTTGTATACACAATAGGTGAGCTGTGCAAATCAATATGTATGTACTCCTTCACACAAGCGCTTGTACATATGTAGAGACAGCTTTTATTTCTGTTCGTTGTAATGTATGGACAAGCGGTATGTGTCCCATTGGCTTCAGCATCCTCATTCCATACCTTGCTTTACCTGTGAATGGGACAGGACTCCATTTAAAGGGATACAAATCTGCCACCACAACATGATTTTGGCCCAAGACCTCCTTTGTTACAACAAATGGCTATACTGTGTGCCTTCAGACCTGGATCCTCAGGTCTTTTTTCAGATGGTGTGATATACCCTTGGGGGTTATCCATCTACCATTGAACCATACAGATAACATCACTGTAGAAACCACTTTTGCTTTAAGGAATTGTTTATCAGCACCCACACAGATAACCTGAGTTGTGGGTATGCTGTGATTCAGCAAGTGGATGTTTTGCTGTGGAGAGGGCTTGGATGGCTTGATTGATTGATTTAGTGGACTTGTATCCTGTTTCTCCTGATATCCTCAAAGTGGCTCACAGATCATGTGAACAGGCTGTGAGGGTTGGATCCAACTTAATCCTTCTCAGAGTAGGACCATTGCGATGGGAGGAAAATCAGAATACTAGCTACGATGTTGTATGGCAGCATGCCAAAAAAAAAAAAAAAAAAAAGAGCTGGAGGAAAACAATAGCAACTATATCATTATAAGTGGTAAGAGCACAAAAGCCCTAACACGTTGTTGTTTTTGTTTAGTCGTTTAGTCATGTCCGACTCTTCGTGACCCCATGGACCAGAGCACGCCAGGCACTCCTGTCTTCCACTGCCTCCCGCAGTTTGGTCAGACTCATGTTTGTAGCTTCAAGAACACTGTCCAACCATCTTGTCCTCTATCGTCCCCTTCTCCTTGTGCCCTCCATCTTTCCCAACATCAGGGTCTTTTCCAGGGAGTCTTCTCTTCTCATGAGGTGGCCAAAGTATTGGAGTCTCAGCTTCAGGATCTGTCCTTCCAGTGAGCCCTCAGGGCTGATTTCCTTCAGAATGGATAGGTTTGATCTTCTTGCAGTCCATGGGACTCTCAAGAGTCTCCTCCAGCACCATAATTCAAAGGCATCAATTCTTCGGCGATCAGCCTTCTTTATGGTCCAGCTCTCACTTCCATACATCACTACTGGGAAAACCATGTCTTTAACTATACGAACCTTTGTTGGCAAGGTGATGTCTCTGCTTTCTGCTTTTTGCCTTTTAAGATATTGCCCTAACACTTAGCTGGGTACAATCATCACTTGGATGCATTTGCTAAACAAAACCCTGTACAATCAGTGCTAAGAATGGGTAGGAACAGATATAATATGGGGTGTTCTTTTGGTGAATTAACCCACAGCCACAATTTACTTTCACCTCCTTTGATAAGTGAAGGAAACCCAAAATAAATGGATGTATATCCCTATCCCCTTTATTCCATATGTATAAAGTAAAACCTTCTTTCAATTTCGTCTCCTCCAGGTGGCAAGACTAATGAAAGCCAGCCCCTGAAGCAGTTCTCCCCCAGCTGCTGGAGCTATCAAGTGATCAGTGTCATCCACAGGCAGAGGCCCCTCTGGCTTTCAAGATGGGGTTTGCATGCCGAGTGCAAAGGATACCTGCCCCATGTGGGTAATTTATAAAGCTGAAATGAAAGAAAACCTGAGGCTTATTTGTGATTTATTTTACTTGTGAAATAGATGGTCACAGAAGTCTAAAGAAAGACCCAAGGCTAAAGCTATGTTGCAAAACATAGCTAAGGATTCTATTGCTACATATTACACACTAGAGTGGTGTACGGATAATTTATTTCCCCCCAAATCTTTATCATTATTATCATTATTTAATGGAAACTATAGATGGCTACATACTCAAGTTCCTTATCATAGTTGGTAGGGTATGTGATTGATGCACTGTTAACATTAAAATGTTGTAAATGGTGTATCCAGTTAATGCATATTAAGTAGGGGTGGGGGTAAGCCTGCAAAAACCCCCATAAAGCATAATGTATCCTAGAACACAATGGCTGGAGTTAAGCATCTTTAAATCCTATTGCTTTGAGAGAGAGAGAGAGAGAGAGAGAGAGAGAGAGAGAGAGAGAAGCGCATGCTTATGTTTCCTGTTGGAGTCAAGAGAATGCCAAAGCGCTTGACTTTGGTTGGATCATGTCCAATGTAAGTGGTTTCCTCAGTGATTAAATAGTTCTTAGAAACTGGAAAACAAGATGATCTGTTAGTAAATTCTACTTTGATTCTCACAAAGCATCTCAGCTTGGATTGTGCACGGGGCCATACATTCCTGGTTATATATTTGAGAGTGACTGCATCTGGTGGGAAGGAGAGGGAAAGTTTGTTACTCAGGATTGTTCACGTTCACAGGATTAAAATCATGGCTATTGTTGTTATTAAAAATGTTCTGATACAGTTTTCCATGGGATTGTTTCTTGTGAATGTGAGAAGTAGAGGGCAGTGAAGGCACAATCTGGTATCAAAAAATGAGTTATTGATTCATTTAAATTGTTCGGCACCATTTCATTAAAACAAAATCTTTTTCAAGGACAGTGTAAACTTGGGATGAGGAACTTCTAGCCAAATGCGGACCTCTCTATTTGCCCTTGGGCCCTGCTTCCCACCCTCCTTGATTGGACTGTGTTTTTGCTTGACTGGAATGTGTCCTTGGACTCTAAGAATGCCTCTTGCAGGCTTGGATGGATGGAGGACAGGGAAGAAAGTGTGCTTAAAAACTAGTCTGCTGTGCAAAGGTAAAATGCACATTTGTTGCTCTGCCCTCTTGATTGTTCAGATGCAGCACTTCAGCAGAGAAAGTTAATGTAATGAGGTTAAATCTTATATTCAGTTTTAATAGGATATATACCCACTGAAATCAATGATAAGTCAGTTATTACTTAATTGAGCACCTTGGAGGAAAGGTGGGAAACAAATGTAATAGTTGAATTTAAGAATTTTTCTCAGTGGGTCTAAACTGAATAAGTTGGATACCATACTTATACTTTATTAACTTACAGTATTGCTGATTTATATTTTAAGATGTGGGAATTGCCTAATGGATGTACAGTGATACCTCAGGTTAAGAACTTAATTCATTCTGGAGGTCCATTCTTAACCTGAAACTGTTCTTAACCTGAAGCACCACTTTAGCTAATGGGGCCTCCCGCTGCCACCGCGCGATTTCTGTTCTCATCCTGAAGCAAAGTTCTTAACCCAAGGTACTATTTCTGGGTTAGCGGAGTCTGTAACCTGAAGCGTCTGTAACCTGAAGCATCTATAACCTGAGGTACCACTGTATAAATATCATTGGAATTGGTGGGAGATAAGCATTGGAAGCATACTGCTTCCCTTGTCCCCCCCCCCCTCTCTGATGTTGCCCCTCTTCTGTCTGCTCCTCCCCCCTCCACAATAATTGCTAACTGCCCAGTATGGTAGTACATGCCCATAAACAGGTTAGATATTTGTTCAAACATGCATCAGAGTGAAGGGGAAGGAAAATAATGTTAATTTATTGGGTAGTACCATAATTTATTGCACGCTGCTTCATGTGCACAGGGTCAGCCTGTAGGTAGCTTACCTGATTCTGAGGATGTTCAGATTTTCAACCTAAACAGTGTTAAGTATTGGCAGCGTAAATGCTGGCTCTTGTTCTGCCAGCTGGGTTGCTTCTGATGTACATAAACACTGCCTGCGTTTCCGTGACGTGCAGAATAGCTTTCATGAAAGCAGAGGACTTTCCCCAGCATCCTTTATTCCGATGTTCCCCTCTCACTATTGTCTTCAGAAGAGTTAGAGTGCAGAAGTGCAGCTGTTGGGCAGGATACCTCGCCTGCGCATTTAACTTTGTTTTAATTGGTCCTAAAACCGCAAAAGGAGGCTGATTGACACATGGCATGTGCTTCCTAGCAATGAATGAAATGCCTCAGATAAGTGCCAACTTAAGCTCAAAGAAACACTCGGCTTCATCCAACTGGAAATGGCTTTCTCAGTTGGGAGGGCTTGAATTGCAGGAGCTGCTGTGCTACTGGAATCCTCCCGGACCTGATTTCCCCAACACCTGCCTCTGTCCATCTCCGCCCCCACTTCTGAAATGTGTTATCAATTTAAAGTTGCAGAGAGTTGTGCTTAACCCTCCATCGACAGATGAGGCCAAAATGCTTCCTGGCAGCACTGGCGGGGGGACGACGACACACACAATAAAAACAATATCTTTGTGTCAGTCTTTCTCAGCTCCACATTCCAGGTAGTCTTCAACCATGATGAATCATAGAGTTGGAAGAGACCAGCCCCCTGCAATACAGGAATCTCCACAAAAGCATCCATGGCAGATGGGCACCCAACCTCTGCTTGAAAACCTCTGAGGAAAGAGTCTGCAACCTCCCGAGGGATTGACTTATATGGACTACTATATTGTTTTACTGGAAACAGAGCTCTCGGTGAAAGCATTAATAACTTCCTTATATAGCTTTCTTGGGTTACATTTGACCCCCGATACCAGATTGGTATACTTTAAAAAATAATAATCAGTGGAACATTAAATGTTTTTAACAGCAGCAGCAAAATAACTCAGCCACTTTCGTTTCTTATTATGCTTGGATTTCTTTTTGTGGAAAAAGGCTTTGGACATTTATTCCGTTTTCCTTGCCATTGCCCTCTGATCATGGTGTTGCTTTCATTCTAAACTGCTTCCCACATGATAGAATTCTGGAAACTACAACTAATCCAGAATGCGGCAGGACTTCTCCGCTGTCCGGGGCGATCTTAAAATGCTCCCGGACGGCAGCACTGCCGCCCGCCAGCATTTTAAAATCGCCCCGGGACAGCGGATGAATTCTCCGCTGTCCCGGGGCGATTTTAAAATGCTCCCGGACGGCTTTTGAAGGCAGGTGGGGGGGGGGAGCAAAGACTTTTGCCCCCTGCCCGCCTTCAGAAGAGGTCCAGAGGGCTCTCCAAGCTGCGGATAGCAGCCTGCTGCCCCGCGCGAGGGGCGCTCTTAAGCAGAGCGCCCCTCGCGCGGGGCAGACATTCGCAGCTTGGGGAGCCCTGCAGGACTTCCCCTCCTCCCACCGCAAGCCCCGGGAACAGAGGAGAAGCACTGCGCACCTTCCCCTCTGTTCCCAGACCTGTCCTGAAGGCTTGCGGTGGGAGGAGGGCTTTCCTTCCCACCGCCAACATTCAGAATGCTGTTCTGAATGTTGGCGGCGGGGAGGAAAAACCCTCCTCCCACCGCAAGCCCCGGGAACAGAGGAGAAGCCCTTCGCGCCCTGTCCTCTGTTCCCGGACCTCCCACCGCAAGCCTTAGGACAGGTCCGGGAACAGAGGAGAAGGCGCGCTGCGCTTCCTCGCTGTCCCCGGAGATTTCCCTATGAGCTTTCGTCTTGCGAAGCAAGCTCATAGGGAAATTCGTCTTGCGAAGCCGCTAAAAAATCGGAAAACACTTTCGTCTTGCAGGTTTTTTGTTTAGCGAGGCATTCGTCTTGCGGGGCACCACTGTAATAATAATAATAATAATAATAATAATAATAATAATAATAATAATAAATTACTACTACTACTACTACTACTACTACTTACATTTGTACACCGCCCTTCATTTGAACATCACCGGGTGGTTCACAACATAAAAACACAAAATATTTAATAAAAACACCAACAAAGCGTCAACATTCTTTTGGGGAATTCTGAAGCTTCAGCAGGTAAAAAAAATACAATGGTTTAGTTATGATGTATGAACTTGCTGATCTGACCATAGCACGTGGATTCATGGGTTAAAAGGGGTTGAGTAGAATAGCTATGCATTTTTTTCTGTTATTGTTTTCCTTGGAAATATTTTGTCATGACTCCCATGCACTTTAATAAGCCCAAGGAAAGACAACGAGAACATATCTGATTTATAAATAAAAATAAAAACCAGCCAGACAAAGGGGTTTCAGAAAAAGAGCAGGTGCTTAAAATTCTATAAAACAATGCACTGTGGAACAAACAGGATGCCCTCAGAACTGCTGGAATAATCTGGACAAACTGTTGACACAGTGGAAGACAGGCCCCAGGTGCTGCCTGAGTGCTGTATCCTGCCTTTTTTGTTTCTTCTTTTAGTTTTCCTTGCATTTACAAAAATATGACAACAATTGTACCTAAATACAAGATTCCAAATGCATCTTGACTGGGCATCACCATTCATCATTCTGAACCATTTTTATACATAATATTAGCAATGAACTAATAAGCTCTGCAGCATTTGAGAATTTGAATCAATTTAAGGCTTCCCGTACAGTTTTGATTCTGGGTGCTACATGAAATCTGGATGAGTGTATTTCATTTTCTGAGATTTGCTTGGTTGCAGCCCAAGATGCTGGAAGTCAAAATGTTTGACTGCCGCATGGCTTTCCAACCCGCCCCCTCTCCATTCCCAGGGAGAGTTTTATTTAAAAATAAATAAATCAAAATCTCCCTCTCTTGAAATATCTTGTTTCCCAAATCTTAACAATGAAGCCAGTTGAAAAATACTATTTTAAATACATGCCTATCATGAAGTCATGGCAAAAGCAAAGTCTTAGTGTGAGAGAAAACAAAGGGAAGGTACACTTAACTCCCTTTGTTGCTTTGACCTCTAGCCTGCCGCTGATGAAACAGAACATCAAAGTACTTTAAAAAATGATATTTAAAACCCACTTAACATCAATAGATACGGTGGATGCTCAGGTTGCGAACGTGATCCGTGCAGGATGCACGTTCGCAACCCGCAGTGGCGTGTCTGTGCTCACTTGGGTTGCGATTCGGCATTTCTGCGCATGCGCAAAGTGCAACCCCTGCAACCCCGAAAAACACAACCTGAAGCATCTATAACCCGAGGTATGACAGTATTGTTACAGGATTTGAGGTGTGCATAATGCTGAAATTCACCTAGAATGAAGTCTTCTGGTGCAGTAAGGCAATAAAGATGTTACGTTAAAAGAACCATTCTGACAAATAATTCCGCAGCATATAAACATTTGAGTAAGAATAATTCTAAACAGTGTTTTGGGTTTGGAGGAAATCCATTACTTTAATAGAAACCGTGGCTCACTATAGAAATACAGAGATGGGGAGCTGCAAGCTTCTTTTTATGTTCAGGACTGCATTTTAATAATGCCATTGTTAAAGGAGCCCATAGAAATGGCAGGCAATTAATTTCAAGGCTGATTTCCCCTCCATTCCCCCATCTTTCTCCTATTTTGCCAATAAACGTGTTTGAGCCAGGTGTTAATTACAAGCACCAATAAAGCCACAGAGCTGTTCTTGTTCTCTTGGGGGAAATGACTGGACTCAGCACTTCACTGTTATATTCATTTAATTTATTTACTGCACCTAGGTTCCCCCATCTGGTTATGTGCATTCTGAAGAGGGTCTTGGGGGATGGGGGCTTTGTTGCCAGAGGAGGATATTTTCACCATAGTGAGTAATTTTGCTGTGAAGTTTGGTAGTATGGATCTGACCTTCTGCCTTGAGATGCAGCTACTTCTTGTACTGCAGGGACCCAAGAAAAGTGCCATACACTGAATCAATAATTGATTGGTCCATCTAGCTCAGTGTTGTCTCTCTACACTGACTGTCCTTGGCTCTCCAGGGTTTCAGACTGGGGTCTCTGTCAGTCCCATCTGGGTGGAACTTGGGGCTCCACCACTGAGCTACAGCCTTCCCCATTCTGTTATGTTGTACTTAGCGCACAAACACACAAAGGAGGCTATGGACCGAGCTGCAGGCATGCATTCTCCATTTTCTTTTAAATTAAAAACTGTGTTAATATTTCACTCTTTCTTTCGAAAGTTCAGAGTAGCTGACATGGGTTTCCCAGTGGTCCCTACCCATGGGTTGTGTGTGGGAGTCTTCTTGTTTCTCAGTGGCCAGGTTTATCCCACTTGGCTTCGCCTTCAACAGTGTTAAAGCATTATGTGTGACTAGATCATTTAATAAGGGACGCGGGTGGCGCTGTAGTCTAAACCACTGAGTCTCTTGGGCTTTCCAATCAGAAGGTCGGCGGTTCAAATCCCCATCATGGGGTGAGCTCCCGTAGCTCGGTCACAGCTCCTGCCAACCTAGCAGTTCAAAAGCACACCCAAAAATGCTTATACAGTGGTACCTCTGGATGCGACTGGGATCTGTTCCGGAGCCCCGTTCACATCCTGAAGCGAACACAACCCGCATCTGTGCTTCTACACTTGCGCGGGTCGCGATTTGCTGCTTCTGCGCATGCATGTGACATCATTTTGAGCGTCTGCACATGCGCGAGCGGCAAAACCCGGGAGTAATGTGTTCCGTTACTTCTGGGTTGCTGCAGAGCGCAACCCGAAAACGCTTAACCTGAAGCAACTTTAACCTGAGGTATGACTGTAGATAAATAGGTACCACTCCGGCAGGAAGGTAAACGGCGTTTCCGTGCGCTGCTCTGGTTTTGTCATGCTGGCCACATAACCCGGAAAAATTGTCTGCAGACAAATGCCGGCCCTCTCGGCCTGTAAAGCGAGATGAGTGCCGCAACCCCAGAGTCATCAGTGACTGGTCTTAACTATCAGGGGTCCTTTACCTTTTTTTAAGATCATTTAATGGGGATTTCTACTCAAGGCTGCATTCTGGAGCCGAATTCAAAAGTACTCAGTATTGTGAGCACTGCAGCTTTCTCCCATTCTTTCTTTTATAAAGGACATGAACAGCCCTTATTTCTGGAAAGAGAGACTTCAAAGTGTGTGTGTATGTGTGAAATGCTTGGTAAAATCTCAGAAATTAGAAGGAATGGGAAAGAGGCTGGATAAAAGTTGTTTATTATGATTAAATGAATGTCGGCTCATTTTCTCCCTCCTCCCCACATGCATGTATGTGTGTACAGTTTTTATACTACTGAACTACTATTGTCTGTAAGAAGTACACAGAAAATAAAATACAAAAGAGCCAAACATCAAAGAATGCTATGTACAGCTGGTCACTATTTTGCATGGGAGTTCCATTCCCTGTTCCACCTCGCCCCCCTTCTGCCCTTTGAGTGATGTGTTTAGTGGCATTTTGGGGTCACACCTGGGTTTGGTGCCATGCATGTGTGCATGATTGCACTTCATTCAGATGCGCGTTCATCAGTCGTTGCCTGTACACAATACCATCAGGCCAGCATAGTATTTGCTTGGTCCATAGTTCCCTGGTATGTTTGCTGCTCTCATAAAAAGGTAAAGGTACCCCTGCCCATATGGGCCAGTTGTGACCGACTCTAGGGTTGTGCACTCATCTTGTTCAAGAGGCCGGGAGCCGGCGCCATCCGAAGACACTTCCGGGTCACGTGGCCAGCGTGACGAAGCTGCAACTGGCGAGCCAGCACCAGCGCCGCACACAGAAACTCTGTTTACCTTCCCGCTATAAAGCGGTACCTATTTATCTACTTGCACTTAGGGGTGCTTTCGAACTGCTAGGTGGGCAGGAGCTGGGACCGAAAGTCGGGGGCTCACCCTGCTGCGGGGATTCAAACCGCCAACCTTACGATCAGCAAATCCTAGGCACTGAGGTTTTACCCACAGCGCCACCCGTGTCCCTCTTGCTGCTCTCATAAGAGCCTGTAATTTTAGATTCTGGATGCAATGGCCTTATCTCATTTCAACCATCTTCAGATGGTCATGAGTATTATTACTTCAAGATGCAGTAAGCCAGCCCTGTTGCATTGGGGGTGGGGCATCTGTCCTCATTCTGCTGAATGGGCTCTTAGATTTCATTCTGGCAATCCTGCCCTTGCAGCACCCCCGATAGAGACCAATGCCAAGGGAATACTCTTTTAAATGTGTTGCTAGCTGTCATGTAAATGTTTTTCTAAAAAATTAATCAGATTTTTAAAAATATATACCATATCATCAATACTAATATAAAAAAAAATCATTATTTTACAAATAAGACAAATGGAGAGGGACAGTATGTTACCAATAGTGTTGGTGAGCCTTGTTGATTGGCGGGTACAGTGGCTTGGGGGTTTCTCTGCAGAGAAACGCTTGCCTACCTGGCAGGGGTGTTGTTAGGGACCTAAGAGCCCAGAATCCTGGATCTTTTGTGGTGGGCTCCAGATCTCCTGCCCTTTATCTGTATTTCTTTTACAATCTCCACAGTGTAGGGGCATCTATTTATGCAAAGTAGGACATGGACATTTGTGCCAGACCTTTAAAGGGCCTACCAAGGTCCTTGCAGTCCGGACATGCCCAAAGGATACAACAAATAGAGCCCCAGGCTGAGAAGTCAATTCCGTGAGCCTGCAGCCTGAACACAGCTTCAAATTTGTACAAATTCACAAAGGTTGCAGCAAACTTTGGTGAAATGCAATTCTCCCCCCCCCCCTTCCTTGCATCCAGTAAAAGAGGGAGAGTGATATATCCTTGAAAGTGATATATCCCTTTATGTTGTAAAGCAAGGAAATCCTGCTGCATTTTGTGAGAAAAGAGCTCAGAGGAGTTTTAGCCAGATGGAAAATGTGTAAAATCCCAGCTGATTAAAAAAACACCACCACCACCACCTATGGAATCTGGCACTGGAAACGAGTGGAATTTTTGAATAAGGCAGTTGATGTTTTTCAGGATGTGGTTGGAATCTTACATCACTGTCATAGTTCCAGATATGGCTCTGGGTGACACACATACTTGGCACTCTCAGTCTGTATAGCATGGACCAAGGGAGCTATGTTTAGATTCCTGTCTGTTCGCAAGGACAACCCTCTTCCTCCCTGGTCTCCAGCCTGTTTTGTTAGCTTAAAATCATCTTTTTAAAACACACACACACACACACAGAGAGAGAGAGAGAGAGAGAGAGAGAGAGAGAGTGTTTAGAGTTGCAATCCTATCCACACTTTCCTAGGAGCAAGTCTCATGGAACAGAACAAAGTTTTCATCTAAGTAGCCTTGTAACAGGATTTCACTGTCAAATCCCATACAGCCACAGACCCATTGACATCTTGGATATAAGTTCCTGCTGCTTGCCAAATGGAAACCACGTTCCTCCTCCGTGAGCTGCAGGATCCTTTTTGCACACAAAGGCTGTGGCATCACAAGATGCACAACTTCACCGGGATCAAAACAAACCCAGAGCAAGCTACATGGAAGTTCATCCGTGACACCTGGCATATAACTGGTTTTCTCTGTAGAAGAGATTCTAACTAGTAGCAGAATTGGTCTCTAGCACATTCAAGGCTGTTGTTCTCTGGGGGTTAGCACATTTTCCAGCAGTTAGGTTAATCAGAGAATGGTATATCCATCAATGGACCTGCTTGTCGTGGATCCAGCGACTGTTATTAAGGGTTCCACGTGGATATAATTCCCAGAATCACTGTAGGGGGACAAATGTGTAAAAAAGTGTCATGCCAGTGCTGAGTTCATTGTAGTTGTGAACTCCTTTTCTGTTGAATTCAGTTACGTTTTCCAACCATACTACTTTTAATCTCTCATCTGCATTAAACCCAGAGCAACATGTTTCAAGCAGCCAGAAGGTTTTCTGTGTGTCAGAGGACTCAGTTATACAGCTGCAAATAAAATGTTTTAAGTGTGTTTTAAGTGTGCAATATGCAATGTGACACTCGATGGTGATGGTGAGCCTTATGGAAAATTCAATGCATTTCTTAAAAACGCTTTTTAAAAAGCATTTTCAGAACAGTTTTTATTTGTGTGTAGATTCCAGCAGAGCTTCTGAACAACCTAGGTGAGCGAAACAGAGAAATAGGTATTTCCATGCATATATATAATTAAAGTATTTTAAAAGCCACAGGTAAATGCTAATGTAGACGCTCAAGAGCAGTAGTTGATGATGAGGAAGCTTCTGTGTTTCGAAGAGATGAAAATTTGATCATGTTGTTTGCCAATGGTTTGTCTGTCAATGTGCAGCCAATGTGTAGGGTTTTGTGACTTGTTGTGGTCATCTTCCAGCATGATGAGCAACCTTATAGATTATAAAAGCAGACATGGCAACTAAGGTCTTAGTTGCCATGTTTGTTTGCTCTAGATGAATCTCGTGTGGTTGTGTGGTTCACGGTAAAAAAAACAAAACCCAACCCTCATCAACCACAGCTTTTATTAAAGAAAAAACTTCCCAGAGAATATTCATCTCTGTAGTGTCTGCATGTCACCAGTATGCCCACTCTGATTGGGACAGACTGTAATGACAGATAAAAAGAGCGCCACTTTATCTCAGCCACCAGGATATCAGTTTCTCACCCACCCCACCTTTGCAGAAGACAAAACCTAGATGGTATGTGTGCCTTAAACAAATGCTTCGGGGTGGATGAATCTTTCAATGTCAGTTCCCACAGTTTTTCATGTTTCCATTCTCTTAAGTTTTGTTCACAACATTTCTGCATACATTAAGGAAAAAAAGTTAGCATGAAAATTGTACCATGTTTTCCCTAGCATATGCCTTTTTGTATACTTTTTGCCTATGGCATATGTCTTTGCCGTGCAGGTATAGGGCAGTATATGAAATCAACTAATAATAATAAAATAATACCACCCCTAGAATGCAAATTTTTGTGCATCACAAAATTCAGAGAACTGCAAATTTCAAAGCCCACTTTTCAGTTTGCGAATTTTGTTAGCAAAACACAATTTTGTTAGGTTTGCATTAACATATGAACTGAATGGATTTCTTTCCTTATCCTTGCAAATGCGTAGAGCAAAATAAGTGGCTGCTTCTGATTTCATGACCATCTGTTTTCCCCACCCCCTGACTTGTCTTTAGCAATGGAGGAGGAATAGAGAAGTTTAACACATTTTATTTATAAGAATTTCTAGCCTGCTATTAAACATATGATCCAAAGGCAGGTTATAGCACAATAAAGCAATAAACCCAATTCAACAAACCTAATTCAATCTAACCTGGAAGCAGATTTAAAAAAATACAGGATTCTTTAAAAATATATCCAGGGAGTCACAATGTGGCCTCCACACTTGCTGCAGCAACACAATTCCTGATAACCTCCCCCCCCTGCACAGAAAAACTCACTTGGCTTGTACCATGTCAGACATGTTGGGGCCAGCCATGCCTCCGTGGGGAGGGCAATCCCTTGGCAAGGGATCCCCAGTGACTTAAGCATGGAGATGAAACTTTGTGACATCAGTTCTGTACATCAATGGCAGGGAAGGCAAAGGACTTTTTGACTATTTTTGTCCAAACTTTTCCTTCCTCTCTACTGGGCTTCTCTTCTTCTTCTTTCCTATGAAAATAAATAATAATAATAATAATAATAATAATAATAATAATAATAATAATAATGTCAGGGGCTCAGGAGCAGAGGCACAGGAGAGGGAGGAAATGGAGAGCGAGGGGGAGGAATCCGAGGGGAGCGTAGGCGGTGACAGTGATCAGAGGGATTCCATGAGCCTCTCCAGCGAATCGGAAGATTCACAGAAAGGAGCGCCGATGGCCAGGGCAAGGGGGGTGCCAAGGGGGAAACCCCAGAAGGAAGGGGCCAGCGGGGACTCCCAGAGCAGCAGTTGGAAATCAGGACCAGCTTCCCCACCAGAGCGCAGTGGGGGGGAGGAGTCCCAGGCATCGGGACCAGTGTTTTCACCACCAGCGAGAGGAGATGAGTCAGGATTGACCACGCCTCCATCGGAGAGCGGGGAAACGGTCAAGAGGAAAGTTACCGGCTGGGCGCGCGCGCCAAGTTCAAATGTACAGGCGAGCGGCACAGCAGGTAGCCTGGATAGGGAGCCAGGTCCTAAAGCCCACCGGAAGGAGGGGCAAGACTCAGGGGGGTCAGCGTCAGAAGAGTCCAGAAAGGAGGAAACTCCAGGGGGCAGAAGGACCCAGAGGAGGAAAGAACAACGGAAGAGGTGGAGTAAGGCTAGAGTCTTAAACTGGTGTCTAGGAGGCGGAGACTCAGATGGAGCTTCGCCGGTCTAGGTTCTAAGACGTAGAGTTGCACGCTGCGGTTTGGAAATGGAAACTAATCTTCAATAAAGACTTTTATACGTTATTACTGACTAGCGTTGGTCCTCTGTGAGCTGGGACCTGGAGGCAACTCTGACAAATAATAATAATAATAAATTATTTATACCCCACTCATCTGACTGGGTTTCCTCAGCCACTCTGGGCGACTCCCAACAGAATATTAAAAACACAATAAAACATCAAACATTAAAAACTTCCCTAAACAGGGCTGCCTTCAGATGTATTCTAAAAGTAAGATAGTTGTTTATTTCTTTGACATCTGACGGGAGGGCATTCCACAGGGTGGGCACCACTACGAGAAGGCCCTCTGCCTGGTTCCCTGCAACCTTACTTCTCGTAGTGAATGATCACTAGCCCATGTCTGAATACACCCGTAGAATGGCACCTCCTTCCTCTCTCTGAGGCTTTTGATATTTTTCCTCTCTCCTCCATCCTTCATTCTGCCAGAGGTACTGCAGCTGGGCTCCTTCATCTGCCAGAAGTGGAACCTCCAGGTAGGCTCCTCAGGATTTTCATCCCCTACTGGTGGCCTTCTATAGTAGTCTTGTTTGTTCATCTTATACTTGATGTGAGCCTGGATTGTACAAAACCTACAAGTCATATCACTGGCCTAGCTGCTTTGTCATATGTGCAGCATTGTTGCTTTACGTGCTAACATCCAATCTCTTTGCTTTTAGTGGATTTTATGATTAAACGCAGAGTTTGGGAATCCACCACAGTAAAGCGTAGCATGCTCTAATGAACTAATGGTCTGAATAAAGCTATCTTAGCAAAGTGAGGGGGAGAGGAATGTGTGGTGTTTATTTAATTGACTGCAAGCCACAAAGGAAACTTGCTGTATTTATGGGCAGTCATTCCAAAATGGAATGTGGGATCAGACATTTGTGCACAGCTGGGGATTTGCCATCTTGTTTAAGTTTACTTAAAACAGTTGCTTTAGCCCCATTGTGCTCCTAGGTTTGCTATATGATGTTTATATGCTGTGTATGAGTTAGAAACACACACCATAGATTTAGGAGCCCGCATCTCTGTCTGGGAATATCTCCATATAGCTGCTCACCATTGCTGTGCTGACAGTAAAAGTACCCACACCAATCCCAGGAAAAATGTAGGTTTAGTGGGGGAGAATTCTGTAGTTAGAGTGACTAAGGACCCATCGGTGCTATATATTTAAAGTAGTATCACTTTAAAAATTAAGGCTTCCCTCAAAGAATTCTGGGAAGTGTAGTTTGTTCAGGGTGCTGAGACTTGTTAAGAGACCTCTATTCCCCATATAGAGCTACAATTCTTAGAGTTGCTTGGGGAGAGGGATTGGCTGTTAACAGTGGCGTAGTGAGGGTTGTCAGCACCCGGGGCAAGGCAAGTAATTTGCGCCCCCTAACCCGTGGATTTGCGCCCCCTAATCCCCAGATGTTGCACCCGGTGCGGCCGGCCCCCCCGCACCCCCCACACTACGCCACTGGCTGTTAAACCACTCTGGGAATTGCAGCCCAGGGATGGGGCTAGGGTTCTTAACAGCACTCAGCACCCTTAACAAACCACAGGTGCCAGGCTTCTTTGGGGGAAGTTTTAGCTGTATGAAGTGTTATGATATTGCTTTAAATGTAGTGCAGAAGTGGCTTCATTGCTACAAGAGTGAAGATGATGGTCTGAGGCCGACTTGCCTATCCACCACCATTAATAAGCACACATTTCAACTGCTAGTTGTGAGCCAGTGTGGTGTAGTGGTTCAGAGCGGTGGACTCGTAATCTGGTGAACTGGGTTTGCTTCCCCACTCCTCCACATGCAGGTGCTGGGTGACCTTGGGCTAGTCACACTTCTCTGAAGTCTATCAGCCTCACTCACCTCACAGAGTGTTTGTTGTGGGGGAGGAAGGGAAAGGAGATTGATAGCCACTTTGAGACTCCTTCGGGTAGTGATAAAGCGGGATATCAAATCCAAACTGCTCTTTTTCAGAGACAACGGACATCAACATTAACCTGTGCTCTCTTTCGTTTGAGTCTTTTAAGCAGAAGCCACCTCTGAGGGTTGCTGTAGCAATGAATTTCCAGCATTGGCAAAGGATAGCACTAGAAGACCTTTGCAATCCCTTCCATGGAGCACAATATGCTGCTTGTAAATTGTGACAATCTGTTTGCCATGACAGTTACACATAGCATTTTCTACAAGAAAGTTTAGGTATCCAAAATTTTCTTTGCATTGCAAAAAATATCACCATCGTTGTCTATCACAAATGAAAATTTTAATGGTCATTTGGCATGGAATCTATCCGTTGTCTGAGAATTCATTCTGCATCATCATCCAATTTAAAGTGGGATCATGTTCAAAGTCATGCTTCAGAGAGGGAAGACAGGGCACAGACACTTAGTAGACCATCAGTTGGTCCCAGTAGGTATAATTCCTTGCTTTCTCTACCCCACCTGCTGGCTTCATTCTTCCTTAGCAACTCTGATGTTTACTAACTTGCAATTATAGGACTGCCTTGCTTGGCTGGTGAGCTTCAATAAAGGCTGCTGCAAATCTCAAGGCACTAACATAGACAACTTTAAGGAATAGTTAATTTGGGTGGTACTTATTCAAACAGAATGAAAATGCAGTGATCCATTACATGATTTCAGGGAGAGAAACATTAACAGATTGGAAAAAACAGAACCCACTTCCTCCAAATATAAAACTGCACCTGTACTCAAGAGTCAGTCTCTTCCACTGCTGTAGAATTACCTCTTTCCTTCCTTTATTTCCTGCTCTACCGCCTTCTCTCTCTCTCCCCCTCCTTCCCCCCTTCTTTCACTCCCTCCGCCACTTTGGTTTGGGTAGCTGTCACCACCTATGAGAAACCCAGGGCAAACTTCAAAAATCACCAGGTAAGCGACAGTGGGGAAACCAACCTGCTTCCTCCCCACCCAATATTTGAAAACTGATCTCTAAAAATGGAACAGGATAGGAAAAAAGCAGGGGGGAGGGTGTGTGTGTGTGTGTGTGTGTGTAGGGGAAGACCCAGAAATCAAGGAAATCAGAACCATGGCATGTAAAATTGTTACAGCTGTTTCTGTTTTTAATGGGCTGTTTCTTTTGGATTCATTCCTCCAACAACTCCATGTGACTGGGCAGGCATGCAGAATAGCATGGCTCGGTGCAGAGGAGTCCTGGGGCCCGGAGTGGAGAGAGGAAGAGGGTGTGGCGACTAGGAAGGTTTGTGGGAGACACATCAAAGGACAGCCTCTTAATCTGTTGCAGTAACCCAGGAAATTGAGTTCAGATGCATTTAATAAAAGCCTAATAGATTGGGGATTTAGGATTCGCGATATCAGGTTCGAGCACCATTCCGTGCAGCTGATCGGTAGCTGATGGGTTCCTTGATGCTTTCCTTCAGTGGGAGGGACTTCCCTTGCCCCCTCCCTACCTCTAAAAAGAAGCCCCAGCTCTTTGATCTACCTTTCCCTCCCTAAAACCCTTCAAAGGGATACAGCTTCCCACACGTGGTTATCCATGCAAATGAAAACATACGCTATACTAATTAAACTATGTCTCTCTCTCTTGGCTCAGAAAAGAGAAGGGAGGCTGTTATTGCTGTTGCTATTTTTTGAACATTTTGTAGTGCTTAGATCCTGTGGCAAAGAGAGGGGGGAGCTGGAATGCCCAGAGGTAACTCACTGGACATTAGGCATGTAGAAAAAGGAGAATGAGGTAGGGGAGGACAGATATTTTAATCTTATGCACATGCAGATAAAATGAAGTTCCTGTTTTTATTAGACAGCAATCAGGGGAAAGGGCGCTCAGGGCAGGATAAAGGAGTTTTGAGTGTTCTGAGTTCAGTCCTCTCCAAGCTCTTTTTGTCTAACTAGAATGGAAAGGAAATGTGGGGAAGTGGTAACGCAATTTTTCACATCCCTGTTCCTCTTTGAAGTTTTCTATAGTTTTCCTTTTTGTAAGAGAGACCAGTTAACATGGCCAAAATGTTATCCCTCCAAATGCAAGGTGATACAAAAGGCAGGCATGTTGCTTTGATCTTCTGGTGGGGTAATCATTTGATCACACTGTCAGGAGCCTGCTTGAGGAAAAAATGTATTTGTCATATGTTGGGCACATGGACCTGGCAGACTCTGCCACCGAAACAGCGAGGAAAGAAAATGCCTTCCCTTAAATCAGATTGCAATTAGATCATGTTAAATGGCTGTAGGTCAGCAAAGAGCATTTGTAAGCTGACATGGCCTGAGGGACAAGTTCATATGCTTTCTTGGCTTTGATCGATTGATTAAAAACCTTTATATATCGCCTTACATAAGAAGAAAATTCAAGGAGGATTGCAAAAATCAAAAGAACCATACAAAAGTATATTAAAAAAGCAGTGGTTAAGTGCACTTCCAGATTACCCTGGATAGGATCAAGTTTGCCCAGAGTGATCCAGTACTATCAAAAGCAGGGTTAGAAACCTTAATTAAACATGTGTTTGGTAGCAGGAAGAAAGAGAGGCACCTTCTATCGCCCTCCCAACGACTTGTTTTATTAGGGTTTAAAACTTTTAATATTATTCAAGGCCTGAAATCAGTTCAGGGTCTGGATCCGGATCATCCTGAGCTGGATTGGGGCCGCTCTGAAGTGGTCCCAAAAATGGATTGGGTGTGGAAGAGCTGTGCCCAATCCTACTAGATGCTCTCCAGTGCATGTTCCGTTAGGGTTCTTGAATATGTTTTGTTTGCTGCATTTCTGTGGGTGAGGGAGGTGTAGAGGAGTTGGAGTACGAGCTGGGAGACCAGGGTTCACATCCTTACTCAGCCATGAAGTTCACTTGTCTCTCAACCTAACCTAACCTCCCAGAGTTGTTGTGAGGATGAAATAGGGAAGGGGAGATCATGAAGTCTATAGTGAGCTCATTGAGGGGGAAAAGGTGGATAGAAAGGTCATAAACAATCTCATGGACTCAGGGCAGATTGTGGTAATTCCACCAAATCCAATGTGAAACATTATGCCCACAATGAATATAAAGATAAATCAGAAATCAACCACAAATAATCATAAATACATTCAATTTAGGCATAAATTAAAATATTCTAATTGATAGAGACCACACAGTTCTATAGAACCCACTTCTATTTCATAACTACAGTATCAGACACATCTACAGAAATGTCCCATGTCATTGATAATCATGAAGCCAAGTCAGATTTGCAGTATTTCTCAGCACAAGCTGAAAAGGGTTGATATGTTTAAAATGCTGCATATTATTACTTCTGAAGCAAAACCATGATGTCAACCAGTTAGTTGACAAAATATTTCTCCTGTGGCCTCAATCCATTTCCTGCTGCTCTGCTGGCTTACTTATAAAATATCTGAAGAAGTGTGCATGTACACAAAAGCTTACACCAAGAACAAACTTAGTTGGTCTTTAAGGTGCTACTGGACAATTCTTTTATTTTTATATATATTATAAAATGAAGCAAGCCATTTGGAGCCAAAGGGTACAAAGGTCTGTAGGATACACAGAAAAGGCTCGATTCAAGCATCTGTGAAAATAATCTGGCATATGCCGTTACAGCTGGCATATTGAAAAGCATCCTGATTTTGTTTTGAGCAGTGGCTTCAGCAACACAAGAGTGAGGCCAAGCTTCTCTGGGACTTTGGACAGCTCCTCATGCAGAGCCCACATTGAAGACTCTACGAGCAAAGCTCAAATGTTGTTTCAGCAGCAGTCATCCTCAAGACTCTGATAACTTTGTCTTAGTAGCTAGTTCTGCCTTCCAAGAGAGGAATTGTTTTATTTTAGGGGACTCAGTCTGGTTTATCAGTGTTGACTTTGGCGGAGTGGTGAAGACTTGTGATTTCACTAGGGCTCAGAGTCAGATGAGGGCAACCCACCCCCATGGGATAAATAGATACTAGCAAACGAGTTCCTCTTGTAGAAGTGATTCTGATTTGCTATATATCTATGGCTGGTTCAGACTGCAATTCTTTCTCCCACTCTGAATTGCCTGAAATAAGGGAGTCTGATCCGAGGGTCAAGACTGAACCCAACGTGACTACTCAGTGGAGCACACATAACAGTCACAGCAGCAGGTGGAAATTGGTAATGATGACGTTCTGTGGCATATGCCTACTTTCACTCAGATGGATCAGCTAATGCCAACTGTTTCCTAGATTATACCACAGTATATCTATATTTGTTCACATCCATCCCTTGTTACCATGTCTCAACCTTTCCCCTCTTTCTGAAGTCTCGCCCCTTGCTGTCAGCATTTAGATTGTTGGGTCAACAGGGCAAGGATCTGCATTATGGCGAAGTTACTTTGCACAGTGCCATATACAGCGAGGGTATGATACAAATGACATCAAATACCTCTGGGAACTTTGTGTGTGTATCATTGAGATACATTCCTTTTCCACCTATACCAGTGAGTAGTCTAGCGGATTGTGTAGAAAGTCCATCTGCCAGTTTGAATTCTGTCCAGTACAACTTTTCATTCAAAAATAAAATTTCTTGCTGCCCACAAAAGCCTTGGGTGCTTCATGCATTTTTAATAAGTCACACTGCAGTGTACATTTGTAGTCTTAAGGCATAGTGAAAAGCTATGTGTCGCTCCTTTATAACTGCTGCTTGCTCGCAGTTGCACTGCATTATGGGTTTCATTGTGTTAAAATCAGGTTTGTCCTTCCGGTCCATTTTGCATTTACAGTTTGGCTCTTGGTGAAAGGCTATGCTGCAATTTGATAGAGATTATTTGCCTGCTATTATGGAATTCTACTGCTTTAATGGAACTTGGCATAGACTCTAGTGTACACATTTTGGAATACGGTATGAGAGAGAGCCAGAGATAATTATGATGATTTTCTTGATTCCAGGATTTGCCATGCCTTTTTCTTTGTGTGGCACTTTATATATTCACAGATCCATTTTGGGGGTTTTGCTTAATCAATTGTTAATATTTGTAGCAGCATTTACAATCTCAGTGAGCAATGAATCTAGGACTTCTAGGTGGTGAGGGTTCCTCTTGCCTCTGCAAAGTTGGCCTATGTGTGTCTGCATCTGAGAAACAAGTTTTAAGAAAGAGCAAAAGGCAGGTTATATAAAAGAGGAAAGGAAGTAGCAGGGAGTAGAAAACTGCTCTCTGTTCTGCCAGGAATGGAGAGCAGGAACACCACATCATGGCAGAGTTCATTCTAAGCTTAAAGTACCAGTTGCCAACCCCTTCAGTTTAAACTTGTGCCTACAGGGAAGTGTAATTAAACATATGGTCTGCAGTCCATCAGAGCTGTTCCATAGATTTCTATGAGCTTTAGTGTGCTCCATTCTGTTTTGGATAGTGCTATTAACTCCTCTCCAAAGATGTGTCTGTCTACTTGAAAACAAGTTGTTTTCTGCCTTGCGTTCAATGTTGTGCAGATGCTGTGTGAACCAAGGGTGCAGAACCAGAGCTGGTTTCAGCAATTAAGTGAATGGGGATGTCCTTGACTGCATACTAGCAGCTCTATGTGAGCACTCTCACTTTCTGCATGTGAACAGAACACCCTCTGATTGTGTCAGAGTTTAAGCCATAGGTGTACTTTTGATGTTTCATAGTAAGGGCTGTTCAAGTTATTTTTATGGGCTAGCAAGCAGCAAAGCAAAAGGCAATTTTATTACAGAAATCGCCACATTTTCACAATGCACAGCGTTAAGAACAGTCAGCCACAGATCTGTACTGTGTGACAGCAAAACCCCATTTTCCCTCTTACACACACCTATTGACCTCCCTTTTCCACATGTAGACAATTTCTATGACCATATGGAAAAAAGATCTCTTGATTCATTTGGCTTAATTTGGAAAATGCCTGCTCTGGTCGCTTGTTACAGAACAGATCAGCTGGAAACCTTGAGCATTTTCATGATCAAAGGGCTTGCCTATGTTTTATTATTGCTTTCTTTTTTCTTAATTTACATTGATCAGACTTGAAAACCATTGATCGTACAAAAAGAGTATTACAACTGATTCAAGACTTTGGTCGGGTGGCGGGATTTAAACTAAATAAACAGAAAACCAAGGTGTTGGGGAAAAACTTGACAGATACAGAGTCAGAACGGTTTCAGAGAGAAACAGAACTAACTGTGGTTAAAAAAGTAAAATACCTAGGGGTAAACATAACAGCAAAAAATCTGAGTCTATTTAAGGATAATTATGAAAAATGTTGGTCTGAAATTAAGAGAGACTTGGACAGTTGGCCAAACTTGAAGCTTTCTTTGCTAGGCCGAATTGCTGCTATTAAGATGAATGTATTGCCTAAGATGTTGTTTTTGTTTCAAACATTGCAAATTGTGGACAAGACGGAGTGTTTCAGGAAGTGGCAGAGAGATATTTCTAAATTTGTCTGGCAGGGCAAAAAGCCCAGAATTAAGTTTAAGATACTAACTGATGCGAAAGAAAGAGGGGGCTTCGCCCTGCCAGACTTAAAACTGTATTATGAAGCCGCAGCTTTCTGCTGGCTAAAAGACTGGCTACTTCTTGAAGACACTGATGTGTTGGATTTGGAAGGTTTTAACAATGCTTTCGGTTGGCATGCATACTTATGGTATGACAAAGTTAAGATCAATAAGGCCTTTAAGAACCATATTGTCAGGAAAGCAGTATTTAATGTCTGGATAAAATACAAAGACTTATTGGAAAACAAGACTCCGAGGTGGCTTTCGCCTCTGGAAGCTAAGGCCCGAAAAAGACCCAATATGGAGGCCAAATGGCCAAAATATTGGGAAATATTAGAAAAAGATGGAGACAATTGGAAATTGCAGAGTTTGGAGAAAATGAAGGATAAAGTGCGAGACTGGTTACATTACGCTCAGATTAAAGAAGTTTTTAAAAATGACAGAAAGTTAGGGTTCCAGGTGGAGAAATCGAAATTGGAAACAGAATTGCTAGAACCAAAGACTAAGGTACTATCTAGAATGTACAACTTGCTGTTAAAATGGAATACACAAGACGAAACGGTTAAATCGGCCATGATAAAATGGGCACAGGACATTGGGCATAACATTATGTTTGAGGACTGGGAAAGGTTGTGGACCACTGGGTTGAACTTCACCGCATGTAATGCTCTGAAGGAAAATGTAATGAAAATGATGTATAGGTGGTACATGACCCCAGTTAAACTTGCCAAAATATATCATTCGTCTGACAATAAATGTTGGAAATGTAAGGAAAGTGAAGGAACATTCTTTCATCTCTGGTGGACTTGCCCTAAAGTGAAGGCCTTCTGGGAAATGATATATAATGAGTTGAAAAAGGTATTTAAGTATACCTTCACTAAGAAACCAGAGGCCTTCCTTCTGGGTATTGTCGGCCAGAAGGTGTTAAAGAAGGACCGAACATTTTTTCTGTACGCAACAACGGCAGCAAGGATACTTATCGCCAAGAACTGGAAAATGCAAGATTTACCCACATTGGAAGAGTGGCAGATGCAGCTGATGGACTATATGCAATTGGCCGAGATGACTGGCAGAATCCGAGACCTGGGAGAAGAGAGGATTGAGGAAGACTGGAAGAAATTTAAGATGTATTTACAAAAACATTGTAATTTGTTTGAATGTTAAGAAGGATGCTAGATTATAAATAATTGGCCACCACTAAATTAGATCTGAATTTGATTATAAGTGAGGTTAAAGAAAACACAAACCTTTTGGAGAATTACTAGATTGTATTTAAATGAGTGGATACAAGATTGTAAACAAGTTGATAATTTGCTTGGAAAAACTTTTTGACGATGTAAGTGGGAGCGGGAGACGTGAGGGAGTCCAAAGAAGTGATGAAACCACGTTTTGATATAAGTAATGTTGTTTATTATTTGGGTATTTGTATCAAAAAACTTTAATAAATATTTATTTTAAAAAAAAAATGAAAACCATTGATCGGTGGAAAAACCAGACTGAAGTGGAGACTAGGGAGAATTTGTTATCCAGCAAGCGACCACAGTGGGTAGATGTTCTTTCACTGGAGAGCTTAATATACATTTGTTTACATCTCAGCTCCCCATGTCCTAGAGATCCGGTCCAAGCAGAAAAAAAGCCAATGGACTTAATACACTGCTTAAATATGTGCATTAGCCCCCCTACACACCACCACCACCAACAGTGACAATTATTAAATAACAGCAGAATCTCTCTTAATCTTTGAAACAGTTGGAAATGGGTGGCAGCCTCATGTCTGTGTGCAGATTATTTCAATCCCTTGCGGGAGGGTGTGTGTGTGTGGAGAGAGCCACTATAAGAAGTTAATACCCTTGGGAGAATCTATTTGTTCTGCCTTGATTGATATGACAGAACTATATGTTTATGCAATATTAAGAAGATTGGGTTCATGCTATAATGTAGCCGGTACCACCATGGTCCACTCTAAATGACAGTTATCCATGACAAACAACTCATCAAATCCGATATTTAAGCTCTGAGCACAGATTCAAAAGCACGGCTGTAAGCAACAGTGGAACTTCTGTGAAGCTATTTGTGCCATCTATGTTTATATGAAAGTACTATTCCGTGGTGTGTTTTTTTTTTTAACGTTTTCAGATTATGGTTTCCTTTTACCAGATCTTACAAACTTACTACCTGCAAAATAGTTTTGTGGTTCTGGGGATCCAGGCTTCTGATTACTAATGCTTCAACTAAGAAGGCAATCCAAAGGATACTTACTCAAAGCATTGAATTTAATGGGGTTTACTCCTAAATTTGTGAGCTCAGTGATGGCACTATATGTGTGTGTGTGTGTGTGTGTGCGCGCGCGCGCGCGCACACACACACACACACACACACACACACACACACACACACTTTTACAGTGCCTAGGGATTTGTGTGGCAATTCTTTTGTGGCAGCAGGCTGATATAGCAAATCTTACAGAATTTTCAGTTTTGTAGCTGACTTGACATTCAATAAACACAGCAGATTTCTTGCAACCCCTTTCTGTGCTAAATATTCTTTTTGCCCGTTGACATGCCATTGCTGAAAATGTTTCTTGATGAGCTGTTCTGCTGTTTCCTAAAGCTTTCTGCGTGCCATTGTGTCTTATAACCAAACGCAAATTAAAAAGCCCTCACTAAGGCTAGTAAAGCAGAAATGGAAGACACTGCAGTACAATACCACTATTAATGCTACTCACCAAGTTATTATAGTATGTTAGTGGCCGTGCATCACAGACATAACAGAAAGGAAGGTTGTTCGTCACTCAACAGAAATGACCAAGGTGTCCAATACTGAAACAAACAAAAAATGACTATAACGAGTATATTTGGGAGGCATTTTGATTCATCTTAAATGGAGCAGATAAAAGGCTATTGATTCTGATAGCATGTTAAGGTCTGAATAGAATGGTGCAAAAGTTAATAAACACTTTACCAAATTCTGTAGTGTAAAATAACACTTCTCAACTGAGAGATTGGTACTGATGTTTTTTGCATCTGTAAATTGTTCCTCTCTGCACCTGTCTGCTTCCTGCCTTCCCATAACAAAGCAGGGAAGGTCCTTAGCTCAATGAAAGGTCCTTAGCTTTCCCTGCAGGTGGGACTGGGAATATCCAAAACCCTGGAGAGCCACTGCCAATCATTGAAGACGGTACTGAGATGACTCAGTGTAAGGTGGCCTCCAATGTTCCAATGACTTGGTTTCAATCTCTGTTAGTTTTACTTTTAGCAGAGTTTAACAGCCACAATCAAAAGTTTGGTAACACAACTTTAGTATTTTATCTGACATTGGGAATACCAGCATTGCAACAGAGTTCAAAGCAACCCTTTGCACCAACAACCTCTTCACGTGATCCATGGTAGAAGATGGATTAGAGCTGTGCATGCCAATTCCTAGATTTTGGAGAATTAGAGAGAGAAGTGAGCAGCTGAGTCCTGGCTGTGAAACTGTAAACATGTAAGAACTGGCCATAGGATGGAAGCCAGAGGCAGGCACTTGCAGGAGATTTCTATGGCTACTGTGTCCTGAAATAGTCGTGGTAAAATGGCATTTTGGGGGAGGGCAACTATATAAACTAACCCAAAGTGATTCATAATCACTTCTGGTAAGAGAAATAAGAATCTGTAACTACTGATATACTCTAGAATTTTGAAAATAGTTTTGCTATTTTTTCAATGTATTCCAGAAGAAGAAGAAAAAAAGTACTTCTGAATTAAAGGTAAAAGAACAAACGTGATAGGAAGAGATTTGGGACCTGCTTCTGTAAAGCAAGGCGAAGTGAGATAATGGAGCAGATGGGGCAATACATCCCAATTCCCAGCCTGCCCTAGACATCTGGTCCTCCTAGGAAAGGATATTGCAACAGCTGTTTTTTTTGGTGGTGAGATAGGATTGTGCACCCAAGTTGAAGTTGTTATTAACAATCCCATATTGTTCATTATTACAATAATGGACATGGATGGATCTAACAATCCCTAGTACCAAATGACCTTGTCCTGTCTCCGTTTAATCTGTCATGACAAGGCCATAGCCTTTCAACTGTTCTTGAACTAGATTGTTGGAGAAAATAAAATAAATGTGTTTCAGATTTGGCCTGTGAGCTAATAACATTTCTGCACTTAACCTTTCCCACTGCCTGCAAGCTTTCACTCTTACCTGTAGTGTAACATCCTCACTTCCAGCATTTTTTGATTTGTGCTGACATGAAGAAAGGAGGCAGCTTTCCTTGCCAGGAAAACCTTGGCCAGAAGAAGCTGATAAACGTAGCACAAAGGCTATCCCAGCAGAGAACACCAGACGACCACTGCCTCCCATTTTCTTGACTGTGTATAGCGAGCCAGCCAAAAATACTAGCAAATTGTCTTGAAGTTAATTTATCCTCGGTGGTGAATATGCTTAATCAGCACACATCTCTTTTTATATTGAGAGTGGGAGTTTTACCACTGCTGTAGACACAGTTGCTCCCAGGCATGGCCTTCTGCTTCTCTTTCTGGAAAGGTGTTCAGTAGGACTGTACACCAGGCTGATTTGGATTGACCCAGAATTTGGTCAAATTGGGTTGAGGCAGCCTTGGGTGGGATGGTGCTGTCAGAAGTGGTAGTGATCTGGCTGCAAAGGAGAGGCGAGGCATGCAGGCTGTGTGTGTCTCCTTCTCCCTTCCCTCCCGACTGTGCAGGGCCTCCAAATCTGTTTAGATCAGGGGTCAGCAAACTTTTTCAGCAAGGGGCCAGTCCACTGTCCCTTAGACCTGGTGGGGGGCTGGACTATATTTCTTTGGGCGAGGGAATGGACGAATTCCTATGCCCCACAAATAACCCAGAGATGCACTGTAAATAAAAGCACACATTCTACTCATGTAAAAACACGCTGATTCCCCGACCGTCCGTGGGCTGGATTTAGAAGGCGATTGGGCCGGATCCGGCCCCCAGGCCTTAGTTTACCTACACATGGTTTAGATTGTACATGCAGAACCCACAACAGATGAAGAGGAAGCATTGGTGATTAAATGAAAACATTACTTTTTCTGAAGCCAATCAATAGCAACATAGCTGTCTTCTTTTTTAAAAAATAAATAAAAATAAACACTTATGTCAGCTTTTCCCAATTTGGGTGTTCTCCAGATGTTGTTACATGCCAGCTCCCATCAGCCCCAGCCAGAATATCTAATGGTCAGAGATGATGACAGCTGTGGTCCAGCAATATGTGTGTTCCAATTACATTTGTATCATACATTTGCTCCAAGGAGCTCAAGTTGACATGCCCATGTCTCTCTCCTCCACTCTCATGACAACCATGTGAAGTAGGCTAAGAGACCATCCTAATGTCACCCAGTGGACTTCATGGCTGAGTGAGGATTTGAGCCATGGTCTCTCAGGTCTCAGTCCAGCACTCTAACCACTGCTCCACACTGACTCAGTATTGCTCAGTATCTGGAGGACACCAAGTTGGGGAAGGCTGGGATATGCCATAAGGGTGGTGGTGATAAAGAACTCTTATTCTTCTGCGTTGAACTCTGAAAGGGCATACTGAGGAAGTGATCTGGATGATAGATGGCTTGGACAGTACATATCTCATCTCCAGTCCTTGTGAGACCCATCATTATGAAGGTTCAGCTTCTTCAGATCCTATAGGATTGTGTTCTTGTAGTCAATGTGCTGTCTGGTATACTGTTTCTTATGGATCCAGGCCTAATTACCATCATTCATGGTGGGGTGTGTGTATCTTTACCTAGAGGTAAATCTACTGGGGAATGTTCTTATGGACAACTACTTGCAGTACACAAATCTAACTGATTGGAGCCCGTTGCAAAGTCCATTTTCTCTGAAATGCTATGGCGTAATCTGATAATGGTTGTCAGACCGCTGGGTAATTTCGCCCAGTGCCGTAGCCTAGTAGTTTCCCATGATTGCTAAGCAACAATTTCAGTCCCTCTAACATTTGCACTCAATATGTTGAGCAGAACTTCTCTGCCTTATGGAGAAAACCCAACTTGTTGCAAATTGGCCAAATTATACTGAAAGGATTTAACCCTGAAGTCACAGGGGCAACTAATGATCAACAGGGGAAGGCGCGCACACATGTTAATCCTTTTAAAAATACACAAAATTGATCAGGTCGGAGGATGCCTTTATTCCATGTTAACATTTCCAGTCATTAATAGCCAATCAATAAAGTGGTGGTTGAGCATAAAATATTTAGAAAAGCGAATAAGCTATTACTATGCCATATAGCTGGAAATGGTGGAAACAGTTTATTGACTTCAGGAAGGCAAAAAGCAAGTGATAATCCATTCCTGTGCAATGAAGTTATCATTTGACTCTGGAATGAGGACCATTTGATATATGGGCTAATGGCTGAGGTTCTCTCCCCCCCCCCCCTTGTTTTAATCGAAACAAAACGGATCAAATAAGCAGTGTATATTTTCCTGCTGTTTATAGAACAGATTCCACGTAACTCAGGTTGTACGCTTCTGATTGAGAAAGAATGGAAGCTGTTTTACTGTCTTGTAAGTTGGATCTGTTTTCCCGTATTGGTGATAATACAGGGTTAATTGGGTTTAAACCCATTAAATCTGTTTCACTTCTATTTATGGACTGCATGCGATAGGTCAAATGTTCAGATGCATAATGTTTAATGCAAGCTTTATATAAGCCATTGGGTAGCCATAAAATGTAAATCCCTCCAGTCAGCTATTATTCAAATTACTTTTTATTTGTGCTAAGCAGCGATGGCCTTTTTGATTCCTGTGTGCTCTGAGTCACATGCAGCCCTTTATTTCAAATCCATGCAATGTTTTCAATAAAACAATATGCAATTATTTGGAAAACACAGATCGTAAAACTAGTTTAATGTACACAACTAATTATTATTTCCAAAATTAGATAACTTTGCGGCTGGGTAATTTATAGGAACCTTCACATGGCCAAATCTTTAATCACATTGTTCCTTAGTTTGGAAGAAAACTCTGGTTCCTTTTCTGTGGGGAGCTTTGTGACTTAGCTATGAATCTTGGTTACCACAGTGAGATAAACAAGTGTTCTGGCCAGGCGGTCAAACATGTAGCCCTCACAGCCCTTTTTGGTGGACCTTGGCAACATTTGATGCCCCCCCAGCCCTAATGTGGTCTTCCAAAAGCTACGTAGGTGAGGTGCTGGGCTTTGGGAAAGAGGCGTGAGGACTCTGACAGGGTCCTAGAGCCCTCCCTCCTTCTTCCCAAAACCTAGTTAGCGCTTTCCCAGCTTTGGGAAGGAGGTGGGGGGGATTCTTAAGACCTTGCCAGAGCCTCATGCCTCCTTCCCAAAGCCCAGTGCCTTGTTTATCAGGCTTTGGGAAGGCTGGTGTGCTCCCCACCCCTCACATGACAAGGGAATGTGTGGCCCACAGATTCTGTGTCAAAGTACTCTTGCAGCCCACTTGGTATGAAAAGCTGGACCGCCCTGGCTCAGGGTGTAGTGTGAGTTTTTCTGGCTCTTCAGGTCTTGCAAAGGAACCTGGGCTTGGTTGACACACTAGGCCAAACCTTGGCTTTGTTCATTGTGCTGCTGCAGCAGCAGGACCAGAGGAACAAAGTGGCTGCAAATTCCGGGAACCCACATATTCACACTAAGCTTGGCATTTTGTGTGAACCAGAGCATCTCCTACCCACCATTGTTGGCTCTCCCTGGTAGAGTAGTTATTAGACCACTTGTGGGGGGGCTACAAAGCTGGCTCCACCCCTGACATCACGCAGCTTACCCTGCTCCTTCGACTAATGTGTGGACTTCTGCAGGGAGAAAACCTACAGGCACAGACTTTCCTGGGAGTTGGAGCCCCAGTTGCATTGGGGGAAGCCATGCAATCTTGGGGGCAGGGCCAGTGCCACAACTCTGCTCCCCAACAAACACATGAAGACTCCTTCACATGCATGCAATGGGAGAGGACCTTGGTGTGATCCACATGCCACTTTCTCACAGATTAATTAGTATACCCCATTGAAATATAATGGCTACATATGCCAGTTGTGGTATTTATTTACTTTCAAAATCTATGTTTGGCTGAATGAAAGGCAAAACTCTGTCATATTTGTTAATGTACAAATTCCATCATACGGAACAGTTCTATAAATCTGGAAGTCATCTGAACATCTTATTGTCATTGGTCTTTCCAGTCTTCCAGTGCTTCCATGTTTGATATTGTTCTCAATGCTCACAAACTGACTCCCCATCTCTCCCTCTGTTCCTATTGAATGGTCATTAAAGACTATTAAGGTGTTTTGACAATGTGTCTGCCACCCCTGCAGAAGAAGATTGGAGCTGTAAATCCAAACTTCACCAGGAATACACCAGGAAAGTACATGGTATTTTTCTTGCACTTGCAAAGCAGTAGCTCAAGAATTTCTAATTAAAGGTATTCAGTTTCTACAAGTTGATTCACAGGCTAGCACCATGGCAAAACTTTCAACAAGCACCTTTGTTGTCTAGAGATAGAAACTCTACTAGCTGAGTTAACACTGAAGAGGAAGTTCCCTCATGGATGTTGTGTTTGCTGGTGTCAATCTTTTGCTGGAAACTGATCTGTTGCCAAAATCTGTGTCAGCCAACTCTGTGAGACTTACTCCGTTTGCACACGTGTTCCTTATACAGTATGGTACATGACCCTGTCAGTCTGTTTCTCGGTGCTTTGGCTGTGTTGAATGCTCCAGAAGGGCTGATAATAAAAAAGAAATCTTGGATTCTAGCAGCATCTCATTTACCTCAGACTTTGGAGGGCATAGCAGTGCCAAGTGTTATTCCCCACAATGTCCCTACGTACAACTTTTATAAACAGGACAATGGTGACATCCAATCCACAGTAAATTATAGGGTTCATAATCCGGGCTGAGACCCTGAACAACTGCTGCCAGTCGGTGTAGACAACAATAAGCTAGCTAGAACATTCCTTAAACATTCTCAGTTTAAGGAAACTTCCTATTTCCCCATGATCTTTTAGAGCTCATGTGATATTTTGTGGAAAACTGCAAAATCTGTCAATTTTGAGGCGGGGTGCAAATCAGTCCATTCTTTGCTTTGATAAGTCATCTCAGTTGACATGCGTATTCATATATCATAGTAAATATATATCCAACCTGCACAACTTTCAGAATTCTGTGGACAGAGTAACAGCAACAAGGCAGTGGGGAGGAGTCCTTTTGGAAATAGCCAACTGGGCAGATAAATCGCCCAGATTCTGAGATACAGGCAAGGCTGGATTTATTATCCGTCGAGTACTGAGGAATATGCTGAGACCAAGTGGACTCACTGCTGTGATTTATCTGTTTGGGAGGATCCCAAAGTGAAGCATGTGTTATATTTTTCAGCCGAGTGCTTATGGCAGCATACTGCATGCCTGCAGTATTGCAACCAGGCAACATTTGGATTTGCTCGTGATACCCACTGCTTTCAGGCAGTAGCTGTTGCTTCTTCACCTCAAGCTCAGAGTGTTAGGCTAGGCCCAAAAGACAACCTGAGATTAGGATTTTCTTTTGTCATTCAGTTGCATCTGTTTTTGCCCTGGACATTCCAAAGAGTTTCATATCAAATAAGATGTAGGAGTGTCTGCTATACTCAAAACTGAATTGTGTGTTCTTTTTACTCTCAGTGCAGAAATTATTTTGCTGGCAATGCATAATGCTGCTGCTCCATCTTAATATATGGGGGAGTGGCTGTGTTTGTGTTCAGAGAGGAAGCCAGTATGAGGATCAGAGTGCTGTGTATATTATAGAAGATTTCAAGGAAAGGAAAAGATGGAGGGAGCATATGGAAAGGAATCTCTGAATTGTTCTTTGCTTGCGGCTAGCTATACCTCTGGCCTACAGAACAGGAATATGGGGCCCCAGGATATATAATGTCCCAGCTTCTTCACTCAAGCTTTGCATAAGCACACAGCCATCTGGATTCTGGATTGCAACAATATATTTAAGAAGCTTTCAAAAGGGGTTTGTTTTTCAAAACATGCTGGGACATAAATCAGCTAGAACATGCTTCTAGGAAAAGAGGATCTTGTCTAAGAAAATTTTAACTTGTCAAGAATGCATTTTTCTGTCAGACACATTATTCTGCTATGATGAATGTGAAGTGGAAATACATTAGGGTGCTAGAAATGTATGCATGTTGCAAATGGGTCTTATGATTTATTTGTATTAATTCATGTTAAAATGCTAAAAATAGATTTAATGCTAAACCTCGGGTGCTGTCTAATAAAAATCAGGAAATTATAAACCAGAGCACTCTCAAATCAATTTAATTCATTCTCATAGGTACTGAAGCACCTATAAGGAATAATTTGAACAGGCTCTGTTATCCCTGAGGGTGTGGTTGATTTCCTGTCAATATTTCTGAAAAGTGGATTGTTGAGTATGCTTTCCTTTCTTTGAATATACATTCTATGTAACCCAACATTTCAGCTTGATTAGGCTTTTTTTTTTTACCAGCACAAAATAATGCAGAACACCCTCCTCAAATCTGTTTCATTTCTTGTGCAGTTCTCATTTAGAACAAGGATGGGGAATCGGTGGCCATCCCCCATCATCTGATCAAAGTTGGAGTCCAGTAACATCCAGAGGGCCACAGTTTTCCCATTCCCATTTCCCCATTCCATTTAGAGGAATAAGACAATAAGAAAGCACCTGGTTTGAGGAAAACCTCTGAATTCCCAAATGAATGAGTTTTTCAAAACCCAAACACTTCACACTGAGCCTGCAATCCAGTAGACACTATTCTGGAAGTAACCCTACAGAGCACAGTAGGAATTATTTCTGAGCCAAAAATGCATATTATTGTGCTACTAGACCCAAATAACTATAGCTATTTCTTAGCCAGCCTTCATCAGGTTACAGCACATGCAAACAGAATTAAAACTGTAAAAGAAACACTACTGTCTGAAACTCAAAATTAAACACTCAACCAAGCCTTTTCATTCTATTTAATGAGGACCAAAGCTCAGCTTCAGACTTGTTGATAATACCGGTTTCTGTTCAGATCCATCCATAGCAGCTGCCCATAGGGCAAGGCGGGCAAACAGCACCATGGAAAGCTCCAAGTGAGCAACTCCAAGAAAGGTTAGAGGTGATTGTTTTGAGTCCCTCCCTATCCAGCTTTACCCACCCAGCCACATCTGAAGAGTAGGAAAATTCTTAAAGGTTCAACCACCTGGCCTGAAGGCAAACACTTCTTCTTTCTGTGGCCTGGTGCCCAGCATTTCTCTGCACCGCTGTGCAGGCATAATGGAGTGAGAGGTACGTGACACTTTAGGACCTAAATTTTAGGTGAATCAGGCTCAGAAGGAGGTGTCTGTCAGGGTCCTGGCTTGGGTTGCACAGGCTGCTGATCACAAGGATCAGGTTAAGTCTTGATTCAGTTCCTTAGCTGCAGGTTGGTACAATGGACTGGGCTGGCTCATCTTCCTCTGACGCTAGGCATTTGACCAGAGCCATGACACCACCCCTCCTTTCCAGGAGCTCTCCTGAGATGGCTGGGATTCTGTTGATAAGAGCAGTAAAACTGGCACACCAGGAT
Source organism: Podarcis gaigeae (assembly GCF_964106915.1). Lineage (NCBI taxonomy): Eukaryota > Metazoa > Chordata > Lepidosauria > Squamata > Lacertidae > Podarcis > Podarcis gaigeae. The sequence continues at coordinate 58,665,410 of NC_139683.1, read as the reverse complement.
AGGAGGGTGGACATATTATCTCCCAGGACCGTTCCTCTAGCCCGCAAGATACTGTAGATCTTGCCAGTTGCTGCTTCTCCAGAACATGTAGATGGCCCATAGTTAGTAGGTTTCTGATACCACCTTCCCATTGCCTCTAGCAATATAGGAGTATGCACAACTGTATCACTCCGTAAAGGTAAAGGTACCCCTGCCCGTTCGGGCCAGTCGTGTCCGAGTCTAGGGCTGTGCGCCCATCTTGCTTAAGAGGCCGGGGGCCAGTGCTGTCCGGAGACACTTCCGGGTCATGTGGCTAGTGTGACGAAGCTGCTCTGGCAAGCCAGCACCAGCGCAGCACACAGAAACGCTGTTTACCTTCCCGCTATAACGTACCTATTTATCTACTTGCACCCGGGGGTGCTTTCGAACTGCTAGGTGGGCAGGAGCTGGGACCGAGCAGCGGGAGCTCATCCCGCTGCGGGGATTCGAACCGCCGACCATATGATCAGCAAGTCCTAGGCGCTGAGGTTTTACCCACAGTGCCACCCGCATCCCTCCATAGTTCCACTTTAAACAAACCAACAAACCGAGGATGTATCTTTCAGGCAGTCCAGAAATCTGACACAGCATACTGTTTACTGTCTATAATGTATCTTCCATTAAAACAATGAACTAGATCAAAGATCAGTTCAGATCCTGCTTCAGGCCTTTTTGCTTTGCAGATTCAGAAATCCTTAGGGATCATGGAAGCCACTGAGATCTGTCTGCGATTAGCTCTCGTGTTTGTGTCTGGGAATGCAGACTTGGGGGGCAAATCCCAAGCCTGCAAAAACATGCCCAAGTATAAAACGCCTGAATTGGCCCCACGGCTCTGAGGAGAGCCTGCGCTTCCAGTTGTTGGGCTGGCAGGATCATATATGCCAATAGCCCTTAGGGTAGGGTAGAAAACATGGAGTACAGAAATGCAATAAGTCCATTTAGGTTTACTTCCTTGCAAAAGAAGCAGGGTATGTGTGTATGTATTTGGTATGAGAGTCTGAGTACAGGAAGAATTGATAGAAGCTGTCGTGAAATCAAGGTGCCTGTTTCACAAGAAGTTAAATTTGCGAAACAATAGTATAAAAAAAGAAATTGTGCATAAGCCAAAGTATAAAATCATTACTAAGGCTTTTTTTCTAAGAAGTTAAATTTATGAGGGATCATACCTTGTCAGAGGCAATACTCTTGTCAGATAATAAGCTTTTACTGACTTGAAATATTTTCAGCCTTCAATCAACATGGCTTTAACTTGGCATTTCTGAGGGTTTCGGCATATGACTGTATTCATTTTATGGAAACTTGCTGACTGATGCAACCTCTTAAACAGGCTTACTCTTGCTGGTTAGTGGTTGTTGTTGTTTTGTTCGTCAGCTAAAGAGACTAAAGGTTTGCCCCTCTCTGCCTGCCAGAGATTTCTTTGAACATAGTACTTTGCCTTATGTAGGGGGGAAAAATCACAATGAGCAGTTTGTTTACATCTTTAAAGCCAGCCAGTGAAGATTAGCTAATAAAAACTGCAAACTAGCTGTAGTGCATAATTAGGGCATGACCTTGCTGTCTCCGAAGCACGAGTTCTTTTAAGAAATGCCTAATTAGTGAGCATTTTGCTAAGTATTTCTAAGAACTGACTTCTTATAATATGGGGGGGGGGGAGACAGGGACAGGCAATGCCTCAGACCCAGCTGCTCAGCTGGAATGGGGTGTGATGGGGGGTGCAGGTTAATAGTATTCCAGGATGCATGCAATCTCTGATGGGAGCAAACAAGATATGCCTTATTCTGTACTGCCTGGTCTTACATGAACAGAGCCAAGAATGTGGCCACCATAACAAACGGAAGATAAACTCTCTGAGCTGTGAGCATCCATAACTTTTCTTGGTCACTGAAGCCCCAATCCTGGTCAGCCCCCTTCCTGTGGCTAGATATATATTTTAAAAGAAACAGATGCTAAAATGCAGTCATGTCTTTCCTTTATTATCTATGGCCCTCAGTATCCAAGCTGGTAGAAACAATAAACAAATTTGGCTGATAGATACTACAGTGGTACCTTGGTTTAAGAACAGCTTAGTTTATGAACAACTTGGATTAAGAGCTCTGCAAACCTGGAAGTAGGTGTTTTCGTTTGTGAACTTTGCCTTGGAAGCAGAACATGTTCCGCTTCCTGTTGAGTGTGTTCCATTCATAAATTGAGTCTCCTGCTGCTATGGGAAAGCATGCCTTGGTTTAAGAACGCTTTGGTTTAAGAACGGACTTCCAGAATGGATTAAGTTTGTAAACCAAGGTACCACTGTATTTGCTTCTATCCTTCAGTTCACCTATCCAAAATCCCCATACAGGTTCCCCGCTCCCAGTCCTCATTCCTTTTTCCTTGCCTTATATTTTCTTAGTAGAAAAGTGGTATAGAGCGGCTCTTAAAAATAAACAAAATACTGGATTGCCTTTGCCAAAAACAATCACATATTCCTTGAATTCTGCCCCATGTAAATTTGTACCTAGGTGCCTCCTGTAGAATTGTGGAATAAAGGCTAGTCCCGTGGCCTGGTGTTCCCATTTAAAGGCTCAAATTCAAGTATCTTCTGTTTAAATGGATCTAACTAACAGATGTTCTTGTTAGTCTGGCTGAGGATCAGGGAGCCTTAATCAGCTCCCCATTGACTTCCTTGTCCTCCCAATCTGAGCCGCTGTTAAGCTTTCTATGTGCCCACTTGGATTTTTAAGCTGTTAAAAATTTATGTTTGTTTGTACAATACTAGCAGTGTTAAATTTGCACACTTAGGGTACAGAAAGCTTACTGTTTCAAGTAGCATGGCTGCAAATGGAAATAAAGCCTGTTTTGCATTTGGTGTGGAAGAGGTGAGCTATTTAATCTGGCCACTGAGCTGCCTTTATTGGCATTCATTCCTGTGCCTTTCTTACAAGGCTGTGGCAAAGTGTTAACTGATTTGGCCCTCTCTGGCAGCAGGAGTGATGTTTCAAATCGCATCTGGGACACAAAGATTTTCATTCAGCTGAAGAAACTCCAAACCATCTTTTCTTCGCACTCCTGGGTTTGTGGGGGGAGTGGAAGAATGTGATGGTTTAAATTTATTTCATTCAAGTTCCCCCCTCAATATACATTTACATTTGGGGGGTGGGGTGGCAGTTATTGATTCTGTAATGCATCTTGGCTTTGATATACCTAAATATTTCTCTCCTGTAGCTGGATCTTCATATTTGTAGCTGTACATAATTTGGATTTATGGCTTAGAAGTGAAAGGAAATACCATTTCTGAATTGAGTTGTTGTTTTTTTTAATCCATACACATCTTGATCCTCAAACAACAGGAACCTATTTCACCTTGATGGCAGAAAGACTCAGGTGGAGCTTTATTTATAGGAATGCTGCAAGATTCAAATAAGTATGAGATTTGGTCAGAATGACTTGGGGGATTTTCTGTTCTTCCTCAAAGGTCATAGTAAACACTTTCCTTCAAATTCCATAAAAAGCCCTCTTTTATTTATTAATTTAAAGATTCATATGCCACTTTTGAGCATATGTGTCCTCACAAGGCGGTGTACAGAAATGGTAATATAAATTATAGAAAATCAATCCCTTTACAAAAAAACAAACAAACTGCAGACCATACAGCACCTTGGACAGGTCCATGGCACCCTGTTTAAGAAGCTCCTAGAGATTTTGCCTCTGCAGAGTTGAAGCATTGTGTAGGTTGACCAGACCTGATGTCAGGGGCTGGACTGAGGAGGAATGGTGGGGACCACCTTCTTTCTCCTGAACCTTCCTGAGAACATGAGGACAATATAGATTTAGAAGAGTGGTTTGCAGAAGGGCATAGTTCAGAGGCTGCAGAGGGGAGAAGCTGGGAAATATTGGGAGAGGAACAGCAGGAAGAAGAAGCACCAGGGGAGAGACAGCTGATAGACTCGGTGTCTTTGGAAAGCATTCCTGAGCCACCTGCTCCCAGGACCAGGCGCACATTGAGAGTAGTGGAACAGAAAGCTCAGAGGCAGATTAGCTGACACAGGGGTGACATAGAATAGGAGCGGGGCGCATGGGACATTACTTGGAGAACACCATTATCTAGGGGAGACTGCATTGAATAAATTACTTGATAAGAATTCTTTTTGTTTATCTGCTTCTTGGCCGTGGGAGGGAGCAGATTCTCTGAAGCCTGACACCTGGTAGGCGCTGCCTCCCTGGAGGAGCTGGCTCACTGTATTTTATCATATTTGGCTTCTGTGAGGCTTGGTGGGGACAGAGATACTGCAGGAGACTGACCTGAGTGGGAGGATGGTGGCAGTGCTGTGATCTCGAGCCAGGAAGGCCCTGCATGAGGCGCTGGCTCTTCTCCTCCCAGGGAAGTACCATGGACCTCAGCTTCATCAGAGTTCTCTACCTATGACTGCAAAAACTCCAGGTTTTCGGCTGTGCATAATATTGCTTTACTGTGCCCTACAATAGATCTAACCTATGGCACTGACTCTGTAGGGTCAGCCATGTCATTTTTAGAATTCCCGCTCCATGATTGCAGTTATGGGATTTTTGTCTATCACATGACGGTGTATGTTTTGACTCCACAGAGTGGGAAGTGATGGAGACAGGATGTTTGTGTTACTGTGATCCGTGAAGTAGGACTATTGTCCTTTGTTCTTTCTCTTTGCTGTCTGATGCTAGAGAGAGAGGGAGCCATGTTGCAGTGCTCCGTGTGTGTTTATATGTAAATAAAGTAGGTTAGCCAAAATGCTGAGTTGCTGAGGTCTGTTACGCAAGCTGCAAAGACTCTGCGGATCCCTAAGTGTGCCGATGTCTGTGGCATCGGTCGCTGTGATGTTCGGGCTGAAGAAAGCTCTTGAAGCTCCCGAACGAATGACCAGGAGGGAGAGAACATGCCAGTTGGGCATGTGTCTCTGGCCAGGGTCCTACTTGAGTGTAGGACGAGCTCCTGATAGTCATTAAGCTGGATAGGACAGACCGCTCTGTTTGGCAGATTAGGAGATGTCTCAATAGTGGCAATTCATCAGATACTTGCAGCACACACATGGGAAACCCATGACTCTTCAGTCATGGGTTGACTGTGAGTCCCATCACCCCTGACCATTGGCTATGCTGACTGGAACTGATGGGTGTTGGAGCTCAACAACATCTGGAGATTCCCCATCTCCATCTGATTTAGCACCACTTGGACCCTGAGGTACCAACATGGATTTGATATTAAGCTACTGTCGCTTTATTTCTAATTTTCTGGAGATCTTATTCCTCTTGGAAACATTTCCAGAGAAGTTTTGCAATTTGATATAATTGTTGGTCAAGCCATTAGTTCTTTTCTTTTGTTTGTTTAAATTTTTACTATGAAATTGTTTGGTCTGCTTTGTTATATTCACTGAGGCTGGGATGCAACAGTAAATTTTATTTCTGATCAATTCTATTTGATCTGAAGTCCTTGACATGCTTTCCTGTTAACATTCCCATTACCTCATGTCTCCTGTGAACTCTGGTGGGACTACAGTGATATTTCTAACACAAAGCATGAGCAGTATAAAAGCAGTGAAAGGGAGAAAGAGGATTGAACTGCCAAAGCAGAGTATATTTTTTTCCTAAGGAGAAAGGGCGGGGGGGGGGGGGAGTCTAAAAACACATTACCTCACAAATCTTGTCCTTGAAATCTTAATGGTTGAAAGGATAAGATAAATGTAAGCTTAAGGGAAAAAAAGATATTATGACCTGGAATGTGAAAACCAGTGTCTATTTGTTCTCCAAATCTGGTTTTAATATATGAGAGAAAAAGCCAAGATCAGTATAATCTCCTTGTTTTTGCTGATTTTGCTTCTACATTTTAAGTCGGAAGGGGGGCATTTGGATGGCACAACATGTGCTTATTGTTAAATTTGCTAATTATATACACACCCAGCTCTTTCCTTTCCCTGCTTTTATATGTTAGTTTCTTTGGTATTGTATGCTGGTTGAAGCCATTTCGACGGATGCTGGTACAGTATGGTTCAAAAAAGGTTTTTTTTTGGCTCAGTTCAAAGTGTTAATCCACAAACAAGCTTCATAGGAAGCTAACTAACATTATGTCATTTATGTGTTGCTGCTGGGGTTTTTTTTAAATGCACTATGAGGAAGATGCACGCTTTCCTGTATAGTTTGCGTGAAATGTGCTTGAGGTTATGCTACATTATTTCCTTCTTCCTCCCTTCACTGAGAGCTTTTCCAGTAAGAATGTCTTGCTGGATCAGAGTTAATCTAGCCCAGCCCTGTTTCAAACACTGGCCAACCAGATGGCTCTGTTTGCGCACAAGTGAGATGCAAAAGTTATACCTCCTTCTGTTGCTTGTTCCGTTGTTTATTCTGTATGTATAGGGAGATGTTTGGTTCTAATTTTAATGTGATTCTAACAAATTCATATTTCCTGAACAAATACATGTACTGAACCCCTTCAAAATTGGCACTTTTTAGAATTTTCCAATATAGTTATCCAACCAAAGAATTCGTTAAAAATTCATGTTTCAGTAATAATTGCTTGCAAAAATGCATATACAAGGCAAAACTGGCTACCAGAAAATGTATGTATATGCTCCAATTTATGTGTATGCTTTTGTACCAAAATATATAGCTATTTTCACGTGGACTTCTTTTTTCTTTAAATTGCAAATGTATGTGGAAATGGGGTGATTGGGAAAATGAGAAACTGAGAGAAACTTAAATTAAGAGATTAGTTCTAAAGCACCTGATATTCAGAGTTGTTCTGCTTCTTCCATTGGCTGTGTTCATGCCTTAAGGTAGGCCTAGTTCATAGTTTGGTCATAAATGCAGAGATCATTCACACTTTACTCCTCTCCTCTAGTCAGCAAGAGCAACAGGCCACAATCCCTGGCTTAGTGTTACATCTGAACACAGTCTTTGATTTATAAGCCAATAGCAAACTTTGCCTTCACACCATGGTTTGTTTGAGTGAAACAAATTATGACCCCCAGTTCAGGCATAATACTAAGCCAGGGATCATGGTTGCTCCCACTTATGCCAGAGAAGGAACAAAGTGGGAAACACCTGCAAATTCAAGACTAAACCATTAACTATGGTTTATCATGACATGCAAATACAGCCATTGATAGACAAATCTTTTTGTCCAAAACTTTCTGAAAGATCTAAATTCATGTTCCTCATTAGCCACTCTGAATTGTTATGGTAAATCCTATAGGTTGATGCGTTTTATGGAACTATTCCTTGTTCATTCTTGAACTACCTCCAATCAGCTGAACAGAAAATGTGGCCAGCACCCAGGACACCTTGTTAATTCACTGTCTAGGTAGGAAAGCAGCAAGAGGCACATAGATTTTGGAAAAGTGCCTGTCCCGCCTGTGGATCTGTTGGAAGCTGTAGAAATGGCTGCCTCTCAAGCTGCTGGCCTTGTTGATATGTTTTTTGCACACCTCCTTTGAAAAAGGAGCCTTTGTTGTCTTACTGTTCTATGGAACACTGTATGGAGCTTCAGATCCATATGTCTAGATAAGCTGTTTGCATGACATTTGAATGCACCCTGAAAGTATAAGATCATCTCTCTATTCCCCTCCCTTTTTTGCAAAGCTTATAACAGATTCACACGGCTCATAACAAAAACTGTCTATGTGTGTACTAACTAAGGAAACGTGGTCTCATTTCTCACAAGTAATCTTTCGTTTAACTTTGAATGACATTTATCTGCAGCCTGTGCTGACCAAGGTTAATGACAACATCCAACAACACATAAGGCAAAAGGACAATTGATAAACATATATATATAGAGAGGGGGGGGGGAGAGAGATGCATATTCTATTAAGAAGATTCATGGCTGGATGGCTCTTCAGCATCTCTCTCATCATTCATACAATGTCACCTGCATAAGGTGTTTTTTTCTTTTTCTTTTCCTTTTTTTACACCCAATATTTACAAGGAAGAACTCCATGATTTCACCAAGCGTGAATCCATATGCAAGCCAGTCAATGTAGGCCACGACTAGTTTGTGTGATTATGTGCTTTTGTGTTCAGAAAGGGCCAATCTTAAAGCCCCTCAATAAATCTAGAAAAACTTAAAATGGCACCTTACTTCCTCATGCGTTAGGAAAGCTAGTTCCTTCAAGTCCTGGGCTGACTCTGCACACCCAGGCAGGCTATTGGATCCCCATGGACAGAGGAGGAGTATAAGTGCGTTTCCTGTTCCAGAGCCATGGGGTCTTCCTGAGGTTTGTTGTGTTGCTGTACCTTTTGACTTTTCTTCAGTTCTGGCTTGCTCTGTGGTCCTGCCTTCAGGTTTGTCCTTTGCTCCTGACTTGCTCCCTGATGCCTTGCTTTGCCCCTTGACTCTCACTTCCTGCTTTGGCTCTGGGCTCCCACTTCATCTCACTTCTGCCCACAACACATCCCTGACACCCAGGAAGTAATGTTCTTCCTTGCTGACACTCTCTATTATCCTCATTTGCCTTCAGCAACTTAAATACATAGCCAGATTTTACTAGCCACAATGGTAATCCATTCATTACGACCCATATGACTAATACAGGAAAGAGAAAGAAGCATTGACTAGCGGGGAATTACATTACGATACAGTATTTCAATGCACTGCTCTATACTGGTTTTTATTTATTTATTTATGGTAGACATGTTCTTTTCCCTGGAAGAGCAGGAGTGGAATCCAGCACAGGCAGGGCGGGTGTGGTAGCCTTCTGTGAGAAAGTGCTCTCCCAGCTATTCAAATGTGCTACAGAATATTCCTTCCCATCAATTATAGGTCTTTGGGAACCACAAAAGTATATTCTAGCTCCTACTTTACACAGTGCCAACATCTCTCTTGAGTGCTATGTAAAATAGGCTCTAGAATATACTTGGCCAAAATGGCCTAAATAGGCACATGGACTGGAGGTTCTGCAGCCCTGGGTGGGGAACGTGTAGTCCTCCATATGTCCAGCTTCTGTCAGCCCCAGACAGTATGGCCAAAGGTCAGGGACAGTGGAAACTGGCAGCCCTCTAAATGAATCTTTAGTCTGGGACAACATACAGCAGGCTGAGAGACCATTATAACAGTACTACAGTGAAGAGCCTGGAATGCACCAGTGTTTTGTCTAGTTTGGATCACCATATTCCTGGGCAGTCAGTGATGGTGTCCAAGTCCCCTGAGTTGAAGCCACCTGGCTTCTACAATTGCCAGTTTTAGAGATGAGTCTTGGGACCAGATCCTTCCTGGAAGGTGGAGTATGAGACTGAATAAATCTCAGATAGATGGTGGAGGACACAATATAACATATTATAATATAACATACATATAATATAACATACATAACAATATAACATCTACAATATAACATATAACTTTATGGAAATGATGCCTGTGTGATACATCAGTATATTTGCCTAAAACCCAGCACAGATATTATCAGGATAAGTTTCAAAAAAGCAGGAAAGTGCACGGAATCCAAAACAGACCAGATGACCTAACAGGCCTTTAATGTATGAATTTTGTGTGATGGCTTAAGACCTGCCTGTGATGACACATTTCACAATTGCCCTTGATTCCTTGAAGTTCAGCTAAAAGCAAATGTAATCCAGCAATAATCTTGGGGAGATTTCTTCCAAATGTCTGTTTATAGCCACAGTTAGGTTAACTAGCTCAGTTGCAAGGTATTTTATAATAGCATCTGAATGTCATAAATATTATGCCAGCAACTTTTGTAAATTCAGCCAGTATGGATGTATGAATAATGAAAATTCCTAAAGTGGCTATATGCTGGAGTTCCTCACATGAAATCCCAAAATATATGTGGGTTCAAAATAAGTTCAGTCTATTAAACTCTCTGAATTCTTTTTCTAGGCAGCTATCCCTCCCCACAGACTTGTAGTCTTTGCACACCAATCTTCATCTATATAAAAGTACATGCATGAGATGTGTGTGTTCACAAATATGTTGTGGGGGATATTGGATTTTAATAGCAGCCACAAAAGAGTCACAGTTTATAATGTGGAATAACCAAAATGTGAGCATTAAAGTGGTCTGTGTCATCATGACACTCTTCATAAGTGTTAATAGATACTGTCAGTTTTAGATATGCAATAAGATACTGTATGACTCTGATCTTGGCTCATGTACTGTGTTTTAAGTTTCTTGGGAAGTATCTAATGTTCTGTTTATGTTAATATATATCTTTGGTGCTCTCGATCTGGATTTCCCCCAAAAGCCATGCCAAAGTTATGGAAGAGAATTGACAATGTTAATTTGGGGGTGGTGGAGGCATTAACTATGTATCAATATACAATTGTGGCTGGTGACATAAAACCTGTGGTTTGTGACACAAAACATCATGTTGGCATATATATTTTTGTGTGGGGGCGGGTTGGAACCAGATTTGGGAAGTTCATAGTTAACAGAACTACATGCACCAACCAGCCTGTTCTTAGACAATAGCAGTATGGGAAACAGCTAGTGTTTGTTATAATTAGTTATTAGTATAATTAATGTACTATTCCAGGCTCTGGAATCACACTTAGAAATCTTAGTTTTAACTACTTTATAAGGGAGAGGAGCAAAGAGAAATGTTATGAGTTAGCCACATTGAGGTGTCCTGAACATGACTTTGTTTTTCCTGATTGTCCACTGTTTCTCTCTCTGTCAGATCTAGGATACCCAACGTTTCCCAAGCTGCCATTTCTTTCTATTGTTGTTCAGGTTCAGAATATGGGCAAATTATTTCCTGAACTGCTGGGACATGTAAGCAGGCAGGTTTTGCTTGTTCCTTTATTTCTAAAACCTTTGTGATAGAAAAGTTCAGCATGCAGCTGTTTCTTTCACTGTGGTCTTGTTACAGAGGAGAAACTGCCTCTGCTCAGCTATTCTCTCTGCAATGCCCCAGAAGACTGAGAAGGTCTTTTGGCTGGGCTTTGGCAGATCAGCTTTTGCTTCTTGGCTTTATTGGCTGAATAGAAGTAATTTCATACAACGGTAGTTCCCTCTGCTGGATTCATCTAATGGAGTCACCTAAACTAGGAATAGCCAACATGGTGCTCCTCCAGATATTGTGGACTACAGCTCTCATCAGCTCCAGACAGTGTGGCCAGTAATCAGGGATGATGGGAGTTGTAGTGTAAAACATCCGGCTGAACTAGGAAGCAAACTGCATTGGACACAATTGGTGTCCTTCTGAAGAACCACTGACTGGTTTGTGCAGTAAAGCTTATGGAAGTTGACAAAGAAGTGTGAGTCAGCAGTCTACACAGAGCACTCAAGAGCTTGTCCAGATTGTAGCTTCCAGGTGGGGAAAGGTGGAGGCCTTCTCCTCAAGGGTAGCCTCTCTCCAAGCAGGAGACCAGCTGAGTTAACTCTACAGTCACTCTCATTCCTGATTGGTTCTTCTTGTCAGTCATCTGGAGGCCCCATGAAAATTGAAAGACCAACCTTATCTTTATGGATTGGGAGTGTGGCAACAACATTCCCAACCTCCATAACTGGAGCCCTCTGATTATGGCTTACTTATGCCAGATTGAAGAACTACTGATGCCAGCTAGATTTTTCCATTCATGAGGGCTATTTCCATTTTGCATTGCGAGGAACAATACACGCTTCTGTGGATTCTGTGGATACAGATGGTCATTGTGGGAAGTTAGAACCATAGAGTTGGAAGGGACCAAAACACTTTCTAGCCCTACCCTCTGCCCAGTAGGCACAATCATGCTTCACTGGCCCCCGCAGAGCCAGCTACTGAATCCAAACCACAGTATGCCTGCAGCCCTGGAACAACAGTTGCAGGAAACCCATTTAAGCACCATCAACATCAGTACTCTGTAAAGCAGTGCCAGAGCGGGGCTTCCAGAGAACAGTTTGTTTTTCAGCTGATAGACAATGAAGCACTGACTCTGAAGAAAGTGCCTACCAAATAATTTGAGTTCAAGGTCCTGTTTGAAGTAAAGTAGTGCTTCAACAGAACGGAGTATAAAGCATCCTAGCATCATCTAGAGGCCAGTTATAAACTACAGTGCATTGCTTTTCAATACACTTTCAATAAAGTAAAACACACATCATCCAGATAAAATGTTAAGAGCAGTGGCACAAACAAGGTTTAGAGGAGGTCATAAATATCAGAAAATTGATGCTCTTTCCTGAACCTATTAGGAGCAGAGGAAGAGGTTAATGTAGCCCTTTCTTTGGATGTGCTGTATTTTTCTTACCCACTTCTGTGCTCAACAAATATGTTCTTAACTGCAGTGTTTCCTAGATCTAGTAATATCCAGTGCCATAAAACAGCCCCCTTCTCTCAGTTTAAGTTCAAATAGAATACAACGAGGGCCTGCCCCCTAGGTTTGGCACAGAGGATGGATCAAGTAATAGATTTTAAAATGCCATGTGCATTAAAATGCTCAGTAAATTATGGACACTTCACAACTTGAAGCTAGGTCATGACCACTTTTGAGCACTCAGTGGCTGTCACTGCTAATCTTTAACACGTGTTCCTGTGTAATAATTTTTGTTGTTCTGTTTAAAAGATGCAGCTTATTTGTTTTCAGTATATCAAGCAGCAGGAGCTGAGATATTATTATTATTATTATTATTATTATTATTATTATTATTATTATTATTATTATCAGAGGCAAGCAGCAGGCAATTAATCATTTTTGTATAGACATTGAGCAACAGAACCAGTTGCTTGGAGCTGTTGAGCAAGGAGTCAAACTGGTTTGAGTTCTATTGAGGCTTTCGGGTTCCATTTGATTTCTTTTCTAATTCAAAGAAATCTATTTGATTTCTTTTCTAATTCAAAAGTCCAATTTTGAAAATTATTTATTTATTAAATTTATACCCAACTTTTCCTCCACAAAAAGCTCAAGCTGGCACACATGGCTCTCCCACTCCCCATTTTACCTTAAAAACAACCCTGTGATGTTGGTTGGGCTGAGACAGGGGACTCGCTCAAAGTTACGAGTGAGCTTCATGGCTAAGTAAGGGTTTGAACCCTGGGCCTCTTAATCCTTGTTTGAAACTATAAAAATTACACCACCCTGGAGTGGCTAGTTTCAAATACACTATTTGAACTTGGTGGCTGCAATTTTAAGTGCTTCATATCCCTGTACTAATGTGAGTTTCACGTATGATGACGTGGTGATAAACACTCCTGTAGCTTTGTACAGGTAGCCATTAAAGGTTTCTAGTGTGATCTAACTGCATTTAGAGTGCAGGTGGTAACAGTGATGACATTTTGCAACTCCACAATTGTGCACAAATCCAGGGCCCAGGTTGTTGTGACCTGGCTCCTATTCCCCTTGGTTAATTGACTCAGATTCTGATGCTAAACTAGGACTGTCTGCTGTGGCTATTTCATAGTCACAAAAAATTAGATGGACCAGGAGCCTGGCACTTATAGCTATGGTCTGAGCCCAGGAGAGGTAGCATTATGCAGTCTGAATGGGGCCATCTCCACTCAAAGTTTGTAGAAACCATCCAGGGCTCTACATTCATCATAGAATAATAGAACTGTAGAGTTGGACTGAACCCTGAGAACCACCTAGTCCAAACCCCTGCAGGAATATGCAGCTGTTGCATAGGGGAATTGAACCTGCAAACTTGGCATTATCAGCACCACACTCTAACCAACTGAACTATCCACACAGTTGATGGGCATCTGAGGCCCTTCCTTGTGTGCCTCCTCCATGTGAGGTCTGGAGGGTGGCAACACGAAAATGGGCCTTCTCTGTAGTGGCTCCCTGTTTGTGGAATGCAATTTCTCCAAGAAGGTTTGCCTGCCAGCATTATATTAGGCACCAGGCAGAAAATGTTTCTCTTCAACGAGGCATTTGTCTGATTAATATTCTACAGCTTTTTAAATTTGTCTGTTGGGGTGGGGTATTGTTTTGTTGTTTTTAATTCTTTCCTGTGTTTCTTAGCTTGTATTTTATTTTATTTTATGAACCACCCTAAGATCTTTAGATGAAGGGTGATATATCAGCTTAATAAAATAAATGAATACATAATTTTGGGCCACTGAATAGCATCATTGACCCACTCAGGTATCGTTTGACTCCAACACCCATCAGCCCCAGTTAGCATAGCCAGTGGTCAGGGATAATGAGGGTTGTAGTCCAATAGGTTCCTCATCCCTGAAAGACTCATTCCAGCTGACTGTCAGGAGTTGCCTGGTCTGGTCTTAGTACCCTGTGTGCTCACTGCTTGGCTGCAACAGGAAACAGATGGATTATGGGATTGCGCTTGCTGGTCCTGCCACTGACCCCCATGTGAATATCAGAACTTGTGCACAGAGGCCTGTATGCCTGGAGCCCAATGTACATCAACACATGGTATGTGTCCTCATTTGTTTCAGGATACAGACTGTGCATTTAGAGCCTCTGTGCAACACATTCTTATGAACAATTGGAGGTTGGGGTGTGGCCCCTCTCCGTATCTTTCTGTGCCCTTTGTTTGAAGATCCACATAGGGTTATAAGGTTGCTCGGAGCAAATACAATAAAGATTACGCCACACTTTGTGAGTTAAATAAATCCTAAACAGCAACAGTAACTGGATGTGTGTTTGCTTGGCCGAAAACAGAGTTACATTAATCAGAAACCTCCCAAACAAGTCAGATGTAATGAAATAAATATGATCCTGTTTAAATAAGCTGCCACAGTAAAATTAAAGTGTGCAGAGCTTGCAGAAGTGGTGGCTTGGGGGCGGGAGAGGAAGTGATGTACCCTAGTCTCATTTTATGTGATTACATCTGTACATAATTTAAATAGGGGTTGTTCAGATATCTGATTAAATAGTAATGACTCCTATTTATATTAATTAAATGCTTACTTAGGGACCTGGTTTTGAACATGTACCGCCTTGCTTATCTGGTGTGTGTGTTTTAATTCCAGAATATAGACTAGGCCTTGAAGCCACATGTGACTTGGAGGTTTTTCTGAAGCTGAACAGATTATCAGCACTGTCTTCATCTTGGGAAAAGGGAAATTCAGCCTAAATTGAACCTCTCCCCAGGCAGGTGATCAGGGTTGTCAAAATTTAAAGCACTGATAATCTGGCAGTGTTTGCACACTGCACAGACCCTTGGATACTGGATTTTAGTGCTTAAAATAAACATGGTAGGGGCAATACCCAAAGCAGAAGTGGGGCGAGAAGAGCCCCCCCCCCATGTCTGCATCCTGTAGGAGTCTTAAGATGAAATTATAGATGAGGCAGAAAACGTTCAAATGAGGCCATATTAGTAGATAACATCACAAACAAGCCTGCCTGTAATTGCGGACACTCATAGTAGTATTATCTTGGAATCAAGTAACTTATTTGGAGATATACCCAGGATTTTTTTTTTCTAGAAAAAGAGGTGCCAGAACCAAAGTTGTTAAGCTTTTTTGGGAGGGAGGACCTCTTCTTCGCCCACTTGCCCCACCACCATGGCTAAATAACATAAACTGCCACTTTGCGCCACCGACCTCTGCCACACAGCTCCGATCGCTTCTGTAGGACATCCTCGAGCGCCGTGATGGGGCAATGCTACAGAGATGCTGGAACACACTAAAGAGCTGCTGGAACTCAGTTCTGGTGAGTTCCAGCTGAAAAAAAGCCCTGGATATACCCATTCCTGACATCCTCCCAGTTCCCAAAGTTGCAGTTAAAGCTTTGAAACACTTTCGAGGTGTTAGCACCCGAGGAAGATATTTGAAACAGGGCCATATCCAGAAGTCATCCGCTGCTCAGAGCATTCTTCAGTACAATAAACATTGTTTTTGTGCTATATTGTTATTTGTAAGCCTTGCGGAAACATACACTTTTGCGACTTTAACGCTACTTTGTCTACTCTATCAGGAATCTATTCTCACTATCGACATATTGTTGTCACAATTGTATGCCTTTCAGAGCTTTTTGTTCTTGTATTAGGAGATAGTCAAGTATTGAGTTGCACCGAAGCAGAAATATAAACAGCTATTATCATAACTCATATGCAGATACATACCCAGATCTATATTTCACCGTTAGGTGAAATTATTTTGCAAGCTGACCGGGAAAACAGAGAAACTAGGCAGACCTCATATGAACAGAGGTGGAGATTAATTTTAGCTGGAGCGCTAGATAAAAAGCAGAAGCCTGATTGCTTTACCTAGCAGTTGGAGGGTATGTTTCCTCAGGGAATCCGGTTCCAAGACCAGGTGGGCTAAGATCCTCTTCCTCCACTTCTGGAACCAACTATTGAATGGATAGTATTTCCAAGTATTTCAGTATTTTCCAAGTCACACAAAGAACAAAGGCAGTTGTGTTGGGTCCACAAGAAAAATAAAGGGGGGGGGGGGAAATCCACATAAGAGCAATTCCTTCCTACCAATAAATGCAGTACATGAACTGCTTCATCCCTTGAAACACACACAATATTTGCACCCATTACAAATACTGTTGTGTGTCAGCTATCTCTATCTTTAGTGTCCCTCCCTAGCATAGAAAGACGAGCTTTAGGAAGAATGTTCCACTGAACAAGAATCTTGTTTTCATAATTAGGAAAGTCCACCTGTTCCATTCACTAGAAAATGGAAGGAGCATAAGAATTGGAAATTGGTAGCAGTTGTAAGTTAGCACCTTTATTTTTATTTTCCAAAACACTGCCATTTGCGAATAAGATATAGACAAGACATTTCAAATAATGACTCTGCAATTTTAAAACCTTCCTGCCTTTTTAATATTAACAGCACTGTTGTACAGTCATACCTTGGCTCTCGAACGCCTTGGGAGTTGAAAGTTCCAGCTCCCAAACAATCAAAAACCGGAAGTGAGTGTTCCGGTTTTCAAACATTCTTTTTTTTTTTTTTATAAAGATATTTATTAGGGTTTTTTATAAAAAATACAAAAATAATAAACAACATTCCTTTTGTCTTAACAAATTTTCAAACCTTTTTGGACTTCCTCACGTTTCCCGTTCACACTTACATTGTCAATACATTTTTCCAAGCAAATTATCATGTAATTTATAGTCGCTCTTTTAAATGATAAATAACAATTCTTCAGCAATTTTTGTTTTCTAAAATCTCACTTATCTTCCAATTCAAATCCAGATTAGTGATGGCCAATTTTTTGTAATCAAGCACCCTTCTTAACATTCCACCAAATTACAATATTTTTGTAAATAAATCTTAAATTTCCTCCAGTCTTCTTCAATCTTTTCTTCTCCCAAGTCTCGGATTCTGCCGGTCATTTCCGCCAGTTGCATATAGTCCATCAGCTGCATCTGCCATTCTTCCAGTGTGGGTAAATCTTGAGTTTTCCAGTTCTTAGCGATAAGTATCCTTGCTGCCGTTGTAGCATACATAAAGAATGTTCGGTCCTTCTTTAACACCTTCTGGCCGACTATACCCAGGAGGAAGGCCTCTGGTTTCTTAGTGAAAGTATACTTAAATACTTTTTTCAGCTCGTTATATATCATTTCCCAGAAGGCCTTCACTTTCGGGCAAGTCCACCAGAGGTGAAAGAATGTTCCTTCATTTTCCTTACATTTCCAACATTTATTTTCGGACAAGTGGTATATTTTAGCAAGTTTAACAGGGGTCATGTACCATCTATATATCATTTTCATTACATTTTCCTTCAGAGCATTACATGCAGTGAAGTTCAGCCCAGTGGTCCACAACCTTTCCCAGTCTTCAAACATAATATTATACCCAATGTCCTGTGCCCATCTTATCATAGCAGATTTAACCATTTCATCTTGTGTGTTCCATTTCAACAGCAAGTTATACATTCTTGATAATATCTTACTCTTTGGTTCTAACAGTTCTGTCTCTAACTTCGATTTTTCCACCTGGAATCCTAACTTTTTGTCATTTTTAAAAACTTCTTTAATCTGAGCATAATGTAACCAGTCTAGCACTTTACCCTTCATTTTCTCCAAACTCTGCAATTTCCAATTGTCACCATCTTTTTCTAATATTTCCCAATACTTTGGCCAATTGGCCTCCATATTGAGTCTCTTCCGGGCCTTAGCCTCCAGAGGTGAAAGCCACCTTGGGGTTTTGTTTTCCAACAAGTCTTTGTATTTTGTCCAGACATTAAATACAGCTTTCCTGACAATATGGTTCTTAAAGGCCTTATTGGTCTTGACTTTATCATACCATAGATATGCATGCCAACCAAATGCATTGTTAAAACCTTCCAGATCCAACACATCCATGTCTTCAAGAAGTAGCCAGTCCTTGAGCCAGCAGAAAGCTGCTGCTTCATAGTACAGCTTTAAGTCCGGCAGGGCAAAGCCACCTCTTTCTTTCGCATCAGTTAGTATCTTAAACTTAATTCTAGGCTTTTTGCCCTGCCAGACAAATTTAGAAATATCTCTCTGCCACTTCCTGAAGCACTCCGTCTTATCCACAATTTGTAATGTTCCGGTTTTCAAACATTCTTTTGGAAGCCAAATGTCTGACAGGGCTTCCGCTGCTTCCGATTGGCTGTAGGAGCCTCCTGCAGCCACACTTGGGAAGTCAAATGTTTTGGAAGTCGAACAGACTTCCGGAACAGATTCTGTTCAACTTTCAAGGTACGACTGTATTTTAATTTTGGACCAATTAATGCATTTGACTCTGCACCATTTTACATTACATGATTAATCTTTATACACATATAGTTTGCTGGATTTACAAACACTATATTTTTCATAGGCTGTGCCTCCATGAGGCCATAATGTCCCATGCTTTTGACCACTTCAAATCCAACATTCAGGGAGTTAGACCCAGGCTCCCTGTAGCCTTTAATAATTCTGGGAGGTCCATCACTAGGTATATACTTGTGGTGGCCTTTCTTTTTTAAAAATATTAGTGTAATAGGTGGAGCTGTAACATTGATCTTTAAGGCATCATTTCCACATAAGCTAAAATTACAGGGAATATAAATAGATCCAGGAGGAAGAAATGAACTTTCCAGTGTTTTTTTTAAAATATAGAACAACTATAATTGTGATATGCTGAATGGCATTGATTCAAACATTCTGTGGCAGACTTTAGAAGCTTGTAAATAATATTAATTCAATACATGCACACATGCAAGTGCACACATACTTGTGTGTGCACGCATACACACAGGACTGCTAGAAACAATGCCAGCTCTTGGATAAGTTTGGGAAAGCACTACAAGAACATCAATTTAAGGGAGTTTAAATGGTCAAAACTCACACAACATGGAAAGTCTATTCTAAAGCCTATCTAGGTTGAGAACATCAGGTTTGAATGTTCTTCTTTCATTATTAAGGAATTCATACTTTTATAACCCCCTGGTCCCTAGTGAATAGAGTGCTTGTGAAAGTTTTGGCATTGCAGCACTGGAAACACAAGAGGTTCGTGGAACTGTTATCGCCTTTTTCGACCACTTGCTAAAAATGTGCTTGAAGAGGATTATCCCGCAGTCCATTAACCAGCCTCTATGCTGGGAGCAGCCATTCGTGTTACATTCAATTTCATAATGGTCTAGTGATTGGTTTTCCCCGTGTCCAAATGATACCTATGGTTAATCCAAGAAAAATATCTGAAGAAGAAGTGTGCATGCACACGAAAGCTCATACCAAGAACTGACTGAAGAAGTGTGCATGCACACGAAAGCTCATACCAAGAACTGACTTAGTTGGTCTTTAAGGTGCTACTGGAAGGATTTTTTTTTGTTTTGACCAAGAAAAATAGAAACTCACAGCTTCAAGTATACTTTGCATGGCTTCTTCTTCACATTATTTGTGTGTAAGGGAATAGAAGGGATGAGTACTTTATCAGGTAATGAAAGAATGTGCTGCATGCTGCAGTTTAATCTATAAAACTAGTTTGGAAAAATTAAGCATGTTTTCAAACAGGTGGGGAACCTTTAGCCCCCATCCCGGAAATGGTGCTGGACTGCAGCTAATGGTCATCGTCCCTGACCATTGGCTATTCTAGCTGTTGGGACGTCGTTGGAGCCCAACAAGAAGCCCACAAGTTGCTCATCTCTGCATTAAAATGTTTTTCAATGATGCAACACTACAAATGACAGCTTTCTAGAATCTTTATCTGAATGAAGAACATGCCACAAAGTGTGCATTTGAGCACCCAGATACAGCAAGAGTTGATGTGACCATGGGTGTCCCCTCCTGCTCTGCCCTAGTCCTCTCATTTGCCTATCTTTTCACCAGCAGTGGGGCAAAATGGGACTCCTGATGTCTACTTTTTTTTTTTCCCCCAAAATTTTTATTAGGTTTTTTTAATAAAAGAGATACAAAATTAAAAAACAGCATTGTTTGTGTCTTTACAAGATTTCATAACATCTTTGGACTTCCTCGCGTCATCCGCTCGCACTTACATTGTTCATAAAATTTTTCAAGCAAATTACCATCTTATTTGTAATCTTATAACCAATCATTACAATATAGTCTAATAATGCTCATCTAATTTAGTGATGGCCAATTGTTTATAATCAAGCATCCTTCTTAGCATTCCATCAAATTACAATAATTTTGTAAATAAATCTTAAATTTCTTCCAATCTTCTTCAATCCTTTCTTCTCCCAGGTCTCGAATTCTGCCAGTCATTTCCGCCAGCTGCATATAGTCCATCAGCTGCATCTGCCATTCTTCCAGCGTGGGTAGATCTTGAGTTTTCCAGTTCTTTGCGATGAGTATCCTTGCTGCCGTTGTTGCATACATAAAGAAAGTTCTGTCCTTCTTTGACACCTTCTGGCCGACAATACCCAGAAGGAAGGCCTCTGGTTTCTTAGTGAAAGTATACTTAAATACCTTTTTCAGTTCATTATATATCATTTCCCAGAAGGCCTTCACTTTAGGGCAAGTCCACCAGAGGTGAAAGAATGTTCCTTCATTTTCTTTACATTTCCAACATTTATTGTCAGACGAGTGGTATATTTTGGCAAGCTTAACTGGGGTCATGTACCATCTGTATATCATTTTCATTATATTTTCTTTCAAAGCATTACATGCAGTAAAGTTTAGCCCAGTGGTCCACAACCTTTCCCATTCCTCAAACATAATGTTATGCCCAATGTCCTGTGCCCACTTTATCATAGCCGATTTAACCATTTCGTCTTGTGTGTTCCATTTCAACAGCAAGTTATACATTCTTGAAAGTACCTTAGTCTTAGGTTCTAACAGTTCAGTTTCCAGCTTCGATTTCTCCACCTGGAACCCTAGCTTTTTGTCATTTTTAAAAACTTCTTTAATCTGAGCGTAATGTAACCAGTCTCGCACTTTATCCTTCATTTTTTCCATACTCTGCAATTTCCAGTTATTTCCATCTTTTTCTAATATTTCCCAATATTTTGGCCAATTGGCTTCCATATTGGGTCTTTTTCGGGCCTTAGCTTCCAGAGGTGAAAGCCACCTTGGGGTTTTATTTTCCAATAAGTCTTTATATTTTGTCCAGACATTAAACACTGCTTTTCTGACAATATGGTTCTTAAAGGCCTTATTGATCTTAACTTTGTCATACCATAAGTATGCATGCCAACCAAAATTATTATTAAACCCTTCCAGATCCAACACATCAGTGTCTTCGAGAAGTAGCCAGTCTTTTAGCCAGCAGAAAGCTGCGGCTTCATAATACAACCTTAAGTCTGGCAGGGCAAAGCCCCCTCTTTCCTTTGCGTCAGTCAATATCTTAAACTTAATTCTGGGCTTTTTGCCCTGCCAGACAAATTTAGAAATATCTCTCTGCCACTTCCGGAAGCATTCCGTCTTGTCTATAATCTGTAGTGTTTGAAACAAAAACAACATTTTTGGCAATACATTCATCTTAATAGCAGCAATTCGGCCTAACAAAGAAAGCTTCAATTTTGTCCAACTGTCCAAGTCTCTCTTAATTTCAGACCAGCATTTTTCATAATTTTCCTTAAATAGACTCAGATTTTTTGCTGTTATGTTCACCCCTAGGTACTTTACCTTTTTCACCAATGATAATTCTGTTTCTCTCTGAAACTGTTCTGATTCAATATCTGTCAAATTTTTCCCCAACACCTTAGTTTTCTGTTTGTTTAACTTAAATCCCGCCACCCGACCAAAATTGTCAATCAATTGTAAAACTCTTTTCGTACTAGATTCCGGCTCCTGCAGTGTCAAAACTAGGTCATCTGCAAAAGCTTTAAGTTTATATTGTTTCGCTCCGACCTGGATCCCTTGCACCAACCGGTCCCCTCTGATCAAGTTTAAGAGCACCTCCAGGACTGAGATAAATAACAAAGGGGAAATCGGGCAGCCTTGTCGTGTTCCTTTTTCAATTTTGAACTCTTCTGTTACCACATTATTAACAATCAATTTTGCTTTTTGTTCTGAATATATTGCGTCAATCCCATTTTCAAAACCCCTCCCCACTCCCATTTCTTTTAAATTTCCCTTCATAAATTTCCAAGAGATGTTGTCAAAGGCCTTCTCCGCATCTATAAAAATTAGCACTGCTTTAGTGTTTATGTCAGTTTGCAAAAGTTCCAAGACATCAGTAATGTTCCTTGTGTTAGCAAACATATGTCTGCCTGGGAGAAAGCCTGCTTGGTCTTTATGAATTACTTGACTTAAAACTCTTTTAAGTCTGTTTGCCAAAACATCAGCAAATATTTTGTAATCCACATTTAAAAGGGAGATGGGGCGGTAGTTCTTGAGCTGTGTCTTTTCAGTTTCTGATTTTGGTATCAATGTGATGAACGCTTCTTTCCACGATTCTGGCGCCTTCTTTCCCTCCATAATTTCATTGCTGACCTCCAGCAGTGGTTGGATCAAATAATCACTTAATGTCTTATAGTACTTGGAGGTCAAGCCGTCTGGCCCTGGAGATTTGCCCAATTTCAAGTTCTGAATGGCATGTTCAATCTCTTGTCGTGTTATTTTGCTGTTCAGGAGTAGTCTATTTTCTTGTGACAATTTTTTCAATCCGTTTTTCCTCAAAAATTGTTCAATCTCAACTTCATTCTGCGGCCCTTGAGTATATAATTTTTTAAAATATTTTTGAAAACACTTTCTAATCTCCACGGGGTTCTGTATACTTCTTCCTTCAATTTCCAGATTTGTTACTATGTTCAATTTTTGTCTCTTCTTCAACTGCCAGGCCAGCAGTTTCCCACATTTATTTGCCGATTCAAACGTTTTTTGTTTCATTGATTTAATCTTCCATTCTATTTCCTGGTTTATCAGTTTTGAATATTGTGCCTGATGAAGTTTAATTTCTCTCAAAATCGGCTGTGACTTCGGATTGGCTCTTAGCTTCTTCTCTAGTTCTTTAATTTTCTCCAGAATCTTGTCTTTCTTTTCATTTTGTGTCCTTTTCCTTATGGCATTCTGTTGTATCAAGAACCCTCTCATCACAGCTTTGCTTGCGTCCCAAATTGTTCTTTTTTCCACCGCGGTGTTCAGGTTTATTTCAAAATAGTCCTTTATAACTTTTTGGGCCTTCTTAATGATCTCCTGATTTCTAAACAAATTGTCATTCATCTTCCATCTAAAGGAGCCGGTTGGTAATAATGTCATGTCCATTTTCAAGGCATTATGGTCGGAGCAGGTTTTTGGGCAGATTTCCACTTTCCTGACCTTAGGTGCCAGACCTCTAGTAATCCAAATTTGGTCGATTCTTGTCCAAGTCAGTTGAGCCTCAGAGAAAAATGTTCCTTCTTTTCCTAGGGGGTTCTTGATTCTCCATATGTCAATCCAGCCCATATTTTCTGTCATTTCAAAAAAGGTCTTTGGTAGTCTGCCATCTTTGGTAACTTTTTGACTTTGCGACTTATCCATGTTAGTTGATACAATCCCATTCATATCTCCCATCATTATGATGTTGTCATAGTCTAGATATTCCAGCATGCTTTCATGCAACTTCTTATAAAATTCCGATTTCCCATCATTTGGTGCATAGATTCCTAATATCAAAATTTTTTCTCCTTGATATTGTATTTCAATTGCCAAAATTCTGCCATGTTCATCTTTAAATAAGAATTTAGGTGAAAGGCTCTCTTTTGCATATATCACCACTCCTCTCTTCTTCACTATGTCTGAAGATATAAATTCTTGGCCAAGTCTCTTATTTATCAGCACTTTTCTGTGGAGCCTAGTCACGTGGGTTTCTTGCAGGCAAATAATGTCCAATTGTTCCTTTTTTAATATGTGAAAAATTTTCCTCCTTTTCTCCGGAATGTTGCAGCCATTTATATTCCAACTCAGAAGTTGCAGAGACATCCTGGATAGATCTGGTTATTTTTCTGGGGGTGGTACCTTTTTCGCTGAATCTTCAGAATCCAAGGGTGCAGGTACCTCTGGTGTTTCGAGCTCCGATGGTAATCCAAGTTTTTTATGAAGGTCCTCTCCGTATTGGTTCAGAAATTTGTCTCTGTCTTCCAATGTTCTAATTTTGATCTTCCTCCCTCTGAAAGTAAAAGATAGTCCTTGTGGAAAATCCCACCTAAAGATGATGGCGTTGCTCCTCAAAAGTCTTGCTAATTCCAAATATTCCGATCTCAAATCCAAAAGCTGTTTGGGAACGTCCTTGTATAACTCAATCCTCTTATCTAAAATGTCCAGTGACTTTCCGTAGTGTAGGCCCAAAATCTTGTCCCTCTCCTCCTTTGATCTCAGTGATATCAAACAGTCTCTGGGCTTGTCTTTTTTTGTCAGTCTTCCAAGTCTGAAAGCTGATGTAATCTTAAAGTCCGTCTCTTCTAGGTTCCAGTGCTTGGAAAATATTTTGGTCAGAAACTCAGCCAGGTTGTCCTCTTCCACTTCGGGTATCGATCTAATCCTTAAGTTGGTCTCCCTACTTCTCAGTTCAATCATCGAGAGATAGGTCTGATGTTCACCAACTTGTTTGTTGAGTGGCCTCACCTCTTTTTCTAACTTTCCCAGCCTTTGGCTGGTGTCTTCAACCAATTTTCTGTTCTCCCCTGTAGCTCCCTTCAATTCTGCAATTGTTTCCACGTTCTGTGCCACTTGTCCAGCTAATTTATTTAAACATTCGGTGTTTTGGTCTATTTTAAAAGTTTGCTCATCAGCTTTTTTATCCAAGGATTCCACTTTCTTATCCAAAGATTCCAATTTTTCATATATTTTTTCTAAAATGGAGGCAGCTGTTCCTGAGGCCATATCTTCCAATTGTAGTTCCTCTGTTTCTCCTTCCCCTGCACGTGGCAGAGAAGCTGCTGCTTCCTCAGAGAGCACAGTGGGTACCGAAGATCTGCGTTGCTGCAAGGCTGAGGCTAAAGTTGTTTGTCTAGTTCGCGGTCTTTGTTCTTTTTCCTTTTCTTTTGGCTCCTTTTTCTTTGCGCCACTCATTCCAAATTTATCTAAGGCTCAAGGTCAAGCTGAGTTGTTCCCATGAGAAAAAGACAGCCCAGATGGTAACATTCAACCAGGAGACCGGGAAACAGAAAGTATGAGGATGTCACTGCTGTAAAGTCCAAAACCTCTAGGGGGAGCTTAAAAAGTCTTTCAGAAGGGAATCAATAAATACAGTTCACAGAGAAAACAAAACCCATGTCCAAAAGCCTTCAAATGCTAAATCTTCAGCAGAGTTGGTTTTACAAAAACACAATGTTTCAAGCCGTGCTTGCTGGTACCTCATAAGATGTCAAAGTAGCAAAGTCCAAGCCCCTCAGATTTTTTCCAAATTTTGTTTCAAAGTATTTATGTCTGCAGGCTGACTGCTACTGTTGCCAGGCAGTTCCAGCACCTGGGTTTCCTTTTTTAAAATGTAGATTCCTCAGAGAAAGATCCTACAGTCCAAATCTTAGCATAAATCCAATGCTTAAAATCCTTTTCTGCATTAAAGTGATGCACTGAATGCTCAAATCCAAATTGTAAAAGAGTTCATTCACTGCCTCCACTCCTCCTGCTCTTTGCTTTGAAGTTTAGTGTGAGCGGAAGACGGACTTCCTTTTTTTACGTCCTCCGCTTTCAGCCAAATTCAGGAGCTTTGATCTTTAAGCTTAATTAAAAGTCCTTATTACTCACGGGTTGCTGCTTTCCAAGGTGCCAATTCAAGGAAGAAAGGTCAGCGCTCACCGGCAACGGCTTTGCGGCTTCACTCCGCCGATTGCGGAACGACCCTCAGCGCCGCAGCCTCCTCCACGATCCAGAGCCCCTTACGGGGTTCCTTCTGCGTTTTGGGGGCTGCTTCTGGCGCCCGCCGGGTCCCAAGACCGCAGGCTTCTGCCGCCTGCGGTTTTCCGATGTGGGTCTCCGCTTCGCCGTAGCGGACGACCCGTTTTCGCGCGGAGCACCCTTCCCGGTTAGGAAAGGGCAGCCATTACCCTTCGCGCCGCCTCCGGAAGTCTCCTGATGTCTACTTTAGGCAGAAGAAAAGGGTAGGCAGAAGGACCAGTGGAAGAATCAGCTGGGGCTTCCTCCTCTCCTACTTGGTCTAGGAGGTCTAAAAGTTGATGCAGATTTTCAGGCCTCCAATCCAACAGCCATCTTTGCAAGATCTTACGTGTCGATTCTCATTCCTGTGTTTTTCATGCAGTGCTTATAGTTCATCTAACCCGCTGAAATTTACTTGTATGATGATCCATACAAGAGAGCTCTTTGTGATAGCTTTATCAATATGAGGAAGAAAACTTGTGTGCCATCAGTTGGTCATAAGACAAAATGATCATAGGATTGGGTTAGCAGCTTAATTCGCAAGGACTGAATCCACCTGCACTATGGATGGGAAAAGCTGGCCCCATGTTACCACAAAAATATGGAGATGTCTCAAGTACTGAATGAGGAAAACGATCATGCTTATTGTGTTGAAAGGGACAATACAAATTAAGGAGTGTTCCTATTCAGAATGTGACA
This sequence comes from Podarcis gaigeae, assembly GCF_964106915.1. Taxonomy (NCBI): domain Eukaryota; kingdom Metazoa; phylum Chordata; class Lepidosauria; order Squamata; family Lacertidae; genus Podarcis; species Podarcis gaigeae. Next base: position 58,638,631 of record NC_139683.1, on the reverse strand, counting down.
CAATTCCTTTTCCTATGACAGAGAGGCAGTGGGTATGCTTCCACTTGAGAAGAAAATGAAAATATCCAGAGCCTGCCCATTTTGAAGCAAAGCAGAGGAAAGCTAAATGGACTGTGTTTGCATCGTTACATATATGGATAGGAAAAGGGGAATGACATATCTGTCAAATAAATGTAGTCTAGAGTGTTATTCAATGAACGAATGCCCTTTAATCCAGCACTGATAAGTGTAATTTAGGAAACCCACACAAGTGAATTTGCCATATCATCTCATTGGGTATAAGAGGGAGGCAGCCTAATTTCCTTGATATTTTGCATTATAGAATTAGGAATATGGATTGCGTTAAACACTGTGATTATTGCTTTTAAAGAGACTTTTGCCGGCAATGGAACCAAAAAAAGTAATTGTCTCAGGCTGGTTTTAATGACAATAGGTATAAATAGTAATCTAATTATACTTGGGAGAGATTTATAGCTCTAATTACTACTAGTTTAAAATTGCAAAGGGATTGACACGAGCAATCAACACATTCCATGCTGTGAATCCATCTTGCTATTGTAAAAGCTACCTGCCAATTGCTTGTCAGTGGAATGATATGCCATGCTGCACACATTATTTCAGGAATTAGCAATACAACAGCTCCATATGCATAAATGTTATCTGTTCAGTTGAATGGTAAAATGTAGAGCCCAGAGGTTATAACATTCGCAATCGGGGTCTTGCAATTATGTGATTTTTTCTCTCTTTCCCTCTTATATTGGCTTTTTATCTGCCTGATGCAATATGAGCTAATTTCAGGGGGCTCAGCTCTCCAGGTGACAGTAACTTGCTGTAAGTGAACTATCTCTGAACGTGTTTTTTCATACCTAGAAGATTCGATACAGGTCCCCAACAACATAAGCTTGCTGGTTATTACAGGAGATGGGTGTGATTGATTTAACTTAACCTTTTTCCTCTTTCAGGTGCACACATCATATATATCTTTCCATGCACTTCCTTGAGTATAACATATGCGCCTAATGCGCTCAGGCAGTTGAACACTTACTTTTGTTTACCACATAAAAATAGATGCAAAACACAAATGCCTCTTCTTTTAAAGGTACCCCTGCCCGTACGGGCCAGTCGTGTCCGACTCTAGGGTTGTGCGCCCATCTCACTTAAGAGGCCGGGGGCCAGCGCTGTCTGAAGACACTTCCGGGTCACGTGGCCAGCGTGACGAAGCTGCTCTGGCGAGCCAGCACCAGAGCAGCACACAGAAACGCCGTTTACCTTCCCGCTATAAAGCGGTACCTATTTATCTACTTGCACTTAGGGGTGCTTTCGAACTGCTAGGTGGGCAGGAGCTGGGACCGAAAGACAGGAGCTCACCCCGCCGTGGGGATTCGAACCGCCGACCATGCGATCGGCAAGTCCTAGGCACTGAGGTTTTACCCACAGCGCCACCCGCGTCCCTTACCTTGCACTATTCTCTTAGAATCATAGAATCATAGAGTTGGAAGAAACCACAAGGACCATCGAGTCCAACCCCCTGCCAAGCAGGAAACACCATCAGAGCACTCCTGACATATGGTTGTCAAGCCTCTGCTTAAAGACCTCCAAAGAAGGAGACTCCACCACACTCCTTGGCAGCAAATTCCACTGTTGAACAGCTCTTACTGTCAGGAAGTTCTTCCTAATGTTTAGGTGGAATCTTCTTTCTTGTATTTTGGATCCATTGCTCCGTGTCCGCTTCTCTGGAGCAGCAGAAAACAACCTTTCTCCCTCCTCTATGTGACATCCTTTTATATATTTGAACATGGCTATCATATCACCCCTTAACCTCCTCTTCTCCAGGCTAAACATGCCCAGCTCCCTTAGCCGTTCCTCATAAGGCATCATTTCCAGGCCTTTGACCATTTTGGTTGCCCTCCTCTGGACACGTTCCAGTTTGTCAGTGTCCTTCTTGAACTGTGGTGCCCAGAACTGGACACAGTTCTTCTTTTACCTTGCACTGTTCTCTCCTGGCCACTTGGCTGGCAAGGACCAGGGCAGGCTTTATGCATTATAAATTGTAGACACGCTGACTTTCTTCAGTGTACATTAGGTAGCCAAGTGAAGCTGAGGACAGGGCTGCTGCACCTTTAATAGAGTGCAGAAGAAGGAATTTCGGCAGATGTTGCTGGTCATGCCAACTCTACCTGCTGAAATTTCTTCATAGCTATTCATGCTATAGGACCATGGTTCTCTTTTTCACCAGTCTACCGTAGGGACTATGGGAAGAGTCCAAGGGGGGGGAAAAGGCTGTAAGCCTGCTTAGATCCAGCTCAGATGCAACAAATCAGACAAGAGGAGCCAAAAGTTTCTCCAGATCAACAGCTGCTTCCGCACCCCATTCTGTGCATTTTCCTTCCATTCTATGACTTCATTTCAATCAATTTCAAGTTTGTTCCAAGTGGGTCTCATTCTTAAGAAGTTACCATTGTGAGAAATTTGTGGTACTATTGGTGTTTCATCATTTTAGTGCTTAATAAGCTTGAGTCTGCTGTTAAACACATATGTTAAGTTTTGAATGGACTTTCCTTCTCAATATCAGGTGTCTCCAGAAGTCAGTCTCCTTTATTCCAGCTACATAAGCCAGTCAAGAACTTTCATCTACAGTGCTCCTAAATACACCATTATAACACTATTAATATTTCTTATTTTTATAGATCCATCTCGGGGTATCCAAAACAAAAGACACTTAGAGAGCCTGCCCCCCCCTTCAGAACGTGCCCAAGATAAGCTCATCTAATTGCTTGCATTTTCAGCACAGCTGTGTGCAATTAGGCTCACTTCAAGATCCCTAACCATTTAACGTCTCTCTCCACCCATTTTCACAATATGGCATAAGCGTCCACAGTGAAAGCTGAAAGCTTTCCATCTTTATTCCATATAATTATTGCTCTTGAATGCTGCTTCTTTCTATGAGAAAATTCTACATTTCTATTGAAGTATTGTAGTTCAGTACTACTGCCAAATACTGTGAGATGCCCATAATGGAATAAGATTCTCCCCATTGCCCCACAAAGCAAAACAAACACCCGCCTTGCTTTAGCCATAGAGTCTGCTAAAACAATGGCATATCATTGGAGTCTTTGAAATTTCAGCAGTTTTATGCATGGAGCATGGAGCCTACATACGACAGCTTGGGAACTGTGGAATCTATAGCAGGCCTCTCTTATAATACACCCACATACATAAACACACATCATTCCGTAAACCTCCCAACCACTATACTCCTCTGGTATTTGGGGTTAAATTATGCTTCTACTGGCACACTGGTTTATTTTCAGTTGTTTGAAGCATTTATTCACTTAGCATTATTTGCTATGTCAGTGCTCATTTCCATGTTCCTTAATATGCAGTGTGAAGGCTTTTGACATCTTATAAGGAGGAGATTTGCGAAGGATAATTTTTATGCATTTTCCCCTGGCGATTGTTAAAGCATCATTTTACTCGCCACCATCTACCACACATGTCAAATGACATTATTTCTGAATTACCCACAACTCCTTACTTATCCGTCAGATTCCATTTATGAAATGCTTCCCATAAAATATCAGGAAGTGATTTCACAGTAAATCACCAACTATATATCACCAACTTCCTCTCTGCCCAGAACATTGGAGGCTAGACACCACACCCCCTCTACAGTATTTATAGGAACTCAAACATTGAGATCCCGCTCTGTTCCAGTAACAAGAAGCCGAAAGCACCAGCCTGAAGATGACGAGTGAGACCTCGTCGAAACGTCGCCTAGACACCCCAACTTTTACACGGGAAGACACCCGAGGACACCAAAACCTGCATATATATATATATATATATATATATATATATATATATATATACACACATCCAATTCCATATAGAAAAACAAAAACAATTCCGTATGTGAGAAACATTTCAAATCCAGCACAGATGCAGACACAGTTCTTTAAGTGCAGAAAGATCTACACTTATAAGACTTGTTGAAAAAGAAATGACTTCAGTAGGTGCCGAAAAGAAAAGACAAGAGAGATGGACCATTTGAATCCCTTCCAATCGGGATTCAGGCCTCACCATGGGACTGAAACTGCCTTGGTCGCGCTGGTTGATGATCTCCGGCGGGCTAGGGACAAAGGTGAGAGCTGTTTCCTAGTTCTGCTGGATCTCTCAGCGGCCTTTGACACCATCGACCATAACATCATTCTGGACCGTCTAGAGGGGCTGGGAGCTGGGGGCACTGTCATACAGAGGTTCCGCTCCTTCCTCCTGGGCCGTGTCCAGAAAGTGGTGGTGGGGGTGAGTGTTCAGACCCCTGGGCTCTCACTTGTGGAGTGCCTCAGGGTTCTGTCCTCTCTCCCATGCTTTTTAATATCAATATGAAGCCGCTGGGAGAGATCATCAGGGGGTTTGGACTGGGTGTTCATCAGTATGCAGATGACACCCAGCTCTACCTCTCCTTTAAATCAGAACCAGTGAAGGCGGTGAAGGTCCTGTGTGAGTGCCTGGAGGCGGTTGGAGGTTGGATGGCGGCTAACAGATTGAGGTTGAATCCTGACAAGACAGAAGTACTGTTTTTGGGGGACAGGAGGCGGGCTGGTGTGGAGGATTCCCTGGTCCTGAATGGGGTAACTGTGCCCCTGAAGGATCAGGTGCGCAGCCTGGGAGTCATTTTGGACTCACAGCTGTCCATGGAGGCACAGGTTAACTCTGTGTCCAGGGCAGCTGTCTACCAGCTCCACCTGGTACGCAGGCTAAGACCCTACCTCCCCGCGGACTGTCTCGCCAGAGTGGTGCATGCTCTAGTTATCTCACGCTTGGACTACTGCAACGTGCTCTATGTGGGGCTACCTTTGAAGGTGACCTGGAAACTGCAATTAATCCAGAATGCGGCAGCTAGACTGGTGACTGGGAGTGGCCGCTGGGACCACATAACACCGGTTCTGAGAGATCTGCATTGGCTCCCAGTACGTTTCCGAGCACGATTCAAAATGTTGGTGCTGACCTTTAAAGCCCTAAACGGCCTCGGTCCTGTATACCTGAAGGAGCGTCTCCACCCCCATCGTTCAGCCCGGACACTGAGATCCAGCGCCGAGGGCCTTCTGGCGGTTCCCTCATTGCGAGAAGTGAGGCTACAGGGAACCAGACAGAGGGCCTTCTTGGTAGTGGCACCCGCCCTGTGGAACGCCCTCCCATCAGATGTCAAAGAGATAAAGAATTACCTGACATTCAGAAGACATCTTAAGGCAGCCCTGTTCAGGGAGGTTTTTTAATATGTAATGCTGTACTGTTTTTAACACTGATTGGGAGCCGCCCAGAGTGGCTGGGGAAACTCAGCCAGATGGGCGGGGTATAAATAATAAATTATTATTATTATTATTATTACTGATATGTTAAGAGAAGGAGTTCAATTCCTGTATGATATGGAACAGATGAGATGATACTCATAAGGGCCCCTCTTCTGCACAGCACAGTGATTGGGTATATAAGGGATGGAACAATCTTTCAGATATCCTGGGTCCCAAGCTTTATAGGGCTTGGCACTGGCAAACAAAGAGCTTGAACTTGGCTCAGCAGCTAAGTGGCAGCCAGAGGCAACTTCTAACAGCAGCAGATAATCTATAAATACACTGTGAGTATATATATATATATTTCCTGATGGTTATTGCTTTGTTTCTCTCATTGCTTTTCAGAGGATGGATGACTGACAGAGAAGTGGGAAGGATGGTCCATGGACCACCAACTGCCCAGCCATTGCTCACTCTCAAAATCTCTTCCTAGGAGGGGAAGGAAAATGAGCTACCTCTCACCAGCCTATGCAACAACAAGCTCCTTTCTTCTCTCGCCTCACACACCTTCACATCAGAAGTGGCCGTTCCATCCTCAAGTGTGTTGAATGTTCCCATGGTCAACATTTCACCTTTAATGGTTTAGCAGGCCCATCTTGTGTGGAGGTAGCAGGATCAATCTGCCATGAACCTCCAGAGAAGCCTCATCGTGAGAATCCCACACCTTTGCAAGGTTGTACTCCCCACCCCCAGGGACGCAGGTGGCGCTGTGGGTTAAAGCCTCAGCGCCTAGGACTTGCCGATCAAAAGGTCGGCGGTTCGAATCTCTGCGGCGGGGTGCGCTCCCGCTGCTCGGTCCCAGCGCCTGCCAACCTAGCAGTTCGAAAGCACCTCCGGGTGCAAGTAGATAAATAGGGACCGCTTACCAGCGGGAAGGTAAACGGCGTTTCCGTGTGCGGCTCTGGCTCGCCAGAGCAGCGATGTCACGCTGGCCACGTGACCCGGAAGTGTCTCCGGACAGCGCTGGCCCCTGGCCTCTTAAGTGAGATGGGCGCACAACCCCAGAGTCTGTCAAGACTGGCCCGTATGGGCAGGGGTACCTTTACCTTTACCTTTACCTTACTCCCCACCCCCAATGATAACAATACTTAACAAGGCTTAGTATATTTCCATAAAATAAATTGTAAGGTATCATCAACAATAATCCAGAAAAAGAAAACATATCCAAACGACACATGAAGTTACACCAAACAACACATAAGGAAGAAAAAAGGCTCATGCTTCCATGTTCCAATATGTTATAACTATACTAAATTTCTCAACAAATCCATTGTCTGCTTGACTACCTTTTCTGTGTCTGTTATTTTTAACATACATGTCATATATATGCTAGATCCTCAGTAGTAATCCCATTCCTGCACAATTATACTTGCATCAACTTCCAAGAAATCACTTCCCATAGTATTTTGCTGAGCCTCTGGAAAGCTCTGAGAAGCTTTTGATTTGAAAAGTTTTTCCTATTTCTACTGTATATACTGTTTCTATATCTATTCAAATTCCAATCCACCTTACAATGGGCTATGAAGAATGGGGAGCACATTTTTAGTCTCCTTTCTCATAGACCCTCTAGGTTATTTAATTCTTTCCTGCATCATGACCAAATCTTCTATACCAGAGTCATCTGAAGGCATGAACTCCTTTTGTACTGCAGATTAGAAGGAATGCTGTTTGTATCTCAGGGACAGCTGTGAACAGGCAATGTTTCAGTCCTAGTGTAGCTGTGGAAGCCAAAGAACAGCTGAAAGGACTTTTGGGATTTTGGTGCCACAACTTGCCACCTGTCCTTGCTTCAAGACCAGTGTTTGTAATGAATGTGCTCATTTCAACAAAGTTAACTGAACTAATTTTTACAAAATCTCCGAACTACACCTGAAAGTAGTTTCCATAATAAAGTATTGGTGAGTTAAGTGCATTTATAAGACCTCTGACAGCTCCATCTCCTTGCTTCAACTCCTCATGTTGGCAGAACCCCCAGCCTGACCAGACTCACTAGAAATTCTCCAAAGTGCCTGATCTGATTATTTGAACTTCCTAGGAAACTCTCCAATTTAAATGTGTGGTATGAATGTGACCTCAGTCTGATGTGTGTTGATGTACTGTGACTACCCCTGGAATGATGCTAACTGCTGAGCTTTTGCTGAATAAGTCCCTGGCCCTTGGAAAACAAAGTAATTTTAATGCAAAATTCAATCCTCTTTTGTTCCCTTGTATTTGCGATGTTTAATTCCCCCACCCCATTTTTTGTTTTGCCATCCTAAATGTAAGGTGAACACATTATATTTTCTCTGAATTGAAATTCAGGAACCGATTTTGCCTTTCCTAAAGATGACAGTTTCGAAGGAACAATGCTTAGAATTCCTAGAGCGTTTATTAGGTTTCCTGCAACTTTGCCAATGGACTATTTGCTAAGTGTAAAGCATGTTGTTGACTCTCCCATAAGCATGTAGTCTGGTAGTGCTGCTGAAAAATCAGTGTGGACTGACAATAACTTTAAAAATTCATCTGCTGCAAGCTCAGAGGCTGAGCCCTGTGAATAGGCCCTTATTTTTCTGGCCACCACTGCGTTTATTAAGCAAAGCTATCTGACAGTGTGTCTCCCCTCACTAGAGAGCCATTCTGAATGCTGAAACACTTCATCAGGTCTAATATGCTATATATTTTCTGCAATTGCAACTCAGCTTCATTTTTGTGTGTGCCCTATTTGTTGGGAAAGATCGCAGTGAGGATATTCAATGAATTAGGATTCTAATGCAGAGGATTTCTTTGTGGGCTTCTGCTGGGAAGCGAGCAAGTAAATTGCATGACAGAATTGAGACTTATAAATTTGTAATAGGTCTCACACTGTGCAGGTGCCTGAGCAAAAGAAAGTATATCTAGAATAGAACAGGAACATTCAATGCACAGGGAACAACTGTCTGCCCTGCTTCTGACCTTTCCTAGCTGTCTGGTTAAGAAGGTGGCTTGGAAACTGGTGAATCTCATCTTCCTAGTTCAAAGCATAATTCATGATAATCAGTAGGAAGAACAGGAAAAAGGGAAGAGGGAAAAATGGTCAAGGAAGTTAAAACTTTATCCCTCCTTCTGCTACATTCCAGTTAATGCCATGTGCTAACCAAGTCCTCATTTCTGGAACTTCAGTGCTTTATTTCTGAAGCTAATCATGAAGCCACCTTATAGCTTTTGGTTTTGCAACCATTTCCCTAAGAGCTCTGGTCAGAATTCCAGTTCTTCAGAAATCTCTCCCTGGTCTGCCTCTAGGTTTTTCAGTCACAGAATCACTGATTGGACTTGATTCACTAAAACTTGCCCACATATATATTTTACCAAATTTTCTTAGAAGGACCCTGTGCAGCTTCAAAGAAAAATTTACTAGCCTGGCTGTGTGTGCATGTTTACTTTTAACATATCTCACAAAAACTTCATCAGCTTGCCTTTGCATGCTTCAATCTATCCCCCCTAAAATGTTTAGTTTTCTCGTTTATGGGAATTCCCAGCACATACATTGCCTGAACAAAAGGGGGAGCTGGAAAATATTCCCTATTTCCAAGTGAATTTTGTGCCAAATGGATTTAACTTATCTCTATGATGTAAATTGTTTGTTTCTGCTCACTTACTACCCTGAGAGTTTCCCCTTCAACTCAGCCTTTGGAAGCCTAGATTGAATTCCAGCATGGGTGGCATAAATTTTCAATGAAACATCCTCCATGAAAAGTTGTCAGTCTCTGTTTCAAATATGGCAGTTCTGGGCTTATCTACCTTGTCAGAGCTCAAAAGGGACCAGTTTGTTCCCTTTTTCTTCCCTACCTTGCTGTTACCTCATTTAGAAACCCATTTTTTGCCACTCCTATCGCATCATTACTTTCCTATTGGCAAGCAGTCCTTACTGTGGTTGTTATGGGGAAGGGGAAAAAGAAACCAAAAGATTTTTTTTTATTAAAAAAACAACTTTCCTAAAGCAGCTCTCTTACCTGTCACATCTGAATTTCATTAGTGTTGGCAGAAAAGCATGATGGTTCTTAATTGAAGATTCACACCTGTGGTATGACAGCAGCTGATTCTTTTTTTCAGGCTACCTTCAGGCCTCTCCTCAGCTTGCTGCTGCTCTGAAGATTGGTATTTATTGGGAGAGAAGCATTTATTTAATAAAAAGGCTTTTCAAGGCAATGCTCATTTTCAAGGTGCACAAGCTTTCTCTTATTTATTGTGTGAACCTCTTCATATGAACCTTAAACACATTCAACTAAAGCAGAAGAAAGAGCCTCTGGGCCATTTCAAGAGGCCTCAATTTCCCCTCACGACACCCTTCAATGTTGCTTTCACAGCCCAGAGATGACTTAAGCTTTCTTCACCTGTTCCATTGCTCACAGTTGGTTCATCAGTGGTTGCAGTAGCGCAGAACTGATATCCTAGACTGATTTTGACGCACCTGCACAATATTTGACAAAAATAGGTAGACATCTTTGACATCAACCCTCAAGTACACCCCACTAGATAAATACCATATTTTTTGCTCTATAAGACTCACTTTTCCCTCCTAAAAAGTAAGGGGAAATGTGTGTGTGTCTTATGGAGCGAATGCAGGCTGTGTAGCTATCTCAGAAGCCAGAACATCAAGAGGGATTGCTGCTTTCACTGCACAGCGATCCTTCTTGCTGTTCTGGCTTCTGAGATTCAGAATATTTTTTTTCTTGTTTTCCTCCTCCAAAAACTAGGTGTGTCTTGTGGTCTGGTGCGTCTTATAGAGCGAAAAATACAATACTTGTGGCTGTGGGGTATAGCTATGCTTTCCACTATAGCTACGAAGTATAACATGCCATGTGATATACGCACCTAGCGCGGACGCTTCTTGAAAGACACTGCTTCTTCTCTTTTTACAAGTACTTAAAATATATATATATCCAAGAGCAGGACTATGAAACTCTTTGCTGTCTTCTACAGAAGTTTGCAATTGTACCATTGGTAGGGGGTTGCTATGCAATATGTATATATGTTTGAAATTTGTATACCGTCTTTCATCTGAAGATCACGGGACAGTTCACAATACGATTTCTGATTTACCTTGTTTGTTCAGAAGCAGCTTCTACTGTAATCCCCCCCCCCAAAAAATAAATGTTTAGGAGTACTCTCAGTCTGTCTGTGACTCAGGAAACACCATGACAGGAAATGAGGTCGCCATCGGGGGTAGCAACAGAACTGACGATTCACTGTGCTAGAGAAAAAACTAAAAATGTTTTTAAAATTAGCTTCTTTTCCCATTAGATTCAGAAAATGTTTGAAGGTATCTCTCCCCCCCCCCCCGAAAAAAAGCACTGCTGTAAACTATGGGACATACCTTCAGACAAATGTTTTTAGGACTGGTGTGAAAAGTAAGAATAATTTCAAGACTGTCGTTTCAACAGCAGTCATATTGATTTTGCTTGGAAATGGACAGAACATGTACGCATGTATCTTTTCATTTATTCACCATGGGTTTTATATTGTGGTGTTTTTCCATGGTTCAGCAGGATATTAGAATGTTTGCTTTCTGTTGGTTTGATTTATAGAAAGACTGCTTAATGCTATTTTGGTAAATAATGCCATGTTTCCTTTAGAGAAGATGAATATAGCCTGTTGCTAAATTAAGGGCTTGCTATTACATGGAGATCTTTCATATGGTCACAGGAAAGCTGCTTAGCAAGCACCTGGATGAGAAGTGTTAGGTCAGGAGATGGGCCTCCAGCACTCAATATTAAAAATACAGGGCCGTTCTGACATTTTTTAATCTACCAAGGATTTAAAATGTGCCTCTTACATGCATTTATACATTCACTAACATGAATGAATTAAATGGGCTTGTTCCACTGTGAGCTGAATAGTAGTTTGAACTTTCTACAGACTGAATAGTTACCATTGAAAAATGTAGCCAGCAAATCATCCATATATATTGTATTCAGACTTGATTTCACAGCTTTATCATGTATTATTTAGCAAAAGTAGAAGAGTGAGAGAGAGTGCACAAGAGAAAGTAAAGGAGAGGGGAACTTTGCACTAGCTGGGAGAGTGTAAAAAAGGTAAATAAATAGTTAAATGATACTGTAATTAACCCAGAAGAAATAAAAGTCAATTTTAACAAGAGGGAAATGCGAGATTATATGTGTCTGAAATTATCAGAATTTGAAAGCCACTGTGAATGTTGCTTCCTGCTAAGCATTTCAACATGTCTTAGCAATTTCTCAGATCCACTGATTACTATGCTTATGAAGACACTCTCCTCTTTAATCCGGGGCATTTTAAGAGCATACATCCATATTCCCAGCTGCGTGCAGTGCAGTCCAGTTACTACAGCAGTAATGCTCATTAAATATGTATTAAAGAGAGTTTGATGCACAATAAGGTATCTGTGCAGACAAGCTTAAAGGATATATGCTATTTCTTTCCATTTGGAGTATTTTAGACTTCCTCACAACCTGATCCCACCCCCCATCTCTATCCCAGGCCAATGCTTTTGGGAGAGTTAAGGTTAAGATTTTAAACCAGAGAAAGAGACTGATCTACACGCTAGGAGTTTTAGCAGTTTCATAAGTCCACATGGTTTGTTCATTAAGCCATAGCTTTGATGTGTGATAACATTTTTTTTTTTTTAAATGAGCTGGATTGCATGCTCTGAGCACATGTCGGCTTAGCCTCAGGAATTTCAAAGCTCAGAACAATGAGACTAGTGTAAAACCACTGTAGTACATCATTTGCCAGCTAGTACAGCTATAAAATTCTTTTTTGTCATTGTAAAATCTCATTTGATGTTTCATTTCATGAAGAAAAAACGGTGTGTGGCGCAGCGCTAAGGTACTAAAGTAGCCATGACATCTGTGAAATCTCTCTGAAGGTAACAGTGGTATGCATCCTCCTTTGGGTGATGCAGCTAAAGAGAATTGATCTCACAAGCTCAAGCTTGCTAAAACAGATGATTTTGCAGTGACCTTCAAATAAAATTATTTTACTGAAAATGCATTTTTCACAAATATTTCCTCTGGATCTCTGGCTAACAATGGGATAGTCGAGCTGCAGATCTGGGACAATGTGACATCTTTGCTGCAAACATCAGTAAAAGCCTATTTGCAATACCTAAAAAAGAAACACAACACTGGCATACAAACTAGGGGCAGATTTTCTCAAAATGGATCAAAATAGAATATTAGCAGCTTCGTACACAGCTTGATTTGGAAATCTGAAGTTTTGAAATTAGTGGCTAAACTCAGTGCAGTTTTGAAAGGTCCAGTCTGCCATCTTGATTCAAAATGGCACCTAATTGTTTCCTAACACAGACCTTGATCTCAAGAACCATCATGCAAAATTTGCTTATGAATTCTTGGCGAGGTATCTATAGCGAACTAGCATGTCCAAACCTATACTTGGATTGCAGCTCTCTGCACATACACCATGACCTGTAAACGTAGCTTATGTTGTACATGATGTGGTTTGTTGGAGAGAGCTAAAACATGAGTCCAAATGGGGATGACACACAAAGTTGAACCATGGCTTAATGCAGCAGCAGATGCAGGACTGCAGAAGGGGAAAAATGGCCACAGACGACTTTCCAGGAGCCTGCACTTTTGCTAACTCACACTAAGTCATGATTTGGCTTAGCGTTCTGTGTGAACTGGACCATTGTGAGAGAACGCAGATGTTTAAAAGTCAGAAGTAAAATGTGTTCCTCTTGCACTGATCAGATTGGCAATGGGACTGTTTATATGGCTGAGCCTTAAATCGGCTATTTCTTAAATCCATCTGTTACGTGGATAAACAACTACACTGGCAAGAACTGTTCCTCATTTTCAACCTTCATACTGAGGACAAATAGGATGAGAGAGGTTCAAAAGGTGCTTTTTAGTGTCTGAAGTAATTTTTCTTAGAGGTGGATGGCAGAATACAAAGATCCACAAACAAAGCCGTGATTTTTATCAGCCAATTAAAATAAAAGATGCACTGTCAACCATTTCGGATTTTTCTATAACAAAACATCTGCCATGTAGGTTTTTTTGCTGTTAAAGAGAACGTGGCATATAATCATGCAAAACTATCATGCATGATTAAAAACAGAGCTGATTCAAAAATACAGAAAATGACAAGTACATATCTTGGTACCATTTCAGAGTCCAGGTGAGGAGGCCCCCTGTTTGATAGCTTCTTCAGATCCATATGTCCCTACATATAGGAGGGTTTTAGTCTTACCCTCCTTGCCGATGTACTGGCTAAGCATTAAGAAATTGTTTTTTGTCTGGGAGCATTCAACATGTCACTCTTGCCCAGGAATGGGAGAGGAATGCACAAACAGGATTTTTTATTACAATTATTATTGTTGTTGTTGTTGTTGTTGTTGTTGCATTTTCTTCTGTGGTGAATTTGTTATCAATATAGCACCGCATTTCTGAAGTTTCTGATCACCACAAGTAAGGTACATTATCTACACAGGCAACTTAGTCCACAGATCCTTTCAAAACGTTAGCCCACTCATTCTGCAAAGTTGCCATCGATGCTGCTATCATTAGAAGTTCAGATATGCTCCTCCACATTAAAATAGGGAGTTGCAGGTCCATACTGAGGGTCATGGGCCCATTGGCTCCATAAGGATTTGGCATGCTTTGGCAGCCCCAGGTAAACAACGCCTGGGGGCTGGAAGGTGGGCGGCCAGGGATGGAGGAAGGAGGTCTCCCCCTTGTGACTCTAGAAGTCATAGAGAATGAAGCAGATCTGTTGGTTCTCTTCCCCACCCCTTCTGTGGAGTCCAGAGCCTCATTATTGGGGAGGAGGAAGGACCTTGACCTGCCCGAGGGAGGGGCTTCTTTTGGTTAGTTTGGTTTATATTGTATTTTATGTTGAAAACTCTTTATAGAAATTGATATTAAAAAAAACGGAATCTTCACCCAGAATCATAGAATCTTAGAGCTGGTAGGGTATCCTGAGGCCCATCCAGTCTAACCTCCTGTAATGCAGGAATCCCAACTAAACCATCCATGACAGATGGCCACCCAATGTCTGTTTGAAAACCTCCAAGGAAGGAGAGTCCACCACCTTCCGAGGGAGTCTGTTCCACTGCCAAACAGCTCTTCCTGTCAGAAAGTTCTTCCTGATGTTTAGTCGCAATCTCCTTTCCTACACCTTCTGGGCATTGTGCTTGTTGCTGAGCCTGTACTGCTGTTAGCCTGTATAAAGCTCTTCTTTACTTTCAAGCAAGAGTTGCTCACATTGCCTTTTGGGATAAGAGCATGGCGCAGGATAGTCCTGTTCTCGGTAGTCCTCTCTCCGGTTATATGCATTTAGAGAAGGTGAGGCACAGCTCCATGCAGATCCCGATGTCCATAAATAGACCTGTTCTGCACAAGACAGCTTCCTAATTGCTGCAACAACCTCTTTCCCATCTGAGGCTAACCCCTGAGGCATTGTTTTGGGTTTAGTTCTGGGTTTCAAGAGCCACAAATCTAGAAGTGCAGGCGGAGGGGAGACGGGAAGGACTATTCCTGTTTGATGTTTACAGGATGTGAATTGTGAAACATCTCTTGGGAGCACAACTAATGTAGGCAACGTTTCATGTATTGCTCTCATACCACAAGAGCCATAGAATGTAAAGGGAATGAAAGACAACCTTTTCTAAGCATCTACTCAGACACAAGCCCTGTTGGAAATGTCATGATGCAAACGTCTTCTTCTTTTATATATATTTGTACTAAAAAGTTGGGTTAATCCAAAATGGGCATACCTCTCTTTAAAAAACAACAAAAAGGTATTTATTTTGTTGTTGAAACTACACCATTTTAAAAATCAGGAACGCAGAAATGTTCTTAACATTATTAGTGTTTTTGCAACTAAGTGTTAAATCCAATAGTTTTGATTTTTTTTTTAAAAAAAGATCCCTAAGCTCTGCTGCTAATTAATGTTATCAAGACATAGCAGGATTATGCTGCCTCCTTTTTATCTCTGCATGATGAGTAGCTTCAAATATCCTCCCTTCTCCCATTAACAGTTGGATGTCATTTGAAAACGAAGCAGCAGCAGTAGCAGCAGCCAGCTCTTCTCGACAGAACTGTTGCAGCCCTCCCTCTGGGGGCTGATGTAAAATGAAATGTGTGCTCTGCGTATTTAAGCATAGATTTTATGTAATCATAAATTTTTCCACATGGATGGAAAGGCTGCAAATTAGCTGGGAGAGCAGATTCCTGGATGTGCAATCAGGAGTTAAGGAGTCAGGAAAACCTTTGATTTTTTTTATAAAGAACCCTTATTTGCACTGATAGCATTAGGACATTATCCCATACTCCTAAAATTGATGTCATTGGGTATGTTGCTGTACTCCTTGAAAGATTCCATCAACGGTGTCTGCGAAATTTTTTACACATCACTTGGGAAGACAGGCGAACTAATATCAGTGTACTGGAAGAAGCAAAGATCACCAGTGTTGAAGCAATGATTCTTCAACATCAGCTTTGTTGGATTGGTCATGTTGTGCGGATGCCTGATGGTTGTCTTCCAAAGCAACTACTCTATTCCGAACTTAAAAATGGAAAGCGTAATGCTGGTGGTTAAAGACTGTCTCAAGGCAAATCTAAAGAAATGTAGTATAAACACTGAAAACTGGGAAACACTGGCCTGTGAGCACTCCAGTTGGAAAACAGACTTTACCAAAGGTGTCATGGGCTTTGAAGACACTCAAACTCAGAACGCAAGGGAGAAACATGCTAGGAGGAAGACATGCTTGGCAAATCCACACTGTGATCAACTCCCGCCCGGAAACCTATGTCACCACTGTGGAAGGATGTGTGGGTCCAGAATTGGCCTCCACAGTCACTTACGGACTCATTGTTGAAACCGTGTTTATAGAAAACAATCTTACTCGGCTATGAGTGATCACCAAAGAAGAAGAAGAAGAAGAAGAAGAAGAAGAAGAAGAAGACCAACAAGCAGATATGGGCATTTGACTTCCTTGCACAGTACATGTTCACTATTATTAAAAAAGGGGGGGGGAGGCATCCTCGAAACCACATGATAATCTTTTTTGGCTCATGAGTAATGATGAGTGAACGCCCCTTGACTCTCTTTGACTGTGTCTCATTTTTTTCCTCCAATCTTTCTTGTGATCGCTTAAAACAAACCACAATCTTGCGTTCACAAGGAAAGGTCACAATTTACAATTATAGCATTTACCGTATTTTTCGCTCCTTAGGACGCACCTGACCATTCGATGCACCTAGTTTTAGAGGAGGAGAACAAGGAAAAAATATTGTCTCCCTCTCTGTGCAGTGCCTCTCCAGCAAAGCGAAGTCAGAACAGCAAGAGGGATCACTGCACAGTGAAAGCAGTGATCTCCCCTGCTGTTCTGGCTTCTGGGATAGCTGCGCAGCCTGCATTCGCTCCATAAGACGCATACACATTTCCCCTTACTATCTAGGAGGGGGAAAGTGCATCTTATAGAGCGAAAAATATGGTACATTGCAAACTTTTATATCAAGGATGGGTAGTCTTTGCCATCACCCCTCAAATTCCATCATCCCTGACCATTGATCATGCTGTCTGGGGCTGATGGAGACAGTGTCTAGCAATATTGGATTGGCCACAAGTTCCCCATTTCTGCTTTATATAAATGTGGGTTGACAACATTCCACTTCGCCAGAAATGTTTATTGTAACCCCCCCTCCCAAAATAATAATGATGATGATGATGATGCAAATGGCGGGCAAGGAATTAATTTCAGCAGAAAGGTGCATGGAATGAGCCCATTCCAAACTGGAATTTTAATTTGTACTAAGGTAGGATTTTCTTTTAGGGGACGCAGGTGGCGCTGTGGGTTAAAGCCTCAGCGCCTAGGACTTGCCGATTGAAAGGTCGGCGGTTCGAATCCCTGCGGCGGGGTGCGCTCCCGCTGCTCGGTCCCAGCGCCTGCCAACCTAGCAGTTCGAAAGCACCTCCGGGTGCAAGTAGATAAATAGGGACCGCTTACCAGCGGGAAGGTAAACGGCGTTTCCGTGTGCAGCTCTGGCTCGCCAGATGCAGCTTTGTCACGCTGGCCACGTGACCCGGAAGTGTCTCCGGACAGCGCTGGCCCCTGGCCTCTTAAGTGAGATGGGCGCACAACCCCAGAGTCTGTCAAGACTGGCCCGTACGGGCAGGGGTACCTTTACCTTTTTAGGATTTTCTTTAATATCTTTTGTGTGTATCATTTAAAATTATTTTAATATACTGTGACATGTCTGCCTCATCACCACATGAATAGGATTACTGGTCTGGTATCTGCGTAATACATGATGGCAGAATCCCTGTACAGAGGCTGGTGTATAAACGCAGAAGTGTACCAAAGCTGAATCCATTTATTATGGCCATGATTACTGGGAATGATGGGAGTTGTAGTCAAAACCACCAGGAGGCCAACAGGATGCTGAAGGATAGTCAAGTAAGTCTCTGACCTAATTGAGCCAATGGCTCTATGAAAATATGCACTATTCAAATGTGATTTAACTGGATAACACAGTAGTAGAAGTTTTTCAAATAATTTTTATGATTCAACAGGAAGGTCAGTTGGTTGTGGCTGAGAAAAGCATTGCATTTGTATTTGTTAAATAATTTGCAGTAAACACACGTCTTAATTACATCAGAGGCTTAAGCAGATTTGTAAAGCCATTTAAAAAATCAATAGTTAGCTTTTAGGTGATGAATTAATTAATGGAGTGTAAATGTTGAAAGTCCACTTTGGCTGGCATGCGGTCTGACTTTTCATATCACCACTAAGCAGTAAAATTTTAATGTTAATAGCAGTTACAAAAATGGGTCAATTTTTGCCTGGCACAAAGAGACTAAGTGTAGTATACAATGACATTCTGTCGAAAGGGAACATCTTTTTTTGCCATCATCATCGCAGCAAATCTAATATTGAGGTCACTGGAAGACTTGACTGAACAGGGATTAACCAAAGGTTTTCTGTTGTTGTTGTTTTTTCATTTTGAAAGATAACATGATTAATTTAATTAGCTGCCAATTAGCTGAAGTGTAAGAAGAGGCACTAAAAACAATGAAATGGTTCACAATAATTATCCATGACAATATTAGTTTCAAATGCTTTCTTCTGTATTATTTACTGATTTTATTTGTGGCTCAGCACATCTCTGTTTCAAGACAGATCTGGAAGCCAGGATGCCAAAAATATCAGAAGAAACGCTGTTCTTTTGCCATTTCTGGAACATGCAGAAGGTGTACTTGTCCTTATGGGCTTGCATTAGGTTTGTAGTTAATTCTGCAGATGGATGCAGTTGGGATTTGTCTGTAAAACCAGCTAAGTATCTGAAGAAGTTTCAACCAAACACAAAGACGACCTGTCTTTAATACAGTTGAATATAGGTGATTTGACCCCTGTGATTAGTATATACTGTACAAAACTATATGGTCATAACTAATTGCCAAACACTCCAGTCTTCTGCGCCTTAATCCTACAACAGTTATTTGTGTGTTTTGGGCAGACAAGAAATTGTGTGATTTAAATGTGCTCTCACGAATGGAGGCAAATAGTTATTTTCATAAATAGGCACACCACCCAGTGGCCAGCTCCCCTCTTTCTTGGGAACATGTCTATAAGCAAATTGTATAATACATTGGTTGGTTAGGCAGGTGGCTCAAGAACATTTTCTGAAGGTCACAGTAGATGGGATGGTAAACAGCCATATTTTATAAGTGTGTGTGGTATTTCAGAGTGAAAAGGCTCAATGGGCAAACTGAATGTTCCTTGCAACCATCGCTTCATGGTCCTGTAGCCTGGTCTTCCTGTTTCCCCCTCAAGAAATTTTCTCCAACTGATATATTTTCTGGTAATGGAACAGGGCTGAAGAGAAAAGCACTGATGGGACAGAGGCAGGCTGCAGGGAGCTAAACCATGGGCTGGGGTGGGTGAGTACCACCCTCATCCATGCTCCTTCTGTTGTGGAAAAATCTTACCTCCCCCACTTCAAATGGATCTGCTGCTTTGTCATTCATGCCTTGGGTTCCAGGATCCCGACTGCCACAAAACTCCTTTACAGTATTCAGGTGTTTCGAGGATAGATACTGTGTGCAACCATATGAGTTGCATGGAAGAAAGTAAATGTAGATCTCTGGTATGTGGTGATAAACAGAGAGGCAGGGAGGGGGTATTCTTCTCCCTCTTTTCCATAATGGCACAACAAAATAATGCATCTGCTTAGAATAAGAAGATCTTAGTAAACACAAGCTTCAGAATATTATGAGCAGGACCTTTAACTGCAACAAAGCAGCTGAGAACTCATTTGAGTCATGCTCCTAAATAAAAGTAGAGGTAATTAGCCGGATACAAATGAAAAAATCCATGGAACCTGTTTCTAGTGGCTGCACATTTATGCAGCTATATTTTACTAATCTTTGCACAGGAAGAAGCAAGGCCTTGGGAAGGCACAACACAGTGACACCAGCACCTTCCTTTGCCCTTCAGACTGTTCCTCAAAGCTGTAAGCTCAGAGCTTCAGTCCCATCGATCTTGTTCTGCTGTTTCAGCTGCAGAGAATCAGTGGCTTCCAGCTGTGGCCAGTTCATCCTCAAGATGAAGATGTACAGGTCACCCAGGGTAGTAAAACATTAGGGCTAGCTAAATGTTTAGTGACTTTTAGCTGCTGGTGATGCAAGGGGTGAACAGTTTCCAGATGGTCTGCTTCCAACTGTTCTTGCCCTTTTTACTCATCGTGCTGGTGCTGGTAGAATTCTAATTGCTCTCAACTGAGGTTACAGGGTGAAATCTAAGAGAGGTTTAAAAAAATTTCATTACTAGTTGCCCATACAAAACAAAAAATGTGTTCCACCTAAAGAACCTAGTGACACTTCATACCTCTTCATTATTTATGGTGTTTAACCTATTCCTTCCCTACTGTTAGCCTGCCCTTAACTTATATAATGATTGGATGGTGTATTTTAGATTATATCATCCAATCCAGGGTTTGGTTAGAACTACCAGGCCAGGAAAGTTGGCAAGGATGATGTTGGAGGAGAAACTAATTAAAGAATGCACATTACGATGTTGGATGCTAATGAAGTTGGCTATACGTTACTCTCGTCATATGAGGCTTGTAAACTCATTCACTATGCACGTTCAGTTAATGAGCATTGTGAGGATCAGTGGTCAGTTTTGTCATCTGCCTATGTACATTCATATGAACACTTGAGAAGAGCCCCTGTATGCGCTTTGGGAGAGCTCAGTCAATAGAGCATGAGGCTCTTAATCTCAGGGTACTGGGTTTGAGTCCCACCTTGGGCAAAAAAAATAATCCTGCATTGCAGGGGGTTGGACTAGATGATCCATGTGCCCCCTTCCAACTCTACAATTCTGTGATGATTATATGTACAATGCTAATCAGGTATTGTACACAGAGGGAGGGGTGGAGTTCATTCATTGCACACATTAAGCAAGTGAGAGCTTTGCTTGTTGAGAATTCTGAAGGTCCCCTGCCAGAGGAGGAGAAAGATTGAAGGTATAGAAATATGACTGCAAAGTAAGTAAGGAGCCATTAGCTATTTCCATGCTGAGCATTTGCTGTGGAAAAACCACACTTTGTTCACTTAGACCGCATCTGCATGATACATATAAAACAGTATCATCCCAACCATGGCTCCCTCCTCCCACCCAAAAAAAAAAAAAAAAAAAAAAAAAGAATGATGGGAACTGTATGGGAACTGTCATGGCTGCTGAGTGTTGTTATTGAACCCCGTTTCCCTCACAGAGCTACAATTCTCTGGGATGTTTAACAGTCAGTCCCTCTTTCCTCTGACAAACATTTAAAATATCTGCTGCAAGGTATAGTGCTGACTAATCAGTTAGGACACCTGTGAAACAAAGTGGAAAAATAGAATATATATATATACATATATGTGAGTGTGTTTGCACATGCATATAGAGATATTTAAATATTCAGATGGCTGTCATATGGTAATTGCATGTTTTGCATTACAGTTTAGCCAGTCGCTTTTAGAGAAATTTGTGTCCACCATGGAAATGAAGACACAGATGTACTCAAGGGACAGTTGCAAAGCCAAATGTGAGCAGATTGTCGATCATTCTTTGTGATACACACAGAATTACAACAGTATGTGCCCTCCTGCCCTACTTTCCCTTTTCCCCAAGACTCTATAGAAATGCATTTTTAATCAATGTCAATTGATTCCAGATTAAAAGTGGCTGGGATGCACTAGATAAACAAGTGATTAAGAATGGAGACCTTATAGTTGAGTGGTAGGCTTCACTTCATTGTCACTATCGTTCAGTCATCAGAAAAGTGAGCCCAAAGCAAAAGTACTTAGATGAGAAAAGGAATGTGATAGGAAATTAACTACTAGGTGAACTGTACTTACTTAGCATGTTTCCAAATGGGTGTTTATTGTGGGATCAGTGGTCCTCATGCTTGCATTTATTGATTTTTTTAGCAGTGTTCACATGATGTCATTGGCATCAAAATGCCAGCCCATATATCTGTTTAATCCAGATTGACCCTTTCTGCGGTAAAATGATGTGTACAAAAATACACATACTAGGATAAGGTAAGCATTAAAATGCATATATTGGGGGAAATGTGCAAAAATGTACTTAGTGGGCAAAATTGCATACAAACCTACATTAAGAGAAAGTCACCTTAAAATGCTGGTGAATTTTCACGAGGAGTTTAAAAAAAATTGTAAATCTGTGTGGACAATATTGTAAACTGAATTGAAGACTGGGGAAAAGAAAAACTGGGAAAAAGAAAAACTGAGAGAAAGCAAAATATAAAATGATAACAATATAAAACAAAACAAAACAAAATGTAAGAGAAGAGGTTAACTAAGCTGTCATATATATGTATAAAATTTACAGTGTGTATATGTTAAGGGGAATGCCAATTGAGCAGCAAATGGACATATCAATTGGCCATGGTGCTTGTAATCATTCCATGGAAAGGGAACAGCACGAACAGCACCACCACCACCACCAATTTTATTATTTATACTCCACCCGTCTGGAACTGTTTACAGCTGAAAGATACACAGTGATGCATACCAAAGACCAAGCCTGCTCCAACCATACAGGTAGTTGAATGAAGTATCAATTTGTCTCAGTGAATCTGGCCATTAACTATTATGCCTGAAAGAAGTGGTGAAACTACCCCTCACTACTCACAACAGTCAAATTGCTGTGAAGAACCAAGTCAAATAATTGTGTCAAAGGGTTATGATTACAGTTAGAGCACTGGATTCAACTAAGTGGTCCTGCAGAAGCAGGCACGAGAACTTCAGCTATCCAAATGGGACTCCCCCCACCTTCTATTCCCCACCGTACCCCACCCCAAACTGTTGTGGGTTGGTGTCAGAAGAAATAAGACGTTAATTAGCATAGGTTCATTCATTTCAATGGGTATACTCTGAGTTCAATGTAGTTTGAATGTAGACTAAGCTGAATGTAGTTTGTGGCATCTTCTAATATTCTTTTTATAAACATCAGCTACGATTACTGCTTGTCACATAGGTTTGCTCCATCCTAATGGATTAAACCATCTTGTCCAGAATTCAGATCTTTGCTATATGAAGCTGTGTCAGGTAAGACATCCCTTCCTCTTACTCTTTCGGTGACCTCTTTCAGATATTGCAGAGGCTCTTAAATCCTATATCCTTCGCTGCACAGGAATGCTATATTTAGAATCACTACACATAAGCATATCTATATCCTGTTCTTTTCTACCCTTGAACACTTACAAGAGACTTCCTCTGATTTGTCACTGTTGAGTGCCTTCAAACAGATGCAAGCTATTTTGGACATTTTTGAAATATATATTTGTACAGCTTGACAGTATTCCTGTACACTTCATTTTCCTTTTGACGTGTTTCCAGAGATACGAACCCCCCCACCCTGTATATTCAGAAAGGCAAACTCTGATCCTTTCTACATTGCTAGTTACTCCCCTACAGAGTAGCTAGAAGTCAACTAGTTAATTTGCACCAGCTTTCCATGACACTAGTGCACTAGAAATATTGTTTGGGTAATGTCTGTGAGTGGGGAAAAGCACTTCGCAATGGGTGACTAAGGCCACCGTAACTTTCAGTTGGGTTTATATATCCGAAGGCCAGATTACCAGTATAATCCCATGTATAATATTCCCATTGCACTGCGGTTAGTTTTAGTGCAACTCACTTCCATGTTGGTGTCTCTTGACTTACAGAGGCCTTTCATCTGTGGCATATTGCTCCGAATGAGCTGCTTTCCTGCCCTGTGAGAAGTCTCATCTAAGAAGCTGCTCCAGTTACAATAGGTAAGATGTGATGGCCACCAGTTTGGATGGCTTTAAAGGAGGATGAGAAACATTCATGAAGAAGGAGAAGGCTATAAGGGCCAAGAGCCACAGTAGCTATGCTCTGTCTCCACTGTAGGAAAGCACTGTTCCTCTCATGTTCTGCTTGTGGGCCTCCCATAGGTTGGCCACTGCAAGAGCGCTGAACCAGATGGACCTTTGGTCTGACCCAGCAATGTTCTCCTTATGGTGTTAAATTCCTCAGCTGCTGCGTAGATTTTTTAAAAAAGTCAAATTGATAAGATAACCAGCATTTTTCCCCCTGCTCTTCTCACGCATAGCTGCCACAGTGACAGGAAGTGCATTGTGCCATTTGCTCTCTGTGTTCTTTGCACCTTTAGCCATCTCGCACTCATTAGTGAGTCTCTTGAGGTGGTCTACTTAACACCTCATTAAAAATATGCCTGGATGATCTCTTCTCTCTCTGTTCTTCACATGTCAACAAGTCATTTTCTGTCCTAGCCGCTCTTCCTACCCCCTTTGCACATGCGGCTCTTAGCAGCCTAATATTTGTCAATCATCAGGTGTATTATCGGGCATGATTTCCTTACCCTGTTGTCATTAACAATCTCCTCTGCAAGATTTCGTGCTGTGTTCTTATTCCTGTTGAAGGAACATTTCTATTAACTGTTAGACTTGGGAAGAGTAAGAGTGTTATTCAGGCAGTCTGAATTATGCTGAGGCCTTTCTTTGCAATAAATATATTTGAGCTTCTTTGTAATGGAAGGTTCTTAAACATATTCCCAAGCATTTTTAATTCTGTACAAACTAAGTTCACTCCTCTCTGTAGGAACATTTGCCTGTCAGTCAATTTCCCTCTCCCAACACCCACTGCCTTTCCTGGACCCACAAACATTAGCCTGGGTTCTTCAAGTATCAATTTCCCGTGCAGGGAAGGGTTGAGACCCAGTAATCCCATGGAAAAATAATGCTACTTGCTACAAGGTGTACTGGTGAGGGCCTGCAAAATGAATACAGGCTGTAATGGAGGAATAAGTGAGCAAAGACTGGAACTGTAAATGTCACTTGACTGTGGCACCTGCCAGAACTGATAGCTGCAATAACTATCAGACCACCCATTTAGCTCTGCTGCATAAAATGGGCCCAGAAGCATGTTATCCCATTCCTTGCATGTTTGGTACCTACCACAGATTCCCAGACAGTGTTAAGCAACAACAGCTGCATGACAATTTGGCCTGCTATAAGGCACATGCACTAAACCACTTTTTCACATGGAACCTAATTATGTTCATGGGTCAAATTTGAATCCCACAAGGTGCCTCAGGGGAAGGGATATAGCTCAGTGGTAGATCATCCACTTTGCATGTAGAAAGTCCCAGGTTCAAACCCAGCATCTCCAGGTAGGGCTATGAGAGATGCTGGTACCCTGACATCCTGGAGAACCATTCCCAGCCACTATAGTTAGTGACTGAGTTAGATGGACCAGTGATGTGACTCAGTAGAAGACAACTTTCCATGCTCTTGTCTGTATGAAGGGAAGAGGGTACACTTTCTGCTACAAAATTTACAGTCTGATTGCAGGCCCTTTACACTGCACTTCTACCCTGCCGAAATACTTTAAACACTCCTGCTCCCACATTATAAGTTGAATACTTAGAAAGAGAATGAACGGGCTTGGTCAAGTATAACGTCTGGACTTTATCCATCGCTGCTTAAACCGGGCCTACCTGTGCATGTTAGCATTGAATCTTCAAAGAAAACTGCCCATAGTTAATTTTTGCGGTAACTTCCAGCTGGAATTGGTTATTGCTCAATGGTTAGCTTTTTTAAAAAGAAAAAAGAGAGGTGGAAGAATTGCATTCAGAGTGTCTGATTGCTACAGTTTCTGCATCATTAATTATGCCAGAATAAGCAGCTCACTCCTAGGCCTGTATCACAGCAAGAGGATAATGAAAAGGAAAAACATTAGCATAGCAAACGTCTACTGGACTGTGCTTTCTATCCCTTTCACTATCTTGCTTGAAAGTGGAAGCTACAAAGTGTTGCTGTTGCCACCATCTCCGATTAATGGCACCCATTATTCATGGGAGGGCAGCTGAGGTCAGTTCCATGGGCTTTGTGCTGAGAACCTCACTATTCATCCTTTATAGTCTTCTGGATTGTGAGCTGTGGCAAATGGATTAAGGGAAGAGTCTACGAGCCTGTTCCTTCTCACTGAGATATAGATTTGACCTTCAGTTGTCCTTGTTTTTATTGTATGATTTTATGTGTGCTTCAGATAAGATTTTTTTTTTAAAGCAGGCTTCGAAAACAGCACAGCACTTTGGTTTGGTTTTTGCTTTGAAATCCTAAGCGTGTGGTTAAGCGAGGGTAGCTGGTCACAAGTTTCTGATGCTATTTTCTGAATACAGAGTCTCTCCCCCTCTCCACTGTTTTAGTAATCAGATGAACTGATAGTTGAGCTCCTCCATAGCAAGCTCCAAGGATTGGGAGGCAACTTTGTTTATTGCATGCTGTTCCTTGGCCAAAGGGCTGAAATAAAAAGTCAGACATGTATGTCAGGTTGACCACTGGGAGAATTTATTGTTTAACCCAAAATTACCGGCAGAGGAAAACCATTAACGTGAAAGCTGTCAAAACTTAGATGAAGCTTGGAGCCATTAGGATGACCGAGCCTCTTCCTGGGAAACGGGGGAAGCACCTCTGTCTTTCCCTTTCCCTGGTCCCTGCGACAGAGACTTTGGGCTGCATTCATCACCTTCAAAGGTGGCTTAGAGGGTCACCTACCTGCCCTGCACATAACAGAAGGGAGGCAAACCCAAACGCTAGTCTTGTCCCCATGACACAGAACCAAGTCTTGCAGGGCCTTTGGCAGGTCCAAAAGAAATATACAATTACCAACACTGTAGAGGTCTATCCCAGCATGCCAATACAGTTCAACTCTTGTATGGCAAATATCTGTGTGGTTGGTGACCCCCCCCCCTTCAGAATTGAGCAGGACCAGCTGAATTTCTCAAGTAACCCTATTAATACACATAGAGTCCAAATATTAAATCATGTGAGGCAAAATGTCATAACAAACAATAGGGGTGTCAGACCAATGCTATCGGATAACCTCAAAATCCCTGGAGGCCCGCAGATTAAGGAGTTTTCTCTTCAGAAGCCCAGTATCATTACCTCCAAGGGGAATGACCAACATGTGCAGAACATGCTGCACCACATCTTACTGAAACAAGCCAGGTGGGAGCCAATTGCACTGTATTTCCCATTCACCCAGCAACTGCGTTGTAGCCCACTGGCTAAGACCCAACTGGGACCCAAAGCAAATCCTTGCTCAAAGGATCATACCACAGCCATAGATAAGGACGTGCACCCATCCATCAACCTGTAACACAAAACAGAGCTGAATAAACTGCCTAGGATAGGCCTGATATATTATTTATTTTCTGTGCGCAGATATGGGTTGTTTTGGTTTTAGGAGAATAAACACAGCCTCTGCTCACATTCTGAAGCAGTACAATCCAAACCACTTGATCCACTTCAAATCCATTTTGACATGGATCAAACTAGAAGTGAGAGGAAAACCAGACACACTGGTTTATGTGTTTTCCCCATTCATCCCCAAGGCAAAGTGGGTAGGAGGGGTTTCATTTGCATGCCAAAAGTATGTCCTGTCTCCTACCTTGTCACTTCCTCTACATTTTGTTGCTGTAGGTTAGGGATTGGAGATCTTTTCTGGACAACTTGTTGGATCTTGAGGTCCCCAATGGGTCACTTTGATGGGTACACAGGTCCCCCACTTGTCAGTCACCTAGCATCACTATGACATCTGGTGACCAGTTCAAAGGGGATTACTATCAACGCTAACCAGCTGTTTGGCACTGAAAGTGAGCCTCTTTGAAGACATGCTTTCAGTACCAGCCAGCTGATTGGCAATGACAGCACACCTTCAAAGCAGCTCGGTCCGAGCCTTGCTTTGTCTGACTGCAGGTGCTGCTTGTATTTTTCCTCTGCAGACTGGCAAAACTGACCATATTGACCAGATGGAAACCTCCTCGGCTTCAGCAAGGTGGTCACATCACCTTCAGCAATGTGATATGCCTTCAGAACACATCACATCCTGGGAAAGTGTCGTGGTTGGAATGAGTGGGGATTCTGGAATAGTCACATGACTAGACTTGTTTAGCTTGCAGATCTGTGTTGCATGGTATGGAAATAGTTGACTGAATCATCTGTATTTTAAAAAGCAGTAGAACACACAAAATGAGAGAACCTGTTGCTGCAATCAATGTGTTGTTTCTCACTATTACTATTAATTGAGAAAAGGGATTCACCTTCTTTTTAGATTCTGCCTCCACTTCGCTCTGTTTTATGCTGTTACTAGCACTGATAGTGTGTATTTGATATGCTTTACACAATCAATTTTAAGGAATAGCTAGTGCCCCACAGTGGAGAAATACATATGTACCCAGTATAGGGTTTCCAATGATTCTGAGAATAAACTATAGGCAACTACAGCTAGCTAGTTGGACTACATGCTGATTTGCAATATTGAAATAAGATATTTCAGTGATTGTTTGTTGAGGTTTTTGAATA
The DNA here is from genome assembly GCF_964106915.1 of Podarcis gaigeae. Taxonomy (NCBI): domain Eukaryota; kingdom Metazoa; phylum Chordata; class Lepidosauria; order Squamata; family Lacertidae; genus Podarcis; species Podarcis gaigeae. Next base: position 58,610,394 of record NC_139683.1, on the reverse strand, counting down.
ATGCATTCTTACATAATGCATAAGAATTACATAATTATGCTCAGGTCATCAAATGGGAACTTCTAATAAAAATTGTATATACAGTTGGATGCCAGTGATAAAGTCTTTTGACTTTGGCATTTAAGAGCATAAACTTGGCTACTAGGGTCATACTATTAAGAGAAAATAATTTACCCCATAAATATCTAGGTTCTTTCTTTTACATAATGAAAGGACATGATCATAAGGATGCTCAAGGATGTCATTTCCGGCATACCACCCTAATTTGGACTTCCAGCAGTGACAGCAACTTTTGGCACATTTTTAAAGGGAAAGGCATGGGAACAAATCTGGTGCAATTCTCTTTCAGATGTAAGAGTGGACTAGTCAAACTGTGTACTTGGGCAAGTCATCAGCCATCAGTTTTATCTGCTTTTTAAGATAATAGCAGAGGTGAGTGAAATAAGAATTACACAGTTGTTGTAATTCTATAGAAATGGCAAATAGTAAAAAAAAAAGCCAAAAAAAGAGCAAAACCAATTCCACTTAGACTTATTTTTGACTAACGGTTCAATCCTGTACATGTCTACTCAGAAATAATGCCCACTGAGTTCATGTAAGTGTATATAGGACTGACACGGCAACGTCTTGAAGATTAGAGTGGGGGAGACTAGACTGGAGAGTTTGGTTTGTTTCTCTTCAACTTTCTTGTGCAGCAATAGCATTTGTAAAGGCTGCACCCAACACCAAAGCAGTTTAATTAAAAAATTTCCTTATGTTCCTAAGCTGCAGGGTATTCCTCCCTCCCCATGTTTGTTAATAAAGAACTCATTTTACAAGGTCAGGATTATGAAAGCAGTTCTGGCTTCTCTCTTATCTGCTGCAGAGCTTCAAGCAAATGCATGTCAACTATTTGCCTGGCATGCATGCTCTGAATAATCCTGGAATGCACTTATATTTGATATCACAAATGCACATCCATGGGAAAATGAATTTCAGTCTCAAGGGCAAAATAATTAAGAAATAGCTGGGAGATCTGAAGAGGTCTCTGGGTTTACAGTGGTACAGTATGCCCCAGCCTTTGGGCAACCTGGTGCCCTATAGGTGATACGGAGCACAATACCCATCATGCTCAGCATGGCTGAGGATGAGCCCTGTAGTCCAAAACATCTCAATATCACAAGGTTGAGGTTATACCCTTTTCTCAGCCTTGATGTTTGGAAGTCTGTTTGGGGATGCCAAAGTTCCATGCTTCTTACAGATGTGTAATGGTAATGCAAATGTCTGTTTTACACTGGACAAGGGAGCTGGGATCAAAGAAGGGAAGGACAGCAATGACAATGATGTACTTAATCCTTTCTCTGCCCCCTGTTTCCTCACTCCAAATCTCCCCTTTCCAGCATTCACACATATGAAGTTCAATTGCTGCAAGTCATACAACTAGTATGCACAGAAGCCCTGTTTGCAGGTTTGATGGCTATGTGGATATTTGGGGCAGAGACCCAAGCCTGTTCCCCCATTGCATTCATTTTACATGAACGAATGCATGAATGCCTCCAGTGAGCAAGATGAAATTGTGAGACCACCTGATGATTCCCCCTTCCAATATTTCCTCATAAGATGTTGCTTCTTGATATTACACGAGGCATTTCAGGTTGCCCACCGAAAGCCTTCTCCACTCGGCTCTAATAATCTCTCCAAGAAAAGGATTCAGGAGTTGAGACCTTTGGGGGCTCAATTTACCCTGAAATTTGTTCTGAGTTTTCAATATTGATGTTACCACTATACAGGTTGACCTTAAGCTCTTGAAATGCCTTTCTGCGCCATCCTGAGAAAGTCATGTTGCTTTCTCTTCCTTTTTATTCATTCCACCACAGCTGCAAGCTGAATTGCACAGTAATAACAGCACAAATTTGAAAAGAGCAAGACTCTCTCTCCTTTTTAACAATGTCCTCATTGAGACCCTTAGTTTCTTTCTATCTCTACTAAAGGATGTTAGTACAACTTTCCCCCAAAGTATTTTGTTGCCTGAGGCAAATAACAAGAGGCTACTCCCACACCTGAGTCCTATGCACAAAACACATTGGCTCTTGAATCTGGCAGTGGGATAGCAGTCTCCACTCCACCAGAGGAGGTGGGCTAATTTAGGGGCAGCAGGGCAGACCATGCCTTACAACACAGACAAAGGGCCAAGGAACTCATCAAGAACAGCCACTGCCTTGCAGCATACTCCTGCTGAAACCCATCAGTATTAGCAATCCACCAGCTCTTGAAGATGCACCTTTTAAAACAAGCACTTCCTTCATCTCCTGACTTGAATTTCCTGCTTTGGTTATTGCTTTAACTGTTTACCACTGTTATGCTGTTTTAATGGGCTTGCTTATTAATGAACTTTTAAACGTAATTGTTTTGCTATATGTTTTAGTTGTGGGCAGCTGCATTTTTACAATTGGTTTTATACTTGTTACTGTGCTGTTGGCTTTTATTTGTTTGTGAACCACCTTGGTATTTCTTCTTGAAATAAAAGGAAGTATATAAATTATTCTAGCAATGACAATCCACCTGAGGCTGCTGCCTTACTCTGTCTAGTGCATGCATGAGGAATTTGTGGCCTGTGGTCCAAATGAAGCCCAGCAGGTAGGTCCTAAATTGTCCCATGAGGCAATTTCACCTCAGACATCCCCCCCCCCCAAATGTAATGGCAGGGTCAGCCCTGGCTATCTGTAATGACATAGCTTGAAATAAAAACAACAGTTTGGGTACCATATGCCTCTTTATCAATCATGTTTACAAAAGGAAGAGATGTTGTTATTAGTAGAGTCTGTTTGGGGATATACTGAGCAAGATTTTGCTATTGCTGCTCCTTGAGAAGTGGCTTCACAATAAATTGTGCCTAATTCACCCCTCATTTTTATTTGAAAGGCACAGAGTGGGATGACGTGCTTAGAGACCTTTGGGTGCTTCAGGTTGGTTGCTTCTTTACCTTTCACCGGAAGGGAAAGCCATGCTCACAGTGGAAATAGCTACCGGATGGTGATGAGTCTCTATTTTACTCAAATTTCATATCTCCTTGGGTATGGTTTCAAAAGCAGCTGTCCAAGGTTGAGGGTCTAGATGGAAATTTGGAGCCAGTGTATGGAGTTTATAATAGTGGGACAGTTGACAGTATTAAAAATGCATGACCAAGATGCTTTAGCAGTATGCATTAGTGCATTCAGCTTTGAAAGTGAAATGGATAAATCTGCAGGCCAGTGGTTGTGAGTTGTTGTGTTGTCTTGATTTTAAAATGTTTAGTCTAAAGCATTTTACATGATCCTTCCATAGTGAATGTACTTCTCAAAATTACAACCCAAGCCTCCTTGTTCAAAGGACATTATTTATTATTTAGGAAACCCACTCTGCTGTACTCAAAGAAGGACATAGTCAAGGAAAAGAATCGGGGAGCCCCTTGTGGGGATATATTTTATTCTGCACCCCACTCAAAATGAGGGGAAATAGATTGCTAAAATGCTACATACTGGTTGAGAGAAAGACAATAATCATGTGTCCACTAACATCTCTGTTTTGAGAGATGTCACACACACATTTGTGTGTGTATGTTTTTCATGTATTTCAAAGGCATTCAGCCTCACTGCAATTAAATTCTGAAACTGGCATTTGATGTGAAAAATTTGTGAAGATGATCTGGTGATGTAAAACTGTTGTACACTGACTTTATAAAGGAGTCTGTAAAGAGAAAGGGTGATACTGAAATGACTGTTATATTAATAAGTTAGAAAAGCGAGACAGCCAGATCCTAGAATATAGCATTAAATTTCCCAGTAATAGCATCACATGGTATACTTATGTCATTATATAATAGATTACACCATGCCACTTTTTTGTTTATATTGGTGGGAGTGATGTCAGAAGTTGACGTGTACATTGTTCATGTATAAAACACTGAATCAAACACTCCTTTGTAATTACACTGCTCCAAGTGCAGCAAGGATAACAATTTGCATATTTTAATCTGGAGGTGAGGCACCTCTGTCAGTGTAACAGCTTGGCCCAGGTCAGAAAAGAGAAATAGAGTAGAGGCAAATAATTGAAAAGGCAATTCACAGGAAAATGAAATTTGTCTCATTGTCACTTAAGGTTGTCTTCCCATCTGTCTAGAGGAAGAAAGTCAATTTGCGAATGAAAGAGGCAGGCCAGTCTGCTCTGGGGCGAGGACCAAAGGATAATTTCCTTTTTAATAAAAAGTAGCAATAATGTATGGAGAGAACAGGGAACAAGGACAGAGCTCACACTCTGGCCCCTTCTGAGGGAGATAGCAGGTGTCCTTTGAGGATCCCATATAACAGAGGTCCAGAGTTTATCTTCAAAGACAAAACAAGGCCTAGAGGACAAGAAACACTTAATGAAATAATTCTTTATGACATATGGACATTGAAAGCAAGAGGGCAGAAGTGGATTTGCAACAAAATTGAAAGTTTCTCATTTGAAACAGCTGCAGCAGCCTGGTACCTCTGACTTCCTTATAAGGTATTTCTGACAAGAGTATAATTGAAAGCTTTTTCTCTTCCTTCCCGAACTTGCCAGCATATCTCTCTCTCTCTCTCTCTCTCTCTCTCTCTCTCTCTCTCTCTCTCTCTCTCTCGTGTACTTATCTTTTTTTACATCAGACTGAGATGTCATTGTTTTGGGATTAGGGCAAGGAAAGAGAAAGTAAGCTTTTTCATCTTGTATCTAGTTTCACTCTCTGGACACTAAGGGAAGAACTTTATAAAGTCCACTTGGAATCAGTGAGAGAAGAAGAAGAGTTTGGATTTGATATCCTGCTTTATCACTACCCTAAGGAGTCTCAAAACGGCTAACATTCTCCTTTCCCTTCCTCCCCCACAACAAACACTCTGTGAGTTGAGTGGGGCTGAGAGACTTCAGAGAAGTATGACTAGCCCAAGGTCACCCAGCAGCTGCATGTGGAGGAGCGGGGAATCGAAGCCGGTTCACCAGATTATGAGTCCACCACTCTTAACCACTACACCACACTGGCTTCAGAGACTGAAGCATGCTGAGTATCTGTCTGGAGTCACAAATTCATAGAACAAGTTGGAAAGGGGCCCCAAGGGCCATCTAGTCCAACCGCCTGCAACGCAGGAATCAACAACGAAAGAATCCCTGACATCCAACCTCTGTTCAACAACCTCCAGTGAAGGGGGTCCATCACCTTCAACGCTACTGTTGAACAGCTGCTGGCAATGCCTACACATTCATGGGGTGTAGGACTCTTGATAGCTACTAGCCGTGTTGGCCATGCTCTGCCTGCCTGATCAGAGGCAGTAATGCTTCTGAATACCAGTTGCTGGAAACCACAGGAAGGAAGAGTGTTTTTGTGGTCAGGTTCTGCTTGAGGGGTTCCCACAGGCAGCTGGGTGGCCACAATGAGAACACAATGAGTACTAGATGAGCCATTTTCCTGATCCAGAAGGCTCTTATATGCATACGAGCTGAGTTTTTAAATCAGATAAGCAAGTGGTCATTTGTCGGTTAATCCGTATGTGTTTAAATTGTGCTGTCTTTGTGGCTTTCATTAGCAACCCCTTTTAGCGCAATGAAGGCAAGAGTTCTTCTTTGTGTGGTTGTCTGATCTTGGTTACAGGATGCTGGGAGTGGGTTGCCCTCTCTTCCAGTAGGTAGGTTCTTCTGCTCATGCCCAGCTAGCAAATAAGTCCCATCATTCAAAGGACAACACTTTGAAAGCATGCAGAATTCTGCTTCCCTTCAGGCAAGATTTTAAAAACTCAGCAATGAAGACAAAAAGAAGAGAAGAAATTAAAAACGCAGAAATTACTACTTACAGAAAGCCTGAATGATTCCAGTGCTAGACATTCTAAATAGCACTCTTTGCTTCAATATATTTGGGGGGTGGGCTTTTTTTTTCAGAAAAGGAGGTGGAACGGTTAATTTGAATTACAAAAAAGTCCTGATAACCCTCCACACATCCATTTACCTGTGAACAAAAAGATTCACACAGAGAAAATGGGATTTGGGACTATTTGATAAATTACTGCAGACTACTTGAATATTCCATTAGCAAAATAATAGCTCGTTATGGAACCCAGAAGAATGTAGTCTAATTATGACAGCACCATCCCTCCCCCACTAAGGGGTAAGAGGAATGCAAATGTTAGAACTGATAGCTATTTAAAAACTGCTTGCTGATAAGCTAGAAAACAAACGGAGGAGGGGGCTTATAAGATCTGCAGCGTTCACAGAGTTTTATTCAATGCTACTTCCCCCCCATTGAATATACTCATATTCTAGCTAACTGAAGTTCACACATGCATTACGCATTCCATTTATCCCTTTCTTCAAATATGTGCACACGAGTGTACTCCAGTCATTCCCAGCCTGCTGTGCTCTGGAAATTTGGCACTAATGCCCTCTATCTCTGATCACTGGCCATGCTGGCTGGGAGCTGATGGGAGACCTGGGAACAGCTGCCTAGAGGCTAGAAGCATATGTGACTGTGTGTCCAGGGCACTGTGGAAGTTGCTGTAAGTGGGTGCTTTTGTCAATTAAGTATCCTTGTCACCAGACCACTACCCCTTTTGACATTCCTGGATTGCTCCAGGTGGATCGAATCTGATCCATGGCAATTTGGGGCTACCTCAAGGTGATCTAGCCAAATTAGCCTGAAACAGTCTGATTTAGTTTAGGGTCTGATACCTGGCCAGATCTAGTGCACTTTACTTTTGATCGTGCTTTTGTTAACAGTATTGATCTCAGAACAGAATTTGGCACGTGATTTTGCAAAAGAAGCTCAACAGCCCTATTGTACACAGTGTTTGGTCAGAAAAGTGTGAATTTTGAAGGGTAACTGCATTTCGGTTCATATATTGCTTTGGGAGATGTGATTAGACTGGAAACGGCACATTCCTACTGGAACCTGAAAATATAATTATTTCTACTTTTGAAAATTTGGATAGTCCTGGAAAGTAACATTATGAAATGGTTAACAGATTATGCAACAGCAGTTTGGACACCAGTCTAATTCATGCTTCCTAGAAAGGGTTTTCGAGAAATATTTGAAAAAGCAGCTCTACATCAATATTATAAATGATATGCATTGCAGCACATAACATGTCAATTTCCTGGAGCATAAATAGAAATGTCCAATATGATGAGTTAATGAATATGTAACAAATTGCCCTTCTGTTGCTCCCTGGGAAAAAATAGTCATATTTCTTCCATCCTGCAAGGATTTTAAGTTTCTTTTGTGAGGTGCCAGAATGTTAAATGTGACATTCAATAAACCACCTAGGAGAAGCTAAACACTGCTAATCAAGCCATTTAATCTTTTAAAGTTAAGAGCTTCTGTGGGAGAATAGAATGTGTAATTAATAACTCAAGCTGGGAAAGTATGGCAGATTTTTCCCCCCATTAAAAAAAGATCTAGATGTAGTGTATGGATTTTTTAAAATTGGATGAAAACTTCCAATATTATGACATATAGAACATATTCTCAGCAACTGGAATTCTACTATGGCGTCATCACTGCAGATACTGAAGTTATTCAATGACACTTAAAATCACTTCCGTGTTCTGCATTTCTGAACACTCCTCCCAGTTTTCAAAGTGAAACAAGAAGCTATTGCAAAGGGAATTTGCAATAGCTTTTCTTCTTCCTTTCGAATGGAAAGGGATTTCTTGAAGATGAGCCCACCCAGTGAATGCACAGAAAACAACAACTGTAATACAATAGGTTTATAGAGGGGAAAGGAAAATCCTACAGGAGGCCTGGCAGCAGCACCATAGCCGAGGTAGGGTGAGTGTTGGAGCCACCATCTGAAGCAAATGGCTTCACCTCACCTTGTGCATGGGGCCACCCCTGTAGAACACCTCTTCTGGTCCCTTTGCAGTTCAGATTTATGAGCAGAAGCTTTCCCAAATCAACACTTGCAACTGATTATTGCATTGGCCACATTAGGTGGGAAAGCCCCACTCTGCATAATTATGAAATAAATAAATAAGGACCCCAAGCTAGGGTAGCCAATATGGTGCCTTCCAGATGTTGTTGGCCAATAGGGATGATGGGCGTTGTATTCCAACAACTTCTGGAATTCCAACTACCCCTGGCTTAAACAGAGGCTGCTCCCCACTCTCTTGAGTATAGCTCAGCAAAGGAAGTGCTTTTCTTGCAGGAAATATAACATACCTTTGTTTGGAATGATTTTTCTTTTTTTCTTTTTAAGCACAAATGAAGCAAATGTCTGAATTAAAACATACAGAAGTGTAGATTTTTAGACTTTGAGCGCCACAGACACTGACACTGTGGAAAGGAATCTGTCTCTTGCTGGTAAGCAGTGTTAGGAACTGCAGACAATGGTATCTTAATCAAAATATTTATTACTCCTTGTGCTGCTACGGTGGTCCACAGTCTCTTTAACTATCTAGGCAACAACACATAGCTGACAACAATGTGCTGTACAAGACAAGTCTGATTACAATAGTAATAATAAAATGACTCAAGATAGGAGGCCAGACATACGCAGAAGGTGATTCATAACTCAAGCATAATTCTACCAGTTACTGTAAATGTTGTGATCGTTTTTAGGCAGCGCAGGGGGTACTGGAGATTATAGACATTGTATAATGTGTCTGATCCAAACCCCACTGACATCAGTGGAAACCATCTAATTATTCCAGTGGCTTTTAGACCACAAATGCATAGCATAGATGATTCTATTTCCTTCCGCCCTCTATAGGCTTACTTGAAATGAATTTGTTTTCAAGTCAAATATACAATAACAGCTGTTTAGATTATTTCCGCATGGGTGAGGGAAATAAAATAATAAAATAAAATGTATTAAATTTATTTATTAAATGAAATGAAATTTAATGTATTTACTTGGTGTCCAAAATACACTGCATCTTTTGATTTTTTTTGCCTTTTTTAAATAAAGGGGGTAAGCAGAAAACCACTACTCTTCTCCCCCAATGATTCCACAAAATAAATAACACACAAACACATTAAAGGCAAATGATTTATGGTACTTGAGTGCAAAATGGTGCCTGAAAGCTCCAGTAGAAGGAAGTTAATAAATTAGCCCACAACCATCACCAGCCAGCTGGAAATAAACTGGGCCACTGCTGGGGAACCCAAGAGAAACAGGAGACATGGAAGAAAGTAGCTTTGGGCCCCCCACATAGGAAGCAGTGGGGCAAGGCAACCCATAGCAGTGGGTTACCCATAGCACTCTTCAGCAGTGAATCATTCACTCCTTTTTGGAGCATTCCTGGTGTGAGAAAATCCAGACTGAAAGAAGGGAAGGAAGTGGTTTGGTGGAGAACATGATATAGACAATGAAGAATTTAATGGAGGTGCCAGAAGTTTACTATCCACATCCAATGACAGTATGGATTAGCCCTAAGTCCTGTCTGAAGAGGTACATCTCTTTGCATGTCCCTAATCTTCTAACATTCAGCTTTGTTGGATGACCCCCCCCCCCAGGCCCTGTATTATGAGAAAGGGAAATTTCTCTATCTACTTTCTATATAAAAGATAAAGGGACCCCTGACCATTAGGTCCAGTTGTGGCCGACTCTGGGGTTGCAGCGCTCATCTTGCTTTATTGGCCGAGGGAGCCGGCGTACAGCTTCCGGGTCATGTGGCCAGCATGACTAAGCCGCTTCTAGCGAACCAGAGCAGTGCATGGAAACGCCGTATACCTTCCCACTGGAGTGGTACGTATTTATCTACTTGCACTTTGACGTGCTTTCGAACTGCTAGGTTGGCAGGAGCAGGGACCGAGCAACAGGAGCTCACACCGTCACGGGGATTCGAACCACCGACCTTCTAATCGGCAAGTTCTAGGCTCTGTGGTTTAACCCAGAGCACCACCCGCATCCCCTACTTTCTATATACTGTGCATAATTTTGTACATAGTTTTATGTCAACCCTTGCTTGCCTTTTTTTTCTAAACTAAAAAGCTGAAATGTTGTAACTTCTCACTTCCAGCCCCATGCTCATTTTGACTGATGTTTTCTGACGCTCTTCCAGTTCTACAATATTCTTTTTTTGAGTTGTAGCAATCACACAGCACAGTGTGGGCGCATCAGAGGTTTGACTCCAAGTTCTCATTGCCTGGTCAGTCAAGTTCCTATGTGTTTATATGAACTTAGAATTTTTTGCTCCGATGTGCATCACTGAATCATTGCTTACACTCGACTATGTTCACCATTTTTAATGATTGTTATTTACTTGGGTAAAGAGTAAATAACCCCCAGTTTGTCTTACAACCCTGAATAATTTGATGATGTTTGACTCCTTTTGTATCAGTTCCATTCACAGGCTCTGGTTTTGTTCAAGTCACCCCCCCTTAAACAATCCTGGCTGCAGATCTTAGTTTTTGGCCATTATAAGCATGTGTTACATGAGGGGCAGCCAACATAGTGCCTTCCAGATTTTTGATATATTTTTTTTGTCTATTAAATTTGTATGCCGCCCTTCATCCGAAGATCACAGAGCAGTCCACAACACAAAAATACCAAATGAAAACACAAAATGTATAATAAAACAAAAGCAAAGCAAAACAATAACCCCCATTAACTGGTCATGCTTCCTTTAGCTGACATTTTGGGTATGAGGAGTTAAGTCTGACCGTCTCATGAACCCTCAGCCATATCTTCAAGTTTTAGAAAAGTATGGCAATCTTTCCTTCTTCCCGTTCCTTGCCGCATGTCTCTGCCCTTGACAGATCTGCCTGGACCAGCCTGGAAAAACTTCAGTATTGAAAGAAAAGATGTTATTCACAGTATTCCTGGCTAAGCCAGAGTGTTTCCTTTTATAAACATTTGAGCTGAAAGCATGAGGTGCAATAGTGGGAGCCTTGTATTTGTTGCCTATGTATTCAGGATCTTCTCTGAAACGGGCAGATGCCATTTTTCTGTTTCAGCTAAGTACCTGGCTGTAAGCTGCAGGGCACATTCTTGCCTTTCTCTAATGAAGTCAGCAAAAGTTCAGTTCTCTGCCGTTCTTCCCTGTACCCATTTACCTGGGAATTTTCACTGAGTAAAATCTCCTTCCATTCTAGTCCATACTGAATGTCTTGCAACTAGGGACAGACAGACCCTTTCTCCATTTTAAAAATCACTTCTCCACATCTCTGCAGCTTTTCAATTAAAAAAAACACCAACCTCATGAAAATTCTTCAGCATTTTAGTGCAAAGTTCTCTTCACACATTTTTAACACACATTTTTGTGTGCGATTTAGACAAATATGCACACTTCTTCCAAATAATTTCCCCCTGTAGGGGAAACATTTCTGCATGTTATTATTATTATTATTTTACTAATTTGTGCATTTATATGCATACCCTAATACATGCAATTTTGCACACATTACTTAGTTGGAGAATTACACTGCAAAATCCAGAGAACTGCAAATCTGGAAAGAGGGCTAGGTTTCGGTTCAGGCACTGTTTCAGAAAGTGCAAATTTAAATGTGAACAGAGTTGAATTTCTTCCCCACTCCTAATTGCAGCCAATTGTAAAACCATCGCATAGCTGCCTGTTGGTGCAAATTGATATTTATGCATATTTAAAAATCCCTTTCGTTACAGGCGGATGGGTGAGATCTGCAAAGACTGCCATCAGAAAACAGCTTACTGCAAGCCTTCCTAAATCAGAAGCAACCGCTAGTCTAGAACCCTTCCCTGTTTAGGGAAGTTTTTAATGATTGATTCTATTTTTAATATTCTGTTGGGAGCCGCCCAAAGTGGCCGGGGAAATAGTAAGTAAAAGTAAGTAAGTAAGTAAGTAGTGGCTAGATGGATACCTCTGGGAAGCAGACAAGCAAAACCTGAAGACAGTAGCCCTTTCCCATTTTATGTCACCAACCTCTGCTTCTGAATGTAGAGGCTCCATTATTGAAATACTTTATTGTCACTTGTAAAAAACGAAGATCATGGCCACTGGTCCCATCACCTCCTGGCAAATAGAAGGGGAAGAAATGGAGGTAGTGAGAGATTTTACTTTCTTGGGCTCCATGATCACTGCAGATGGTGACAGCAGACACGAAATTAAAAGACGCCTGCTTCTTGGGAGAAGGGCAATGACAGGCCTAGACAGCATCTTGAGAAGTAGAGACATCACCTTGCCAACAAAGGTTCGTATAGTTAAAGCTATGGTTTTCCCAGTAGTGATGTATGGAAGTGAGAGCTGGACCATAAAGAAGGCTGATCGCCGAAGAATTGATGCTTTTGAATTATGGTGCTGGAGGAGACTCTTGAGAGTCCCATGGACTGCAAGAAGATCAAACCTCTCCATTCTGAAGGAAATCAGCCCTGAGTGCTCACTGGAAGGACAGATTGTGAAGCTGAGGCTCCAGTACTTTGGCCACCTCATGAGAAGAGAAGACTCCCTGGAGAAGACCCTGATGTTGGGAAAGATGGAGGGCACAAGGAGAAGGGGGCGACAGAGGATGAGATGGTTGGATAGTGTTTTCGAGGTTACCAGCATGAGTTTAACCAAACTGCGGGAGGCAGTGGAGGACAGAGGTGCCTGACGTTCTCTGGTCCATGGGGTCACGAAGAGTCGGACACGACTAAATGACTAAACAACAACAACAACAACTTGTATACAGTGAGATTACACCAGCACCCCCCACTCATCTCTCTTAGTCTTAATTCCCCTCGTTTACAGATGCACACCCACCAAACCCGAAAGTCAGTTGCCCTGTTATTATCTTTTCATTCAGCCGCCTAACAGCCCACGGATAGAAGCTGTTCTTTACCCTGTTGGTGAGACTAATCATGTTTCTATATCTTTTGCTCGAGGGCAGGAGATCAAGAAAGTGCTGGCCAGGGTGAGAATCATCCCTGAGAATTTTCCTCACTCTCCTGAGGCAACGTTCTTCCACTATGTAATCCAGCAGATTCATGGGACAGCCCATAATATCTTGTGCTGTATTCACCAACCTCTGTAGGCACTTCCTATCTGTTGATGTCAAACCAGCGTACCACACCGTGATGCAGTATGAAAGGACACTTTCTATTGTGGACTGGTAGAAGGAGATCATCAAATGTTGATTGACATCGTTCTTTTGCAATACTCTGAGGAGATGGAGTCTCTGTTGGGCTTTCTTAACCACCTGGGTTGTATTGATTTTCCAAGTAAGGTCTTCGCTGAGATAAACTCCTAGGAATTTAAAGGAAGAGACTCTCTCCACACAGCCCTCCCTGATATACAGTGGGGCTAGTTCTCCTCTCTTTCTGCGAAAGTCCAACACTATCTCCTTTGTCTTTATGAAGCTATTATAATCATGGACTTTGCCCAGCCCTTTAAAAAAGCTACCTAGATGGCTAGTGGTCATTACCACATCCTGAGGCAGAGGATTCCTAAGTTAATCACACATTGTGTGAAAGAAGACCCCCTCTTGCCTGTTCCGGACCTACTGCCAATACAATTGTTTTGGGTGAAACTGGAGACGGGTGCACTCAACCCACAACTGGCGCTGCATAGAGGAGAATGGATGTGAAATAGTTCTTCCTCTCTCTCAAATACAAACTTCATTCATGAAACTGTTCTATACTGAGTAACCTGGTCTATGTTTTGGCAATGGCAAGCAGAGACACACACTGAAGCAGAAAATGCTTGGAGCGGAGAAGGCAAGAAGTTGGCAGGAAAATGGGACAGTCCAGAGGGAAAACCCTGTGTGTGGCATCCTCAGTGACAAAGGGCTGCAGCAGATTTGGGCGCACTATGGCAGAAATTGGCTTAGTGGTTAGAGTGTAGGACTATGGCCTAGGAGATCAGGATTCAAATCCTCACTCAGCCATAAAGATTAGTAGGTGACCTGGGGCCAGTCACAATCTCTCAGTCTAACTTCACAGGGTAAGGGTAATGGGAGGGTAACCACATGCACCACCTTGAACGCCTCGGAAGAAAGGTGGGCTATAAATGTAATAATATAATTTTAAAAATAGATGGGCATTTCTATGGTCACCTGTTTCCGAAATCATCTGCTGTGTTAAATATATTTTTGTTGGGGTTTACATGACAAATTTAAATTCAAACTTTAAACATCAACATCATCATTTAGGATTCCCTCCACCCTTCCATGGTTACCATTATCAATCTTTCCCCCCCAACTGCTTCCCTTATTTTCTCCATTTTTAAAAAAATAATAATCCATTTTTACCATAGTTTTCCGTACATTACAAGCATTACTCAAATCCTGCCAATGTTTTTAGTTGTTTACAGTGTTCTCTTAAGTACCTTATGATTTCCCTCCATTCTTTCTTGAAATTCTTCTCTTCCTGGTTTCTGATTTTCCCAGTCAATTTCGCCATTTCGGCATAGTCCATCATCTTCATCAGCCATTCATCTCCGAAATCATCTTCTGACCAATGATGTTATTCTGGTTTGGAGATGCCATTCCAAAAATTGTACCTGATTGCAAAAGGTGCTTGGAATCTGTGCCTGACTTGCAGATGCCCACATGACACCTGCTGGCTTCCAATAGACTTCCCGAGTGCATCAGGTTTGCAGGTCTCGATCTGTACCTTTCAAATCGTGCCTGCAGGTCTTAAAATTTCAGCATCGCCTTTTATTACATCTAGTTTATTTAGCACCGGTTGTCAGTTTATTAAAGATCCAAGAGAGGGCTGTGATTTATTATTGAAATTCCACTGCAATTACTTCAGCTCTCATCAGCATTACAATTAAGTTCAATACTGAATACTTTAATGTTATTAGGATATTAATGACTATTAAATGCTGGCCAGCATAATCTGTTATTAAATTAAGCAATAGGCCATGGCTGACTGACTGCTATAATGGATACAGTCACATCTCAAGTGTACAGGGAGACATAATGATAGAGATATTTGAGGGAAAGGAATTAAAATCTGGCTAAGTTTAAGAAGCTGATGGCATTCATTATACACTGGGACAATATAATTGAGGTGACTTTGCATTTCCATTTGTGTGAGAACTAGGTTGTACATAGAGATATACACATATGTACAAGCATTGCACACAAGAGCCCTTTGTGTACTGTACTTAGTCTTCTGTTCTTTCTTTGGAGAAAGGTGTTCCTCTAATGTTTGCAATTTCTGCAGCTAATCCTCAGTTTTCTAAAAACTTAATATCACATTCTAATTTCATGATCAGTGACACTGATAGAAATCTCCCATCCAAACATCTGTTTAGAAAAAAATTCCAACAATTTCCTCAAATCCTGAGAATCACATCCTTAGTTTTTTGAAAAATCCAAACTCTTCCCCTGAATTACTACTCACAGAAGGTGAAAATATCCTGAAGCAAAGTGCTCATGAAAATATTTTGAGGAACAACAATGCTCTGAAAGCTTAGGGGTTGCCTTCCTGAGACTTCCGGGTATAGGGTGGTGAATAATAATCATATTAATAATGATTATATAGCTATGTTGAATTAAAATTTCACTATTCAGGAAGAATGTATACATTAGTTTTGTTGAATCACGCTATTGGAATTTAGGCTCTTCACCACCACCATATATCTGTTCTGCATACAATGGTAAACTGGGCAAGTCAAAATCATTTTCCTACCTGAGACTGAACAGCCAATGGCATCCCTTTCCCCCACAAATCAAGGTGCAATAACTGGGCCAAGATATATTGGCACCTGAGGCAGGAAACCCCCAAAGCACATCTATGCTTTCCTGTCACCAGTCACCTGTCAGTAAAAACACAACAATAATAAATAAAATATACTTGCTGCTCTTTTGCTATATGCAAAATATTCCAACTGAGGTGGCCACCTCACTTTACCTAAACCTAAGGCAGGGTCATCTTGGCCCGGCATTTTGTCACCCCCCCCCCCCCGAACGAGGAAGAAAACAAGGAGCGGCTAAAACTGAAGGCAAGTTCTGCTTCATTTTATCCCCTGGCACAAGCCCTATTACTTTGCTGCAGTAAACTATTCTGATTTATTAGTCATTTATAACTTCTTTGAGGGTGATGAGGGTACTGGAGACATCCTCGGTATTTCTGCTCGCAAATATAAGGGGGAAGGCACCACAGGACAGAAGCGTTAAAAGCCCTAAAGCTGAGAACTAAAGATGGAAAAGGGAGCAGAAACCCTAGAGGCCCACCGAGATAAGGGACCAGCATGAAACCTTGCTTGTAAAACAACCCTCCCCACCTTTCGAAGGTGGGAAACTGGAAGATAAACATAATCCGTCTTGTGATTGAGCCAAGTGAAGTCAAAAAAGCCAGGACTAAGAGATTCCAACAAACTGCTCCCAATTACCTTTTTCTACGCCCAACATGGTCCTCACAAGAAAGAACTATATGGACCTGGGAATTGCACCAATATCACCTCAGGGGGAGTGGGAGCCCCGAAGGAAGCAAAGTAAAATCATTTATTTTTGTTGGTGTTTGTCCCGTGATGCTATGGCCTGTCGGCTATGCAAATAAAGTCTATTCTATTCTAACCAAAGGCAGTGTCTTGAAAGATCTGCAGTGTATGTTCTTGGCTATGGCTAAAATCCCCTGTGTGCCTGATTCAAGAGTAGCTTCTACACTGGCACACTGACCTCCAATTTAGGTAGATTTACAGGTCAGTAGGCTCTCCCTCCCCATTTTCTCTTGCTCATGACAGAATTTGCTTTGGCGTGGTAGGGAATGGCAGGATGTTCTTTTTGCAAGGCTGAAGTAATATGGGAATCAGTGGGGCCTACCCAGTGCTTTTTTTCTGGGGGGACGCAGGGGTACACATATCTCTAAACATTTTGTGAATCTAAGTTTGGCCTCATTGAGGGGCAGTATTCAATATGAGTAGGAAAATGAGAGTATCCCTAAAACTTTTTTTTTTAAAAAGCACTGGGCTTGCCCCTCTTGCTTTTTCTGTTAACCCATCCAATTTTAGAAGAGTGTAGGGCACGCTTCAACTAAAACATCAGGGGGCAACGCTTTGGGCATTAATAAAAGTATCTCCCTCTGCCTTTCAGAAAATAACCCTTGTACAGAAATGTATTGACCTCCTCGTGACTTTCCACCCCTCCAAAAATGGTTGTGTGAATTTCCTTTTAGGGCAAACATTGTCTAGTTAAATATTTGCTATTGAATAGAATGGGCAAGACTTTTAGCTGGGCTTTGGTTATCTTTCTTGAGTAAATAGCACAATCCCATGTACACTTGCTCAAAAGCAATCCACTGTGTATCTAATAATAAGTGTGTACAGGACTACAGAAAAGAATGATGGGGAGTTGTGGTTTATGGCTTTTAGAGAAAGGCATATTGTACATAATTTGTAGGAACAACTTTTTTGTAGGTGAGACGTCCCCATGTTCTTGCTACAAATAGATTTGCCTCCACTTACTTAATACCCAGTTGCAAACCATTTAGGATGCTGACTTGCTACGATTTCCCATCCACAAACATAAAAAGTCATTTTGTAAAGAAATAACACCCATGTGTAACATGCCATAATAGATTATTGCCAGTAGCCTTGCAAAAGAAAAAAAGAAAAAAAAAGGAAATAGGAAACTTCAGCACTCTGAATCCCATTCTGTAGGGTTCCCATCTCTTATGAGCATGAACTATCAAAGGATTGCAGTCATGGTCAAAGAAGAAGAAGAAGAAGAAGAAGAGTTTGGATTTGATATCCCGCCTTTCACTCCCTTTAAGGAGTCTCAAAGCGGCTAACATTCTCCTTTCCCTTCCTCCCCCACAACAAACACTCTGTGAGGTGAGTGGGGCTGAGAGACTTTCAAGGAAGTGTGACTGGCCCAAGGTCACCCAGCAGCTGCATGTGGAGGAGCGGAGAGGCGAACCCGGTTACCCAGGATTACGAGACTACCGCTCTTAACCACTACACCACACTGGCTCTCTGTGTTTTGAACCCAACTCTCTGTGTTTTGTAATCACCCCGGTCACCTTTGTGGAAGGTTTCGACTTTCCTCTGTTTGTTCAGATGATGGGGGGGGATCTCTTTTGGCAGTGCAACTTTTACATTAACATGTAATATTGGGTATATCCACAGGCAGCTGGCTGAGTGCTATTTAAGCTGGGTGCTGAACTAGCCGCAGACACTGACAGGCAGTAGTTAAGCTGCTCTTATCTTTTTTCCTCCATGTCACCGATAATGATACTGTAATTCTCTGCAAAGTGGAATCCTTTGGCTGTGTTTTGACAGCATGCTTGTTATTCCAGTGGCCTGCACTGTTCTCTATGTCATTTCCGTTGGAGAGTTCTCTCCTCTCCCATCTTTTCATTCCTGTTTCAAGATTTTTGGAAGCAAGTCCTCTCATCCTCCGCTTCATAGTTTCTTGTTGTTGTTTCCCCAGCCCCACCCCACTAGTGCGTATTGTTCACCTTAAATAAGACCTGCAAACAGCCTATTTAGCTCTTGAATATTATAGCCCATTTAGCACTGTTCTTCTGATTGGGGGGTGGGGTATCCCTACAGTCACTTCCTAGTGTCTTTCTTCATTTCCTGTGTTTAGATTGAGGGGATTTGTTTTCCAGATCTTTTCTGGAAAATCACATACGTTCCCCTCTGCAGCCCATCAAACCATTAATTCCTGAAATTAGCAGTTATGTCTTTAAATGCTTTTGCATTGTTTACCCAGAAAATAGAGGAGGCCTCCTATTCCCTTATCTTTCCTTTTCTCAAGATTATGTTGACTGTCTTCAGCAAGTTTTCACATTCTGGCCATAATAAATGGGACCCTGGTTCACTAAGCTTTCTCTGCTCACACTTCATTAGTTACAAATTTGGCATGGTTCAAGTGTTTCGACTTTTCAGGAAACTGGAACATCCCCCTCCTAATCTGTAGGAAGAATATAAGTGATGGAATTTAATTACTACAAAATGTACTCCCCTGCCGTCTTCTATGTGGCCACATTTCTACAAACCAGTGTTTTCTAATTTATGTTTCCATCTCTGTGAACTTAGCAAGATATCCATATATGCATGAAGAGCAGCAGTCAATGTAATTACAGCAGCAATTCTGATAAGCACATAGCTATGCTGTTTAGTAATAGTAAGTATTTAGCAAAAGCAGCAGTTTTGCTGTTAATTATGTTTTCTAAAAGGCCATAAGAATAAGAACATCCATTCTGAGTCCTTTCCACCCAGTGTTATGATTTTTGACAGTTGGCAGATTTAGATGTTTCTGGAAATTTATAGCATGGGGATAACTCAAAAAGTTCATTCCTTGCCATCCTTTGGCAACTCAAGGCATTAAAAAGCCTTCCAAATTAGGATGGATGTCCTAAATAAACACTCTACATATCTATCTTCCTCAAATCTATTCATTTATCCAAAATTATTTACGGATCGTCTTTCATTGCAGTTTACGAAGTAAAACCACTGCAAACAAAAAATAAAATATACAAGTGCAATAGAACCAGTGCTAAGGATGGGTGCCTGGTGACGTTTACATTAACAGGCAAGTTTTTAACAAGCAGTGGAACACCTGGGTGGTTGTTCCACAATGAGGGGGCCACCACAAAGAAAGCTCTCCTTTGGATCACCACAAATTGTACTTCTTCTGGGTGCAGCATGACTGGAAAGGCTTCTTTTGATAAGCTCAGTGAGTGGGCTGGTCTCTCAGATAGCCAGGTCCTAAAGCTACTCAGGACTTTGTAAGTCAATAGCAACATCAGAGTTGGCACGATAGTGAATGGACAGTGCAATTCCTTCAGCGCTGGTGGAAAATAGGATACTCAACTGAGCATCCCAGCTGCTGTGTTTTGTATCAGCTGCAGTTTTCAAATCAACCTCAAGGCACCCCCCTTTTCTAGTCTTTAAATGTTCTCCTCCAAGCCATGACACCTGTCAGGGGCTCAGGAGCAGAGGCACAGGGGAGAGAGGAAATGGAGAGCGAAGGGAAAGAATCGGAGGGCAGCGTAGGGGGGTATGAAAGTAGCCCGAGAGATTCCATGAGCTTCTCCAGCGAATCAGAAGATTCCCAAAGGGGGGTCCCAGGGGGGACACACCAGAAGCAAGGGGCCAGCGGGGACTCCCAAAGCAGCAGCGGGAGATCAGGACCAGCTCCTACACCAGAGCGTAGTGGGGGGGAAGAGTCCCATGTATCAGGGCCAGCTTCTCCTCCAGCAGGGAGAGAAGATGAATCAGGGCTGGCCACGCCTCCATCACAGAGTGAGGGAACGGAGGGGAAGTCAGGTCCAGCTAGCCTCTCCGAAGGGGGAAGCAGTGACAGGAGCAGTGTAACGGTCAGGAGGAAGGTTGCCGGCTGGGCGCGCGCGCCAAGTTCGAATGTACAGGCGCGCGGCACAGCAGGAAACCCGGATTGGGAACCAGGTCCTAAAGCCCGCCGGAGGGAGGGGGAAGACTCAGGGGACTCAGCGTCAGAAGAGTCTAGAAAGGGCGAGACCCCAGCGGACAGGCGGGCCCAGAGGAGGAAAGAGCAAAGGAAGAGGTGGAGCAAGGCTAGAGTCTTAAACTGGTGTCTGGGGGGAGGAGATTCAGATGGAGCTTCAGCGGTCTAGAGTTTGAGACGTAGAGCTGTGCGCCGCGGCTTTGAAATCGAAACTGAACTTCAATAAAGACTTTTGTATATAACAACGAACTGGCGTTGGTCCTTTGTGAGCTGGGACCTCGGGCAGCTCTGACAACACCCATTCTAGGTCTAGTAATGTTGGCCATATTGTTACTGACATGGTTGCTGGGAAACAAAATAATGCAGTGGCTATAATCCTGCACCTATGTCACTTAGGCACACTTGAATTCTCTTGCCTTTAAAGATTGCAGTGTGCAAATGGATGAAATAATTAGTGATAGGAAAGACAATCCATTTTATTAATACATCCCAGAATTGCTTGTTCTCTTTTGGGAATGATCATGTGTGGACTATTTGCACTTTAAAGGACATGCACTCATTTTCCTTGTCAGTTTCAGAAAGACACAAAACAGGAGTTTGGCTGCAGGCTAGCTTGGGTTGTTTGCTTTGCCCTGCATCCCATCATACAGGAGTTGGAGGTTGATGTCATTTTTCAAGGTCATGGTACCAGAGCACTGTGTGGGTCCCCCAGTTCCCCCTGCCTTAGCATAAAAATAAAGAAAGAGAAACAACCCACTTGTATTGCAACTGTGCAATGGGTGTAAAGGATCAGTGTTAATAATAAACCTATTCCTTTTGGAATCCACAGTGGCAAAATTCTGTTTTTGAGATGCTTAATGCTCAAGCAGTGAAGAATTATGGACAGTAAATTGCAGGGCTTTAAGAGTGATGTAAGAAAGTGAGTGCAATCTTCAATGTGCCTTTTTAACTGCTACTACTCATACAACTGCTAATAATGTTTTTGTAATCAGAGCTGGCCACAGAACATCCAAAGTCAGATTGGCCAGGGGCACCATTCCAAATTTTCATAACTGCCAAATACAAAACTGAGCAAGACTGAAGATTAAATTGGGGAAAATTCACATGCAGAATTGTTTTCTTTCTTTCTTTCTTTCTTTCTTTCTTTCTTTCTTTCTTTCTTTCTTTCCGTAATTGTTACTGTAATGTTACGAATGCTCAACAAATAGCCATTCCTTTTTTTCAGCAAAGAGAATTTGTGCTTTTGCCATGTACACAAACACAACTGTGATGGAGAATGAATGGCTTGACTGGAGGCAGAGAGAGAGAGATATGCAATCCTGAAATTTCTGGCCCCTTTTGGCTACTGCTCTCTGTCCTCAGCAGTAAAAATCTCCTAATACCCCAAACTTATAACAAGAGCCATTTATTTAATGTGCAAAAGATGCCTCTTGATCACTTATGATGTTGTACAATGACACAAATTGTGCTTGGGTACCTGCACTTTTCCTTGGTCTTTTGGGGCCAAATTCAGATAGGGTGCATGGGACCAACAAAGGTGCCCCACATTGCCCTAGTCCTGAACTGCCTTATTAAGCTTCAGAGCCTGACTTTATTGCTAGAGGAATTCTCCTGGGAGTTGACCCATGCCTGTTGGTAGCTGGCCAGATCTGCTTATCTGTTTGCTGCTTTTACTGCTGCTCATATTGTAAATATTTTGCCTGCTCTTTTTCTTGAGTTTTAAGCCTACCTTCCTGCTTTTTTTAACTTTTCATTTGATAGTTTGCTGTTTTTAATTCATTACTTATTGCTGCTGTTAGCCTTGCGGCTGTAATTTTTTTGAAAAGGTGGGATAAAAATATTTATCATAAATCTAATTGATAAAAGATATGAATCTCTCTTTACACAGCCACTATAGATCAATACTGAGATCTTTGAAGTTGGTTTTTTTTTCTTCAATAGGTTTATTTACACCAACTTGAGAATCTGATCTATCATATTCAGGATGATGTAGAAGCTGAATCCTGAATGTGACCTTCCCTTTCCAGGAGCTCTCATGGTGCCTCTGGGAAAAGCGAGGCAATACTGTATTTCCTGGGGACTCTGTGGAACAATGTTACCTTCTCCTTCCCCAAGAACGCTTCTCTTTTTTGAAAGCTGATGGATGGGGGCAGGACGTGTGGACTCGAACAGGAGGGCAGGCTCACGAGAGCCTGAATCCTTGGTGAACCCTCCACTAACATCTCTAATTATAAAAAACATTACAGTTGTAACAGTTGCCCAGCCATGAATTATTCTGACAATGTTTAACTTGCAGATAAGAAACCACAATCAGCCTGTCACATATTCCCCACTAACGAGGTTAGCATCAGTCGAAAAGGAAAGGCAGCTCACCACGCAGTGTCTTGCTGTCATAAATTATAGGTATCCAGCATGCATCACAAGGAGAGGAACAGTCAAATAGCATGGGACTCTATTACACATTCTGACAGTGACAGAAAAACACCACTCGGCAGTGTTTAATCTACCATAGCTTGTTTATTCCCTTTTCCCATGGATGCCAGCCTGAAAGATTTGGCACTGCGTTTTGCTGCTATCTGCAATTAACACAAGGATCTATTTAAAGCTTGTCTTTGATAGATAGCATGGGCCTCTCTAATTGCCCAGTCAGTGGGAAATGGGGTACCCATGCAAGGCCCGGTCCTGTTTTGTGCCTTCAAAACAAAAATGCTGCTTTCAGGCAGGTTCCTTGTTTTGCTTGTAATAAACTGCACCGTTACTTGTGGAACTGAAGAGTGCATTCAATGCAAGCTGCAGAATTTCTTTTGGAAATAGCAAAAGACAGCTGGTTACGTTTTTGATGGGAGGACACAACCACAGGATAACGTGTTACCCTCCAGGTCAGAAGCTCAACCTAGCTGCCGAGTACTTGCTTTTGCAACCCCCGGCAAGAAAGCAGGAGGTTTATTGAATCCTTAGTGGCTCACAAATTTTGCAGAAAGAAATGGAAAGATTTCAGGAAAACCCTCATTGAAAATACTTCTTTTCAAGAGTAGCATTTGATATGCAGAAGTGGATAGCAGAATTATGGCTGTTTGGAGCCGAAGCCAAATAAAAGTTGAGATATGTTAGCAAGGAATATGTACCCTGTTCTTTCCATATTTCCTTCCACTGCCTTTTTTTAAAAAACCAGTTGCTGTCTTTATCTAAGAATATAGTGAAATGCCTTATACCAGGTAGAAGCAACTTGCCAGTGGGGTGGAGCTGCTACGTTAGCTAGGAGGGGTAGGGTGGCAGGGAAGCTACTGCAGTGCAAACACGTGGGCAGAGCCAATGTGGCATTCCTGCCAATTTGTTTGCACCACACTGACCTTGCCCTCACCTTGCCCCTCTCAGACAGCTGAGAAGCCACTCTACCTGGTCTTATGCTTCTGAAATCAGGCCAGACTCTTAGTCCATCTAGTTCAATATTGTCTGCCAATGGCTGTCCAGGATTGCAGGCAGAAATAGACCTATTCATATCACCAGTTGCCTGACCCTTTTGACTGGACCTCCTGCATGCAAAGCAGATGTTCCTCCATTGAGCTATGGTCCATTCCCCATATCTGTCACCCCCCCCCCTTGTTACATTTGATCACTTATAAAATATATGAAGGTGACCCCTTGCTGAATGCTGAAGTAATTGTATTTTAAAACATAACACACATTATTCTTTGCACACAAAGTAATAGCAGGTTGGTTAACGTGACACCCTCATTTTTACATGCCTGACCTGGAGCTAAGCTGAGTCCTGAATTACAACACATTTTAATTTGCTGCCAACAAGCTTTCTGCAGTTGGGTGATGCTGTTTTTAATTTAGCCTGCTTGCCTTGGCTCTGTTCAGCCCTTGCCACTGACATAATCAGAAAAGGTCCACATGAAATAGGGAATGAATTCTATCTTGGCCAGTCAGTGGAGTAGATTGGATGCCCCCCCAAACCTAATGCTTACTTGCATTGTAGGACAGAGTGTAAAATATATCTGCAATTAGAAGACCTTGTAAAAACTAAAGGACAGCTAAGATTCCTCGGACAGGAACTTCGTCCTTCTGCTTGTAATGCAGAACTGAAACAAAAAACACACAACTCAGGCAGTTCCTGATATGAAAGGCCAGTTCCTTAAAATGTGGGAACACAGCCCATAATCGATGTAATTGAATTGTGAATTGCTTTCCTCTGCTCCTTTGGCATGCACCAGAAGAGGAGTTCAGAAGCACCCAGTTCTGGTTTTAAACATAGCTCCCTGTTGCATTTGGATTTGACAAACTGTGGCTTGTTAAAACTCTAGTTATTGAACAAGAAAGGATCATAAACTACAGTGTGACCAATCGTGTGCTGCGCCTGTGAAATCATTACTTACTGTTACCTTCCTCCAAAAATGTGAATATATTCGGCTCAAAGTGTGAGAAGTGAATTGCCCCTTCCATTTTCAGTATGGATGACTGAAGAGCCCCTATGTATGAGCATGATTTAGCAATGTCAGCTGTCATAGGCATACTTTGTTTCGAAGTGTAGAAAACAACTTTGTTAAATAAATGAGTAAATGCAATTAAAATAACTAGAGATAGTGAACCCCAGTCTTTCTTTCTTTCTTTCTTTCTTTCTTTCTTTCTTTCTTTCTTTCTTACATCATTTTTGGATGTTTGGAAGAATAAACCAATTTTAACCAAGTTTAATAATAATAATAATAATAGTAATAGTAATAAGTTTTTATTTATTATACCCCTCCCATATGGCTGGGTTACTTCCTTCCTATGCTCACTCAGAAGCCTGTCATGCCTCCACCTTAGGGTGGAGGATGGATAATAAATCAAATTATATATTTTAAACTATTGATTTTTATTGCATTGTTTATATTTGTTGTTTTGGGTTGGATTTTCTTTGTGAAGGAATTTTTATTTTTTTTACTGTGCACAGCACGAAGTGCATTCATGGAGTTATATAAATACATGTTAACAACAACAGCAATAGTCACTACTCCCCACTACTATAGAACAAGGATATTGGTGGTAGCAGCTGAATCATCACCATCATTTTGAGATGTGTTTATGTTCTCTTTCTTGAACTTTGAGCACAATTGGTGTGTGTGTGTGTGTGTGTGTGTGTGTGTGTAAAGGTGCATGCAAATCAAGTCATGATGATGATGATGATGATGATGCTCTGTGCACTGGGCATTTGCAGGTTCAAGCTCTGATCGCATTATCGCTCTAGGAAAGCAACATCACTACATGCATAGGCATAAAACTCACAAAAGTTATTCACAAGCTTTCCACCAAACTCTCAAAAGTGAATGCTGCAGATCTGATGTGCAGTGAAATCCTGTGCTGTGCATGTTTACTGGAAAGGATGTCCCGTTGTATTCATCTGGGCTAATTCCCTTATAAAAGTGCACAGCATTGCAGTCTAACTGTATCAATGGGAAATATAAGTGGGACATGAGGCACATACTCTATGACCATCATAAAACAGACAAAAACCCTGAGACACCTAAGGTGTCCCTAAGGAAGCCTGTTGAAGAACCCTGATAATGGAATCATGGTTGGAAGAATATGTCTGCTGAATGTGTCTGATGTCTGAATATGTCATTCAGAATATGTCTGAATAAATCCCCAGAGCAAGAATGGTACATTACAGACTTACAAAACTTGGTGTCCTCCAGATGTTTTGGACTATAATTCCTAACCACCCAGCATGGCAAATGATCAGAGATGATGGGAGTTGTAGTCCCAAATTTCTGGAAGTTTGGGGAAGGTTGGGGGAAGTTGGTGTAGTATAAGAAATGCATATTATTATTATTCATTTGGCTACGTGTTTACTTGGGAATATATCTCATTATATAATATATATATTATAATGAGAATATATCTCATTTAATAATAATAATAATAATAATAATAATAATAATAATAATAATAATGTATTATTTATACCCCACCCATCTGGGCGGCTCCCAATCGAGTGTTAAAAACAATACAGCATTAAATATTAAAAACTTCCCTAAATAGGGCTGCCTTCAGATGACATCTGATGGGAGGGCGTTCCACAGGGCGGGTGCCACTACCGAGAAGGCCCTCTGTCTGGTGAGAGCAATAATCACTATAAACACGAATAAAGCTAAGGTGTAAATGTATTGTTAACTATTATTATTATTATAACTGATGGTGATAAACTTCACTTATGACTGATGAGAATGTTGAAAACCTCTAATTTTAAGGAAATGTATTTCTTTCATTTCCAATGCTGTGATTCTTTCATTTCCAGTAATGAAACCATCTTTCACAGATGCATTGTGCCTATGACTTTAAAAGTTATATGCTGGGGTATGGGGGTGGGAAGCCATGCCTTCTCTGGTATATGATGAATCCTCTCCACATGACTGTGCAGACTTAGCATGCATGCACCCGAGAGCAGCGTGGTACTCGTGCAAAGCGCAGCACTGGAAGTAAAGCACTCAGACTTTCCATCCCCTGAGCTCTGAAAGCTCGCAGCCCTCCTCCCCCATAATACCCAGATGCCTGGGTTTGCAGATTGCACGCACGTTACTTGAAGCAATACACACTTGCAGGCGGCAGCTCAGCCAGGTGAACCAAAATTAAAAACCTCCCTCTGGCAAAGCTATTAGAAGCTGTGCCAAGCTTGTCTCAGCTGGAAACAGCCTTTTTCCATATCTTATGGAGTTCATATGAATTGTTTTCTCTTCCAGGAGGCTGTAAATTCTCTGGGTCAGCAGATAAAACAGAGGGAGGGAGGGAGGAGAACCACCCTCAAATGAAAGACATTTATTCTTTTGCTTAAAACGAACTCCCAGCATTTTATTGAAATCAGATGCCATGTATGGTTTACTTCAAGGATGTTTTGCAGAAGCCAACTGCAGAGTGCAATAACTCTGTGGAACACAAACACACAGCGTTCCCACCCAGCAAGCCAAGGTGTAGTCAGAGCTGATTCAAGGGAAAGGTACCTGCTGAACAGACAGGAAGAGCAAACACGTAACGGATTTTATCTCTTTTACTACATGTATAGCCTGTCATTTTCTCCAAAGAGCTCAAGGCACCACACTTGGCTCCTCCTCTCTCCATATTATCCTCACCAGAATTCTCTGAGGTAGGATAGGCTGAGAGACAGGGGTTAGAAGGGGCTTCGGCCCCCTCCATATTGGTGGGCAGCGGGCTGAACCCCCCCCCAATATTGAGGGGGCCAACATCCTCCGCCACTGCAGGGCACCCTCCGCATGACCCAGCCCCAGACCGGGAGCCCGGAGCTGGGCAGGGACTGGGATGGGCCAAGGTGAGGGCAAATATCTCCCTCTGTGCTTTCCGCTGGGCGGCATCATGTGACACATCAGCGCCCCTGCTAAGAGATCATGGCCAACCCCCTAAATCACCCAGTAGGCTTTGTAGATGCATGACCATTTGAATCCAGGGTTTCCCAGGCCACAACAACGCCGTACATTGAAAGCGTATTTATATGACTTCCACCGTCGTGGCTTTCTTCAAGGAATCCTGGGAACCATAAATTGTTCAGGCTGCTGGGAAATGTATTGTGAGGGGGTATACTACAGTTCCCAGGATTCTTAGGAGGAAACCAGTTAAAGTGATATAAATGTGTTTTAAATGTATGGTGTGAATGTGACCGTGGTCTCACACAGGGCTTTTTTTCAGTCAGAACTCGCCGGAACTCAGTTCCGGCAGCTCTCAGGTGGACGCCATTGCCATTCTACAAAAATGAGGGCGCTCATTTTCTAGAAAAATAGTACTGGTTTTACACTCTAACCACTGCATCGTGCTGGCTCTCTGGCATAGTTGCCCTTTCTTACTTGATTTGGTTGCATTCAAGTTTCTTCCCCCTCCCCAGTTCTTCCTAAGATCATTATCCAACTCCCCTTCTATTTCTCATTTGATCCTGACCTCCGGAGACACTGTTGCAGGAGGGAGCTGCATGCCGGAGTGAGAGAAAAGACTGTTTTTTAATGCTTTTAGCAATGTGACCTTAGGTATTGATTTAGAACCTGCTACAGCGCTTCAGTGCAAAAAGGGAACTGTGGTAATTAAGTTAGTATCTGCACTTTCTAAAATAGTGCTGAATTGCAACAAAGAGAGAGAGAGACCCCTTTATTTCCTCCCTGCTGTCTCTCACTGAATGCAAATGCAGACACTGCCCTCTGACCCTGTGCAGCTTTCTTCAGCTGCAGCTGTGATTTGTCTTCTATTTATGCCTTTAGGTAGGGGATGGATGGAGTCAAATCCATTCCTTCTGCTGCCCAGCTTTCTCTTCCCCAAACGGGCACTGAAGCATTTTTACACCCTACCTGACTTAATCACCCCCCTGAGATTTCTAATCGCAGAAAGAAAAACAGAAACTTGGGGAGGCCAGGATACACATAAAAATGGTTCTGATGAAATTGTTCCCCCCCCCTTTCCATTTATGCATGGAAAGACTCCTATCTCAACAAAGTGCATTAAATATAAAATAAAAAATCTTTACAAAAGAGATGTGATAACGCCAGCATCCTGAAAAGCCTGTTTTTGTATTATTTCATTAGCAAAACAGAGCTGCTAAAGGTAATGGCAATAAAACCCTGAGTACCTTGGGGTAAACATGCAAATGACATGCTAATGTATGCAGATTAGCCCACCATGTTCAGTGTCCATAAAACCCCCACTAAATGCAGCTAATTAAAGATAGGTAAGTTGCTGCTGCCTGGCATTCTGCAGAAGGCAGTATATTATCACAATTATACTACCAGTGCCTTGGGGAATCTTGTCTTATATCTACCTTTCCAAATAACTTTCTTCTCCCTTTGATTTTTTCCCCCCTACTGCAAAAGAGCAACCGCCTCTTTTCTTCATTTCTCAAAGATTCAGTGTAAGTGAACTGTAAAATTCAATAATGAAACAAAAGACTGGTTCTGCAAATACTGTTGAATGCGGTGCAATTGAGATCAGTAGGTGTTAAGCATGAACTAAAAGTTATTTTTCAGAACAGATATAAAGAGAATCCCAGGATTAAATCTTACTTTCTCTCTAACACACACCTGAGTCAACTCTAAGCCAATTATTATTATTATAGAACTGAATCATTTTTACTGACTACCAGCCCAAAGCTCTGGCCTGTTCTTAGAGATCTGAAAATATGAGGGTGTTGTAAATATTTTCTAATTGCACAAATGCCTATTTTTAGATGCAGCAGAGTATATTTGTTTTTATAATCATTTGCATATTTTTAAATGCCATATTATGGCTCTAAACGCTGTTTTGTGCCTGGAGCCTACAGGAATTGGCTGGGTTTAAGGAGCTCAGTTGGTGAATGGATCCATTGTGTGCCCTTGGTTTTGAATAAACCAGGTTGTCAGTCCTTGAGCAGAGTGAAAGCTACTTGGTGGCAAGAGCTTTGAGGCATTTTCCTTACAGATAGCTTTAAATTCGTTTCCTGACTCGAAGACCAAGCTGTGGGATAATGCAAATGAGCAAAGGCCTAAGCCTGCTCAAGTATTCAGAAGTATTCCTGTGACAGCAGAAGAAAATTAGAGCTCAATACTATACATGTTTACTCAGGTATGAATCCCATTGAATTCAGTGGGGCTTACTCCCATGTAAATAGTTATAGGATTGCAGCTGGAGCCTTACTTAGTTATTCTACTGAGGCCACATTGTTCTGCCTCAGTCAGTGATATCAGTGCTTACTTAAACATGATATCAGTGCTTACTTAAACATTTAGGCACGCATTTAGGCACACATTGAGACCCTGTGGTGAGTTACATGTTTGTGCCACAGTTCTGAGCCTGTGGCAAAATTTCTCTCTCTCTCTCTCTCTCTCTATATATATATACACAGTGGTACCTTGGGTTAAGTACTTAATTCGTTCCAGAGGTCCGTTCTTAACCTGAAACTGTTCTTAACCTGAAGCACCACTTTAGCTAATGGGGCCTCTTGCTGCTGCCACACTGCCGGAGCACAATTTCTGTTCTCATCCTGAAGCAAAGTTCTTAACCTGAGGTACTATTTCTGGGTTAGCGGAGTCTGTAACCTGCAGCGTATGTAACCTGCAGCGTATGTAACCCGAGGTACCACTGTATATCACACTTCAACAGTTGATGCATCGAGAGGGGATGCATAAAATGAGGGAGTGGAAGAAAACATGCAAGGCAGTGGATTCCTGTACACATTACAACACAAGTGAGGTTTAATGTGATATTACCAACAAGCAGAAAAATGGAAAGCTGGATTTTGATAAGATTGGGAACAGTGGGACATAGAGAATGTGAATCAGCATTACCAGCAGCTTGAAACCCCACCTTATCATCAGTTCCCACCAGTGGCGTAGCGTGGGGGTGCGGGGGGGCCGGCCGCACCGGGCACAACATCTGGGGGTTTGGGTTAGGGGATGCAAATCCATGGGTTAGGGGGTGCAAATTACTTGCCTTGCCCCGGGTGCTGACAACCCACGCTACGCCACTGGTTCCCTCCTGAATGAATTGCATGTAAGAACACTCCTCGCTTTGCCTCATACTTACTTTCTCTCGTCTTTCCAAGTTTAAAAAGATACAGTGAAGGACTTCAGAATTCTGTTGCCAAAGTCTGCATCCTTATGATAACATTCAGCAGCCTGGTGCCATCCAGATGTTTGGGACTAAACTCCCGGCATCATGCTGCCTGGGGCTGATGGGTAGAGCTGTCAATTTAAGTTTTTCTTCAGTTTCTCATTTCCCTCCCAATCTTAATTTCAGTATAAATTACTGTGCAAAGCAGCTGCAGCAGCTGAGTTGTGTCACCAGTGGGACTTTGTGGGGCATGACTGACATTCTCCACCCCCCAGGGTTTGGCAGTTTCTTGTGTCTGGCTCCTCTGCAAACTTACATAGTTCTGAAGACCTGCCATATCACACCATCAGTCCATCATTAGACAATGGAATACTGCCTGCGCCATACATTGCTGGTGACTGTTATCTTTTTTCACACATTCACTGGATTGATCCATACGTATGTGCGGTAACGAGCAGGAACATACCAGCTCTGCCCTTGCTTCAGACCTCAATATGTTCAGCTGAACATTGGAACACAAGGTACGCTGTATTATTATGCATTTTCTGTTCACACAGTTGGCAACCATGCAAAAAGAAGTTCCCCAACTCATTCATATGAAGCCTACAGTATGTGTCTTCATGTATGTGTCCAGACCTTCAATTAAAAGGTAAAAGGTAAAGGACCCCTGGAAGGTTAAGTCCAGTCTAAGGCAACCATGGGGTGTGGCGCTCATCTCGCTTTCAGGCTGAGGGAGCTGGTGTTTGTCCACAGGCACTTTCTGGGTCATGTGGCCAGCATGACTAAACTGCTTCTGGCATGAAGAGTACCAGAGCTAGCTAGGAAACGCTGTTTACCTTCCCGCCACAGTGGTACCTATTTATCTACTTGCACTGGTGTGCTTTCGAACTGCTAGGTTGGCAAGAGCTGGGACAGAGCAACGGGAGCTCACCTTGTCATGTGGATTTGAACTGCCGACCTTCTGATCGGCAAGCCCAAGAGGCTTAGTGGTTTAGACCACAGTGCCACCCGTGTCCCTTTTAGATCTTCAATTACTGTAATGTGAAAAAGCGGGTGCAGCCCTCCCTCTCCTTCAGTGAATTGGTCATTAATCTGTATAAAGGCCATGATTATAGAGCTGTTTTCCCACTTGAAGATACCTGCAAATAAGTATTTCTTTAGATTTATGGGTCACCCAAGCTTCAGGGAAGGTAAACATTCCATAATTCTGTTCACTATTGCTGTGGGTCTGCTCTTACTTCTTGTACAAGAACAGTGACTTCAGGAAGGCCACCCAGGGACTCAGCAGCTGAGACGGGAAAGGTTTTGAGTTCAGGTTCAGAAGAGTGACTGTGGTTGACTTGGGAAGAGGAAAAAAGAGTTCCGTCTTGTAAAAGTCATTTCTGCGTATTTAAGAAGCACTTCAAGGGAGTGGCAGCACTTCTTTCGATTAAGCCTTATTCGTGGGGAAGGGACAGCACAGAATCTGCTGATATTGGCAGAAATGGCCTTGGCTTCTTTTCGATGCTTCCCTTGATGAGTGTTTAAAGAACAGCTTCGGATCTGGCAGTCAGAGGACTTTTCCCACTTGTTTTACTTTTAAATATTCTTCAAAAGCTTCAGTGGCCTACAGAGCATCACTTTGATCCTTCAAGCATATTCACCACAGAGGCTTACGCCTACCTCGGACGATGCTCAACTCATTTCCTATCCACATTCAAGTTTCTAATTATTACTCTCAGGCACAAGGTGCTCTCAGCCTCCACCCAAACCACTGAATTTATGAAAGGATAGATGGGAATTTGGGCTGCAGATGGGTAGGATGAGCCCTCTGATAAATGGAGTGGAGACTACCTTACCTGGGCAAATGGGGCAGTGTCCCACCAACCTCAGTCAGTTCCCACCTGCCTTCCTTCTTACTTACAGCCAGTCCAGAGGGGGTAACACTGTCTGCCTTATTAGGAAGAAGATGGAGACAAACTAGAATCATTTGGCTCTGCCTGCCATTGGTTCTGGATCCACCTACTGCTTGACCTTCCTGCTTTCCTGTGCCAGTGGGCACCAGCCACTACTGGATAAAGGTAAATTAGTTTTAAGTTAGAGCATTCCCCCCCCCCCCGATGGGAGCACTGTGCTGTTGCCCACAGCCTGTTAATTTCAGATCAGAACACCAAAATGTGAGTGCTATAGCTAAACCATTGGTATTCAGGTAGTGAGTTGTCAGAGCCTGACCCTCAATTCCCCATGTACTCCATAAGCAATGGTAGTTCCTAACCGGACCCTGATATCATCTTCTGAGGCTCTCCTTCGTGTCCCTCCTCCTTGAGAGGTTCGGAGAGTGACAACACGAGAAGAGGCCTTCTCTGCAGTGGCTCCCCATCTCTGGGATGCTCTCCACAGGGAAGTTCACCTGGTGCCTTCATTATACGCCTTTAGGTGCCAGGCAAAAACATTCCTTTTTAATCAGGCCTTTGGTTGATCTGATTTACATCCTATGCCCTCTTAAAATGTGTTTTTTTGTGGGGCAGGGGCATTGGGTTGTTGTTCTTATTTTTATTATGTATGTTTTTTTGTTTTATATCTTGATTTTATTCTGTGAACTGCCCTGAGTCCCCTGGGTATAAGGAGGATGGATAAATAAATAAATAAATAAATAAATAAATAAATGCATGTTCCTGAGGATGCCCACTCCCCTTTCCTCCATGGTGAGAAAAAGAAGGCCACTTTGCTGGAAGAACTTGCCCATCATGACTTCAACTCCTTGCTCAGTGGTAAAGCTTACCGACTGAGCATGTTACAGATAGGTAGCCGTGTTGGTCTGCCATAGTCAAAACAAAACAAAATTCCTTCCAGTAGCACCTTAAAGACCAACTAAGTCAGTTCTTGGTATGAGCTTTCGTGTGCATGCACACTTCTTCAGATACAGATGTGTATCTGAAGATGTGTATCTGAAGAAGTGTGCATGCACACGAAAGCTCATACCAAGAACTGACTTAGTTGGTCTTTAAGGTGCTACTGGAAGGAATTTTTTTTGTTTCGACTGAGCATGGGCCAGTTGAAATCTCTCAGCCGACCCAACCTCACAGGACTGTTGTGGGGAGAAACAGGCACACTGCCCTGAGCTCCTAGGAGGAAAGGTGGCAATGAAAAAAATTAAAATATTCTAATTTGGGACAGCAGTTCCTCCTCAAAGGCCGTGCTATTCAATATATTTAGCAATCTTTCTCAAAGTAAATCCTTACTGGCCTATAGTGGGTATGGGTTCCTTACCTTTCCATACCTTTGTCAGAGGTTTTATCATTCAGAATGTGAATTTAAACTTCACAGCTCTACTATCCTTGTCGCTTGGGCGAGTGGTGAGAAGACTGCAGTGAGAAGATATTTTGATGGCAAGTTGAAGTACACTGGATAGCACTTGATCTTGCTGATGGTCTAACATGAACCCTGGTGTTGGAGTAGGAACCAACAAAACTAATTTTAAGTCTGAACAATTGTCCTACAACCAGAGGGTGATAGTGGTTCTAACAAACTTATAAACCCTGGTTCTAACTGGTGAGCCTCTTAGATTTCAAAGGAAATCATGCTGATTGGACAGTTTGCAGTTAGTAAGCATCAGTGAAACAGGTGAACAGAAGAACAGGCCCCAAATCACTGCTTGCCGACAGAAGGACATGCCTTACCAAAATTATGACCACCAAATCTGAACAATCCACTGATGAAAATTTCCTTTTCTTGTGACCAAATATGATTTTTAAAATGCACACTTTTGGTTACCCAACTCTGTCTTTAGCTCAGCAGAATGGAGCATTCTGCTCTTCCTCCTGAAATTAGCCCACAGTGGTGGGTCAATATATTTCCCCGATAAAGAACATAAACTTATTAACATATGAGTAATACATATCAATGTGATGTTGCAGCAATGTGGGGATTTTGTACAGCAGCTGATATTCCCAGTGACCTTGTAATATGGATGAAATCCAATATTAGAACCTGAAAGGGGTTATTAGGGAGAGGGGAGGGAAAGCCTGGCAAGATTCTTTGGCACAAGTGGCCTTTGTAGAAAGAAATAAGAAATGAAATCCAGCCACCTGCTGCAAGGCATGGCTATCCAGGCACCAGTCTGACCCCCCCTCACTTGACCTGCTATGACACCACCCAGGCTGTACACATAATGCAACCCAAACATCTGATCTCGCAAACTGCACTGGAAAGTGTGAGCAAGTACATTGGCACATCCCTCACGTACTATGCTGCGATGTTTTCTTTCTTTCTCCATTGGATTGAGCCATTCTGCAGCGGGAGCTTTTAATAGACCGAAAGAAAAGAGATCTATCACAAGACTGCCCTGGTCTTGCACCCTTCGTCTGTTTTAAGCTGGAGTGACCTCAGAGAGCACAAGACTAGTCCTCCTGCCCGGCCCTTTTCAAACCCAAGCCTGTCTCAAAGGAGTCTTGTTTTCTTGCTGGCTTTCGCACACCAAGGCACTGTTGTGTGACTTTAACATTGTAAATTATGTCTGTTTAAGAAAATGTCAGTGTTTTTAAAAACAGAATAACAAGAACTGTGGAAAGGCTGGGCTGTGCATTTTACTCCCAAAGTTTGAATGCAAAGAGAATGGTACATTCATCATTCTAAACCAGCAGGAAAAGAGACGAAAGATGGATGCACAATGCAACTTCAGTCCCAAGTAACGTGATAGCTGTTTCTTTTCTTTAAAGCAAGCTTATCTGGGACATGTTAGTGCTCATAATCTGACATCTGAGGCACTATCAATGCAGATCTCTACTTACAAGCAACTGAAATGTTGAAAAGTCTCTTTCTTAAAAATTGAGGTTGCTTCCATATGATATGCTACATTAACCAGGGGGTTGCTTGGGGTAGGAACATTTTGTGGTCCTCCAAATAGGATGACATGGGCACCCCATTGCCAGCTGTTTTTGTGTTTCCCCTTCTTCAATCAACGTCATCATTTTTTTTTAGTTTTACCTATGTCGGGAGCAGTCATCTAACTATGCTTGCCATTGCATTGGCTTTAGGCTTACTATATCCTACATACTGGGGTGTTTAATGTGAACATAGCTCTGTGTGCATTTTGGTTTAATGAATATTTCAGGACAATAGTGCAAATTGCTTCTTGCCTGTTGGTCCCCCCCAGGCACACACCTTAAGACCCATGTGATGATGATTGGTTGCCAGATCCAGAGCCCATGTAGGTGTACAACCTGATGAAGATGGAAGATGGGAAGGTAGGACCCAGGGAAGACTGAATTCAGTCCCTCCAAGTGTCCCTGTTTTCCAGGTACAGGCCCAGATTTACAGAAGCCATCTCGGTTTCTTCTTTGATCCCGGAATGTCTCGCTTTTCCTTATGACGTCTGTATTTCCACCAGAGTAATGTTGAAGGGTATGAAAGGACATCCCTATTTTCATTGGAGATATGTTGGAGGATATGGCGTTATGCCACCCCAAGCCAAGGAGATAAGTAAATTACAACCTTTAGAAGACACCTGGAGGCAGGGAAGTTTTTTTTAATGTTTCATATTTTATTATGTTTTTATTTATGCTGGAAGCTGCCCAGAGTGGATGGTGCAGCCCAGTCAGATGGGCGGGAAACAACCACAACCACCACAACAGAATAAAGGTAAAGGGACCCCTGGCCATTAGGTCCAGTCGTGGGGTTGTGGCACTCATCTTGCTTTATTGGCCGAGGGAGCCAGCGTACAGCTTCCGGATCATGTGGCCAGCATGACTAAGCCACTTTTGGCGAACCAGAGCAGCGCACGGAAACGCTGTTTACCTTCCCGCTGGAGTGGTACCTATTTATCTACTTGCACTTTGACGTGCTTTCGAACTGCTAGGTTGGCAGGAGGAGGGACCCAGCAACGGGAGCTCACTCTGTTGCGGGGATTCAAACCACCAACCTTCTGAGCGGCAAGTCCTAGGCTCTGTGGTTTAACCCACAGCGCCACACGCATCCCAACAACAGACTAGGATGTCCCTATTTTCATCAAAAAAAGTTGGAGGGCATGTGAGTTGTCTTCTGATTTCATCATGGATGGTGGAGATTTGCAGTGGCAGTGTAGGCTGTGGAGCTGGCTGAGGAGGAAGGTTTAAGGGGTGCCTGAAATATATGGCTTGGACATAGCCTTAAAAGTAAATGGGAGGTGAAAAAGGTGACTATATTTTGTTGAAAACACAAAAATAGTAGAAGCAATGTAAAGGAAGCTGTGAAACTTACTGAACACAACTAACACTGTGTGTGTGTGTGTGTGTGTGTGTGTGTGTGTGTGTGTGTTTTGGAACAGCAGCCTAAAAAATAAATGAGAATAAACCACTGTGGTAGTACAAGTAAGAAACCTCCTCTTCAAATGGAGATGTGTATTATATCAGATGCGACTTCAGTAAGTACAAGGATTGGAATGTTCTGCATAACTAGAGGACAGAGGACAGATAAAAAGCTGAGTAGGTGTGGCAAAAACCTGCTTCTCTTATGCTTACAAAGCCCAGGTCAAGCGCATCAACTCTAGGGGGTTGATGTGTCTCAAACCCCAGCAAATTGGGGGGTGGGGATTGTCTGCAACAGAAGAGGAGAGTTAACTGTGAATAGGGTTAAGTGGTGGAAGAGGAAAGTCCCTAGCAAGAATTAGTATGTCTGCAGCTGATCATTTTATTAAAATAATGAATACTTTATTTTGTTTTCAAAGGCCTGAAGACATGTATAAAGTTGTTTATGAGTTATTTAAAGATGGGGTTGAATGGAGACTCTGTAGTCATAGCAGTCTGTTTGGAATTCTTGTAATGAGAGGTCAGATGTGATGCAGCAAGGAGCACACAAAGCAGGGATAAAGAGGGATGGAGATCCATTTATAAAGGTCAAGCGATCAGATTTTTCTTAGCGGGCACATGTGGTTCTAGTTTGCTCGTATTTTCCAAGGGCTTGTTCTCACAAGCTTCTATTTCTCATATCATAAAAACGATGGTAACAAGGTCAATGATAAATTGCCTTGCTCTGGATTTGTTTCCATCATCTTTCTTCCAGCTGCTCCAGTCGCTGCCTATGCTCCAGTGAATCTTCGCTTCCATCAGCGTTGATGCATTGTGGCAGAATCACCTTATTCATAACTCCCCTCCTAAAAAAAGGACCCATGCCCGTGATAAGATTCTTACGATAGCTCTTTGGATGGAGCTGATAAATGCACTGAATCAGACATGTCCTTTAGAAGTAGTTGCCAGCCTTTTTCTTTCTGCAAGAGTGTCATAAGTCAGGTGCAAAATATGAAGCAGTGCTATACTACTGTTCACCGGAGTACATTTGTCAGCCACTCACGCCTTATAGTTATGCAGTCACTTCTCAGGACTGCCGTATAAAATGTGACTTGAATAGCCATTGGCAAATATTGTCACAGGGCACCTTCTTTCCTGGCAGT
Organism: Podarcis gaigeae; assembly: GCF_964106915.1. Lineage (NCBI taxonomy): Eukaryota > Metazoa > Chordata > Lepidosauria > Squamata > Lacertidae > Podarcis > Podarcis gaigeae. The sequence goes on along the minus strand of NC_139683.1, from coordinate 58,572,130 downwards.
AGAAAATGAACACAAGAAGAGGCTGCAGGATCAGGCCAAAGACCTATCCATTCCAGCATCCTGTTCTCACAGACAGTGGTGTAGCATGGCAGGGGAGGGAGGGGCTCCCGGGGCAATTGCCCCAGGTGTAATTTTTATTTAGGGGTGCGCCTCTGCAGTTGCTGCCCTGACTGGAGGCACTCACTGCTCCACCTGCCCACCTAACCTGAGCAGCAGCATTCTGAGCAGGAGCTGGGAGAGGACAGGAGGAGGACAGGCCCTTTCATCCCTCGGTTGCATGGCATCCCGTGCTGGTGGGGAAGGCGGGTGGACAGCGAGACTCACGGTGGCATGGCACCCCAGCCCAAGGAGGCACGTGCATGTCCTGCCACTGCTCTGCAGCTCTGTTTGGCAGCAGAGGCCACCGTTAGGGAGCACAATACTTACTTTAGGAGGTCCGATACTTGCCCTGGACGCTGACAAGCCACGCTATGCCACTGCTCACAGATGCTCTTGGGAAGCCCACAAGTAAGACCTGAGTGCAACAGTACTCTTCCCACAGCAACTGGTATTCACAGGCATATTGAATAAAGATTGAGCATTGGAAATGCCTACCAAGAAGAAACAGAAATGATCAGTTGTTTCACCACTTGTTTAATATCTGAGCTATTGCAGTGTCTCTTCTCCTGGCTTACTCATCTCTCACGCTCAAGCTCCCTTTTCTGTTTTCATTTCTGCTGTTCATCATTGCTCTTCCCACTGGGCACTCTGAGTACAAATCACCTCTGTTTCCTCCATCTTCACTGCTATAGAGACTTCTCTGTATTTTAGGAACACTCCCCTATCCACGGCCAATCTTCCTTCCTTGCTGCTTTGATGTGGATCTCTGTTACACACTAAACAGATAAAAGCACTTGTTTAGGGGTCCATGGTCACAATTCCTCAGGCACTAGACTGGCAGAAAGTCATATTAATTACAGTAGCCTTTGCAGAAACTGCTCTCAGCAGATTAGATCCCACATAGGAAGAGAACCTTTATACGCTCCTCATCAAGTCGACACAATTTAGCACTGTTCATAATTGGAGTGGCTCAAGCTGTTGCACGACAGAAGCATAAAAATATGAAATTTATTTTCCTGATACTAAATATTTCAAGTTCTTGTTTTAAGTGTTCAGAAAGTGGTCATGACCCGAGGCGCTTCAGACACATGTAATAGTGTAATACACTAGCTATTTCATTTTTTTTTAAAGCAACTGATGCAATTTTCATTCCTTCACAAACCATCTAAGTGTACAGAAAATTGTCTCCCAAATGAACAAACCAACCCCACAAGCAATCAGGTTTCACTCTGAAAACATTTATTTAACTGTTTCTTATTATTATTTATATATGCCAACAAATTGTTAGACATTTTAGCAGTCCATAAGTAAAGCAACTTCATTTCATATTCATTATGCTTCTCCGAGAAATATATTAGGTGCTATGTGTAGCAATTTTTTACATTAATAACATGATTATTGTGACCCTTCAGCTTTTCAAATAACATAGATAGATATAGATAGATGATAGATGATAGATAGATAGATAGATGATAGATGATAGATGATAGATGATAGATGATAGATAGATAGATAGATAGATAGATAGATAGATAGATAGATGATAGATATAGATAGATATAGATAGAAAGATATAGATGATAGATGATAGATAGATAGATAGATAGATAGATGATAGATAGATAGATAGATAGATAGATAGATAGAGATAGATAGATAGATAGATAGATAGATAGATAGATAGATAGATGATAGATATAGATAGACAGATGAAAAAAATAATTCAGTCTGGAAAAACCTGTTGGACTAGTGAGGCTTTATAAGATGTCCATAGGGCCAAACATTATTAAGTATAAATATAGCCAGGGAGCCCATCTAAAGCACTGGGGCCAGTGTTGAAAAGGCTATGCTCTGACAGCTCACTGATATTTTCAGAAATAGGGCAGGGAGCAAGGAAGAGGTTTTTCTGGGTTATGCAAAACCTGTGGTGTGTTTATTAAAACTAACACTTAAAATATGCTTAGAGATAGTTGAAGCCATTGCTGCAGCATACACTGAAGAGGAAAGAGCTATGGCTAAGTGCCAGAGTATTCGCTTTGTTTGGAAAAGGTCCTGGTTCAATCCCCAGCATCTCTAGCTAGAGCTGAGAGACAACTCTGTCTGCAACCTTGGAGAGCCTCTGCCTGCCAGTGAAGACACATACTGAGCTAGAGAGGCTAATGTTCTGACTCAGTTCGAGACAGCTTCCTGTGCTGCTAAGATACCCCTCATCTCAAAATGTGTAAGGAGCTATGGTGCAGGGTTCTGTTCCAGCTGCAGCTTCCAAGTAGTGCACAGCAATCACCAGTCTTTGAAGAAATCCCCTTTTTAGATCCAGTCTTCTCGAAGGACATCAAACAGAAACGTACAAATCCTACCTAGGAGACAAGAAGGGTAAAATAGAGATGTACCTGATGCACTATTTGGAGGAAGTGAAGCTTCCTAAAGGAGGTAGGAACTGAGATGGCATTGAGGGCAACATGGTGCTGCAACCTGGTTAAACCTAACAAGGTCTGGGTCTGTTCAGTGCTTGGTTGGGCAATCACCTGGGAACTCGACACACCACAATGAGGTCTAATCATAGATGAATTAAATATAGAAATTGTGAAAAGGTTTGACATGAAAGGAGGAGCACCTGTAGTGATACTTCTTGGGAAAGGGCAAGAAGAATCCCAATAGGTGATTATTTTAAATCCATTCTTTCCTACAACTTTGCCACTACCTCCTTGTTCGTGACCAAGCTGGTGTAGGAAAGAAGAAACATAGCACAATGCAACTTTTTCCAGAGCCTTCTTTGCAATGCATGCAGATGAGGTGATGGTGAGGCTCCCAAGTTTGCTTGTGACATATTATGATAGGATAGAGGAAGTCAGAGAGTGGGGAAAAGAAGCAAAGGCTGGACCCTTCTTTTCCCTTCTTTGATGATACCATTAAAATGGTATCACTTCTTTGCAAGGTTGGTTAAATGTTGCATTTCAGCTGGCTGAAAATCTTTTGTGAAAGCTCAGGTTGAATCTGTGTAGTCAGAAGTAGCCACCACCAAGTTCAACGGAGCTTACACCCAGGAAACTATCCATTGGATTACATTTATACTGATCATAATAAATTGGGTATTGTGTGCTATGTGCTCTTTGATGTTCACAGGCAGTACGGCCATCTGAGCAGGGTACTTTATTTTGGTGTTTTGGGAATGTAGCTCTTTAGCCAGTGATGGAAGGGAAAGAATTTTTTTGTGGTTTAGTAACATGAGTAAGGGACGCGGGTGGCGCTGTGGGTAAAACCTCAGTGCCTAGGATTTGCCGATCGTATGGTCGGCAGTTCGAATCTCCGCAGTGGGGTGAGCTCCCATCTTTCGGTCCCAGCTCCTGCCCACCTAGCAGTTCGAAAGCACCCCTAAGTGCAAGTAGATAAATAGGTACCGCTTTATAGCGGGAAGGTAAACGGCGTTTCCGTGTGCTGCGCTGGTGCTGGCTTGCCAGAGCAGCTTCATCACGCTAGCCATGTGACCTGGAAGTGTCTCCGGACAGTGCTGGCCCACGGCCTCTTAAGTGAGATGGGCGCACAACCCTAGAGTCGGACAGGACTGGCCCGTACGGGCAGGGGTACCTTTACCTTTAACATGAGTAAAAACAAGAACTAGTTGCAGAGGGAAATTGAGACCTTATAAAACTGTTGTGGGCCTCCCACTAGGGAAGGGACATGCAAATCCCTTTCTACCTGTTGTCAAACAAATGCAGACCCTCCAAGTGTCCCTATTTTCCAGGATGTCCCTGATTCAGAGAAGCTGCCCCGGTTTCTGATTTAATCCCGGAATGTCACACTTTTCCTTAGGATGTCCCTATTTTTGTTGGAGAAATGTATGGTGTTATCTGACCCCTGAGCCATCTGAAGGCAATCCTGTATAGGGAAGTTTTTAAAAATATTTAATGTTTCATTTTGTTTTTGTATATGTTGGAAGCTGCCCAGAGTGGCTGGGGCAACCCATTAAGATGTGTAGGGTATAAATAGTAAAATTATCATTATGGAATGGGACATCCCTATTTTCATCAGAGAAATGTTAGAGGGTATGCAAATAGTATGTGATATGCACTCCAGAACACACACCACTTGTACATATAACTAACACTGCCCATGTGATATGCAGGTGTTTTAGTTTATAACTTTCTCCTCACAGACAGCAGCCAGATTTCCCAAGAGTTTATGCTCCACAGTTTCTCGGCAAAAAGAAGAGACATTGTACAGGCTCACAGACCCTGGCTGTTGATAAGTGTATTTGTTTTCATTATTTGATTTTTTTAAAAAAACCAAAACAAAACAAAGCAAGATCTTCCGTTGTGTAAATCAGCTGGGCAGATGTTCTCAACACTGTTCCTTGGCCCGTGAAAAATGTGTGAGGTTTACATAGTGGCTAGACCATCTCAGTCTCTGTGTTATGTTTCTACTAATCCTATGATACCTTACAGTGTACCACTGTGGTTCATAAATCAGTTAAGGCAGAGCACAGGAGCACAGGATATAGTGCACTAAGTACACCTTGTCATACCCGGCTCCTGTGAAAATAAACCAACTTATGAGTAGGGGTGGGGGAGAAATTTGAAACAATATGCAATTTGAAACACAGCCATTTATGATGTTGCTTTATGCTGAGTCGGACCATTTAAACCAGCATTGCCTATTCTGACTGGCAGCAGCTATCAAATATATCCAGCCTCTCTGGCGTAGAATATGTTGAACCTGAGGGCAAATACTTTGAAACAATGCATTTAGGATTACCCCATCTTTCATTTCATTCCATTTATTATATTTTTGTGCTGCTTTCCACACACACAAATCACAAAGTGGCTCACAAACAATAAACAACAATAACAATAACATAATTAATTACAATAACAGAACCTCAGAAATTCAACATAAGTTATATAGAATAATTAACAAATCTTCAGTAAAATAACCACATTCTATAAAACACTATTAACAAGACAGCTTTTTAAAAAAAGCTGAACAGCACAAGCACGTAAAAGTCATATTATAAGACGCACAGAGCACTCATAATCCGCAAAGCCAATAACCAAAAACAAACTTGGCACTGTTGAATTCACACACACACACACACACACACACACATTCCTCACCCATATGACCACTAATCTTCTACTCAGCTCATCAAAAGACACATACACGTTGTGCCCATGGCAGCAATTTCATTCTGAAAGCTCCTAGGACTTGAGGGTGGGGGTAAAGCAATTGGAAAAACTATTGCCTGATGGTCAGCACAAAGTCTCTCTCCTCTTACAGTTCTTCCTCTGGAAACAGCTCCCTAACCAAAGTTCCCTAGGGCTGAAGGGCAGGGCAAGGCAAGTGGAAAAGTCTTAATGATTTTAGTGAGCCCAACACTCTCATCCTAAACAACTACAGTATCTTTGGAAGTAACATCCATAAAACTGAATAGGGTTGAGTGATCAAAATGTAAGATAGTTTGTACATTATGAGCTGAAATTATAAAACGTTATCCAAGGGGACGATGCAGCACAGGTGGATTTCAGAACAGCTTCACTAAAGCCAGAGGGAGTTACCACAGCTGCAAGTAGTAGCTGTTGTCTCATGAGCAACATGTCTTCCCTTACACATGTTTCGAGCTGTATCTTTGATCAGTGTATTCAATGCAGTGAGGCCCCCACAATCTTTGAGAGGGAATAGACAGATAAATCTCTGGATCAGGCTGTAAGTGCCCTAAGGTTTTATAGCTAAGGAAGCAATCACTTTCCCAAAGACCTGAAACTCACAAACCCAGCAACACTTGTATAGGCCAGTTCTTCACTAGGAAGTTTTCTCGGGATAAAATTTCCTGTAGTATTTTTTTATTCCTCTCTGGAGCTTTGTGACATAATTCCAAGCAAAACAGTATGACATCGACATGACATACAAAATACAAGGAATCTTCTCGTTTAAATTTCCTTGGCTCAGCTTTGTGAGCTGGAGAAGGGAAAGAGGGAAGACACTGGAAGATGATTCATACTGTTTATAAGAACTTCCTCCTTCTAGTGAACCATGGATGTGTCAGAAAAAAATTGAAACTTTCCTTGCAGATACGATTTTATTTTGTTTAAAATTTCTTTAAGAGCTCGTGCTGGAGCTCAACAGGACAGATCTGGCTGACTGAAAGAAATCGCATGATGGGTTCCACTGCATTTTTCCTTGCCAGTAATAAGGCCATGTAGCCAATTTTCTCTACAAACCCTTCCCACTGTCTTCACCTCTCATTCTGATTCCATTAAATGATATTTTCTTTTCTTTTTCAGGAAGAGGGCAAAGATGTTTAAACCCTGATCCAAAGCACATTTAACTGGAACTAAATCCACTGTTTTTCATGCAGCTTAAGATGCCTTTCTCAGTTACACATGGCTCTTCTTAAATATATAAATAAAATTTGAAAAGGATTTGTGCTCCAATTATGGTTGCCATTTGACTACAGGGGAAAAAATATCCCAGCTTTTTTGGGGGGGAGGGGAGACGGGAAGATTGAGCCTGCTGCAACAAACGAGTCAAACTTAGCAACTTAAGGATTTTGCCAGGCTTGCCTAATATTTGTATTTGCAGTTGGAATCCATTCATTGTTACTAATGAACTTAATAAATGGGACATTTTCCTCAGAAAAATAAAGCACTGGGACATTTTCCAGAAAGCAATTGTGTTTTGGACGTTTTCCCACCCCACATCGGGGACTAGGCCCTAGGATATAAGCACAGGCTCGGCCTCCCATTTCTGCCAGCTCCCGACACAGGAGCAAAGAGAGGTTTGTTTGCTTGTTCATTAAAGTATCGATATACTGCCATATCATAAAATATCAGGGTGGTGTACGACATTAAAACATAAAATCTGTTCCTGCTTCAAGTCTTTCGTACTGGTGGTTGGCGCCCATTCTGAACAACTGGTATTCTGAAGCAAACTGCCTTCAACACCAGTGGTGGAACATAGACATCAAGTCATTAATGTATTGATCCTCCATGAATTGTTTAATCCCTTTAAAGGCCATCCAACTTGGTGGCCATCACTGATTCATGCGAGGGCAAATGCCATCGATTATCTATGTAGTGTGTGAAGAAGTGCTTCGTTTTGTCTGCCCTAAATCCCATCACACCTTCTCTCAGGCCTTCCCATATCTCCCAAGTACCTCAGGAAAAACAGGACATCCTGTTTTTTGGTGAGAGATTGTGGCGGCCATTTTGGGTGCCATGTGTTAGGATATTTCCGTTCCACCTTAAAAAGGGGACAGGCTGTTGTGAGTCACAGCCTGCATATTTCCTGCTCACAGGAAGTTTCTGTTTTGTATATAGATTTTGTTTCTCTCTGTCGCCTTGACACGCAGGCAGGCAGTCATGTTTTTTCTTTGTTCTGACCAACGCTGAATAAAGCTGTAAATATGCTGCTCTCCTGGGTGCATCTTTCGTTGTGCGAACTCTGCGAAAAGGGCGTGCATGAATCCTGGAATGTGGACAGCTATTTCTGAGGCTCATGTCGCTAATTGACTGATACTGTTTCCATGGGAGACCGGGAGACAACGTGGAGGCACCATGGCCTATGTCTCCCTGGCAGTATCCCAACACCATGATCTTGCATGGACATTTTGGGGGGCCATATTCTCATGCGGCACCCAAAAACACAAGACCTCATCCTGAAAGAACACAGGTTGAGAGTGCGGTGTGGGTCATGTGACTCACCCAGGAGCACATCCTGGAAGACGCTTGTCCTGGTTTTAGCTCCAGAAAAGTTGGATGCTATCCTTCCCCTCCCAAGTTTCCCACATGCACCACTCTAGAGCCACATCTTTATTGTGTTTTCTCTCTTTACATGATGGTTTAGCAAGCTATGTGCACCGAAGAAAGACTCGCTTATGGTACTGAAATGCAGTCCCCAGTCTGCACTCTGAAGTGCTGTAGTCCCAACAGGTCTATTCCATGTGATTATTTTTTTTATGGGTAGATAAGTTCTGGCATTGCTTTGAATACAACGGAGAACTAAAACCTTTCCATTCTGCCTGAGAAAATGTTCTACCTTAAGCCTTTTGCAAATGGAACAATATCATGGGTTATTAATTCAGCTCCTGTGAGGTAACGGAGAACTTCCAGCCTGTAAAGGCTCAAGCCAGAACAAACTGAATTAATTATTTCAGATGATCGCAGTTAGCTATCTTTATGATGCATTTTTTCATACTTTCATAGAAGACGGTACCCTTTGCAGTAATTAAAAGTTAAGCTTGTATTGCTGGAGTAGGTTCTCATCTTCCACACCACATAAAGTGGGCAGCGGGAGGCAATTCTAAGGTTTTGTGGTATTCTGTAAAACTCTATACAGTGGTTTGTATTTTTGTTTTATCTCATTTGAAGTTTGAGCACTTCTGTCATGTTACATAACTGAAGTTACAGCTTTTTAGCTGTCATGACTTGGGTTCTCTGGGTGGCTTAACAAATTCAATGCAAAGCATATACACAGCAAATAAATGTCAATATAGGCTACTATTTTTCATAGATACTAAACATTTCCTCAGTGAACATGACAATGAGTATTCCTCATATCTGAAGAATGGTAGGTAAATTCAGGGGACTGATTTGTAAATCTGGGGACTGTCCCTGGGAAACATAGATGTGTGGTAACCTTATATAGCAACAGGAAATTTCTGAAGTCTGGCAACCAAAACGTGTGTGTGTATCTGTATACGCTAAGGATGAAGGAGGAATTTTATTTAAGTCAGCATTTATGGATAAGTTTACCTCATTTGCACTTCCTGGAAAAAATATACAAACTGATATACATCCATCTTTTGAAATCCACACTTCTCTGATTTTTGTAGAGCAGTTCTCCAGCCAAATAATGAATCTACTAGGGGAAAGTGTGCATTAGTGAAAATTTATTAAACTAGGGTGAATTGCTTGTAAAAAAAATCATATTAGGCAAAATTGCATAAAACATGTGTGGTTTAGGAGATATACTAACGAAAATACTGACAAATTTTAATTTAATTTTTAAGAAACTGATGTGAAAATGTTAAGAACAGAAATTAAGATTGAGAAAAGGAGAGAAACCAAAACGGACAGATTTGTCCATACTTAGTACACCCACCCACACAAATTACTTGATTTGTAGTATTAGCAAAAACTCCCTTTTTTGAGTTTCCAGCCTGAAACAAAGAAACCTGTGAGAAATTCTGCCATGACCTCACTTAGATAGGCTTGTTGTAAGAAATTCTCATGCTGCATTCTTTGAACTAAGTGGGACTTGGGGTAGTATCCCACACTGCTGTTTTTGGAGTGCAGCAGACCTCTGCTTGTGCAACAGAACTTTCCCCTCACCTCCTTGCCTCTCCCCTTTCTTGCAGCCCCAACCCCCTGAAAAGATGATGAGGGCAAGCAGAAATAGGAGAAGAAGGGGAAGTCCCCTCCTGCGAGTGGAACTCTGCACTTGCAGCACTGTATAAAGCCCCCAGCTTCAAGTAAATAGGTATAGGGATTGCACTGCATATCTCCATTTATTCTCTGCAAAGTACCGTACACCCTGTACCCTGCCAGTGATTCAAAAGTACCTGGTGAGAGAGCACCATATCTTATACAGAGTCAAGACCAATGATTTGTTTAGCTCAGTATTATGAACACTGACAGCAGCTGCTGCTGTGCCAATGTGAGTTCTGAGGCTCTGCAGAATTGTTACCAGATGTGGAGCAGGGCCAGCAACAGATTCCTCGCTCAGGATCTTCAGGGTGCCATTATTGGAAGGCTATGATCTACAATAGTATTTCAAACTTGTAAGTCATTTTGGGTTCTCAAAATGATTTACAAGTATAAAACAGTTGTCACAACAACAACAATATTATTGCATGCAACCCCCATCTCCGAGTGGTGAGAGATTCCTTGGGTTCCAAGCTCTTACCCAGGGTTTGGTTTCCTTTGAAATGAGGAGCAATGGAGACTGTGGTGTCTTTATGATATATGGTTTATTTACACTTATATACAACCTGAACCTATGATGGCGCGCTTCACAGAACTAACACCACAATCTCATCTTATGCTGGAGTACATTCCTGACTATTATGTGCATCTGCAAAATTGTGTAAACGAAGAACAAGGTTTTTTTATTAGCTTTGTTTTCTGCCCTTCATCTGAAGATCACAGGGTGGTTCACAACTTAAAAATACCCCAAGAGCAACCCTGTATGACATTCCTTACCTTCTAAATTCAGCTCTAAGTGGGCCTTGCCTTTCCCTACTGATGCAAAGCAGACAGAGGTTGCACCCAGGCTCCTGCAAGATATCTAGGGTTTCCCCCTTGCTCTCCCATATTTGTGATTTTTGGTGAACTGCTAAAAGCTGTGATTGTACAAGGGAAATCAGCATACAATGTGATCTGTATTATTTACTGCAGAGTCTAATTTTGTTACAGACACCACCAGCAGGACTGCTCAGCAGTGTTATTTATGGATGGCAGCCTTTGAGCATTCCGGTGGTGTCTTCCTTCACCTTCTTTTCTGTGTAGTGTTGCATATACATAAAATTAATATTTATATGCAGCTTGGCAGTACAGCACAGGATGAAATGCCTCAAGAGCAATGGGTGCTCTAGGTTCTTTTTCACCTCAGGAAGTTCTTTTCAAGGAAAAAGCGATGACAGTGATGCTTCAGAAACTCGATTTTGGTATTCACATGCAACATGAGTGCAGATTGGTAGTAAGCCTTGGGCTTTGCAGTTTTGATGGTGATGATGACTTGGAGGGAAGAAGAACCCAGAGGTTAAAAAATGCAGAAAATACAATGTGATATGCTTAAAACGAAGCCCTTTTCCATAGCTAAAATGTTAACAGAGTGGAGAACATCTTCCTCTTACAGAATTTAGGCTTCTGTTTGTGTGAAGCTGACAACCACTTTAATCTGCGAGTTTTAATCTATTGGCTGTGTTAAACAAGAGTTTGAGGGAACTCTGGTGCTCTGGCTACCCCAGAACTTGACATTCTTGCACACCGTTAAATGGATTTCTTTGCCTCTTTAAAGTCATTTTGAGTCAGAAAGCTATCACGTGAGCCTGTTCCATCTTCATTCTCTCTTTTTGCCCCCCACTTTTTCTTTCTTCACCTTGAATCAAAAGATCTATTCAGCTTGTGACCAGATGTGAGCAATCACAGCTTGACACACGGTACAAATAACACCTACACCAGGCATCTATTTTTGAATTGGAAAGGATCACAGGAGATTGCTCTGGTTTATGTAACTTGCACATGAACAGTAGTAGGCATCAAGTGAGAATTACATGTGAGGATCTCTCGACAGCAAGCCCAGAGGCAATCCTGAGCTCCCAACTAAATGAAGGCAACCATTTCAAAATGGAGCTGGGGTCAGAGGCCACGGTTCAGCCTGATTGTATAAGTGGTCTAATATGTTCTGTAAGTAAAGATCAGCCAAAGGAAGGGGGAAAAAAGGAGTCTGCATTGAAACCCAAATTAACATTTGTTTTCATTTTTCAGCAACTGCAGAACACACAGGGGTCATTGAACTGCTGGGACTGACACTATTTAGCATTCATGATCTGGAGAAAAATAAAGTGCTAACCTCTGACCTTTCATTAGAGTGTAGCCTAGAGTAATGGCGGGGAGCAGGGACAGTTTGTGACTGAAAATAAAGCATAAAAGGGCTATTCCCTATTAGAAAACTGAGCTTATTCTGTTAGTAGACACAGGGAATTTAGTGTTCTAACAGTAAATGGGGCCCATATGATGCTTGTGGGTGTTTTGGTAATGTGAATAGTTTTTAAAAGTCATATCATAGCCCATTTCATCTGTACTTTTAAAGTTTGCCAAATACAGCAACTGTGGGCTTTTAAAATAAAAATATAAATCATAATTTGGTTTTCTTTTTCTCTTCAAGCACTGCACCTTGATTCTCTTTCAGGAAAATGGTTTCACCAAACAACTTTAAAGTAAACACCTGTCATTCATACATCACAGTCAGAACTGTACAAACGTTCATGAGTGAACTGTCACATTATGGAGCAGCAAGCAGCTACAATACCCTCCCCGCCAAACACACAATTCAACATGACAGGATTCCTCACTGGTCTTGAATGCCTGATCACAACATTGCAAACATACTACTGTTCTAGCTAGTGTTCTAGATCTAGTATTGAACTGGTGTGAACAAATGCCACGGAAGCCAGAAGACTTAGAACCCACTCCTGATAAAATGAAGTTGAAGAATTGTTTTGTATATTTCATGACAACTTGAGGTTTCTATACAAGGGGGAATCGAATATCTCAGATGTTGAAATTTGGCAATGGGATACACAGCTTTTCTCACTCAGTTACCTGTGCCAATGCTCCCTAAGTTGATAGTAGCTGAAAATTGCTACCATCTGTTGGCTGCTTCAGTGCCAAAAGGAGATGGTGGTTGCTATTAATCTCTTACTGTACCACCGTTCATCAAAACATAGAAACCCTATCATGCTTGGTGTGAGCTTCTAATAATTTCCTATGGCTTCAGCTAGCAAACAAAACAGTAAAAGTTTCTGTAGCATGAATTGTTATGAGTGAGTAAGGGTGGCTCTACACATGTGTAGAGGTGCTAGATAGCCAAGGTGGAGGTAGAATGGACTGAACCACTTCTGACAGCAGATGGGGGGAATACCACCTCTCCTCTATATTAAATCAACAGCAACTATAAACCTCAGCAGAGCAGTGGATCTTTTCGTCAGATGCTTGGTGTGCTTTTACTTTCCCTGTACAAACCAGGGAAGGACCACATAAGGACTTCCAATCCAGGCCAGTTACTCTCATACTGTATTCTTGAGAAACGGTTGTGGCACCACCAAACTATATCAAGCTATCAACCCTTAGAAGCTTCAGATAATTCAGATTGTTTCCAGGGCATACAGGATTCTAGGTCAATAGTTTTTGACCTTTTCAGATCCTGACCTCCTTTGGCATGTATTAGTATATCCCTTTTTGTTGCCTTCCTCACTTTTTGTCCTTGTTCCCATTTCTCTCTTCCTCAGGCTCTTCTCTTATTTTAAATTTAGAGGCCTAAAGAGGGGAGGGGGGAATGGGTGGTGATGATACTGGTATGACTCACCTTGTCCCACCCAGATGTTCTGGGACGCTTGTCCCCTAATTCAGCTTCATTCCATAAAAGGCCTCTTGTGTGGAGCATCAGTTTAAGTCAACAATTTTGTCCTAGAAATCACTGAACTGCAATTATATTGATTTCTCTCACACAGGCAATAAGCAATTTCTAGTGACCCAGAGTAGATGTAAGGGACTAGCAGGACTCTGATGAGTGTGCACCAGCGGGAGAGGAGGTCAACAACTTGTGGGGAACTGCACTGGTCAGGCAGCAAAAGTCAGAGGCAGGGGAAACTTCAGAGCTAGAGGGTAGAATGCAGGATAGGTTGGAAGATGAAGAGGAAAAAGTAGGTAAGGCAGGTGAAGGGCCAGGTGCTCCCCCTCTTCTGCACCACTGTTGCCCAGAACCAGGAGGGGATTGGAAAAGGATGAGCAGAGGGCATTTCTACACAGCCAGGGGCAGGCTCAGAATTGGGAACCACCTGTGCCCAACAGGATGGATATCTGGATATCTTGTTGTACCTAGGCAAGCATCCCCCAGTTCCATCTGAGCACTGGACATAGTGGTTGATGCCATGTCCCACCAATGAACCAGGAACATGCTTCCAAAGTCTTATCCAGCATTAATGGGATGTCAAAGGACCTTGTTCAGTGCTAGAGTTTTGAATACAGAAGGTCCTGGGTTGAATCCTCAGCAGTTCCTGGTAGAACTGGTAGTGTCCCTTCCCTGCCTGTAGCCCAGTAGAACAACTATGCTCATCGGGGCAGAAAATGGTGGGCAAGATGGACCTACAGCACAAGGCAGTTCCCTCTGTTCCTAAGAACTGCTTCCCTAACAAAGCTTTTCATTACAGTGTTTTGTTTTCAGTCAGCACATTCTTCTGCCCTTCTTCATACAGGGATAATGCACTTGGATAATATCAGATTAGATGGCACAGTTCCAGGAAGTCTGAGGCAGCTGTCCAATTGGTTGTTTTCTTTTGTTTTTTGGTAACCCTCAGACTGGTTTTACAACCTTCTTGCAAAAGTCATACTTAATGGCAGAGTAGTCAAAACACCTCACTATCCGAAGATAGAATATACCAGAACCATTCTGCTCTGAACAGAAATGTGCCTGTATGCTTGATTTAGTGCAGTGGGAGCTCACAAAGCCTATAGATTAGATAGAAATGTACCAACTGTGCTTGTCAAAATACACTCGTGCAGAGCTCACTGCCAGATACCTTTTGAGGGAAGGGGCTTCTTGTATGTTTCCATAAGTCTGTTTGTGTTTCTTTTTCCATCTTGACAAAATTATGCTAAGTAATCAATAAATCTTGGCTGTAGCGCATATTAGAAACACTCCAGCTACCCAAGTCTGCAAGAACATTGCTTGCTGTGCATATTTGTGGCTGATCCACTTTGTCCCTTACACAAGCCATTAGGCACATGCCCCCCCTATAATTACTCATGGGAGGGTTGCCAATGGTGTGGGGGGATGGACGTTTGCATTGGCAGCAGGAAACTCCTGTACATAGAATAGAGTCATTGGGGAGGAGTCAGTAGATGACCGAATCACCTCCTACTTCAGAAAATATTTAAACTGATTTGCATTTTTATGCAACAACAAGAGGGGTTACTGGATCTCGGGTGTAAACTTACTGTCCCTTCTGAGTATGTGAACAATGAAAGGTCTTATCTATACCACAAACCTATACCAGTATGGCTGTCATGGCTTCCACAAAGAATTCTAGGAACTGTAATTTGTTGAGGGTGTTGACAGTTCTTTGTTAGAGCTCTAGCCCCTTTCATAAACCTACAGATCTCTGGGTTCCGTGGAAAGAAATGGTAAGTGTCAAATTTGTTTCTGTGGTGTAGATATTCCCAAAGAGGAAAGTGTGATGCAACTCTTTACCCAGCCCTTTGACACCTGAGATGAGTGTTTCCAGGGCCCACTCAAATATATTCCTGTGACAGTCATCTGTTTATATGCTGTTTTTAATTCTGAATGTTAAATTATTGTAACCCACTTTGGAATGTGCTAGTGAAGGGCAAGTAATTGTGATCTCAAATGTAATTTGGTCCAACCCTGCTGTTTATGCAGGAAACCAGCTTCTATAGCATCCCTGATGGGTAGCTGTGCAGACTCTACTTAGAAACTTCTAATGGAGAGTCAACCACTTTCCTTCAACCTTTCCCCATAGAACTTGGCCTCTAGACCACTCACCATCTGTGAATAATTCTAAGGATTAATCTTTAATACCTATTTTTAATACCAATTATATCTGGCTCCATTTGCTGGTGACTAATTATGCTAATTCACAAATAAAATTACCAGTATGCTGAAGCAAAAAAATTCAAATCATACATTCCAATTTAATTTGACTGTTTAATCAATTGCATTGGACATGATCCAGACAAACGTAAGTGTTTTTATGCCTTGCTGATTTAATTGGGTGAGATTTGAGTCCTTCCTTCCCATTCCCATTGAAATGTGTGAACATTCAAATGGTTTAACTTTGGAATATGCCTGCTACATATTTGGAGGATCTCTCCATGACTGGTACCGCTTTACTGTAGAGTAGATTGTGATTTGCTCCATTTTAAGGTAAAGGTAAAGGGTAAAGGTACCCCTGCCCGTACGGGCCAGTCTTGACAGACTCTGGGGTTGTGCACCCATCTCACTCAAGAGGCCAGGGGCCAGCGCTGTCCGGAGACACTTCCGGGTCACGTGGCCAGCGTGACATCGCTGCTCTGGCGAGCCAGAGGCGCACACGGAAACGCCGTTTACCTTCCCGCTAGAAAGCGGTCCCTATTTATCTACTTGCACCCGGAGGTGCTTTCGAACTGCTAGGTTGGCAGGCGCTGGGACCGAGCAGCGGGAGCGCACCCTGCCGCAGGGATTCGAACCACCGACCTTTCGATCGGCAAGTCCTAGGCGCTGAGGCTTTAACCCACAGCGCCACCTGCGTCCCCTTGCTCCATTTTACTTACTTCTAATGAATCCATTCCAGTCACTGCTTAAGGTAGGCTAGCATCTACAAAGGAGTAAAGACGGCTGTTAATTCTTGGTATAGCAACAAACAGGGTAAAAATATAATAGCCGTGAAATGAATTTGATAATATATTCAGTACAACTGATAATTTAGATGATGATTTGCAAATACACCTCCTCACTTACATAGCACAGTCCTTTAGTTCTATCCTACTTCTGTTCTACAGGAAAAAATAAGCTTAGAGCAAGGAGATGGAAACTTGAAGTCAACATGAACTGATGATGACATGAGCCAATAGCCTGAAAGGTGAAGAAAGGTGGGACTGCTTTCTTAGCATTAAGTATTTTCCAGGGTGTGCTTGCAAAACTGTTGCAGGATTTCCGGAGGGCACTGCCTTGGCATGGGTTTAGGGTGTGCCTGGTTCATGCTCCAGGTCTATTTAAAGGTGTGGCTTCTCAAAGTGGTTAGGGCTTGACAGAAGTCCAGCTTCTTCATAACAGGTTATTCCTATCTACTTGGAAACTACTAATGCCAGATTCAAGGCCTTGAAAAAGCTATTTTTGAAAAATAGAGGGGCTGCATATTTAAAAGAAGGAAATGCAACTATAGATTCCAGGCCAGACCTTATAGAATCTTAATATATCTCTTAAGGGCACTTAGTTATTTGGCATGCCACACATCACCTATGCAAAAGGCCACACCAATCTTTTCTCTTCTCTTCAAAGCAGACATTGAAAACGGTGACCTGTGAATGGTTAGGGTCATTCACAAAAAGTAATTAGTGCCCACAAAACCTGCCCAACCAAAAAGCAGTACAACCCCCCAATCCTGCTTTATATACTTCCAGTTTAGCACGAATCATCAAACCAAGATCATGAGCAGAGCCAGAAATAAAGTTTGGGTGGGGGTATTGCTTCTGCAAACATCCCACAGATGCCCCCAAAAGAGTCTTCTTTTGAATACTTTTTAAAAACAACATGAAAGTGCTTGTGAAGTGAGAGGTAAGGAAGGAATCCTCATTGCCAAGGCAACTGAGTCAACGCTCCCTGTTTGGCCACACTGCAGTTCAACAGACAGTGTTGCAGCATCACCTCAGCAATGAGGATGTTCTCTCTGTGCATCAGTTTCAACTGAGGACAAAGCATTGGCTTTCTTTGCCCTTGGTGACATTGCCACGTAGCCAACACATTTCACATAGGTGTCATGCCTTGTGAATGCTCTCCTTTTACCTGGAAGGTTTTCAACACTGAAAATTGAGTGCAGCACTAGTGGTGACCGAGAGCCATTGTAGTGCAGTGTGTAGAGTGATGAACATAGTCTGGAAACATTTGCACTCAAATCCTGCTCAGTGGGGGCCTCTCAGTTTAGCCTAGACTCCCCCAAACTGGTGCCTCCAGATATTTTGGATAACAATTCCCATCAGCCCCAGCAAGCATGGCCAGTGGTCGGGGATGATGGGAGTTGTAGGCCTAAATATCTGAAGAGCATTAGTTTGGCAAAGGCTGACCAAGCCTATCTCTTAAGTTTGCCATAAAGGGAAAAAGAGAAGGTGGGTGCACTGCTGCTGGTCCAGACTCCTTGAAGACAGGCTAGGCTCCTTATCAGTTAAATGGCAGCACAAAAAGATTGTGTAGAAACATGGTCTACTGCAGTGCTAGAAGGCCATAGCACTATTTTCTCGTATTAGTGTTTTCACACATTATATAGTTTGCCTCCTTGGATGTTTTTGTTTGGTTTTGTGTTTTTATATTGTTGTCAACCACTGTGATATATTGTTATGATACCGTGGGGTGTGTGTGTGTGTGTATACACACACACAAATAAATAAAATAAATAATGCTTGGACATGTCTAAATAGAACAGCAAAAGAGCTGAGAAGTATGGTTTCTAATATGCTGTCCTGTTGACTCTTTCAAGGAGAGGCCCACGAATATACTATTGTCTATATATAGCTTTCTAGCCTCTCTGCTAACCTGAGACTCTTGATACCAGGATTATGTTGTTATTTGAAAGTAGGTTTTTTGTACCTCTCCTCTTCTCTCTCTCTTTACAGTGGTTTGAATACCATAATTTTATGCGTAGATTTGCACTCATGAAAGTATTGCCAGATTAATGCAGAGATGTGGAGCACAATCTCTGTGGATAATGCAGAAATAATGTTGTGATTGGAGCCATGAAGTGGGTTCAAAGCTGGTTCCAATGGCAGCTCTGAGGTTGTAGACATGGGAGGGATCAGTGCAGCAGGGACCTACCCTGCCCCCAACACTATTGGCTGGATCAAGACAGTTAAGCCCCATCAATGTCAGTGGGTCTGCTCTAAGCATAACTAACCCCACTGACCTGGGAATAAGCCCTGTCCAATACAGTAGGACTGACTTATGAACAGACAGAGCTTAGGGTTGCACTTCAAGCCTGGATCCAAAGCAACACACATCAGAACACTAAATAGACCTAAAGAGCAATCCTAAACATGTCTACTTAGAATTCAACCAAACTGAATTCAATGTGGCTTTCTTCTAGGTAGGTGGGGTTGGGGTTGAATCTTTATTTGCCTCAAATTCCATTCTTCGTTATCAATTATTTATTCAAATCATTATGACCACCACCATCCCCTTTTAGAACAAAGTCATCACTAAAACAGCTTATAATCAGTGGTTTATACTGGATCAATAAGAAGCAGATGAGACAAATAATATAGCCAAGTGATTCAAAAATAATAGTTCCAATTATGCTAAATCCATGACAATTTGTAAAGGGAAGGAGACAATCTATCGTGGGCATAGCATGTGGGAATACATTTCACAGAGACCAAACAATATGCTTAGAATTAGGGTGTAATTGTTATTCTTCCTGCATTAAAGTTGATAAATTGAGAGATCATGTTTGAGTTCACTAAGCACAGATTTTCAGTGCATGTTGGTGGATAAAATAAGGATGGATTATGCTGTTGGGGTAAGAACTCTTATGGTGTTTCCTGCTGCCTGAGCTTTTATTTGTGCTGTTAGGAGTTCACAACAAGGAAGCTGGATATAAAGGAGAAAGATGTCGGCATGCAGTAAGAGAGTGCTGTAACAAATTGTGGAAGAGGTAGGAAATCTTTCACCTAAAAGATGATGATAATTTGTTTATTGATAATAACATTTAGAACCTGTGTTTTGCTCTCTAATGGCAGACTTCAAAATGGGTAAGAAAACAGTAAAAAGCAAAAAATAAGAATGTGAGAGCAGCTTGCAGGATCAGTCCAGTGGTATTCAAGTAAATATTCGTGCTAGTGCAAGGATTAGTGATAATGCACTGTGGTTCCCCCCCCCCCACATCCCCCTGCATGCGATGTGCACTGTTCCCAAATCTGCTTTGGAGGGTTGGGGTGATCCCAGAATGGATTTAGCAGGTGCACTGGGGAAGGAGAAGAGAATTTTCCATTGTACAGTGATAAATCATTGTGCTGATGAAACATTCTACTTCCCACTGCATTGGATACTGATAGAACGATTAAAATTAATGAACCCAAGTGAGTTATGTCAATTGGTATCTACAGGTCTTCTCTGAACATTAGATACCACCAGTGCTCTCCCCCCCCCAAAAAAAAAATGTTTAGGGGTATTTTCATTTTGACTCAAGAAAATCACTGGGAAAGGAAATGAAGCCGCCATCGGAGGTGGTAACAACAAAACTGACCAATCACCATGCTAGATTCCAACTCCTACTTCACACATTAAACTCTTGCTTCCATCCCAGATTCAGTAAACACCGTGACAGGAAATGAAGCCGCCATTGGAGGTAACAACGGAACTGACGATTCACCATTCTAGAGAAGAAACTAAAAATTGTAAAAAATTTAGTTTCTTTTCCCATTAAGATTCCCAAAATGTTTAGGGATATGTGTCCCCCTGTGTCCCCTTCCCCCGAAAAAAAGCACTGGATACAACCAATAAATTCAACAGAATATCAACACACCAAAGCTGAAAGCAGCATAAAAACAAATCAGGGAACACAGAGCTAATAAAAAAAATCAAATAAACCACAGTCTAAGACTCTAAGCAACTAAATCAAAAGCTTGTTGGAAAAGAAAAGTCTTCAGAACACAAAGAGGAAGGTGGCTTGATCTCAAGGGACAAGCAGTTCCACAGGCTGGGAGCTGCCACAGAGAAAGTTCTCTTGTATGTTGCCACCACCATACCTCAGAAAGCAGTGGCATGTACAATCAGTAAATCTTGACAGGGTTTGCATGGGAGGAGGCAGGCCTTAAAACAGCCTGGTCCCAGGCTTTAAAGGTAATACTAATAACCAGCGCCTTGAATTCAGAAACAGGTGAGCAGCCAGTACAATGTTTTTGTACAAGATTTTTGCAGCAACATTCTGCAACCAACTTGTTCCGCTTCAGGTAGCAGTCTCTACTGGGAAAGGGTGGGCACAGCAGAAATATACTAAACAAGTCCATGTCCAGCAGGTTGAATAATCAGGAGTTGTATTCCAGAAAGGCAGGTCAGTAAACAGGAGCTTGATTCTAATATGTGTGGTCAGATGCTGCAAAAGGTCAGCTTCCAAGATGGCCAACGATGGGAGGTTTCAAAAACAAGTTCAGTCCAAGTGTAGGTTATGCATGAAACAAGCAGAGGCAAGGAAATGGGTAGTACCATGGAGAGCTCCAAGTTGGGCTGGAAGCCAGGCAAGCTTAATTTGAATTTTGACTATTTTTCTTTAGGCTATAAATGAGTGAGACCTCTATCCTTAATGACGTCCTGCTTGCTTTAGGACCTCTTGACTTTGGCATTCCAGAAGGGACTTTGACAGCTCTGAAGTAACGAGCTGGAAAAATTGGATAACAGTGCTGCCCCCTCAGGCCGAAAGTGGCATGGCCTCATGGTATACACCTGATGATGTAGATTTTGAAGAGGTAGACACTCTGATAACTATTTCTGAAGCCAAATCCCCTTATGGATCCTTATGCACAACAGGTGAAGTTTCTTAGTGGTCTTCAACGGAAACACAATAATGAGCATGTTGCAGTAGTCTAATCAAGATGTAACTAATACATGTATGACTACATTATTTTATGTGCATACTGTATGCAGCAAAAGAGACACAAGCACTCCAGATGTTTCAAAGAAGTGCTGATACTGTAAATGCAGTGTGAGCAATTTGTACTTCCTTTCACACAGCTTCCTGGTGTTGTCAGAAGGCCAGAATTATGATCCCCTGTGGTGAAAAGCACTTTCTGCCCCTGAATTAGGAAAATATATGTACCCAGATGCATGGGGAGAGGAAGCTAAGTCATCTGCTTTAGCACATGTGAAATGGGTTGAAGACATCTATGTCTCAGAGGGGGGCCACTAGGGGCGCATTGGAAGATGGCCGACAATAACATCTCTCCGACCCACACGAGGTAATTAAGAGGCTGTGATGGGAATAAGCAGCCTCCCTGCCCCCCCCAAGTGAGTGGGGGGGGGACTGCCCTTCCCTGCTGTGTCTTATACCACCCCCAAACTCGAGGGGGTGGGGGCACTAGGCAGAAAGCCCTTGTGCGGACTTCGGCTCTCCTGGACGCTGTCTCTGATTGGCGCCTCTAGCTGCAGCAACTTCAAAAGAAACAATCAGGTGGAAGCAAATGCACATATTTCAAGGAAGAATGGGGAGTAAAGACTGCTAATTGAAGAGATCTCTGAGAAAGAAGACGGGTCGGATAAACAGGAATATATCATGTGAAGACACACCAAGGCTCAGTATGTCGGCAACGGGACTGGATGGGGGGGGGACTTTCCTTTCTTTTCTTTATGTGATTAACCAAGAATCCCCCCCACAAGTCAGAAATGCCGCTTAAATGACCTAAGCTGATGATTTAAGACTGTGTGGAGATAATCTCTAACCAAAAGCATGTTTAAAGGAGATCATGGAAAGTTTAAGAGCTTTGGGATGACACAGTAAAAAAACAGCGTTGCCATTTTGGCAAGTTCTGTCGAAAGACTTATGTCTGGGAGGAGGAATGGATCTGTTTTCATATTGCGGGCGGCCTCAGAGGACTAAAGAAGGCGACAGATTTGCGAAGATGAATGATGGAAAGAGTGCTTTTATTTATGGAAGTGATGATATATGGAAACCATCTCGATATGGTGATTGGACAAATGGTAAAATTCACACAGGATTATAACTGGTGTTTACCTGCTTAAGGAGATTATCAGAAGAGATGACAAAGAACAAAGAAAAATATATGAATAAGAGACGTGGGAACAGCAAGATAGGACTGGATAGAAATATGAACATTATTTGGACAGATTTGTGCAGCAGCAAGAAGATGATTGGAATCCCCTTCGGAACTTGAAATATGGGTACCCCCAACAAAAAAATTAAAATTCGGCTTTGTAATTCGGAATTTATGTGATGTGATTTAATTTGATTTGATGGGTAGGTTAATATATATTTTTTTCCCCTAAAAGAAGACATCTATGTCTCCATAAAGGTGAACTCATGTACTCAGGGTAAAATGTGCCATGGAAATGCTTATAGCTGGTTGTTTAAACAGTGCTGAACTCCTTCAGGCTGGAGTTACTAAGAAGATTCAGGTTCATTGTCAAGAGTGCAAAACTTGAGGTCTGATAGCAAGAAGATGCTATAATTGGCTCAAGTATTTCATTAGGGAACAAATCAAGTCATTTGACCAGCTGCAAAGCCCTTTGTTGCCCTCTGCAGGAGCAGAAATCCTATCCTAAAGAGAAAATAAGGGAAACAGGAGATCTCTCTGTTTCCTCAGCAATTAAAAATATATCCTAGAACTAAGGGAGTCAAAGATCAAGCCATTGTTAGCAATGTAAAAGGGAGTGTGTGCTTGTGTTGTATGAAAATAACTGTATAGGCAAGAGATGTAACCAGATCACTATATTTGTGACCTTTGTGATGCTTCACTGAAATTTAATAATAATTGTTTCATCTCTGCTGGTCGCAAGGGTGAGGTGCAGGGTTAAAGAAGAAATAATGCCTTTTGTTCATTTAGTTGAATAATTGAAAGAAAAGGTTATGAGCGGCAAACCTCTGAAGCAATAGCCTCTAAGGTGGTGGGGATGGGGATTTGACAAAGGTCAATCCATCGTGTTCTCAACTGCATCTTGCAAGCATAAAATGCAATATTCTGTTCCACTGCCTCATTTCTTAAAATCAGGAAGTCGCTGATGAAGCTGCAGAACAGAGGGGGAATTATTTGTTGGGTGAAGGAAAGAGAAAGGGAGCTCCATTAGCAAAGTGCCTCTCTGCTGTCTCAGCAATTTTGTGCTGATGGGATGGCAGGTCCTTGTTTAAGTTCCCATAGATTTTCCCTCCCACAAGAGAATAGGCCATCAACTGATGAGTGAGATATATGCATTATACATGTATTCATAAATGAGAATTGATCAGCCTCTGGAATATTAGATTACTTGGAAATGAACTCATTCTTCTTAGGTGCCTGGCCCATTAGCACCACATATCCCAGGAAATGGAATCTTTGCAACCTTGATCATTGCAACCTTGTATGGAAAGGCTGCTGAAACGCTTTTCTGTGTAGCAAGGCTTCTGCATGCAATCCCCCCCCCCCCAATCTCTGGCCTCTCCAGGTAGGACTGGTGAAAGTCTGGCATGCATCAAAAGTTGGCTGACTTGCCCAGCTCTGTTCCAGCACCGTCCTTATTCTCTTTCCCCTGTGATATAAAGAAGAGATGGGGGACCTCAGGACCAGGGGCCAGATGTGGCCCCCCAGGCCTCGCTATCTGGCCCTCAGGATTCTCCCCAGGACACACCTTTTCTCCATAAGCCATGCACCAGCCTTCCCTTGGACCCCCTTGAGTGTTTTTGCTGGGCTGTTAATGAATTCTGATAATGCCTTTTGTTTGCCTGTTTGGAGAATAGAGAGGGGTGTGCGAGCGCATGTAGAATCAAGCCACCTATGCCAAGTTGAAATTCACATTCATTGTTCTTCCTAGTTTTGCTTCTGCCTACCACCGGCATCTGGCACAGGAAAGGCTGCCTAAAAGAGAATGTGGTTCTTGAGGTTAAAAGATTCCTTATTTCTGCTGTGGAGATATACACTGGTACATGGAGAAGTTTCTCACCTGCATGTGTTTTCCCATGCAACATCTGAACAGAAAATGCAGATTACATCTACATGCATCCCCATATTTTTGCTACCATAGCTGTTTTAGGTGGATCAAGTAACTCATTGACTACTTGCAGCCTAACTCAACCCATGTGTCTCCTGTTTGCTGCACTGCATTGGACTCTCATGGGCCATTTTCACTCACAAGGAGGGGGGAAATACCCTAGAATGCTGCACCCAAATAACATGACATAGAACACTTCCCACAGGCCTTGAGTCAACTATTTGTTTTTCTGTGTGCATGATCTGCAGTGAGGGCATAAGCATGTTGGTCCCACTCCTAAATGGCCTTTTCATTCATTTCACTAACAGTTACTCCCTGTGTGCATGTGTACACCTGCACAATGCCCCTTGTTGGGACACATTAAGGAAACTTTGTACATGTACACAAGTGGGTTGTCTGTTGAGTCATTCGGCTGTCACACTTCTCCCAAACTCAAGATAAGGCATATTCCCATTCTAGTTTTCTATGCTGGTGACTTTGTGAAGCTGTGAATAATGAAGGTGACTGTTTTTTTTTTAAAAAATATTATGACAAGGTATTGCGAATGTTCTGATGTACGTTCAATTTGTAGCTCTGTTTGTGCTGGAAGACATTCAAACTGATTCCAGGTTAAAGCCGATGGAAGTGGCTCTCAAGCCTAGCAAGTGTTCAAACATATTCTACATAGGCTGCCTCCTCTCTGATGACATATGCATCTCATTCAAAGTTTATAGATTGTGGGCACTTTCACAGAACCTGCCCCCACACCTGTAGAGTCATCTTGCAGTGGTTTCCCCATGCACAAAAATATATCGCATATCGAGTTCCTGTTGCTGCACAACTGCTTTCCTGAAACAGAGCGCAAGCAACAATCCTCTTAGAAACAAATCCAAATGCTTTGCCTCCAGGTCATCTTTGAACTTCTGAAATGTTCTTTAGGCACAATTTCAAAAGTGTTGCTGGGATCAGTATTTCAAATTTGGCCCACTTGCTTTGGGATTTGAAATATCAGGATTGAGCAGAACATAAATGGATCTTTCCCACTTTCAGCCATGCGCTAACAACATTCAGATGCGATGCACTGGAGACTAAAATGTGTTCAGAGCATCTCTTGTCAAAATGCTCTTCGGTATGGATTTTATGCCATTTTCCAGACTTGGTGTAATTTCCCCCTTAGGGTTAGTAGAAGCAGAAAGCAGCCTGGACAAAAACACACAAAAAACTCTAGGCTATTATTTTTGAGCCATAGCTAACTTTAGCTTGTTAATGCATATAAGAGATAAACAGAGTGCTCATTGTTGTAACCAGTCCTGGGACCGGCTGGGTGAAGGGTGAACAATAAATTTAATGGTAATGGTGATGATGTGCCTCTCCCCCTAATAGTGAACTTAGGTAGTGAATGCTGACAGGATTGGGACCAAAACTGATAACTTATTTATAAATATTTTGGGTTATGTTTATACCCGACCTCTCTTTTGTCATAGAACCCAAGAAGGCACACAGGTGGATTTAGGAGTCACCCACTCAGGCACAGACCAGACCCAGATCCAGCAAGGCGGTGGCCTCATGTGCCTTCAGCCAATACCTTGCAAGAGGAAAGTGCATGCATGCTCAGGAGAACCCGTTAAAAAGAGAATCTAAGAGGCACTCCCCATCACACACAAAACAGCTCAATAAGAACCAAGGGTTGTCTTACATCCACCAGGTTCAGGGCATTTAGTGTGTTGGCGCCTGCCTTTTGAAATGTGCTCCCAATGAATATCAGGCAGACATCTGCACTACTGGAATTCAGACACCTGCTTCAAAAACTCACTCAGGTTTTCTGAGGAGTGATCCAGCTATGTTGATGTATTATGCTGATTTATGGTGAATTTTGTATTTGTTTCAGGAATGTGATTATATTGTTGATTTTATGCTGTTCATTGCAACAATGCTTTCCCCCCTCTTGCCATTAGCTGTATTGTCATTTTTGCATAACAGCAGCAGCAACAACAACAACAGGGCAGGTACAGAAGGTTGAGTGTTAGTTGGAAAGGAAAATGTTGAAACCCAGAGAAGGTCATGGCTGGTTGCCTGGAACCATGAACAGTTGCATTCCTGTTAGGAGATGAGGATACATGGCACCATTTTGCTGCAAGTCTCACTACTTTCATATATATCTGTCACAAGTCCTGAATTGAAAGGTCAGCATTAAGAATCAGTAGTATAGCAGCAAGACTCATGCCATGACTTATGGAAGTGGCATTTTTTCCTAATAAAGAAAGACGGGAATGGTTTGTACCTTTGATGGGTAACGTACTATTATCTTGCGATGCACAATGTCAGTCAAATTTTCCACCCCAAATATTGGTGTGCCTCCATGGCCCATCTCCTTAGCTGAGAGTGCAGAGAAATGCCAAAATCGGTTAAATGTAGAAATAAAGCATGCCAGGGGATGGGAAAATCCCCACAAACCTTTTTAACCTTACTTTGTCAGGCATTGTTAAGGAGAAGGATTGGCTTCTTGTTAGCTTAATCACTTTTGAAGCAGTTAGTCCATTAAGTCCTGCTTAGTCCATGATTCTATTAGAAGTACTGGGCGGTGTGCATCATGCCTCTTTGCCTAAGAAGGCCGATGCGTGAGAGTTTCTAAAGGGGAAAGTAAAGAGTTGTGCAATGGGGGCATATGTATGTGCATGTGTGAAACCATTCACTTTCCTGTATTGTCAGGAAGATGTACAGATGCCATGGTATTACACCTACCAGAATGAGAGACATGTAAATGGTGAGGTACTAGGAAGTGTAAGGCAAAATTTGCCAGGTTGCTTAAATATGCGCCCTTGAAATGATTTGGGCAAATTTATCAAGGCTCACAGAAAGATCAGAAGCCTCCCAGGACCAGAAGCACTTCTAATTCCCTTCTGTTATAACTGGAGTTCTATTTATTTTTAATGTAACCTTGAGCAGGAACCAGTGGCTCGAGGGTGCTGCATTTAGGTACTTGCCCTGCAGCTTAATGTATAGGGTACATGTATTGACAGTTTCCTGTCAGTATGATTTAACAAGTGTGTGCTGAAGAACAGAGCTCTTGAGTGTTCAAGTATTAAGGCCTGACCTGGCTGCCACTGAGTTCGCCTGGAATGTTGTGACTGACTGGAGTAAAGGAAGGGAGCCGCGGAGCTGAGCTGGATATGAAGTGTGCGTGTTCGTAGGAAATGCCACCATTGCGTTAACAAGGAAATGCTTTTTACTCAGAGCAGGCTTCAAATGGTGTTCAGCTCTAACAAGTCGATTTCTCTAGTGGGCAAAGCCCTTTCACACCATACAGCTTCCTTGCCCATGACCAACTCCTGGGAGGGTGCAATGTTTTCTCAACTCCCAGGGAAGTTGCTGTGCTGGGTTTCCATTTAAGGGAACCATCATAGAGACTAGGATTTGAGTGTGGTGCACAGGCCTAACATTCCAGTCTCATGCCTTACTCTTTGGCTCTTAGTGCACTGTGAAATATTAGAAGTACAGTGCACACTTGGGTTGCGAACGTGATCCATGCAGGATGCACGTTCGCAACCCGAGTCTGCGCCTCAGCACACATGCAGGTTGCGATTCAGCACTTCTGCGCATGCGCGACCACCGGAATCAAGAAGTAACCCGTTCTAGTACTTCTGGGTTTTGGCGGTCCACAACCCGAAAAAATGTATCCTGAAGTATGACTGTATCATGTTTATTATCCAAATGCTACAATATGGAGATTCTTTTAATTGTAATAATGCCTTTGAGGAAAGAAACAGTTTGAGTATTTTATTTATTCATACTGGTTACATTTCTATCCCTCCTTTCCTCCAGGGAGTTCACAGTGGCATCCATGGTTCTTCCTCTCCCCCTTTTATTCTCACAACAACCTTGTGAGGCAGGTTAGGCTGAGAGACAATGACTGGCCCAAGGTCCCCTACTGAGCTGGACGGCTGAGTGGGGATTGGAAGCCCAGTCACCCAGGTCTTACTCCAACACTAACCACTATACAGGCTCTCCAGTGTAGTCGCCATCTAGGGGAGAAAGTGGTGTTACTGCATGTAGTCCATCTTCAACCTCATTTGCATACATGGAGGGTGCACAAAAGAGACATATGGGTTGGGTTAGAGGAGACTAAGTATCTTTCTTTTAGAAAACTGTATGTGGGATTGTTAGGAAATGGGTCTGGATGACCCCACTCAGTGGTTTCATGTAGATGTTAAATAGGGGGGCAGGGGTTAATATTGAACACTGAGGCACCCCATAATGAAGTCTCCACAAGGTTGAAGAGCACTCCCCAAGCATCACCCTCTGGAAATGACCCTCCACGTAGGACTTTCAAAGGTCCAGACTGCAGCCCCTCAGCTGCACTGCCAAGACTGGCTGACCTACTGCTGGGAGCTTCAGACCACAAGGTGAACGGATGGTGAAACTATCCCAAGAGCGCTTCGCCACATGCCCAGATCTACATAGTATCAGTTTAGTTGTGTGGCTTAGGCATGAGATGCACTTTGCATACTGCTAGCGTGATGTAGAATGTAAAGACTAGCGGGGATAAGATCTCCTGGAGGATACACTAATAGACATAATATACATAAGCAAGGGAGGAGAATGGCACAAAGAGTTTCTGACAGCAAGAAAATCCTCTTCCCTGCTTTGGCAGCTAAGCGTAGATATTCCATCATGCTCAGTGACAAGAAATTCCCCACTCCAAAACTCAAGCCAGCGCGGTTATTAGAAGCATAAATCAGTTCTAGGCAGTGAATAAATCCACCTAGCATTTCAGACAATACAAAGCCTTTACTACATTAAAGCATTATTATAATCGTGACAATATGATAGGATTGATGAGTTCTATCGGCAGCAATGACCACCTTACACTTAAACAGCTCGGTGAATTACTGTCTGCAGCATTAAAGTGCATCTGTCTGCTGAAAGCACTTACAGTTGTTGACCAGATCTCTTAAACCTTTGCATTTGGAGCTGGGAGAGCTGAATTACAGAAATGTAGCATGCTTCGAAAAAGGAAGTTGTGGACTTTTATTATCATTTCCCCCTCGGTAAGGCTTGCATCTATCCTTCATCCCTTTGATTCCCCTCTGAAAACAAAACGGGCATCAAGATGTTGGGATACCCGAGTGACTTTACGACTCGTTGCCTTGTGGCACCATTCATTGTTCCTGGATGTCTTTAAAAACAAAAGCCAAGTGCCTCCCTTGTCAATAAAACGATGAAAAAGTGCAAAGGGTTTCCAAATCTGCCACCTGTGCTCTTCTGTAAATCAGACCGAAATAGCAAAAGAACCACTAATGAAAGCCAGACGTCGAGGAACACCAGTCCCTACACTTTGCTCCATCTATGTGAGACCACAGGAATTTCTTGCCCTACCTGGCCAAGTACTAATATCAATGAAATGCGATGTCTCTTCAATCACGGCACACTGGGTCAAGGGCTGAGCTCCAGCTGCTTCTTGCCCACTTTCCAAAAGCATAAGATTGGTCCAGGTAAACCTCATTCACGTTAAAATCCAGGTTGCTGTGGATTGATTCCATGCCATATGAAAATATTTGCCTATGGATAGACAGGCAGTGTCCACCCACTTGGCCTCAGGAACACAGCTCTATCCAAGAAGACTTCCTGGAGACGACATAGAAATGAAGACATATTTATACGGAGGGGGAAATAGCACTTACAGAAGTCAGAAGATCTGTCCAGATTTAGCTCGGTATATATAGCACTGCCAGTCACCTGTCACCTGAAACTTACCAGTTTGCCTTAATGCCAAAAGAAACAAAAGGACTTACTGCTTTAGTTTCATGTTGCTTCATTTCAGTGCTAAAGTGTCCTCTGCCTAGTACTGAAGTTACACTTAAAGAGAAATCTCGGAAATCTCAGTGGTTCAGCTCATCAGTTACCAGTTATCAATTATACTTTTGTTTGTGGCCAGCAATTGATTAGCTGCTAGGTGAAGAGAATGGTGAATTAAAATACATTTCTTTGCTGAAAGTGCTTTTTTCTGGGTGGGGTTACACCGGGGTACACATACCCCTAAACATTTTGTGAATCTAAGGTTGGCCTCATTGAGAGGAGGTATTTCAATATGAGAAGGAAAATGAGAGTACCCCAAACATATTTTTTAAATAGAAAAAAAGCACTGCTTATATCAGTAGTGGGCCCGAGCCACATTTGGAGGGCCTTTGGTGAATCAGGTACAGACAACCATGGACTGCGGTGAATTGGGTTGAATTGTCCCAGAGCAATCTGTGAGCAGAGTATTTGGCAGAAAGGAGAGGCAGGGAGGGAAGGAAAACCACACGAGAAGGCTGAGACCTACCTGACCAGTAGCTGTGTCTTCCTAGGAGAAGGTAGACCCAGCAGTCCACTTTCCTGTCTGGTGCAAAGAGACACAGAAAACCCAGACTGTCTGGAGGAGTGCTCACTTGCTGACCCAGGCCCATGTCTCAAGTTGCCAACCGCATGAATAACTGTATCAAAAGGAGAGCAAGCCTAGATAGGTAAGAACGTTTGTGGGGGGTGACTGAAGAAACCATGCATGCTTTTTGTGGGGCGGGTTTTAATAGGTAGGAGTAAAATTCATCCTTCCAGGCTCCCACATGTGTGGAATGAACAGATTTTCAAAATCTCACCCTTGACATCAAAACCAAATGCATAGGAATTAAGCTGCAAAGCCTCCTTTAGATCAAGTCCAGCTATGAAGTAAGCTGGCTTCCCCTTTCTTAACAAACTGGAAAGTAAGCTTAAAATATGATTTACTTACTTGTAATCATGCATTGGTTCACAGCAATGGCAGCAGCAAACACTATGCAGGCAAAATACTTATATTTACAGCATAACCAGCTTCAGACATCTGTCTGAGCTGGAGCAAGCAGAGGCATGTCTGCATCCAACACTGGTCAAAGGAAGAGAGAAAGGAACAGGGAGTACTATATGCTCCTTCCTCTCCAGGGAAGGGAAATGACCTCACACTGAGCCCTTTCTACCAATTATATTTCTATGGTGTGAATATCTATCTGCAATACAGCTCTGTGGACTTAGCCCTTTCTCATTTGCATTTGTTAGGTTTGGCTGCTAGTCTGCCACACATTTTTCATTGGCTCCCCACTCTTTGTCATTAGAAGATGTCTGAAAGTGGACTTTGCAGTAGAAGCAGCTGCAGTCACGGTGACAGGACCTTCTACAGAGCCCGGTCAGAGGCCTTTCATCATTGCCAGGAGTCAGATGATGCTTTTCGTTACTTTACCTCCTTCATATAGTATGAGTGCCAGTTATTCTAAGTGAATGGCAGTATGTGTACATTTTCTGGATGTCTAGAGTACTACTGGAGCCAATGGATTTGGCAACCCTTCAGAAGAGAAGTACTCATTACTGAACTTGATGGGCTGAAGTTTGCCAATAATTGCTGAATGAAAAAAAAATCCCTGCCAAGAGAAACCTATCGTGGATAGGAAAAATTATTATCCCCTTGAAGATTTACAGTGCAAGCTTTGGTTTGATAAAGATCTGTGCCACCCCTTAAAAAAAAAGTGAGAGAAGTCAATTCCATTAGTCAAATAGTTTGCTTCTGTGTAATTCAGGAACCAAGACTTTGGAGGGAAAAGGAATTGCAGCAAACAACAACTAATAATGAGAAGAAACTGATATTTCATCTCAGACAATGATGCATAGATATTTCATTATTATTCATTGAGCACTTTAAAATAAAAGCATCAATGAGAATGGCTGATGTGCTCACCAAAAACATGGCTAAATATAGCATGTTTTATATGCTGCAGTCCCATAAATTCAATGACTTCAGTACAAATTTTCTTTGAGTAACAGTGTGAAGGATGGCAGGCCCATGCCCCAGGTTTGATCCTCCAGAGGGGTGCATTCTGCACATAGATCCCTAGTGCATATGGATTTCCTAGTGTGTGTAAAACTCCATGCATGCAAGGCTTTACATGGGCCCTGCCCCCCTACAAAGAAAAGAATGACATGTAGGAACTATGTAAAAGGTGGCTCTAGGAGAGCATGACTGCTGCGGTCACACTGGGAGTGGACCTTCTGGGGCGCCACAACTATGAAGTCCAAGGGAAGGCAAGAAGTGGGGGCACCAGATTTTGTCACTGCACAGAGTGCCGCTGAAATTTGAGGTGCCAAGTTCTGCCACTGACTATGTGCTTATCAGGACCTTCTTACTCTCAATGGTTAATAAGACTAGGGCAGATATTCCCCCCCCCCACGTCAATCTACATTTTAAAATGATCATAGAATCATAGAATTGTAGAGTTGGAAGGGATCGCAAGAGTCATCGAGTCCAAGCTTTTGCAATGCAGGAATCTCAACTGAAGCATCCATGACAAATAGCCATCCATCTTCCCCCACAAGCTGAATTTCTTTTTCACTTGTGTTCTTTCTGTGGCAAACTTTATGGTGTTTCCCCCTTTTCCATCCGCCTACCACCCAATATATTCAACCCTCTGTTAAGGATATGTCAACAACAGCAGAAAGATGACTTCAGTGAACTATAGGCTTTTCTGGGTGATCATATAGTCATGTCAAACAATTAATAAAATGGCATGTATTTAAAAAGGATATCTTATTGCTATTATTGTTTAATCTCCTGTTTAATCTCTCAGTTCCCATAACATTTTTCTGGTGGGCCAGACTCAAAGCTATCTCCATTTATATACCGAGGCAGATTTTATTGATATAAAACTCTGTGCTTCATCCCAGACTTAACAAAGACATCCATTTACACAGAGATTTTAAAAAATAAGTCCATCATTGCCTTTTCAGACTGTCACCTTCTCCAAAGTATTTCTCATGTCTAGACACTGTCAGAGACCCATCACTAATGCAACTAAAACAAACATAATCAACCAATAAAGATATCCAGATTAATGCCACAATTGCCTTAAGCACAGATGTATATATATATTTGCACATCCTCAGATCATCATGAAATACCCCGTGAAGCTATTTCAGCACTTCATATCCCTGCAATATGGATACTTCATATACTAGTCCAGGTCTTTCCCCGGTCACACAGAGGACAGTGACCTTATCCAAGCGCTTTGTTTTTCCATGTGATATTAATCACACAGAGGAAAAAGTGGTGATACATGTGCTCACCCCACCTCTTGTGTCGAGTGATCATCAGACCAGTTGTCCACCATGAATTGGAGGGTGGCCATCCAATGTGGGACGGAGTCACCGGGAGTTCCCTGTGCATTTGGGAATCCTGGAAAATCAAGGATCTAAAATGCATGGGGAGCCTACAGGGAATAGAGTAGGCTCCCCCCTGCAGATAATTGCCCTTCAACTCATGGAGAATGATTCAGAAGGTGGGGTGAGGTGAGCATGCCTGTCTCAGTTTCTTCTTTTGTGCAATTCACTTTTTGTGGAGGAACAAACATCAGGATAGTGCTCCCAACATCACAAGAACTCTGCAGATGACTAAAACTTGTGAATGCAAGCGTAGCTAAGAGGAATGGCATACATCCAGCCACAGATGTGCAAAACCTGCCTGAGATAGTCCATTAAGCAAGTATTTTCCCCTTTCCTCAGACTATTCCAAACAACACATTTCCACAGAAAATTTATCTACCAATCTGAATTTCAGCTAGTTCAACTTACGATTCCATTCTTTCTGAAGCATCTGTTGCCCACTTTTGTCAAACGCCCCAGATGTTTTGGCACACTGTTGCACAGCATTATGGGTGTTGTAGTCATAAGCTTGAAATGACAGTTAGACATCATTCTTGTCTACTTGTCAGGGCTAGATTACATCATGAGCTTCAGAACTTAAAAAATGCAAGAAAAGGTTAAAGAGAAAGGAAAGGGGGGTGCTAAGGCCCTCCACCCCCCCACTCCCCATTTTCCTCCCGAAAGCACATTGTGATGTAAGATTATGTTTTCTTGCAAATCAACATCATCTGCATTTTGCGGGGATAAAGGCTTTAGCATGCCTGTTTTGCCATGATATAAGCAAAGAAATGTGTAGAAAGGGGTGAAATGCAAAGAGAACCTGGGCGACAGAACCACAAATCCCATCCAAGTATGAAAAAAAGGAAACCAGATGATGTTGATGATGATGACTGAGAATGTATACTCAATAATCACAGAGCACTCATGATTATTATGAATACTTTGGAACAGAGGAAGCCAAATGCTGATTTCAGTCACAACATCATAAGCCTGGGAAGCTACAGCATGGTGTGCACTTAGTTTGAATCAGAGTCATGTTGCTTTTAGCCAGGTTACATAAAGTGATGCACAATGGGGTGAAAAAGGAAAAAAGAAAAGAAAGTATTGGCACCAAGCTGGGAAAACCTTTATTAAGTGGGATTCTACAGGGTGTGCCCTTGATCCAGTGCTGCTTGAGAATATCTATACAATCTCCGTGAAGAGGTCAGCACTGTGCTTATAAAAAATGTGGACTGGAAAGAAAGAGGGGGAATAGGTCTAAAAGCTTCAAATGATCTTGATATGTTACTGGAACAAGGAGCATTCAAGTGAAATATATAGCCTGGCCTACACATGCAACAGAACTGCATGGTAGAGTCCTACCTGTGCAACTTCAAACAGTGGTTCTGTATGAGAGAGAGAGAGAGGGGGGGGGAGAGAGAATGTGTTGCAGATGCAAATAAATGGCTGAACGAATTAAGTACCAGTTCTGCTTAGCCAACAAGAAATCATTCACACTTCACCACTCTTCCCTTAGCTATTTCACCTCCAGAAACTTTGGTACAGTAATAATTATCTTATAAAAACTAACTGGCACTAGAACTAGCAACTGATTTTACCGCTGGTTAAACAGCCTGAGTTTGTTGGCAAGTAATGTCGGCTCAGAGAGCTCCTGTACCACCCTTTGCACATAAAATTGCATGGCAGAATCATAAAGCTGATTACCTACTGCTGTCTCTTTTGCCTATATTTATCACCTTAAGTAATGGGGTAAATACACCACATCCTCAAAAGCAACCTCCAACCCAATGAAGCTAAGATAAAAGGGGTAAAATTCAGCACTTAATGTTCAACTGCATCAGAGCCTGCAGAGAGGACAAAAATTAGGTGTTGATCTGGAGCCATAAGGACATTTATCACCATGGCTAGGGACATCTGTGCACCACAGCCTGGTCCAAAGAGTTATTGTGAGTGTTCCAGGATGTCAGCAGGTACCACATATGGTGGAATATTGATTGCCTGTTAAGGAAAGGGTGGCAAAAAGGCAATCATTGATGAGTGTGTCATGACCAAGTGTTGATTATTCAAATTCATGCATGGAAACAAATCACTCTTCTGGCTTCCAATAATTTGTGTACAGAATAGTGTGCAGGACGCATCTGTGTGCAGGGCACCATCAAACAAAATGACCAATGCTGATGAATTTTCATAAGGATTTTTTTTTTTGTTGAATCACAAATTGCTGCAAAATTTGGAGAACAGAATTTAAGAATGGAAAAACGAGAAATTGAGAGGACCCAAACTGACAGATCCCTCCATCCCTAAGGGTGAGCAGCCTCTGGGTCTCTGGGAGTTGTCACACCCCACATTCCTTCATCCACTGTCAGGATAACAAGTGGTCAGGGATGATGGGACCTGCAATCCATCCATATCTGGAGAGCTGCCTGCTGCCCACTTCTGGCTTATGTGCTTTGGTGCAGCAGTTTGTATAACCTCTCTGTAATCAATTAACAAAGCTTGCAAGTATAAGGCTTTTCACAATACCCCATAGAAATATAGATGCTTTTGTAATCAATCATTGAAATGCTGAGGTCTTTATTATCTACAACTGAGGAAAGATTTATTAAAGATTGCTGCCTCTCTTTGGCTTCCAGGCCCAGCGTGGTGATTGCTCAGTATTTTCCCATCTGATATGAAAGAACCAAGTGTTAAAATGCATTTGACCATTGTGCCGGAAACAAGGTGCGCCAAAGATCTATGCTTCCAGCTCTGCCACATTCAAGGCCCTGTCAAACATGGCATATAAAAGAGCTTGCTCAATAAAGATGCTTGTGTTTCCATGTTTTAACACATCTCAGTGCCCCCTGTATTCAGCTTCCTGTGATCTGTTGAAAATCTGTTTCTTTTTATCCCCAGCCAATTTAATATTTAAGTGCACTTCAGAGCAACTTAGAACTGAGTGTTGACACAATGAGATTTTGAAACATTTGACCATGATCCCCAAAGTGCTCCACAGGCACAAATTCATGCTCACTTGCTTGTCTCTTCCACTGCTAGAACATTTGAAGGGCTGATTTCCATGTTACTTTGGGGGGGGGGGGAGTTTCGTACCTCCCAGATGCAGGAACAGTTTACATACCTGCCCTGAAGTAAACACTTTGACCCAGGAGCAAGAAATCTGTTGATCCCTTCCATTTACAACAGCTCTCTGAGTGAAGGAAAGGCATGCCCTTTGCATGGGTGGATCTGTTTTCTGAATGAATGGGGAAGCCTATATGTTCAGTTGATCCATGTTTGATTCTGTATGCACATTCATGTGTTGGCTGGAGTAGCTGTATCATGCTAGCCACCCCAGCCTAACTAGGACCTAAATGTATGTAGAAACAGGCACTTGTGTTCATTTCCCTAGCTAGCTGGACATGGGTGCCAGAGGACACTGATATAGTTGGTTCCCATACCAGGTGTGCCTCTTTTGATAACTTCTTTAAATACAGCTGATCATCTTTTTGGAATGGGAGATTTGTGTTTCATCCTCCCTGCTGCTTCCTCCTCTTCATCCCACTGAGCAGCTGAGGAAATCCCCCAATCATTTAAGAAGCACTTTCTTATATGTCGGTGGACTCGCACCACAGCCACTTGACAATGCAGGGGCTTAACGTTTACATTTTCTTCATATGAAGGAGTGGGAACGACATTTTCCTCTACAAAATGAGGGTGTGAGAGCTTCCAATATGGATCCCAGGGGACTTCAGAGCCCAAGGGATTTCCCTTGCCTTCAGAAAACACCTGGTGAGTTACTCACTTGGATAAACCCTTTTGAGATCTGTTTAATGAAGCAGTCTTGCTTCCCCATTCATCCCTCTCTTGTCAGGTGTGTAAATAGCCACTCCCTCTTTACAGGTAACACTTTCCCTCCTTGACTCGCCCCTTGGGTGGCCTGTCCCAGAAATCCTGCTTTCTTTTTCCTGCCAAGCTGCATCTCAGTTGCTGTGGCAAGGCTTGCCTATCGCTTAGCTCTTTCCTCTTTGCTTTTTTGGCGGCCCCTTCTTCATCCTCGCTCCCTCCCTGCTTTAAGGAATCCCCTTTAAATCTGCCACCTGCTGCACCTTGATCCTCTGGTTGGTTGGGCACCTTTCCTTCTCCAGTGGGGCTGGGCTGCCCAGCCTCTTCCAGTCTGTTCGGCAGACCATCAAGCTGACAGTGTGAGTGGGGGATCCTATATGTGACTTGGCCCTTAGTATCATCCTCGCCTACCCCTTGGGAGCTTAGTTCTTCTTGAATCAGTGTGGAACCCGATACTTGGGTCTTGATCCCTCCAACGCGCTCAGCACATGATGATGTAATCCTTTCCCCAGTGCACCGCCTGTTGTGTCTTGCTACTTAATTAAAGGGAACGTCAGACAGTTCAGAAGAGACATTAGTAAGATGTCAAATGCAACAAAGAAAGAAAATAATTTTAGGTTATAAAAAATAAAGAATCTATGTAAATTACACCAGCCAGCTTTTTCTCCAAGCTACAGCCCTGATTGTTTGAAATGATTTTTGTGTGTGTGTGTCTGGTATTTTAAACTGAAATGCGATTCTCTTGTTCGTTCCTTGGCATCCTTCCCTGAAATATTCTGTTAAATGTTTTCAATTATATGCCAGTCCCAATAGGATCCTGCTAAGAAGCTTTAAAAGGTACCTTGTACCACACATTATCTGGTGTCATTTGAATACTATCAATGTGGCAATAAATAAAGATAAATTAAGTAATTTTAAAAAGTGTTACTGCTTTGAATCAATAGGCTGATGGTAGCTGACCAGATATACCCATGAGGACTGGTCTGTTTAAAGCTCTCTTAAAGATCTTAGCTCTGAGGCACACTTTTTAAAAAAATGTATATCTTATTTCTATTGGGTTATGTGTACATCTAGTGCCAGATTACAGAAAAAATGAGAAGCTTAAACTAGGCTATCAATCATACAGCTGTGCTTATATGTGCATTTTTTAAACTTATAGAGGCACATTATGCGTATTATGATGCCATTTTTTCCCCCAATGGAGAACTTGAAAGAGAGAAAGTCCTGCAGCTGTGCTGCCATAGTAAAATCACATCATTTAGAGACAGTGCATCAGTTTGGGAGAAATGGCTTCAGATAGAATAAACCTTATTGCCTTCACTATAGTCTAGAAATGAAGGTATTCAGGAAGAAACCACCTGCTCCAGATGCCAGCCCTTTGCTGGATTAGAAAATACACACACAAAACAGGTGTGCATCTAGGTACACATGTGAATAGTGTTGCACACCCAGAGATGAACAACGGCAAAACACAGCCAGGCAGTTGTGCACCCCCCAAATGCAACCCCTATCCATACTGCACCAGGGGAATGAGAACACTTGGGATCGGACATGCACATTTGCCATTAAAACAACCATCGTGGTGTTTAAGAACTGATCATTTATCTGCATCATTTTACTGTCTTGTGGCTCTGTGCTCCAAGTGTGAGTTGGCAGCTGTTTTTATCTCTCCTCTCTGATATTTAAGATGTGATTTTATTATGATGTATTGCTCTTGGCAGCCTTAGGCATTGACTAGCATGGCCAAAAAGTAGGGAAGATGCAAGCTTGTATTCTGGCACATCCAGAGCAGGATGAGGAGCCTTTCCCAGTACAAGAGCTGCATTCCATCATGGACCACCTTCCAGGAGCCTGATGGCCAGTGGTGGGCCCAAGGCAAAAGTGTGCAGGGCAACAGGGCTTACTTGGACCTCCAGTTGCTCCCACTGTTGTGTTTGAACCATGGTGGACTTCATGCCTCCTTTCATCCTGGTATTCAGCAGTGTCAGGTGAGTCCCACTGTCCCTTTGCTCCATCTGCCACCAGCAACTCATGTGACTCTTTAGTGCAATTGGCTACATTCCAGCCATGCAAAAGGTCAGAGGTTATGTACACATCTCTCTCCATCCAGGTAAGCAAGAGCTATTGCCACTGTTGAAAAACCACAAAAAGGGCTTGAGAACATTAGGTGGGGCCTGTGAGAGGCGGCTGGTGGGGGATGTTGAGAGGCCTGGTGTCAAGAGCTGGAGGTCAGCAATAAAACACCCGGTCAGTAAAGTTAACTCATTATTCAAAGGAACCAAAACAGTGCAGGCCTAGAGATCACAGCAATTCTTTGCAGTAGGTCTTGCCCAAATGAGGCATTTGAGAGGACTGAAGGTCCTCGCCTTCCCACCACTCTCTAAGGTTCCTTCCCCAGCAGCCTAAGGCCCCTTTGCCTTGCTTCTCTTTTCTCTGCCCTCTTCATTTCTCTCTCTATTCTGGGAGACTAGGAGGGAGGGGAGCTGGTCACAGCAGGAGATGGAGATTCCCTGGATTCTTCAGCAGCCTGCATCGACTGTGCCTCTTGACCCACCTCTGATTCTGATTCTGGGCTGTTCTCTGCCACAGCCTCTCCCTGCTCATTAAACCCTGTTGCCACTTCAGCTTCCGATAACTTTCCTCCTCCCAGTCTGCTCCCTCTTTTCGCTCTGACCACTCACCATTGTCCCACCAATCCCCTGGCTCTGAGCCTTCTTCCCCTTCACTCCTCTTCATCCAGCCAATCCACTTGGTGTGCACTTGATATACATCTGATCCCCTACAAAATGGCAATGCAGATACAAGCAAGATAAGGGCCAACCCATCTGTTATGGTTTCTCACACAGTAATCAATTGGTGACTGGGAGTGTGTGTGCTCTTAGAGTGTAGCATAAGGCTTGGGATATATGCATATCCATTTCTTTGTCTGGAGTTTGAGTTTGCTTGTCAGCACCATCCAATTTCACTATTTCACATTTTATTTCCTTTCTGGGTTTTGTCTAAAATACATGTGCTCATCCACCCTACTTACATTTGTATATCCTGTGCATTTATTTTATTTTTTTGCTGGATTCCAGAACTGTGGAAAATGTATGAGGAGAGAGGGCTTGCAAAGTATTCAGCTGCTACAGTAGGAGGTAACTATAACCTACAGCTCTAGTTAGCCGCCAGCCCAAATGTAAGCATTGGCTAGGCAATATTCATGGAGGTCAAACATGGATCATCAAAGGATAAACTACAATGGACAATTATAGCCAATTGCTAGCTGAATATGAATATCTCCTGCTAACACGCACACACATATTGAACTTCAGATTTCAGCATCACGACAGTCCTCACCATTGTCAGATTCCATGGCAACCCATCTAGGTGGTGAGGTAAACAGCAAAGCTTTGTCATCATCCAATTTGCTTGAGTGCAAGCTTCTTAGCTTGTTGTCGTGTTTTAACAAAGATTTATAATATCCTAACTGCCAAAGGCTCTAGGGCTCACAAAAGTAAAGAGTGGGAGGAAGAAACAAAAGCAACTCATAAAAATGTAACATTCCATTAAGA
The DNA here is from genome assembly GCF_964106915.1 of Podarcis gaigeae. Classification (NCBI taxonomy): domain Eukaryota; kingdom Metazoa; phylum Chordata; class Lepidosauria; order Squamata; family Lacertidae; genus Podarcis; species Podarcis gaigeae. The sequence goes on along the minus strand of NC_139683.1, from coordinate 58,531,304 downwards.
TAATTAGCATGAAATGTGAAGATTTTTATAAATCAGTCCTCTGTTGTAATTACTCCTGATATATCTGTAATATTAATGCATGGTAAAGGATGGTTTAATTGGGAAATAAATGAGAGAGCTTCATTTATTATTCTTCGTGTGTGTGTGTGTGTGTGTGTGTGTGTGTTTGTAAGGTCCTGTTGTTTTTGTTCTTGTGTGCATCTAGAAAAGACAGCGTCTGAAATCTTGAACTTCCTCAACTCTTGCTTTTGTAATTCAGAAATGCAAAATTAATCAAACATTTTAGTATGCAAAATGAGCTTTGCAAATTATAAATCTGGTGGATCAAATAGCCAGAGTAAAGCTCTCAGAAATTTATTTCCTTAAGATAAAAAAGAAAAAACAACAACCATACACCTACTTTGCCACTAGAGTCAGAATAAATTCAACAATAAATAATCCATCTGTGCATAACAGGTTGGGTTTTTGTTTTTGTTTTTGTATATGACAAGCTTTTCAGATTTTACATGTTTAAATTTTCTCTAAAGAGAACAGGTTACTTTAAGAATCATTGCATTTTTATTTTTCCCCTTTCACAGCATTTGGAAATTACGACACCTTTATATCGATACTCACTTTGTGGAGAACAAGTCTTATAAAAACAAGTTATTTACAAAAGGGTGAAAGATAAGAGCTCATTTAAAGCACAGATCTAGAACTCAGTCACTCCCATTTTGCACTTATTAAAAGTGGGATGGGCTTTATCTTGAAATCAACAAGCATTGGCTCTTCTGTTAACTCCCCTTTATTTTATAGACTTTCAAGCTATGAAGATTAGAAGGGAATGACTATGCAGCCCATCGTTCTCTGCTTCATAGCCCCCACTAACACAGAACATGCTCACAAACAGTAAGTGGTCCTCTTCATTAGCTTTGCATCTTTGTTGCTGTTGTTATTAGTAGTAGCAACAGCAGCAGCAGTAGTAATATTTCAATTTATTGCCTGTCCTTTAGTTACAGTATTATAACTGCAGTTGGAATGCCAATCCATCTGACACTGCCCTGCACCATTGGATCTTGGGAGTGGAGAAATGCTATGCCTGTTAGGATCAGATTTCAAAACGTTACCATACAGACAGATTTATGGGAAGAGATGTTCATGTGAAGCCTTTTATTTACTTACATTTTATTCAAATATTTATAAAGCACACTTTCATAGGAATAGAAAGAGGTGGCGTGCAGCATAAAAACAAACTACTAAAATAATAGTAACAATAGCATATCAATTTAAGCTTCAGTGCCCCTTTAGAAGATCTCAGTGGTCATGGTGTATTGATAAGGAATAAAACCTTAAGGCATTTTGGGCCCATGTTGTTTAGGCCTAGGGAATGAAGATTACTACTGGATTACTGCAATGTGCTCTATGTGGGGCTACCTTTGAAAATGACTCGGAAACTGCAATTAATCCAGAATGTGGCAGCTAGACTGGTCACTAGGAGTGGCCGCTGAGACCATATAACACTGGTCCTGGAAGATCTTCATTGGCTCCCAGTATGTTTCCGAGCACAATTCAAAGTGTTGGTGCTGACCTTTAAAGCCCTAAATGGCCTCGATCCTGTGTACCTGAAGGAGTATCTCCACCCCCATCATCCAGCTTGGACACTGAGGTCCAGCGCCAAGAGCCTTCCAGCAGTTCCCTCACTGTGAGAAGTGAGGTTACAGGGAACCAGGCAGAGGGCTTCTCAGTAGTGGCGCCTGCCCTGTGGAATGCCCTCCCAGCAGATGTCAAGGCAATAAACAACTGAAGGCGGCCTTGTTTAGGGAAGTTTTAAATGTCTGACGCTGTATTGTTTTAATATTCGGTTGGAAGCCGCCCAGAGTGGCTGGGGAAATTCAGCCAGATGGGCGGGGTATAAATAATAAATTTTATTACTACTACTACTACTACTACTACTACTACTACTACTACACAAGAACCTTGCACCTGATCAAGCGGCAAATTGTTGGCTCTTTCAGCAAAGGAGTAACCTGCGCCTATGAGCAGCAAAGCTGCTGCACTTGGTTTGCTGTTGGGGTTTCAGGATCAACATACTGAAGCTCAAACCAGACAAGACAGAAGTGCAGTTGGCAGACTGCTTATCTGTGGTAGCAGATGCTATTAAGCCTGTGCTGGGATGGCATTACACTCTCGGAAGTAATAGGTTCTCATTCCAGGGCTTCTCTTAAATCTGGTCTTGGCTTTGGAGGCCCAGGTGGATTCTGCAGTGCAAAGAGCCTTATGGTAGCTGAGAATCATCCTAAAATGCCTTTCTCAGGGTTCCTCTGGCGTATGAGGTAAGGTGGGTGGTGACCAGAGGCAGGACCTTTTTGGTTGTGGTGCCTCATATTTGGAATTTCCTTCTTCTGTGTGTCATTGAATCGGTTTTCTTTTCAGCACTAGGTGAAGATCTTTTCATTCACTCACCTATTGTTATTTGATTCACCACTGGGGTTTTGTCTGCTCTGCTGCTCACATTTTTATTACTGTTTTGTTCTTTTTGGAAGCTTTTTAACATTCTAATGCAAGCTGCCCTGGGAGCCTTATTGGACTGAACAGTAGAGAACTAAGTGTACCAAACAAACCCTTCAGAATGAGCTCCATCATGAAATGTGTTTTCAAAGTCTGGGCAATCAATTTTTGTCTGCCTTTTGGGAGTCTGGCTTGTATAATTTCCCTTACCATAATCTTTGTGATTGTCATGTATTCCATGAAAACCTTCCATACCTTTGTTTGCTAACCACGTTTGTTCTTTGTTCATACCATTCACCTGCCATCCAATAGCAAGGTTCTCTGACCAGCTAACAATAAAACCAGCCACAAAACATTAAAAGTACTACAAACCTTAAAAGCAAAAAGATAAAGCAAAATGTTCAAGCCAAAGAGATAACATAAAACCCACAGACTTTAAGAACACACCGATACTTTGAACTGATCTTACAAGTTTCAAAAGGTTTCCAGAGACCATATTAAAATTTCCAAAATGTTATTCAAAAGCCTGGGAAAGTCATAAGATCTTATATGGGGGGGGGGGGGGACACAATGCAGGTCTCAGGTGAGCCTCTTTGGGAAGTTTGTTATGCTTACTTCAACTACTTATTCCAGCCTAATGGTTTGCATGGCTGCATGTTTTGCACACTAGGGTTTGTAAATGTAAGGTGCATAAAGCATTGCTCTTGTGGCAACATCCTTGCTTGTTGCTTAACTGCAACTTCATAAGGTTTGTAGCCTTAATTATAAGACAATGCAATGTGTTTTCTAAACAGCTAAGTATGTGCATATGATACATACTAGCCTGTTCCTGACATATATAATTTATCTAGTTATTGATCATAATTTTTTGGCTGATTATGCATTTCGTTTGTAATAGTTTGTTTTGCGATTATAGTTCTGCACCCCGTTATAAAAGTGGCGGAGAAGTACTAAAAGAAAACAGTTTCCTATATTTATTACAAGTTATTGATGCGTGCTGGGCCTTCTGTTCAAAATAGAATGCATTGGAGACTTTTATTATTGTTATTAAGTTGGCTGGAGACAAATCATAGAGGCTCAGATAGAATTGCTTGATTTTATTTTATTTTATTTTAAAAGAAACCCAACTTGCACATAGTTGAATACACAGATGGCAATGATAGGGGGCTGCTAAGAAGAAACAAGTTGATCGGGAAGGTTTGCTTGACTGCATTCTGAATTTGTTTCCAGCAGACCTCCTCACATGGCATTGCTTATGCAAATCTACCCTCTTTTCAGCTAGGGTCTGGATGCAGAAACCCCCTGGCAGCAGCACACAAAAGCCGAGTTGTACGGCAGCTAGCAGACCTGAAAAGGCCTGCTGAATGGAGCAATGGATGCAATATGCAGGCAGTTGAGCAAACAGAAGAGCCATTCTTTTCCGGGTACCAGTGGTGTGTGGAGAGGCAGCCTACCCTAGAGGCAGAAAGAAAAGGCCTCTAGGAAAGGGAGCGGGGCGGGTGAGGGGGGGGAGAGAGCAGCAGCTTGGTTCCTATAAAGAAGAGAAAGGGCTAAAGACATGGGAGTTAAGACGAGAAGATGCAGGAAGGAGCGAGCTGCTTTAACGCTTTTTAGGGTCATTTGAAAGGTGGTTTGAATTGGGAGGAGGGAAAGGCAGAAGACAGGGGGAAAAGGGTAAATCCGTCACAAACCCCACAAATAAATATAAAGGGACCTGGCAGGGGGAAATAGTAAGAATAGCTTTTCCACTCTTCCATTCTAATACTATCAGCAACCCTTTGGAGAAAACTAGTAGTTATGGGTTCTGCATCCTTTGAAAAACAAGGGGCTACAATAACCGCAGTTTAGCAATGTACAGTAAAACCATTTCCTCCCCACCTAGAAAACTCTATCCTACTGTACCCCCATTTTACTGCATAATCTATGGAAGTCTCTCTCCGAATCCATTTGAGTTTGGTGGTTTTTTTCCAGAAGATTTCCATACAGTTAACAAAGAAGCCATCTCATCTGCTAAGTGAAAATTTTGTCAGCCTGTTATCACATTGAATAAATGAATAATGCATTTTTAATTTCAGTCATGCTGGGTCCTTGGCTTTAAAATGGTAGAGAACAAGCCTAAAAAGACTCTCTCTCTCTCTTTTTGTAATGACATAAAAGAGATACCATGAACTGCCTACCAAAAAAAGGGGGGGAGCGCTTCTTCAATGCAGAAGTTTGCAAAACCTGGTCATTAATTCATCCTTAGATGCTATTCTTTTTAAAGCATAAAAATCCAAGAAAGGCAAATAAAATGGAAGATGGAACCCATCTGCATTTCAGTGGCACCATTCCAATGCAGAACACTATCTCCTTATCATTACCCCCACCCCCCAAGTCACTGAACAGAGGCTTTTGGGGGGTGGGGTGGGAGAGATTAGAGGAATTTATTTGCTATCAGTCAGCACTTTGCATATCAATACAAAAATTAATAAACTAATTTCAGGCATACATGACACAGTCAATGCAGAAGGCCCATTGTTAAGAGAGGAATAGTATATTCTTATCAGTGTCTTTAAACAGCTATTCATCATTTCTAAAGGGCAATTATTTGGAATCCATTAAACCCGAATTCATAATACCACTGTGCGCTGAATTTTAAATAGAAATCTGTATTTAGATGAAGGAATACATTAGTATAAGTCATTAGAGCACAGAAAAATCCATGACTTGTTCATTTTTCACTCTCTCTTCTCTCTCCCCCCCTTCCCCGATGATACAATTCACTGAGGATATGAGCATTTCAATAAGGGGAGGGTTGCAAAAAATTTACACACACACACACACACACACCCCATAGCAAAAGTGACATGCCTTTCCTTGTGGATGCAGTTATAGATAATGATGTGTTTCTCTCTTTTTTTTTAATCACTATGTTGCAGTTATTACAAATTACTGCTAGAAATGAACTTTCCATGGCAAACAGCTTAGCAATCAGGGATGGAATAATGATTGACTGATAGATAAGTACATCTGTATTCAAATGCCAAGAAATTGAAAAAAATATATCTGGTTATCAGGAATGTTTTCTTAAGGGAACACTAGAAAACAGACAATGATAAATATGTACAGCATATATATTTCCTATTTAGAATTCTTCTGTGCTATTCGTTGTCATGATTCAGATTGATTTCTTCGAAGGGATTTGTGATCAGCAAGCAAAACTAATAAATAATAAGTAATGATAACAATGCAGAGATGCATGGTCCAAAAAGATAAGGAGGAAAGATGGCAGAGCAATCAGTTCTTTTCAGCAGTCCTCTGTAGGGATATCCAGAAACAAGTTACACTACAGAACAAATAATTGCCCTTGCAAGGTGCATAACTAAAGTATCCGTTTTCTATGCTGCATATGTCATAGTGGCAATATTTCAGCCTAAAACAAACCTATGTATAGAAAACTAACAGATTGTTTTGTGATCATATCTAAATTTATCAGAGCCACAACCTGCTCATCAATCCTGTGGCTATGCTCCTCATGATAAAAAGATGAAACGAAATTTCAGAATCTGTTGAAATTCATTTGATTTTTTTCAAAATGTTGGCATCTGAACTCCAAAACTGAAATCTGAGAAATAAAAATTAAAGCTAAAAGTGTTTTGATTAGTTTAAATACATTGGTTTTACCTAGAGGACTGTTTCCCTGTGTATCAACCCTAAGAACTACTTCTGAGGCTTTGTTGTGATGCCCACCTTTGTAAACAAATTAGGTCGTCAAGGACATGAATCAAGGTCTTTGCGAGGAGTGGCCACCTCCTATTATGAAATATACCTAATTCCAAGCTTGATAAGGCAAGCCCTGCCCCTTGGTCATTTTAAACTGGACTATAAATGCTAAAAATCTAGTGTTATTTAACCTATCTGGGCCATTTTCCTTTTATTGCAAGGTTTGTGTTGGTGCACCTCACGTGGAAATGGGTAGTAAATTTTTAGGGTGATATTCATCCAAGTTATATGCTGTAATGTCATTGGGACAAAAATTGGATTTAAGTAAGTTGAGACCATTTATTTCAGTTTATCTGCTCTGAATATTGCTAACATTGGGCATCACCCTTCATTAGTTTGTTGTTGGGATTTAGGATTTGTATTGCGTATAGTTGTAAACCGCTTTGAGAAGAATTGATGCCTAAAAACCAGTCAAGGCATATTTTTTTTAAAAAAAATATTAAATAAAAATAAATAAATAACATACAATAATGAATGGATGCAAGTCATCTATCATATCCTGCCAAATATTGATTGGTATTCCACTCCAGCTGTCACAAATGATAAAATGTTGATTAGTACATATCAGAGTCTGTCAAATGTTGACTGCTATATCGTGCCAACTGTCAGATACTGTAAAAATGTTCAACTCTATTGCAAAAACTTCAGAGGTCAAATGCTGCCACTGAATATTAAATATCCACTAAATACTCAGACAAGCAGAGTTTTTGCAGGGAAAGGCTACCACTTTGCTGAAGCAAAATGGGCTGAGTCTGCACCCAGTCACAGCCTGGATGGGAGAGTGGCTGGAGACCTTGCAGGATACAGATGCCTGTAGAAAAACTCACTACTGCAGTTTGCTTAGGAGCATTTCATGGAGATTTCTGAGGCTAGATTTGCTTCATCACTAATTATCATAGAATCATCGAGTTGGAAGAGACCACAAGGGCCATCGAGTCCAACCCCCTGCCAAGCAGGAAACACCACCAGAGCACTCCTGACATATGGTTGTCAAGCCTCTGCTTAAAGACCTCCAAAGAAGGAGACTCCACCACACTCCTTGGCAGCAAATTCCACTGTCGAACAGCTCTTACTGTCAGGAAGTTCTTCCTAATGTTTAGGTGGAATCTTCTTTCTTGTAGTTTGGAACCATTGCTCCGTGTCCGCTTCTCTGGAGCAGCAGAAAACAACCTTTCTCCCTCCTCTATGTGACATCCTTTTATATATTTGAACATGGCTATCATATCACCCCTTAACCTCCTTTTCTTCAGGCTAAACATGCCCAGCTCCTTTTGCCGTTCCTCATAAGGCATTGTTTCCAGGCCTTTGACCATTTTGGTTGCCCTCCTCTGGACACGTTCCAGTTTGTCAGTGTCCTTCTTGAACTGTGGTGCCCAGAACTGGACACAGTACTCCAGGTGAGGTCTGACCAGAGCAGAATACAGTGGCACTATTACTTCCCTTGATCTAGATGCTATACTCCTATTGATGCAGCCCAGAATTGCATTGGCTTTTTTAGCTGCTGTGTCACACTGTTGGCTCATGTCAAGTTTGTGGTCAACCAAGACTCCTAGATCCTTTTCACATGTACTGCTCTCAAGCCAGGTGTCACCCATCTTGTATTTGTGCCTCTCATTTTTTTTGCCCAAGTGCAATACTTTATATTTCTCCCTGTTAAAATTCATCTTGTTTGTTTTGGCCCAGTTCTCTAATCTGTCAAGGTCGTTTTTAAGTGTGATCCTGTCCTCTGGGGTGTTAGCCACCCCTCCCAGTTTGGTGTCATCTGCAAATTTGATCAGGATGCCCTTGAGTCCATCATCCAAGTCGTTTGTTGTGGGGGAGGAAGGGAAAGGAGAATGTTAGCCGCTTTGAGACTCCTGAAGGGGAGTGAAAGGCGGGATATCAAATCCAAAACTCTTCTATGTGCTGCTTGTATGTAATATTAGCCAGTCTGCTCATATGGTGCAAACTAGAGTTGCTGACCAATCGGGAGTGGGGTGGGGTAGGGGTGAATCTAGGCATTTGTTTTGTTTCGTGCTACTTACCTGAAAAGCAGGAATAGGATCATTTGCAAACACACACCAACTTTCAGCTAGATCTTTCCCCCTCCAACCATGGACCTCAGATGAAGACACAAACTCTACTCTGAGCTCCACCTGAAGCACACTCCAAATTGCTGGGTTCAGACCCTTGGTTTCCTTCTCTAACTCTGGCCTCCACTCCCAGGACCTATCTAGATGTTTCACTATTTTTTTCACTATTTTGGGGGGAGGATATCATGGCCACATCACTGGTTTCCCTGTGATTCTTTCATCTCTGTTGAAAGCTCACAAAATGAAATGTTGTCATGGTCGTTGAAAGAGCTGTACAAATGGTACAACCTCCACAGGGATGGCTCAACTAATTACAGATAGGTAGCCGTGTTGGTCTGCCATAGTCAAAACAAAAAAAATTCCTTCCAGTAGCACCTTAAAGACCAACTAAGTCAGTTCTTGGTATGAGCTTTCGTGTGCATGCACACTTGGTATCTGAAGAAGTGTGCATGCACACGAAAGCTCATACCAAGAACAGACTTAGTTGGTCTTTAAGGTGCTACTGGAAGGAATTTTTTTTTTTTTTGGCTCAACTAATTGTTACTCTTTTATGAAAAGGCGCACTTTGGGTATGTGCAATGATGTTTTGGGAAGTTGAGACTTTAAATTTTGGCACCGGTCCTACTTCCCTTTTGGTGGCATTTTAAATCAATTTCTTAATTTGTGCTCAGTTTTTCATTTGCATTTTTAAACACACACACTACCCCAGAAGGGGCAATTCTGCATGAAGCTTACTGAGGAAGAGGACTGGTGTGACAGTTTCTAGTCAAGTGCTTCAGGTAGCAGAATTTTTCATTTCAAGTTGGCTACCCTGCTGTATTCTAAGGATGCAGTGCCATAGTCAGCCTCTACCTAAGTGCAGGTTTGGACCAGAGATTGTCTGTATTTTGGGTAATTGATTTGAGAAATAAGAGAAACAGAGACGTTTATTTCTTCTCGTCTTGTATATGATGTGAATACAGAGCATTGCACAATGAATAGCTACAATGTCATGAACATCAGTCTGCCAGAAAATGAAAGAAAGATAAAAGCCCACATTACTAACTAATATATGAATTTCAGCATGGAGCATGCATATTGCAGATAGTCATGGTTAATTGTTACACTGAATTAATATCATTGTCTTCGAGGATAACATCATCTGTTGCTCCTCTGCTATTGATGGGATAGTCATTAGGGTTGAACAATGGCATGATTAGCCTGAGGCTTCTTTAAGATAAGAAGCATGATCAGATTCTTCAGTGGGGCCTGTTGCAGGGCCAGAATTCTGAAGGGAAATTTCCTTAGCCTCATAACTCATAGTGGGATGTACAAAGGGAAGAATTGCAATGCCCACCAGTAGCATGGAAAGTCAATGCAAATTCTACATATAGCTTTCACCAAAAGAGCACTAGGAGCGACTGACACTGGAAGCCTCCTAAGGGACAAGTTAGTTGTGACATTAAGATGCCATCACAGAAACATTGTACAAAATCGAACCAATCTATCTCACTATAACCTACAGTAATTGGCCACAGCTCTCCAGGGTCTCAGGTATATTTGCCAGCCCTGGCTGAAGATGCCAGGGATTGAACTGTTTGCATGCAAGTCTTCAGCAGTACCACTGCACCTCCCCTTAAATCCCGTTTAGCAAAAGCCAGCAGCCATGGGACAGGTGGCCCATTCAGGATTAGGGACTAATATCCCATTCTATAGCCCTGATGAAAATTGCCCCCAGAGTTGCTATTTGCCATGGAAGGGAAGCTCCTAGAGGGCTGGCTGGGGCCATCAAGTATTTGTTGGTACCAAAGTTATTCCATTAAAACCATATTTTGCTTTTAGCACATCTCTGTGTTTCCCTGCTTCTCTGAAATGTCATTCCAAGAAAACCACCTTTTAAAAAATTGACTAGCTAGGGTCAGGGATGAGGAAACTGCAGTCCTGCGGGTGCTGTTGAACTACAATTCCCATCATCCCTGGTGATTGTCCATACGGGCTGTGGGTCTGGTAGAATTTGGGAGTCCAACAATGTCTGGAAGGCCATAGGTTTTTCCACCTCTGGGTTAAATGGTATGAGCTGTGGTCCTGATGATAGGACAGTCTAGAAAGAAACCTTTTATCTTCACTGCACACAGAAGAGTGGGTAAGAAAAGCTTTTATTACTGAAAATGATGAAATAATGCTAAATTATAAATAGCTGAAAATCACAATAAACTGTGACGTATGTACATATTATTGTGCACAATGTACATAATGTAGTATTACATATTGTGTTATTGTACATATGATATACAGATATTGTACATATTAATTCCCCTGCCAAAGTTATGTTTTGTGTTTGCTGCTATATGGTCGATGATGAGGGTCTTTGAAGCAATGATAATAGATTGTACAAAGACAGGTAGATTGCTAGGAAAGCTGGATTGCATAAGAAGGCTGTTATCCCAGTCTTGTAGGCTGTCAGGCACTGAATTAGGCAGTCTGATGTCGCCTGGCAGGATCAGACTTTCTACCAAAGGGGAGAAATGTAGGCTCAAGATTATTGAATCTTGGTTAGCACAGAACAAGGTCTGCTCCTGACGCAATCTTTCTTTCTTAGCTTCTCAGCTGCACAGCTTTTTATTGCACTGCTGTGAGGTTTAATAGTAATACATCCTCCCCCTATGTCTTGCCAGAAACAGTAGCCCTTGCTTGTTATATTTTACAAATGATTTGGTGTAATGGTAATAAGATCCACAGAGCTGACTTGCGTGAGCCAAAAATGGTATCCTGCTTTGAGAATAAATGCCTTATTGTACAGCAGGAGACTAAAATGTGGCCACAAAGTTCAATTTCATTGATAATAACTCTCAAATTGCTGCGAATGAGATGGAAGTTTAGTTCCAGAGGCTTGAACCTCTTGTATCTTTTGACAGAGGTTGCCATGCACCATAAGAATTTTGTGGCTATTGATACCTCAGCACTTCAGTATGGGAGTGGCTGGTGGGAGGGGATGGTGCAGGCTGAGACAGCAGTGAGCTTAGGTGGGCATGGGCACAACAGCAGAGCAAAACCAGGTCTTCTGTTTATTCTGTCGACATGCAGAGGGCCAGGAGGCCAGCTGGCAAGCCCCAGCTATGCCGTCTCCATCCATTGGCCCATGCTGCAACGTAAATCAGTGACCCGGACTTCAAAAGCCAGGGCACGCTATCAGCAGATAGTACTGTGCACACAGAATAGGCGTGAGGCTTGTGAAGTCATACTACAACTACAGATTTATTAATCATAAATCAGGACAAAGAAACATGTTCTCTCTCTCTCTCTCTCTCTCTCTCTCTCTCATGTCGTCTCAGAGAGAAACAGAAAAGCAAAAGCTATGCACAAATGGTAGTTCCCAGCATACTGTGCTGGAATGTAAACAGACATGTGACACATAACAATCCCATGTCTGTTCCTTAAGGTGGAACGGAATTCTCAAGAGATTCCCCTGAGCAGCCTTGATCTTGCTCCACTCCATCCCCAGTAAGTGGCAGTGATCTCATGGCCTCATGGCACCCGTGCCAGCACCTCTTGCTTCAGCCTGCCATGTTTGGTATCCTCAAAAGCAAACTCTTGAAATCCAGTTTCTGTTGCAATAGCCATTGTTTCTCAAAAGTTGCTTTGAAAGTACTGATATATATCCACACCCAAGGAAGAAAGTGGCACTGTCAAGCTGCTCCTAGATGTCAAACATACTCAAGTCTGCTGCATTCATTTGTTCTACCAACTTGTCAGCAAAATCAAACGAATGACAAAGAAATACTTGTGGTCCCCATATAGAGTGTGTCTAGACTGGCCCTAGGTTCGCATTCCACTTCCGTTCAGTTATATCACTCATTATTCATTTTCACCCTCTACTTGTGTTCCAGATTTGTCCACTTGAGCCTGTGCATCCATGAAAGGATGGAAAGATTGACACTTCACGGACAGGTGCATATTATATCACAGGTGTATCAGAGGCAGTCATCCACACCACTGCCACTCATACAGGATTTCTGCTTCACTGATGTCATCAAGCTGTCCTGCAACATGAATTATAAGACATGCTGTCACACTCTTATGGTAACAGCCATCTGAAATATGCAGCCTCTTCCTCTTGATTCCTCCTCCATCAAGAGCTGCAGGCTATCCCATAATAATGACTTGCAGCTGGATCCAGAGGTCTGCTGTTTCTTTGGATCATGTGGATTTGTCCATGCTGAACTTGAGTGGAAAGGGAGGGATATAGGTCTCATGCTTGCTCATCAAGGAAGAGAAAGCTCTGGAGGATCTAGTGCTGGAGATCAGCTACTGCTTTGCTTCCCCAGTAAGTGTGAAGTATGCTGGTTCAACCTCCCTTAAGCACCGAGGACTTGAGAGGCTGCATGGATACACTTGGGGAGGCAAGTTATGGTTATGCACAACTGATATTTTTGAAGATCACCAGTGCTAATCACTGTGCTAATATTACAATAGTTGCAGGACATAAAGTGCAGTTCAGGCAAACCAAGCCATCAAACACTATATTAAGAGAATATGATCATAAGAAGAGCCCAGCAGGATCAGATGTAAGGCTTATCTAGTCTTGCATCCTATTTCCTACAGATGCTTCCAGATACCTGGAACCAGAGGAGAGAAAAGTGCTTTTGTGCTTGGGTCCTGCATGCAGGTTTCCCACAGGCTTCTGTGTGGCCAATGTGAGGACAGGATGCTGGAGTAGATGGGCCATTGGCTTGATCCAGTAGGCTCTCTTTATGTTCTTATGCACATGAGAAGTGTAGAGCAGTGAATGAATGCAATAGCCCTCTTCTGCTGTTTCCCACCAACTGCTATTCAGAGCTTTGGCGCTTCTGATGCTGGATGTAGCACAAAACTATTTTCAGTGGCAATTGATAGCTTTATCCTCCATGAATTTATCTACTATGAATCCTGTCCAAATTAATTAACCTTATGTTAATGCAATTAGGATATAGTTCACTTTACTTGGTCGGATACTAAGAGAAGCCATCATTACTCACCCCTCTCAGTTTAAGGAACATAAGGGACTTCTTCACCCATTCAGTCCCATCTAATTATGTTTAGTCTGTGCTTTCATGAACATAATTGGCCATTATTTGATAGAACAGCTTAAGTAATTCTAATTATTTGAGCAAAATCCTTAGACAGAAGTTTTGAATAGTAAGATAAACAGTTACATCTCTGGGGATGGCAAGGCAGCCACAGGCCATCTTGGCATTTCACACGCAGCTGCCATAGTCTTAGAATTGCACTCATCTAGTTTCAAGTCATGCTCACTTCTTTGGTCCAGAAACAATAGCATCTAATTACTGGTTTACCATTTCTGTTTACCATTTCTTGCAGAACTAGTGATCCTTCCATACCTAGATTTAATTCATGCTGATTCTTGCTAACTTGTTGACAAATGCCAGTTGTGAATATGAATCTTAAGATCATGCCTATTCTCATCGTAAGAAATAATAATGCAACTTGCCTATCTACATGGACAGTAGAAGGCCATTCCTTGGACAAATGATTTGGAATTTGCTGGCATTCTTCTGGATCATTTAATACATGGGTAGGCAAACTAAGGCCCAGGGGCCAGATTCGGCCCAATCGCCTTCGCAATCCAGCCCATGGACGGTGCGGGAATCAGCATGTTTTTACATGAGTAGAATGTGTCCTTTTATTTAAAATGCATCTCTGGGTTATTTGTGGGGCATAGGAATTCGTTCATTTTTTTTCTTTTCAAAATATAATCCGGCCCTCCACAAGGTCTTAGGGACAGTGGACCGATCCCCTGTTGAAAAAGTTTGCTAACCCCTGATTTAATAGGATATATATATATATATATATATATATATATATATATATATATATGTATGTATGTATTTGATTTAAGCTGGTTAGGTTTGTCAAATGGCACAATCAAAGTCTGACTCAGCATGGACAGGGTCTGTACTAATATAAAGTAAGAATATTACTAAGGTATATTGATTTCAATCGATCTACTTTGTATGACAAATGTTGGATATCACCCATTGTACTTTTACTATAGATTTCAGTTTAGCTATTTGATAACAATAAAATGCCCTGGATAATTATTTTTTTCCTTTAAGAAAGAGGTCAAACTATTCTCTTGGTCTCTGCTTCTCTCTCTTTCTGTACGTATACACTCATAATCACAAGTTGGACACCATGCCACAAGCTTAAATTAAACCATATGTTTCTTTTATGAAAATAATATGAGAATAAATGAGATTCTTAGCTGGCACTCCTGATTTCTAACATGTGTTTTTCTTTGGGGAGAAATCCTCAAGATAATGTATATGCCCTCCAGGCAACTCCTTAAAACACCTGCAATACTGAGTTGTAAAAAAAATAGCCTCCTCATAAAGGTCCTTTGTTTAGTAAACAAGAATTCAATATTTAGAATGAGAACTTGATTTTCCTGCCTTGGCATTTGTTAAAAATGAACTACCATATAACCCATCAACGAAACTATGTGCAAGTATTGTGTAGCAATCGGTATTTACAGACTCGAGCTGACATTATTTCCACAAATACAGACTTGGATCATATATAGTCAAAGTTAGCAAAGTTGGTTGTCACAAAAGTCACACCAGCCTTTTTTTTTTTTTTAAAAAAATATTTATTAACAGTTTAAAGACTATAAAAGAAAGAGAAAGAATTCAACAATACAATACAATACAATACAATACAAAAACAAAAACACTACGTAACACTAACACTAAAACATTGAATTAACAAAACACAACAAACACAATTTAAAACACATCTAATAATTTCAGTATCTTATCTTTCATTCACTTGTTTCCACGACCTCCTCACACCTCCCTTTTTGTATTCCACTTCAATTAACTGTTTCAGCAATTCCTTTCCATCTTCCTCAGTTTTCTGTCCTGTAATTTATCTTAACTTATTCTAACCTTATTTTTCCCCTTTAATACATTAAAAATCTATTTGTACTTAATTCCTTATAACCTTTCTGCTAAAGCCATATAACCTCATTCCAACATTTTTCTAACATTCATTAATTTTACAGTATTTCTGTAAATAATCTTTAAATTTTTTCCAGTCTTCTTCCACCAACTCTTCTCCCTGGTCTCGGATTCTGCCAGTCATTTCCGCCAGTTCCATATAGTCCATCAACTTCATCTGCCACACACCAGCCTTTTCTGGCTAGGGATCATGAGCGCTGTAGTCCAAAACATCTGGAGGGCAAACCAGGTTGGCAAAGGCAATGTGGACTTTCATTTAAATAGCAATAACTGGACCCAAGCCATTGAAGCAGGCAAAAATGTGCAAAATGCAGGACAGTTTCATATCACAGCCTTTGTGCAGAGTTGTGAGTCACTGTACAGTCAGTCACCCCAACTCCGAGGTCATGTGGATTGGCTAATTGCATTGAAATGAATGGGCTCTTGTAAGTAGTGGTGTTATATATATGTGTTAGATCCCGCATTCTAATCAGGGGTCAGTGGTTTTCTCCCCAAAGGCATAAAACTGATCTTTGAGGTAGTATGTCAGTAGTTGCACCAATGCCGAGTGATCCATAGTTACCCAAAAGATTTCCATTTGTAACCTGTCTTTCTCTCTATATATCTGGAAACTGGTTATCTTTCCATTCTGCTTGTTGAGATAGTTACCTAGCTGAACAGCAAACATGCTTGTTTAACATAATGGACAGCTGCTCTTAATTACTGCCTCCATACCAAATTATAACTTCAAACAACACAGAGTTCTGTACACATTTCTCCTTCTTGAAAACCATCCAGCTGTACCTCCAACTAATTAGGCCCCATTTGTAGGCGCTGGCCTACTGAGATTGTTGCACCCTTGGTAAATTGTTGCTAGACTTAAATAACAAAAGGGTATTGTGGGTTCCCTCCCCCCCCCCACCAAATATTTGCCAACTGATCCTTTGATGTATTTCACTGACCCCATTATAAGGTAAAATGTCATCATCCCACCTGACATGACTTTCCAGGACCATAACAGAATACGGCTGACTCATCGTCTGGGAATTTAGAATAGACCCTGCCTTTGTAAGGGAACTTTCAGAACTCGAAAAACTGGTTACTTGGAACAAACATAGATCAGATGTTTGACACCTTTCCTCCCTCTCCCCCCCCACCGTCAATAGTTAATAGCACAACCACTTTGAGGTTGAAGGTGAAGTACATTTGCACAGGCTTGGAAATGAGAATCAAGAGACCTCCTGCTCTCATGGTTATAAAAGCGAGTTCATTTGAACTGTACAAACCCTTTAGGGATTGACCATTACCGTAGGGCTAAATGTAGCTTGAGTTAAGATTTGTGGAGGGTGGAGGCAGCTCTCCCATCCCAACCGCAACTGTATAAAATGCTCTGCTTCACAGGAGAGAAGCTGATGAAGGAGGTATGAGACATAGAGTTCCTTTGTCCATGACGGAGGAAATTAGATGTCACGCTACCTGTATGGTGGCGCATGTCTATGCTAGAGGAAGCTCAGAGAGGGGCAGTTTTTTGCTATTATGGCACCCTCTGGCTTTTGGGGGGGGTGCATTTTGCAGCACATAATGGTCTACCTAGGCTTGCAGGATCAAATAACAGGTATTTGTGTGTGTTTAATAGTAGAGGATGGAAAGCAAGAGGAAGGTGAGTGGTTGAATGATCTTCAGGAACATTTCTTCCAGAAGATGCATATCCAGAAGAATGGGGAGTGGGTGAGTTAAGCTCTCTTCAGCCAATGCAGGGGGGGGGGGGAGAAGAAGTGACTTGAAAATCCTCTCCCCAAGGCATGGTAGATGCAGGTGAAGCAGGTCTGAAGAGGAAAGAAATGGGGTGGGGTGATGAATTACAGGGATGTGAATTGGGCCATTGAGACAGGTCCATCCTTACTACTGATCCTGGAAGGAAGAACAGCAAAAGAGGCTTGGCCAACGGAATCAGCCTCTTTTCTTTGGCCTTGGGCCCATCCCTGGCCAGCCGTCCATTGTCCTCCCTGGCCGAGGGCGGGCAAAGGCCAGCTCAAGCAGGTGGGTGGCACCTGCCCAGGTGAGCCCCGCTCGGTGCCACAAACCCCGCTCACCTGTGGGGAAGGGAGGGCAGATATTGGCATCCAGAAATCTGGGAAGGCCTTGGACAGGAACACTGTAAACCAGATAATACAAACTATTTCTTGACTTTCTCTGAAGGAGAAGCTGAAAATAAGCAGGTCTGTTGTTGCCTATACTTCGCAAGCAAGTGTTGCATTGGTGTGTTTGTGGAGTCTAAAGATCATTTCAGTGTAATATTCTAGGGTAGACTTTTTTCAGCTTGGGGTCCCTAGAGGCTGCTGGACTGCAACTCTAATCACCACTGCCCATTGGCAGGAGTCCAAAACACTTCTGGGGACCCATGGGAGAAGGACAGTGTTCAAGAGAACTCATATTTCTATTCCCCTTTCACATGAGAACCATGTGGCCTTCTGAGCAGTTAGCCATGGCTTCACTTCCTTTTACATGCACAAGGATTAAGTATTGGATAGCCCATTAGTCTCAGAGGCTCTGCATCTTCAAAGAGTGTGTTTTCCTTCACCTTTCATCAACCTAATTTAATTTATAATTTAGTTCATTGCTTTAATTTTGCTAAAAAGGATTCGGAATGGAGTCTCTGTTATTATTATTCTTTTGTTATGTTCTATATCTTACTTTGTGTTGTTCCTCTTTCTATTCCACAGTTGCATACATTTTTATATACATTAGCCATATTGCTGTATCCCCCCACCCCCCAGCCTGTGGGCTAAAGATTTGGCAGCTCAGTTCTGTGAAGTAAAGAGCTGAAAATGGTATATTTAAAAATTGGCTGCATGTGCTGACATATTATCTGTCAAATCATTTTGAAAACTGGGCAAGAAGACCAAATCCACAAGCTGGTAATCCAGTGCTTTGGTGTGGAAACAAAGATAGGATGGAAATTCAGTGCTAGGCACTTGCTATAGAAGCAGCTAAATCAGATTACTACTAGCAGGCTTTTCTTCAAACAAGATATGAGAAAGCATACAATTACTAGGGATCTTTCATTTAGGTATGGCATTTCAAATGTGGTACTGAATCCCCAAAATGTAAATGCATATATTGTTGCATTCTTGCAGAATAATATTTTCTGCTGTCCACTTCCGAATCTCCCCTTCTTCCTGCTCCCTTTGACTATTTGACTGCTCGCCACTAACTTTACATCGTTTATAAACATGTTGAAAAGCAAAGGTCCCAGTGCTGATCCTTGCAGGACTCCACTTTCTATATCCCTCCATTCAGAGAAATGTCTATTTATTCCTACTCTCTGCTTCCTGCTACTTAACCAATTCCAGATCCAAAAGAACTTGTCCTCTTTTCCTATGGCTCTTAAATTTACTCAGGGATCTTTGATGAGCTGCTTTCTCAAAATCTTTTGAAACTCGGTAAGTCCCATGGAAGTTCCTATGGGACATTTATAACGTTATGCAGCAAAAGTTTAGAGCAGAGAAAACAAGGAAGACGCAAGTGCTCTTTAGTACCATTGTGTGAAAGAAACACGGTTTTGTATTTTCCTGAAGCCCCTCAAGGAATGCCAACAACGTGAGGCAGAATGTCAAATATTTTGATTTGTTCCTTTTCTTTGGATTTTGAATATTTATGCAAGCCACTGAATAGAATGCAAACAAAAAAATTGGATGGTTAGCATATTTTTGGAGCAGATATTTCCTTCTATAGCAGGGCCCAAATGTCACAGCTGCCTGTACCAGTCAGAGGATATCATGTGAACTTTAAAAAAACCCTTTTCATAGAATGAACTTTCTGTAACATCTTACTAATAGTGTGTGGCTAACCAAACTGAGTTTCCCCCTCATTTCCCTGCCCTGCTTTTGGGCAAAACCATAATGCAAACCTCAGCTTGAGTGAGACATGTTCAGGGCATGAAGGGTCAAAGAGAATAATTATTTTCTTCTGAGTAGAATTAGTTGTGTTAATTCTTCTCTATGAGAAGAACAGTATTCACTGTCTTACCCATCATGGAAATTAGAGTAGCTTATGCTTTTCACATACTTTCGAGATGAAATATGGGTATGCTAAGGGATTGAAAAATGTATCTATTAACTGCTGCAGCAAAAAAAAAATTGGTCATTACTTGAAACCATACACATTACAGCTAGAATCCAGAAGTCTCTGCCTAAGTGCAAAGTGTTTCCGTGTACGTATGGCAAAAGCAGACACCTTTTCCATCTGGCTACAGTGCACATCAAATGCCTCTTTGGAGTGTCATTTCTTCCCCTTCCAAAGTTTTTAGGAGCAACAGATACTGGTAGGAAGTCAGGCTCTGATATAGCCCTTTGGATCCTGGTCTATGTTTCCAATGTATAAATCAGCCTTGTAAATATGCCAGTGTAAATTACTAGCCTGCCTGCATGGGACATGGGTGGTGCTGTGGTCTAAACCACTAAGCCTCTTGGGTTGCCGATCAGAAGGTTGGTGGTTTGAATCCCTGCAACAGGGTGAGCTCCTGTTGCTCTGTCCCAGCTCCTGCCAACCTAGCAGTTCAAAAGCATGCCAGTGCAAGTAAGATAAATAGGTACTGCTGTGGTGGGAAGGTAAATGGCATTCCTGTGCACTCTGGTTTCCATCACAGTGTTCTGTTGTGCTAGAAGCGGTTTAGTCATGCTGGCCACATGACCTGGAAACAATGTTTCTGTGGACAAACATTGGCTACCTCAGCCTGAAAGCGAGATGAGCGCCACAACCCCATAGTCGCCTTTGACTGGACTTGACCATCCAGGGGTCTTTTACCTTTTACTAGCATACAAATGTTTATACTAGCCTGTGGACCATGAAGAGCAGGCCCTTTCAGTAGGCCAGCTGAGGCAATTGCCTCAGGTGCCAGGGTGGCAGAAGCCTTTGGCTATGGTGTCCAATGCTGTCTCATTTGAAGTAAGTCTCAACTGCTAGAATGGCCAGATTCTATGTGTAGCAGGAAAATATCTTGGGATAGTCCAGAGGAAGCCTGTGGAAATGTGGTTTACTGACTCTTAGCTGGCTTGTAAAAAACAAAAAGGCTTCCACCAAGGAGACTTCTCAGGAGGGACAGAGTGGCCTGTCCCTCCTCTGTCAGCCTCTGTGCTTGTTGTAGAGGTAGAGACATCCCTTCCTCTGCAGCTAGCGTGGAAACCAAGCAGGCTGGCAGCCTTCCACCAGCTCATTCACTTGCATGCGTGGAATTCCACGCATTTGCCTTCACAGAATGTCTGCAAACCTATGGCTGCCAAGCAAGATGCTAAATATGAAGCTGGTATAAAGTCTCCACGTGATTGGCTGGAGGAACAACTTTGGACACAGTCCTGCAGAAGCCAAATTGAATGGAATGTGGGCTGTGGAAAGAGCATGGCTGAAAGCTAGACAGTTAATTGCTTTCAGAACTTTACTGGCTTTACTATTCTTGTGCAGATTAATCCTTGACGTACTAGGAGACATTTGGTAGCTGTGATAAACGTGTATGTGACTGCAGTACTGCGCTGCTTGCTAATATGCATCACGCCCCCTCCCTCCCAAAGTTCGAATTACTTTTTCATATTCATAGGCAGGGTCACAGCCTATCCTGTTACATGATAGCATCTCTAATTCCTTCTCCTCTACAAAACTTGGGGTTGGGTTGGTGGCCTATTGTGATTGAGGGTGGCTGCATGGGACCTGGATAGGTAAAGGTCAGCATTCATATACAGAATGTTATTACTTGGTTGTAAATGAAATCAGTTGCTGCCCCCGTCTCTCAGCTAAAGGCTATGAGGCTTCCAAAGCTTTCTCTATCCCTCACCACCCTCTCTCTCTCTCACTTGGTGTGTGTGTGTCTCCCTCTTGGTGTGTAGACTGGAAGAGGCTGACAGGACACCTGTTCTATGAGTGATAAGGGAAAATAAATGAATTTCACCTTGACAGCTCATTAATACATTGTTTGGCATCCACATGCATTGTGTGACCCAATCACAGCTTTGCAAAAACTCCTGTGTAGTAGCAAGTCTTATTTACATGTGATCTGGGCAATCTTTGAATGGATTTGAGTCATATATAATCATTGTATTAGCTCACATTTGGTTAACTCCGGCAAAGGAATGCAAGCAATGGGGTGTAAATGTCTAATATGGACATACACTACCTCCCCCTCCCCCACAGTGCTTTATCCATTGTATTTATGCACAATACTTCATGTCACATAGTCAGTGACAAGATGTTTTTGTATAATAGGCCCAATAAATATTTCTCCACATTATTCCTGTGTTGCGCTTCTTGTACACTATAATTCAAAGGGATGCTATGCTCTGCTGCCAGCAAGGGTGTCCCATTCATTTTTTGTACAGTGGTATCTCGGGTTACATACGCTTCAGGTTACATACGCTTCAGGTTACAGACTCTGCTAACCCAGAAATATTACCTCAGAAATTGTGCAGTGGAGACGCAGCGGCAGCAGGAGGCCCTATTAGCTAAAGTAGTGCTTCAGGTTAAGAACAGACCTCCAGAATGAATTAAGTTCTTAACCCGAGGTACCACTGTACTTGAATTGGCCCCTCTGTTGAAGTGAATGTGCGGATACACCATCTGTTTGTTGTTGCACATATATGGTTCTGCGTCAGAATGACTTCACTGTAAGTCTCAAAAGACCAAAGGACTGAGCCAGCCCAAGATCCAATGGATTCTGAATCAGCGCCATTAACATCAGTTGCTGTCACTGAGCCCAATCCAAGCTGGTGCAGCAATTTGCCTGCCCACCTTATGCCCCAACCAGCATGACCAATGAGGCTGTGGATGTTTTGATAGAGCCATTGCTCCATCATGCCCTGCCATTGCCTGGATTGCCCTGCCTTTCATGCTTTGAGTAGACCCATTGGAATCTGTTGGTGGTATCTGATTAACTCAGAGTAAACCCATTGAAACCAATGGACTAATGCAAGTCCATTGGTTTCAGCATTTCTTCTTTGAATATTGGATACCAGTCATTGATTTCAGTAGGTCTACTTGTTCTGCATCTAGTCCCTTATGTGTTTGTTTTCCTCACGGATTGAAGCTTATCAAAATAGCCTTTCCTAGTATGACGTCAGTGACCAGAGCCCAAGCGTCTGTGACACAGAGCCTTTTGCAGTAGAGCTCAAATGAAGTTATAACCCGTGGCCCTATTGAAATAGCATGGCTTATATCAGAATAATTGGTCTCAGTTAACATTAATTCCATTGGCATTGTTTCATCTAATAAAACAGAACAAAAATGCCTAAGGCATCATATTTGCTGATTTGTATTTTCAACTCATCACCATATCCCACAACTCCTCCGCACTGTTCCTTGTAACATCTTCCTATCAAAGCTCCTATGCCAACACTGAGTAATACCTCAGAGGGCTGGAGCAATCTCCCTCTTGTTAATTACTTTTTTCTCAGATATTCTCTTCTTTTGTTTCTTTGTTCTTGATAGGGTAAAAGGCCATGAGAGGGAAGGAAGGAAGAAAGGGCAACTTGGTAAGATATTGTCGTGACTTTTATGTGTGAAAAATGGAGTACGGAAGATATGAGAGAGTCAGCCCTTGGTGAAGCCTTTGTACAGCTTATTAAGCATTGCCAGCAGATTTAGCCTAAAGGAACATTTTGGAGGCTCCCATTCCAGTAAGCTACGTGAGGAATATCAAGGGAAAGTAAATAAGTTTCCATAGGACTAGTGAAATTTCATCCCTACTGCTGAAGTTTCCATATACACTCGGACACCATATATACACTCAAGGGAAATCCTTTTCCTTCATCAAAACTGGATCTAGAGATTACTCATTGTCATTCGGATCTTAAGTACACCAAGTGGTGTAAATTTTCACAACTGCAAATAGAAAACAAAAAAGTTGTGAAACAGCCTGCAAAACCATGTGACTGTGTCAGCGCCACATAAGATCTGCCTGGGTCTTAGGCAGTTCATAAAAAATGACTTTCAACAGCTATGAAACAAATAGCTAAAGGACACAAATTCTGTTGAATGCCATTAGCCAGTCTGCTGTGATTATACAATAATAACTTTGATTGTGAGGGCAATAACAGCAATCACTTCTAAGTAATAAACAGAAATGAATTTATCCTCGCCGTTGTAAGCCTTGTACAGATTGAAAGATTCATTGTGGTTGACAGTGGATAGCAATTCATCCAACCTCTAACCTGTGTGTCTGCATCTATATGCATCATCCTTCTCCTTGTCGACAACCATTTATGTGTCAGGTTTTTTTAAGAGGAAAATGACTTCAAAGGAGGTAAGAACGCCATTAACAATTAGCTTGCTATTGCATTCCTTTATGACATTTCAATCACCTGAGCCCTTATTGTCTGAATTATGTCAACCTTGTTTCATTGCCCGAGTGTGTAAATTATAAAGAAATATTTTGAAAGTTCAAATAGCCCATTGTTTCCACAATCCTCTTGTGAGCCATTAGTGGGGTTTCCAAAGGGCATTTCTGACACATATGGTATGGGGCACATACGTTAGACATACTGTACTTGACATAAATGCCTAAGACAAATCATTTGGTGTGAGAGTTCTGTCAGAAATGTGGGTCAATCGTGTCAGTTTACTAAAGAATTGTTTACATGTGGGAATCAGCCACACTTTCTTTCATACCTGACTATATAGTTGTGAAGATCATGCCACAGATTGTTCATCCTGTATCCATTTTGAATGTTTGGATTTATGACATCCTCTCATCTTTAGATAAAAACATTGCTTATTTTCTGTTTTGTCTACAGTTTTTTCTTCTTCTATTAAACTTCTATTCTATTAAACTTGTTTAGAATGTCTTCCCCTTTGACTTTAAGGGGCCAGTGTGCTTCAGTGAATAGTGTACTGAATAGGGGTGTGTGTGAGAGAGACCCAGATTATTTCATACAATATGGTTTTTCTGGATCAAAAATGGTGGGCTACAGGTTCCCCAACCCTGCTGTATGATAAAATCAGTTCAGTGACCCCCAATTTCTCCCTGTGCAGTCTAATGTCTGCCTCCATTTACTCACTCCTAAGGCACTAGAAGAGGATTCAGATACTCACATATTTATATTAGATAATATATGGTGATCCCCTGTGGCCAGGATGCACAGCTCATATCTACCAGGAGCCATGTGTTCCATATCATAGGCTCAATTTTATGGATTTCTCTTCCCGTTGTGGACAGGTAGGCCTCTTACCCGTTGAATTTCCAGTGCCTACTGAAGACTCTTATTTTTATTATTCCAGTGGGAATTTTAACTGAATTCTGATTTTTTCGTTTTAACTCATTTTTATTTTCCTCGTGTTGAATTTTTATGCTCTACTTAGAGACAACTGTAATTAAATAAGTATACAAATAGCTGCATAAATGAATAGGGACACAAAGTTCCCAGTTTGGGAGTTGCCTGACATTCTGCATATGCAGAACTAACTGTTTTCAAAGTAACACTCCTTGGTTGGGGTGTGGTGTCATGGTCAAAGTTTAATGGCACTTTAATATTTGAAGCAGCCTGTGTTCCATGAAGAGTGAGTGCTTAAAAAGAATGAGTGTTAAAAAGTGTGACTGTTAAAAAAGCATGCGTGTTAAAGGCTGACAGTAGATGAGATCAGGAAAATATATTACAGCTATCAGCATAGCGATCTTCCTTAACTATTGCCATTTCCTGCAGAGACTGTAGTATAAAAAAATGCCCCAAAGGCAGAATGTATATGTCTAAATAATAAGCATTTCATTAATTGGGCTTGGAGCAGTATTGCTACTTGCTCTCAAAGAAATATTGGGGTCAATTTTCAATTCATGGAGAGCTAGGACAACATAAATGCACCTTGAAAAGGCAGTGGGGGGAAGCACCTATTACGTGTAGCTACTGTTTCAAAGGTAATGCTTTTTATGTGGACAAAATTATTTTCACACTCTTTCTGGATTGTACTGATCAAAGCACGTGAAGCAGAAATGACTTATTCAGAATTGTATGTTTCAGTACTAGAGGCAATTTCACGAGCAAACATTACAAATGACCAAGCCCTGAAAGGACCCCAGAGAAACTTGTAAAAAAAAAGAAGATGAAAAACAAAGATAAGGCTGAGATGAATCTCTTCTGCTTTCCGTTCCTGACACCCCAATCCCTTCACTTTTAACTGTGCTAACTGCTGAGCCATTTCTTAAGTTCTGAAGAGCTTCGCTGTGAATTGAATCTCCTTATACTGTTGGTTAGTTGATGGCAAACACCATCACTCAGCTGATCAGTGGTGCCTGTAACCATCCTTTGACCCAGTCACATTTTTACCTGCCCAGCACCTGACCTCTTGTATTTGGGTGTGTCTTGGCCAGAACAGCCTCATCCTCATGATCCAACTGGGTATGCCTGGTGGACCTAATTAGGCCAGCAGACTGGAGGTTCCCAGCCTCATAGCATCAATGGTAAATCTGTGGTCTTCCAGATATTACTAGACTCCAGCATCATTCATGGTCAGGGATGATGGGAGTTGTATTCCAACAACACCTGCAGGGCCATAAGTTCTGCACCCCTGCCTTACAGAATGTAAGCCTCTTATGGCATGCCTTCCATGGCAAAGCAATTCCTGTAGAGCAGCTCCCTCTTGTGCCAAAAATATTTCTGGAAGCTCCAGGACACACAAGAGGAATCTATGCTGCACTCCTTCTCAGTGATCAACTGTCCCAGATTTGGGGATGGGTGACATTGGCAAGGGAAGGACTCCTATTGTGGCTCCATCTATTTGACCTATCATGATGGAAGAAGGAGTCAAACCAAAGTGGCCCCCACACAACAAAGGGAATGCCAGAAGGGCCCTGCACCATAGGATGTGATCCCAGGTGTGTGTCAGGTGCAGGGCACTCCAGAATTTCCTGACTACTGGGGGCAAAAGCTGGACCACATTCCAGAGATCATTCATATCTTCAGTCTCCAGTGATTTGGCAGAGGAATGGAAACCACCGAGTGGAAGTCTACTAACAGTGTCATTCTTAACTGCGCAACTAGATTTTACTAGATTTTCCACTAAATCTCATGGTATGCAACTAGATTTCATTCAGAGTAGACCCATTGAAATGAATGAACATGTATAATTTCAAAAGATCTACTATGAGTAACACCACCTGTACAAGTTTAGGACTTGCCTGCTGCATTCAGCATCGGGGTATGGAAGAGATAGGCCTTTTAAAAAAGTTACATTTCTGCATAGATGCAATGCAGAAGTGATGTCAGTTCTTATTACAAAATTAGCCCTTATGCATGGTGGACAGGTTTCCTGGGGGGAGAGAGAGAGAGAGACCTGGAACCAGCAGAAAACAAAGGTGGGCTTTGGATAAATACAGTGGTAGCTCGGGTTACAGATGCTTCAGGGTACAGATGCTTCAGGTTACAGACTCCGCTAACCCAGAAATAGTACTGTACCTCAGGTTGAGAACTTTACCTCAGGATGAGAACAGAAATTGTGTGGTAGCAGCAGGAGGCCCCATTAGCTAAAGTGGTACCTCAGGTTAAGAACAGTTTCAGGTTAAGAACGGACCTCCGGAATGAATTAAGTTCTTAACCCGAGGTACCACTGTATAGTGGTACTTAAAAAATAGTGTTATTTAAAAAAGAAGTTTTTATGCATGGTCAGAATGGATAAGAATAAAGGATACATCTGTCAATGCTACTTCACCCACTCACCCATACTTTGTTCCTGTTCCTTATGCTTTCCTAGACATTTCTACAGCCTATAAAGACCAGCCCCTCCAAGTGATGTCCCTGATTTAGAAAAGCCGTCCTGGTTTCTGATTTGATCCTGAAATGTCCTGCTTTTCCTTAGGATGTCCCTATTTTCATTGGAGAAATGTTGGAGGGTATGGAGTTATCCAGTCCCTGAGTTGTCCGAAGGCAATCCTATATTTTGATTTTATTTTTTTTAAAAAAAGGTTTAATGTTTTATTATGTTTTTATAAATGTTGGAAGCTTCCCAGAGTGCTGAGGCAACCTAGTAAGATGTGTGGGGTATAAATAGTAAAATTATCATTATGGAATGGGATGTCCCTATTTTCATCAGAGAAAAGTTGGAGGGTATGAAAGACTAAGCTAAGCTTGCTAGATCAGTACAAAAACAGGCCACCTCTCCTGAATGCTCATATTTCTTTTTTTTCCATTTAAAGCTTTATTCAGTATTTTGCTACGACACACCTAACAGTATGTGCTGAAAAGCTAGTGAAATATAATTAATTCATTAAGTTAATTTTATTAACCAACCAAGATGGAGAGTGTTATTGTAAGTTAACACTGAGATGCCTGCTTTATATTCTGTGATAAGCAAGTTCTGGTTGTTGTTTTTTTAAGTGTGTGTGTGTGTGTGTGTGTGTTGCTGTAATATGGGAACTGATGGTGAAGTTGGTTTCACCTAAATCCTTTCAGCACTTTCTTCCTACAATGAAGGCCATTAGTTGAGATATATGTGAGATGCACTCAGTTCTGTCCTACACTGGGAGATTCCTGATACGTGTTTTAAAAAATAAAATATAACTTGAGAATAAAAAGGGTGTGGGGGACTCATTCTCTGTGGAAGATTAGAGACAGCTTTGTCAGCTACAATTATTTCTGTTATTTCTCTTCATGCAGCATTTGCATTCTTACATGTATAAATTAGATAATTAGATGATAACATGAATGCAACAGACCAATAAATTAAATTATCCAATGCTTTTGTGAGTCTACTTTCCAGATATCCCTTTTGTTCCACATTATGCTGCTTGTATAGCAGGCTTCTTTATCAGTGGACTTGTCCTTAGATGCAATTAACCACAATAATATTTAAAATGTGAACCAAAAGCAATGGATCTCTCTCTCTCTCTCTCTCTCTCTCTCTCTCTCTCACACACACACACACACACGAATTCTGAATCTAGACAATTTGTGACAGGTGAGTTTAGCTACCATTATTCACACAATGGCTGGGAGCAAATAGGAATGTGGTGACTGAAATTGTCCAGATACCTACATTTTCACATCAGTTTTTAAAAAATAAAAATAAAAGTCCTTATGAAAATTCACAAACATTTCCCTAATATTCACATTCCCACTATTGTAATGCTTTTTCTGCATGTTATTTTCAGTAATATATGCATTTCTATGCACACATTACCCCAATATATGCATTTGTGTACACATTACTTGGCAAGAAACCTACATTGCAAAATTAGAAGAAGTGTGATTTTCAAAGGGTGGCTGTGCTTTGGTTCTTGTGTTGTTTCAGTGCACAAGAACCTTTTGCTTTTAATTGCAAACTGAATCGAGTTTCTACCCTACCCTACCCCACAGGTCTTACTCAGGAAAATTTCTCCCCCTGCCCCAAGCCCCTTGTTAGACCTGGTCAGGCAGCTAGGAAAGATTCTCATTAGCTTCCCTCTGTTTATGATGCTTGGAGTCCCTACTCTCAGAGAAGCCAAAATGGCCTCAGAAATGAAGTTTACGGTACTTGGGCTGATATCTACCAGTAGCTGCATGGTCAGTGCCAGATTTACATATAAGGTAAACAAGCTTAGGGCCCCACACTCTTGGGGATCCCTCAAAAAATTCACTATTAATATACTTCTTAACTGTATTTCAGTTCAACAATTACTTTGATAAAATACATATTTTGTTATGTGCAAATGGCTTTAAATACTTATTAGGTCCATAAATTACCACATAGCATACTTTCAACACGAAAAACAGTGACAATTTGTTGTTGACAAAGGACAGCTGGACATATAAAGGGCCCCATTACCTTCAGTAGCTTAAAAGTAAAGGTAAAGGACCCCTGACAGTTAAGTCCAGTCGCAAATGACTCTGGGGCTGCGGCGCTCATGTCACTTTACTGGCCGAGAGAGCTGACGTTTTTCCGCAGACAGTTTTTCCGGGTCATGTGGCCAGCATGACTAAGCCGCTTATGGCGAAACCAGAGCAGCGCACAGAAACACCGTTTACCTTCCTGCTGGATTGGTACCTATTTATCAACTTGCACTTTGACATGCTTTTGAACTGCTAGGTTAGCAAGAGCTGGGACCAAGCAACGGGAGCTCACCCTGTGGTGGGGATTCAAACCGCCGACCTTCCGATCGGCCTCATCAAACCTAAATATGGTCATGTGCATGGTTAAGGTGCTCATGTAGTGGTTGTTATTCTTCTTCCATGGAGTGAGTTTGTATTCCCAGATTAAGAAGCTGAGCCACAGAGCAATGAGGCTTTCAGATGTGCTTGGGTGACATAGCAGTCTTGGTTCCACTATAAAAAGTGAATTAGAGGAATATATCTGCAGGCAAAAACAGCACTCAGCGGAAAGTCACTGGGAAAATTAGACAAATTAAGTGTATGTGGGGGGTGGGGGAGGTGGGGGACGAGTGCTTTTAACATTTGGATTTAGGTTAAATTTCCATTAATAAGCAGTGGAACTTCATCGCCTGCATTCCTAAGTTGTGATCATATATAGTGAATAAACACATGCATGCACGTGAAACAGAAAGAATATAGTTTTCCTATGGTGGAAGGCAAGATAATCAGCATAAAAGCCTCCTTTAAGCATTAGTAGAACAGGGGCTAAATAACTTGTGTGGGGGCCACAGGAGATTATGCACCACCCTTCACACCATTGCTGACTCCACTTCCTGTCTTCACATGTTAAATATGAAGGTCTGACAGGGGCTTCTAAAGATGTTCAATTTACGCTCAGAAGTGGAGTTTGTGGGGACATAGAGATTTGGGGTGGCGGCAGGACTTGTGAGTGCCACACCTACATAGATTTATTCAACTCCAGATATAATTACGCATGAATGGGGCTCAACAAGTAGTGGAATGCAAATAATAGTGATAATATACAACTTGCACATTCATTCATTTACAAATGGTATAAGACAAAGCATGTTACCTAAAAGACTGATATTAGAACTGTTTATGTGGAAGGAATACCCGCTGAGTTCTCTGGTGCCTATTCCTGTGCAACTTACAGGATTGCAGATATTGAAGGACTCCTAGTGGCATGGCCCATAGCTTTGATTTGCCAACAAACAAATTCTTAGGATCGATACAACATACTTTCTGCTGCACCCACACAGCTCTCAAAACCCTGTGCTGCTTCTGACTGGCAAAGCAGTATAGATTGTCAGTAGGTTCCAGCCTTTCACTCTGATCCTAAATATTTCCACTAGCATCTCTGACCTCAGTGCTAGAATAAAAGTGCCACACACTGCCCCCATAATACAACACTTTATTGTGCTAAGTGACATTGATTTGCTTGCTACACTCCATCTGTCCCAAATGATGAATCCATATCCCAACTTCTGGCTTAATAAGTCAATATAGTTGGGTCATTATGTCCTCTGGAAATAAAACCTGAAATTCAATATCAGTCCAAGGCATTTTCTCTGGGCAGCTTCTCTACAGTGCTATATACAGTGCTTTCTGATACAAGTTATCCTTACCTATCCTGGTAGCCTCCATCATCTCTGACCATTAACCACATTGGCTAGGGCCAATAGGAGTTGGGGGGGTGTCCAACAACATCTAGAGGGCACCAGGTTGGGGAAGGCAGATGTAAGCAGTGGTGTTCTCTACTATAGGGCCCTAGGCATCGTATCAGGTTTCGATCTTGTTTTATCTTGCATTGTATAGCATCCTGGCTCCTTCTAGGCTGAGTGCTGAAGCTTTGGAAGAGTCTATGCAGAACGTGGCATTAGCAGAGTGCTGACAGGTTCAGACTGCTGTTTTATTTTTGGAAAGTAGCCTACAGCTATTATGACTGGCTTTTTGATAGACACTGTGCAGTGCTATTTCAAGGGAGAATGAGCTATAAAAATTCAAGTAGCCCACGGCTTTGGAATTATACTTAATTTTTTAATGTGTTGTCAAGACAACAGGTGGTAATTTGAAACCGGGTTGACTTACCGTCATTTAAAGTGCACTTGTGCCCTCGCTTCTCTGCTTGGTATTTTTCTGAAGACATTTTTTTTGTGAGAATTAAGGTTTATACATTCATTGGGCCCTTTGCAGGGTGGCTAAGCTTTGGCTAATGTAAGGTAAAGGTAAAGGGACCCCTGACCATTAGGTGCAGTCGTGGCCAACTCTGGGGTTGCGGCGCTCATCTTGCTTTATTGGCCGAGGGAGCCGGTGTACAGCTTCTGGGTCATGTGGCCAGCATGACTAAGCTGCTTCTGGCGAACCAGGGCAGTGCACGAAAATGCCGTTTACCTTCCCGCCGGAGCGGTACCTATTTATCTACTTGCACTTTGATGTGCTTTTGAACTGCTAGATCGGCAGGAGGAGGGACCGAGCAACGGGAGCTCACCCAGTCGCGGGGATTCGAACCGCCGACATTCTGATCAGCAAGTCCTAGGCTCTGCGGTTTAACCCACAGCGCCACCCGTGTCCCTTGGCTAATGTAGTTGCCTCTTAATGAAGCACCATGGGAGAAGCAGCCTTCCAGCAGCTGTGACCTGGAAGGCTGCAGACACTGTGCCTCAAGATCCTCTTCCAACCATCTCATCACTCAATGGTTCAGGCAAGGAGAGAGCTGCCGCCACTACTCATCACCCTCATTGCATCGTTCAAGATACTCTGAAAGTCCACTATTCCTGGGAAGGAAAGCAAATGTTACACAAAGCCGCTTGTTCATGCCTGTTCTCTGGCCCTCTCAGCAGGTCTTTCACTGCCATCATTCAAAACTGCATCCTCTTATCGCTGACTAGGTAATCCCAGCCAGTCAGGGAACATATAGCAAGCAGGCTAACTTCAGTTGGTTGTGACTTATGGGGTGAAGGGCAAGTAGAGTTGCCATGCTGCCTTCAATCTGTCTAGGAAGGAAGATCTTAAGTGCTTAACTGTAGATCTTAAGTGCATCGGCACCTCACTCATCTAAAGACAGATGTTCCTTTGCTTGCTGTCCTGTTCTGCCACTTTCATTGCCCTCTAGTAAAATGCTGCAAATCTGGAACCACCCTTGGTGTTCCTCCTGAATGAGTTTACCTAGCACTCTCCTTGCTCAAATCATGAGGCCAGAAGCAGGATTTTGAGTGAGTCAGGATCTTGAGGCACAGATGCCTGTATCTTCTTGTACCTACCCAATGCCCTACTCTATGGCACTAGTCCAGCCCACACCAATGACGAAATTTTCAGCTCCAATTGTGGCCATTGTCACTTGGTGATCACATCACTGAACAGAGATAACTGGCCGCAGAGTGGGCCGAATGTGACAGAAACACCAGGGATGTGGATGTGTGGGACAGCTGGCCTGTGGGACGGCATGTCTGTGAAGCACAGAGCATAAGACAGTCAAGGAGTAGGAGAGATCGAGAAAGAGAGGCAGAAGAAGTGAGAGGTTGACACAGAAACAGAGAAAGGAAGAATGACAAGGGAAATGAAGAGACCCGTAGCCATATCTGTAGGGTGCTATACTCTATAATAATTCAATTTAAGGTCTTATTTTATTAATGCAAATAATGCCAACATAAAAGATTATTTAGGATGCTCACCAGGGACATTCTTTCAGTAGGACAACAGCAGCAAAGTTACTGTCTCTACGATACTATTCTCTTCACCACCATCTCCAGTTGTCTTTGTGATGGGCAAAGAATCTGGACCCTAAATTCTTGTAATCCTTTTATTGACTTGCACTTATGGGACCAATGGGATCTATTGGTCAAAGCCAACTAAAGCTGTCAGCTTGCCATTTTATTTCCTGTGTTTTGAACATCGCTGTGGCCCCTGAAGACATCAGTCACTGGCAGGCAATATTTTATGTTCTCCTGCATGAGCACTTATTCCAGTCTCTGGATCTTCAGGAGCTGCTGCAGTAATATGTCTCAGCTAAGGCTGAAAAGAGCCTCAGCCTGCAACTGAATGCAATTTAGGTGCAGTCCACATGCTACAGGCAAGCAGCCAATGTCTGAATCTAACAAACAAAGCTTTGTCCACTGGGAAAGATTAAACCTTTCTTTTTCTCATTTCTTTCCACCACTGCAGACTAGGGCAAAGCTTTCACAAAGATAGCAAGCCAGTCTATCTTCTGTTTTTAGAGTGGAGATAAAAGGGGCAAGCTAAGCAGTAGGCGCAGCTGAAGAAATAGAGTGGTTTCAGTGATGTGTTACATCACCATTAAAAAAAAAAGGTTCCTAGCAAGTAAACTATATATTTTGCCTAAGGATGGAGACAGACCTAGCAACAGCTGGTGTCCCCCCCCCCCAAAAAAAAGATGAAGGACCAGCTTCTTCCCAGCAGGCCATGGTGAAATAGAAACCTAGTTAGTCTTGGACCATAAGAGTTATCAAAGATCCGCAGAGGTGTATTATGAGGCCTGTAAAGCCTATCAGGGAACAAAAAGAGTCACC
Organism: Podarcis gaigeae; assembly: GCF_964106915.1. Lineage (NCBI taxonomy): Eukaryota > Metazoa > Chordata > Lepidosauria > Squamata > Lacertidae > Podarcis > Podarcis gaigeae. The sequence goes on along the minus strand of NC_139683.1, from coordinate 58,497,645 downwards.
AGAATGAAAGATCAGAATGAACAGGGAAACAATGGGTGGAATTCAGTGCAGTGCTATTATAAGCAATCAATCAGCACAAGTATTTCTGCTTGCCAGGTGGAATGACCCTCCGTCTCCTCCCCGTGTGCTGTTCCAGGGGTTCTCCCAACCCCTCACAGCCAATTTCAGAGGACTGGGAAACACAGAGAGATGGAAGAGAGGTGGGGCGGGGGAGCCCATTGCACTAGCACAATGTTTTACGTTGGCTCCCACAAGCACAACGGTTTTGTTGAATCTGTCCCACAGTGCTTTGTTTTATACAGAACGGCTTAGCACAGGGGTTAGCAAACTTTTTCAGCAGGGGCCTGGTCCACTGTCCCTCAGACCTTGTGGGGGGGGGGGGCGGACTATATTTTGAAAAAAAAAAATGAACAAATTCCTATGCCCCACAAATAACCCAGAGATGCATTTTAAATAAAAGCACACAATCTACTCATGTAAAAACACCAGGCAGGCCCCACAAATAACCCAGAGATGCATTTTAAATAAAAGGACACATTCTGCTCATGTAAAAACACACTGATTCCCAGACCGCCCGTGGGCTGGATTTAGAAGGTGATTGGGCCAGATCCAACCCCCGGGCCTTAGTTTGCCTACCCATGGCTTAGCACCAAAAACACAGATCAAAGTGGAGAGGGAACAGAGTGGTTCAGAAACAAATCAGAAGTTCTAAAAATGTACAGATAGAAGCCAAATCTTGGGGCCTGTGCAAAGTCTGCTGGATAGTACCTAACAGAGCTTAATTTGGATGTCTGTTACCTCCTTCCACATTCCATCTTAAGTCCTTTATCAGTTTTAGACTTGATGGTTTACCCAGCAGCTAATTTTCTCACTCTCTCCCAACCCCTGCCTGGCTTGGCTTCCCATCTAGCTCAAGGAAGAGTCACAGCTATTTTCGCAACGTGTTGTTTGGTCTAATAAAGGGTCTCCCCGGATATGGATTTTGGAATTCCCCCTAAAACTGTTGAGGAAGGAAAACCATTTCCCAAAGCTTACTGTCATAAACCTTATGATAAAAGGAAAAAGTAGAGCAAATGGGTTAGGGCTTCAATGGCTTTCAGTTTACAGTCTTGAGTTCCACAAGTAATGACAAGACCAGGAAGTAGGTTTATGAGTTTCCAAGAATTTCAGGAAGTACCTTAGACATAACACTTCCGCAAGCCATCATCGAGGGGAACATTTCATTCATTGCACCACTGTTTTACATTGTGGAAGCGGATCGAACAGCAGCTGGACTTTTGTGGGCAAATGATGAAGCATCTCTGTACAAATGAGGGAAGTCTAGTTGAAGTACTACTAGAAGGATGGAGGGTGAAAGTTGCATGCAGGTAAACCATCTTTCGGTCCTTTTTACCAGTGATCTGGGCAGCCTAGCAACATTTTCTCTGGCCCTACTAACTCAAATGCATACCTGAGCTTTCAGAAAGCAATTTAAAAATTGACTCTTCACAAAGCCTTTCTGGCTGAGTGGAATGCAGCCGAGTCAGCTGCAACCACAGACAATAATACGGTGACATTTTAAGGGCAATGCTCTAAATGTATCCCCAACACTCAGGGAGATGGGCTTCAGTCTGGGTCATAGTGACCTGAGGCAACAGACAGTTTCGTCTGAAAGACATGCTTTATTAACACTTTCTTGGGGTGGGTTGCACAGACCACAAACACAGTGCAACATCACAGACACCTTGTAGTAGTGGATGTTGCAGTGCAGTGATGATTGGTGTAAATAGATGGCTCTCACATCTTCCCACTGACCATCAAAAGGCATTTTTTGCCTCATTTCTGCCACATGCAGCACCTTTCCTATCCCACTACAGTTTGGGTTCCACAAAAAACAACAGTGTTATTCATTTCTCTGTTCACAACATTGCCTCACTGCCAAATTCAATAGCATAATTCATTATATCATTGTTATGTAATTGCACATCATTCAATGCAGGGGGGGGAGGAGGGAAGGATCAATAACATACTAAGAAAAAATGACAGTGAATTGAGGAGTGAAGAAAAATGATGGCTGCAAATGCCAATCCTATTCACCCATCTGGTTTCCTTTCCCGTTTGCAAATGGCTGACGCAATTTCCAGTACCATTTGCCATTTCCATGGAACCTTCAGACATCCCCAATCTTCTGAGATAGATGGACCAGTAAGGCAGCTTCTGCCTCTGCAGCCATCACAAAAGGAAAATGTCCATCTCTCTCTTCAGCACTGCCCTGACTCCATTTGTCACCTCCAATGGTAGCACAACCTCTGGTGTCTCAAAGTGAGGTTTAAAACAAAGTCCTCAGCTGTTAATGTGCCATTAAATCACTGGGAGGCCCCATGATACCAGCTACAAGTGAACTCAACTCTTTTTGCAAGTCTTGGTGTACTCTCATATAAAGTGTCAAGACGTCTCAGGTAGGCATGTTTTGATACCCACTTCAAGCATTTTGGAGCATGCTATTTGGCTGTATGGATTTCTTGCATGAGGTGCTTGGCTCTCTCACACAATTCATATACTTTTTACAGCTCTCCACAAAGCAATGGGAGGGACAGGGGAGAACAGGAAAAGGGCAGGACTGAGGATGTTATGCCAGCGCATTAATTGCTGATAGTTAAATATCCGGAGGTATGTGTGTTTTATCAGGTGGGTGTGAAACACTGAGAACAAGGCCATGTTGACACATTGCTGCCCATCCTTTTTCATTTCCCAGTGAGTCATCTCAAAATATCCAGACGAGCCACTGGGGTGGGATCCATGCCCCGATAGCTGGAAAACAAACTTGGCATGGAAAATCTTCATGCGACAATTACAATACAAAACTGAGTTAAGAGCTGGCATCTGACTGTACGACTCAAATTATCCCTGCCAGAGATAAACTAATTGTGAAGGTGTGATAAGGACTTTGGATTTTATTCCTCTAGGTTACATTATAAATATATATATATTGGAGCAGACTCAGAACCTGCTTATTAGAACAACACTCATCTCTTTAAAGAAAGAAGACCGATCTCAACCCTAGCCTTGTTTCCTCAACTTCAAGTTAAAAAAGCAATCTCCCGACGGGGAATTGAGGAACTATTTTGCAGAACTGATTGTGCCCTTGGTCTTCAGAGTGCACTCTAAGAAAGACTAAGCAAAAGATAATCCAGAGGTGTTCATTAGAGGCAAAATCTATACATATTATGTAAGGAAATCACCTTTGAATGATGCCTAGCTCTTGATTATGTGGACTAGGCTACACTAGACTGCAGATGCTGCTTATACAGTTAAATAAGAAAAAGAAGGAAGCAAGCAAGGAAGGAAGGAAGGAAGGAAGGAAGGAATTTCTACATAGAAAACTAGATTTAATGGATAATGGTTCTAGTCCAACCTTCTCTCTGACATGCTAGTTTTCTATGTTTTGGAATATATATATATATGTGTGTGTGTGTGTGTGTGTGTATGTATACAGTGGCGTAGCGCTGGTTGTCAGCACCCGGGGCAAGGCAAGTAATTTGCGCCCCCTAACCTGTGAATTTGCGCCCCCTAACCCTAACCCCCAGATGTTGCGCCCGGTGCGGCCTGCCCCCCCTGCACCCCCCACACTACGCCACTGTATGTATATATATATATGTATGTGTATATATATATGGAATATATATAGCGAGAGAGCCAGCATGGTGTAGTGGTTAAGAATGGTGAACTCGTAATCTGGTGAACTGGGTTCGCGTCCTCGCTTCTCCATATGCAGCTGCTGGGTGACCCTGGGCTAGTCACACTTCTCTGAAGTCTCTCAGCCTCACTTACCTCACACAGTGTTTGTTGTGGGGGAAGAAGGGAAAGGAGATTGTTAGCCGCTTTGAGACTCCTTAAGGGGAGTGAAAGGTGGGATATCAAGTCCAATCTCTTCTCTTCATATATATATTCATGTGGAATCATTCTGTCACGTTAGCTCTGGAGTCTGAAGTGGTACAGCCCAGATGCAACTTTCCCATTTCAGTGAAATCCCGGCCTCAGCTACTGACATTTTATATCTCCCTTGGACTGACTCATCTCTGATGAGATGCGGTGATGAAGAACCGCCTTTATTTCAGTAAGGGAAGAAATAAATCAACCTTCCGATTGATCCATTCCTTCTCAACAAATGGATTAGTGTATTGATTGGCAAATTGCGTTCTCTCTTCTTTTTAACTCGGTGCATTGTGTTGCATCCATTTTGTTATCCCTATTGTTTTTACTGCCTGATGCCACAAGGCAATGTAGTGCAATATGCACTTGACCCAAATATTAATCAATGGTACAAGGTTAGGAATATTAGCAATAAATGATTATGGTGGATAACCTTCTGCTTTTACACTAATGTATACGCCTCAAAATACAACTTTTACTAGAAAATATTTCCAGTTTACAAAGGTATGCTATCATATAAGACATATTTAATATGGCCAATTTTCCACATATAAGTGTTATATAGATGCATAATTGTATTTATCCTTGGTATAGAACTACTGAGTGAAGAGTAGGTACAGTTCAGAGAATTATTACATCTCAATTATACCTTTTCATAGGCTTATCTAAGGACATGTGATCAGTAAGGAGCAATCTTGGCTATAGTTTTACCTCTGGGGTCAAGGAGAATTCAGTTGCTGCTACATTAGGATGGGCCCATTGAATTAACTGACTTAATGGGACCTCTGTAGGCAATCTGTGATTTGCCTCCCACGCCAAATCACTTTATGTCAGAATACTCCACTTGATATTAATATTCCTTTAAATCTCTTGTGTGATGGGTGGGTATTTAGAGAAACTAAACACTGGTCTATTGCTTGCAGGGAGCAACAGTTGACAGAAAATAATAAGGTATTAAACCAGATACACTGGTATATAAATGCATTATTTTTTTCTGGAACAATCAACAGGCAGGGGGATTGCTCTTGTTTGACCCTTCCCTTTTGTTCTTCTTTCTTGCAAACATATTCTTGAATAAATTCAGGAAAAGGCTATCAATAGCTTCTGGCAGTCTTGTATAGATATCTAGTTTGCCATTGTGGGAACAGGACTAGATGAGCTGCTGGCCTGATCCTGCTAAAGCTGACTTATTTAAAAATGATGCATTGTTTCATTAAAAATTGCCTTCTTAAGTGAAATACACATGCTCATTCCAACATTACTATGCAATAGTAATGTTTATGTTTCTACCACCCAAATGTCTAACATGGAAGGTTCATCGTCTTAGTTCTGATTAGGACTCACTTGGAATTTTGAGTCAGAGGTTTCAGCAAAGCTCCCCATCCCATATCTTTGTGCTAGACAGAAATGTGCAAGTCTGACACAAGACAGGAGCAGAATGGGGGGAATTATTTTGCCCATAAGATCTGGCACCAAAAGAATTTTAAAACAATTATAATTCAACTCTAAACAAGCCTTAGAAACACTGATTTGGTTCAGGATGCAGGTGTAGATCTGAATATTCTCCAAATGAGCTAATTGATTGAGAAAAGTTATTACTTAGATCTCCTGAGTATGCTAATGGGAGGCCTATGGAGTTTAAAAGCGTATCAGGTTTCTAAAGAAGATGGTTCTGGACTACGTTTCATACCTGTTTTGGCAATGTGTTGTTAGATTTATTTGCAGAGTCTGGGTGGATTAAAGAGATTCTGTGGTCCCTTGAGGCACTTCATGCAACTCTTTCAGGTGATGATTATCACAGCACCCATGTGAGAGCCATGGGCATAGCCAGTATTTTTGTTGGAGGCCAGGACTTTTGTTAGGGTGAAAGAACTGCCATGATTGGTCAGCTAGTTAAGTATTCTATTGCTTTGCTTGATCTGGGGGGTGGGAGCTGCCCCCCGCCCCCTGGCTAAGCCCATGGTGAGAGCCACCTTTCAATGGAGACCCACCACCATTTGTCTTTGTCCAGATGCTACCCAATTTTCACTACCCTTGTGTTACAAATTTCAGCAGACTGATTGCCATTGAAGTGATTGAGAAACCAGCTCTTCTGTGCTCGTGGTGCATGTAGTGGTGTCAGAGTCCTCTAATAGCAGCTCTGAAGGGAAGATGGATTCATTCCATGGTCCATCTCAGAGGGAAATATCGGCACCAGAACTCTCATCTGCTCCTCTGAACCTTGAGGAAACACTAGTACTACTCTGATTATTGCTTCACAGATTCCTTAGAGAGAATCAGGATAGTCCTGAGCAGCTATCCTATGGCTTCAAACCTTAGAGTCCAGAAGAAGGTAGATGCAGCATGCAGGGAATAGAGCCTCTATTCCAGAGGTGGGGAATCTCCAGCCTACAGGCCAGGTATGGCCTGCCAACCCTCCCCACTTGGCCAATGAAGTATTGGGAAGCCACAGCCAACCACCTACCCATGATATCATGCCTAGATAGCATCAGGTGTGGGCCATATAAGGATGGGGCTTCAAATGGATAATTGAGAGCTTGAAGTGGGCTCCTGATTGTTCATTTGCTGAAGTAAGGAAAGGGATTTTGACAGGTGGTGGGGTGTCAGGTTTAGCACTTCTCTCACACAAGTCACGGAACGCTGGCAGTTTTACTAGTTGAGGTTTATTTAGCAATAACAGGCATTCAGCACTCCAAGCTCCCACAACTCATTCCTCACTGTTGGAGACAGTTGACTCAACTGGCTTCCAGCTCCTCCTAAGGCCAGATATACGCCACATCCTCCCCTGCCTCCTGCTGGTCTTCCTATGTTCTAATCACTTGCTCTGCCTCCTACTTCTTGGAGACTCAGGTGCAGCCAATTCCTCCTCCTCTGGAGCTGAATCCAACCCCCTCCTACCACCTGCCTCCTGCCTCCAGCAGCTCTGCGCTGTTTTCCTCTGCCTCTTGCTCTCCCTCTGCAGACTCCTCTCTGCCGGCCATGTCTCTGAAATGGGGGGAACTACCTGTCTGTAATGTCATGTGACTGATAGGTGGGTTACCCTGCCCACCTGCCAAAGTTGGCCCATGGAGTGAGACCAGATAAAGATCTGACTCCCCAGAGCCAAAAATATTCCTCACCCCCTGCTCTAGTCAACGAATATCTAGCCCAGGTTATAAAGTTTTGTCCGTTACTCCAGGACACTGCTAAGACAGCTTGTATGTTCTGCCTCAGCTTTAAGATCAGTTGACACTCTAGTCTCTCTCCAAGGTAATTATCCTGCCTTGTCTTCCTGTCTGTCTGGAGCCCTTGGTCCATCACCTGTCCTTGGTGGTGGGCATCCCCATGGCTGGGGACATGAGGGCTGTTTCTTACTGTTGAGCACAGGCAAGGAAAAGAGATGCTCTGCAGTAATTTCAGAAGAAGTGGCATCACACTACTTGTTTGCATAGGCATGGAGGAAATAAATGAGGTATTATCAAATGCAAATAGTGTTGGCAGTTTTGTATCGCTATTTGTTTTCTTCATAAATGCTCTGCGCAAAAGTTAATTCACCACTCCCCCACCATGAGAATCGGATTCAGAATAAATAGAGATGACCATTTACTATGTTGGGCTTAACCACTGTAGATATATAAGCATGTGGAGAGCCAATAAATAAAGAATGTATTTCTACATATAATCAGTATCACAGGCTGCCATCCATAATGCTTGCTTATATATGTAGGATACAAAGAACTAAATTAACATAGAATTAAGTGGAGTTTAAAAAAACACACACCATTTTTATAAGAAATATGAAATTAGAGTGAGCGTCTGTCAGTTTTTAAATTGCTATTCAATTTTCAGGATTGAACCAAACCAATTAGAATAAATTAAATTTCAAGCTTGATAGATTTTTTAAAAAACCCAACATTTATTTTAAGAACTGCATTTGGTGTTTATTGCTTTGTGGATGAAATAGCTAAAGAACAATAGTTGAATCAAGGAGCTAACATCTACTATGTCAATGGCAAAGCATATACCACATTTCTGTATTTGCCATTCTGAAATATTGAATGTGCAGAGAATATTGGACCATACATTTACAACAGCATGCCCTGGATGCTGGGATATTTTGACTTTTCTCTTTGGGTAAATTGAGAATCTAACAAGTAATTTCAGAAGTTTGGAAGTCATCGTTATGAAATGTAAAACAACAACTGCACCATAAAAACTCGGCCATGTATCTCTCTCTCTCTCTCTCTCTCTCTCTCTCTCTCTCTCTCTCTCTCTCTCTCACACACACACACACACACACACACACACAATGGAAAATTATGAATCTGTTTTTCATTTCAAATATATTAGAAGTCAAAGGGATACGACATCTAGATATTGATTAAGTAGGAGATAATAGCAAAAAACAAAACAATCCATGAGGGGAAAGAACCTTTGAATGTAGATCCATGAAAGAACACACTTTGCAATAAAAAGTTCCAAATTCAGTCCCTGGCATATCCACACAGGGGAGGGCAGGATGGACTGAGTGCATATGTTCCTAACACATTCATTGTTCCCCTTGCTTTTCTCTGTCCTGGCCTCAGGGACTCCAGGGACTGTTCAGTTTCCTGGAGCCCTAAATTTAATCTTTGGGGGCTTTTGCAGAACTTGTGTCCAGAACTCAGGCAGAAAGCAGAGAAACACTTTCAGATCTGATGCAACTTGGTACCTGTACAGCAAAGGATTCCCTCTCCTCAGACACACCCATTTTGACAGCAGAATGGAAAGTCCCATAGACGCACAAATCAGCTCATTTCTAATAGATTTGCATAACGTATATACAGCACATGTGAGGTGGCAAAATCCTCTTTTTTTATCAGCCAGGAGGCAGAGAATGGTGTTGTGCAGAGCCAGAACTCCTTTGTGGCCAACATGATTCATTTTTGTTGGGTTAAGCTGTCATTGCTGGTCTTTATTTAGCTTCTGATCCTGTGCAAAACAAGCTCCACAACAAAGCGAGTGAGAAGAAGGGGAACAAACTCTCTTTGGTTTTAAGATTTTAAAAGCCGAGCCAATATCCCAGGGGGCAGCTTATGCTATTTTTCAGGCGCTTTATGACAGTTCTGCTCGAGGTCAGGGTTCAGAGTTTCCCATTTTCCTTCTTCAATGTTATCATACCAGTGGTAAGAAAATATATGGATGAAAAGCTCCTATCATCTATTTCCCCCCCTACTGATTAAAAAAAAATGGCTACAGGCCAAAAAAGAAATAAAAGGCCATTTGCTCCATCCTTCCATTTTCCTGTCTCTGTAGCCACTTCCGTCCTCTTCTCCCGAGGTAATACACTTCCTCATGAAATATAAATTGGGGCGGCAGTGGCGGTGGGAGTGAGAATAGAATAAAAAATGGCTTTGCTGTAGCTGTTTTGCAATAGAAAACTCAGTGGTTAAAAAAAAAGTCACTATGGACATGGAGATTCATTATCATTTTGGTTTTTTCTTCACTGAAAAATAAAGAAAGCTTCATATAACTGAAGGGTCCACGCTGGTCTACAGTGGAAAAAATACAATAATGTGCGCAAGTGAATTTGGTACCAAAATGGCCAGCATTTAATAGCCGATGAAAACAGCCACCTGTCATTTAGAAAATGCGACCTACCTGAAATGGGCACATTCCTGTTAAAATTAGCCACATTTCTTACCCCTAATTCATTCCCTACTGTATACATCAATGGTTACAGCATGGTGCTGATAATGCCAAGGTTGCAGGTTCGATCCTCGTATGGGATAGCTGCATATTTTTGCATTGCCAGGGGGTTGGGCTAGATGATCCTCAGGATCCCTCCCAACTCTACTATTCTATGCTTCTATGAAATGCCAAACTTTGCTTGGAAAGTGGACTAAATAAAGGCCAGCCAATTGTGCTCTCCAAAAGTTGTTTGATTCCACCAGCCCCAGTCAACACGGGCAAAGGTCAGGGATGATGTAGTGTGACAAAATCTGGAGGGCATTGCTTTGGTTACCCCTGGCCTAAATCTTTGCATCAAAGCAGTGTCCTAAAGATTTCTGTCCAGATCTTTGCACCAAAGCAGTGGGAAGACTACTAAAAAATCTGGGATCACCATGCACAGTGTGCCCAACTGAAGCACTGCAATAGTAGACATTTTCTGTCTTGTTGCCTGCCTCTCTATTCTCTCTGGATTCCACCATTTGCCAATTTCAGCTTCCAATGTACTGAATGCCATGGAAGAGGCTGCGTGATTCTTTCAGAGGGAAACCTTGGTGAAAGGAGATGCTTTCTAAAGTCCGGGTTTGGTTTTTTTCCAGCCAGAAACAATTTGCATTTGCTATCTACAGTTCCACACACACACCTCCGGGCTTTCATCCCTCAGAGTCTCCCATAGCATGGCCTCATAGGACTGGAAAGTTTAAACACAAGAAGGCTTTGTTGTTCATTTCTATAGAATTAACCTCAAGTATGAGACTTCATTTTAATTGAACACAGATGCATGCAAACCAAAGACAAGCCCCTGGCTTGTGTGCGAATAATTTTTGACCTGCACCGGCAAGAATCATGGAGTCCAAAATTAGCAACTTTCCTTTAAGCCTAAACTGGCAATTTTCCACAAGACATTCCCTTTGTCTTTTTCACCCTCTTCCAACAATGCAACCAAAAGGACTGCAGGAATATATCCCCCTTTTGATTCATTGATACCTGAGGCTTAAAAACCCATAAAGAATAGAAGTGTGTGTGTTCTGAGCAAACCTTGTGAATTTCAAAGGTCTCAATGTGGAGGGGTCATTCACCAAGCTTGTAGTCTTTGAATGCTACCATGAGATCAGACTGTGGTTTCTGTTGTGTCTGCCTTGTGGCTGCTGACATGGTGACCTAAACATACTTAAATTAAAGAAAGCCACCATCTATACAGCAACATTTGCAGAATCCCCCAGCTCTGAAACTCTAATAGGCATGTATTTTTCTTTGGTTTCAGAATTCATAGGTCAAAGTATGGGGACCTTTGATTTTTTTAAAAAAATAATAATCCCACACTGAATCTGCTTTCATGGATCAGTCAAACAACTCATAAGAGCAGTCTACCCAAGTTTTATTTTTGGGCCTCACATTTTCAGCTTTACCTTGCAACACATTTGAAACAGTAACACACAGAGGCTGCCATTTTACAAGGAGGTTTTCATCCCCACATCTGCTTTTCCTTTTGAGGCATGGAAGTGAAATCAGGAGTGCTTCGTGTTACTGAAAATGTTTTACCAAGAATATACAGTTCACTAGCTCTTTAGACACCAACAGAGCAACCCTAACTCGAGGAAGCTGGTGTAATTTATATTGGCATAACCGATGCCAGCATAAATTACTCCTATTCCAAATTTTGTTCTGCATCCTCAGGGTGAGACTACTGCCAGCGGAGATAACAGGTAAGTGTGCACCCAAGTTTTGAGGACTGGGTTCTAGGTCACTGAGCTGAAGGGGGTTTGGCATAGCTATAATTCTTTCCTTGCTCCACCAAACTTACACTATGCCTCTCCCACTCCCCCAGAATGTCCTCTTAAGCTGGCATAAATTACTCCATTGTTGTGGACAAGTCTCCCATTGAGCTGGGGTGAATGTAGCCTAGGAACACGCCGGGGGTGCGAGTCAAACAATTTATTCAGCCATGACAGAAGACACAGATTAGGTTAATACTCAGAGAATCTGCATGCGTCCGAAAAATGCAGAACACATTATACATTCCCAAGACATTGTTTCACGTGAAGAATGTGCGATCATGATTGCTGTGGGCTACATACACATAGTACTAAGCATAGGCATTGGTTTCAGCAGAAAAACTTGTGGTCAGTCTTTGGGGCTCAGGGGGCTTAGTTCTTCAAAACTAAGGTTTTAGCAGGTTCAGTGGTCACTCTCTGTCACTACCCCTTCCTTCCTGAACATTGCCTTTCGGACAATGCCAGGAGCTGCTCAACCACAAAGTCTGACCGTTTGACTTTCTTGAAAAGCACCAACACCACAAGGAAACTTCCAGCCACGTAGGAGCTAACTCCTAGGGGCTGAGGTCCTTTCAGTGCCCCCACCCAATAAAATATTTAAGGGGGCCTGACTTCCCCAAAGTTGAGGAGCCTTGCCATTCAAATGGTGCGCATGTACCACATCATGTGATTGATTATGCAGGTTGGGGCTTACATAGGCCCCCCAATATTTTATTCAAGTTGGCACCCCTGTCCAACCACAAAGTCTGTCAAAAGTGATCAGTTTGACTTTTATTCTAAAAGCATACTGTGGGCAGCTAAATGGGTCATGCTAAGCAGGTCACGTTGATTGCAAGCATAATCTATCAGGGGAAGAAGCCATCATTATGGACACGCTTAGGTCAAGAGGGTCTCTCTAGTCCCTTCACCATCTTAAATTATACCAGCGTAGCCCTAGTCAGCCAGGAAAGCCCAAGACCTGCTGACCCCAAACACTCTCATCCCAGTGGATCTTGTGTTAGTCATGCCAGATGGGGCTGATGGGAGTTTGAGCCTAACCTCATTTGGAGAGCCACAGGTTTCACCCCTGTGTACGATAGTTATGCTAGACTTCAAATGTTTCAGGATGTCCTAAACTGCTTACAGTTGCACCATCTCATGGATTTCATACCCCAAGACTATGGAAACAGTTAGTATTTCTTGCAAATAAATGATCTGTGGGAAGCTATACTGTATTTGGAGGAAAGCAAATCTTGTGAGATTTGTTTGGTGTTTCATGATTTGGGGAATTTACAGAAGATGGTTTGTTACAAGATAGGATGGGAAGAAAGGCAAGAGCCATTTTGTTTGGGCACATGCTTGCATAGCCCAAGAAGTCAGCTGTTTAGGCACCACATCTTACATTCTTATGTCTGTTCTGATACATACAATGGGGATGTGGCACAGGCTACTGCCCACAGATTTGTGCTAGGTAGATAAAGCACTGAAACCGAACACCAACCCTCTCTCCACCCCCAAAATTAGACCACATAGGCATGTTCTTACTTTTTCTGTATGTATTTCAATCTGACACATTTCCACTTAGGAGAAAAATCTTCCTCTTTATACAGACACACATGCATGATTTACTAGAGCAATCAGCAATGCAAAAGTTGAGCTTTAATTGCCTCTTACTGGCCCCATAAGCTACAACATGCCTTTTCTCTTTATAGCTATTTTTCAGGAAAGAGAGCTGACTCCTTAATTTTGTTTTACAGACCCTGGAAAGCTGAAATATAGCAAGCTTCTAGAGTTTTACAATCTCCCTTAGCAATTAACATACACAACAAGCTTACATATATGGTGTAAGAATTTTTTTGCTGTTTGTTCAGAATTCTGTTCTGAATTTCCAAGCAAAATGTTCTGGTGGCCCTAGATGAGCATCAGAAGTAATGTGGCAATAGCATCCGGAACAAGCTTTGCTGTACCTGAATAAACTTAGCTTTGAGCATTTGTTCTACTGGACATCAGCTTGCTTAATTCACTAACCAGGGTTTTCCAAGGGGTATTTTTAAGATAAAGGAGATTGAAAGGGGGCTGACAATTCTGTTCCATCATCTCCTGATCCGCTGGAGGTCTTGATGCCTATAACCATGGTGGGTGAACTTCTGCAGGATCAATAAGAGATGTATACATGGCCATCTTCCTCCAATGAATGTAGCTGTATCACAGAAAACCAACTGGTACACCTTATTTTAAAAAGATGGGGACTTGCATTCTGGAAGCAAATTGAATCAACAGATTATTAAAGGTTTCCAGACGTCGCTGTAGTTCAGTGTTTTTATTTCCTATATTTTCTTCAGAAATACTAACCTTTTAAATGTCCAGCTTTTAGAATTAAATATGGTTTGCATTGATTTTTTCAGAACAGCAACAATAGCAGAACAACCTTTAAAAGGGTTTTACAGAGTCCAATTAAAATATCTTCATAAAGTCGTCATGTTGTAACATTTGCCTGATAAGCCTCCTCTCTCTTTTCACTATAGGAATTATGTGAAAAGCGGCCATTAGGGATCTTTCAGTTTTATGTTTGCATGTGGTCATTTGTCAATAGTTGTAACTTCTCTTTATTGTGAGTAGCTCAACTACGAAAGCAGGTGCTGTTACAAGGTTTTTGCTGTTCATCTCCATTTTCAGGAAGGAGATGGAAGGAACCAAAATGGGCTGGCAAAGGACCCTGAGAAATGACTTTTGACCCTCCATATAGTCTTGTCATTGGTTTCTCTATGTCTGAGCCTACTGCCAGTGAGACCACGAGGATCCAGAAAGTTCATTTGATTCATCAGAAAGCTAGGCTGCAAAAATGGAAATGAGGTAAAATGGTTGGTGCATAAAAGATGCAGGCTAGTGCATCTAAAATCCCCTGAATCAGGATCCAGAGAGAGAAGCTTCCTTCAGCAACCAGAAATTCTATAGAAATGTAGATGCAGACCAGGAAAAAACAATAGTGCTTCCAGGGTGGGTCAGGAACCTCACGCCACAGTAATTGTTCTCCAACAGGTAAGCCATTCAAGAAAGTCATGTGTAATTTTGCCTAACATACACGTTTTTTGGAAAGCAATTTCCCCTAACATACTGCATTTGCCGTGAATATCTGCATTTATATGCACACTTTACCCATGTGTATTCATTTTGGTACACAATGCTTGGCTAGAAAACTATACTGCAAAAGTGTATCTGAAGAAGTGTGCATGCACACGAAAGCTCATACCAATAACAAACCTAGTTGGTCTCTAAGGTGCTACTGGAATGACTTTTTTATTTTGTACTGCAAAATTCAGAGATTTGCAAATTTCAAAGGATGACTGTCCTTCAGTTTGCATATTGAATCAAATTTCCTTCCCACCTCCACTGGCAGCTTGTTTAAACCTCAGTGAGAGGATGGTTTCACAGTGGTTATCAGGAAACGTGGCCTTCTTCGCTGTCAGTTGCCATACACTGAGTTTGAATGAGGTTTTATTTTATCGCTGTCACTCTGTGTGAACTGTACAGATAGGATCAATTATTCCTCCTTAATATTTGCCCAAAATGTCATACTATGCCTGCAGGCTGGAAGCACTCATGTTAAAGGCTAACTGAAACCTTTCTAACCTACCCTAACTTGGAATTTCTGTAAAACATCAACTATGAAAACACTGGCTTCATTTTGATGTTTTGGGTGTGTGTGTTTTTAAAATAAGAATTTCAACATTCAATAATTTTCTTCAGACCTTTAAGACTGAGTGTTTAAAAACAGCCAGACAGTCTGTGTTTGAAAGCTACACAAAGCCTTGGTCTGATTAGGCTTTATAAAGCAGATGTTTGTTTATGAGCTTCATTTGGGATTGCTTTCAGGACTGAGTCTTTTCCACACACATTAATTGCTTGCATCTCCCCATTTGCCCACTGAGGACCAGTGATATTCATTTTAGTACATAGCACTCTGCAGCATGCTTCTGTGAAATGGAGCTGTGCAGAAGCAGCACCTCAAAATTCTCCACTCTATTGGTTACCAAAGAAATTGGGGACGCAGCAGGAACCACATTATCTCCAGGGATAAAGTAAAGGTAAAGGGACCCCTGACCACTAGGTCCAGTCGTGACCGACTCTGGGTTGCGGCGCTTATCTTGCTTTATTGGCCGAGGGAGCTGGCGTACAGCTTCCAGGTCATGTGGCCAGCATGACTAAGCCACTGCTGGCGAACCAGAGCAGTGCATGGATACGCCGTTTACCTTCCCGCCGGAGCGGTACCTATTTATCTACTTGCACTTTGAGGTGCTTTCAAATTGCTAGGTTGGCAGGAGCAGGGACTGAGCAATGGGAGCTCACCCCGTCGCGGGGATTCGAACTGCCAACCTTCTGATCAGCAAGTCCTAGGCTCTGTGGTTTAACCCACAGCGCCACCCGTGTCCATCTCCAGGGATAGAGCTCACCATTAGCAGTGGCACAGTTTCTTGCTCCTTCCTCAAGGGTTGGTTTGTTTCTTGCTAGTGGCAGAATATAAACGCATAACAAGAGCCTGCTGAAGCAGGCCAATGGCGGAAGCCTAGTCAGCATGCGCTTCCTGAGACTGATGGGAATTGTGGTTCAAAGCAGCTGCAGTATTTCCAGGCTGGTGAAGAGCAAATGATTTCTTTCAATTTGAGGATTCTGCTTTTCTGTCATTTGGGGGTTGGCAATGATGAGACTCTCAGTCATCTCAACTAAATGGGATAGACTAGTAAGGCAGACTGCATACCAGAAACAGCGAGGGAAATGATTAAGTTATTCAATCATTTTCCTGAGGGCAAATTCAAAATTGTTCCCCTGCCCTGCATTATCTATCTCCTCTGTGTCAGTGAGAGAGAAAGCACACAGTTTCCACAGTCTCAAGAGATGGAGTTTTCATTCTTACCTGTGAGATATTCTTATACAACCTAATGCATTTCACTTCAGGAAGGTGTTCTTGAAATTGATTTGTCAATTTCTCTTTCTCTCTCCCCCACCCCCATTTCTTCCCTTTTATTTTTATTATGTTAAATTAGAGTCATTATAGGTATTAGTCATACCTTTCAAAATAATTCCTCTTCCTCAAATAGTTCTATTGGTTATAATCCCATTTTAGAACATGTCCACTTTATCTTTGGTTTCCCATGCATGCCTCCTTGCTAAGCTCTGGCAGTATAGCTTTGATGTTTTATGGAAGCAGCTGACCTTCTAATAAAATTAGGTCATGTGCATCAGTGGGTAGTATGTCGGATGAGGATCTGAAAGACCAGGGTTCAAACCCCTACTCAACCATGAGGCTCACTGGGTGACCTTGGGCCAGATACTGCCTCTCAGCTGCTGTGGGGTTTAAATGAGAATGAGGAGAAGCATGTACACCACTTTAAGCTCCTTGGAGAAAAAGGTGGGGTATAAATGCAGTCATAAATGAACTGTACATTGCTGGTTTCTGTGGGGCTACTTTACACAGGAACCAGTGAATGAGTCTCCACGAGCTCAGTAACACCTGGATGACTGTTGGTCCTGACAGCTGCTGCAGGCACCCATAGAGACCTCCAACCAGGCCTTTCTCACTTTTGCCACTCACCTCACTGCTCAGCACTGGAAAGACCTGGCTTCTTTGTCCATCAGTAACTTGCAGTTACTTTAGTCTCCTCTCACTCTACAACTGCAAGAAACCAGGCCCCGATAGAGGATAAAGACCTGTAGAGCAGATGGAATTGTTTTATGAAAGAATAAATATGATGTCTTACCTCCCAGGGTTGCTGTAATAAATGACCGTAAAGATTGTCAAGCATTTTGGTTTGATGCTGGTTTTGGATCTACTACAAATGGTAAATGTAGTAATAGAACATGACAGATGAAAAGTTGGAGAGATCTGAAGCTGAAGCTGAGGCTTCCCTCCCTGGGAATCCTTGGCCTCTCCTTGGCAAGGCCAGAACTCAAAGGCAGAGATGGAGGATGAGCTGTCTCTGAAAATTAGAAAGTGCTGGCTCATGAAGGTATCAGGAGACCACCATTTGCCACAGAGAGCTATAATTCCCAGAGTTCCCTGGCAAAAGGGATTGGATGATAAACCATTCTGAGACAGAGCTCTCTGAGGGGAATAGGGGTCTCCAAACAAGTCTCAGCACCCTTAAGAAATTACAGTTCTCAAGATTCTTTGATGGAAGCCATGACTGTTTATAAAATGGTATGATTCTGCTTTAAATGTACAGTGTAGAGTGAGGCCATAGAATTAGACCTCCCTTCATTGGCTACATACTCAAAACTCTCTGTTGGCTATTTCAACTGACTTGCACCTGAGTCCTGGCACTGAAAAAACAAAACAACAACACTGGGCTGGGATTTGAACCCTGGTTCAGATTAAAGCATCCCTTCAGGACTAGGATGCTTTTGAAGCCAGAAATGGATGACATCAGGAGAACAGCCAGCAAATTGAGCCTGGGATATTAAAAAGTTGCCTTAAAAAGCAAAAACACACAAATGGGCTTGACCAAAATCCTATCACACAAGAGACATAAAATCAATAATAACTCATTTCCAGAATTGTCATCTGCTCTCTAAGCTATGAACTGCAAGAGGTAAATCACAGGCAGCCGACCCATTACACCCCAGCAGGCCTCATGCTGGAATCACTTCATCTGTTCTTAAATGGCTGCAGAAGTGGTGGTGGTGGTCGGGAGAGTGGAAGCGATGCAGCAGCCAATTTTCAGACAGTCCCATCTGTGTGATATCCCTGGCCCACAGGCCTCTATTTCCCTCCCTGACAGAGGTAACTAAATCTCCTTGATGCTCACCATGCCACGGGACTGATTATTTTGCATTAGACTTAATCTTCGGGCGGCGCTGCATGTGTCTGAGGCATGGCGAGAAAACTATAGGGCGATGCGAAGGCTTTTCAACAAGCTTGCTGTAAAGCATGATTTAAACATTAGCATCATTCAAAGTGGTAGGTTGGATGTGCAGAGCTGTAATCCTTTCCCCGTGCTCTGTGAATAGGCCAGCTACCCCCCTTTTCCCCCTCCACCTACATGACTGAAGATGAACTACCCCACTTGCTGTTTCTGCTGCTTGCCACTGAGGCATTTGAATAATAAAGAACAGCCTCTGGCTCTGTTCTTTGCATGTCCTCATACATATGTCTTCTGGATGCCCCCTCTCTTAGCAAACCCCCAGCTTCTGCTTCTTCTCTCTTTTTCATTTTGTTGAAGGAAAAGCGAAAAATAAATAAATGTTGGGTGTTAACATGCTGGAAATTGGAAGGTCCCTGCACAGAGAGGACAAACTGAACATGGAGTGAAAATGAGGAAACAACAGCAAAACAACAAAAAAGGTTTGTGCTTAACACCACATTGCTCTGAAAGGAAATTGATGCCTTTTTCAAATATAAATACCCCACAGATGATAGTTCATATACACATTTTGTTTTTGGAAGCACCCAGCTGTTCCCATTTTGCTGAGGGGAGGCTGAGTGAAAGGCAGGCTCAGGGCGTTTTCTAAGAGGACGGAAATTGCCTCAGTTTGGCTTGTTGTGGTACTGCCGTTGAAGCTTTTCTTTTTCTTTTTAATGGCAGTAATGATGGGGACAATTTTTGGAAACACTTTGACAGAAATATTGGAGTTAGGGTTGGCTGTAAGAGTACTGGGCCTGTCAGTGGTTAGCATACCCTCTAACATTTCTCTGATGAAAATAGGGACATCACATTCCCTAATGATTATTTTACTATTTCTACCCCACTCATCTTACTGGGTTTCCCCAGCCACTCTGGGCAGCTTCCAACATATATAAAAAACATAATAAAACATTAAACATTTTTAAAAAGTTCGCTATCCAGGATTGCTTTCAGATGGTTCCTTGGTCAAATAACTCCATACCCTCCAACATTTTATCCAGTGAAAATAGGGACATACTAAAGAAAATTGGGACATTCTGGGATCAAATCAGAAACTGAGATAGCTTGTCTAAATCAGGGATGTCCCTGGAAAATAGGGACACTTGCTTCCACTATTTGGCTCCAGTGAATTTCTCCCACAATTTCAGCATTCCCAGTTAAATTATCTTCCAAAGGGAAGCCGGTGCTTATAGAACGAGACCTTCTCTGTAATTCCATTTTGCTCCCCTTTGAAAAATTGTGTACAGAATACCACACAGTCCCATTTGCCGGAATATTCAGTTCCTTTATGTCACCTGTGCCACTATATTCTGCTTGAGTTCCAGAATTAATTTTTGAAATCTTCCCAGGTCAGCCAAAATGCAGAAAGCGTGGAGGGCAGGACAGAGCAAACCACCTGTAGGTGTTTGGTGGGGTTAGGCAGCAGCACTCACTTGATCTCCCATCGCCTGCACTGTTGCTGCTTACTAGGAGGTAGAGTGGGAGGAGCAAGACTTTGGTAAGGTCAGCCCAGTTCAAACACACTGAAGGGAGTCCTAGATTGATCCTGCCAGTGCATTCGCATTGCACAAAGCTTGTTCCCAGCTCACCCCTCTCAGGTGAGCACCACCATCCTGTCCCACTGACTGCAACTGCAAGTCGGGGGGGGGGGATAAGCAGGGATGAGGGAACCTGTGGTCCTCCTGAAGTTGCTGCACTACAATTCCCATCATCCCTGATAACAGGCCATTCTGTCTAGAGCTGATGGGACAATATATATCAGGAGGGCCACAGCAGGTTTGCCATCCCTTCAAGAAGGGAATGGAACCTTGTCCTCCCTAGAAATTTAATGATGGGTGATTTCAGCTCCACAAAATTGAAGTGACAATTTGGATACAGTATGCACATCTTGAAAGCTATTGCAGCACCCTAAATTGTAAGTGAGGAATGGTAGTCCAAGCATAGAAGAGGCATTTCTAATGAATGACGTACAAACAGTTGCTAAGAGAGGCTCAACTCTTGGAGAGTTGGAAGTCCCCCCTTAAGCACTCTCATCCCATCCTTGACCTACAGTAAGAGGGCAATTCTTTCTTGCAAAATAGGTCAGTATTGTTACCCCTGTGTTACAGAGCTAAAAGGCACCACAGACTCATCATCTCATTCAGTGGCTGCATGTGTGAACTGAGATATAAAGTGGACCCTCCCAGTTCATGGGTCTTTTCTTACCCAGCTCATGGGTCATTCTATGACAACCCACCAATTCTCTAGCAGACCAATCATCTCAAAAATGTCCCAATCTCTCCAGGCTCCAATAAAAGGTTTAGACTGAAATGGTTTTAAAGAGTCATAAAATTACCTGGAGGGAAAATGGGGGAGGGGGGCATTTTGATGCAAATACTGTCAAGGGCATCAATTATAGTGATATATCTGTGGTTCACTGGTTCCTTGAATTATCGTTGAGGACTTCAGTGTGCTCGTAATTGGGTCATGATGATGAAAACACTTTTTCATGTACAAGGCTGTTACAGCTGGCACAAAATCAAATATTTAGTTACCTGTCCTCCATTATATACAGAAACATCGGATATTTATGATGCAATGAAATATTTAGCCGGCACGTTGAAACGCTTACACCCTAGCATTAGAATTAAAAAATATGATGAAAATGCACCTCGTATACAGAAAATGTATATTTTATATAAATTGTGTGTGCACTGAAATATTCATACAGTCTACTGAACTCCTTGCATTGTATTCAGTCAGCAGGCCTCTAGATGTTTCATATTAAAATGCACTTGTTACACAGAGAGTTATACAGTCCTATCTCAAATACCCTCTCACCCACTGAGCTGACTCATCCGATCAGCCATATCTCAGCCTAACTTCGCCCCTCTGGAGTATTCTCTCTCTCTCGGGTCACTAAAGAATGACAGCTGCAGGGATCTGATAAATTGTTTTGTTCACAATCACAGCTAGGGCTTGGCTAAGCTTTCACACATAAAAGGGACAGATTTTGGTGCATATTCATAAAGGGAAAATAGGGAAAAGGGAGCTTTCTGACATTGCTCATTCACATTCACATGCCAGTGTGAGGTCTAGACTGATCTTAGCTGTTGATTCATAGCACATTTTTGTGTGCATGTCCTATATGGCTGCTTTTCAGACACATAAAGCCAACACATTTACACTGGAACTTACGGTGTCCAAATTCCATTTTGTCTGGAATTATATCAGTTGCCGTATCATCTAATGAAGCGTTATTGTGTTGAACCGGAATTTGTTACCATGTTGGGAAGATTTTAGAAGTGCATTGCTTTATTCTCTCCCCTTGCTTCACTTTCATTGGGGTTTAGTGGATTTCTTTGCAGACATGCCCCCAACATCCGAAGGGGTCTTCTGGATCAGGCCTGACAAGCATGACAGAGCTCTCCTGACTTGCGATTCTCAACAACTGGCATTCAAAGGCATGCGACCTCAGGCCGTGAAGGAAGGACACAGCCATCATGAGCAGGAGCCTGGTGGTGAGACCAGCAGAGATGTGATCTTGAGGCTCACTCTCTCTTCACACAAGATCCTCATCACATAGGAAGCTTTCTTGTACCAAATCAACTTGGAGATCCCAGGGATTGAACCCGGGATCTTCTGCATGCAAAGCAGCAGCCCTATCACTCAGCTACAGCCCTACCCAGAGCTCAAATGGCAAACTCTTCTCTGCTTTGGTCAGTTGTCTGCATTAACCAAATGTGGTGAGATTCTCTGCACTCACTGTTTCAAATGTGAGCTAACAACTGGGGACTTTATAAAACAGTGATGTTTCCCCACATTGATCGCATATTCAGTTGCTCATTTGTATTAGCTATCTGAGGCAGCTGGCATCAAGTGAGGAAGGCTCACCCCGAGTGATAAATTATTAAGGCCTTTCACGAAATAGGTTGTCTTTTTATTCATAGGTTTCAGATCTTAAAATTTCAGGTTTCTGCTCCAAGTGTCGCTTATACACTTGGAAAAATTTACATATTTGCCATTCTGTGAGAAATGGTTAATATATATATATATATTCACTTACATTTTGCTGCATTAGTTTACAGAAAAACCTTTTTATATAATACAAAACACATTCTCACTTTATTGCAGACTAAGCAATTGGCTGTTTATTGTTGAAATACACAAGGCAGAAACCAGAGAAAAGTCTAGAGGTGGAATCTTGCCCTGGGCCATGATAGTAAGAGTCTTGAAATTTAACCCCATAGGGTTCAGGTTACTGCAGTGCATTTGAGGGGAAGAGATAGGACTGTAGTTTCATCATAACTATCAAGTTACAGTTATCTCTGTGTTGTGTCATCTTGTGAGGGCTGGGTGAGTATGTATGCATGTATATGATTAACCTTGATTTTAAGACAAAAAATTCCTTCCAGTAGCAGCTTAAAGACCAACTAAGTCAGTTCTTGGTATGAGCTTTCGTGTGCATGCACACTTCTTCAGATACACTGAGTGTATCTCATACCAAGAACTGACTTAGTTGGTCTTTAAGGTGCTACTGGAAGGAATTTTTTGTTTTGACTATGGCAGACCAACACGGCTACCTATCTGTAACTTGATTTTAAGGTGTGAATTTGCACACAATATATGAGCTTACAACACACAAAGCAATCCTATCCATGTCTACTCTCAGAACTCCCTCTGTGTTTAATAGGCTGTGTTTCCCTGTAAGCATACATATCATTTTAGCTGCATTTTAAAAAAACAGTATGACTAAACTTTTAAGACTGTGAGAAGATACTAACCATCTGCCCAGAATAAAGCAGCTATCATGCGCAATATGATTGTGGTTGAAGGAGCCGACCTGGTGTGCATAACTAAGACCTGGGCAGATGAGCTGGGTGGCCTAATGTTGACCCAGCTGCCAGACGGATTTAGGGTAGCATGATTGGCTCAGGAGCACTGCAGGGGATGCTGCAACTATGCTTTAGAATGGAGCATTAAAAGCAGGGGGTGCTGAATTTTGGCATCACACAGGGTGCCGCTTGAGACTCCAAGATCTGCTACTGCCAGCTGCCAGGATACTTGGTACAAGACCATTTCAGGTCCGTAGGTGGAGCATGGGTTTTTGCTGTTGCTGTTGTTGTTTTTGTTGTTGCAATAATCCATAAAAATTCCATCTCCCTCATCCGGAGACCAATGCACAATATGTCTTTGTCTGAGGAATTGCTCATAGTACTGGAGATGCTATCAGTGCACCATCTACCCCACTGTTCCCTGTTTGAACTGGTGGAGATAATCTTAGATGGAGTGTTGGGGAGACCCTTCATGATGGTGTTGGGAGAACCTCAAGGTCCATGTTAAAGCTGCTTCTTATGGATTGCATCAGAACTTCATGGCCTCCATGTCAACCATGGGACTGTTTCAATATGTTGTTGGCTGAATGCATGTGGCCAGACATACTCCCAACCTGGTGTGGGTTTGTTTAAGCACAGGGAGCACTCTTAGTAGTTCTGCCACTCTCTAGAAGTGCGAAGGCAGGTGGTCCAAGAGAAAGCTTTATCTGAGGCAACGTCGTCTTTGCCCTGGCCTTTGGCAGTTAAGGCGTTTTGTTTTGTGGGACACACCTCTTTTGATGAAGCTTAACTGTTCTGTGCTGATAGGAATGGTTTTACCATATATATATGTGCATGGCCGGCCCAAAACATATAGCACTCAAAGTGAACCAGAATATGCACCCTCCCTCGTACAGAAGAAGAGGTGAGTGAAGATCTACACCAGGGACAAGGGCAGGGGAATCAAATCAACTTTACTGGATGGTTGAAGTGGGAATCAAAGACCATCATGGGGGGATGATCTGAATCACACCAAGTGGTTGCAGACCCCAGGAGACCCCAGAGGGAAGCCAATGATATTTTATCCCTCGGGTGAGAGGAAACCAGCAGCACCTTCTATTCACCAAGAGACATCTGTAGAGACAGAATGGGGGGGGGGGCTGCTGCTGAGGAGGCAGCAGATCTGGCCTCCAAGCAGTGCACTGCAGTCGTCACTGCCCCCATGGCAGCAGCAGCAGCAGCAGCAGCAGCAGCAGCAGCAGCAGCAGCGAGCAATGCATTTCTTGAAGGGTGGCTCTGCTGCTTCTGTGGATCCTGTTGCCTGAGGCGGTTGCCTTGCCTTACCACATGAGTGTGTGTGTTTAATCTGTTTTTATAATTGTATATTATATTATTGTAGCCAGCTCTGGAGCTTTATGGTGAAAAGTGGGTAAAGTTTTCTAAATATATATATATATATATATATAAAACAATAAATCAAATCTTCTGCCCTAAACAATGAACCATGAAGTAGTGACAATGACAAAACACTGAAGTAATGCATGGAGGACTAGGCCCACGCCACAACAGCATAAGTCAGTGCCTAGGGGTGGAGCAAGAGCAAGCCCTCAGTACTACAAAGCCAGTCATAGTTCTCTGTGTTGCTGCACTGTTCAACGCTTGGCAAACCATGTGGGCTATATTCAGCCGATATCTGTTTTCAATCCTAATACTCCATTTTAACTGGCTACCATGTTTGCCTTTTTTTTATTACCAAAAAGTGATGATGGCCTATGTCTAACCTATGTGGTTTCCATGGACAGAGTTTTACAGCCATATCTCTGAACCTTTTTGTTGTTGAAAACTGAAAGTGTCTTTATGCAGTTCGTTTACGTGCCAGCTTCCAAACTCTGCCATGTTACCAGTTCCGAATTGACTGCCCCGGAGGAAACAAAAGTATTGAAAATATAGCTAAGGAGGGCCAATTCCACTGAGTAATTTTTAAGTGTGTGAATTTGTGCAATAGGCACCATATGCTAAATATTTATTTGTACCCGTATTAAACGTCGATTAAACTGCTTGCAACATGGAATCTCCAGATTTGGAAGGTGGCTGTACAAATATGTACATTTGTTCTGCTAGATCTTATAATATATGTATATAGATTCCACTATGTAATATATGCTCAGGATAATGTTTTTATGAGTAAGAATTTCGTGTTGTTGCGTGTGTGTTGCATGTGTGCTTAATGGAGGATACCTGGCTGAATGTTTCCATCTGCATGGGAGTGTGTGTGTGTGTGCGCGCGTGTATGGTTGGAGATCTGATATCTGAGAGGAATCATCCATGTGCTCTGCAAATGTGACTTTCTCAGTGACTGCATTTTATGCACAATTTCCAAATCATGATAAAGTTTTGCATTTTGACAGATGATTGAATCGAAATCCTTGTGTGCTATTCAAATGTATGATTCTTACATAAACTGCCTTCGGTTCTCCACAGAAGTGGAGTTGGTACTGGAGTTGGTACCAGGACTCCAAAATTGCCCCCCCGGGACTCCGTAGTGACATCATGACTTCATATTTACAGATGTGCTAGATTCCACAAAATATCAATATGCTCTTGGCTTCAGTAAACTTTAGATGAAAGAAGGTTCAGATATAATCCTTCCCATGGCAAGAAGAACAAGAGTTTCATGACAAACTATTTGCTTCTGTTATGAGAGAGACTTCTTTTTACTTATACCTGCTGAACCATGATGCACACAGGGCCTTCAAAGGAAACCAAAACACATCAATGCAAATTTTAAAAGTTTGAAGATGAAATAGCTTCTTGAATGAGAAGCGCACAGAAGAAATCACTCCTGGGGCATAGTGGAGTTGGGCATGTTTTGCTGTGGTGAAAAATCTTCCTGATTGTGAGTACTTTTTCACTTGAAGGTTACATTAACATTACACAGGGAGAGATTCAACTAATTAACAAATTATCAGTTTGTGGAGTTTGTCGCGCATGCAGCAACATGCACACAAAGCAGTTCTTTGTGATCCAGCAGCTGTCCTCTTCTCAGTTCACAGCTTCATTAATCATGTGCGCTGCATGTTATTGTCTAAATTTCAGTGCCATTGGAGACGAGGGGGAAAAACATTGGGAAAGAAATGTTGCTTACTCTCCAGGAACAGGCTTGGATTACCAATGGCCATGGGGACAGAAAAACTCTTGACTGAAGCAGTACTAAGAGGATAATTAAAATACAAAGTATTCTTATGCTCCCACTGAAACGCTTAGGAGTTGCTTTTCATATCTGAACTCGGCTCGGTTGTGAGTTGGGCTACTTAGACTTCGCTTCCAGTAGGAATTTTGTGTATGCAAGTGGGGATTTTAATTTCCACATAAAAAGATAAAACTTATTCAGCTGGAAAGCAACTCTTCAAATGCATTCAAAGGCAGGCAGCCAATGGCTCGGTTTAATACAACGGCATTGGTGTAAGTATTTTTCCTATATAATTGTAGGCGAGAGCTGTTATAATTACATTTATCATATTGTCAGTGTGATCCTGTGCATGCTTACTTCAGAGTAAGTCCCAGTGTGTTCAATGGAGATTACTCTATAAATTAGTAAATGTGTTTAGGGTTGCAGGTGCTGAGCAGGGATGGGGTGAACCTTTCTAATCCATACTTCCTGAATATTATGTGAACTGCAATGCAGTACTGTGAAATGGACTTCTTTTTCAGGGGTGGTGGAACATAGTGAGGAAAAGAAAAATCTCAGTAAGGTTCTCAGACAAATATCTTCTGAGAAATCTCTGCTCAGCTCTGGATTGGCAATTCGGTTGTAGAGTAGTTGGCATATATTCCCCCTAAACCTGTCCTGTGGCATATTTGGGAAGCTTTTTAAAAACTTGATTTAGCAATATTTGTGTACAGAGGAAGAGCTGATTCACATGTGCATGTTCAGAACCTGATTTCCGCAACCTCAAGTGGTGCTGTGCATGGGTGACTAGGACATCACCCACCAAACTCTCAGGGGGGGACAGATTTCCCATATCATCTCCAGCACGGGAAACGGAGGCAGTTCACACACTCGACTGCTACTCACTGGATGAAAAGTAATAAAGAAGCCAAGTGATGGCCATGAAACAGCCTGATGTGTACACCTGGATTTGCAACAGAAACTTCTGAGATTGTGCAGAAATGATTAATAATAACAGTGTTTCCAACATTGTCTCCAGTTTTCAGCATGAGACAAAAGTATGCACAGAAAATACTTGGGTTAATAATGGTGTTTGATCTCAAGTGACTCCTCACAGCCTTTATGGAGGTACAAAATCATTCAGTTTCTCATACCTGTTTATGAACCTAATTTGAAGCCACATCTCACCCATTTAAAGGTAATGATGGCACACATTCTTCAAATACCTCCAATCTCACAACGTACATATTTTAATCATGCCTTCTTCTCTCTCCCCCCCACCCATGTACCTTGTGCATAATCGGAAACATATTTTTCTCACACTACTCCCCTGGCTGAATATTTGGAGAGCTTTAAAATCTTATTTTACTGAATATTTTTTGATTGAAATTCCTACTGCATTTCTTTCCATGACCTTTAATTTCAGAGATGGATGTCTTGACTAACAATAATCAACTCAGTCAATTCAAGCACACTTCTATATATATATATAAAATCACATCCAAATGTACCCTACAAAGACCAGTAGAATTTTCAGGGATATGTACCTGGTTCATTTTGCTTCTCAGTAGCTTCTCAAAAGCTATTCAGACATTGTGTTGTATCCAGCTAAGGGGACAAGGCTATGGCAGGCTCCACCAGTGGCTTGGGATGAAGTGGATCTTAGGCTCAGCCAGCTTTTTCTCAGCTCAGCTGGACTCAGCCAGCATTAAGTCCCCAATTCTGGCTCTACCAAATATATGCTGGCATAATGTTCTCGCCCCAGCTCAGTTGGGGCCATCCCAGCTGGCTGAGCTGAGGCCAGTGAAAGTCTTTTCATTCTGAGGGCCGGATGGGATGAAGGGGTGGGGACTTATCTGGATCCTAAGCCCATTCAGCTCAATCACATGACCCGGAACCCGGCATTTGTATTCTTCTGATATGTGAATATGCAGATTTTTGGCAAATGCTTTTCTTTTGTGTAATGCATTTTTGTATGCTGTTCTCAGTCATATACACATTTTTTGTGTGGCCTTTCCCCTTGTACATACTTTGTGGGGTTGGAGAAGTGCAAATATCAAAGGAAACCATTTCTGCCACTTGAGGTGGCTTCTGGACTTCAGTTCTTTGGTCCACAGACTACTGCAAGCTTTTCCAGTTATTGTTCAACTCAATATAAATAAAAAGGATCCCCAGTCACTCTCAAGGTTTAAGCTAGGCTGTGGAGGTTTAATAAATAATAATAAATAGAATATGTAAGGCTTATCAGTGGTTCTGATTTTTAGTAGCCCAATTACTTGTTTGGCTAAGTCACAGGCAGGTGCTGTAACCCCTTTCCCCTAAAAATAAATGAAATCATATATTGCTTCCAAGCATACCACTGGTTCTCCAAATCATATCCATGCAGAACATTTACTTTTCCTTTCAAGTATTCTATCACCCTTTCTTTTACCTGGGTCCTCTTCAGCATTCACCTTGCAAAATGAGTTTTAACGTGCTTCTAAAGCCTCCAGACTAACCTTTCAGAAGAATCTGACATTTCCCGAGTCACTAGGCAACTAAGCCTCTCTCTATCAGAATAGACAGTATCTTCTTAAATCACTTACATGTGTCAATAATAACTTCTTTCTTCACTGAAGAGCCATATGAGAACAGGGGCCTCTGCTATGCTAGACTAAAGGGTTTTGTTTCTCAAACTGCCCTTGGTATAGTTGGAATCCGGAGACGGAATATAGGGAGGGGTGTTGTTGCAGGCTCAAGCTGCAACAATCGGTTCAAGCCATATGCACCCCCCATCAAACTGACACAAAGGTGATTTCAGTGTTGGGAACATTTATAAAGTGAACCATGGACACTGATTAAGAGCTCTGGAGTGTGTGGCTTTTATGAGGCCCTCCGATGCTCTCGGTGTTTCCATTCCTGCTGAGCCAGCACCTGTTTACACTTTCTCATTCCAGACGCCCTCCTTCGAGATGATAATATTTTATTACATGCTCCCTGTCTGTGGGCCAAGTGTGTTCACATCCTTGGACCTTTGCCTCAAAACTAGGATATCAGGATCTGGCTAAACCTCGCAGAAAGGATCCAATTCCATTTGCCTCACTCTGGCTAGAATCTCCACGATGCAATGAACTGAGTCTTCTGAAGGTATAGTTAGCCATCCACAATTAATTCAGTCTGATTTCCAAAGGAGCATTTCCAAATGGCGTAAACTGCAGGAGCAGAGGCAGTGTGTCTGGATTGTTAATGCACCGGCCTGCTGAGCCATGGTCACAATGAATTAAACAAGTAGGTCTTAAAATTGCACTGAGGAGCATTGCTCTATACGAATTGCTTGTCTTCATTGCACGCCATCGTAATTTCTTAATTTACAACACAGAAGGTTTCTAGAATGGCTGCTGAATTAAAACCTAGCTATTGCATTTGTCCTCTGTAGCTGATACCCAATGCGTTTATGCACAAGGAAACGCTATTCATATAGGGATTGATTTTGAAGTGTTTTGGGGGTTTTTGTTGCGATCTCTTGCACTGCTGAAGATGCTATTTTAAATGTAGGAATAAAGCGTGGGTTGCCTCTTCAGCATATGGAAGAAACTTCACGGTAACGACTGGTTCTTTAGTGCTCTCCCCTGTGATTTACATTGTCAAATAATACGGGGAGGATCTGTAACTCATTGCATTAGAGGACATGCTTTAAATGGGTTCGATCACCAGCATTCCCAGGCAGGGCTTGATCCTTAGAGAGCCAGCCAGTGTAGAGCAGTGCTGGCTGATGTGGTACTCCAGATGTTGATGGACTCCAATTTCCTTCATGCCTGAGTAGCGGCCATGCTGACTGGGGCTTATGGGACTTGGAATCCAACAATATTTGGAGGGCACAACTTTTTATATCTCTGATATAGAGAATGTAGAATAAGGTGGATCAATGTACTTCATCTAATGAGACACCCATTATAAGGCAGCTTCCTATGTTTCTATGGTGATCTTGGAGATCACTTGGAAGCACACCAAATTCAGCTCCACTGCCATAAGCAAAGCAAGAAGATTTATAAGTTGTGAGATGTATGTATGTGTGTGTGTGTGTACGCATGCACATGTATGTGTTACAGTTATTTTTAAATCCTCATATTCTGGCAGATACATTTTATACTCAAAAGTATAAGAAAGTGTGACACAGTTTGGTCATTGCTATAACTGCAGGTTGTGAGTGCCAGCTGCTTCTATGAATCTCACGGCATCACATGATGTAAAAGAAAACTGTTCTACATTTCTCATGCCTTTCTTTCTTTTCTTTTTTTTTTACTACTCCCCAAACCACATTCTCTTCTTTTTCTTTCAAATGAGGCATTAAATGCTGGATGTGCTCTGTTACTCTCAGTAAGAATGCCAATGTGAGACAATTTAAAAACCTGCTCTTTACAAAATGTGATTACATATACCTAAAAAACAGCAAAGCTGATCAAATATTTTCCCTGCTCCAGATGTTAGATCTTTTCCCCAGCTGCCATTTTTCAGCTTGAATGTTTTTCTAAAGGCAGAGAAATTATCCCAAGATTACCATTTTGACCATTACTTTTTCTATAGCCTGAATTTTGTGAAGTGGCTTTTGGCAAATCTCTCTTTCCCACACTATGTTTGCAATCTGTACAATGGGAACAATAGTAACCAACCATGCAAGGTTGTTGTGGGGGCAAAACCAATATTTATCTGTTTCAATTGGGTAGTTTTTAATATCAGATTCCCAGAAGGGTTTATAAGAAATAACAAAACAATAAAAATGTAAATACAAGCACTGTGTAATAAACTAAAATGCCACAAGACCACAAAGTAGCATAAAACAGCAAGATTAAAATTGCATCTGAGAAGCATGAAAGAAGTATTATTTTTTAAGGGTCTTTGCATGGTACCAAAATGTCCTCTTGGGGTACGCAGGGGTACGCATACCCCTAAACATTTTGTGAATCTTTGTACTTTTGTCCATTTACTGTATTTATTTTTCCTGATTTGAACTATAAAATGGTGACTTTCTTGAGTCGAAATGAGAGTACCCCTAAATATTTTAAAGGAAAAAAAGCACTGCCAGAAACCGTTTGAAAACCAAGGTGCGGCTTCTGATTGGCTGCAGGAGCTTCCTGCACTCAATCGGAAGCCATGGGAGCCATGTCAAATGTTTGGCTTCCAAAAAATGTTTGCAAACCCGAACACTTACTTCTGGGTTTGCGGCATTTGGAAGCCGATTTGTTCAGAAGCCTAGCCATTCGAGAACCAAGGTACCATTGTGTAAACAATGAAGTTCTGTAAAAAGGATAAGCAGGGAAGCGGGAGTGAGATGAATGGAAAGTCAGCAGCAGGCACTACAAACTCCCAAGTATAAGAGGCTACAAGTACAGGAGCAAAGTTGCTAAGATTAAAAATGGTGAAATTCTGGTGTTCAAGCTTGCTTATGACAGATTACCCTAGTTAAGCTACTATCTCTGTGCCTCTGCAAGATGAAGAAGTAATAATATTCACCCAGGCTTACTGAACTGTTGGAAGAATTGCTGAGATTCCTCTTCCATACTGCTGCAAAAATGACACACTAATACAGAGATAATGTTTATGGAATCCTCTATAGCAGTCTTTGCTAACCTGGTGCCCTCCAGATGTTTTGGACTACAACTCCCATCAACCATGGCCAGCTAGTTGTGGCTGAAAACATCTGGAGGGCACCAGGCTGACAAAGACTGCTCTAAAGTGCTTTGTAAGTGCTGAAGGTTATGGTGCTGAATATTGTTCTGGGTGTGCTGCACCTGTAATGGGAAAAAAACGAAGCCTGGAATCAACAGCTACTGTACTAGCATTGCCCATCTTTTCTTCCTTTTTGGAAGAAACAGCTCCATGTTCTTTGTTTCCCCTTCTTTTTTGAAAATTGCATTTTTATTAAAATTTCTAGATGCACATATAACAACTCATGTACAAGACACATCAATATCTTTTGAGAAAGGATTAGACACCATACCAATGGTGATCTGCAAGTTATCAGGGGAAATAAATGAATTTCCAAAAGATTGTCGTCTCACCATCCCTAAATGTTCTTTTAGTCTTGATTTGGATAAGTGAAAGCCAGCAAAACAATTATTCCATCCAAAAATCTGACAGAATGCTACTTTCTGAAGCCTTTTATTTAATCATTCTCCCCTTTTAAATCTGCATTATTAAACAGGCAGAGCACTAACCTTCACAACAGAAACAGGGGAGGGGGAAAGTTGGAAGGAAAACGATTCTCTATAGTATTCACTTTGATAAGTCTTTTGTCCTTTTAAGCCCTGACCTTACATTTGTATGATAAAAGTGTATTGGGTGCCATGTGTCTCACCGCATTATTAGGAGCCTACTCATTTGATCTTGTTTCCTCTCATTACTAGCCTTTTAAGATCTTTTCTGATGAGTAATGTGGATATGCCGAGCATGATTGGGGTGCCTTTAAATGGTGCGCACCATCATTTTTGCCTTTCCTGTATAATTTACAGTCATTCTCCAACTGCACATTTCGAATGCTAATATGCATTTATGATTTATCTTCCGCTGCTCTGGTACAAAGAGGCACATCCTCTGTGGCTAGAGTAGAACAGAGATTTTCAGTTGCATTCCAAAAACAAAATTATTGCTAATGCAACTATTTCTCTCCCAATTTACTTTCAGCTGCCCCAAAGCCATTATGTTGGCACCATATTTTTGGCAGACACCTGCCACCCGCACTGTCAGTTATACAACCGTAGCAATTATGTTTCTGGGCTTTGCTTTATGTAGCCTGATAGAAAGCCAGCGCTATGACTGAGGGTATGGACTGGTTGCCAAAAACTTTCCTTCTTTACTGTGCTTTCTGAAGTGGAACCAGACACAAAGCGCAATAGACAAAGAAGTCGTGGGTTTAGTCCGTTGAGTAAAATTCATACCAGAGACTCCAGGGCACTGCCGAGACAAAATAAATAAGAACATATGTAAATAAATAACATCTTCTTTAAAAAGAAGATAAAATTCCATGTGGGGAAAAATTACGAGTAGAATCCAGACAAGCTAAGCATAGTTTAGTCCCTTTGATTTCCTTAGGATAGCTGAGCTGGGCACATACTTAATTTTCTCCCATGGAAATCGGTGCATCTGAAGGGAGCCTAATTTTTCTGAATTATGCCCACTCTTAAGAGTCTGCTTTTAGGAGGTCTGTATAAAAAGCTGTACGATATTTTCACCCATTACAACAAACGAAGCAAACAAAACATTGAATCTGGCAGATGAATGTGTCTCAAATCAACAACTTATCGCCAAACAACTACTATTGGGGTGTGATATTGCTGCATAGGGGGATGTGGGTAGCACTGTGGGTTAAACCACAGAGCCTAGGACTTGCCGATCAGAAGGTCGGTGGTTCGAATCCCCGTGACGGGGTGAGCTCCCGTTGCTCGGTCCCTGCTCCTGCCAACCTAGCATTTCGAAAGCATGTCAGAGTGCAAGTAGGTAAATAGGTGGGAAGGTAAACGGTGTTTCCGTGCGCTGCTCTGGTTCACCAGAAGCGGCTTAGTCATGCTGGCCACATGACCCAGAAGCTGTACGCCAGCTCCCTCAGCCAATAAAGCGAGATGAGAGCCGCAACCCCAGAGTCAGTCATGACTGGACCTAATGGTCAGGGGTCCCTTTACCATTACCTTTATTGCTACATAAAGCAATGGTGGAGAACGTGCCACCCTCCAAATGTTGACTCCGACTTCCACCAGCCCTGACCAGCCTGTCCAGGATGATGAGCATTGTAGTCTAACAATGTCTAGTGAACCACAGGTTTCCCAACCCCAGGCATAAGGCACACAGAAATGTGCTAATGTGGTATCCCTTCCTATATAATTGCTGCAACATTCCCACAATACCTTATAGGTAGAAATTTGCTAGTTATAAATGGTACTTCAAGACACATTTTCCTCAAGCAGTAAAACCTACAATATTGCTTGACCTTTCCTATTCTGAGTCAAGATCATCCCTACCTGTTATATATGGAGTATTCTGATAGGCTGTTTTCACACCTCAGCTAAAAAGGAAAACACTTGACACATCGGCTACCGGCTAGGGTGCTTTTTCTTTGGTGGCGCCCTAGTTGTGGGACTCCTCCCCAAGGCATATTCACTTGGAATCATCATTACTCTCTGTTAGGTGTCATATTAAGTTGGCCTTGTGTGCCAGACCTTTCAGCTGCAATTACAATTTCTGCTTTAACTGCTGTTTGTCTCTGCTTTTTTAAATATGTTGCTGGTGGTATTTTATTTTATTTATAAAAGATGGTTCTATGCTTGGTTTGCTCCCACAAGAGGCAACGATGGCCATCAACTTGGATGGCTTCATGAGAGGATTAGACAAATTCATGGAGCATAATGCCAGCAGCCGATACTAACGCTGATGGCTGTGTTGTACTTCCACTATTCGGGACAGTTTTCCTACAGGCATCTGGTTGGCCACTGTGAGAACAGGATACTGAATGGGCCCCTGGCCTGCTGCAGCAGACTCTTCTTGCCCTCTTACATTTGCCTTATGTATTGATTTTAACTGTGTTTCGTATGCCACTTGGAAGGCCAGTGTGGTGAGGAAGATGGGATAATGATCCCATCAATAAAACTGAAGCCGCATGAGTGTTGTAATGTTTAGGGATACACTAAACACACAAATGTGCAGCAGGAAGCCACAACTGGCCCAGCTTCCTGTCACATGGCTACAGTGCAATGGTTAGATCTGCATTTCCCAAACTTGGGCCTCTAGCTGTTTTGGGACTACAACTCCCATTATCCTTAGCTAGCAGGAGCAGTTGGTAATGGATTATGGGAACTGTAGTCCAAAAACAGCCAGAGACCCGAGTTTGGGAAACACTGGGCTAGAGATGAACATCTTTAGATCCCACTGGGATGACTGGCACAAGGGAATAAAGAGCCAGTGGTGCAGTTAGGTAGTTTTAGACTTTGGACTTGCCTTATGGGAGCTGTCATTTTATGGTGTGTTTAGGGACTCTTTGCTCCTTCTGCTGTGCAGGGCCCTGGACATCTGCCTCCAAGTCCTGTGTTGATAGCAATAGCATGCATACCTGCCATTTTAAGCAGGATGGTAGTGCTTTTTTTTAAGGCACCCCAGGCTCTGCCTTCATCCCAGGGTGCCCTAATTTCACATGGCAGGCAGGTGGCAGTGTGATGGGGGGGAGCAGTTTTCCAGATCTTGGTTACAAAAAGTTGGAGGGTATGCAGCATGTAGAATGGAGGCAAAAGTCTTTGGAACTCCAGGATGTGGGAAGTTTATTCTTTCCTCTCTCTATCTCCTTTCAGCAAGCTAAGGCTTTCTTTGGAGCTGAGGCTGCAGTCCTAATCCCATTTACCAGGGCAAAAGCTAAATTCAATAGGACTTACTTCTGAGTAGTCCTGATTAGGATTGCACTGCTAACCTATGATGCATTCCCCCACAAACCATTAATGCATCATTATCACCAGCCATTTGACAAGTCAGCCACCAGAGCGTCAATAAACTCCTGCCTTTGATCTCTGCATGGTTGACGAATACCTGGTAACCTGATGGGCTCTGTTCACTTTGGTTATTCACATTTCTGTGCAGACTTCCTGCACAGAAGGAAAAAAAGAGGGTTAAACTGTACAAATTCTAAACTTCATACTGTGTCTAATGTTGATGGTCGAAAGATCTGCCATAGCTTATGAAAGTGACCTGTTGAGCAGGAAGCAGACTGATTTCTGAGAACCTGTTACAAAGAGAGGGGGGGATTCCTTGTTTGCTCTATAAATTGAATCAACTCATTGAATTAAGTAGAAAACTAATTAAAGCTTTTCAAACCAAACGCAGTTTGAATATGCATTCCATATTCATCTAAAACCTAGAATATCTCCATGGCAGATCAAGAGATAACAAGAGATTCCTGATTAGACCACTAAAAATAATTTTAAAGGGGGAAAATAAAAACATTGAAAGCTCCCACTCAGCAGTAAGTGTTCTGTTTTAATCTCTGGGTATTGTTTCACTCCGTTTCCTAAAAAACGATTGTGTTAAGTCAAACTATTGTCAAGTCAATGAGCAACTCTCAAATATCTTTGAGAAGAACACATCTTCCCACTATTCAGTTGGTGTTTGATATTATTCCCAACTGGAGACACCACTGTTTACCTCATTCGGGCTGATATATGCAACAAAACTGGTCTCTTTGCTCATGATAACTCCAAGGGAGGCCAGATTTAAACCTCACCACCAACAACAACTTCTTCTTCTTCTTCTTCTTCTTCTTCTTCTTCTTCTTCTTCTTCTTCTTCTTCTTCTTCTTCTTCGAATTATATACCGCCCTATACCCAGAGGTCTTCAGGCAGTTCACAGAAAAGATCAGCATAAAAATTACAATACTGTATATATAATCAAAATAAAAACAACAATCCAATAACACCCCCCCCCGAAAAGAGCCACATTTTAAAAGGGCATAGGATGTCAACCAGATCAACCACAGGCCTGGTTAAAAAGGAACGTTTTTGCCTGGCACCTAAAGGTATATAATGAAGGCAGGCAAACTTCCTTAGGGAGAGCATTCAACAGACAGGGAGCCACTGCAGAGAAGGCCCGTTATGTTACCACCCTCCATAGTTCTCGAGGAGGAAGCCCACGAAGAAGGGCCTCAGAAGATGATCTCAGGGTCCGGGTAAAGTTGAACTGAGAAATTTGGTTCTCGGGGGGGTGTGGTGTGTGGAATGAGCATTCTGCTTCTAACCACTGATACCTGAGGGGCTATCAGTATTTGGGTGAGGGGCAGCTGTGCTCCTGTTTTCTTTCCTCAGGCCCCTCTAGACTGACTGTGGGCCTTTTTCTTCAGGTGTATTCCTCAACATGTCAGTGTTGCGCTCATAGTTCATTAGTCTGGACTGCCCATACATCTTCTCACTTTATTAGCTCTTCTGCCGTACTTCCCCAATGCAGAACCCAACAAAAATAAATCGAAGCCACACAATAACCCTTCCTACACCCACCAGTTCTGCCCTGCGAATCTCACTCACCCTAGCTAATACTCCCAGACTTTACCTGGGAGCCCAGTTCTGGCAGGTGAGCAGGTGAAACAGTCAGGAAAGGCAGAATCAGTTAGCAGAGGAAGGGTTAAGTGCCTCTACCCACCCATGCCTGACATAATGTTCATTTAAACATAATAAATACACAATCTGTTATGTCCCATTGAGTTGCAAGTCCAGTGCAAGGCTAGTACATAACAGATTGCACACAGTTCTGGCAGGGGAGAGGGGTAAGACTAGCGGGAAGTGTGGATCGACTGGAGCGTTTTCAAGCCTCTCGAAAGGAAGAACCCCAGCGAGTACATTAGCAAACAGCCTTGGCTGGTTCTCTCCCTGTTTCATCACATACTGGCTTTAATTGTTTCTTGAACCTTTTTTTTTTTTAGAAGGTGTTGACAAGATTTTGTTATCCCCTCAGAAATAAAGCCTCCAACCTTAACCAATTTTCCACATTCTCTGGAAACTCTCCCTGCACAAGTTCTTTAAAAGGTAAAATGCTCCTAGTTCACTGTAAGTTTTGTTGAAAAGAGAGGCGCTTAGTTCCTCCATTAAGCAAATATTTCCAAAAATGCTTGCAAAACAAAGAAAGCATGGAATCTGGCAGGAAAACAAAGTGTTTCGGAATCCTGGGCATTTATCTACATTGCAGATTTAAATATGCTTATAACACGTTCCTGCTTCCTGGGGAAATCCTTTGGAAATGCTGGTGTTCTGGAAAGGAGGTACCAAGCTACAATTCCTAGGATTCTTTGGGGGGAAGCCATACATACTTAAAATGTGTATGTAGATTTGCCCAACTATTTCATTTGGTGGTGTTTTGGGTGTGTGTGTGTTTGCAGACTCAAAATACCTTTGAAATAATATTTGAAACGCAAAAGCTTAAAACAAAAGCACCTCTTCCTGGCTCTGAGTGAGATAAAAAAATATTCTCAGAGGACTGCAATAAATATGTGAATGATTTGCAAAGCAGTTGTAATCAACAGATTACGCTGGTAGGATTACAAGAAGTTTTGTAAGGAGGAGTATATGAAATATTGCAAGGAAGGTTGTGAAGAGAGTTATTAGTGAAGATAATTAAAAGTAACAGTGAAATTAAGAAATGTAAATTAAGCAAAAAAGATTGGAAAATTTTCAGATGTGATTGATGGAAGTCAAAAAAATTGTATAAGACATGAAATTGTGTTAAATGATTGTTGAAAATGATGTTATATATATATATATGAATGAGATAAAAAATATTAACACCGTAAAAAATGACAGCTTTCTGTCAGTTCAACATGGAATCATAGAATCATAGACTTGCAGAGTTGGAAGGGACCCTGGGGACCATTTTGTCCGGCCCTCTGCAATGCAGGAATATGCAACTGTCCCATACAGGGATTGAACCTGCAACCTTGGCGTTATCAACACCACGTTCTAAGCAACTGAGCTATTCAGGGTATGTTAAAATTGGGGTTTAAAACCCAAAATTTCTTCAGGAACGGATCCAGGGCAGGTGATCCCCATGGCATCACAGGGTAGATTGGCCACAAATCAACTTAGCACAGTCTGCCTAACCACTTCAAGATTCTACTCCAGAATATGCAGCTGTTCTTTCTTTACATAAGAGTTAACAGAGCTTCCTTCTTTTGACATGGCTGCCCTGTCCTTGCATTGCAGGTGTCAAAGATTTGGGAGGCAACAATGCAGTGAATGAACAAATACTCCATGCCCATAAATGCATGGTCTCCGCCATCTGTTTTCTACAGGTGGGTCAATGTGATTCTGAGGTAAACATGTGAAAGGGGCTTGCATGTAAATAACAGTAGGATGGGCATCATGGGAATAAGGAAGAGCTATAGTGCACTTTCAGCTACATTCTGGGTCTTGAATGTTAACTGAAAGTGAGACGTACTGAGGAGGGGTAGCCAGAAAGTGTATTCCATTCCCCAAAGGGTGTTTCCACCATACCTGCTTTGAGATCTTATATGCATTAAATCAGCTGGGTACAGGTGTAGGCAACTACCTTTAAATGACACCCTCCAATATCCCAAAGATTTCATCAGGACTTGTGGCCAGGAAGTATTCTTAAAATTTAACTGCACCTGTTTATTTGGCATCCAGGCAAAGCAGGTTACCAGCCTCTGGGCAAAATCACCAGCTTCTGTCTGTTTTATTTTTTTACTTTTTACTTTTTATATAACCACTGGCACGAACTTCTCCGCTGAGCTTGCTTTTGTGGTACTCCTGAATGGAAAGACAAATTAAGTTGAGTTTTTCTTCGTTCCTGCTTCTAATGTATTTTTCAGCCTTGTTATTTCTGGCTCGTCATCCTTCCCCTTTCCGCACTTTGGGAGAGTTCAAAGTTTGCAGCCCATTGTCCCTCCCACTCTTGATGTCACAAAGAATTAAACCCAACACATGTTCTTTAGAATGCAAGGAAATGTTCTAAAAGCGATTGTAGGCTGTTGTCTGTCTGACAATGCTGAGTCTCACATCAGTGCCACAGAGACTATGAAATAGGAAGACCTAAAACAGGAGCTCAATTCCCACTTTGTTATGTTATATATAAGTGTTAAAATCTATGCAGTCTTTTCTCCAAGGAGTTCAAAGTCTAGAAACACATAAAGTAAACAATGAGCCCTCAAAGCAGAAAAGCATCACAACAGCGTTTAGATCCTATTTGCTTGCCTTGCACTTGCTTTGTTACTCTCTCTCTCTCTCTCTTTTCGGCAATATCAGTTGAACATCTAATCAGCTACTATTTTCTCTTCAAAACTCACCTGGGAACTCTTACGAGATGGCTTTTGGCTATGAACCTGGAAAGTCTTTGCATTTGCCTGTTAAAATGATTAGTGCTTAAATGAATGTGATCATCTACTGAATTAAAGCACCACCAAATCCCGCTCTCATTACATGATCTCATGCAGGCCTGGCTTCCAAAACATCCCCGGAGAGTTTTATAAAAATTGTTCATCCCATTGTTTAAAAGCAACCTCTGTTCGAGGGAGGAAATGTGGCTGACATTATCACTTAAAGGGGACTACCAGTGCCAAGTAAAGAGTATACTTCAATCATAATATTTTTTAAAGCTGTTTTGTAACAAACGATGCACTGCTCCTTAAGTTTATTTATTTATTACATTTTTATCCCACCCTTCCTGCAATGAGCCCAGGGCAGCCTATGCTTCACGGTCAGCTATTTTATCCTCCTAACAACTCTTCTATGTGGTGTGTAGATATTACTGTTATACGTTTTAGTCACCAGATGGAGCTAGACTTAGTTGTGTCTGGATAGAATCAGGAATTTCCTGTGTCTGTCCTGTTCTTGTTGGGGACTCTGAGATAATAAAGTTTTTGTCTCGTTTGCTGACTGGCATGTTCTTTAAGTTTTCCATGGCAAGTGTTTAGGATGAGAGATTGTGCCTGTCACTGGATCAGCCGGTGAGCTTCATAGCTGAGGGCACACTTGAACTCAGATATCACCAGTGCTAGTCAAACTGATCCACTGGTTCTTACATGCATTCGTATAATGCAGGCTTGAACCTGGGGAGATTCTGCAGAAGTGCAAAAAGCCACAAAATGACTGTGAGCTTATAGTGATCTCAGTTTCTAGCTGCTGTGGTATTCAAAAATATGCATGAAAACATGTGTGCAGTGCCTGGTGATGTCTCACATCTGCTGCATTAGACTTACAGAGGTGAGGACAGAACTACAGATTATGAGACAAACGTAAGGGTTCCCAACTCTGTGTTTGACTTGCAGTGCTAATATTGTCAGGCAGCAGTAAGGATGTTTAACCCATTTCCCACTAAGGATTCCTGCCCCTGCATTTTCTACCTAGAGGCTGTTTCTAGGTTAGTTTTACCTATAAAGAAGGAAGGCCAAAGAATATATGCAATTTAGGAGATGTGACAGTCCACAAGCAAAAACCTGCAAGCTGAGGTGTTGCTGATGCTAGTACGCAAAGTATTTTAATCTGTAATGAATTCGCAGCAAGCCCATTCAGAGCTCTTTCACTGCTGCAGCAGATCAGATCTATAAACTGCAGTGTAAATGGGCCCTATGCAAACTGTGCAAACTTCAGTTCAACTGAAGGGAGCAAACAAATTTTGGTTTTTCACAATGGTCTTCTCAACAGAATTACTTGAACGCACTACAAATTTATTTGTGATAGATTTTGAGGACAGGTACATTTTCTCAAAGTCTCTATCTATCATGCCCCTCACCTGCAGGTTAATCTTTTATTATATATTCCCCTGGAGCTCCAGTTTAAGATGAAGGGCTTCCTGAGCATTTACACATTTTAAAAATTGATCTTCATGTTTAACTCACATATTAATGGCTTACTTACCAGTTTTAGCTATTTCATCTACTGTGGAAGTTAATGCTGTAATATTCTTCTCCAGAGGTTTAAAAGCTTTATCAAACTTCTCTGTGAGCTCTGTTGTAAATGACTGAAAATGCTGCAACTCCATTTTCCTTATCAAGTGTTATCGGGGATTCTGCAAGAGACATAGATATGTTAGAACTACAAAACTGTCCCTTCTTGTTTGTGTCCAGTACCATTGTTGTTAGCAGATTTTGCAGCTTGTGTGAATTAGACTGGAAAAAAATCACTTCCAGTTTATGGAGTTCAAAGGCATTATTCATGCAGGAACTATTTACAATAAGAGTGGAGTGGAGATGAGGGAGCGAGAAAGAGAGAGCAGACATCTTAGCATGTTGAGAGAGAACAACAAAATGACTGAGCTTTTAAAAGTGGAGTTAACTTAAACAAAGAGGCTTATACACAAGTGATGGCTCTAAACAAGCAGTGCCCTCAAGCACTTTAAACACCTGCATTAACTAGAAGCTTAGGAAAAAGAAATGTATTTTCTTTCCTCCAACAGTTCTAACTTTGAAATAGCTCATTAACTGCCATCTCTTGTTTGATACGCATCCAGGAATCATTTCCCCTAACTCCTACCTTAAAAAACTTGCATCCCTCACCACTTTTTCTAGTTCCAGACTTCCAGACTTTTCTGTCAGCATTGGAGCTCCCAGATCTCATAGCTATTTTGGATCCCAGCATAACCAGACGTACACACATACACACCTGTGACAGTGCCACTAGCCTGAATGGGATTAGTCAGATTCATGGTAGACAAAGCTACCAGTGATTATTAGATTATTAACCACGATAGTTAAATGTTCCTTCTGAATACCAGTTGCTGGGGAAAACAAGTAGCAGAAGGTTATTGTGTATGCGTCTTCCTTGTGGGTTTCCCATAGCTCCCTAGTTGACCATTGTAAGAAACAGGATTCTGGACTAGATAGGTATCCAGAAGAAAGTCTTAGAATGTCAGGAAACTTTCTGCCTTCATTCCTACTTAACCATGGTCCTGGGTTGCACACATAGTGTTGTGCATATTTATATATGGATCAGGATCCAAAGGCCAATTATCAACAATACCAAAAACCAAGTGAAGGATGCCAGAGTGAGAACCAGATTGTGGTCTGAGAATCCTGAGGTGAGGTTTTGGGGTGGAACTCGAGTCTGCAAATTGATTTCACCTCCTCAGATGTAACATTTAGCTCCTAATGAGTGATAAATAACCTCACTGTGCTCTTGGTGGGTTTCTTTTACTGTGCAATTGTACCACAGAGCCATCCTGTTACAGCGCATTCACACAT
This sequence comes from Podarcis gaigeae, assembly GCF_964106915.1. Classification (NCBI taxonomy): domain Eukaryota; kingdom Metazoa; phylum Chordata; class Lepidosauria; order Squamata; family Lacertidae; genus Podarcis; species Podarcis gaigeae. The sequence continues at coordinate 58,454,740 of NC_139683.1, read as the reverse complement.
TCACAGAACAGGTGGTGGAAGACAGAACCTGAAAGTCTTGTGTAGTGATCCACAGAGGAAGGTGTTCTATCAACAGGACTGAACTGGGCTTTGATTATTTTCATTCTATTCCAGATGGTAGGAGAGGAAATTTTGGTTTCTGTAGTTTTTGCAGAAACTTTGTGGGCGGGAATTTATATTTATCTTTTTAAACAGACTTAAAGCTGTGTTCAGTGTAATCTTTCACTTTTACTTTGTGCAGCGATAGTTGCTAAATAATTCATCATAGTTTCATTTGCTTTAACATAGTCCCATCAAACCTGGAAACAAAGCTGAATAGGTTCCTCCCTTTTTATCACCACATAAATTACGCTGTTTCTCCCAGCAGTAGGTTCCTAGACATTTAACAGAGGATTATTTTTTTAAAAAAATTAAAAACGGACAGTTGGCTCCCAAATGCTAGTGCAGGAAATATCACAGTATGTTGAGGTATTTCATTTGGTAAACATCCTTATTAGGAATGGCAGATGAGATCACAAATTTCCCCTGAATGGTCTGATTTCATGAAGCTCGTTGCAATTTGAACACAGAGATTAAAAATCCCAGGGGATCCATAGACCTTTGCTAAGGCTGCATAGAAAGGGGCAGGACACACCCTATGTCCAAAGTCAACAGGCTGTACTTAAGAGTGGGGGAAAGATGAAATCCCCCAAACATGAATAGCAGAACTTGTTGTCAATTAGACCAGTGGTGACTGGTATCTATTGGGATGGACTGGTCAGGCAGAAAACAGGGAAGCCAACAGAGGATGGAGTCAGAGCCAATGAGAGGTAGAACCAATTCAATCTAGGCCACCCCACCCCCCAGTCTTCCTCCTCCCTGCTGTGTTCTACAACAGCAACACTGAGGCTAAGGGGAAGCCACCGAATCGACAGCTTGTAAGTAAGAAGACAGGCAGGTGGAGCTACCTGATGGGAGACTAAAGTCAGTGGGGCAGGGCCCTCTTCTCCCTAATGGACCAGTCTATGCCAAGTTGGAGATATTTAAATATATCTTCTAACTAAAGCTGTTTTTTTTTAAAAAAAGAGCAGTTGCTTAAAGTATATAACAAGACCTCTCATATCTTGCATATCTTGCAGGGAAAGGATTAGACACTTTTCTCTGGCCGCCTGCAGATTCCCTGCAAGTTGGCTGGCTCCTGTGCCACTTTGCTGCAGTGGAAAGGCAATGACTTTGGCTTAAAAGCCTTAGTTGGCTTTTAAAAAACAGGGCTAGTCCAAGACATCTTGCCTGAGGTGGATGAGCAAATCCCCTCTCACAATGTCAACCCAAGGCCAGTTGCGTTATTTTGGCATCTGAGGCAGCAAATCCCGTAAACTCCTCTCCTCTTCCCCGGCAGTGAAAATGTGATGCTAAATAGTTAAAGTAACTGACCATTTACTGACCTGTCATGACACTCAAAATTAGCAGCCTGAGGTGACCCCTCTCTTTGGCGACTGGTAGGGCTGGCTCTGCTAAACAACATGTAGTTGTTGCCTGAGTTTATGCCTCTGAATTTATACCATGTATACAGAAGGAATGCACATTTTAAAATGTGTAATGCCATGGTTAGCGGAAACATTTACTTCAGGGCAGTACAGAAATGGAGGCTAACACTGACAATGAGGATATCAGAAGAGCTCAAAGCCTTGTGAATGTACTTGCCAGCTCGGTTTTTGTACCATGTCAGTCTCCGTCATATCAGTTAACTGAATGCCAATGCCATGCTTGTCTTTCTCGACTTGCTTGCCTTCCTACCAGGCCACCACTGTTGTCACCACTGTCACTAATACTCCTCCGACTGTGAAATAAAACAGTCTTCAAGCAGGTGTCCCAAGGTGGCTACAGTGCAAGCTCTTCTTGTCTCAGGCACCCAGCTGCAGCATGCTTTTAGTTCACAGCTGAAGGAGGAAGAGGAGAAGGTGGCAGCAGCAGTTGTGATGGAACAGAGAGCCAACGGGGGAGAGTAAGAAGTAGGGCTGTGCATTTGCTCTGGACAAATCCCAAATTGGGCTGATCAGGGCAGCCCTGGATCAGGTCAGGTCCACCTGTGGTGATCCAGGGCTGTCATAAGGGGAGGCAGTTGGGGGGCAAGGAGCAGGGAGTAAGAAAGAGATGCAGTTTAAAACCCTAACTGAACATGAGGACTAGGCAGGTCTCCCATTTGAGGTTGGGGATTAGGTTGGGTCCAAATTGTCCAGGTCAGATTAGGGGCAGATTAGGAAAAACCAAATTGGAGGTGCCTTGCGCACAGTCCTATTAAAACAGCACCGTGTTCAATTTACTGGCATGCTAGTAAGAGCGGTCATAGCCTGTGTGCTGCACTATGAGAGTCTGTTTCATATTACACCTCTCTCGGGCCTAAGAGTGCAGTCTTGAGCCCATGTTCATATTTGTAAATCTGGAGGATTTGAAAGTATATATGAGGCATGTTCAAATGATGGAGTTCTTTCTATAACTGGACTAAAATGTCTAAGAAAAGCATTTTCTGGGTGGGGGTGGAAATTTTCTTGGTGTCTGTTGTAGAATTGGTGCTCCTCAAGAGGAAGAAGAAGAGGAGGAGGAGGAGGAGGAGGAGGAGGAGGAGGAATTTGGATTTGATATCCCGCTTTATCACTACCCGAAGGAGTCTCAAAGTGTCTAACATTCTCCTTTCCCTTCCTCCCCCACAACAAATACTCTGTGAGGTGAGTGGGGCTGAGAGACTTCAGAGAAGTGTGACTGGCCCAAGGTCACCCAGCAGCTGCATGTGAAGGAGCAGGGAATCGAACCTGGTTCACCAGATCCACCACCAGATCCACCGGTTCACCGGTCCACCACTCTTAACCACTACATCACACTGCAAGTTATTTCCCCCCCACACTTTTTGCAGCATCCACACAACATTAAGGTAAAGATACCCCTGCCCGTACGGGCCAGTTGTGTCCGACTATAGGGTTGTGCGCCCATCTCACTTAAGAGGCCAGGGGCCAGCGCTGTCCGAGGACACTTCCGGGTCACGTGGCCAGCGTGACGAAGCTGCTCCACACAACATTATTGGCATCTAAATGCTAGCCCATATTTTCTTCTCATTTAATCACAGTTTACCATTAGGGGAAGGTGGCTTGAAAAAGTAATGCACACCTGTTGCCAATGCCTGGTTTGCAGTATCTCAACAACCCATTGCAAATTAACCCCCTCCCCCTCTGGAAGTACCCCCAAAGTCTTATTGAAATTAATGGAATAATCTAACCCTATACCCACTTTTCTATGGAAAGTAAGCCCTATGGAACTCAGTGGGTTTTCCTTCTGAGTAGATATGTAGAGAGTTGCACTGTTAATCCCATTGCTTTCCACTGAACTTAGTTGTGTGACTAACTTTAGATGAATTGGAGCCAACATATGTTTCTCACAGAGAAAGTTTAAGAGTCATACAGCAAGACACATAGGCTAAAAACTCTAGACCGAATCAATCTTTTTAAAAAACACACAATTTCCTCCCCTATGTAATGCAGAGATTTTAATCTCCTTTTCCTTAAGTAATGCAGAAGTTTTCCTACAAATATCGTTGATTTTTTTCTCACCAACATATGGGGTCCCAAAGTACATCTTTTAAAATAATGCCTAATGGGTCTCTAGATAAGTATCAACTTTTACCGGCTGTGGAAAGCTTTATGTAATTTTCTTAAAGATTACTGCGTCTACGGATAGGCTGTCTGAGGAAGTGGAAAAGTCACCAAAGTCTGTTGTACATCCTGATGCAATGCAAGCTACCACACACCTCTTCCCTTTTTTATTTGGAGGCTTAACTGGAGGTGTCAGAAATGCTGCAGGTTTGCTTATGGCTTGTGTAAATTGGCCTCCAAGTTGCTGATGTGACTTGACTTGACCTGGCAACAAGGATACTGAAGGGGAAGTGAAGACGGGGGCGAGGAAATGCCTCTCTCCTCAGCAAAGTCTTCTTTCTTCAAAAGGATACCAGACAGATATTTTTTTTAATGAAAGGTAAAACTAGACAGTCAGATTAATTCAGAAAGAAAGGGTTGGGTTTTTTTGTGTTTTTGTTTTTAAAAAAGCAAGTTGTCATCATTCTGGGACATATTTTTCTATTACATATTATAATTGCATCTCATTAATACACATCCTGTTGTCGTGAACATGCCAGATGCCAGGCATATGGACGATAGGTTGCGTTTCTTCCAGAATACTTTTATTTAGAAATTGTTGTTATCCAATGAGAAAAACATGAGTCTGCTTCTGAGAAATCTTGATAAGTCGTAAGAATTAATGAGCACTATGGTTTGAGGGCTCTTGACCTCCTTTTCTCCTTTTCCTAATCTTTTTAAAGTACTTTTGCCATCCCATTTTCTGACTTTTCTCTGCATTTGTAGGGATTAGAAACATACACTAAACCACTAAAAGCTTTGCTGGTCAAGACTGTACAAGGGCAAAGCTAGCTATGATAGCACCAGACTCAGAAAAAAGGGGTGTGAGAAGTTGGGTGTGCTCAGTTTACCCTCTCAATACATACCTAACCTCAGCAGTGTGTCATCCTAAGGTCACTTTTCTTCTTGGCTAAGATCTAGTTCACTTAGGGAGGATCATTTCTAGAAAAAGATCCACTGGGATTAAGGTTGATGAAGAAGAAGGTTTGGATTTGATATCCCGCCTTTCACTCCCTTTTAAGGAGTCTCAAAGCGGCCTACATTCTCCTTTCCCTTCCTCCCCCACAACAAACACTCTGTGAGGTGAGTGGGGCTGAGAGACTTCAAAGAAGTGTGACTGGCCCAAGGTCACCCAGCAGCTGCATGTGGAGGAGCGGAGACGCGAACCCGGTTCCCCAGATTACAAGACTACCGCTCTTAACCACTACACCACATTATTGGGAGAGGTACTCCAACCGATGCAGGGTTTTATAGGTCAATACCAGCACTCTGGACTTGGAAATATATAGGCAGCCAGCACTTCAGTGCTAGGCAGGATCAGTGTTATATGATCAGCTCACCTGTCAGTGATTAGGCAGCTGCAGTTTCCATTCTGCACTAGCTGCAGTTTCCAAACAGGCAGCCCTACATAAAGGACATGCAGTAATGCAATCATGAGGATACTAGACCATAGATTACTACAAACCAGGCTATCTTTGCCCATATAGGGTCATAGTTGGGCCACCAGCCAGGCACTCCACACCACCAAGACTGCATGAACCTCAAGTGACAGCAGCTGATCCAGGATGACCCCCCAAACACTCTGGACCTGTTCTTCCAGAGGAAGTGTTACCCCATTTAGAGTAGGCTGCAAAGCCTGACAGGAGAGCTACCCACTAGCAGCATCTTAGTCTTGGTTTCTTCACCCTCATGTAGTCCATTATCACGACCAGGTCCCAATTCAGCCCATCCACTACTTCACTTGCAGGAGATGAAACAGAGCAACAGAACTGTGTGAATTGAAGTGTAGGATGCCAGGCCCATGAGATGGTTGCAAATGCTAATTCCGTTTTAAGGCAAACCTGTCCTTTTTTCGAAAGGTAAAAGGATGGGTCCCCTATCTCTCTTTTTTTAAAAAAAATATTTTTATTAGTTTTTTTAATATAACATTTTCAACAATTATTAAACATACTTTTATAGCTTATACAGTTTTTTTTACTTCCATCAATCACATCTGAAAATTTTCCAATCTTTTCACTTAATATACATTTCTTACTTTCACTATTACATTTAAATCTCATAACTCTTCTTTGTCTCTCTTCTTTCACTTCTTTGCAATATTTCATATATTTCATATATTTACAGTTGCTCTTCAGATAGTTCGTATATTTCTTCCAGTCTTTTGGTAAATCTCTGGTTTCGAATCCTTCCTGTCATTTTATCCAGTTCTGCATAGTCTGTTAATTTTGTCTGCCATTCTTCTTTCGGCGGGATGGGTCCCCTCTCAGTCAGAATCAGCAGCTGCAACCCTCTCAGGCACTCCATGTTGTTGTTGTTTTTAAGAGAACACACAAACATTTCCACACTGATTTATTTAAATGTATAAAGACTTAGCTTTTAAACACTGCAATTAACAGCTGTCAGGCACCTGGTAGGCATATTCCTCACCTGGCCATGCTTACAGGAAAGTCCAGCCTAAGGTGACATAGTGCTTTCAGAATGCATTATAGTCACCAGGGAAGGATGCAGGATACAGACCACAAGTAAGTTAAGAAAGATAACTGATGGAACCCCCTCAGTCACCTTAGCACAAGAAAGCCCCTGAAATCCACCCATGAGTTTGTCACTGAAAATTTCCCTTCCCTTTGATAATCTCTCTCTCTCTCTCTCTCACACACACACACACGGACTGCAATACAATATAGCAAAGGGAAAAATATATATAATATGTGAACGTAGTGCAATCTAAAGTGACATTGCTTCATACATTGGACTTAACTTGCAACACACTTGCCAAAAAAAAAAGGTTGGCAGTCACTGTAGGATAACCACAGGAAAATGACTGAACCTGCTTTGGAGTTTGCTCCTCGTGACAAAGAGCTATAAAATTGCAGATTGTTAAAACAACATCATTCTGAGTAGAACAGAGAAGCCAGGTAGCAATCATCTTGTGAAAGAGTAGTAGAATGAAGATAAATAGAGAAGAAAGACTGCCGCATTGTGATGTGATGCATTCTTTGATTTATCCCCCCCCCCCTTCTGCAAATGCAGAGTTCTAAATCAATTATAATGATTTGTGGGTTGTTGTTGTTTTTAAAAAAATCCAAAATAAAAGCATTGACTCCATTTTAACCACCTGCACCATGGATCTCTGCCCAACTAATTTCCTTTCTGAAATATCAGCATTTACTGCTTGTTCTTCTCAGCATGGTTAAGCTGTTGTTACAAAGGCAACATTTCCATGGCAGCAAAGAAAATGGCAATGCTCCTGGGACAGAAAAGGAGAGCGAAGGGTCTTCTTTAGCCAGATGCATTTGAAAGTGACTGGCCAATATCCATCTAATATAATATTATAGGGGTGTGCAACTGCTCTGTGCTGGAGCCAGATAATGAGGAATATCAGGTTGTTTTACACTTCCCCAAGTCCAACCATGATGTCAACAAAGCATCCTAAGTCGCATCAGGTCTCCCACCAAGGCTCATGTCACTCTATTTTTCCATGCAATATATAACAGAGAATATATTTCTGCACAATATGAAGGTGAAGGGACCTCTGACCATTAGGTCCAGTCGTGGCAGACTCTGGGGTTGCAGCGCTCATCTCGCTTTATTGGCTGAGGGAGCCTGTGTACAGCTTCCTTGTCATGTGGCCAGCATGACTAGGCCGCTTCTGGCGAACCAGAGCAGTGCACGGAAACACCGTTTACCTTCCCACCGGAGTGGTACCTATTTATCTACTTGCACTTTGACGTGCTTTCGAACTGCTAGGTGGGCAGGAGCAGGGACTGAGCAACGGGAGCTCACCCCATCATGGGGATTGAACCACCGACCTTCTGATCGGCAAGTCCTAGGCTCTGTGGTTTAACCCTCTGCACAATATACCTCTATGTTTTTCTATGTCCCCATGCTTGTCTCCTCTAGCCCCATGGACTATGGAAGAAGTGAGGGTTGCTAAATGCTGCCTGCAGAGCACTAAAGAGCTCTGTAGAGCAGCAGAGAGTTTTTAACAAGATAAAAGCTTCATTTACTCCTTTTTTGAAAAAAAATTACTCACTGCTCTGCTTGGGGAAGAAGAAGGAACACAACCCTTAGAGCTCCAGACTCCACAGGCAGCATTCAAAAGAGGCTTATCTTGCAACACCAATTGCCAGATGCTGCCTCCCAACACAAGCAAGTCCTGGAAGAGCTAAGCCAGCTGAGTGAAGCTGCTGAAGTGTTGCTTTTTTAATGAAAAAACAAGCCAGAATATACCCCACTTGACCACCTCTTAATTATTAAATTAAAAAGCAAGAGACATCACTACCAAATTAAAATGATGTGGATTTTGGAATTTTAGTTGGCCAAATAAAGTTACTGCCCTAATATGGATTATGGGGTGGGGGATCTATTCCCTTTTAGTTCCCCCACAAAAGCCTCTGCACCTACAATTTGGCTGGCTAAATGCACCCTGGAGAAGTTCCTATGCCTACAAATTTCATCTGCTTCTGCCAAACAGTTATAGCTGTTTTAGATCCCCTATAGGAGTGAATGTGGAAAAGAGAACTTTGTTTGTCCTGACCTTAGCATGACGGAGTACACAAACAACCATGAAACTGGCATTCTCAAAATGAGTCCTATTTTGTGTATTCCACTGAAAAGGGGTTACACTCCAAGACCAATACTCCAGTGCCTTTCCAGAGCCCACTTTTGTTGAGCTGCACCAATGAAATCACTGCCCCGTTGACTTCAGTAGCTAGGGCAACCAATTCAAAAGGAATGTGTGCCTGGATCTGCTTTCTTTCTTCATGCAAATCCTTGTGGGTGATAGAGCTCCGTATGAACTTTAGACCCCTATGACTTATTTCTGGCATAGGATGCAGAGTGCAGGAGCATCAGATTATATAACTGAGATATGTTAAAAACTTCCATCTGGTTGGAAAACCTGGGGATTTCACAAAATTGGGGCATTTTGTCAGGGATTGAATGGTTTCATAATTTAGGAAGGATAAGGGGTGACTGTTTAAATTGGAATGCTCTTCCTCCAGAGTTGGAAATGAAGCATGAAGCTGTATGACTCATGAAAATGATTCAAGAGTTTTTGTCCAATAGTGCAAGAAAGGCTTCCAGGTGACTGAATATATTTCAAGTGTGAGAACAGCCTGAGTCACTCATCGATCCCCAATCCCAACCACATATTGTAATGGGTAAAGGATGTATAGGATAGATAGATAGATAGATGGATAGATAGATGATAGATAGATAGATAGATAGATGATAGATAGATGATAGATAGATAGATAGATAGATAGATAGATAGATAGATAGATGATAGATAGATAGATAGATAGATAGATAGATAGATAGATAGATGATAGATAGAGGTAGATAGATAGATAGATAGATAGATAGATAGATAGATAGATAGATAGATAGATGATAGATAGATAGATGATAGATAGATGATAGATATAGATAGATAGATAGATGATAGATAGATAGATAGATAGATAGATAGATAGATAGATAGATGATAGATAGATGATTGATAGATAGATAGATAGATAGATAGATAGATAGATAGATAGATGATAGATAGATAGATATAGATAGATAGATGATAGATAGATATAGATAGATAGATGATAGATAGATAGATAGATAGATAGATAGATAGATAGATAGATAGATAGATGATAGATAGATAGATGATAGATGATAGATAGATAGATAGATAGATAGATAGATAGATAGATAGATAGATAGAAGGATAGATAGAAGGATAGATAGGTAGATAGATAGATAGATTAGATAGATAGATAGATAGATAGATAGATAGATAGATAGATAGATAGATAGATAGATAGATAGATAGATAGATGATAGATAGATGGATAGATAGATATAGACAGATAGATAGATAACATATATTAGCATCAAAGAAAAACACTGTAGTGTCCTCCATTCCTATGATGTGAAAATTCAGTTTCTGCTGAATTTATTGATGCTGATGCACATCATTATTTGATTATGTCTGACTAATGGGTCTACACTAAGTATGACTTAGCTGAATATCACCCAACCTTTTTTCTTTTTTAAAAAACTTTCCAGCCTTGCCAAATGTGCTTGTCCTCCTTGCAAGCTGATTGACTTGTACCCTGCATATTATTCATTCTCTTTCCGCTTTGTTCTGCCTAATTATGGAGCTGCCAATCTCAAAACATGCAAAAGAGGTAAATTTGAAAACATTCTCCGTTTTTATATTATACTATTGTGAGAATTGTTATTTTTCTCTCTCTCTCCTGTGTGAGAGAGAGAGACAGAGGCAGCTCCAAATTAACTTTTTGCAGACAGAAAAAAATGGGTGGCTCTTTAGTTGGAAAGAAAAGAAGTGACAGGTATATAATTATTTGAGCATTCCTACTTTTGTTACTTTCCCCACCCTCCTGCCAGTCTTTTTACCCTCCCCAGCCTTATTTTAACAAAGTTCAGGACCCTTTTTACATGAGAACAGGCTGAGTAGCATTAACAGAGCTTTAGTGACATTTCTTGGCGAACAGTTTCTACAAGGTAATGCAGATCCTATTCACGTGTAACCTTTAAGGACCACCTCCATATGATTTGTACGCAGAACACAGGAAGTCACACTATTGCCCCATCTAGTTCAGTTCTTTCAGCACTGACAGGCAATGGCTCTCAAGGGTTCCAGGCAGGAGTCTTGCCCCAGCAAACCTGGTAATGCCAGGAACTGAACCTGGAAGCACACACTTTGCCACTGCACTACAGTCCTTCCGCCTATGCTGCTTTGGTAGCGTATGTACACAAGTAGCATGTGGGTAGGTAAGATGATAGACATAGAGAAAGGGAAAATGTGGGATAGAATTGACCATATCATCTCTGCCACATGGAGACTCCCTATTCCCCTCAGAGCTACCATTTCCACAGTGATTTGACAATAAATCTCTCTTTCCAGAGAACTATGGGAATTGTAGCTCTGTGAGGGGGATAGATGTCTCCTAGCAGCTTGCAGCATGCTTACCAAACTACATTACCCAGGAGTCTTTGGGGGGAAGCCATGACTGTTTACAATGGTGTCATACTGCTTTAAATGTATAGTGCAGATGGGAGCTCGGTCTTAGTCTGGTCATTGCCTGGATCAGAGTACTCTTTGGAGCCCTTTGTAAATTGCTTTTAGCAGGTGGGATATAACAAAATACAGTGGTGCCTCGGGTTACATATGCTTCAGGTTACATATGCTTCAGGTTACAGACTCTGCTAACCCAGATATAGTACCTCAGGTTAAGAACTTTGCTTCAGGATGAGAACAGAAATCGTGCTCTGGTGACGCGGTGGCAGCAGGAGGTCTCATTTGTTAAAGTGGAGCTTCAGGTTAAGAACAGTTTCAGGTTAAGAACGGACCTCCAGAACGAATTAAGTACTTAACCCGAGGTACCACTGTATAGAAATGTCCTTAAATCATAGGCTCCACTGAAGTCAGGGGAAGTTCTGCTGTCACCTAATTAAGCCATCTACTTTCTGGTTGCTTAGGATTGTGTTGCCTTTTGCCTACTCTGGATACAAATACAATGAACTCAGCTGCTCTGGACTCTCCTTTGAGCTGCTTTTTTAAAAAAAATGCTGAACATATCATTGGCTGTGCTGCTAAGGTTGCAGTCCTTTGAATACTTATTTGAGAGTAAGTCTCATTTCAGTCAGTGGGAGTTACTGTTGAGAATACAGGCATAGGTCTGTGTGTGCCTCACATGTGTGTGTGCAAACAAGGAGAAATGCATTCTTCTGCAGAGGCTGTGAGGCATGACTATTAATCTGCATTTTGTTTTGGGGGTTTTTTGATACATGCTTGACAATAGCTCGTATTGACTTTGTAAGGAAATTAATTGTTCTAAATCAATAAAATCCCAGATTAAATTGCATTCAGACTATCAACTAAGGGCTTAAGTTTGATAACTTGGAATTCATACAACAGCCTAGCATGAATTATGCAAAAGGCAGAATTTGTAACAGAGAAGGTTACTTTGGCAATTAAAAACATTGCATAGAATTAGTTTGTCCATTACTACAGTGCTTTTACAGTAAGCTATGTTATCTTTCCCGTAGGTAGAATCAGGTCATTCAAAGGATCTCATGGAATTTAATGTCAACCTTCTCAATTAAAGGAAAAGGAAAAGGGACCCCTGACCATTAGGTCAGGTCGTGACCGACTCTGGGATTGCAGCGCTCATCTCGCTTTATTGGCTGAGGGAGCCAGCGTACAGCTTCCGGGTCATGTGGCCAGCATGACTAAGCCGCTTTTGGCGAACCAGAGCAGCACACGGAAATACCGTTTACCTTCCCACCGAAGCGGTACCTATTTATCTACTTGCACTTTGACATGCTTTCAAACTGCTAGGTTGGCAGGAGCAGGGACTGAGCAACAGGAGCTCACCCCGTCATGGGAATTCGAACCGCCAACCTTCTGATCGGCCAGTCCTAGGCTCTGTGGTTTAACCCACAGTGCCACCCGCGCCCCATAACCTTCTCAATTACTCTACTTTTATTTCAAAAGGTGTTCCTTAGACCATGAGGAAAGACTTTAAAATATGGAAGCTGTATGGTGCAGAAAACAAGTAGAACCCAGGAGAGTCTTGAGGTAGTTACAAAGCAGGATTTTACCCAAGAAGGGTCTAACATATAGGTCACAGGCTTCATGGAGCTCTGAGTGATTTGAGTATGGCTCACGTTGCTTTGTTAAAATCCAAAGAATGGCTCATATTTGAGAGATTCTGAACTTGGCTGGATGTTGAAGAGCAGCCTCCCCTAACCAGACGATCATGGATTATGGGAATAGCAATGCAAAACATCTGAAGGGCACCAAGGCTGTTGTAGAACATAAGCAGCCTGTCCATCAAATGCCATTTGACACTTGTCTGTTTCAAAATTACATCAGCTACATTAGAGCTATTTTTCTAGAAAAAGAGGTGCCAGAATTGAGTTCCTGTGTTCCCCCTGGGGGGGGGGGAGCCCTGAGCTACATACTACACAATGTACCGATCTGCCAACGTTTTCCTGTGGATGGTAGATCTTTTTTGACCAGAGTCTTGGTGTCAATGAAAATGCCTCTATAGCTAAAAAGTGAATTGTTGCTTTAGGCTGCAGTACAAAAGCGGTTGGAGTGGGAGCTGGACTGTTGCTGGCAGGGCAGAAATGAGGGTGAAGAATTATTGTGCTCTTCTGTTTTCTGTCCTCCTCCCTCTGTCTTCCTCATCCTCCCTAATTTCAGAGGGAAACTTCTTGCAGCCCTACAACTGCAGAACCTGGGACTTAAAAACATAAACATGATCCAGAGCTTCTTACAGGAAAATGTTGCTTTGGGATGTCAGTGTTTGTCTCATAGCAATTCTTGGTCCCCTCAATTGTGTCTAAAATGAGGGATTCCAGGGCAGGAGATGGTTGTGGTCACCAGTGTGTCTCTGTAGAAGCCTGCTCACTCCTCAAGCCTACCATTTGTTTACATTATCACTTATATCAGGATGACAGAGAGGTGGGACTCAATATCCCCTCCTCTCACTGATATTTTAGCTTAGTTCAATCTGTGATTTGCCCTTTTAACATGAAAACAAACCAGTGCTTGAAAGGAGTTCAGGTCTTATTATCGTCCCAGGAAAATGACTTTATGTAAAGAAGTCTTTAGTTTCAATTCTCCCCCTTCCTCAATCTGTTCCCTGATGCAAATCTTGTGGCAAGAGACACTTTTTGTTCCTGCATTTTAGGTGTGTGTGCTGGCACCTCTTTCAAGCTCTCTGCAATTCAGTCATACCATACTGGTGCTTGCATGCGATGCAGAGTGGCAAATGTTGCAACAACAACTGTGCCATGGACATGGAACTGTCATCACCTTTCTCATAAGTAAAACTTTACAAGCCCAGGCAGGGCAGAACTGTGGCAGTTTACCAAAGCCTAGCTTCAGTTATGAGGTTCTCCTTTTCTCTTTGTATGGACAGGCGGAGTCCCCCCAACCCCAGGTGACCCCCGATGACTCAAGACAATGTGCTCTGGGATTAAAATTGGCCACAACTTTATTAAGGTTGAGATGTAGGGAGACCTTGGCTCAGGCATTGGGCGTTTATCCTTCCCAGTCCCCAGCCAGGGATCTGGGGGACATCAGGGTTATCCAGAATGTGTGGGGATTGGGCTGGCTCTGGAGAACATATGCTCAAGCAGAGAGCCCGCCCCCCGTTTCACCACCGTTGGAGGGGAGAACAATGACAACCTCTCGGCATATGGCCAATGCCTCCCCTCATCACCTTTCTCATAAGTAAAACTTTATAAGCCCAGGCAGGGCAGAACTGTGACAGTTTACCAAAGCCTAGCTTCAGTTATGAGGTTCTCCTTTTCTCTTTCCAAGGGGGTTTCTGTTTTAATACTTTCTTCTGTATCTGATAGCTTATAGGTCTTGTAGCACAGAGACAACAGTGACTGATGAGGTGCAACTTCACGTTGCGATGATTCATAATTCATTCTATCCTTGCAATAACATTTGAATGCAAAGCAGAGCTCGGCAGCCCATGGCCCAAACCTCTGTGTGTCCCCCATTCTCACAAAAGCATCCTGCACCTGGCATTGCAACCTGGGACACAGCACCCCAGTTTTTGCTGGAGAGTATGCTCCGTTTTGACCGTCTCTGGTGCCCCAAAGAAAATTCTAGAATTATTTGTGAGAGCAAAGGAAACCTTCCTAATTCCACAGATGAGATGCCCTGAATAAAAATAAAATCTTCTTCAATACTGAGCTCCTTCTGGTAATTGATTTTGCTAATATAGCAGTGATACTGTAACATCATGTACCAGTGTGGTTTCATACCACATGGCGAACAGGGTAATAACTTTGCAGTGACACAACAGCCATCGCAGACCCCCCTAAGCATTCAGTTATGACCACCATGGAACACTCTGCCATATATTATAATGTGGGTTTTAGCTGATCAAGTCCACATTATGTGGATTTCCTTGGCCCATGGACCTTACTACTACATTTTTGACCCTAAAGCAATCGCTCCCTGCACCCCCACAAAATGGGAGAAGCCCCAACTCTTGATTATGTGAAATATCAAAAAACCTTCAATGGCAGGATCCTAAAAATGCCTCCAGAATTAATAAAAGGCTGTTTTTTTAAATTGCCATTTGAGTTTCCTATATATTTTTAGTCTATTTTTTAGTTAGAGTAGTTGAGGGATAGACAGCTTAATGAGGAGTCTCATTAAAGTCTGCAGGGGAGATCTCTGCTGATTGAGTATATGTAAAGAAAAAGGCACGTTGCTATAATCCTTTGCACATTTATGTGGGAGTATGTGCCATTCAGCTCAGATTTACCATGCTTCCGACATACAGCACAATCCTACGCTTGTTTACTAAGTTAAGGCCCACACAGTTCAATAGGGCTTCCTCCCAGGACTGTGCATAGCATTGCAGCCTAAACATGCAAACTAGGATCAGGCTGTACATTTGAGACAGCTTGTACCACTATTCTCATTTTCTGATATGTTCAATAGCATGGTGGGCTGTTAGCACTGCGGAGCTGCTGTTTGCCAAATCCCATCATTTCTCATCAGATAAGCCTGCAAATTAGTAAAAACTGACTGTTCGCTGACACCGTCTGAAGTCTTGCTTTTATCTTGGAAATGCAGATATTGCTGCCCTGAAGGCAACTCACCTTCCGCCAAATGGGGTTGAGCAGATCATGGCGGCTGCTCAATAACCAATCCCTTTTGCTACCGGTGTCTATCTGTTATCAGAAAGGAGGAAGTGAATGCTGGAAAGCATTTACTGTGCCTTAATGGCAATTGTTATTTATGAGACTGTCACTACTCTGCCAGCGCAGATTACATTGTGACAACAATAAGAAGTGAGCAGAACTCTGCAATGGATGTTTTCCAAAAAGGAAAAACAAAACCCGTGCAACATGCACTCTATAAACTCTTTGGATTTCTCACTCACTTTAAACCAACTGGAAACCACCAGCTGTCAGTTCCTATAAAGCTGCTTGCTACATCTCAGTGCAAACAGTGTTGAATTTACTGCCACAGCATGCAGGTAAAGCAGCATTCCGAAGCTGACAAGTGTTCCCCAGCTCCCCAAGCTTAACCCACTTGCATTTGCCCTGAAAAACACATTCCTAATCAAAAACAGAGGGGGAAAGGCTTTGGGCCATCTTTTCTGGTTGTGTTTTCTCCCTCTCTCCATAGATGTCCAAAGATGGATGGTGTTTACAGTCTCATTGCCATCCCCTAAGGCCATGCTGGGAAATCTTTTTCAAGCTGAGGGCCATATTCTTCAATGGAGCACCTTCTGGACCACCACTGGCTACATGCCAGTGATGAAGCTAAAGCATCAGAGCAGCAGATGTGACTCTCACCTTTATACAGCAGGCTATATTCCAAAAGTCACGTGTTGTGTGTGTGTGTGTGTGTGTGTTTGTGTGTATACACACATATATGTATATATATCCACACACACAAAGCAGACCCTCCAAGTGTCCCTATTTTCCAACGACAATACCAGATTTACAGAAGCCAGCACAGTTTCTGATTTGATCCCAGAATGTCCCGCTTTTCCTTAGGACATCCCTATTTTCAATGCAGAAATGCTGGAGGGTATGGACTTATGCAACCCCTGAGTCAAGGAGATAAGTAGCTATACAACCTTTAGAAGATATCTGTATGGGGAAGGTTTTTTTTATAATTTTCAATGTTTTGTCATGTTTTTATATATGCTGGAAGCTGACCAGAGTGGCTGGGACAACCCAGTCAGATGGGTGGGGTATAAATAATAAAATAATTACCATCATCATCATTGACTAGAACGTCCCTATTTTCATTGGAGAAATGTTAGAGGGTATGAAAAAGGCATAGAGCAGGGCCAGAAAGGAGGACGACCTGGTGGAATGCAGCTAAGGGAGAGTCCAGAGAGGTCTGGATGGCTGCATTTGGCCACAAGGCCTAATGTTCCCCAGCCCTTCCCTAAGATAACAGGGGTTCTCTGAGTCACCTTGCTCACAATGCCTCCCTCTGAAGAAGGACCCTTGCCCAGATCAAGTCACTAGTGGTCTTCTAGAGAGCCACCCTTTATGGCAAACGTGTTCTCTGGATCACCTTGTCCACAATGCCTTGTTCTGAAGGACTTTTCCTCAGATTGAGGCATAGGCAGCATTCCAGAGAGATCTTTGGTAGCATCACCACCACATTGCTGCAAGGGCGAAGTGGTGGCAGTGGAGACCTTACCACAACAGACATTGGCGGGGGGGCAGTTGGACCGTCATGCCAGTCTACCACCTGCTAGCCCTTGTTATATATCCAGCAGTTGCACAACATATTGAGGATTCCCACACCCCCGGCATTTTCAGAGTTTGTTTGATTATATTTCCAGCAGAAACTTGGCATATAATTTTCACATTTCTCTGAAGTTCAGTGGAATTCACAACCACGGCTGTTTCCTACGTCATGTTCTACTTTTTGATACCTGCTAATTTGCGCAACTTAAAAGATGACAAATTTCCTTTGTGGTACATTACTCATTAGAGCACTGACAGATCCTGCCATCATTAACAAAAGGTTTAATTTAAAGCAATATAAACAGCATTGTACAGCAGAAGTGGAAGAAGTGGCAATTAAAATGCATCTGCTATGATGGAATGAACTTTAACAAAGATCCTAATGATCATATTAGAAGTCATGCATGAAGTTCTATTTTTGATGAATGGCATAATCATAAAAAAGAAAAAAAGGAAAAAACCCTCCACTTTAACATAAATATGAACCGTGGCATTTGTGAACCTGATAGAATCGTGACACTGCAGACATTTTGCCATAATGAGAAGGGAGAAAAAGAGAGGGGAAATATTCTCTCGCTGCCTATGCATCATTTGAATCAATTTAGCTTAAATTTGCTTGCTTTCTTCCATAGAAGGTCACTCTGTTGTAAAGTGATTTTTGTAATTGTTGTCATTCTATATCACTTATGTCACATTTAGGCTAGATTAATTTTGAGAATATCATTCTAATAGATGATTAGCTAGCTGCTTTGTTCAATGCTGTAGACACACACACACACAGAGAGAGAGAGAGAGAGAGAGAGAGAGAGAGAGAGAGAGAGAAGCCAAAATACTATCTATTGTAAAACAGACAAATTAAGGCGAAGCTCTGAGGTGGGTTTGTTTCACAGCAAACAACAATATGCTGGTTCAGGGATCAAAGTCCAGAAAAAACTCTCTCTCTCTCTCTCTCTCTCTCTCACACACACACACACACACACACACACACACACACTTTCTCTTTCTTTATCTTTAGCCATAACACAGTATGGGACAAAGGTCTGCACTACCTTCCTCTTCTTCCTTATGGTGAACTCCAAGCAATGCATGTGAAAAGTACTACCTTCCAGGAGCTCCTCCCAAGTGCTGGTGAAGAATCCATGACCAGTGGGATTGCCTCACCTTGGGGTGACCAGGGCCCCTAGCTCCAGTCTGGGGGAAGCCTCCAAGCCCTGCTTGGTCTCCAAAGAGTGGCACCAGCACCTTTCTCTGCCAACAACCCTAGTCTTTTGCACAATGGGAGCAGCCAACTTACTGCCAAGAAAGCCTGAGGACACATGGGCTGTAACTGTTTCTGACAAAGACCCACCAAGCGTGCCCTCACCACATGTGTTTGGGAGTAAATAGGAGTCTGCCCAGGGAGGGATGTGGGCTGGAAGGGATGTGTCTCTGTTGGCACCAATGAGCATCCTTGGAATGCCCCACCAAGTTGGAATGCTCACACTCCAGCAGCTGTACTATCGAGGCAGGAGATGAGGAGGCAGAATGTAGAGGTGATGCTGGGCAGGTAATGAGGCAGCGTGCCTGTAGTGCAGAGGGTAGCCTTTGCCGGGATCTCACTAGCCTCTTTTATTCTCCTCCCCAGGACCCCTGGCCTGCCTTCCCTGTGGCTGTGGGGAGGCGTAAAATGGTCCCTCCAAAGCTCACCTGCTCACTTTACTTGAAGAGTGTGGAAGGGATGCCTCCCACCATGTGTGTGTGTGTGTTTATTAAAACATTTCCTTGGGTTGTGATAGAACATACAGAGTTTCTGCTTTCAAGTCATAGAGTCATTTGAACAAATCACTCATACTGAGAGTGAGACATTCCTGTTACAGGCAATACTTTGAGGGGTATGGTGGGCCCACAAAGGGATTTCCTTCAAAGCAAGCAAGTAATTTTGCCACACACACACACACACACACACACACACACACCAACCTACCACCCTGGGGCACGTGCCTCCTTTTGCCTAATCGTAGAGCCGGCGCCGTCTCACATTTCCACAACCTTGAGACCAATGAATGTGAGTATGTCCATTAGTCATTCAGCTAGAATTTAATTGCGAAACTTCTTGGGTTGTAGAGATTGCACCCATTTCCCCCCTTTTGGGAAATGGGGCTCAACAATGTTAGAATGCTGCCACCTTCTGCCTGTCTCTCTGTCCGGCTCACAGACAGTAGCAGCTGGCTCTGCCTACATCCCAGAGACTTGTAAGCTGATTTATACTGATCCTAAACTGCCGTTCTGCAATATATAACATGACAAGTGAAACACAAAGCCTGCCAAAAATTCTTGATAGGCTCGGCTCTCATGCAGCAGCACTTGAAAAGACCATTACAACTGCCATCTAACTACAGTTTGCTCAATATTTTTGACAGTGAATTATCTGAACAGCAGTTTATCTCGGTGCTCACTGGTGTTAAAGCAGTGGTGTTAGAGCAATTTAAGGATTCAGAAGATGAAGATTTTGCAGGGAGGTGGGAGAGAAGCCTAAATACATAAAGCTGGTGTCAGTTTCAGTTTTGAATTGATTTGTACTATCTCGTCTCCAAACTCCACAATGGAGCCGAGAAGCAATTTGCTACCTGCTTAGGTTTTCTCCCTTATGTAGATCACGAAAGAGCTCAATGAATTCTAGCTCCTGCCATTGCCTGCAGCCCTGGGTGAATGTAATAAGTACATTCCAGCAGGGATAGACTAAGAACAGCGCTAATTATGCTACAGATTAGGGGTCCAGCCACACAAGAGGTCCTTGATGCACCCAATGTTATGTCAGACCATCAAGCAGAATTTATTTTCACAGTTGCAAAGTATTCTAAAGCGTATATATATATATAAACGCAACATTTGCAGAAGACTAACGTTGCCTTCTACACCGCAGGTCAAGAGTGCCCATTTTAGCTCTTAGGGTAGAAGGGTAGGGCACTGTGAATCCCTCTTCTGAAGCTTAATTACAAGTGGTCTGCCCTGTTTAAGTGGCACTGCTGTTATAGGCTGAGATTATTGCTGGGAGAAGCCTGTATCTGCTTCATTGCACTTGTGTGAGGAAAGAAGAGACGATTCTGTAGCGCATGGATGTAGCATAGTGCAGTGCATGGGAGCTGCAGGGCCTCATGAGCAGAGTGATGTGGTAGCTCAGGAATGGGGATCTATGATCCTGCAGGAGTTACTACACTACAACTCCCATCATTCCGCCTGTGACTCCCAAGCCTACCCTGAGCTGTTGGGGTAAGGGGGGAGCTGTGCTGCTTTGCCGGTGGCATTCTCCCTCTTCCCCCTTCATTTTGACAGCTTGGGGGAGGATTGGAAGTCACAGGCAGGTGGCATGCCAAATGTCTGCCATGGGTGGCTTGCTCTGTTCCAGTGCACAGTTTGCTCCGTCCTCGGCTGCAGGGCGTGCACTCCGCTCCATGCACCCAAGTGGCTATCCTGTGCCCCTTGGGAGTGTGCCCGTCCTGGGCTGCACGGGCATATGCTCCTCCGTTGGGTAGAGGGTGTGTGGTTGAGAAGATGTGAGAAAGGAGAAACCCAGGAACCAATCAGAGAGGCCTGGAGGACTGCATTTGGCCCCTGGACCTGGGTCTTGTGTTACGACTCTTGACTCCTAGAGTTGTGCTATTTTTCTTTGTTGCTCATGTGGGAGTGAACAAAGGCTAGAACTTGTGAAAATGTGAGATTGCACTGCATGGCTTTAACCAGCCCAATGTGGGAGACTATAACTGCAAATGGAACCATGAATGTGCAGGCTGCAGGATCCATGCACACATTTGCTAGGCTCATTGAACACAACAAGCCTTACTCTTAGCACATATAGGACTCTTCTGGCAGTCATGTTGTTATGCCGTGCAAGAAAAGTACCCATATGCTATGCACCTCACAGAGTACATCCATTTATTTTAGCAACTTGGTGATTTTTGAAAGGTGACAAAATATAAGTTGAAAGAGCTGCCTGTGCAGCCTCACCTTATGCTGGTATGCAAATGTACAGCACTAAAAAGATGTGCATGTTTTGCACAATGTAACAATCCTTTTCTTTAGGATCCTGTTTTTAAATCCAGCAACAGTAGCTTGGCTTCCATGCTAGGCATAGGCATTTTTACATCTGCATATATTTAAACATATATAAAGGAGCAATGACTCAGTGCTGACAGATGTACAAGAATTTTCACTGATGTGTGAGAATCAGTGTTTTTTTAATAAGATTTGGGAACTTTCATACTCTCAGACAGAAGTATACAAGAATTTACGGTTATCCAACAAAGTACTAACATGGATAGCATAGTAACAGTACAAAGGAACCAATGGAGGCTTAACCATCTCTAGTTCAACTGAGGTGACTTGCTGTCAGTCCATTTGCAGGGAAAGTTTGACGTCAAACAGCATCTGCAAATGGTCTTCAAAGGGGCACACTGTTGGTCAACTGATTCAGATCCTTTGAACTTTGGCAGGTAGGTGTGAATCTTGTGGATATTCTGAGACTTTGTGGGTCCAATTCCAGAGGCAACCTTCCAGTTTGTGGTTTAGAAGTAGCCACTGTAAAGCACTGTGGCCTGTGTACACTGTGAATTTTGTATCCAGTGAGTAGGCTCAGTAAGTTTTGAGAGCCTCCACAACAGCCAAATGTTGCAGATCTGTTGCTCAATATTTGGTTTCTCTCTCATTTAACTTCTGACTGCTGGAAGCTACTGGTGTGCTTCTTCCCTGCCCACCCGTTTGTTCTAATGCAGGTCCCAAGGCAACCTTTGAGGCATCGCAGGTTACAATAAATGGGTAGGAAGGATATGGGAATTTAAGAGCTGCAGGATTAAGCAGACTCACCATCAGCACCTCAAACATTCCTTGGTGCTCTCCTTCCCACACAAGGCTGTTCATACAATGGGGCAGCCCTCCGTAAGAAACCTTCTACAAATCTTCTGTAAAAACCCCAGTGACCAAGGAATCCCTGGATTTCTCCCTTTATAAAAACAACAAATTTTATTGGTTTTTTTTAACAAATACAATAACCATTAAACACTTATCCAACAGTGCATCTAATGGTATTGGTTTTATCCATTGTCTCTTGACATGCACTTAGAAATTCAACATTCAAACATATAACTTCTTGAAGGCACTTTATGGGTTTAAATCACATCTAGTTTGTGGGGATGGGGCACAAAGCAAACTGGACACTCTTGACACTGTGCCCATATTCTGCTGACCTCAACACCCTTCTCCCTCTCCATTGCAACCTCTGCACTGTGAAGTAAGGAAAACATCTCCAACCCACCCTACTTTGTTCTGCCCTGCCCTGCCCCACCAGCCACTGCTGCCTGGATAGCTTTTCAGGTGGACTGTTCTTATGGTTGCCAGTGATGGCCTTTCTCCATCAGCGACTTCTCATTTCCTTGACGCATCAATCTCTCTGTCCAGACTCTGTCCATCTCCAGTTACCATTTCCTCCACATAGTTTACAAATATCATTTGGCCAGGGACTCTCTTCTGGAAGTGTCCCCCTTCACCTCTGTAAATACTACTTATTGTTTGTAATTAAGTCTTCTCCAAATGCTGAGCCACCGTTGTTCCTTGCAAAGGCTGCAGAAGCTCTGCAGCTGGGAATTAAAAGCAGGCATCATTAAGGAAACATCCGCCGCAGCTTCCGCATTCTGCACGCTTCATACAATAGTTTATCTGAGATGGAGAGCCAGTGTGGTGTGGTGGTTAAGAGTGGTGGACTCGTAATCTGGTGAACCGGGTTTGTGTCTCTGCTCCTCTGCATGCAACTGCTGGGTGACCTTGGGCCAGTCACACTTCTCTGAAGTCTCTCAGCCCCACTCACCTCACAGAGTGTTTGTTGTGGGGAGGAAGGGAAAGGAGAATGTTAGCCGCTTTGAGACTCCTCCAGGTAGTGATAAAGTGGGATATCAAATTCAAACTCTTCTTTTTTTTCCCTTCTTCTTCTTTCACCCAAAGGCTATGAAGCTCCAAGTGTAATCCATAGATAAATTGGCTTTTAATATGTGATTCTGTCATTGCCACTAGGCACAAGCCCCTCTCTGCACTGTCAGCTTGGTATTTGGTCAAGCAGGTTCTGCCTCACTTAAATTATTAGTTGGGCAGGGAGGAGGATGGTAAGTTTTTTTACACAGCCTTCTCAGACTGCATATGTAAGCATGCAGAGGTCTCCTCTCTTGTCTTTCCTTCCTGAGTTTCAGAAAGGCCAAGCATCTATCACAACGTCTTTAAAGTGCTTTCAGAGATGCTTCTCAGGAACCACAATCTGCACTGGGAAGCTGGAGGTTGGCATCACCCTCTGGAAACACTGTCAAGGACTGTGCTGCTTTCTGATCAGTTCAGACATTCATGAAGGCCAAAAGATCAAGATTAGCCAGGCATTCACTGATTTTGGGTCCATCCAAGTGGCTAGAAAATTTCTTCTCTGGCATTAAGGCTTTTGCCACCTTGAAGCTGCTAACACCAGTTGTAAGACCGGTGTAAAAAAATTTAAAATTTGTTTAGTAATACACACACACACACAACGCTTATTCAAACAGATCTATATAAGCAGTTTACATAAAATAGTATAAGAAAGTCATTAAAGGAGCAATGAAACATATTCTAAGAACAGTACAGTAGACATAATAAAAATATCCAAATGTAGATAAAATCAACTGTTTTAAAACTTCACAAATGTATATAATAATGTTACATGGCCAGGTAGGCTCTCCAATATTAAAAAAGTGTTTAGTAGGCATCAAAAACAGTACAACAAAGGCGGCAGCCTAATATGAGCCGGCAGAGCGTTATAGAGAATCCACATTGAAAAATCGGCATCTTGCAAATGTGGGACAAGCATGATGTGGCGCTTGTAAAAGTGCCAGTTCTGCAGATTGAAGCAGTTGCGTGGGCACATATGGAGCAAGGTCATCCTTCAAGAAAACTGGTCCCAAGCTGTTGAGGGCTTAATATATGTATTAGAGTCCTGGCAGTTAAACTGACAGCAAAGGCCTCCAACCCAGAACTGCTCTTTACAGGAAGGTTTCCAAGACAACACAACAGCCGACAAGATGGAATAGCAGCAAAGCAAGACACAGAACCTTAGCTAAGTACTAAGGACATGGGACAGCACCACCTGGTGGCTGGAAGGGTTGTATGCATTTATATTTATGTGTCTGTGTGTTTTGCTAACTGTCTTTTATAGAAGGTGGCTATTTTACAGATGATTTGTAATCACTGTACAGATTTGATAATTATTTTATATTGTTCATGTTGCAGTTGCGATGTTCTACTTTCTTCTTATTTATTCTATGTGAGCCGCTTTGTATTCATGCGGGTGAAAAGCGGCTTAGAAATATAAGAAATGAAATGAAAATGGGCATGTGGAGCCGACCCCCTCCTAACAACCTCTAGGAGAGGGAGAGGGGGGGTGCCTTGGGGAGGGGGGAGCGCGAGGAGGGTGGGCATCAGGAGGGGGTGCCCTTCTCTTTCTGCGAGCAGCTGACAGGGAGCTGCAGGCAGCCTTTGCACAAGAGGCTGTGCAGAGGAAGGGGGGTGGGGAGAAGGTGAGCTCATCTTATTTGATTAGGGCTGTCACCATCAGACAGTGTTTGCAATTAGTCCATGCCAGCCTTATTCAGTCCTTGGATTCCTTTCAGCGGTGGGACAGGGAGGGAAGGGAGCACTTGAGCTCCATTGAACTGGAGCGTGGCATCTGCTGCACACGGAGGGGAGAGGTTGGGGGGTCAGCGCTTGATTTTGATAAAGTGTGCCAGATTAATTGTCTCCAGTAATCCTGTTTGTCATGGTAGATGTGCAGAGAAGTCTTTGTGGCACAGCCTGACATATGGGCTGGCCTGCTGCTTTGCCTAGCACATGCTCTTCACAGTTGGCCTAGTTCCCAGAGCCTTGTTTTTCCAGGGGAGTGGAGCCTCCTGCTCCTATTCATCTGGCCCCCAGCTTCACAAACAGGCTCCCTAATCTTCAGGCCTGTCTGGGCTACTCAAAGCAACTGCATTATTCAAAAAGATGGGGGGGGAGGGAGAGAGCTGGGGCAGGGGGAGAGAGAGAAAGAGAAAGGGCTGAAAGGGAAAGGGAGCCAGATTCAGGCGCCTGATTTTAGAAATCATTTCCAAACTCAAAACTAGCAGCCAGTTAGCTTTTATTTTTATCCAATGCTTCCTCACCAAAGCAAATTCATGTAATGCTAAACGATGTTTTTGCCTTGTGCCTGGGTGAAATCTATGTTGGTAATTGGCATTTGTAAACAAGTGTGTTGCCCAGGGATTTAAACTTTTAATACAGTGGGTCAGGAAAGACCCTCTCCCCCCCCCCCCGACAGTTGGTGCATAGGGAAATGTAGACTCGGTTTTATATTTTGTTAAGGGCCTAGGGTGAGGTTGCGGGACGGGGGTTGGGGAGAGAATGCTGTTTATTACAAATTTTTCAGGATAGGAGCACTATGTTTTAAATTCATCTATGGAGATCATGAAAAAAGACTTTTCTGAATTTGGTGAGAAGGCTGCACAATGGCGGATGAAATTCAGTTTAAAAAAGTGAGGTACACTGTGACTGCAACAACAAATCCCAACTTCGCTTTATATGCTGATGGTGTCAGAAGAACTGGCTGTGGCTACCCGGGAAAGAGATCTCCCACTGGGACAGCAGCTCATCAGTGTGCTAATGCAGTGAAAAGGAGAGGGGAAAAAATCTATGCTAGGAATGTTTAGGAAAGGGACTGTAAACAGCAAATATCACAATGTTATTATGTAACTCTATGGTGATGCAGCCCTACTTAGAATACTGTGTATAATTCTGGTCACCCTCACCTCCAAAAGTAATATCTTAGCAGAATCATCTTCATAGGCGAAGCTAAAGAGGTGGGGGGCCTTTAGTTTAGAACAGTAACAACTGAAGGTGCATGGTGAAGTTGTATAACAACAATTAATACAGTATGTGGAGAGAGTAAGCAAACATGTTTTCTAAAACTGAGGGTCCTTCTCATGATGGCTATGCTCTGCCTTCCTGGTTGAAGCCAGTAATGCTTCTAAGCAGGACAGGAGCATGCTCTTGTGCTAAGATCCTGCTTGAAGGTTCTCTACAGACATCTGGTTGGTGATAGTCGAAGGAAATGTTGATTGGCTCCAACCGTCTGTTGGAGCTGATCAAGGGTCTCCGCCTCCAGCCCCAAGTAACACCTGCTGAAAGAAGCTTGAGCTATTTCTTCAATTAAGCAGTGGTTCCCAGTGCTGCGTCCATCCACTCAAAACCTTCACATTTGTAACACTGCTGCTCTCAATCTCAGCAGACATCAGCACCATCTAATTATTATTATTATTATTATTATTATTATTATTATTATTATTTATACCCCGCCCATCTGGCTGAGTTTCCCCAGCCACTCTGGGCAGCTCCCAATCAAGTGTTAAAAACAGTACATCGTTACATATTAAAAACAGTACAGCGTTACATCTTCTTTCATCCAACTTAAAATTTAAACTTTTTGGCCTGTATTATAAGTTGCAGTAAGGCTCCAAGCAAGGCTTACTTCTGAGTAAACAGGCATGAGGTTGCCTTTATGAAGACTCCTCTAAAACTGTAGGTTTCCCAAAAAATTAATTGACACTTTCAATATACCAATAATTATAAACCATAACGTGGCAATGTTTTGCCTTGTTGAGTTGCAACCACTTTAAGGAGTTGCAGCCAAAGATTACATTATAAATTCAGCAGTCTAGTGTTTAAGATGTTTGACTGACAGGCCAAGGTTTTGGGTATTGCTTATTCTCTCACTGAACAGATGCCTTTTGGCCACTGGTGTCTACAGAGGTCAGCTGGAAGACTTACCCCAACGCTTATTTGTGTACCATTGGTGCCATAATTGATGTGCATTAATCACCCTGGGTCAATAAGTCACAGCCTTTGGTGTGGACTATGTCTAAGTTGTCTGACTTAGCAATGAACTTCAATAAAGGCTTTAGTCATCATCAAACATGTGTCCCTTAGCAGTATCTCTCTGACAAATGCCACATGCATTGTGGTACACTAGCCACCTGCTGCTATTTCTGCTGAATTCCCTTTCTTCTCTCCCCACAGGTGCACCAAACAGGGATGGGCCTATCCTTGAAATACTAATAAACACTTTAAGATAATCTCTGGCTCATCTGAAAATGCATATACTATAGTATATAGTATAAACAGGGGTGAAGGAAGGTGTCGTGACACCCAGGGCTGGCATCATAATGTAGGGCGCATGTGCGACATCGCTACGTACAGCACATGCACTGTACGTAGCGACGTTGCACATGCACTGTATAGAGGTTTGCCGCTGGCGCCGGGATCCTCTGCTTGCGGCTACAGCTGTGAACAGAGGATCCTCCAAAGGCGGCTGCGGTGGCACGATGGCTGCTCGCACCGCCACGAGCCCCCATGGGTTGACTTCTTGTCACCCCCACAGACATGGAACCCAGGGCGTACCACCCCCCATGCCCCCCCACTGCGACGCCACTGAGTATTAGAATATACCCTACCTACACAAACACTATGCCATAGAACAAAAGAACATTACATTCCCATCTTTCTCCCTCCCTCTTCCTCTCCCCTCTGTTCCCCCCAAACAGAGCCATAGCTAGGTGATCTTGCACCCCTGGCAGAACCACCTCTCTCCTCCACCCCCCTTCCATCCATTCAATTCACCTTCTGTTTAAAACCATTTCTTATGAGGCAATAATAAATATTTATACTTATGGACATATTCTTAAGCTGATTTTGTGCCCCCCAGGGCCTGCACCCCTGGTGGGGGCCCAGGTCACCACCCCCTAACTATGGCCCTGCACCTAACTGAATGATATCTAGAATGATAGTGTCTCACACAAAATGTAAACAAACTGTGGGAAAGACCCTATAAATAAAAAATGGAGATGATATGTGTACTTATGCCTGTTTGTTTGTTTTGTAACACAAGAAAATCTCTAATAAAAACTAATTTTAAAAAAAGAATATGCACACATACAGCCTATACAAAAATGTAGGTACCAAGGCTTCTTCTAGAAATAATTTCTCTTACTCTTTTAGAAGGAAATGGTGAATATGCATTGGGAGAGGGAAAGGGCAAATCCTTAGATTCAGAAAAGTAGCTAGTTAGGGAGCATTGATCTTATCATGCACCCATCCCTAAGCACTATGACAGCACCTCTTATCTGAGAACAGGGAAGGGAGAGTTATTCAAGTTAATAATGGTTCAGGCTCAGCAGCAAGACCAGGGTCCAGAAGTCAAGATTCCAAGGTATACAAACAAGGCAACAGATGCAGAATGGAATGGAAGGGACAAAGATGTCCCTTCCATCACCCCGCCCCGCCCAAGAGGCCAAACTCACTCTCTCACCTCAGGAAATTGCTGTATGAACAAACATGCACTCTGTCTGGGCTGGCATGTCTGATCCCACCTACAGAGATGGTACTTGGTTGTTGGTGACAACTCTATGTACTCCAGCTCTACTGCCACCTCCTCCTGCCCAGCCCTTCCCACTGTGGTTCAGAGTCCCGTCCCCCGTCCCCCCATGAAGCTCTAACCTCTACAAGAGAGGTGGTGGGCAGAGCTGGCAGAGAGCCAGTGTAGTGGTTAAGAGCGGTAGACTCGTAATCTGGTGAACCGGGTTTGCGTCTCCGCTCCTCCACATGCAGCTGCTGGGTGACCTTGGGCTAGTCACACTTCTCTGAAGTCTCTCAGCCCCACTCACTTCACAGAGTGTTTGTTGTGGGGGAGGAAGGGAAAGGAGATCGTTAGCCACTTTGAGACTCCTTTGGGTAGTGATAAAGCGGGATATCAAATCCAAACTACTCTTCTTCTTCTTCTTCTTCTTCTTCTTCTTCTTCTTCCCTTTCCATCTCTGACATCTAGAGTCACAAGTATAGGACCTCCATCCTCCACCCCTAAGTAGCACCTTTAACAGCCATTGCTGCTTCTCCTACCTCTTCCTTTTCTATCTGGGGCTGCCAAACAATGCCAAATCCTGATGGAACTGAGAGGTCTGTGGTGGGTTGGATTCTGACCTATTTTGTGTGTAAGAAGTTTTTAACCTAGGGATGCATTCAGATAGGCCACACCACCTCAACTTTAGCACAGGAAGGCTCCACTTTGGGATCTATCTGTATGTGATGTCGTTGTAATATCAGGCGATCAACATGTGGGTACACCACCCACCAGGCAAATTTGGTCAGTAGGGTGGGTGTGGAGATAATTCCCCATGCCTGCTCTTAAAAAATAATAATAATAATCAGTTGGCAAATTTTATTAGTCTGAATCAGGTAGTATTGTTCATTGCATCTTTCAATTACATATCTAGTCATTAACTTTAAGAAAAGCTGTGATGCCTTCATTTTATTCCCAAGGGTGTGACTTGCATTTAAAAATGGCATACAAGGCAAACCAGAGTAATGAATTGGTAGGAAAAGGAATGATGGTGACTGGACGCCTACATTTTAAAAATACCAACAAAAACCCTCGATGAACAATTTCACATTCACTATTAAAATTGAATTATATCCCTCATATCTTAATTGAAGAATAATGAGTACACACCTACAGTTACAAATGTGTAAAGAAGGGTACACATTGGATTGGCTTGATGCCACGTCTCCTGTTTTCTGTTTTCATTATCATGAACCTATTTCAAATTCAGTATACCTAAGAGATATTCTAAATGGATGCCAATTGACCAGAAATTGTCACAAGACTAAAAAAATATTGGCCAAACACACATGTGCAGCCTCCTCTCCAACTATTGCTACTAGTCTGTACTTGAGAAAAATCAAAAGATGCACTGATTGCTGGGAACTGGGGAGAAAATGAAATATGAAGGGCGAGTGAACAGGGAAAGGGTAGATACTTTATACTTGCAGCAAAGGAGAAAATGAACCTTTTTGCCTTTAAAACCAAATTGCAGATCTTGAGATAAGAGCCTTCATTATGTCATTTTCCATTTTTGTCCCTACTTGAATTATATTATGAGAACAGAGTATTAGGCGCCCTAGTTTTTATTCCTAATTCAGTGGAAATAGCTTTTGCCTCTTCACTGAATGAAGAAGAGCAATGTTGTCATAGTTCTCTTCCGTGGCCCAGTGCAGCACCTTAGTCTTCATCCTTCGTGCATAGCCAGATTTGAGCAAGCAGCATTCCTGACACAGCCTGAGAGAAAGATACAAAAATAATTTACACAAAATGTATACAGCAGTCTGCTTCTGTTTTCCCCCACAGCTGTGTCATGTCTGCAGAGGTGCTGTTTGTGTGTGTAGAAATTCAGCAGGGACTCAGATTCACAGCAAACTTCAAAGATTTGACGTAGAGATAGTCAAGATGGCAAAAAGCAGTGTGTTTTAAGATCTTATGTTGCACTTATTTCATATGCCTCCTAAAATAACAAGAGATATAGATGTGCTTGAGGAATAATTCATGTGGTCTGGAAAATGGGGAGGTAATGTCCCATTCCCCTCCTAAATGAAGCCCACAAGTGTCTGAAACAGCCCAGAGAAATGAAGACTGGTGTCAATGGCCATTTTGACTACATATCCCCTGTTGGAGAAGTGCATCGCAAAATTCAGATGAGTGCAAATTTTGAAGGATGACTGTGTTTCGGTTCTCATAAAGTTTTGGAAAGGGCCAATTTGATACATTCATCAGACTGAATCAAATTCCTCCCTCATCCCTCAATGTGAGTCTGGCCATGTCATGCTCAGCGATGCAGTGTGCAGGGCTTTCAAGAGAAGTCAAAGAAAGTCCTGCAAAATTAGCAAAAGTTCTCAGACATGTGGGCTTTCTCAGTGATAAGTGGCCACCCAATTTTGCTTGAAGTGAAATTTGAGCTGAATCCTACTTAAGTAAAACATCTGTAAAAATGTCAGTGAAAGTTAAAAGACTGGTGAAATTTCTCAGGGGAGCTTCACACTTCTAAACAGAAAGGAGTCTTGATTAAAAACAGAAAAACAAAAAGGTCTATGTATTATCAAGTCATGCTAGTTAAGAGACATGGGTTGTGTCTCTGTAAGTTTCTGCCTCCCCCTCCCCATATTTGAGAAGATGGTATTTACCATAAATCAACACAATAACAAATCCAAGTTTACACTGAATGTATTCCCCCAAAATTGAGCCGCAACAAATCCTGGACCCTATTTTTCTTCAATGCATGCTTTTTGCCACATTTTAAAGTGTACATTTATGAGAAGGAGCCCTTATTTCAGGGATTTTAAATGGAAAAGGGAGTTAGACCCTAATCCTTAAGACCAATACTACCATTTCCAAGAATTTGCTGCACTGCCTGCAGACCTTTTGGTTGCTCTGAAAATTACATGCAAGCAATTGAATAGATCACACATCCCTCCTCTTCTTGTGGAAATTGTTTTCTCTAATTCTGGGTACATCATTCCCAAAGCAGTGGAGTTTTTTTGTAAAAAAATATATATTAAAAAATATTAAAATGTATGAAAATGAAAACTCTGGCTCTGAAAGCACTGAGGCAGACTGGTACAATGAGTCAGAACAAAAAGCATTCAGTGCACAGAAAGCCAAACCTAAATGGAAAGAGCTTCTGCCAGCATCAGCATCAGGATTCCTGTTCCACAGATGGCCACTGATCTGCACTGAAAGTGATGTGTCTTTTAGCAGTGCCTGCCTGCCTGCCCACCCATTCCTTTCAACACACCCCAAGGCAAGGTTCACTGACCAGCCTTAAGTCATGAAATTCAGAATGTCACAGACATGATAGATGTCTGACATTCAAAGAATAGTAATGAGGGAGTGGTGGTTTTAAGTTCAGAGGGGGGAACAAACTCCTCACTGAAGGAATGAAAAGGGAGCTGGGCTTTTTGCAATCTCCGTGTTTCCTGCAAAATGAAATCAGGTAGAATCCAAAAGTGATTTCTAAAGTCTCATGCCTAGATTCCATTTGTCTCCTCTGCCTCCTGTATGTCGATCCACAATGGGTCTGGGAAGTAGGTCCCAAAACCTGGGACCTAAATCCTCATTATTGTACTCCTGCCCAGCAGACTGAAAAGGCACACAAATCACCTGGTGTCTTCCTCTCTTCATATGCTCCTCTTGCTTTATCACACAAATCTCTAGACAATTTTCCTTGCCGAAAACAAGACATTCTTAATACTATGGGAGAAACCTGCATAGTGCACTTTTGGCCCACAAAAGACATGAAGCAATCTCTGTATCATTCAATTTACTCTAGGCACTTAATATTCCATCATCATGTAGAGGATGCTTCAGCTCAAGCTGATGCTGTATCACTGTTTATTTGTGTGTATTCGGTCTCAGATTGGCATCTTGGCTATCCATGCCCCACTGCACTTGAACAATATGGGTTAACATTCCAGAAGGGCAACTTTGACTGTCCAAAGTCATATCACTAACCAGAGGTACCATAGTGCTTTTAACGAGTGACCAGTTAACTTCCAAGGATCTCACAGAAAGGACCACACAATCACAACTTTGCCTTGTAACTATTTACTTTTTGACAATCAAAGCAAGGCCTGCAGATGTTTTCTGCTTTATGTTCATTTCTTGCCTTTCATGGTAACGGTGATGGTGATGTACTGTCTCTGTGAACTTCAGGTGCTAAAGCAAAGAAGGCGGAAAGGCTGCTGCCTTCTTGCTCTGATTGCAGACTTCACAGAAGCATCAGATGGCTACTACTAACAAGAATCCTGGTCCAGATGGGCTTTGGATCTGATAGAACATCACTCTTCTTCTGTTATGAGCTAGATCCAAAGTGTTAAGTCCTCACCATGTTGGACACTGTATACAAAATGTTTGTTTGAAAAAACAGCTTTCTCCCAACAGCTCAAATAATATTTGCTACATAAATTGAACCCTACAGAATCAGTGACTGACACTACCACCACCCCAGATTTGAAACTTATCTGTGATGATGCAGTATTCATCATTCTAAAAACTCTTTTAGAACATGTCTTCGCTAATGTTGTGCGACTTGAGAAGGCCTTGAAACCAGCATGTCAGAATTCGGCAAATATCACTTGTTTGGTAATTATGCAGCATGTTAATGAGATGCATGAATATGTTACACTTTAACTATATTTGACATTTGCCAAGTGCCTGGGGGATACAGATGAGGAAAGGAGGCATAAGGAGAGGGTCACTGCTTGAGGGCAGCTCACATGTATATGTTATTACTTTGATCACATATTTATGAACTGGGAGAGCATTAAGGGAGATACTCACCACATGGTGCACACATGGAGGCTGGAAGGTCCAGCTCCAGTTATTTTCATTCCATTTCTACTTTCTCTTATGATGATTAGCTCATAGGTTACACCATGTTTACTGCTCATTCTGTGTTAAGATCCTGCCTTGTCTGCAACCTTTATAGGGAGGGAGACTGATGCTGCAATAGTAAGCCCACTTACCTAGGAGTAAGTCCCATTAACTCAGTAGGACTTACTTCTGAGTAGACATGGCTAGGTTTGCCGCCTGTGCTTGTTGCATGAGAGGCTGCTCTATAGTATCTGGATGTTATCAGATATTTAGACCTTGGTTCCTAACTAAGTTATGGGTTTGAACCTGCCATTTTTAGAAGTGATTGACAATGAGGAAATAGCAGACTGCTAGTCCCGTTTCATCTTTCAGTTGATTTGAGGACCTTGGCTCATCAAGATGCCTTCCCACTTCAGATTCTATCAAAAGAATCTCATTATACTTTATCTGCCTCCAGTGTTTACGCATTTCAGATATCAAATGCCTCAATGTTCTACTTGATTAAAATCTTCTGAATTCTCCCTCCAAGTAAAGGTTTGCTATTCTCATTTCCCCTCTTTTGAACTAATGGTGGGCAACAGAATGAAATGCATTTGTTCTAGTAACAGGCTTATGAGTGATCAGTTTGATACAATCAAACTTCAGTTTTCCTGCTAAGGAGTCCCCTGGTTAAGCAGGTAATAACTTCAATAGTCCTCATAAAGTATTTTCACATTACTTAAATTACACCCTGCATACTCATATGAAGGGAATGAAATTCTCTTACCCCCAAACTTAGAGTGAACTTCATTAACCACTACACTGTCATCTTGTTATATGCCTATTGAATGTTTATGGTAGTACATAAATGAAAAAGTTCACTTGGAGACCACCAAAGGTCTTTCAAACAATGTAAAATGATGTGCTGGTATTTTGAATGTCTCACCTGATAAAACTGGAACCTTCTCCATTTCCCATGGGCCAGTTCTGGTGACACCTTCCTGGTTTTCATATGCAGATTAAGAACCTAAGAAGAGCCTTGCTGAATCAGGCTAAAAAGTCTGTTTAGTCCAACATCCTGATTTCTACACTTACCAATGCTTGCCTGCCCATGATGCAGAGTGAAGCTCACACCTCAGGGGCCTGAAGTGCAAGAGGGAGTGCTCTACCCACCCACACCACTGCTTCCACCACCAAGAGGGAGGCGTACTTGCCACTCATCTTCCCAAACCCCTGAATGGAGAAGTCAAGTGAGTGGCAACTCTTTGAGGACTAACCTGCCTCCTGCCAAGTTTGGTGAGAGTGGGGCACAGCAATGACAAGACTGGGGTGCGGCGGAGACCAGGAGGCATCAATTCCCATTTTGCCTCAGGTGGGGAAACAGAACAGGCCGCTCCTGACAATGGTCCACCTCCATAGCCTTTTTGACATCTATTGAAGACTTTCTTCTTCCAACAAGCCTTTTAAGTTGAGAATTTTCTCAGCCTGCATCTGTATTGGAATTGTTTTTAAGATTTTTAAAAATTGTTTTAAAAGTTTTTTGTTCGCTTGTG
The DNA here is from genome assembly GCF_964106915.1 of Podarcis gaigeae. Taxonomy (NCBI): domain Eukaryota; kingdom Metazoa; phylum Chordata; class Lepidosauria; order Squamata; family Lacertidae; genus Podarcis; species Podarcis gaigeae. Next base: position 58,419,998 of record NC_139683.1, on the reverse strand, counting down.
AGGAAGGGCATATTATAAATTTAACAACAACAACAAATTTATTCCCCTCCCATCTGGGCGGCTCCCAACATCATCATCTTCTTCTTCTTCTTCTTCTTCTTCTTCTTCTTCTTCTTCTTCTTCTTGCGATAAAACATCAAACTTCCCTAAACAGGGCTGCCTTCGGATATCTTCTAAAAGTAAGAGAGTTGTTTATTTCTTTGACTTCTGATGGGAGGGCATTCCACAGGGCAGTCACCACTACCAAGAAGGCCCCCTGCCTGGTTCCCTGTAACTTCACTTCTCCCAGTGAGGGAACCACCAGAAGGCCCTCAGTGCTGGACCTCAATGTCCGGGCTGAATGATGGGTGTGGAGACGCTCCTTCAGGTATACTGGGCTGAGGCCATTAGGGCTTTAAGCATCAGCACCAACACTTTGAATTGTGCTAGGAAACATAGTGGGATTCTATGATTTGGCAAGCTCCAGGAAATATACCCTGGGAACTACATTTTGGAGCAATGTAAGTATCTCAATCCTCTTCAAAGGAAGCCCCATTTAGCAATTATTGCAGAGGTCTGTCCCCCCTATGTATTGCCAGGGAATGGATGACTGTGGCCAGGTCCACTTCTTCCAGCAAAGGACACAGCTGGCAAACAAGCTTAAGCTGGGAAACAAAAGACCCTGCTGCCTTGGCCACCACCACTTGGAGACCCAACAGAGACTGGGCAGGACAAGTCCTGCCTGCATCAATGTTTGCTTCTTATATGCTCAGCCCATACATTTGTATAAATGGTTTATTTTTTCAAGACATCTGGTGCACACTCTTTACAAGTAAACTGTCCTACTTAAGTTTTTCCCTGGAACTTCCTATTCATCAGGGAAATTTCTAAAGTGGAAATAGAGAAATATATGCACGCCACAGTTGTAGGAGGCTCATCTTTTCCTGGTGTTTTTTTTTATATTACTATTTCTTTTGACAAGCTTCAGCCCCATTTCCTTCTCCCTTGATCCCTCCCCTCTGTGCTGTTCCTGGGCTCTGCTCAATTAAGAGACAAATCCATTCCACAGTGTATCCTAAAGGCTATAATGAAGTCAACTGTCAAAATCCCATCATGCTGCTGCCCTGCAGCTGAATCTGAAGGCCACTTGTCAGCTGTTTCACCCAGTCAAATGGAGACAAAGGGCCCTTTGATGGCCTGCCTTTCCCCAATCAATCTACACTGAAGCAGATGTTGAAATATAACAGGAAAAGGTGTAATTTGATTTTGCATCCAGTGCAGACTGCCTCTGTGTAAAAAATTAAATCTATCAGAACCTGATACCCTCCTGTCAACATGTGGTAAATAAAACAACCAATTCTTAAATTAGGTATTTGTAAAAAAAAAAAAAAAAAAAAAAAGGAGGGGAAAGAATGCATTTTCCTTCCTGCTTTCCACACTTGGGCTCTGATAGTTTAGGAAATCCTGTTTGGCAACACACAAAAGCAGGTATCAGAAAAATGCTCAAAAGATATCTTCCCTCAATGAATAGTAAGTATTTTGATTATCAGACTACTGTTATTAATAAGAAAGAAAGATACCGGCTAGATCGGTTTTGCTCATGCTTACAGAGATTAGAAAGACTTCATCAATGGTTCCTAAGGGAACATGTGAAACTCCTGTATGGAAAATTTGCTAGTCATAGCAAACTGTCTGTCAAAAGTCATTTGCCAAGCTTTAAGCAAAATTTGATGACAACTTTAGGCCTGTATTCAATGATACACCAAGAACGGCCCTGTCACCATAAGTATTCCCGCTTGCACAATGGGACCCTCCCCGTTTTCTCTCCCACCATGTACTCCATAAATATGTTCTGGGGGTTTTCCAAACCCTCTGGAGGAGATCTGAGGAGGACATGCACTGAGGGAGGAGAAGAAGTCCCACTGTGCAAGTAGAACTCCTTGAATTGATAAGACACTTACTTAGCACTGCACTGAGTAGAAGCCTTAGCATTTAGCATGAGAAGAACTAGAGTGGACTTCAGGCCAGGGAAAATGTAAGCAAGGAATAAGAATTACTTTTCTGGGACTTTCCATAATAACCTACCAAACCCAAGGCAGGAACTTCAACTATGGTTATGGACAGGGGAGAAACTTGGTTTGGTTCACATTTTAATATATACCTTCCTAATTGCACATTGCAAAATGACACATGGATTGAAGCCAAACCATCATTCAAAATTTGCACTTCTCCGAATTTTGCAATGCAATTGTACAATCAAATAATATACACAGAAATGTTTGCATTAGAGGAAAGTGTGCATTAAAGCGCATTTATTACTGAAAATAACTTACAAAAGTGCATTGTATTAGGAAAATTGCTTGAAAAATGTGTTTATTGAGAGAAATATACATGATAATGTTGATAAATTTTCATGATACATGTGGAAATTGAGAGAAATGAGAAGGCATCACATGACCTTTCAGTTTTTAACAGTAAGATCCAAATTTCATGTTTTATGACATCACCTGTGATGATTTTTACCACATCAATTTCCATGGGTCTGAATGTATCCCCACAGGGTTATTGACCATATCAGGACAAATAGCATATCAGTTCACCCTGTAAAAATGCCTTCAAAACTAAATATTCTCCACATCTGAGTAATATACTGAAGTCACCCTGTGGTTTCAGTCTTCTACCACATAAATGACTATTTATAAAGAAAACTGCTATCAGGAAATATCTGAGGGCCAACTTTGACTTTATGTTCACATCAAATAAAAGTATTAAGCTTGAAAAAGACTTACCTATTTTTGTACATATGTGTAACAAAGTACAAAAATTAAATTGAAAATTAGCCCTTTGTTTTTGCTACAGAAAATATTTGATCATGGAGAAGGGGGGGGACAGGAGAGACTACTGACATTGTTAGAAAACAGCTAATATATACTATCTTTTGGGACCTTTCTGCTTAAAAGAAACAATGCTATTGAAAAGTAATGGAGTGTCAAAGATTGCTTAAGCAATGTGAGCCAAATTTAGCTCTTGTTTACAAGAGAAGATAACCAGAGCAATCCCACTAAGCTTTGTGATATTACCTCAGACTACCTTCAAGCAAAACTTGACCGTATGTCTTTCACAGTCCTGCCACTGTGGTCTCTGCTTATAACATTAACTTATGTGGTCTCTCAAGAGGGGCTTGTCATAGGATTGAAGGAAAGATCAGCATCAGGTTATAAACTAGCTAAATATATCACCAGCTACATTCAGATTTCATATATTGGTGTTTGCCTTCATGTTTATATAGTTGAGAATATACATTCTCCTTATGTTAATTAAAACAAAAAACAAACAAAAACCCCACAGAGCTTTCATAAGCAACCTTCACTTTTTGTATTTTTAACATGCTGAAGAACATTTATTTACTTACAACATTTGTATCCTGCATTTCCAAGAGGGAGCTTGGGGTTGCTTATATGTGGCCATCTCATTTTATTCACACAATAAATAACCCTGGGAGGGAGATTGTGGCTTAGCTCAAAGCTGGCCGGTGAGTGTCACGACAGGTAGGGGGCATGAACCCAGATCTCACTGATCAGGGTAAAATGCTCTACCACCTAAAGAAAATAAAGTGAATTCTGAAACTCTGAACTGTTATTTACACTAGCCACACTAACATCACATTGTACTTCACTGGCAAGGCTAAAAGGAGGGGGAGGTTAAAAGTGCTTGTAACTGAGAGGTCCAGAGAGTTCTCCAAAGCACTTAGTATAACTACGAGACAGGCCCCCAGTGTTCTATTCCGCCCTAAGCGCTTTCATAGAAATCCAGTTGTACCATATCAAGGACGGATGTATGTGGGGATCAAAGGCACATTGTGCTCCTTAATATCAGAACATGTGATTTTACAATCCCAAGCATTTTACCTTTCTGCCCCTCTCCAGATGCATTTTTAAAGTTGTTCAAAAACAAAACAAAACACAGCAACAGCTGTGGTCTGATATAGAAGTACACAGCTTCTTAGAAACCTCCCCCCCATTTGGGTAACTGATGGAAGATATCACTTCAGGAGAGTGCTAGCAAGTGTACCAGCAGTTTCTCTGAACTGTTTGCTTCTGTTCTTTTTCACAGTGAGCAAGATTTCTCTTTTCCAAGTGAAAATGCACATTTAGGGAGGAATTACTAAACATCTTGTTACATCTAGAGCAGGGGTCTGCAACCCTCTGGAGCCGCATGTGGCTCTTTTACACCTTTGCGGCAGCTCCGGGGCGGATACTAGCGAGGGGGGGAGGCGCATTGTGCGCCCCAACACTCCCCGCTGTGGCGGGCGCTGTACTGGCTGTGACGCCGCATGGGGGCGGTGCGTGCGTTAGTCACGCACCGTCCCTATGTCACCTTCCCGCCCGCCCGCCCGCTACATTGTAAGGGGCATGTACGCTGGTCACTGTTTTGAAGGGAAGTGAAGAACACACACACACAAAAAAAGGTAACTTGTTAATTTAACGTTTATTTCTATGAGGAGGAGTAATTCTGAGGGGTCAAACAAAGAAATAATAAAGAAGTGACAAAAAAGTTATTTTTATAATGACGAGTTTTGCGGATCCTAGTTTTTTTTTCTTCGGAAACGGGTCCAAGTGGCTCTTTTTGCCTTAAAGGTTGCAGACCCCTGATCTAGAGTCTCTATAAAACTGATTGTCAGGCATACAGCGGAGATTTGTTCCTAGAGGTATGAAAATGTCACACTTGCCCAGTATCTGCATATAGTAGTATAGGAATGGGGCTGTTTCTTTTCTCTGGTGACCCCATTTGAAGATCCATCAACTACAAAAGTGATCCAGAAGTGATCATAGAAATTCTAGTCCAGCACAAACCCAATTCGTGCACCAAAACAATTTGGAAAGGATTGAAGTTAAGAGCAAAAGCAGAGATATACAGTATATTTTAACTTGGTTTTCATCAAGAGAAATCCAGTCTCCCTCTATAGTTTCATTGAAGTTGGTTTAGGCTCTTAATCATTTGTTTGAATTTCAGAAACATGACTTTTGACAGCAGCACAAGTTATTAAATGAAACAATGGTCATTGTGAAACAGTGATGGCAATATAATTTCATCTAATGTCAGCTTCTTAAAAGACAAAAAGAGATGGAAGAACTACTCTTCACCGTCCCCTCTTCACCGTAGTGAGAGATAAACAGTGGCTACTCCAAACACCTATGTAATATGCGTTGAAACCTTTGGCATCTGTTGACCTGAAGTAACTCAGGATGTCTAACCAGGATGGGTATTTATGCCTCCTCCCCTCATCTGTTTAGAACATAATTTAGGATTTAAGGAGGATTATTGCTGACTACTCTACGATTTGCCATCCTGTGCTCTAAATGAATATAGACATCCATATTTTTAGTGTGTCTAAGAAAAGCTAGTAGAAAGTCTATAGATTATTTTATTTTCTCACTTGGGCATACATTAGGATGTTTCTTCACAATGAACAAGTGCTGGAAGAGTAATTCACTCTATTTTGCCAATAAACAACTATGTTGGATCTCCTCCATCAACATTTTTTTCCAGGGAGTAAAGTGTTTTTTATGGGTCTCCCCTGCCTCCCCATAATTTAAGTTTTCTATAGTCAAACCTGGGTTGGCACAGTAGAGGTTAATTAGATCAAGAAAAGCATGCAGAGCTGGAATTTATTGCGCTCTCATTTATCAATGGCATGCAAGGGGAAAGTGTTCAAGGCTGTTATAAAACATGCTGCAAACTGGTGATTAACTCCAGAGCTGTCAACATTCTGACAGATGCTTGTTGAGCACCTGATCCTTTGTTGCACTGTTAATTGGTTGCCCCTTCTATTCCCTCCCCCAAGCCAGTAAAACTACCCAACAAAGACCTAATTTCTCAAGTACATACTGCATTATTATTTTGCTATTACAAACCCATAAATGTAAAGGTTACACGCTAGGTCACCAGCATTGTTTGTATGAAATATTTTGCAGGTCTCTGCAGTCTTCATTAAATGTTCTGAATAGATACCGTTATAAATCTGATTACTTGCATGGAAATGCTTAATGGATACACAGAAGTAATTTACTACTGTGCCCTTTCCCCCGGGGAGACTCATATTCATTACACTTGGGAAATTTTGTGCACTCAGAGGGGAAAGGGTAGTATATAATGGTGATGACTTATTAGGTGCCATGCCTATGGGTTCCTCTCGAAAGGAGAGACGCAAAATCTTGCTGAGTAAGAATGTAAGTTTTCCAAAAGAGTTACAGGATTTGTTTAGTTACTTGGTTTTGCTTTCCTAGCTCTGGGATGACTTCTCAGAAATGGCTTCCAACTATTCATGCTGAAAAAAGAACCCTTCAGAAAATAAATGATTATAGTATAAAGACATGGGATCAGATAGCATAAAAGCAGGGAATTAAAAGTTTAAAGACAAAATAGTTGCCTAAAAATACCATGTAATGTCTCCTTCTGATATCAGATTGTGAAGAAACCAGTTGAAAAAATTAAACACAGGGCAAATCCGCATCATACTTTTAAAACACATTCAATCCACATTTGAAGTGCATGACTTCCGCTAAAGAACACTGAGGACTGTAGCTTTCCCCTCACTTAGCTACAATTCTCAACACGTTTTAAAAAAACTACAGTTCCCATTATTCTTTGGGGAAAGTCATGCGTCCTGGCCAATCTAGAAATGGAGGCATGCAAAGAATTGTGGAATATGGATATAAGATTTACAGCATGCTATGGTAGAAGAGAAGATTATATGAAAATGTTTAATAGATGGCGCCTAACACCAGTAGAATGGTAAAAATGAATAAATCCAAATCAAATATGTGTTGGAAATGGAAAGAGAAAGAAAGTACCCTTTTCCATGTTTTGTGGTCTTGCAATAAGGTTAAAACTTACTGGGAAATTATATATAATGAACAGAAAAATATGTTTAAGATAACATTTGTAAAAAACAAAAAAACAACAACAACCAAAAAACAACAATCCCAGAAGCTTTTCTTTTGGGGATAATGGGATCAGAGCTGCCTGCATCCTTACCACGCATGAGTCCTGGGAGACAAAAGACGAACAAGTGAAATCTTCCATGATACATTGGGCAATAGATATTGGTCACAGTATAGAAATGGAGGCATGCGAACAATTGTGGAATATGGATATATGCTTTATAGCGTGCTATGGGAGATGAGAAAATTATATGAAAATGTTGCATAGATGGTGCCTAACACCTACTAGAATGAAATCCCACCCAACAATAAACCCTATTGAATTCAATACTTTCAGATAAATAGGTATAGTATTGCAGCCTTAGGCTTACAAGCAAGGAAGAAACTCCATAGAACTTGTGGGATTTTAGATTGCAATCTGACTTCAGAGAACACACATCAATATAAGGCTGCTTAGAATTACTGTGTTAAGTCATGCATGAGTTGACTTCTTAATAACCTTAATAATCCCTTTGAATATTTCCAAGACGCAGCAGATTTGAAAGTTCTTAGCTGACATTATATATTTCCACAGTGTGTCCAGGCAGATAGAACATCATGTGTGAGCTTTTCACATGTTGGTTGTTCATCATGGGCTGGTTCATGCATACATATGCATTGATCGATGAATCGGAGCTAAATGTGCACACTGTTTCATTGATAAACTTCACGGCACGTTTGAGTGACCTAGTTTGGTTGTGACATGTGAATTACCAAGGCCAGGTCTTGTTCTTTGGGAAAGGGCACAGCAGGCAGGGCTATTTTTCTTGAAAACTCTGGAACTCACCATGAGCACCTCCCTCTTTCTTTTAGAATGGCAATAGCACCCACCTGAGAGGCGCCGAAATTGGGTTCCAGTGAGTTCCCCCTGAACAAAAGCCCCGACAACAGGTATATTATTATTAATAATAATAATAATAATAATAATAATAATAATAATAATAATAAATTTTATTTGTATCCTGCCCTCCCCAGCCAAAGCCGGGCTCAGAGCAGCTAACAACAGTAAAATAATACAGCATTCTAAAATCAATTCATTATAAAATCATTATAAAATACCATGACTCCAGGATCTTGCTTCAGTGCTTAGATGGAACAACAGCTGCCATTTTGATTCCCATTCAGCCTGTTTGGAGAGATCCTTCTGGAGCAACTCACAATCCCTTTTTGTTTTATCACCCTGGATAACTTTGAGCCATCATGTTCTGTGCCAGTCCTCATTCCTGCTGTGTGCACTTATGAATCCAAAAAACACTTCAAAGCAGGTGTATTTTGGGAAGGTTTTCTAGAGTTGCAGGGCAATCACCAAGAATGTGACACTTTGCAGAGCCCTGGGGAGCATCTAACCAGATGGCTTTTACTGTAGCACAATTCCCTACTGGGTCACAGTGTTCCTGAAAATTAGCACCCCAGCCAGCCACCTAAAATGACTTTGCCTGGCAGAAAAAGCTTAATTTGATTTGGTTTTTTCCAGAACAGCTTGTAGAACAAATAGCTTTCAGAATATACAATTTGCTAGCTTGCCAGTTTATCGTGAATAAACCTGTTTGTAGTCTAGTCATATCATGCAATCTCCCAGGAAACACAAAGAAGCTGCTCACTTTTCACTTATGGCGGTTTTAAATTAATTTGAACGAAGCTCGCCTCATGAGTATGGTTTATGCTACTATGAAACAACTGATGATGATAAATTACAGCAGCTTCACTTGAGAGCAGCCTGGAACAACATACGGCAAACGGGTTGAGCTGGCTTAGAAACTGTGCAGAGATTATATATCCTGAGTCTGGATTTGTTGACTTGAGGTGAAATAGCTATCATGGACAGGTCAAGCAGTCCAGTTTTTTCAGCAGGCAGCTGGAAATCTGTTATAAATTATAAGAAATAAATTAGCAAAAAACAAATCATGAGTATGATCATTTGCTCCTCCACTCTCAGCCACATTGGTTGCCTGTTTGTTTCTGGGTTCAATTTACATTGTTGCTGTAGACCTTTAAAGACCCATATAGCTTGGAACCAGTTTATTATTATTATTATTATTATTATTATTATTATTATTATTAATTGAATTTATATACCACCCTATACTCAGAGGTCTCAGGGAGGTTCACAGAAAATATCAACATAAAAACCACAATATATATAATCAAAATAAAAACAACAACCCAATAACAGCCCCCCCCCCAAGAGCCACATTTTTAAAAGGGCATAGGATGTCAATTAGGTCAACCAAGGTAAGGTAAAGGTACCCCTGCCCGTACGGGCCAGTCTTGACAGACTCTGGGGTTGTGTGCCCATCTCACTTAAGAGGCCAGGGGCCAGCGCTGTCCGGAGACACTTCCGAGTCACGTGGCCAGCGTGACGAAGCTGCTCTGGCAAGCCAGCACCAGAGCAGCACACAGAAACACTGTTTACCTTCCCGCTATAAGGCAGTACCTATTTATCTACTTGCACTTAGGGGTGCTTTTGAACTGCTAGGTGGGCAGGAGCTGGGACCGAAAGACGGGAGCTCACCCCGCCGCGGAGATTCGAACTGCCGACCATACAATCGGCAAGTCCTAGGCACTTTACCCACAGCGCCACCCGCGTCCCCCAGGTCAACCAAAGGCCTAGTTAAAAAGGAACATTTTTGCCTGGCGCCTAAAGGTGTATAATGAAGGTGCCACGCAAACTTTCCTGGGAAGACGGGGAGCCACTGCAGAGATTATCTGAAGAACTGCCTGTACCCAGGTCTTAGGATTGGCCTTAGTGGTTCTGTTGATAAACCTGATGCCAAGAGCTATCAGACTGGTGGCCATGACAGACAGGGCCTTTGTTCAGTGGCCCCATCTTTTTAAAATTCTTTCCTCAAAGAAGTACATGTACCCCCGACCTATTGGTTTGTAACCAAACCTTAAAACAAATGTGTTTTGAACCGCTTCTGATGTTGTTTGGTTTTAAATTGCTGCTGTTTTGAGTTTTTGTAATTGGGTTGTTTTATCTGCATTTTTACAGATTTTTACATTTTATGGTCCTAATGACTGTATTTTGTAAGCAGTTTTGAGAGGGCTTTGCCTTGGAAGGTGACCTGCAAGCACTTTAACAGAGTGATACAGTGGTACCTCGGGTTACAGACGCTTCAGGTTACAGACTCTTGAGGTTACAGACTCTGCTAACCCAGAAATAGTACCTCAGGTTAATAACTTTACCTCAGGATGAGAACAGAAATCGCACGCCAGCAGTGCAGCGGCAACAAGAGGCCCCATTAGCTAAAGTGGTACCTCAGGTTAAGAACAGTTTCAGGTTAAGAACTGACCTCCAGAATGAATTAAGTTATTAACCCGAGGTACCACTGTATTATGGAGGTTGTGAGGTTGGGGAAGTCCACTTTGGATAAACTACACTTTATGAGCCCTGCTGGACTTGCAAAGCCCAGCGCAGATGGTGAGGTGACTGTTTACTCTTTCTTTCTTTCTTTCTTTCTTTCTTTCTTTCTTTCTTTCTTTCTTTCTTTCTTTCTTTCTTTCTCCTCTCTCCTCTCTCCCTTCCTCCCTCTCTCCTCCCTCCCTCCCTCCCTCCCTCCCTTCCTTCCTTCCTTCATCAGGCTACCTTTTTAAAATTTCCCAAACAACTATGCTGTAGTTTCACCACTGTTCTGAGGGCATGTCCCACAAACTGTCCCTGATACAACACCCAGAATGTCCCCTATTTGCCCTTACTGCCCTGGGAGGTGTCCAGCCACTGACCTCCACCCTCCCAGGACACAGTCAACAATATCCAATGTCTCCCAGCTGTGCTTCCTGGAAACTTAGGACTGCTTAATAAGCAAACACTCTCTTTAACCCATGCATATTAACTACATTTTAATCACCCATATCTATATTGTATTACCTTATTTCACATTAGTCTGCCATGCATTCGTCAGTCATTCAGGAAGGGCATTATGAGCAAGGTGTCAAAAAATCACAGACCTATTATTTCTCCCTTTGCTTTTCCTGTCAAGTCAGAACAGATAATATGCAGCACAGTGGTAATTTTAGCACATTTTGAGATATAGCTTTGAAATTTTCCAGCATTTTCAAAGAATGAATTTGCAAATGGTGATGTGTTGGCTTATTATTTATATTGATTTTTGATTGACTGATAGGCTTTTCTTTTAAGCCAATGCAACATGTGCTTGTTTTAATTTCTTGGGGAGCCATTTGCTCTCACAGCAAGCAAAGTTATTTTCTAAATATTCATCCCTCTGGCAAGAAATTTTCATATGCCAGTAATTAATCTGGGTGATTTGAATTGTTCCTGAAAATCTATTCTGTATAAGCTGATTCCATGCTCATACACATACATTTTTACAGGAGACAAAATTCTGCAATGGAATGCATTTTGAATTCTGATTTCAGCCTAGCTAGCTATGACCTAGGAATGGTGATGTTCCCCATTACTTTTTAATGCTGACAAAATGCCTTGTTGTACAGCTGATTGTTAAATTAAATTATCTTTCAAAGGGGCTAGCCTTTTTGGCAGTTTATGGTTCAACTAGTTATGCTCCAAAGATGTGGTCAAGTCTGGGTCAGTTTGAACTCTCAATAAAGAGAGGCTTTCTCACAGGGCAGGAAGATAATGTAGCCCACCTTTGAACTGAGCTGTCTTTCAGAGTGCCAAGAGATGTAACTTAATAACAGAATCCCGGCAAGCTGCAGTTATCAGTCCAACATATGAAGGAGGGAGGACTCGCTCCATTATTTCTGGATTGTAAAGGATAGACAGCAGATAAGTTGCAAACTGTCCTATTTCCAAGCAGGGAGATTCAGGATGAATTCCTGAAGATCGCTAACCTGGGATAGATGGTTTCTTGAGATTAATTTGGCAACATAAAAGTATGGGATAAAAGGTAGCTGCTGGGATGTTCTCCCCATGCACAGGAGAGATTGGCAGTACCCAGCACTGTGCTTTAGGAATGTGAGTTGAGAAGCCCATTGCTTTTAGGGTATAATAATTAATGTGACAGAATGCTCGGGGTGTTCTAAAGCGGGGGGTCATTAAGCTTTCTGAGCCTGTGGACACATTTGCAAACCAGAGGCACTTTCCATGACACCACACACAGATCACAACCAAGCACACCCCACAACTCACTGTATTGGCTACAACAAAATAATTTAAGTCCGGAAGTGGATCCTGTGAGCACTATGGAAGATCTCTGCAGATACATATGCACCCTCATGCACCACGCTGATGACCCCTGTTCTAAAGCAATATACAAGAAACACATAAAAGCAAATCTGAGTGTACAAGAAATTGCCAACTGGGGAAAGCAGTGGAGTTAAAAGCTCTGATTTCAAGGTGGTTTCCAACAGCAGGTGCCATGGCTGCCAATGAGCATCTGAACACTGACAGGATGGAGATGGAGCTGTAGGAAATTGCTGCTGCCTGGCATGTTTGATGCACCAAAACCTAGTAGGATATCAACCAACCAACCAACCAACGAACCAATTATATGTAGCCTGCTCCTCATTAAAATAATATCTCCCCCTAAACCATTATAGATGTATCATCCTCATCCTCATTTGATTTCCTCTCTTAAGAGTCCAGGGTGACTAACAATAAAAATATAACAGGTTTTGTACAAATTTCACAGAGTGACGGCCCTCAATTTATGCTCCAAAGCCTTGCTGGAAGAAGTCTGAAGCTGACTCCTTAATACAAATTTTGTGTATGTGTGTGTTGTTGTTGTTGTGGGAAGTTCAATTCTGTTAGAAAATGTATAAACTACTTTATCAAAAAATTCTCTAAGCAGTGTACAAATAACTTGGGTGCCATCACAGAAAAGGGCCTACTCAGTGAAATCACTCCATCATATTCTGTTTGCTAGGAGGCACCTGGGGAATAAATGAAGAAAGAAACAGAGGAACAGTGTACAACTTAAATTTAAAAAGGTGGCTTTGGTCCAGATTTGTAGGGCAAACAAGGATCAGCAGTAACGACTCACCACATGGGGGGGGGAGGGATGGGTCAGGGTTCCTGAAGTCTCTTCCTGTAACGTCAGACTGCGATATGGAGTTACATCTGAACTGCCCCTGTGTGCAAGGAGAGATTTGAACAGCTGCGACTAACTTGTGTGGAAGTGAGAAATTCCATTATTGAACAATTAGGCACTTGGGAGGGCATTTTAACAACTCCATCCTATGCATGTTCTTTTGGGAGTACACCCTGCTGTGTTCAATGAGGTTTGTAGGTAAACATATGATTGCAGCTTTAACATTATACAACAGCCTGGTGGGATTCAGACATCTTATTCTCCTGCTATTATCAAGAATGCAGCGCTAGTATATTTATAAGTACCTAGGGGTCCTTTACCTTTACTTTTTAAATCAGGGATGGGATTTTTGAAGGCAGCATACAATGTTGTTTATCAATGGATCCATGCATGCTTTTGAAATGAATTTTCTTTCTAATCGGACACAAATTATTTGCACCATTATAGGTGAATTAAATGCCATTAAGTTATTTTATTGTAAGTGTTGGGCGCACCAGGAATTGTCTTCTAACCAAGATCCAATGTAGATGAATACTAAGTAATATTAATTTAAAATATTTATATTATAATATGGACGTTCTAAATTAATACAACAGCATTCTAAATTAATACAGCAACCCTCTTATCGCAAATGCAGTTCACATATTGAGAATCTGTCAGTTTCTACTATACAATGTGATAAAGTAGGGCATTTTCTAAATATAATTAAATAGTCAGATTTATCAACTTCAAAATAAGTTTAAAAAATAGGCTGCTAATCTTCATGTGTGTAATATATTGTTGACAGCTCTGTGGGAAGGCATATGCTTTTGGGGGGGTTAAACATTAATGTAAATATTTCCTATGGTTACCTTGCATACAGCTATAGACCACATCCATGCATATGTCAAGCTGCCTGACTCACTTCCACTCCTAAGCAGATGACAAACTAGGTTCATGGTGATTGAAACCATTTGAAGACTTAGGGCAGGCGTGGGGAACCTCAAGCCTTCCAAAGCTCTTCATCTGGCCTTGGGACTCTTCTGTCATGGCGCAGTCAGGCTATGAATGTCCAGAATGAGGAATTAGCTATTTATTGTCAAAGGTACGCTTACAAGTTAGGAAAAGGCATGTCCACCAGTCCTACATCTCTCAGCTACTCCTAGGTGAGCACCCAATGCAGCATCAGCAGCCCCCAACATCACCTTATGTTTTTCCGCCATCTGAGCTACGTGCAAGCAGGCAAAGACTATGCCTTTGTGTAACCAGCTCCCTGCTCCTCTCATTTCAATCCTCTCCTGGTCCTTTGAGAAAGTGGAGCAAGAGAGGTGGGAAGATGAGGAGGAGGAGGAGGAGGAGGAGGAGGAGGAGGAGGAGGTGTGGAAGCGCTTGGCTCTGCACCAGCTTGACCTATCACTCCTTCCTGCACCTGTTCTTGACTCTCCAGTCCTGCAGCTTCTCCTGCCTCTGACTCTCTTCTCCTGGCTGTTACAGCCTCCCCCAGATCTCTGATTCCTTCTTCCAAGTCAGTCTGCACTCCCCTTCTTCCAGTACCCACTCATCAGTATCCAGCCAGTCCCTGACATCTCCCCGCATCATACACTCTCTGCTTGCACCCTCCTTGGATGTCCCCCCCCCCAAGTTGGAATCCACCCTTGAACTCTTGATTCTGCTTCTTGGTTGGGAAGTGGGGATACAAAGGGAGCTGTTCCATTTTATCTAGTGCTGTGCCAGGCTCTTGCAGGAAATGTGGAACTGACAGCTGAGGAGAGAGTTTCTGTGCTCCTCTGTTCTTTTCTAGCCATTTCCTCCCTCTCTCTCTCTCTCTCTCTCTCTCTCACACACACACACACACACACACTCACACACACACCCCCCCAAAAAAAATCTATGTCCCCATTGTGAATAGTGGGCAGGGCATAAAAGGGATGGATTTATACCAGCTTCCAGATTCTGGGGGGCTGGCAGTGCTGAGGTTGTTTTGGGAAAGGAATAGATCCTATGGAGCCAATACCTTCCCCTGCTTCTCACTCAGCGTGTCCTCAGCATGGTAGGTGCAAAGAAATGATATATAAGAATTAAATTAAAAATCGCCCAAAGTTGTACTGGAAAAGGAATTTAATTAGCTGGTCTAAATTAGTTCATTCCAAGCGGTAGTGGTGACTATGGCAGCAATATTTGCCAACACTGTCCTGGAAGCAAGAACTGGGGTTTTAATCTATTACTGCTCTTTCTTAAAGAACAGCAAAGGTAGCTTCCAACCAGATAACTGGTGCATAGGCAGAGTGACAAAGCCAGAATTCAAAGCAAAAGGGACAGCGTTCTAAAAATGTGTCCCGTGTCCTGAAAGCAGGAGAGAGAGAGAGATGGAGAGCAGGTTTTTACAGGAATGTTTTGATCGTACACTGCAGCAAAGCGTTAAAAGCTTTGGTTTTTAATTATCAACTTGCTTGATCACCTCTCCACAAACGTTTTATCACCCTTCTTGCTCATTCTACATAAAAGCTCTTCTAGTCCTTGTAATTATATATAATTGCTCCCATGCATCAACCCTGTGTTGAGAATGTTTCCGTTTATGTACATGTTTATAGTGTAGGAAATAAATTATGTCTCAGGGAAAGAAAACTCATACACCCAGCCTGAACTTCAAAACAATATAGAATGAAGCATGCCTTTGGTTTTCTTTCTTATCTACAAGGTCAACATCAGCCTAGTGGTCCATGACGGAAAGGTAGATGGCAGGATGCATGCTAAACGATGCTGCTGCATTCGATACAAAAATAATTGACAACAACAGAGGCTTGCATTATATGCCCCATAATTAATGCTGGAGACAGAATCATATAGTACATCTCTTTTACAATCATTAGTCCTGGTTATTTCACCCATTCGCTCTCATTCGTAATGTGAAACAATGCTTCGATCTACATGTTTATGCAAAGCAGGGGAGTTTGGGGAAGGTGTTGCCATATTGTAAACAGCACATATAAATATGGTTCCAAGGGCTGTTTCACCACATTAAATGGTTGCAGAGCTGGGTTTGCCATGAGGTATAGCACCCAACAAGTGAGCTGTAGCCATCCTCCCCACCCCAGTGTTTAGATAAGCATACATATATGATTTGCCAATACATTTCCCAATACATGCTTGATACATTTTATATTATATACCTAAAAGTAAAGGTAAAAGGGACCCCTGACCATTAGGTCCAGTTGTGACCAACTCTGGGGTTGCAGCGCTCATCTCACTTTATTGACCGAGGGAGCCGGCGTACAGCTTCCAGGTCATGTGGCCAGCATGACTAAGCTGCTTCTGGCAAACCAGAGCAGTGCATGGAAATGCTGTTTACCTTCCCGCTGGAGCGGTACCTATTTATCTACTTGCACTTTGACATGCTTTCGAACTGCTAGGTTGGCCGAAGCAGGGACCGAGCAACAGGAGCTCACCCCGTCGCGGGGATTCGAACCGCTGACCTTCTGATCAGCAAGTCCTAGGCTCTGTGGTTTAACCCACAGTGCCACCTGCCGTCCTATAAAAGTAGGACATCAGTATTGTACAGTCATGGATAGGTGCTTCTCAAGGGAACATATGGTGGGATGAAACCAGCCTGCCAACACTGTCACCATTGCTCTTACCTGGATGGGGCTGCAGCAGGGAGTTTGGGACCGCATGGTTCCAACTGCAGGATGGCCATTGCCAATCCAGCAGTCTCACCAGTGAAACCACACAGACCTGACTTCACACCAACCCTGCCCCAGTCCCTTCCAGGTTACATGTCAGGCTTCAAGGTCTCAGCTTCTCCCCTGCCCCCCTTTGGTCGTAGATAAGCAGGACAAAGTGAAAAGAATCTCTTACCATTTAAAGAGCCTTTAATTATCACAGCAAAAGAACAAAATGTCCATTCTCGGAATAAAGGTGTTCTCGATTAAGGATTCCATCCACTCCTCCTCTAGTCAAGTCTCTTTGCAACCTGATCTCACAACCACCCTGCTTTTTGTGTCGCCACCTTATCTGCCCTACATGCCCTTGGACTGATGGGCTGAATACTTTCTAGCAAGAGAAAGTGTCTGTTGGCTCTCTCTCTTCCTGTTCTTCTTCAGTTTGCTATTCACCCCCACAGTTCTTCCCAACTTTTGTCTTCAGACCTATGTCCCTCTGCAAACCACTGTTCCAAATCTATGCAGCTCCACTGCTCCTGGGCAGCTTCAGGATCCTGGTCAGGAGCAGGCAGAGGTGGAGGCTCCCACCATTCCTCATCAGAGCAGTACTTCTCAGCCTGGTCTCTGACAATACATCATTTTATTTGTATGTCGCCTTTCTGTAGTTAAAACCATGTTCAAGATTGCTTACAACGGGCTATATGTGAGTTATGGGGTACCTTAATGAAAAGCACAAATAGCACCCTGAATGCGTCTCCACCCCCCATTATTCTACCTGGACACTGAGGTCCAGCGCCGAGGGCCTTCTGGCAGTTCCCTCACTGTGAGATGCCAAGTTACAGGGAACCAGGCAGAGGGTCTTCTCGGTAGTGGCACCCCCCCCCAGTGGAACACCCTCCCACCAGATGTCAAAGAGAAAAACAACTACCAGACTTTTAGAAGACATCTGAAGGCAGCCCTGTTTAGGGAAGCTTTAAATGTTTGGTGCATTTCTGTATTTTAATATTTTGTTGGAAGCTGCCCAGAGTGATTGGGGAAGCCTGGCCAGATGGGCGAGGTATTAATAAATTATTATTATTATTATTATTATTATTATTATTATTATTATTATTATTCCCACAGGACATTAGTTATGGGGTTCCATCACAGAAAATAAGCCACCAGACCCACTTTCTCCCTCTGTGAATCAAGTAGGGGCTATGTTAGAGCCCACAGACCTCTCTAAGAGATATTATATATTCATTCTATGTCGTTTGCAGGCAATTTTAGTTAAGAGGCTCTTGGCACACGAGACACTGCTTCAGACAGGAAAGATAAAAAGTAGTGTGTCATACACCTGAATATCATTTGGCCTGGAAAGGCTTCTGCGAATGGTTTCTGGTCAGACTCTTAGTCTGATTTGTTGGAAGTTCTCCTAGCTGTCTGGGTAGTGCCTCTAGGGTCTTTCATTGTGTTTTGCCTTCAGCATGCGGTTTGAGACATCTGCATTTGCTCCGCAGGCACCTCACTACAGAACTCTGACTCTGTGCTGGTGGCTCACTGTGGTTTCGATAGTGTGGGTTGATCTGTTCAGGGCTGCTGTGTCTGTGTGTGGTCTCCCTGCCCCCAGATGCATTGGTTGGGCTTGGGAGATGTGGAGGACCTTTCATACTTTGTCATGCCATGAGGAGGAGGTCTCAGATGGGAATGCAGCAAATATGTGGTTTAAATTAAATGCACATCAAATAAGGGCCATAAAATGGACAAAACAGGCAACTCGGTAAATGTTACTATGGGGATACATGTTTAAAAAAGTAATTGGACAGGGTCAAATGGTTGACAACCATTGGATATTGACTTGGAGTTAATAATTTTTGATAATAATTTAAAAAACTAGATCTGATTTCTTTTTTAAAAAAATAAAAATCCAGACATAGTCATTTTATATCTTTTCAGATGTCATTACGATACCCAAACAGACCAGCTGTAACATCTCTTCAGTACAGGAGATAGTATTGTACATTAATATGGCACTGTGATGAAATATTAACTCTGCCTGCATTCCAGTATGACTTCATTTGGTTTTCCTTCTCAACTGATTTTGATTTGAAACCAAAATCCAAAGATTTGATTTAACTCAAGTGAAACTTCTCCCCCCCCCCCCATTCCTCCTGCTGCTTGCTCCATCTGTTCTCTCCCTATTCTTTTATAGTAAACCATTTGGTTATGTCTTTCCACTTCTTTCCAGTACTTTTATAAAAAAAAAAATATGCTACAATATGCCAGAATAAACAAAGTCCCTTTATTTCAAAAAGGGCTTTGGGGAAAGTGACCATTCTTTCTAGCCCATTCAAATTCTAGCTGAAGAAGAGGCTGCTGGGTGGTCAGCGTCTCCAAAGCATGGGTCCACCCTAAATCATGATGCCCTCTAGTCATATGTGGGCAGGATAAGAAGAAGGCTTAGTGCAAATTAACACAACTGGGTTTTTTTAATATGGAATAACTGCTGTTAGCTTGGATTTGGTGAAACAGCTATTGAATTACTTTAACTGTGTTCATGGATAGGCTTTATTATCCAGTGGAGGCTGGGTGAGAATGGGGCACTGCCCCGCCAACCTCATTCTGCCTTCAGCCAGCCTCCACCTCTTTGCCTTCTTACTTACAACTAGCCCAGGGGCTGGTTCTAGTTGTCAGCTTCCTCCTCCTTAGTCTCAATTTTGCCCTCAACAAGGAAAAGGGTAAGAACAAAACAAAGCCTATCTCCACCTAATATAGTCCCCTT
This sequence comes from Podarcis gaigeae, assembly GCF_964106915.1. Classification (NCBI taxonomy): domain Eukaryota; kingdom Metazoa; phylum Chordata; class Lepidosauria; order Squamata; family Lacertidae; genus Podarcis; species Podarcis gaigeae. The sequence continues at coordinate 58,400,626 of NC_139683.1, read as the reverse complement.
TTCCTTCCATCACAACTGATCTTATGTGATCAAAGTAACCTTTTAATTGAGATGAGGGTGGGATGAGAAAGTTGATCAGCTAGCAAAACCATTGATTGTGAACACCAGTTCATTAGAGCAGGCATAGGCAAATTCCCATCATCCCTAGCTAACAGAACCAGTGGTCAGGGATGATGGGAGTTGTAGTCCCAAAACATGTGGAGGGCCGAGTTTGCCTATGCCTGCATTAGAGCAAATACCTCTGACCATCATGGCGGTGTAATTCTGTCATCTTGCTTACTGAATGCCAGATGTGCATATATATCTATATCTATATAGCATACCACACAACTGTCCCACTTAAAGCAGGATCTCCCAGATTTACAGAAGCTGCCCTGGCTTCTGATCCCAATCCAGGATGTCCCGTTTTGGCTCCCATGCACTGGCTGTGCCAGAGTGCAGGATCCCAAGACGCATGTTCTTTGTTCTCATGCTGTGAGAGTCAAGTTGACTCACATCAGAGTGCGGAACCAAAAAATGGAACCAAATGATGTGCCAACTTAACTGGTTCCCGTATGTTGCCCACTTTTCTTCTACCAATGCTTTTCAGCTGATGGACTTCTGGAAGCCAGTACCACACTTCCAGAAGCATTGGTGGCCACAGCAGAAGCAGTGGTGGCAGCGGAGGAGGCAGAGGTGGCAGGTGATAGTGGGAGGCAGCTGAGAGAAGGGGCGGGGTTGGAATGAAAGGTGTGTAGCCTACGTCGAGGTCATGTTTTGATTATCCTCACTCTGGTGTTGGAGGGTATACATATAGGCTCAGTCTTCAAAGTGGTGTGCAACGCATGTTCATTATTAAATCATGATACTGTTTTCATAGGCACCACAGAGCAAGGCCCTGTTTCATCATGTGACACCTTTGGGCATCTTCTTGTCCTGCAGTATCCATTGCTGACATCTTTTGGAGGCTTTTGTTAAAAATGTTTTCCAGGAAACTGGGTCTGGGAAGCACCATTTTAATTCCCCTGCATTGTCTTGAGGCATTGTGGGAGATTTAAGTAATGCAGAGCTGGATTTAGGTTTGATGAGGCCCTAAGCTACTGAAAGTAGTTGGGCCCTTTATATGTCCAGCTGTCCTTTGTCAACAACAGATCGCTGCTGTTTTTTGTGTTGAATATACAGGTGGTACCTCGAGTTAAGAACTTAATTCGTTCTGGAGGTCTGTTCTTAACCTGAAACTATTCTCAACCTGAGGTACCACTTTAGCTAATGGGGCCTCCCACTGCCGCCGCACCACTGCTGCCACGCGATTTCTGTTCTCATCCTGAAGCAAAGTTCTTAACCTGAGGTGCTATTTCTGGGTTAGCGGAGTCTGTAACCTGAAGCGTCTGTAACCCGAGGTACCACTGTATGCTGTATGGTAATTTATGGACCTAAGAGGTCCATACACAACACAAAACACTGTTGCTGTATGTAGGTTTTATTTTATTTGTTTTTTAGCTTATATTTTGGAAATGTACATCCAGGGTTTTTTTCCTTTAATTTTTTTTTTGGGGGGCCCCCAAGAGAGTGGGGCCCTAAGCTATAGCTTGTTTAGCTTATATGTAAATCCAGCACTGAAGTAATGGCTCCCAGCCATTCAACCTTTGGCTGATCTTTGCTGCTCCACCATTAGGCAAGCCCAGAGGGGATCCCCCATACTGGCAGGACCCCACTCAAGGGCATTTTGCTGCAGACCCCCTTCAGTCCTGGAGTGGGCCTGCACAAATTGGTATTAACTATGGTAAGGATAGGAAAGGCTGCAATGACTTCAGTAACTGAAATAATTGTGTCTGGCTTTTCATGACATCAGGGTCTTAAGGTGGCTTCCAAAAATAAAATAAAAACATACCATATACTATATACAAAAACTGGGATATACATCCCAGTAGTGATGTATGGAAGTGAGAGCTGGACCATCAAGAAGGCTGATCGCCGAAGAACTGATGCTTTTGAATTATGGTGCTGGAGGAGACTCTTGAGAGTCCCATGGACTGCAGGAAGATCAAACCTCTCCATTCTTAAGGAAATCAACAACCATATACAAAAACATCAAAACATCAGAGCATATGCTAATCATACCCTCAGTCGGTTACCAAAACAGTGGGAGAAGAATTGCGACTGATCATTCCTTGTGTTGCTGCTTCCACGACTAATGCAAAGGGAGAAGCACATTTTCCTAGGACATGGAACATGCATCTCCATGTGGAGAATATGCCAATTTCTCCACTTCGCACATCAATAACTGGACACCATAATATGGAAACACAGGTTGAGGGTGTTTCTTCCCTTGCCACTTCAGTTAGAATAACAGAAGTCACTTTTAGGGCTTCCAAGTGAATGCGTTTCAAGATCAGTATGGACACTATAATCAAAAACGTATACAAATTAGTAAGACTCAAATCAGCTCCAGGAACGTCAAGATAACCGAGCAGAGGCACTTTGGGGAATGAGTCATTTTTCACCATAGTGCTGTCTGAGAGGAGAGAATCTGATCCATTACTCATAGAGAATTTGATAACCCCCATAGGGCTGCAATCTTTTTGACTGACTGTGGCATTAAGGAACAAAAAAATATTGCAGTGCAGTTAAGCAATCAAATCAGCAATTATGTTCAGCATCACAGGTAACATTTCCAGACTAAATTATATTTAGGGATATTTATACTAATAACAAGTATGTTTAATTTTCAATTTCACAGATTATTTTGCCTATCTCAATACTCCCCTTCATCCTTGGCAATTTGCATGCAAATTAGAGCTCTTTAAGTGTATTTTAATTGCCATGCTATTTTCACAAATACAGAGAGAATGTAAAATATATATTTATTGCTGTGTATAAGGGGGAAATGTTAATATTCACCAAATAATTACCTAATTTGCATAGTGATTAGGTGCAATTGGAATAAAATCCCTTCTAAATATAAGAAACTGAAAACTGAGTAAGTTGACAAGCAAAATAATAGAGTAAAATGTCACAAAGAAAAGGTACACTTGCAGGTGAAAGACTTTCAGTACATTATTTTTAACCCCATCTACCAGATTTGCTAGAGTAATAAGTCAGGCCTATAAAATATTCAGTATGTGCCTTGTTTGCCAAGAAAAATGAAATAAAGGCATAGAGTCAAATACCTGCAAAACACACAAACCTGGTGATTTCCTCAGGGATCTTGTGCAATTACATAATTTAGAATAGTCTCTGAACCAATTTTTTTATATTCATCAAAATATTGCTTCTTGTATGTGACCTTGAATGTTAAGTTTCAGCCCAGGGGGAATATTTACAACTTGCAGGTATGGAAAGATAATGGAAAAGCTGACATGAATTTCACAGTCGCAATGCCATTCCCTGTTATCTCGCCGCTCTGACTCCCTCCCTCCCTAATGAAAGCTAAGGATCTGAATAGACTTAAAATTCTTGTCCGATCGCATTGACAGAATATCTGTAAACAATGGTTTCACTCCTATAACTATGCCCAAGATGTATAAAATGGCCTTAAAATTATTTCTTTCAGCTGTACATTTAAGCACATTTAAAGCACATTACTTTCCTCAAGAATCCTGCGAGCTGTAGTTTACAGCTCTCGGAACTACAATTCCCAGAACCCTTTACAAACCACAGTTCTCATGATTCTTGGGGCCGAAAATGTGATTTAAAATTATGGCATGTACGCAACCTTAACACGAACATTCATTCATTCATTTATTCAGCGAGAGAGAAGATTTTGAATTGTAACACATACAATTGTAAGTTTAAGAACAGTCCTGCTTATGAACAATTTGGTTTACGAATGCCGCAAAACCAGAAGTAGTGTCCCTGTTGCGAACTTTATCTCGGTCTAAGAACAGAATCCAAATGGTGGAAGGACAGCGGCAGCGGGAGGCCTCATTAGAGAAAGCGCGCCTCGATTTAAGAACTGTTTTCGTTTAAGAATGGACTTTTCGGAACGTGTTGGAAACTCATATTACAACAGAACGAACTAAGTTCGTAAACCGAGGTACCACTGTATTGTATTTTTGTATTGTAAGTTTGGCAAATTTGCCTGAGAATTCTCACCTACCCCCACCTCAACTCTGGCTGAAGTGAACCTGAATTAAGAATGGGGAGGGGGAGAGAGAGGGGGAGAGAGAAACTGAATTGCAATGAATAAATATATAAGTTGTGGGTCAGCCATTCATATAAAAATATGTAGGATGTGGAAATGGAACCAGCTGCAGCCAGACTTATGGAACAGCACATAAGTTTTTCCATAGCCCTAAGGAAGAACTTGATGCAAAGGAAATTTCCAAAGGTGTCAGAGTAGCCATACAGACATTAAAAAGCAGATAATTAGAAGGGTTTATTTGGGTGACTTTTTCTTTTGGTGGGGGGAAGGTTTACCAGATGGTTATACAGTTATAATTCAGCAACACTGTGTAAAGAGGGAGTGCATTTTGTGTGCAAAAGCAATTCAGCTGTGTTTTTGGATCATATTGTTAATTGCACAGTTGTTAGTGACACTGTTGATCACAGTTACACCACTGTAGGCGCTTTAAGTATGGGTAAAATTCTGATGGGGTGGGCCTCACTTACGCCAGGTGGGTAAGCAGTGCCCAGCAGTTATACTACAGTTAGCCAGGGCCAACCCAAGACACTTTGGCACCTTCCTACCAGTGAAGAAGAGGTGGGTGAAGATCTGCGTTGAGAACAAGGCGGGGAATCAAATCAATCTTACCCAATGGTTGAAGTGGGAATAAGTATGCGGAAGAGAGCCTAGGTCATTTGACCTTTCAATTAGTTCCCTTTCCCCTCCTTTAAAAACTGAGCAAGACATTCTCTTGTAAAGTTTAAATAACAAATAACTTTCCTTCCTTTACTTGCACTTGCAGATTAGAATGTACAATACAGGTAGGTGTTACTTATGTTGCCAATACGTTTTATGTAGATTTGTATAAATACTGCTACAGACTGACTAACTCTGAGGCAGACAGCAGCACAACAGAACAGACCTGCTGCTTTGTTAAGATGGTTCATAACTGCGATAACTGTACCAGCTGATATAACTGCCTTAGGCATATGACACAAAAGAGTTCTATAGCCCTTGTGAACATTAACCATTTACTTAGCGTCAGCATATTATTATTATTATTATTATTATTATTATTATTATTCCTACCCCGCCCATCTGACTGGGTTGCCCCAGTCACTCTGGGTGGCTTGCAACATATATAAAAACATAATAAAACAAAAACATTACACGTTAAAAAGCTTCCCTATAGAGGGCTGCCTTCAGATGTTGGATGCTTTCATTCCACATCAAGCACATATCTCCATCTACATTTCTGTTCTCTCTCTCTCTCTCTCTCTCTCTCTCTCTCTCTCTCTCTCACACACACACACACACACACACACACACACACACCAACCTGTTAACTGATAAGGGCCAAACTAAAAGGGTCATTAAATGCATGATTGCTTTTTAACATGGCAAGTCCCCCCCCCATAAATAACAGCTGGTGTGTGTGTGTGTGTGTGTGTGTGTGTAGGAGAGAGAAATCAGGATTGAAACCATGGTGTGTGGGAAGGGAAGTAAACTTTTTCCTACCACCTGTGGTTCTGATGAAAGCCGTCACCCCCGCCAAGCTGCTGTCAGCACTAGATTGGAAAATTCCCTTTAATGCAATGGAAATGTGCATGTGTAGGTCTGGCATAAGCAGGAGCCCCTTATATATACACAATGTTATTCCACTTAACAAAAAGAAGCCCAAGAGAAAGGTGGAAAAACCCCAACCAAGGGCCAATCAAACTGAGAGAAGAAAATCCTTTCTGACTCCGTCAACTGGTGACTCTGATGCTCAGTGGAGGCTTTATACTGTGGGTGGGTGGGAAGCCTGGGAAGCAAAATTCTGGAGCATAGCTGTCAACATTTCCCTTTTTTTAAGGGAAATTCGCTTATTCCGAATAGGATTCCTCACAAGAAAAGGGAAAAGTTGACAGCTATGTTCTGGAGGGGGAAGCCTCCTAAAGGCTTCTCTCCCCCACCTTCTCCGATGAGGGCTCACAGGAAAATTCTGTCTTGTGGGTCCCCAAAGAAACAAGCCAAGAGTAAAACTTGCCCCATTTACTGCTTCACTGTGCTTGTGCCACCAGTCAAAGCCATCTTGTACAAATTGGGCCTGGAACAAAGCTTGCAATGAGACCTTTGGTACTGGGAACTTCACATTTCAGCTCTACTGATGGAGAACATTGAAGAGGGAAGGTGGAAAGGACATTGTTGGCAAATACTTAAACTGGTGAGGCAAAAGTGTCACCTGTGCTCCCCAATCTCCACCACCCTTAATTTATTCGGCATAATTCCACACAGATCCACAGACACACTAATATGTACAAAGACAATTGCAATATCTCTTCTTCTTGGCTTTTCCATAGCTGGTGTCAATCTTCATCCAGGATGATGATCACTACTCTAGAGGAGAGAAGTAAACATCTGCCCTCCTCATCACACTCATGTACCACATTCATTGCCAGATGGTATATTTTAGCCTCATTCCATCTGCATGGCAATGCAGCAACCAGAATCCGTTCAAACATTTTGAGAACTGGTGCACTAAGAAAGGTCAGCCGTACAAAATTAAAAAGATTAATTGACCAACAGGAAGGAGATGGATTATCATTGATTATCAAGTGCATGTATTTCAGATGATGGATGAACGCGCACGGAATATTGATCTTTGCAAATTAGCTTGACTTTGGTCCTATACAATTTGCCTTTGGCCTTACCGCTACTAGGAAAATGATAAGAACTACATGGGCATGTTACAGGGAAGTCTATCATGGTACAAGGTTGACTCCAATTGTAAAGCAGGAAAAGAAGGTTCTGCAGTTATCAGAAGCCCGAGAAACACAAATGTAAGGTCTCAAGGCAAAATCTAAAGATCCACTGGATAAGGACAAGACCTTGAGTGTCTATATACTCCCCCCTGTGCCTTTAGTGTTTATCAGATATTATTTGACTTGGGGAAGATGAAAGTTTCTGTGCGTTCATTATGAGGTCCAAAAGAGCCCGGGGAGGGGGGTGCCAGCCCAGCCCTCACCACTGACGCAACCCCACCCCCCACTGGAGCAAAGCAGGTCTGCACTGAGCCACCTGCCAGCCATGCAGGGGGGGAGACTGGCTGGCCAACGCAGCCCTTGGTGGGCAGAGGGGAGCACAGGGGTAGCCCGTGCTGTAGTCACCTGCATGGGGGTGCTTGGTTTGCACCCCCTCAAAAATTGTGCACCCCTGGCACCCCTGCACAAAAGTAGAGAGGGCATAGTCTCCCAATTTCAGGTTGCTTGTTGGATAGACTGGCACCTTACTGCAATTCCTTTCTACTGTAGCCTTGAAAATATACTAGGAAGATACAACTTTTTTGTTGTATGGAGGGGTGGCTAGCCTGTGGCCCTCCAGATGCTGTTGGAATACAACCCCCATCGCCCCAAGCCATTGGTCAGGCTTGCTCATGCTGATGGGAGCAGGAGTCCAGCAACAGATTAGTCAACCCCTGCTTTATAGAATGGGATGGAATTAAGGAAGATGCTTTTAAAGAGGAACCTTAAAGACAGCTAAAATGTGACAAACACCTGAAAGTACAAGCCTTTTTTAAAAAAAATAAATGGTGAGTTTCTCTGGTCATTTTTAATATATGTTTTATAAGGAGCTAAATGGTTAAGACCAACTCTTTCTCCTTTCATTGCACCTGAAAAATCGCAAGCAGAGTAGAATGGAGCTTGATTGTACAAAGTGCTGTGCAATCACAAAAGAAAATACAGGTCCTCATTGAAGTCTAATGTAATTCCTTCTAATGTCAACATTAAAACACCTGGCTTTAAATTAATGTAGAGTTTCCTGTGCGGCTAAATGGCTTGCTCATGTTAGTTTTCTAGCAGTCACTAAGGGAATTTCCTTCCCATCCACCCCTGCAGTCAAGGCTGAATTTCAACAAATGTACAATCTATGACCCATGCACAGCATTTAAGAGCCTCTGAAGTGGCCATGGTTATAGGTTAATGAGACCTGAGTGGAGGAAATGCCACCATTTATAAGTGGAGAATGGAACCACATGCGTCGGCCCCCTGATCTTAGGCATCACTGCTAAGTGGCTTGTGATAATACTTGCAGTGGCATCTTTTGCAAAGTGAAGGAGGAATAATTAAGGCTTCCGTGAAACTTGTCGGTGGCAATTAAATTATATTCATCTGAACATGGAGCCTTGTATTGCACCCAAGTTGCTGCCTCAATGGTTTATTGGTTTAAAATGCCCTTAGGGAGAGGACTCTCTCAAGGCAGCTTACAAGAAAACACTGGCTGTGTACACATTCAGGTTTACTCTGCAACCAGTACATCCCCCACCCTTGGTTTGGGAAGTGGTATACAGATGTTGTGGGACGCAGGTGGCGCTGTGGGTTAAAGCCTCAGCGCCTAGGACTTGCCGATCGAAAGGTCGGCGGTTCGAATCCCTGCGGCGGGGTGCGCTCCCGCTGCTCGGTCCCAGCGCCTGCCAACCTAGCAGTTCGAAAGCACCTCCGGGTGCAAGTAGATAAATAGGGACCGGCGTTTCCGTGTGCGGCTCTGGCTCGCCAGAGCAGCGATGTCACGCTGGCCACGTGACCCGGAAGTGTCTCCGGACAGCGCTGGCCCCTGGCCTCTTAAGTGAGATGGGCGCACAACCCCAGAGTCTGGCAAGACTGGACCGTACGGGCAGGGGTACCTTTACCTTTTACCTTTATACAGATGTTAGCCACAATCCATGGCTATCCCTTTTTTTATGAACTGTTGCCTTTTGATGCATTTTCCCCCAAACCAGCTTCAGTCCAAAGTGAGAAAAAACACAACCAAACTGCATTCTGAGCTGGTAATGTGTACACATTGGCATTTAAAGCTATAAAACGATGAAACAACAGTCAGTCCCCAAAATTAAAAAGCTAATAGCAAGATGCAACTACAGGCATCCATCCAACAAGGACACCTCAAGAGAAAGCCCAGAAGAAGAGATGATGACTGAGGTGCACTTTGGGCACCATAACAGCTCTAGCTCTATGCAGCAAAGCCGTGTTGCCCAATGCCATTGCAGTTTTCTGCAGAGTTCTGTGCTTTGAAGAGTTTCCCTCCACCTCTTTTGCTCTACCAGCCAAAGTACTTAATACACAAGATGAATGCACTGTCAAATGTACAGCTGAGACAGGAATGGCAGCAAGAAGACAAACATTTGTTTACGGATAAATAAAAATAACATGGAAAGAGGTGGGTCTAGCCATTGCCCTAACCTGCATTTGGAAGCATGAAATATTTATCCTTGTCCTGTAGTCTCATGTGACCCTCCGCTGTGGTTAATTGGGAGCATTTAGGCCTTCAGCTGGCTGCTCATATGATGAATATTTAATCACAAAGGAAAGTTCTCCTTTGCAAGAGGAGACATCAGAGATGGGCTCCTGAAAATGAAATAAAGAGCTCCGTTACCTGGAAGGAGACTTTCACACACCATTCACACACCATTCCAGAAGTCAAGAAAGGTCCAGCTAATTATCTCTGTGGTGAAGCAGCAAGCAAGCTTCCCCTCTTGGTGACTTTGACATTTATCCCTTCCTGTCGGAATAAAAAAATAAACCGAACAACAAAAGGCATTAGATCCTTCTCCTCCAATTGGTCTGGATTAAGCTTAAGTGACCGGTGACATGGTAGCTCATGTAGAAGGTTGAACTCTGTTTGGTTCCCTCTGGCTTCCCCAGCAAGTCACAATGACAGTAAAGAAGCGGAGATAATCACAAAAGCTGTATACCTTCATGCTGTTTTAAAAACCTGTGCAAGGAGAATAATACAGAGTGAAGCAACATTTCCTGTAAATCCAAAAGTCGTAACAGCACAGTCCCATTCGGATCTACTTATATGGAAGTTCCATTGAGTTCAGTGGGCTTCATCCATAAAGGTGGGTATAGGACAGAAAATAAGTTTTCCAAATTCAGATTAGAATTTTGACAATTAAAAAAATATATGCTGGAAACTGAGCATTGAAAAGAGGTTACCTTAAGGAAGTTGTGTCTTACTATTAAAGAGTTGTGTCATATTCAGTGTAGGCTCACTGAAATCAAGTTAGTCCAGCTAATTAAGTGGGTCTATTTCAAATATGATTTAGGCGGTGATCCTATGCCAAGAGCAGGTGAAATGAGCAGTTTAGGATGCAAGCAGATCTCTTGTTCAGCCGGCTGATTCCCAGCTCATCTGGCATTGCGTTCTCAACCAAGGCTCTGCTGAATACACACTAGTATAACTTGCTCATCCTGTCTCAGCCGGGTCTCATTCAGCTGAACTGAAGCTGGCTGAGCCAAGGCTGGTGAAAGTCCGAACAATGGGTAGTTCTGGGGGCATGGTAGATTGAAATTCGCCTTAAGGTTTCTTAACCTTCAACATGGCGATTAAAGATTAAGTGAAAAAGTTTCGAATGGAAATAAATTTTCTGCCTCTTGCATGCTGAGGAAAAGCACATTGACATGGATATGTTTGGTTTAGGAATTGGGAGGGGGGTGTTTGTCAACGCACAGCGCCCTCAGCATATACTAATAGAAAGACAGAGCTAATACTTAGCACCTCATGTGGTTTTGTGTATCCCAGGAACGCTGCTACAGTCTATGATTCAAACCTCCATCTGGCCACTCAAATTAGAGCCCAATGTGGCAACTGTTTCACTCACAAAGCACAAAGGATTCAATTGTGATGTCTCTCAACAAGCCGATTTGATTATGGTGAAATATCTTTCTCTCCCCCTTCCTGCTTTCCGTTTTATGGCTTGTTTATTTTGTTGTTTTCTAGTTTGCTACTAGAAGTATATGGATTGACAGTTGCTGTTGCCAAGAGGAAGCTGTGCCATATTGGTCTCTGAAAGGCTGCTGTCTGTTTCGCTAATATTACTGCCAAGACCCAGCCATTTTACTCACTGCTCAGAAACTTGTTTTGCAGTCTCTCTGCTGCCTGGGTTTCCAATACTGCTTGAACATCAACACTCAAAACAGAAAGGTAACCTGGCACTCGGTCTTCTTTTCTGTCCATACCAAAGCGCTCTGTGTGTGCTTCTCAAAGTAGAACGGGCACTTCACACGTCACCAAAAATTAGGAGAAAAGAGGGAACACTTGGAGGGCACCATGTTTCGATTATTTATCTGGAATATTTCTAATCCACCTTTCAATGCAACCGATCCCATGGGATGGTGGCGGATGACACAATGGAAACTTTGCATTAAGCAATCACAATTAAAAACCACTTATTCACAAAGCAAGTTACACAAATATGGCTAAAACCCAAAGCCTTACAAATCTTTAAAACACAGAGCAAACTACAACCTCTAGCAATAACTGACTAAAACTAATATCCTGCAAATGCCTGGGCAAGTAGGTTTTCACTTGGCACCTATATGGGAAAAGAAGGCAGCAAGCATAGCTCCTTAGGGAGGACTTCCTACAACCAGGGCAGCAACACCAAGAAAATCATTTCCTGTGTTACCAGATAGTATATAGCTCCCAATGGCAAGACAGCAAGAAGGACCTCCTCAGAATGGTGGGGTGGGGAGCTGGAGTTCCTCAAGGTTGGTCAGATAAGCTCAATACATTGCACAGCTCTTTTGTTTCCAGATTTGGGATTTTCCTTGAGCAGGAATCCTAATCTGGGGCAGTGCCTAGTTTCTTGAAGTCTTAAAAGCCAACCTTTCCATTTGCACATTTCCTTATAGAATGCTATAATTTCCATGGAGAAAAAGGAAAACGACAGAATTTTAAGGAAGCACAGTAAAAAGCACGGTGGGAAGCCTTTTCCTGAGAAGAAATGTGAAAACGAAACAGAAAAGTCTGTTTTGGCTCAGGTATAAAATTAGTACAGCCGTACCTTGGTTTTTGAACAGAATGACCACTCCCCACATCAAATGGGGGGGTGGCTTTTGTGTGGTCATGCGCAGCCCCCCGGATCCCATGCGGCTCCTGGCAGTACGGGCTGGCTTTGCCCTCCCCAGGCTGGATACCTGGAGGTCTCCGCCTACCTCAGCCAATTGCCCAATCCCGCCTGGGGAGGTGTTGCCAGGGAATCAGCCAGGTAGTGGGAGGGACCACCCTGCCCACACAACAGAAGGTGGATCTTACCTGGGAATAGTCAGTTGGCTCCAGAGCTTCTCCCACCCTCCCTCAGTTAAGCCTTCTTTTGCAGGTTAACCTCTTCTCCACAAGTACTCAGGCGCTGCTATGTCATAGTTACTGTTGAAGGGTCGAAAAAGAATTTTCCTGCATTGGCAGGTTTTGCCTTTCCTGTAGCAAAATGTCACAACTTTGGTGGTTTCAGGCCTTGGGCAGAATCCTTTAGTCTGTCTTCTGTAAATGGGGGGGGGGGGAGCGTGAAGCGGTGACCCATGCCCCCCCTTGCGGCGGCGATCCCAGGGTTCCCCGTTAAAGGGGTCTTGAGCAAAGGCATTGGCCATACACCAAGAAGTTGTCATTGCTCTCCCCTGCGACGGCAGTGAAACGGGGGGTGAGCTCTCTGCTTGAGTATATGTTCTCCAGAGCCAGCCCAATCCTCACACCTTCTGAATAACCTTGATGTCCCCCAGATCCCCAGCTGGGGACTGGGAAGGATAAATGCCCAATGCCTGAGCCAAGGTCTCCCTACATCTGAAATTTAATAAAGTTGTGGCCAATTTTAATCTCATGGCATGTTGTCTTGAGTCATTATTCCACGCGGGAGTTGCCTGGGGTTGGGGGGACTCCGCCTGCCCATGCAATATGTTCCAGAAGTCTGTTCAACTTCCGAAACATTCAGAAACTAAGGTATGGCTTCCAATTGGCTGCAGGAGCATCCTGCAGCCAGTCGGAAGCCGTGCTGGACGTTCAGCTTGGCTTTTCAAATGATGTTTGCAGGTTGTGAAAATGCTAGTATGGGATTAGAATAATCAGTTCTACAGGCCTCATATTGCATCCCTATAATAGATAGTATTCATGTGCATGTATGAAAAGTGTATTTTCCATTTTGAATAGTCTTTGATAGCTGAGAGTATGCAAGAAAGCATCCATAACTGGGAATGCAGAAACAAAAACAAGAAAACAACTATGCGAATGTCTGTCATCTAATTCAGGTGAGGACAAATTTCAGAAATAGGGAGCATGCTGACATTTGCCTATATGTGTTAAGATTTGAAAAAAAGGCCAGAGAAAAATACCACCGGCAACTGAGTGCCTTTGGTAAATGTTCCAGTTGTTTCACATCACTTATAGGTAAAGGACATTTACTAGTCCACCAGTGTAAAGGGGGGAAAGCAGGTTCATGATGCAAACATGGCTGCTATTTCCCATGGGGTCTCATAAATTTAAAACATTGATGTATTTGTCAGCCTTTATTAAGCTCCTGACACTTATGGTAACACATTTTTACACACACTCATACGTTCACTATTCACCAACACAATTTTATACACATTTGACACAAAAGCAGGTGCATTCTTCTTGCACACATTTGCAATGCTATTGTTCAGATTTGGAGGCATTTTACCTGCTACTATGAGGTTGTGTTATAGTTTTAGCCATCTTTTAATTACAGAATCAGTAGCTGGTGTTGCTTTATTGCAATTTTATTTTTAATTAGCTGTGGGGGGTTTTTGTTATTGATTGCTCTTTTGTAAGCCATCCCACTCGGCCATGTGGTGGGATTTAAATACAAAACATTTCTCCTTAATTTCAGCAATTTAATAAAGATGTACTTTTTGGCACTCACAGGAAAAATCCTTGAAGAAAAAAACAATGCCCTCTTCTGTCTTGTTTCCTTTTATAGAAAGACCATTCCCTGCCCACAGTGTATCACTTTCCTACCTCAGACTTGGCACTTCCATGGTTCTTGAAGAGATTTGGCCTACAGTTCAGGCTGCACTTGAACCTTAGTCTCTGCTGATAAGTCTAATGAATTTTTCAACTCGTCGTGTTTTGGCTCCAATACAAAACTGTAAAGCAAAATCCATATTTGGGTCACAGTTCATCATGAAAGCAGTACTTAGAAGCACTCTTGCTCTGTTCCAACTAGTTCATGTTTCTGTATTTTCCTCCCTTCGCTTTTATCTACTAAGAGCACAAATTTAATTACTCAGAATACTTCAGTTCTGCTCCCACGCACCAACTCTACTGTGCTCATAGTGTTGTAACAAGCAGAGGTGGAAAATCTATGTCTATCTTCATTTCAACCAGATTAAGTCCCTCAGAATCAATCCTTCCTCCTCAGAATGTCTCGTAAACAACACCCTGTCAGCTTCTCCTCCTTTTTCTTTTCCTTGTTGTTTGTTTTGTTTTTCATGAGCAATTTGGGGTGGGGTGGTTTCTAAATTTCTTCCGAGAACTCATTGTATGTCTTGATGTTGAATTCACTTAAACATATTCGAAATATTTACTTATTTTCTTGCACAATGTATTTCTCCTTAAATTGAGGAATTTAAATGTAAATGAGTTTTGAAAAATACAATCGAGCCTTATCAAAACATGGTTTAGTCTAATTTATTTTAGGTTCTTAATTCCCCCCCAAAAAAAACAACAACCCAGAATGATATTCAAGGAGTTGTAGCCCAAAACATCTGCCACTGGTCAGGGCCATTTCTAAGCCTTGAGAGCACCATAAGGATGCAAAAAGAGCCCTGCTGGATAAGGCCAGAATTTCAGTTAGCACAGCATCCTTTTTCCAATCTGATGTCCGTGTGAAGCGCACAAGCAGGACATGGAAGCAATAGCTCTCTGCCATTGCTTCCGGCAACTGCTACTCAGGGGAATATTGCCTCTAAATATAGAGGTTGGAAATAGCTATTGTGTCTAGCAAAAGTTCTGAATCTCTGAGCTTGCCTTACCAAAATCAAGTCCTGACATGACTAAATGAAATGTCCACAGAGTCCCAACCCTCTCTGCAAATCCATCCCGAAGCCCATGTGACTGCTAACAGACCTGTCTAGCTGTGCCTCCACTCACTGAAACTGGGAAGAGAAGGCTTGCAAGCAGTATTCAATGGGACTTGGACTTGGTCTACAAGCTTAGAGATCTCTTGCAACCAAGACTTGGAATTCTCCCTAGACCCTGTGGTAGTCTGCAGGGGCTAGCCATAAGGGCCTCCACATTTTCTGTAAAAGTCAGAGACATAGGATTATTTCAATGGGTTCTATGTGGGGCTGCCCTTACATTTGATCTGGGAGCTGCATCTAGTATAGAATGGGGTGGCACAGCTTGTGACCGGGGTTGCCTTCTGTCAGGTTATAACTCCAGTGCTGAGGAAACTGCACTGGCTACCAGTATGCTACCAGACTCAACTGCAAGATTCACTTGTTGGGATATAAAGTCCTAACTTTGGACCAGAATATCAGAGCGATATGCTCCCCATAGACCTTGTATGTATGGGGCCCCTGCCTGTGGTATCACATACACTGGAGGTTCATTCCATGTTTTCAGGCTCGGCCCCTTAGCACAGTCCAGCACTGGACTTGTAGAACAATGGCTTGTTGCACTTAAATTAGCATTGGCCCCATTGCTTCATCAGATATTAAAACCCTCCCCCCACCACTTTCTCTTGGCTTTCCTAGAAGAATGAGTTTACTTGTGGGCACTCCTTGATGTTTTGCTGATAACTTTTCTATCCGTTTTTATCTTGCATTTTTGCTGTTGTATCCCCACTATGGTATTACTTTAAGGTTTACAAATAACTCCAATAAATAAATCAGCTTTTGGGGCTTTTGCCTAGTTCCCTGTGATTTTGAGCCAAAATGAAAGGTACTGTTCTGATGTGATTTTATTAGCTGTCCCATGAAAAATTCCCCCCTTGGTGGAAAATCCAAATATACAGATATAAACATGAAGATTTGGCTGATCTGTAGACCTAATCTGTTCCACACTGCGACCCTACACATTTTGACTCACCGAGTTCAATGGGACATACTAGGATGTGTGTTTAGCAGGACTGTAGCCTGAATTGCATGTTTCATATGCCATATGTGCATGGGGAAATTAGCATGGGTCATGCAAAATTGACATTCTGAACACATCGTGCAGCCCTTTTTGATACATAGGCGGTGGCTTGTTCTGGAGGAAGAAGTGATATAACCTCCAGTATCTATAAAAGGAATGTGTTATAGCAGCTGGCAACTGTTCAATTTGTTTAGCTCTGAGCTCAGAGAAGAGCAGACCTCAAGTTGTGTGACTGAAAGTGGTTATTACAAGATTATATATGACGGCAGTAAACACAAGCAGGGCTCTTTAATGAACAGCTTGGGCAGAATACTGCCTTCCTTAGTTCTTAGGATTTTACCAGGTGCTCATTTGAATAAAATAGGAGAAAACAAATGGATTAATATGACATGTTTACTTCCTGGAGCAGATCTACTAATTGCAGCTGTGAACACTTAGAAAAACCTACCATCAGTTTGTATATATTCTTGTTACCGATTGGCATATATTAAAGAGAAGACTCAGATGAATATCTATGCATTTTATATGTTGCACGGATGCTGTTTCTATGTTCCATTGTCACCCATAACATGCAGGAACATTTACCGCACCATGGCATGACAATATCGCGCTGAACTGCTGTAGTCTTATCACATGTGTCTTCAGGCATCTTGATATCAGCCAAGAACTCTAGTCAGCAAGTCCACCACTCGGAGACAAGTAAAAGATTATTGCTTAGCTAGTTGTTTATTGAGGCGATGTTTTTTCTCCTGCAGAGTTTTGCTGCTCCTGCTCGGTCGGTTTTACAGTTTTGGAGTGAATTTATTGTAGCGTGTTGTCTGTTGTAATCTATACGTTGCCTCTTATTCCCCCCCCCCAAGTCATCTAGATATTTTTCTTTTGCATTATATGACTTACAAGCAACAACAACAACAACAACAACAACTCCTTGCTACCAGGCCATGCATGGAATTCCTCTTGTGGAGTCTACTAAATCACACTACCACATTTATTCCCCTCATATTCCACATTGTCTCTTTTCTCAAAGTGAAACTAATTGGTTGTAGAAGAAGGGTGGAGAACCTCAGGGCCAGGAGCCAAATGTGGTCCTCCAGGCCTTTCTATGTGGCCCTGGGACACTCTCATGTGACATCTCCTCAGCCACAAACCCTCTCCTCAAGCCAATACCCCTCACAATATAGTTTACCCCTTTCTTGGGAGGTTTCCCCCCCGGCTGGAATGTGATCCTGAGCTCTTGACTGGTTGCCTGGATAGAGAGGGGTGTCTGAGTGTGTAGAAATTGTCCCAAGGCAAATTTTACATCAATTGCTTCGCCCACTTTTACATCTGGCCCCACCACCAGTGGCTGTAGCCCTTGGAAGGTCACCCAGAAAAGAACGTGGCCCATGGACTAAGCAGGTTCCCCACCCCGTTGCAAAAGCTCTAACCAGTCCTACTTTCTTTTCTGCATTGTGTGTTTGCCTCTGTCTCAGCACCGGTAGCAGAGGATGTGCTGTGAACTGTGGGCAGCAGGAGAACACAGAGATTGAATCCCTGTGGGTGGTGTCCATTGCTCTTGCTAGAAATAATGTAAGAACCTTTCATAATATGCCCTATAATCATCTATAGCCTGTATTTTCTGGCTCGGGCTGTTATATACCATAAAATTAAGCGTAATATTCCTTGTGTTGGTCTCATCTGGAGGTCTTTTTCAGGCATCTAAAATACTCTTTTTGGTATCAGAGAGAATCCTTTAACTTGTTCTTTTGTCTAAGAAGAGACTGAGTCAATTTGAACCCTCTTGCTTTTACATCATGCTGGGGCAAGGCCCTGCACAAACCAAACTTTCCTGACTGTTCAACTTCATACCGTATTCTCTTTCACGGAAGATCTATTGCCCTTCCTCCATTCTCTGAAACTTTCAGTTTTGTTTGGGAGCCTTTCAACGTGAGCCAACGCTGTCAAAGGGAAGAGAGAGCCACCTTTGATTCATGTCAAATGAATCACGTGATTCCTTGATTCACATCAAATGAATTAATGCCTCCCCCTTCCGCTTCTTGCAAGTATGTTTGGTATTAACTGTTTAAGGAATTCATCGCAAAGAGCTATATTTAGCCTTTGCCATTTGGGAATCAGACAGTTCGTACTGTGGCACCAGTAAATGAATTAATAATCTCCTTATAATAAAGTAACCCATGCAGGCTCCATATATCACTGGTTGATCCCATCATTCCTTTCCACTTCACAATACACCCTCACCCATTGTGTGATAAATATTTTATACGGCCTCTATTTGACCAGATCTTTCCCCCGCCCTTCTAGACAGGGTGTATTAAACAACAAATAAAATCCCAGATGAAATATATGCTATGAAAACCCAGGGCAGAAACAGATTTATGTCGGGAGAATAAATCTTAAACAAACAAGAGTTTGAAGATCACAGCAAACACCTACAACTCTTGCAAGAGGTTATTCTCCCTTGGTTAATTTCATCCAGTGCCTCTCCCATCTCCTCACTGCTGTGGGCAGACTCAAGTGAGCTGGCTTTGGAACCTCATAAACTAAAATGCAACCTGCCTTAAAGCACCCTTGGCAATCACATCTCTAAGCTTGTGTGTTATGTGAATGCTCAGCAAAGTTGCATCTCACAGGCAGAAGATTTAGATGTCCCTGGAGAACAATGTGGGAGCATACACAAAGGAAAGTGTCAGCCATACATTGTTCCAAATATACATAAAGTTCTACTTTGTACATTAACTAGGGTTGCGTTCAGATGTGGGGATTCTTGTTTTCCTGATTATAGGGGCTAGCACTTCTATCCCAGATTCCAATGTTGTGTTTATACTGCATTTTCCTGTTTCCATTGCAGTGCTGTGGCTTTTTTGATTGACGTGCCACCAGGTTGCACTAAATTTTAAATGGTGGGAAAGTTTGTTGTTGTTGTTGTTTAGTCATTTAGTCATGTCCGACTCTTCATGACCCCATGGACCAGACCACCCAGGCACTCCTGTCCTCCACTGCCTCCCACAGTTTGGTCAAACTCATGCTGGTAGCTTTGAGAACATTATCCAGCCATCTCGTCCTCTGTCGTCCCCTTCTCCTTGTGCCCTCAATATTTCCCAACATCAGGGTCTTTTCCAGGGAGTCTTCTCTTCTCATGAGGTGGCCAAAGTATTGGAGCCTCAGCTTCACGATCTGTCCTTCCAGTGAGCACTCAGGGCTGATTTCCTTCAGAATGGATAGGTTTGATCTTCTTGCACTCCATGGGACTCTCAAGAGTCTCCTCCAGCTCCATAAAGTACTGTATGCCAAAAAACAGTCCCAAGTTACAATGCACAATTCCTGGGATTTTTCAGGTTATTTGGAAGCAAATAACATGGAAATGAACACTAAACCTCCACTAAATTCTGCTACTTTTCCAGAAGTGGTTTTTATGACATGAAAGATCACATAAAATGTGGAAATTATCAGGTAAGGAAACACTGGGGAAATTGGACAAAGTGCTGTCTGAATGCAGCCTCTCTGCATTTTAAATGTGAGCTGCTTTTCTGGCTCTCCTGGGACCTTTAAAGGCCCACAATCACATTGGCTTGGTCAATTGCATTGGAGGGGAATCAGCACACTGTCGAGAGAAGCGATGGGTGTCAATTCTATGAAAAGGGCTGATGCACAGAATTATGAGGAGAGATGTTAAGGTGCTGGGAAAAGAAAAGAACAGAAAATTGATAAAGTGTGTGTGTGTGTGTGTGTGTGTGTGTGTGTGTGTGATTTTTGTGCCCTGCTGCCTAAAATGGAAAAACAAAAAATTGGGAAAGACAGGAGAGAGAGAGAGAGAGAGACCATAATGGTGAAATATTTTCTCTTTCATAATGAGGAATGAAATGCTTTTTCATGTCATGCCTTAAAATAATATTATTGCAGCCAAGTGACACAGTTGCAAATCTCTCAGATCAAAGCTTGAAATTTGGTGACGAGAGCATTGCTAATGCCTTTGAATGGATTGCAAAACAAGCATCTCCCTTCGGACTAGATATTGCAAAAAGTAAAAGGCGAAAGATTTATACGACCTGAAGAGAAACCAGAGTTGACCTCCAAGTACTATAAGACATTAAGTGATTATTTGATCCAACCACTGCTGGAGGTCAGCAATGAAATTATGGAGGGAAAGAAGGCGCCAGAATCGTGGAAAGAAGCGTTCATCACATTGATACCAAAATCAGAAACTGAAAAGACACAGCTCAAGAACTACCGCCCCATCTCCCTTTTAAATGTGGATTACAAAATATTTGCTGATGTTTTGGCAAACAGACTTAAAAGAGTTTTAAGTCAAGTAATTCATAAAGACCAGGCAGGCTTTCTCCCAGGCAGACACATGTTTGCTAACACAAGGAACATTATTGATGTCCTGGAACTTTTGCAAACTGACATAAACACTAAAGCAGTGCTAATTTTTATAGATGCGGAGAAGGCCTTTGACAACATCTCTTGGAGATTTATGAAGGGAAATTTAAAAGAAATGGGAGTGGGGAGGGGTTTTGAAAATGGGATTGACGCAATATATTCAGAACAAAAAGCAAAATTGATTGTTAATAATGTGGTAACAGAAGAGTTCAAAATTGAAAAAGGAACACGACAAGGCTGCCCGATTTCCCCTTTGTTATTTATCTCAGTCCTGGAGGTGCTCTTAAACTTGATCAGAGGGGACCGGTTGGTGCAAGGGATCCAGGTCGGAGCGAAACAATATAAACTTAAAGCTTTTGCAGATGACCTAGTTTTGACACTGCAGGAGCCGGAATCTAGTACGAAAAGAGTTTTACAATTGATTGACAATTTTGGTCGGGTGGCGGGATTTAAGTTAAACAAACAGAAAACTAAGGTGTTGGGGGAAAATTTGACAGATATTGAATCAGAACAGTTTCAGAGAGAAACAGAATTATCATTGGTGAAAAAGGTAAAGTACCTAGGGGTGAACATAACAGCAAAAAATCTGAGTCTATTTAAGGAAAATTATGAAAAATGCTGGTCTGAAATTAAGAGAGACTTGGACAGTTGGACAAAATTGAAGCTTTCTTTGTTAGGCCGAATTGCTGCTATTAAGATGAATGTATTGCCAAAAATGTTGTTTTTGTTTCAAACACTACAGATTATAGACAAGACGGAATGCTTCCGGAAGTGGCAGAGAGATATTTCTAAATTTGGCTGGCAGGGCAAAAAGCCCAGAATTAAGTTTAAGATACTGACTGACGCAAAGGAAAGAGGGGGCTTTGCCCTGCCAGACTTAAGGTTGTATTATGAAGCCGCAGCTTTCTGCTGGCTAAAAGACTGGCTACTTCTCGAAGACACTGATGTGTTGGATCTGGAAGGGTTTAATAATAATTTTGGTTGGCATGCATACTTATGGTATGACAAAGTTAAGATCAATAAGGCCTTTAAGAACCATATTGTCAGAAAAGCAGTGTTTAATGTCTGGACAAAATATAAAGACTTATTGGAAAATAAAACCCCAAGGTGGCTTTCACCTCTGGAAGCTAAGGCCCGAAAAAGACCCAATATGGAAGCCAATTGGCCAAAATATTGGGAAATATTAGAAAAAGATGGAAATAACTGGAAATTGCAGAGTATGGAAAAAATGAAGGATAAAGTGCGAGACTGGTTACATTACGCTCAGATTAAAGAAGTTTTTAAAAATGACAAAAAGCTAGGGTTCCAGGTGGAGAAATCGAAGTTGGAAACTGAACTGTTAGAACCTAAGACTAAGGTACTTTCAAGAATGTATAACTTGCTGTTGAAATGGAACACACAAGACGAAATGGTTAAATCGGCTATGATAAAGTGGGCACAGGACATTGGGCATAACATTATGTTTGAGGAATGGGAAAGGTTGTGGACCACTGGGCTAAACTTTACTGCATGTAATGCTTTGAAAGAAAATATAATGAAAATGATATACAGATGGTACATGACCCCAGTTAAGCTTGCCAAAATATACCACTCGTCTGACAATAAATGTTGGAAATGTAAAGAAAATGAAGGAACATTCTTTCACCTCTGGTGGACTTGCCCTAAAGTGAAGGCCTTCTGGGAAATGATATATAATGAACTGAAAAAGGTATTTAAGTATACTTTCACTAAGAAACCAGAGGCCTTCCTTCTGGGTATTGTCGGCCAGAAGGTGTCAAAGAAGGACAGAACTTTCTTTATGTATGCAACAACGGCAGCAAGGATACTCATCGCAAAGAACTGGAAAACTCAAGATCTACCCACACTGGAAGAATGGCAGATGCAGCTGATGGACTATATGCAGCTGGCGGAAATGACTGGCAGAATTCGAGACCTGGGAGAAGAAAGGATTGAAGAAGACTGGAAGAAATTTAAGATTTATTTACAAAATTATTGTAATTTGATGGAATGCTAAGAAGGATGCTTGATTATAAACAATTGGCCATCACTAAATTAGATGAGTATTATTAGACTATATTGTAATGATTGGTTATAAGATTACAAATAAGATGGTAATTTGCTTGAAAAATTTTATGAACAATGTAAGTGCGAGCGGATGACGCGAGGAAGTCCAAAGATGTTATGAAATTTTGTAAAGACACAAACAATGCTGTTTTTCATTTTTGTATCTCTTTTATTAAAAAAACCTAATAAAAATTTTGGAAAAAAAAAAGATATTGCAAAAAGTACTTTCAACAAACGTTGCCTATCAACAATTTATTAACATGAGAAAGTATTGACAAACTTACTGTCGTTTATAGCACATGCAGCGAAGGTTGCAATTCCATAGATCTTTAAATTTGCGATTCTTGTACCCACTATGCTCTGGTAGCTTTTTAATAGCTACATATGGGATTCCGGCGCTATTAGTTGCTGGAAGCACAATCCCAGGCATGGCTAGGATTCAGTGCAATCAGGTTCAGTGTGTCTTACTCCTAGGAAAGTTGATATAGCTTAGCAGCCTGATTCTGATTAGCAAAATGATATGATAGTATTCTGTAGGATATATTATACATATACTAGTATATAAATAATACAAATATGGCTTGAGGGAACTAGTTTTGTCTTTTATCTCCTCCCACATGGTGGAATATAGTAGGGGTGGATGGATCAATATCTGTTTTGCATCTGGTTATTCATAAGTCCATGCCATCCAGTTGCTGCATTAATCTGCATATTTTTTGCAAAAAAGAAATGACCGCTCCCCGCTTAAAATGGGGGGCGCCCTTTGCGTGGACGCGTGCAGCCCCTAGGTCTGGAGCGGCTCCAACAGCATAGGCTTGGCTTTGCCTTCCCTGAGGTGGGATACCTGGAGGTCTCCGCCTACCTCAGTCAGTTGTCCAATCCCACCTGGGGGAAGAGTTGCCAAGGAGACCAGGCCAGGTAGGGGAGGGATTACCTGCCCACACAAAGGAGGGAGGATCTTACCTGGGAATTCTCACTTGGCTCCAGAGCTTCTCCCACCCTACCCACCCTCAGTCAATGTCTTATTTTGCAGGTTAATTTTTCCTCACAGGTTTTGCAGGTTAACTTTTCTTCACAGCTATGCGGGCGCTGCTACGTTAAGGTCGCTGTTAAAGGGCCAGAAAGGAATTTCCCTGTATTGGCAGGTTTCGCCTTTCCCGTAGCAAAACGTCACAACTTTGGTGGTATCAGGCCTTGGGCGGAATCCTTTTGTCCATCTTCCTCTTTGCGGTGGCGATACCAGGGTTCCCCGTTAAAGGGGTTTTCTGAAGGGAGGCTTTGGCCGTACGCCGAAAGGTCGTCATTGCTCTCCCCTGCGACGGCGGCGTTACGGGGGCGGCTATCTCTGCTTGAACATATGTTCTCCAGAGCCGGCCCATCCCCCCACACACACACTGGATAACCCTGATGCTCCCCAGGTCCCCGGTTGGGGATTGGGGAGGGAGAACGCCCAATGCCTGAGCCAAGGTCTACCCACATTTGAAATTTAATAAAGTTGTGGCCAATTTAATCCCATAGCACCTTGTCTTGAGTCGTTATTCCACATGACGGGGTGACCGTGCGGGATCTGGGGACTCCGCCTGTCCACGCAAAAGAAAGAAAATTATTTAAATACAGAATTACATTTTCAAATTCCTTTTTTATCACAAAACATGTATTTAAATTTATATTCCCAGCGTATGCATTTCGAAATATGCTTTTTTCTGAAATATATCATATTTTTTTACACATTTTGCCACATTATTTGAGCCAAGAATTTTGCTGAAAATTCAGGAAAGCATGAAATCTGTTCAGATTCCAATCCATGTATTAGTCCTGGAGGCATGAATTACATCACTTCACTTAAAAATGCAGAGCAAACTCAGTTCCCCTCCATCTCTCAAATATGGTCACACTCATCTTTTGAATGAGCTATGGAGAGTGGCCTCCAAATACTTGTTGCCCCAACCAAAGAATTCTTCTCATAATTGTGAATGTGATGTGCTGCTGTGAGCTATTATCCCTCTTTTGAACTGCATACCACACACTCCGGCTAAGGCAGCCATAGGCAAACTTGGGCCCCCAGATGTTTTGGGACTACAACTCCCATCATCCTGAGCTAACAGGACCAGTGGTCAGGGATGATAGGAGTTGTAGTCCCAAAACATCTGGAGGGCTGAGTTTGCCTATGGTTGGGCTAAGGCTTCCTACAAATCAGTACTTGTATCAGGATACCATGCCTCCCTGACTGTGGCCTTCATTTTCCACCCAGCTGCCTGACATTCTACACACACACACACACACACACACACACACACACAGGGGGAGAGGCCATTTCTTTTTACTCATAGCTGACCGCCTATCCTTCATTCTAGGTAGCTCTCCAGCTTTGCCCATCCTTGGCAGGAGAACAGGAAGACCAAAGTGGAAGGACAAAAGTCACCGTGCACTTAACCAGGCAAGACTAGGCTATTTGCTAAGTGTCACTTCAGATGAATGGCGTGTTGTCATGCCTTACATAGCTGGGTGAGAGCCGCAGCCCAAGAAAATGATGGAAAGAAGCCATCAGCTCCCCAATGCAATATAACTTGTCCTCTTTTTCCCCCCTCACAGAAAATAATAAGTCTAGTAGCTCTGTTGCATTTGGTCTTAGAAGAGAATCATGCTTTAGATGATGCCTTAACTATGTTGTATTTTTACATAAGTATTAATGATCAGTTATCCCCCAAACTACAGCTTGGGTTGTTTATGCAGTCAGGCCAGCAATGCAGTGCTTTTTTTTCTGGGGAGAAGCAGGGGTACACATACCCCTAAACATTTTGTGAATCTAAGTTTGGCCTCATTGAGGGACATTCTTTCAATATGAGTAGGAAAATGAGAGTACTCCTAAACATTTTTTTAGAAAAAAAGCACTGCAGCAATGTATGGAAGATGAAGGTAGTTGCAGTTTCCAACACAGGCCGTCATTCATGGCTCTTGGCAATTTAACTACATGCATCAGAATTTAAATAAAATGAAACAATTTGCTGTTCTGTAGACAATTGAGCAATGGACAGCCACTATGCAAAAATTGCAGTGCGTGGAGCTTAGAATGGAAACAATACATTTTAATAAATGTATTTGTTTATTCTTGCACATTTTTTAAAGCATAGTTGCTTCTGTGCTGACAGCAGGTATCAATGCTATTTTTTTATTTTCTTTGCGGGTTAAAAGTCAGTATGTTTACATGAAGGAGGTTTCCCAGCTCAGTCAATTTGATTGAAACCTAATATGCCGACCTATTTGAGAATTTCAGGACTCAAAATCAGTCTGACAGATAATTAGGAGAGCCACATCAGTAAAGACAGTTATCATATGTTCTATGAACTGCCCTGATATCTTTTGATGAAGGGTGGTATATAAATTTAATAAATAATAGTAATAATAAATACTATGTTGCCTTTCCAGTTAAAGAAGTCAAACCAAAGGCCCATCTGCATTATACATTTAAAATGGTATCATACCACTGTAAGCAGTCCTGCGCTCCCCAAAATAATCCTGGGAACTGTAGTTTGTTAAGGGTGCTGAAAGTTGTTAGGAGACCCCTGTTTCATCTCACAGAGCTGCAATTCCCAGAATTCCCTCCTCTAGAATGAGTATGAGGAACATTTCCACACACACACCTTGGTTTTGCATGGATCCAGTATCATGTCTGAAATAATGAAATGATGATTCAGTTTATTATTTATTTACTAAATTTATACCCAACCCTTCCTCCTTAAGGAGCCCAGTGTGGAAAACACACAAGCAACAGAACACTGAAATGTCACCCACAGAGAGAGAGAGAGAGAGAGAGAGAGAGAGAGAGAGAGAGAGAGATGACATCTGTCTAATATTTAACAGGAGGGAATTCCAAAAGAAAGTGGCACCACACTATTCCAAGCATTGTGTGGAATAGATCTCCTGATAAGATGATATCTGCAGGAAGCCCTCTTCTCCAAAGTTCAGTGTTCAATCAGCTATATAAGGGATGAAATTATCTTTTTGGCATCCTGGTCAAAGTTGTTCAGGACTGCATACACCAGAACCAAAACCTTGAACTTAGCCTCATAGCTAATAGGTTTGTTTGGGTAAAGCAGCAAGGGATGGTTTAGGGCAACCAAGATGTTGATTTCTCACTGATATACTTTTATCTTTTTTATGATTTAGTATTTGAAAAATCATTATTGGAGGTAGGTTAAGGGTGGAATGTATCATTGTGAGTCAAGTTTCTGTTCCTATTTTACTGGGCTCTAAAAACACAATCCTTATCCAAAGCGACAAACGAAATATATTACATATTGCATTTTATTGTTGAAAAGGCTGAAGTGGAAGCATCTTACAATATCTCATAGTGAATTTTGTCTGTCAGTACATTTCTCCATGTAGTATATAAATTATGTATAATATGACTGTGTTTTATAAATATTTATAATACATTCACTTAACCTCAATCCATCAAAGAAATTCGGTTATATGTGTAGAACTTGCAGAGGAAAGAAATGGCTTTGACACAATTGATAGAACTTCTAAATTCATTGAAACCATCATACATCTTTTTTTTTTTAAAAAAAAGGTTTATTCTCTTCATGAATACATTGTTACACTCATCCTACTTTTCTGAGTGGTGAAAAGTTTCAGGGGCACAGAACTTACCCAGCTCTGGTTTCCTCTGGAAGGCCACTTGAGACTTATTGGATTGCCCCAGAAACTCACAATACAAATACTGGGGCATGCAAGTCAGATGGGTAGGGTACAATTATTACTTACTTACTTACTTACTTACTTCCTTACTTACTTAAAGATAAAGGGACCCCTGACCGTTAGGTCCAGTTGCGGACAACTCTGGGGTTGCGGCACTCATCTCGCTTTATTGGCCGAGGGAGCCGGTGTACAGCTTCTGGGTCATGTGGCCAGCATGACTAGGAGGAAGCATAGCTTAAACACTCTCCTGCACCACCAGCACACAAATAACTCAGCAAGCCTGGCAGCCTTGTGGTTCAAGGACACCTTCCATGCTGTAGTACCAATGGTCAACTGACTGCATGGGCCAATCCTTGTTCACTAAGCCCTATACAGTCATACCTTGCTCCTGAACGCCTTGGGAGTCAAACGTTCTGGCTCCTGAATGATCGAAAACCAGAAGTGAGTGTTCCGGTTTTTGAATTTTTTCTTCTTTTTTTGGAAGCCGAACATCCGACACGGCTTCCGCTATTGTTTCCAGCATGCCTGTGCAATTGGGAACCAATCGGAAGCCGTGCCTTGGTTTCCGAACTTTTTGGAAGTTGAACGGACTTCCGGAACGGATTCCGTTTGACTTCTGAAGTCCATCTGTACAGTATATCCTGGCTTCAGAGTAGGGGTGGGTGAATCTGTCAGTGTCCATTACTCTCAGTTTCTTATTTTTTCCCAGCCTTAATTTCAATTCTCCATATTTCCACAACAGTTTGTACAGGTTGCATGTCTGGAGAATGGCATTGCAAAATTTCAAGAAGTACACATTTTGAAGGATGGCTGTGTTCAGTGGCACAGCATGGGTTGCCAGTGCCTGAGGCTGCACGGAAAGGGTAGGTGGAAGGGAAGGAAGTGGGTGGAGTATGCATGTGCATTCAACTGCCTAACAGTGTCCGTGTCACCCAGGAGATTGCAGGTGCAGAGATAAGAAAAGAAGAGTCATTCCATTATCTGGAGAGGTCACTTCCTGGTTCACATGGAGAAGCCGTTTTCAACAGAGTCCAGTAATGCATCAGGTGTTGAAATTTTGCACCCCCTAACAAATTTGCACCCAGGGCAACCGTCCCTGTGCCCCCCCACGCTACGCCACTGGCTGTGTCTCAGATATGCATAGTTTTCGAAGGTGTGAATTAAGTAGGTTCACCTTTAAATGTGAACTGAACCAAATTCTACACCATCCATACCTCAGAGCTTTCTCCTTATACTGAGGAATTTGGCTTGCAAATGGAGATTCTGTTTACACACCTGTTCCCTTTCTCCTGACTGCTGCCTGATGCTGCTGCTGCTGCCTCTGGCCCCTGCTCAGAAATGAAACCTTCCCTCTGGTTCTGATCACATATGTCCCTGTGAGATACTTTTCTGGAACACAGCATTTCCTGATTAAAGCCAGGAACCCTTTTATGGACACACACACCTAGAACAGACCCTTCTGGTGTCTGGTAGTCCTTTTACCAGGTTCAGGTATTTTCTAATGACAATTGGGAAATTGTGGCAGGGCTCAGTGTTGTTTCAATCATGGCTTCATTTCAAAGCACTGAAAGTGGGCAGAGTGGGAAATGAGAGCTGTCCAGACCAAACTGACAAATAATTAAAGTTGAAAAACAAATTAGAGCCCAAACTGGAAGGTGATCAGGGATTGCTTCGTTAACAAGAAATACAGTGTTTGTGTACCTGTATACAACTAGCTGTTTCTTCTGCTGAATCTGAGGCAGTGTAGTTTTAGCGTAGAGTTTTCCAAGTGTGGCCATTCTCTCCCCTAGCTGACTTCTCTGCACCAATAATTCCTTAACTGGGATCCCTTTTCCTTGTTTTAATTCTGCCTTTGGTTCTGGCCTTCTGGAGCCCAGATGTCCACGATGAAATCACTCCTAAACAATTCATTGCTGTTAGATTTTGGTTAAGAAGTACAATCCAGTTTACTCAATGAAAGTAATATGGAGGTTTGCTTTTCCAGCATTTAAGCAAGGGCTTAGGAGAAAGAAATCTGGGAGAGCTCCCTACATGCATTTCAAATCAATGCTGATTGAGAGATTAGGTTCACAACATTTATAGGAGAAATGTTCCCCAGCATTCTGCAACTTGACAATTTCTTGCGTGTGTGTATGTGAGTATATACTATATATATATAGTTTACTATATATATATATATATATATATATATATTTGCTTTCGTAGATTTTCACGGGTACAGGAATGCAGGTTTTGGTGTCCTCGGGTGTCTTCCCGTGTAAAAGTTGGGGTGTCTAGGCGACGTTTCGACGAGGTCTCACTCGTCATCTTCAGGCTGGTGCTTTCGGCTTCTTGTTACTGGAACAGAGCGGGATCTCAATGTTTGAGTTCCTATAAATACTGTAGAGGGGGTGTGGTGTCTAGCCTCCAATGTTCTGGGCAGAGAGGAAGTTCCCAGGCTAGTGTGCCTTTTCTTCTTTTGTTCCTTAATTACTTGAGAGATACCTTGAGTGATTTCTTGAGTGATATCCTGAGTACCACTTAGGTGGGTCATTAGGTGTGGATTAGTTGCTAAAGTCTTTGTGTCTTGACCTCTTGAACTTTGTGAAGAGTTTTCCTGAGAAGATGGCTGTATTGCACTTAGTTGTGCTTTGGCTTGGCTTCGTGTATAGGGGCGAGCTGTGGTTTTGTGGCTTGTGTCAGCCAGATCTGTGTAGGGATTGCAGGGGGGTGCAGCATCCGGAGGTGCCACCATGGATTGGCTACTGGATGGTGTCAGTAATTCATCTGTGGAGAGGGTCTGGGTTTGGGTCTGGTGTGGTTGATTGGTGTTGGCGTTCTGTGTGCCTCTGGATCTGGTGTCAGTTTTTGTGGAGAGGGCTAATTTCCAGATGTCTGGCAAGCGGGATGTGTCGTCACGCTTGTTCATGTTGTTCACCTAAGGATATCACTCAAGAAATCACTCAAGAAATCACTCAAGGATATCACTCAGGATATCACTCAAGAAATCACTCAAGGTATCTCTCAAGTAATTAAGGAACAAAAGAAGAAAAGGCACACTAGCCTGGGAACTTCCTCTCTGCCCAGAACATTGGAGGCTAGACACCACACCCCCTCTACAGTATTTATAGGAACTCAAACATTGAGATCCCGCTCTGTTCCAGTAACAAGAAGCCGAAAGCACCAGCCTGAAGATGACGAGTGAGACCTCGTCGAAACGTCGCCTAGACACCCCAACTTTTACACGGGAAGACACCCGAGGACACCAAAACCTGCATATATATATATATATATATATATTAAACTGATGCTGTGTAATCCTGATCTCTGTGTTATTTTACAGTCTCTGAACAGCAGAATTGCATGACATTTTGAAAATGACACCTGGCAGGTGTCAGCTGCTGCTCAAGCCCGGTCAAGGGTGTTTTGTAATCCCAGGGGATTCATGGTAGCTGTTGCTTCAGAATTATGCAGAGGAGAAAGGAGAGCATCAGTGGCAAAGACAGCTTGAACAGATGGAGAGATGCTCTCTCACCAAGGTTGCATTAGAAGACACAGGCACCCATGTGCCGAATTCTATTCTCTCTGGGCTCCACTGTTCCAAGCCTTCAGGCATGGCTTTCTTATCTGCCACAACTCACAGGCAAAGGTAAACACAGAGGGTTGCAAACAGGCATTTTCATCACACTCTCCTTATCTCAGGCTTCTCTCAGGCAATATGGTTGGCAACGGACCAGCAAAATGATTGGGCAGGTTCCTTTAACTAAGGCTGTGCATCAGATTTGGTGGAAACCAAAACTAAATTGGACTGATTCACGAGACTCTGGGCATCAGTCCAGATGGGTTGAAATAGCCCTGGATGACTATGGGTTGAATTGCATGGTCCAGAGTAATTCAGGGGAAGTCAAGGGACTGGACAGAAGGGGATGAGATGGAGGAGGAATGATGGAGATTCACCCCCTTCTCCTGACGCTTCCAGAAAAGAGGGAAGCAGTATTGATTTACAGCAGGGATTTGAGGAAGGTCACAGCGCAAGGACAGGCGAACAGAAGAGTTGGGAGGTGTTAGGAGAAGGGGGACAGGACAGGAGGCAGAGACAGGGGAGCAGAGACAGAGCAGCCAGCTGACACGTTGTCATTGGAGAGTATTTCTGACCCCCCTTCTCCCAGAACTCGGCATTCGTTAAGAGTGCAGGAACAGAGGACTCAGAGACAGTTGGCCACAGGCAGCCACCGTAAGGGGAAATGCTGTTTGTTAAGTTGTGGGTGAACATATCAGACAACACAGTGATTCTTCAAACAGCTCTTATTTATTCACAGGCCAGAACTGAACTGAACTGAAGGGTTCAGTCAGCCTGCTTATATAGAGCTCCAGTACAACTTAACTGTAACAATTTTCTAAAACTATCCAATCACTGAACGTCACTTTCGATTCCTGATTTGCACAACTATCTACAGTATCCCCCTGCTGGCCCAGGGTGAGAACTTCAGTACATAACACCGTTGCTAGGAAAGGAGGAAGGAGGAGCTCAGTTGGACCAACGCCATTATTGGGGCAGACTGCATTCTTTGGTCTCTCGCTATTATGAATGAATAAACTCATTAGAAAGGACTCTACCTCGTTTTTCTCTGTTTCTTGGTGCCACTGGAGGAGGGATAGAATTCCCGAGCCTGGCAGGGATGGAGCATCAGAAGGAGAGACAGGCATGGATGGAAAGAAGGAGAAACTGCAAAAAGGAGGAATAACAGGTAGCTGCATCTTTGTGGGAGAAGTTAGGGGATGCCATTGCTACCCAACTTCACCTTCTTCCTACCAGCCTCTCCTTTTTCTCAGCCCCCTGAAGCAACACTGCACAAGGTTCAGCCCTCCCACTTACCAGCTGATAAGCAAAGGGTTTGATCCTGTGCGGTGCTGGTTGCTGCTCCTTCACAAGCAGCCACAATATTCACAATTCTTAAGGCAATACTAATCACTAATTATCCACCCATTAAAACATTACAAAATGTTTTCTGCAGCATTGTGACTGGACTGATTCAGAGGCGAGACCGATACCTCTTCTCCAAAGAAGACATGCCATGCAGACTGCTGTATGAAAGGGAATTAAATTGGTATTAACCTTGACAGGAACAAATGTTGCTTTAGAAAAGTAAGTGTACTTTTCTGACATGTACAAAAATGAAATGATAAACTGAAGCTCAAAAGACTAGAATGCGGACAGGGGCTTTCTAATGAGCAATTACCTGTGCGCAGCAATATTGATTAAGTTTTCAGACTGTCAAATGACCCAGGAGTGGATGGATTTAGTAAAATCAATCTTCTGACAAGCCAGATCTCACCCTACTGCTGAAACACACACTGGAAACAAACTGCACCAGGTCCACATCAATTCAAGACTGTATCTATAGACCTAAGTCAGAAAATGTTGCCTGCAGACATAAAGATTATATTCCTCATTGGCTATGGAAGGAATAGGATGGAAGGAATTTCTATGGAGGAAATGGTTTGCATCGTTCTCTGTTCTGACTGTTACCCCTATTCCAGTAAGAAACTTTTTTGTATCATAGATCACCGTACCTCTTTATTCTTTTCAGTGACATGTTGCAATGCCCATTTGTATATTTAATTATCATTACACTGAAACTCCACCTTTCCTCCAAGGTACTGAAAATGGTGCACACAACTCTCCCTCTCTCTATTTTATCCTCACAACAACCCTGCAGTGTAGGCTAGGCTGGGAATGGCCCAAGGTCACCCAGTGAGCTTCATGGCTGAATGGGGATTTGAACCCTGCTCTCTCAGGTCCTAGTCCAACACCCTAACCACTAAACTACACCACACTGATTTCTCTGAGGGAAAGAATCTGCTTTGAAGGTGCTTTAAAGGTATATTGTGTATGCAGCCTAAGTATATGCATTGGGAGTGGGCAAGCAGTCAGGTTCAGAGCATGAACTTACTGCAATAAACATGGTTTGAAAGGAATACAGTTCCAATGCTAGATAAGCTTTGGTGCATGTCCTGGGGCTATCTGTGCATGCAGATCTAGCTCTACAAAGAAATCATGGCATGATGCTGCATTGGCCTCCTGCCTGAAGCTCCTGTATTTGTCTAATCTGACCTTTCTGTTCACTTTGACAACCAAATCTCCTTAAGGCCTCATCTGTGGTCTCCAAGTCCAGCAGCTAAAGTGGGTTGGGGAGAGAAAAACCTTACATTGCACATACACTACAATCTCTTCCAGACAACTGACTGGGGCTTTTAGTCATTTTGACTAACCATTAACTGTGGTGGCAGTTTTTATTTTTGCGAACCATGAGCTTCAGAGAGCAGAGGTTTGACACACCTGTGGCAATTGTCAGAGAAGACTGAAAAGGGGAAGGAAGTGAAGAAGCGCCAGACGTAATAGTAGGGCATCAAAGAGCTTTCCTTTTTAAAAACAGAAACAGAATGGCCAGCAGCATTTTCAGGAATTTCATTTGGCTTCATCCAATACATTCAGCAATAAATGACTAGACATTCTCTCTCTCCCTCCATCCCCAATACTGATAGGAGTTGTCAAGACCCCTCACTGTGTTTCCTTTCCAGTACCTTTTTCAATCCAGTTGTTTTGTGACCAAGAAAATTTATACGTAATTTAAGCTCTAGCTATATTCACTGTGGGTATTTTTTATTCTCTTCACACCTGATATTCATTTCACCACCGACCTCTGGCCTCAGTGACCATTTGCAGAGATTTGCTGTTTTCAGAAGGTAATGAGTTCCCCTCCTTTTCCCTCCTCCTAAGCTCTCCTTCCTCCCAAACATTTCCCAGAAGCATCTTCAGTTCTTCAGAACAGACAACTATATAATTAAGAACCGTAAAACCAACAAGCAAATATAATTGAACCTTCTAGATGAAGAAAAGTGGAAGAAAGCTTGATAAGTATGGGACATATTCTTTCAAATAATGGAGCTGGGATTTCTCTCCCTCTATCTTTCACACTTAATTTTTGCTTATGAACAAAAGATTTTCTCAGCGCTGGAAAACGGTGATGAGCTCTATCAAATTTGCATTTTCTGTTCATTAATGGGTTGCGTTTTCTTGAATATAAAAAGATCGCCTGACTTTCAAATGGAAAAAAAAACTTGGGGGGAAATTCAAGCTTTTAAAAGTAAATTTAATTAATTTCCTGAACCTGACTGTGATATCCAGGGGTTAGTGGGAAAAATGCTAAGTCCTCATTTAAAGGTGTTCTTTCCAATCTATGAAGCCTACTTTTAAGCTATGGGCAAGAAAACACATTGAAGTATTTCCATTTGAAATAAAAACATTTTGGATCTGCGTCCCTTTTTTGTAGGTTACAGAAGCTTTCTAGCTGTCTCATTGTGTCTCTTCATGTGACAATCTTACTTGTCTTGGGTATATCAATGTTTCCTGCAGTGCACAGATGTAAAGAAAAAGTGAATGAAAAGATATATACACCCTTAAATACTCAGGCACAGGTGTCAGGGAGCCACCAGGGGTGCACTTAGATAATTATAGATTTTGGGCTTTACTTTATTGAAACCTTTCTATCCCACCACTGCCAAGGGTGGCTTACAACATATAACATTACAAGTTCATAAAACATTTACTGTGGGGAAGAAATGTGCTTTTCATTGTAATGAGGAACTACCTTATTCACACTTCTCAAATCAATTCTGCTGTTGCTGCTGCTGCTGCTACTACTACTACTACTACTACTACTACTACTACTACTACAACTACTATTATTATTATTTTATACTCTGCCCATCTGAGTTGCCCCAGCCACTTTGGGCAGCTTTTACACATATAAGAACTCATTATACAGCTTTGGGTGAATGCTGAAGAAACACCTCTTCACCCTGGCTTCTGAAACCTGATATGCAGTGCTATTTTTTAATTTTTTATTTTGAAAAATAGGTGCCAGAACTCACAATGAACACCTCCCTTGTTCTCTTATAATGGCAATGGCACCCACCTGAGAGGTGCCGGAACTGAGTTCTGGCGAGTTCCGGCTTAAATATATATATAAAAAGCCCTAGTGAGATGTTTATTTTTAATAGTATATTGTTCATTTTTCAAACTGCCCACTGCTTAGAGATTTTTGGAACTTTAAATGCTTAAAAATAAAGAAAATGGGGGGGGGTATCCTGCTCTATACTATAATGAAGCACATCCAGGTGGCAGCAAGGGAAGGCAGGGCAAGGGTTAGGCTGTGCTCCAGGACCACAGAACTCTGATGTTGTTCCAGTAAGAAACAGAGATGGGGAGGTGCAGAGCAACAGCAGGAGCAGCAACTACATCCTAATCATTAGCTCTGCCCATACTGGAAAGTGCTGCTTTAATTAAACAGGTCCAGCCCTCTCCAGTGGTCTAATGTGGAGAAGCAGAGGAGGAGTCTCTGATCTACCTCAGCCTTCTGCAGTGGAGTCCTTGAAGACCAAGGATGGCAGTGCCATATTCTTAGGCTGGAGGGGTTTTGACCCATAGGCTTGTCAGGGGTTGGTCTTTTGGTCCATCACCTGAAAAACAGGAGCCTATGACTCCTGGTCCCTGACATTTCCCTGTCGTCTACATTCTGGTCCATCTGCAGCTTCTGATGGGAGCAGGGAAAGGAAATTCAGAGTGTGGTGATGACATTGTGTCCTGCATTTTAGAGCTCTGCTCACAGGGACTCTGGATCCAAGTCGGTGTGCTTTGACATGAGAAGGAGTTTACGTTGGTAGCTTTAGTTCAAAATTGGTTTTTAAGTGGCCGTTCCAATTTCTCCTCTCCTCCCCGCTTTAATTACTGAAAGTGGTTTCTGAGTTTCTGGAAGAACTTTTGATACAACCTGATTTTGAATGCATTCCAAGTCCCAAATAGACACCTATTTTAAAAGGCACAGCATGCTTGGTGCGGCTTCTTGCCAGTCAAACAGTTGCCATTTACTAGACAGCTCTAAACTATGTCTGCTACCTTCCTTTTGCTGTCAATTTGACTGATGGGACTAGCTGGGCTGTTTTTTCTTAATTCCACTGCCCAGCACCACCATGGCCAAAAAGACAAGAGAAAATTTAGCAATGGATGCTAAGACGATGCTAGAATAACAGGAATTGAATGAAGCCACTCAAGATGGATTAGAGTAGATTAGATAGCATAATACCTAGAATCATCTGCTTTACATTCCTAAAGACAGAGAAAGCCTCTTTTGTGTGCTCTGTTTTACTGCAAGCAGGTCGAAAGATGCACGCAATTGCCAAAATAGAAATACAGTATGGTTCGGATCTCTGCTACTGTGGAGTTTGTACAAAATAATGCAGTCTGGCAGGGGCAGACTTGGGTAATATAGCACTCTGAGTGAGGACAAAATCTGCCCACTGCCACCAGTATTTCTTATTTGCTTAGCAATTCCGTTTGGTATAGGACAACAAATAGCTGGTCCAGGCAGTCTGACTCAGATCAGAAGCATGGCATAGGAGGAGGAGTGTTTGTTGTTTTGCCTCCACCATAGTCCCAATCCAAATCCAGGTCTCCCCACACCTGCTCTCTGCAATAGGGGGAAGCACCCATTGGTCCTGGGTTCAGCTCTGGGTTGTGCTGGGGGCAGGGGGTTAAAATTCTGCCCTCAGCACCATGGCCCAGATCCAGTTCAGAAGCCCAGTGCTAGTTAACTGTTTTTAAAAATTCACACAAGGCCAAACAATAAGAACCATGGGTTGTAGCCAATGGCAGTCTTACTCACAGTTGACCCATTAAAGCTAATAAACAGGACTACCCACTTCTATGCTGAGTAGGACTAGCACCGCATGCAAAACTCTATCCTTTCTGGTTTGGCCCTAAGCTGAAACAAGCACCGTGAACTAATAACCAAACTTAGACACCAAAAAACTTTCAACTCAAATTTAGGAAGCAGGTAAAAATCACCAAACTGTGTGGTGGATTTTTAATGAGGAACCTGTTGGCCTCTCCATTAAAAGAAGCAGAGCTGATTGTTCCTTTATTTTGTAAAGCCTATTTTCCCCTGAAGGCGGCGGCAAAGCAGCACCTGCCATTAACCCTGTAGGCTTTTTCTCTCCTGGACATGGTGTTGTTCCAGAACATTATGAGGAACAAAAATGGCAGCCAACACAAAAAAGGCTCCCTCAAGTGAGGTGGCAAATGTGAGGTGGATTTCCCAGCAGCTCTAAATAACGTTATTTGGGGGAGCAAAAGTATTGTCATGC
Source organism: Podarcis gaigeae (assembly GCF_964106915.1). Lineage (NCBI taxonomy): Eukaryota > Metazoa > Chordata > Lepidosauria > Squamata > Lacertidae > Podarcis > Podarcis gaigeae. The sequence continues at coordinate 58,363,302 of NC_139683.1, read as the reverse complement.
TGAGTCCTATCAAAGGTCTTTCAAGATCACCATTCCAGATAGGCAGGTAGTTCAGAGCTTAACATTTAACTAGTTTGGAACATTTCCCATTTAACTGAAATGCATGAGTGTTGACTACTTTAGATGAATGAGAACATAATAACATTAATAGAGAAATAAAAAAATCTTTACTAAAGAGGCAGATGGCTTAGTTACTTGCAGTTTTGGCATTCTTAAGAACCCAGCACAAGGGAATTGTATCTAAATTCTATCATCATAATGTTTCCCCTCTGAATAAAGCAAGAACGAACTACAGAGGAGAGGTCGGTGGTACATTGCTATGAAGTAAACTTGTTTCCCATTCAATTGTCTGGTCAACAACTCAATGGCTCAGTTCAGAGGAAACTGGAAACCATGGTTTTAACCTTACAAGAACATGCCACTGGCAGAGTCTCTTAATCCTACATGCATGCAGTGGCAGTAGCTGTTAGAAAAACTACAACTCCCAAGAGCCATTGGGAGAGCTTACTAGAGAGGAAGGGGACCAAGAGATCCAATCTGTTTTCATCTCTTATCATGGCTAGAATAGTTGCTGCTATTCCCACTACACTGCCCAGTAACAATGATTTAAAAAGAAGGTGAAGAGTTTTGAGGGGGGTAGGGTGTTTCTGTTAGTATTCTTCTCCAGCACAATTTTAATCTGAATTTGAGAAGAATTTGAGGGTTTTATAAAGCTCATCTCTCATTTGAGAGGTTCATAAAGCTTTCCCCCTCACTTATATCCCAGCTGAAGATCAGAGATCTTCACCAGGATCTGTAATCGAAAATGTTATTAACACCCTGTCTTTCACAACGCTTTTTGAGATATATGTGTATTTTCATAACTTCCATAACCACCCCTCCTTGAAATTCATTTCTTGGGGTTATTTACACATGTTTTTCCAAGGAACTTGGTTGTAGCAGAGCCAAAACATTTGCCTGTAGTTCTTTAAATCCCTCCTCACAAGTAAAGCACTTCAAAAACTCTTGATAATTCTTTGTCATTTCTCTGAACTCCCTCCAGCCATTCAATATCTTTCTGGTAATGAGGTGTTTAGAAAGAAATGAAATATACCAAGTCTGGACTTATCGCAGTCTTTGAAAAGAATTTTGAGCATTTCATATCGAGTAGTAATGTGTTTGCGCAGTGATAAGATACAATATGACTTGCTGCACAAAGTCGTTTTTGGAAGTGGGTGGTGGCGATGGTGGAATTGCTATTTCAAAGTAATCAAGAAGCTCATATAAAATTGTTATTTTCCAATTCCAGGATTAGTGGTGCTTTGGGATAAGACTAATCTCCTGACCCCTTGGTTTATACGGCAAAGCAAGTTAAAGTGGGAGGTAAGGGCCATGTCACCAACGCACAGCAATGAGTCAAGATATCACTCTGGTTTGGCCATGTGGGATGGTGCACAGCATCAGGGATCTCTTGAGCATCCCATGAAGCAGGAAGCTAGGGCAGTTTTATTCATCCTTGGGTCCCCAGGTGCTGCTGAACTACAACTCCCATCCTCCCTGACCATCAGCTAGGCTGCTTGGGGATGCTGGTCATTGTGGTCCAGCAACATCTGGGAACCCAAGGGTGGAAAACATCAAAGTACTAGAATCCCATTAATATGCTGATGACACCCAGATCTTTTTTCACTTTAACACAGAATGAAGGTGAAAATGTGGACAGTCCAAACAGAAGTCTGGAGTCCATCACAGGCTGGAAACGGAGCAATAATCTCAGTCTCAACTCAAATAAGACAAAGGCACTATCCAACTGGTTACAGGATTGATTGGGACAGTGTTCTTCAACATTTGCTGCTCTGCTTCTTGCCCTGCCCACCATTGCCACGTTGCCCCTAGAAGATTGCAAAGAAGGGAATGCGGCCCTTGGCATTCCCCACCTCAGTCTGAAGTGTCAGTGGCAATGGAATAGATTTTTATTAAAAGCTCGCTACAGCCCACAGAGCTACCATGGAGCACAGAGGCCATGTCGTGAGGAAGCAGCCCCCACATAGCAAACTGACTTAAGGAGATGCTGCCAGAAGCATGTATATAAAAGGAAACAAATACAAGGACAGCAAATGGGTTGAAATGAAAGACTCACACAGCCAACATATGCTGCTCCTGATCAATGGCACCCTCAGCTTCTGCACACATTGCCACTGTGTTAGAGCACTAGCTACCCTGAGTAAATGGTTTTCCCATTATAGGCATAACACTTCTCACCCATGACATTTATGCACCTTTGAACCTAGTTATGCATACATGTGAATGTTGTAGAATAGAATGCAAGAGGGGGCAACTTCTGTTAGGGTTGATTTTACATTCCAATTTCATAAACGTGAAATGCAAAGCAAATTCAGTTTCATGTATGAAAACTGCACGTCATATTTTGCGTATGGGAGAGGTTGCTCAGATCTCTCAAAGTCAACCTTAGTTCAGACAGTGGTGTGTTTTCCTTAATCCTGGTAAAGATTAAGCTTTCTGCCCTAGTTTGACTACCTGTACACAAACCTTCCTTTTGGATGACTGATCAGTGCCCAGTAATGACCAGACATATTCTAACCCCTATGCGGTGGTGGCACCAGAACAAAATTTCAAAAGGGAATGTGCAGAAAGAGCAAATTATATTTCCAGGTGAGTGAGTTGTAAGATATTGAGGGGGGGGGGAATAACAGTGTACGTTAATGGCAGGAGTCCAGCAATGGGGGACAGACAAACAGAAATCCCTTGTGGAGGAGCAACAGTTAGTTGCCTCCTCTTTCACCCGCCAAATCTGAAGGTGCACAGAACAAGTCAACATCCAGAAAAGAAAGTGGTGAATGCTCATGTGTTTATCTTGGTGGGGTTTTTTGTGTGTTTTCAGACCCTCCTTTTAGAAAAAAAAGCCACACAAAGCACAACACACAGAATCCAGAAGCCAGCATCAACTTGAACTGAGCAAGGAAGGGAAAGAAGCCAAACATTTACTACTAAACATTCTGGTGCCAGGAGCCATGGGCATCAAGATGTCTGTCTGCTTCAATCACAGTTTACAATTCGCTGTCATCCACACCAGCCTAACAAAAAGGAGTGGAGCTTTGGGAGTGTAAGTGCTGGAAAATATCACAGGAGGAGGGGTTGGTGGGGGCGACAAGTGGGGAGGAATCATGGCCTCAGGAAGAAAGAATGCCTGAGATTGCATGTGAAACGTCCATCAGGCACATTGGCTTGGCTGAGTTGCAGGACTGATGCAGGGAGAAGGAGAGAGATAGGAGCGTACACCAGCCCCAGCGCTGCGGCTGGCCGTAATTAATGAGCTGAGATTGGGGTAGCAGACATGAGCAGATCCATGGCAAACAGATTTTCGTTGTTCATTAAAAGTTTGAAAAGGCTCTGCTTAGAAACCGTCTAGTTGTGTCCAAGAAACTGTCAGCTGGCCTTATCAGTATTGCCTCTCAAGTCTTGACCCGTTGCCCAGAAGTCCACAGGGTGACCTTGATCTCAGTGGCTTGCACTGGTGCAATAATATCTATAAATAATGCATTAAAATGGCTTTAATATGCTGGCACAATCCCATTTGACAAACTGTTTCCAGTCTCCTAACTTATTTTATTTTATTTTGCAGTCTCCGCCTGGTTTGATGCACTTTTAAAAATTAGAAATAACGTCTTTGACAAAGGTTCCCTTCCTCCACTAAACATATTCAATTCTTACTATTAGATGTTATTTCAGTCATTTAATTGGTAAAAACAGCTGAGGATTGAAATCCCAAATATGGTGGAGAGTATTGCTCACCAACACAAGCATCTTTAGCTACATTTGCTTTAAACATTGTTTACTGCATATTGTGTCTTAATGGTACTTTTAATGTAACCCAGTGTTCAAAGTACTTTACAAAGCATTTAATTACATACACAAGAATACAGTTGTATACAATTATGTGCAAGGGGTGTGATGTTTAGCTGGTAAACCAAGCAACCATTATATTTTTAGATTGTTTTTCTTCATTCCACTTCAAGATTAATGTTACTTTAGGTGCATTCCTCATTTTGCTTTTATTCCAAAGTCCGAGTTGCCACTTCTGTAGGTGAGAACGCATTCCCTATATTAATCAACCAGTCTAGTCAATGATAGCTTTTTTTTCAACGATAGCACTCACTAATTTAAAGTGCCTCGACTTACGCTATATTAGAGCTCAGCTGATTTGTGTGAGAGAGTATGTGAATTTTGATTTTCGTGTCAAAATTTACATGTTCGGTGAGGGAGAACATTTCATCCGACAGCTCAGCAAATCTCAAGAAACTGAACGTGTTGAAGCCCTGAACAGAAATCGCATCTCAGACAGAACTGTGCAAACACTCCCAAAGGCTGCTTACAGGGCAGAACCCAGAGAAATCCCCAAACCTTGAAGCAAAGGAAGTTGTGAAAACTCAGCTTGTCTTGCCAAGCTTGCAGAAACATCCTGTTTCAAATGACCTAAAGCTTAGGAGATGCCCTTTATATACTCTTTGAAAGCATACCTCAGTCCGTGTGACTCTACTTAGGGCAGCCTTTCTCAGCCTGTGGGGCCCCAGATGTTGTTGAACTACAACTCCCATCACCCCTAGCTAGCAAGGCTTAGGGGTGATGGGAGTTGTAGTCCAACAACATCTGGGGACCCGCAGGTTGAGACCCACTGACTTATAGCTAGTGTGGGGCTCTTACCAGTTATATAGGGGGAGGCAGACTAACAGTACAGTGGTACCTCGGGTTACATACGCTTCAGGTTACATACGCTTCAGGTTACACACACTGCTAACCCAGAATAGTGCTTCAGGTTAAGAACTTTGCTTCAGGATAAGAACAGAGATTGGGCTCCGGCAGTGCGGCAGCAGGAGGAGGCCCCATTAGCTAAAGTGGTGCTTCAGGTTAAGAACAGTTTCAGGTTAAGAACAGACCTCTGGAACGAATTAAGTACTTAACCTGAGGTACCACTGTATATAAAAGGGACTCTGCATAAGCTTTAGCTCAGATGTGGGGAACCTTCAGCCCTTCAGGTGTTAGAACCATAGAGGTGGAAGAGTCCCTGAGGATCATCTAGCGGCTAGATAGCCCAACCCCCGGCAATGCAGGAATATGCAGCTGTCCCTTATGGAGATCGAACCTGCAACCTTGGCGTTATCAGCACCACACTCTAATCAGCTGGGCTATCCAGGTCTCTAACTCCCATCAGCCCCAATAAGAATGGCCAGTGGTCAGCAATGATAGGAGTTGTAGATCATCAATAACTGGAGGTCTATAGGTTCCCCACACCTGAGCTAAAGCCCATTCAGGTCATGGACTTTCCCCCAACAAACTTAGATATCTTCAGGGATTGCACAGTCCTCTGTTCCTAAAACTTTGGAGCTTCTCTGAACTGTGACCTGTGGGCAAGCCGAAGGTTTGTACAATTCTGTGGAGTTACCTGTGGAGAGTTTGCGCAATTTCCCTTCTTATGTCCTGGGCTGGGATAGATGAACTTTTGGGAAGCACTGGATAGCTTATCCCAAAACAGAGGTGGCTTTTGACAATCACAAAAGTGAAGACACAGACACACACACACACACACACACAGAGAGAGAGAGAGAGAGAGAGAGAGAGTTTGCGTCAATCTCTGCCATGTTTTCCACTGGTTCAAAAATGTGAATTGCTAAAGAGGCTCTAAAGGAAATAAGGATTTTTTTTAAAGGATTTCAAAATGATGGTGTAGCTGTGAAACTGATGTTTCTGCCACATCCCTTAACACCTGCTCAAACTCTGTATTCTGTACAGGTGTCCCTAGGCTCTACTACAGTGGAGGCCACGACTGCACCTGCTCAAAGCACAGGTGAGCAAGAAGCTACCATCAATGCTGCTCCTGCAAGCACTAGCCAGGAGAGAGTTTGGAAACAGGTTGCTACAGGGACAGAGCTGAATCACAGAGTCCTAGCTCAGCCTCTTCCTCTGGAGCCTTCCCACTTTCTGGCTCCACCAATAGGAGCCAGCAAAGCTGTAGGTGTGCCAGAGGATCCTCTGCATTGCTTGTCCCCAGCCCCGCTTTGGATCGTTCTATTAGTATAAAGGTAAAGGTAAAGGAACCCTGACCGTTAGGTCTAGTCGCGGACGACTCTGGGGTTGCAGTGCTCATCTCTCTTTACTGGCCAAGGCAGTCGGCGTACAGCTTCCGGGTCATGTGGCCCGCATGACTAAGCCGCTTCTGGCGAACCAGAGCAGCGCACGGAAACACTGTTTACCTTCCCGCCAGAGCGGTACCTACCATATTTATCTACTTGCACTTTGATGTGCTTTCAAACTGCTAGGTTGGCAGGAGGAATGAGCAATGGGAGCTCACCCCGTGACGGGGATTCAAACCTCCCACCTTCTGATCGGCAAGCCATAGGCTCTATGGTTTAACCCACAGAGCCACCCACGTCCACGTCTATTAGTATTAGTATTAGTATAGGTAAAGGTAAAGGATCCCCTGGCCATTAGGTCCAGTCATAACTGACTCTGGGGCTGCGGCGCTCATCTTGCTTTATTGACCGAGGGAGCCGGCGTACAGCATGACTACTAATGTGCTAATATGGTCACAAGCAATATGCTTTCAAATACCAGATGCTGGAGGCAGTGCTCTTGCACTTGGGTCATAGTTGTGGGCTTCCCACAAGCATCTGGTTGGCCATTGCGAGAACAGGATGGCGGACTGCATGGGTCATTGGCCTGCTCCAGCAGTGCTCTTGTTATGTTCCCTCCTCTAGAGAAAATGGACTTTGAAAAGGCTGCCAGGAGCTTCCTATCAGTTCACTTCATATTTATTAGTATTCCACAGACCTTCCACTATTCCTATCATTTGAAGAAGAGGAGCGCAAAACAAAATATAACAATTTAATTGTTTACCATTTTTTTATTCTCCTTTATTTGTCCTTATTCTGTTCGTGTGGGTATTAAAGTTGGCAAATTCAGATTATTATGTTCATGTTTTTACAAATGTCCAAAAGAGATTAAGCCGTCTGCCCAAGGTCAACCAGAACTACTCCAGCAGAGGTCGTAGATATCCAGAGGAGAGCCTGAATTGTACAGTAGAAAAATACGCCCCTTCTGCCAATGTTTTTCAAAAGAAACTGCCAAACTCTGATGGCAGCTCTTCATGCCACAGTAAATTTGGCTGGGCAGTCGACAATCTCATTTATCCTAATGACCTGGGAGACCTGCAAAACAGTGCATCTATCAATTTGAATAAATTGACTAGCTATTTCCATCAGGTTGCATTGACCCAGCAACCCATTTTGAAGTTGAACTGCAGAATTTGGAAAACTGACACTGGAGGCAAGCAATGGCTCTTAAGAGAGTAGAAAATAGTATGATAAGAGGCATTTTCTCCCCAAGGTGTAAACACTCATTTCATTTCAATTGAATCCCTAAAGGCCAAGGAAGGCTTTTTTGGACATCATCATCATCATCATCATCATCATCATCATTATTTAAATTTGTATACTACCCTTCCCAGGGCAGTTCACAATAGAAAAAAATGCAACTCATCCAAGCTGAAGTAGAATTTCTCCGAATCGTGCACTGGGTTATTTGAATGTTTAAAAAATTAAGAAGTGTTTCTGCAAAAAAGTAAAATACAGTATTTCCTAAAATTCAGCTGGAAAGAGCCTCACACTGCTATGAGCAAATGTGGGACTTCTCTAACTTTTTAAGAAAATAAGATTCTCTCAAAGAAAAACCCTGCAATCACCTCATTCATCTAAAAAGGTAAATTGCTGAGCTAAATGGAGAAATGTGACCCCCTTCAGCTGGTTCCTTTTAAATTGAATTTTCTAACCGAGAAATTTCACCCACAACTTGCCCTTTCTGAGGAGATCTTCATTTCTCGCCAGCTGCCATATGTCCAACACTCCCTCAAATGGCTGGAGAAAATGTTGTGCAAAAGTGTGGCACAGTGAGGGTTTTTTTGGGGGGGAGGGGTTAGCAAGTAGAAGAAAGTGAGAAGGGGAGGTGTTATTCCTTTTACCAGATATAACAGCAAAGCTCAAAACTCACAGATGATCTATCAAACTGATATTTGCCATCAGGTACCGTATTTTTCGCTCAATAAGACACACCAGACCACAAGACGCACCTAGTTTTTGGAGGAGGAAAACAAGAAAAAAAATATTCTGAATCCCAGAAGCCAGAACAGCAAGAGGGATCGCTGCTCAGTGAAAGAAGCAATGCCTCTTGCTGTTCTGGCTTCTGGGATAGCTGCGCAGCCTGCATTCGCTCCATAAGACGCACACACATTTTCCCTTACTTTTTAGGAGGGAAAATGTGAGTCTTATAGAGCAAAAAATACGGTAAGTTTTCAGAAGTCTTCTGAGCAATTTTCATCATATGGGTGGGTTTCTCTTCCGATTCCTTGCCATTTGCCTCTTCTGCCAAACAAGAAGCTGGAAAGAGACACGTCACCCAGATGACGTCAACACAAAGTAGCATCAAGAGGTCCCACTCCATTTCTGTGCTGAGCCTTCCCTAGACAGAGCAACCAACCAATTGGCTTCTTAGGGAAAATAAAACCTAGTTGACATTTGTGCACACTTGTGCACACACCACATGAAGCCTGTAAAAATCTGCAAAGGTGCATATAGGGGTTTGTGACTCAGTTTGCAGAGAAGGACACATTGCTGACCTTCCATAAAGATCCTCAAGCACAGCACTGCATCTTAATTTTTTTAGATATAAAAAAAAATCCTTCATAAAAGGAAGAATATTTGGCTTTTTAAAAATATCATTTGCAAAATGAAGCAGCTTATTCAGCTTTTCTGAATAAGCCACATGCAGCAACATACAAAGCCATTTGTATTTCCTCCGTGTGTTTAAAGCAAAGGAAATTGGGGGAAGGGAGGCCGCTGAACAAGTGAGCTCACAAGCTGAGCTGTTACTGCCATCTAGTGAAGCATCTATTGGCCAGAAGACATTGATCTCTACATGTGTTCCAGGAAATCAGATCCAGAGCTGGCGGGGGCGGGGGGAATATCCAGCTTCAGAATACCAGAGGGAAGCTAGGACTTTTGAGGAGCATGCATCTGCTGTCTGGGATGTAAATACTGTATTTAATGAACATGATTATCGAGCACACAATTCCGGGATAAAGAAGTACAAATGTGACCAATGTGAAGAAAATATTGCTGTGGTAGCCACTCCACAGTCTCAGGTTTGGGACCAGAACTCTCAAGGCATGGCTGTTCCTAACCTGGCAACCTTCCTCTGAACTTCTGTCAGAGAAGAGCCTCAGATGAAGACTGGATTAAGGTCTGGATAGGCTCGTATGCACAGGACTGTGTGGCGAATGTGAGAATAGTGCATAATTCTATGCACATTTACCTGGGAGTCAATATGCCCATTTGATTTCATGGAACTTAACTTCTAAATAAATATAAAGGGTTCAGCTCCACAGACATTTTGGTTGGAAAGAAAGAACAAAAGCAGAGCGCTTTCTCCTTATCTCTTTCTCCTACACATGTACGGTACACTGAATTCCTCCATGTCACCACTAAAAGTATAGCACAACATACAGAGCCAGTGTAGAAAACGGTATTTTCCACATATAGAGCTGGTGTAGAATAGCAGCTAGACCAGTGAACTCTGACACCTTTTCAAATCTTGTCTGTCAATGAGCTCAGTCTATAACCCTAACTGAGCAAATATCTATCATCCCACCTAATTTGACTTGCAGGAAATTCAAAAGGTTTGCTGAGACAGAAATATATAGATATTTAGGAATGTGGCTGCTCTGGTAAGGAATAATGGTCGGCAAATGAAATAAGTAGTCTCGGGACGAAGATTGTATTGGCCTTTGGGGGTGCCTTCAGATGGTCACTGTTTTGCAGAAGGGATTCAAAGTGCATACCAAAGACTTAGGTTTGCACCATTAAAGTGCTCTATTATGCTAGTGCAACAAATCTATTGTAAAAAAAGAAACCTGGACTCTCTGCAGTTAGGAAAGTGACAGTGGAATGCACTGAAATGTGTAGGATGAAAGAATGATTAATGGGAGAGAAATGTCTGCAAGCAAATCAGGATAAATGCTTATTATTCTATAACTACCCCACAAACAACTCCAAACTTTCAGTAAAGACCAAACAAGTTTTCAGCATACGTTTTGTGTATGAAAATCAGGATGAATGCTCAAGAAGTAGTACTTGGTTTGAAGAATGCAATCTTAACCTGTAAAAGTTTATAAGTGGAGACATTCAAATAGCGGACTTAATATGTGAGGAGAATTTATTTATATTCCAGGAACACTATCCTTGCAGCTTAGCTATTGCCGTCACCCCTGTGGGGATCCTTTGCAAGATCAATATTTTTTAGGTTTCTTTTGCTTCCTACAAAGAAATATGAAAATCTATATCACAGAAAAGCACAAGGGCTAACTGTGGAAGGCAGGAAATTGAGAATAATAAACACTAGTAGAAGAAACGAAAGCTTCCTGCTGTTATTAAAAGACGATTTGTATCCTACCTATTTCAGTTTTCTTTTATGTGCAACTCTGAAACCTCTGTGTGTGTGTGTGTGTGTGTGTGTAGACAGGGGCTATTTATTACCTTGGGTGCTGTGAATACTGGATTCCTCAGACCTCAAATTATCATCCTGTGGAAAGTGGAAATATATCTTTTCCTCCAAATACAACAAAAAATCATCTCCATGTCCCACTCACTCCTGGGTTCTTTCTGAGGGAAATCTCTTTCTGGCCCAGAGTGACTGAGGAGAGCTGATCTTCCCCACATGGCTGCCAGTTTGATACTTTTTGACATTTCCAAACAACTCATCCCCTCTCTGCCAACTCCCTGCTGTTTCTTTAAACCTTTTTAAATCTAGGAGTAGGCAAACCAATCTACAGAGAGCGGGTGGGTGGGGGACAAGGCATGGCCTGTCAGCCAAGCTGGAAATGTCACAGCAGTGGAAATGATAAATATATGTGCTGCAGAGAAGGATGAGCTGAGGAAGAAAAAAGGGACACACACACACACACACACACACACACACACACACAGACACAAATATGCCTTCAACGGAAGGAGGGGCTGAGAAAAGAAAGCCAAGCACTGTCACTCATTAAGGTTATCTGTTGTACAGACAGATTCAGCATATCGGTCGGGAGCATTATGTAATGTCTGCAGAGGGGAGGAGGGGCTTGATGGCAGTCGCTGTGGAGATGGTTTCCTATGCAATGCAAAGCTTACAGTGTTTGGGGATTTTATATATATATATATATATATATATGAATGACTAGGTTGTACCCAAATAAGGCCCCATCTGCACTTTACTTTCAAAGCAGTATCATACCACTTTCATTAGACGTGGTTTTTCCTCCAAAGAGTGTTGGGAACTGTAGTTTGTTAAGAGTGCTGCAAGTTTTGAGGAGAGCACCAATTCCCCTCACGGCAGCTACAGTTTAACAAATGATCCATTTTCCCAGGCAGTTCTGTGAGGGAAACAGGGGCACATGTGTTACTGAGCAACAGGCAGCGGTTCAAATGTGTGCCTTTATTATTGCTCCTTCATCTGTACCCCAGCTGAGCTGAAAAATTAAGTGCTGTGCCTATCCCAGTACTTAAGATAGATCAAGGGAAGTAATAGTGCCACTGTATTCTGCTCTGGTCAGACCTCACCTGGAGTACTGTGTCCAGTTCTGGGCACCACAGTTCAAGAAGGACACTGACAAACTGGAACGTGTCCAGAGGAGGGCAACCAAAATGGTCAAAGGCCTGGAAATGATGCCTTATGAGGAACGGCTAAGGGAGCTGGGCATGTTTAGCCTGGAGAAGAGGAGGTTAAGGGGTGATATGATAGCCATGTTCAAATATATAAAAGGATGTCACATAGAGGAGGGAGAAAGGTTGTTTTCTGCTACTCCAGAGAAGCGGACACGGAGCAATGGTTCCAAACTACAAGAAAGAAGATTCCACCTAAACATTAGGAAGAACTTCCTGACAGTAAGAGCTGTTCGACAGTGGAATTTGCTGCCAAGGAGTGTGGTGGAGTCTCTTTCTTTGGAGGTCTTTAAGCAGAGGCGTGACAACCATATGTCAGGAGTGCTCTGATGGTGTTTCCTGCTTGGCAGGGGGTTGGACTCGATGGCCCTTGTGGTCTCTTCCAACTCTATGATTCTATGATTCTAAGATGTAAACACTCTTGATTAAGCAGATTTTTTTAACTCAACTCATCGTATTACGAATTGGGTGAACTCTTGGGACAGTCAAGCTCTCAACCGTTTATATAAGAGCCCAGTCATGGTAGTTCTCATTCAGCTTCTCTTTCATTAGTCCTTGATGATGCTCGTATATGTAAAAGGTAAAGGTAAAAGACCCCTGGATGGCTAAGTCCAGTCAAAGGCAACTATGGGGTTGCGGCACTCAGCTCGCTTTCAGACCAGGTGAGCTGGCATTTGTCCACAGACAGCTTTCCAGGTCATGTGGCCAGCAGGACTAAATGGCTTCTGGTGCAACGGAACGCTGTGACAGAAACCAGAGTGCACAGAAACACCATTTACCTTTGTGCAGTGGTACCTATTTATCTACTTGCACTGGCATGCTTTCAAACTGCTATGTTGGCAGGAGCTGGGACAGAGCAATGGGAGCTCACCCTGTCACAGGGATTTGAACCACCAACCTTCTGATCAGCAGGCCCAAGAGGCTCAGTGGTTTAGACCACAGTTCCACCCGTGTCCCATGCTTTGAGCTAGCAAACTACTGTCCCACTGTCTCTTCTGTTAAATGCTTGAACAAATAGTTGTGTACCCCAATATACACCACAAAGGAGCAAAAAGGAGCTGCAAAACCTGAGGACATGTATGAAATGGATTCATGCAAGATCAGAAACAGCCTCCCTCCAGACAAGAACATAACTCAGTTGGTTAGAGCATGGTGTGGATAACACCAAGGTCACAGGTTCAATCCCCATATGGGTCAGCTACATATTCCTGCATTGCCGGGGGTTGGTTAGATCATCCCCACAGCAATGTGAGTGTCAAACACCTGGCATCATTATGTCCCACCCACCTTAAACTTGGTCCATGGTGGTGGTGGGGAGATAAGTATCTAGTCCACCAGCTAGACTCAGTTCCTCACCCTTCTGCTAAATGTTCATCATTCACATCTCTCCACCATTAACTCCATCACGGTACGGATGATCAGTCTGAATTTTCCCACATCTTATTTGTTTAACAACCAGATGGCTGATAAATTGAAAAGCTGCCAAGCAATACAAATGTTATATTGTTAATTCGGTTGGATAACATCCTAGACTACACTCTTGAAAACTGTTTCATGGTTATCTTCAAGAACCAGACAGGACAATTTCTCGCAAAGCAAAAACTTCCTGGCTTGCATGGTTTCTATAAATGAGCAGGGATGTCTCCAAGCCTAGGAGAAAATTAATAAAGAAACAAGGAACAAGGAAATCATTACGAGCATCATGTTTTCCTTTCAAATAAAGCCCCTAACTTCCATTATGCTTTTCTATTGGAGGGAGGGGGTAAATCACTATTTTATTGCAAGCTTTGGGAATTCATATTGCAAGCTACTTTAAAGCTTGTAATAAAAGCTTTGCTGAAGCAGATTCCATGTTAAAGGCTGCTGTGATAAACCTTCTTGAATGTTATCCAAAGAAAAACTTGTGGCTTTGAGCAAGATCCTTGCTTTGCAGCCTTCCACCTTTTACCTGCTCCAAGCAGAAAGAGTCTGTAGATTTGACTCATTGCACAAACTGTTGTAGCCATCTCTGCAACCCAAGCAGACCAAGTGGTACGTATACGCAGTGTGTGTGCAGAATTGTACTAGTAATTTCTACTACTTCCACCCAAAAAAATATATAAAATAATGCTACTTCCCATCTCCCATGTTTTTAAATGTGTGTTTTTTTATTGCCATAGTACTTACATGGCAGCACAATCATGACACTCAAATGACAGCCCCAGAGTCAACAGTGCCACAAGCTAGCCTGGTACCTAGGGATCCCATTCTTCCAGAGGTCTCTCTCTACACGGCCACTGCTGCCCCATCATCATTGGCATCAGCTGGTCCACTTATTTACTATGATCAGAATTGAGAGGATGCGCAGGGAGGTGGGATCTCATGAACATAATAGGGACCCTGCTTGATCCTACCGTCTAGTGCAGCAACCTGTTCTCACAGTGGCCAACCAGACCCCCAGGCGCAAGCAGAACCTGAGTGCTCTTCTGTGGTTTCCAGCAATGGGTTTGCAGAAGCACTACTGTCTCTGACAGTGGCAGTGGAACATAACCATCCGTGTTAGTAGTCACTTATACTCCATGAATTTATCTAATCCACTTTCAAAGCCACCTGAGTTGGAGAATGCCATAGTTATAACTATGTGCTGTTTGAATGAGTACTTTCTTTTGCAGAGCAAAATTGTGAAGTATTTATACCATGGTTCCTAGCAGACATGTTTCTGAATTAAAATACCCATTTATGACCCTGGTCTAGTCAATGCAGATCAGATAATGATTTGTGACCCACGGGGATGTGGTGCTTTTTCATTTATTAAATTATTATGTGATTTTATCAATCTCTCAAAAACCATCCCTACTGAGGTTTTGTTAATATGCAAATCTATTTAAACAAAATTGGAAACAGGCAGATTATAAATCATCATCATAAAAATCCTTAATCAGTGACAGCCCAAAATATAATATGAAAATATGAAAATGTGTGTTGTGAGTTTTGGGGAAATGTATGTATTTTTAAAGAAATTCTAAAAGTAATTTTTGTGTGGACAGTATCATTAAATTCTACATTAGAGGGCTTGGCTCCAATTTGGCCATGAATGCACTGATTCAGTTTAAAATAAGCTACCTATTTTTCTTCTGACCAATACATAATATTTATGTTTGCATACATACCATAGAAACTACCTGATGACTACATAGGATGCTGTAACATGTTGTAAGAATATCATCATCATCATTGTAAAGAAACTACCTACTGACACCATCCAGAACAATGGGGACATTGCAGAAAAATGCACATCACAGTCATGTGGAGTCATGTGATATCAGATTTACAGCAGAAGAGAATGTGTGGTTGCTGTTTTGGTTAGCATACCTATATCGTGCATAATGCTTAATTCACCCTTTGCAAAGGACGTGCCAGGTCACACTTTAAACTGTATCTCCTTCCCCAAGTGCCCAAAGTGTTTTGCCAAAGAAATAGAGCTACAGAGAAGACACGATCAAATTATTTGACAAAAGCTGAAACGTTTAGGTAGTTAATGCCTCTTTACAGATAACCGTCTTGAAAGACAGCCAAAATAGCACGGAACCATTATTTGAATTCCTGGATGTTATAATGCTGCAAATACAATAATATAATCCAAACCAATTAGTCATTTCAGAAAGAGCTAGATATTAACGCACCCCCTTATCTAAGAATGTGCCATTTTCATTATTCAGTTTAATGAAACACAAATTCATCAGGGCAGTAACATTCATGGGGGGGGGGGATACATATTTACAAGGTGAAATGGAAATTGCTAATGTGATGATTAAGTTATTTGAGCAGTAATTATGTAGCTAAAGGGACCTGATTTCCATAATGTGCTTCCAATGCACCAATGGTCCCCACAGGTCTTTATATTGCACCCATTAAGGTAGTTACAGATAGGTAGCCGTGTTGGTCTGCCATAGTCAAAACAAAACAAAATCCTTCCAGTAGCACCTTAAAGACCAACTAAGTCAGTTCTTGGTATGAGCTTTCGTGTGCATGCACTTCTTTCAGTGTATCTGAAGAAGTGTGCATGCACACAAAAGCTCATACCAAGAACTGACTTAGTTGGTCTTTAAGGTGCTACTGGAAGGGTTTTTTTTTTGTTTTTTCCATTAAGGTAGTATTTAACACACACACACACACACACACACACACACAAAGAGATGTGTGTGATGTTAAAGCTTATGGAATTTTCTTTGTCTCTTCCAGTATTGCTGACATTGCCTCCTCCCCAGCAAAAACAAAAACATTGGAAATATAGAATAGAAACTATCTGCAAGGCACCATATTTGCAAAGGCTGGTCCAGTGTTTATGTGTCCTCATGGGCAATAGAAGTTGGCTTCTGGTAGTGGGTTGCCATGACTCCCCAAATGTCATGAGCTGGTTGGATGCAGATGAATGATGGGAAGCAGTAGCTGGGAAACCACCACCAAGGGAAGAAGACTTTGAGCGGTGGTGGGACACTGATCAGTGGTCAGAGGGGGGAGGAGGAGAAGACTGGGAAGAGAAGGTATCAGAAGCTGAAAAGATAACAGGGCTTAGTGAGCTAGGAGAGTTGGTGGCAGAGAGAAGTCCAGAATCAGAGGCTGAAGCAGGAGACTGGGGAGAGGGAGAGATGAGTCAGGATAGTGAAGAGTCATGGGTGACTCCACCTCCTGCTGCAACAAGCTCTCTTACCCCCCCCCCTTTGTCTCCCAGAACCAGGAGAGGCAATAAAAGGGTGGAGGAGAGGTTGGCTGCACACAGGTATAGTCTCTAGTTGCTTGTAAAAAGCCCTGGAGAGGAGGGGCTTAGACAGCTGTAGGAAATCGGAGACTTTCAGTCTTAGAAACTGATTTTCATGGAGCAAGGACACTGGGAATGAGTTGCTCTGCTCATTAGACCTAATACTCAACCAAGTTTGTGAGGATCATGTCTTTGCTAATAAATAGTTAATTGCAACATGGAATGGTGTGGTTACTAACCGACCTGCTCCTGTGGTACCTGATTTTCGGTAGGTTGTGTCACTGATGCTTACCAGCAGATAGAAGAAAAGGTGGTGGGAGTGCAAATATTATTTGCGCCGACCTCCCCAGCACCTCACTCCTCCCCTTCTACCTCCTGACAAGCTGCAACCAACCAACTGGAAATTAGGTGAGCGGTGGCACCTCAGTGCACCTTCCACTGCTGTTGGCTGCTCAGGAGGAGGCGGATCTTGCAGTGCCGGCAACAACTAGACAAGCAGAGAATGTGCACAGAGGGAGTGAGAAGATTAGCACCACACTTTCTGCCGCTAATTTCTTATATCTGTGCAAGAAACAAAAGAGAAGGGCTGCATGAATTTCCAGGGAACCAAAAGAAATTGCAACCTTCCTATAGTGAGAATTAATTTTTGTATTATTTCACTTCTAGAAAAAAAAATCTCACCAGACAACATCCTTAAGAGAATCATATTTCTAAAGCACAGGAGTCACTTCCATGTGCATAGTGAACCGTCATCATAATTTGTAGAAAATGTGTGGGGAGATCAGACACTGTTCACTGACAATTCATTCTGATTTGTTTGCAGGGAGGTTATACACTGGTATGTCAGACAATTATTATCCCACTCTTTCCAATGCACAGTTTCCGCCATCACTTTCCTTATTACAAAATGTTCAGTTGGAGGGGAGAGTGGATTTGTTGCACAAGAGCACCAGATCAGTTTGAATTCCTTAACCTGAATTTGTCAGTATATGACTGAATCCAATCCAAAAATAGCAATAATCTAGAGAGAAATACTTTCTGAAAAACAACACATTATTTAGTCCTTTGGGAATAAATGATCACTTTCATTTCTTTAAAGAAAACAGCCATATCCCACCTTTCTGCCTGATGCAACAGGCCCCCAAGATGGCTTATTATGAAAGGAAATGAACACACAGCAAGCATAAGACCATGGAATAAGTAAGCAGCACATCCTCTGAGGGAATTTAGCGGTTTGCAGTTCTGGCTCTTCTCAACAGCAGGAGTGAGAGAAGCATGTGAACAGGGAGAGCAAGGATACTGTTAACTGTCTCAGCCTTTACTACCACCTTGCCCTTCATATTTTCTTCCTTCTTAACCACTTGTGCTATTTTTTTCTAGAAAAAGAGGTACACCTCCCTCATTTTCTTAGAATGGCAATGGCGTCCACCTGAGAGGTGCCAAAACTGAGCTCTGGTAAGTTCCAGCTGGGCGGGGGGTAAGTTCCGGCTGGGGTTAACCACTATCATCATCTCTGAGAATCATAGGAATATCTATTTTTTTCCAAAATGGAGGAAGTCTCATTTGTTTAATTGTTGCTACAATGTTTGCATATACAGTGGTACCTCAGTTTTCGAACGTCTCTGTTGATGAACATTTCAGTTTTCGAACGCCATAAACCCGGAATGAAATGCTTTGGTTTTCCGTTGAGTGGAAGATCCTGAGGCCTAGCTGTCAGCTATTGAGTTTTTGGTTTTCGAACATTTCAGAACTCAAACGGTCTTCCAGAACAGATTCCGTTTGAAAACTGAGGTACCACTGTATCTAGCAAGAGACCAAAGTGCAAGAAGTTACTGGAGACATTTATCATTATTATTAATATGATGCATTATGCATGTACATTCTGTTTTGCTGAATGATGGAAGCAAGACTGTATAGCTCAGTTAGTTAGAGCATGGTACTGATGATGGCAAGCTTACAGGTTTGATCTCTGTATAGTGCAGTTGCATATTCCTGCATTGCAGGGGGTTGGACTAGATGGTCCTCAGGGTCCCTTACAATTCTACAATTCTATGATCTATGAACCTCAAATTCCTGGGACTCTACCCAGACTACCTATGCAGTGCTGCACACACACCCTTCAAATCTACCTTCAAACCACATTGGCTTGGGCTTAACACCTTGGTCCTTGTCTCAACTAATCAGCCCTGAGTGCTCACTGGAAGGACAGATCCTGAAGCTGAGGCTCCAATACTTTGGCCACCTCATAAGAAGAGAAGACTGCCTGGAAAAGACTCTGATGTTGGGAAAGATTGAGGGCAGAAGGAGAAGGGGACGACAGAGGACGAGACAGTTGGACAGTGTTCTTGAAGCTACCAGCATGAGTTTGACCAAACTGCGGGAGGCAGTGGAAGACAGGAGTGCCTGGTGTGCTCTGGTCCATGGGGTCACGAAGAGTCGGACACGACTAAACGACTAAACTACAACAAACACCTTGGTCCTTGTCCCAACTGCAGGACGGGAAAGCTGGTGCAACATTTGTTCACACTGATACACCATGGAGTTTTCCTTCTCCAGACAAAATTTAAATTGTAAGCTTCTAAGGTGAGCAGGGGTGTCAGAGGATCTGGAGAGGGGGAAAACAGAAATGGAAGCAGAAAATGATACGCAGGTGGCACTGTATAACCAATAACAATTGCAGCAGAAGCAAAAGAGACATCCCTGCCCCAAGGAATTTGCACACTACATTTGATAATGGGGGGGTTGATAATAAAAGGGGGGAAGCAATGGGAAGAAAGGAAGATGCAAGGATTTTAAGTGAGGACTTGCCTGTTGCTTTACTTACCCTAGTATTGGATCTAACAGACTTGTCATCAAACAGAAAATATTTTGTTCAGCAAGATTTGCGAGGAAAGGCAGCAGTGGTGAAAGGCTGCTTCTAGCCTATAGCTGCTGCTATGATAGATTGTCTTTGGTTGGGAAAGGACGGAGGGGGATATGTGAAACAGAAGATACACTATCAGACACTGGAGGGTGTTAAGCATACAAGGCATGTCAGCCGTATCTTGGAAACTGTCTAGAGTTATATATCAAATTCTATATAATCTTTAAGACTAACAGCAGTAAACTTTACTACACAGTGTTGAAGGAATGCTCAACTCATGAATTTTTAAGGTCCTGATTTAAATGCAAGTCGTTCAATAAAAACGCCACCATAAATAAACCTTTGCATTTTTATACTTCTGTCTGAAAAGCAGGGTGTTCCCCAGGCAGGCCCCGTGGTCTCTGAAGACCTCGATGGTGCTTTCTCTCCTCATTCTCTTCTTGAATCCTGATAAGGAGGGAGAAGCAATTTTGCACCTTTAACAATTAAAAAAAGGCACAATCCATGACTTCATTGGGTCAGGTAGGCCATGGTGACTGATGGGAAGCATGGGCCAGTGGCTTCCTCCAGGGGACGGGGATGCATTGGCCGAGGTGGGAATGGGCACAGTGGGGGTGGCGAGGTTGGGGGGTCTTTGGGGGGGGACCAGTGGTACTGCAAGTGCACTCACCTTGGGAGGCTTTGCCACAACCCCAGAGCTCACTTCACCCCATACCTATCCCCATGAACTATAGCACTGTCACAGGGAGGACACCACTGCCTCTGCCCCCCCCCACCACCACTGACTAACTTAAATCCCATTGATTTCCTAGTCTAACTGCAAGCATGTCTAACAGACCCTCCAAGTGTCCCTATTTTCCAAGGACAGTCCTAGATTTACAGAAGCCGTCCTGGTTTCTGATTTGATCCTGGAATGTCCCACTTTTCCTTAGGACAGCCCCATTTTTATTGGAGAAATTTTGGAGGGTGTGGAGTTATGCGTCTCCCCGAGCCAAGGAGATATACGATCTTTAGAAGACATCTGAAGGCAGCCCTGTAATGTTTTTTTTTAATGTTAATGTTTAATTCTGTTTTTATATACATTGGAAGCCACCCAGAGTGGCTGGGCAATCCAGTCAGATGGGCAGGGTATAAACTTAATTTATTGTTGTTGTTGTTGTTGTTGTTGTTGTTGTTGTTGAATAGGACATGCCTATTTTCACTGGAGAAATATTGCAAGGTATGGTCTAAGGTTTGATCCAACCCAGATTGCTGCTAATCTGCTGCTTAACAGATGCATTGGCCAAAACCTTTCAGGTACCATTTCGAATCCAGACCCAAACTTCATCTTGGGGTGCATAAGCATCTGACTTAGTGCAGGGATGGGGAACCTGTGACTGTCCAGCCATCTCTACCCTTGACCTTGCTAACTGGGGTTGACAGAGTTAAATGGCATCAGGAGGGCCACAGATTTTCCCAAAGGAGTATCATGCAACTAAGTAACAGCCAGCTGTTAGAATGGAGTTCAAATTTAGCACTAATGAGATCATTCCATCAGCACAAGCATTTTGGCTTGCCTGATGGAATGATCTCTCCTTTCCTTCCCGCCCTGCTGTATACTGTTCTGGGGGATCTCCCAACCCTCCAGAGTGGATTGGGGGCAGCATGGATTGAAGGAGGTGAGAGGGCAAAGCCCTGATGTGCTAGCAGGAGTCCTTGCACTGGCTTCTGCTACTGAAACAGGGTATTTGAAACTGGTCCTTAGTATTTCAAACTTAATCCTTCACATAAACCCACATACACAGCAAACTCTAATACCCTGTATTAGAGACAAACCCTGTCTCAGTAAGGACATTTTAAAAGGGGGTTTCTCCATGCAGATCTTAGAGGTGAAATGAAAGGGATGGCAAATGAATAACACACACACACACACAAATGAACAAATTCTTTTTTCTCAAAGTGACTTAAGTGCAAGCATCTTAAACACTACCAGTAATTACAAATTCAAGATTTATCATTTGTTTTTCACCATCATCTAACATGCTTGATTTTTCTACAATAGTATCACCAAGGACTTATATTCTGTTCACGCCAAGTTTTATCTAGTCAAGTTCCAAGTGCGATCTGTAAAATTAACCTGTTTTCAATGTAGGTTAATTATTTCTGTCCTTACATGATTAATTACAGAACTCTGAAGTAAATATCTCACCCAAAATCAATTCACTGTGTATTATGTGAGTTCAGGTTAAAAAAAAATAAAAATTCTATAATGTGAGGATTCTAAGTCAAAATACATTTTTCCCGAGGAAGTAAATCAATAAGCTAAAGTCTGCTTTATGTAATTAAGAGGCTAATGCTACCCTCCAATAACTGCTACATGAATGGGGGGGGGGCGGGAACGATGCTTTAGGCTGCAATCCTAACATCACTTACTTGGGAGTAAGCTGCAATGAACTTCACAGGACTTACTTCTGACTTGACATAGTTAGAATTACACTGTAAATCTTCTTGTACTGGCACAACTGAAACCATGGGGCACAAAAGTGGGAAGTGATGGAGATGTTTCCTCTCCACATTTCCTAGCCTCAGGAATACTCTTGTACGTACAGTGGTACCTTGGTTCTCAAACTTAATCCATTCCGGAAGTCCATTCCAAAACCAAAGCATTCCAAAACCAAGGCACGCTTTCCCTTAGAAAGTAATGCAGAATGGATTAATCCATTCCAGACTTTTAAAAACAACCCCTAAAACAGCAATTTAGCATGGATTTTACTATCTAACGAGACCATTGATCCATAAAATGAAAGCAATAATCAATGTACTGCAGTCACACAATCAATCAATCAATCAGTAGCTGAACTGAGTTCCACACAGTCACAAAAACAAAACAAAAAAGAGCTGCAAAAACAAAAACGCAAAATAAATAGCAAAAACAGACAGACCTCAGCATAACACTCAAAACGGAAGTGTGGCACTCAAATTTGAAGTGTAACACTCAAAACAGAGCACATTCTACTTTCGAAAAATGTTCGCAAACTGGAACACTTACTTCCCGGTTTTCAGTGTTTGAGTTCCAAGTTGTTTGAGTACCAAGGCATTTGAGAACCAAGGTACCACAGTACACATTATCATGCACAGAAAACATGACTGTTAAGCCAACAGTTATAATACCTCAGCATCTGGAGGCATCAGTGCTTCTGAATACCAGCGGCTGGAAAGCACAAGAAAGGAGATTGCTCCTGTTCTCACAGGTTTCCCACAAGCATCCGGTTGGCCACTGTGAGAAAAGAATGCTGGACTAATGAGCCACTTGGCTTTTCTTCTTAATTCAAGGCAAACTGGGTTTTAGAGCATCTCTCTCTCTCTCTCTCTCTCTCTCTCTCTCTCACGCTCACAAAGCTGTTCAGGTTGGGGAAATGGAATCGTGACTAACTCAGTAGCCAAATAAAACACAGCCACACTGGGCACATACAAATTGTAGCAAGGGAAGACATCTCACACTGGAGTATGGCTGAATTGCCAAGCAGATGGAAACACACAGTAATAATCCCAAAAGGAAAGCTTGGGAAACTTTCCTGACCCATTTAAGCCTGTTTCTTTAATGTATTGCACAGAAAAAGTTATGGTAAGAGTGTTTCGTGATAGTTTGTTTGGCAGCTTCTCCGGAGAAACATGTATGGTTGGATGCAACCCAAAATGGCTTTCTAAAAAAGAAGAAGTCACTTGCATTATATTATACTGTTATGAGTTTTCAGGGGGTTAGGCCGAATGCCTGGGCCTCCTTCTAATTCCTGGGCCTCCTTTTAGCTTCCTGGTAAGGTGACGCTGTGGGTTAAAGCCTCAGCGCCTAGGACTTGCCGATCGAAAGGTCGGTGGTTCGAATCCCCACGGCGGGGTGCGCTCCCGTTGCTCGGTCCCAGTGCCTGCCAACCTAGCAGTTCGAAAGCACCTCCGGGTGCAAGTAGATAAATAGGGACCGCTTACCAGCGGGAAGGTAAACGGCGTTTCCGTGTGTGGCTCTGGCTCGCCAGAGCAGCGATGTCACGCTGGCCACGTGACCCGGAAGTGTCTCCGGACAGCGCTGGCCCCTGGCCTCTTAAGTGAGATGGGCGCACAACCCCAGAGTCTGTCAAGACTGGCCCGTACCGGCAGGGGTACCTTTACCTTTACCTTTAAGGTGATAGAACATTAAGGGGAACAAAGGAAGTGGATCTGTGCTAGGTGGCAAATAAGTGGGGTCCCTCCCCTGACCCTCTGATACTTGGAAGGACAAAGCCAGAACTGAGAGCAGAGAGTTTGGAGTGATGTGAGCTAAAAGAAAAGTAGCAAACTGGGAACCAAAATAGGCAGAGCGATGCTTGATTTCTGTTTTAATCCAAAGCTGCAGCTATGGGGGAAGCAAGGCCCTCTTGGGGTGTTAATGCTGTGAACCCCTCCATCATAGGCTCAGGTTGTATATCTGTGTAAATAAACCATAAAAACACCATAGTCTCCGCTGTTCCTTATTCCAAAGGAAACACAAGCCCTTGGAATCTTGCACTGCTTGGAGATTCCAAGGTGTGCAACAATACATTTGGAAACTGATATTCCTTGCAGGGGTTCCAATTTGAATAAAATATGGGGGGTCCAGGTAGGCCCTGCCCCGCATAATCAATCACACGACTTGATGCGCACCCACTATTTGAATGGCAATGCCCTTCAACTTTGGGGGGGGCAATCCCCCTCAAATATTTTATGGGGGAGCCCAAAGCCCCCCTCAGCCCCTAGGAGGTGAGCTCCTATGATTCCTTGTTACACTTTTCCATATACGGTATTTAGTAGCAGAGATGGGAAGGTGGAATCTGGGGGGTTGTTTCGTATATTAAAACTGTGTATAATGCATTGTGAAAGGATGTGTATTTATATGCTGATAGGGTTAGGGAGGGGAAGGTTCCTGATTTTTTAAAATAAAGGACAAGAGCATAAAGCTTTGACCAGATAATAATTTCTTCTGTGTTCACTCTCATGCCATTAATACTGTTCCACATGGCTATTTTGTGCCAGGGGACTCTAGGAGCAGTTATTTTTCCAAGACAACCAAGTCCCTTTTCTGGACATCAGTTGCCCTGGAAACCGCATGTTCCGGGACTCCTGGCACCAGTTCATGTTAGAGTTCCCAAGATCCCTGCTGTTTGGAACACTGCTGTGGCAGTATTTTAGAAGGTGCCAGGGAGAAAGGGAGCCTGGAACCTCTTCTAAGACCTCCCTGCTACCACTTTACTCGTGCTGCCAGTGGCTCCATTCACCAAGCCAAATAAGCGAGGAAAGGCTGGCAGGGCAGGGTAGAGATTCAGATTTACTTCTAACTGGGACACTATTTTAGGGCATGTGGGTTTTGTCAGCATCCGAATTTCAGGTGCTCCACAGCCACAGTGGTGGTCTCTACACACAGGGAGGAGGGGGGAACTAAATTTGGTGCCTGTATAAAGGCAAATCTACAGAATTCTCATTTCCTGATTCAAAATGCAGTGTAACGCAGTTCTCCAACCAAGCAATGGGTACAAAAATGCATATACTAGGGATGCATATACAAGGGTGAGGAAGCCCATCAGTTTTTCCCATTTGGCCCACAACATTGTTTTCCCCAAACCACAGCATGGCCCATGGGGTGTGAAGTGGGGAGATAGAGATCTGACTAATCAAGCCGAAAAAGGTTCCCTACCTCTGAGATAAAATGTGCATTTAAAATGCACATGAGTGAAAATAACATACAAAAATTCATCATATTAGGCGAAATGGAATACGGAAAGTATATTGTTAGGATAAATTTGCCTTGAAATTCTGACAGATTTTCAGAAGAACTTTTTTTAAAAAAAATGATTCACAAACTGATGTGGAAATGTGAAGAATTTAACTTAAGATTGGAAAAATGAGAAAGTGGAGAGGAACCAAAATTAATAGATTTGCCCATCCCTATCTCCAATTCATGGGTGGCGCTGTGGGTTAAACCACAGAGCCTAGGACTTGGCGCTGTGGGTTAAACCACAGAGCCTAGGACTTGCCTATCAGAAGGTCGGTGGTTCGAATACCCACGATGGGGTGAGCTCCTGTTGCTCGGTCCCAGCTCCTGCCAACCTAGCAGTTCAAAAGAATGTCAAAGTGCAAGTTGATAAATAGGTACCGCTACGGCGGGAAGGTAAACAGTGTTTCTGTGCGGTGCTCTGGTTCACCAGAAGTGGCTTTGTCATGCTGGCCACATGACCCGGAAGCTGTACGCCAGCTCCCTCGGCCAATAAAGCGAGATGAGTGCCGCAACCCCAGAGTCGGTCACGACTGGACCTATTAGTCAGGGGTCCCTTTACCTTTACCTTTTTATCTCCAATTCCTACTAGCCCATAACATAGACTGGGCTGTTGCGTGTGTGATGCAGAAATGTTGCACGGTTAAGAACTGCAGAAGGAAATTTCCCATAGGGACATTACTCAACTATCTGTTTCCCCTGTTCCAAGGAAACAAAACAAAACAAAAAACAGGTACAGGTTTTTTGTGGGGAGGCAAACTGCTGCCGACTGCGGTATTCTTTATATGTATGGGAAATCCCGGACGTATGGCAACCCTAGGTATGACCACATGCTTAGTTGAAGCCATCATATAAAAGTTCATGCTTTTAAATCACTGCTCAAGTTCTATTTTGCCCTTAGCAAAGTCAATGGCGGTAATATAATCTTCAGCAACAGGGGGAAGGCTAATTCCTTGAATCAGAAGGCTTGTTCATCCATAACAGGAGTTGTTATTAAATGGACTGTATGCACCCAGCTGAAAAATCTCCGCATATATTGTTTAAACTCTTAATGCCCGAATTCTTTTTAAACCTAACTATGTTGCCCATCTCCTCCTCCCTGGACAGTTGCAGATTTGGTCAGACCCATCACTCGGCTAAGTACACGGAAAAGCTTTCTTTGCTTGGCGAGTCGGAAAGCTGGAAAGCTGGTTTTGAAGTGCAAAGCTTGTATACCTCCTTAAGTGTTGACGCCTGAAGGGGTGGACTGGAGGAAACTGTGCAAAACATGATAATTAGAAAGTACTTAGCATAGTAAGCACAACAACATTGTAATCGTCCAAGGGTTTCAACAATTTGGACTGATTTTCTATAGTATGTAATTTACAGCGAAGACTGAATGGGGGGAATGTGCTTTCCTCGCCTTGCGATCTCTTTTATCCTCGTAGCTGCGGATCACCAAGCTAAAAAGACAAGGATTCAGATTCTAATTTGATCTAATGGAAGGGCAGCATCTGCAAAAAAGAAAGAAGAAGAAAATATTTTAGAGACATTTTCACAATGTTATCTGGATCCGGTTTTGCACTTTGGAATAGTTAATGCAGTATAAACACAACAGGAGCTTCATGGGATCAGTTGGGGGAAGCAAAAACATACAAGATGTTTATGATGGAGAGAGTGGCAGTGGGATCTGCAGTCAGAGTGGATCACCAATGTTCAGTGTGCTCTACCTTGCTGGAGGGTGAGAGATGACTGAAAATAGGCATCATCTGCCATTGACTCTCTCTTGTGGACCACCCCACAAGGGAACACAAGAGATGCAGCTGTGAAGGCGGGTCTTGTGCAACATCTGCCCTATACAAAGGGTGGACCTTCGGAGATGGATATACAGTTAGCTCAGAGTGCTATGTATCATGGGTGAGCCAGAGACGACTAAGAAAAAGTGAAGAATATTTGGGCACCAGGGAAAGAGGGGGAGGCAACAGATAACCAATTCTGAAATTTCACTGATGCAACCCGGACATTATACTTTCTCTCAACAGCTTCAAGGATTCCAAAAATGCTTTTTTTTAAGTTTGAGAGAAGCCGACATTCTCACATTACTGCCTGCCCAATTATGGCGCTCCATATATAGTCCCTGCCTGGAATCCTGGAGAGAGATGCTGCCATTCAGAAAAGACAATACTGTGCTAGATGAACCAATGGTCTGTCCTGGTGCAAGGCGTGTCCCTATCATGTGATCAAATTCTTCTTCCCCAGTCCAACACTGTGATTGCCAGAACTAGTCTCTAGGCCAGTTCTGCTCTTGGAGTGCTACAGGAGAGTCCTGTTCAGAAGAAAAACCCCAAAACAAAAGAGGTGGTAAGTGGCCGAATGTAGCGAGAACTCAAGAAATGCTTTGTGCGATTTTTACCAGAAAATAATAATAATAATTAAAATGCATTCTTTCTACAGACACAGATGAGAAATAGCTCCGTGATGAAGGCTAAGTACAAAAGGTCTCGGCAGTTGCTGCTCCTAATAGGTTCTCATTTCCAATAGCCATTAAAAGCAACCATTACAGATCCAAGTGCTCCTAGCTTAGTTAGGAAGGCTTTCATTTCAAAGATCTATTGTACATTGTATTATTCACTGGAGTGTTGGGAAAGAGGAAGGCCACAATGCAATGCAGTGTCAGCACAATTGACCTGAAAGCAATAAAAAGCTCAATCTTTCCTTTTAAGCTTTTGTTCCACTGCTACCACCTTGCTGTTGGAAATGATTGATCAAAAATAAATCAAAAGGCCAAGCAGGTTGGGCGCTGAAGCTAACAAACACCGGTTCACAGCTTGGCGCCACACTAAATGGAGATCATGATTTGCATGCATATTTATATTTGTCACCGGGAGTTGTCGTGACTATAGATCAGCGGTGCCACAGCAAGCTCGGATTGCTCTGAAGCTCTAGAGCGAATAGCAGAGCAATGCATTTTGCACGCATTTGCCCTGCATTGCTCACAGCGCACTCCGATTCATGTCTAGCAGCCAGCGGTAAGCCGCATTGAGTTCAATCGGACCTGCTCCCAGATAGTCTCAGTAGGAGTGGCAGAGAAAACGTGACTGCTCCACTGAAAACTCAAAAAAAAAAAAAAAAGGGTTGTGTGGTGAGTTCCTGCCTCCCTCCGGTGAAATAAAGACACATGAGACAATCATTTAAGGTTAATGGGCTAAAATGACCACAACTTTATTGGTTACAGGTAATGAGCAGTATTGGCTTAGGCACCGGTCCTAATCAACTAACCGGCTTCAACCTGTATGCTTAAAGTCCGGGAAGGCTTAACCACCAGTAGGGGGAGACCTGCTGATGCACATCAACTAGGGACTCCTCCGGGGTCACCGCTCGGGGGCGTGCCTTGGGCCCTCACCTCCATAGGTTTCGGACAGGGCGATGCCCCCTGGAATCCTTTAACCGACTACCCTTCAACATGCGGGGGAGGTGATGGCGCTTCCTCCCCCCCTGCAAAAGAGGGCGATTCCCGGCCGTGCCAGTGTATACTCTAAGCCACATCCTCCTCCCCAAGGCCAGCTGATTGGCTGGCCTGGGTATGACGCGACCAGGGATTCCCTCAATCGCGCAGGGGCTGAGAGCCAGCCCCCGCGCACGTAGAGGGGGCGTGAAGCCCGCAACTCCACCTCCTCTCAAGTTTGGAAGTGGCTTTCATGACAACTGCCAAGGCATCATCTCCAGCAAGGTCTAAGGCATGGATTCAAGTCATGCGGATTCAAAGCAAATACCCAATTCTAAATCAGGCAGTAGATCTCCCACAACAATGACAAAACCACCCAACAACATCACCAACTCCTAGCCAAAATGTTTCCTTCTCCCTAAATGAAACACCTTGTGGGTTGTTCTCTGATACATCTCATTTTCTAGGGCAAAGTCAGTGTCCCACAAGCCTCTATTTCTTTTTTTAGCATGTTACTGTTGTAAATTCTAGCTACCTTTTAAAAGGGTTTCTATTATCTTGACAACTAGAGCCTCTGTGAAATTTTAAAACTTGATTGTTACATGTCAGCCTCAAAAGGGTAAAGCAGAGAACAATCCCTGTGCGAGGCAGATTGTATGGAAAGAAATGTTTTATGGGATACACTTTTTCTGCATAATTTCCACAGACCCAGCTCTCTTATTTAATACTTAATTTCAAGTCCTTCTTGAGGCAGAGACTATTTTAAGCATACTTTTATAACAAATACATAGCACACATTGGGGATCCTGAAAATAAATTATTTGGATGACACATTTGCAGCTCTTGGGGAGCTGGCAAAAATGCATTTCCAGTGGTAGATCTAGATCTAGTGGTATCACTTGGAGATATAAATAATGCAGCTCTACCAGCTATTTTCAAGTTGAAAGCGGAGGTTCAAATAAATTATTTCTAAGCAGTGTATATTGATACATATCCCAGCCAGAGTTTTGGCTCTCTAATCTTCAGTTGCTGAACTAGGCATGGGAGGAGGAGGAAGGAGCAAGATGCTGGCTGGGGTTGAAGAGTGCTTCAGTCCAAAATACTGGGAGTGGGCTACGTTGGAAGAAGCTTTGTTAGATATATAAACTGCTGGAGGAGAAGAACACATACCTAAGGAATTCAGCAAGCCTAGTCTGGCTCCTGAAGTGGCTGGGTTGGACCAGAAGTGGATGAACTGGGGCTCTGTGAGCTGTTAACCAACCAGGATGTTAGTTAGCAAGTGGGTCTGTTGACCAACCATAAACAGCCATCAATATGCATGGGGCACTAAGGAAGTCAGAACCAGCGCAAGTTTCTCCTGCGTTGCCCTAGCCTTTCATGGTACCTAGCACTAGCGCCAAGTGACCAGGGCCCTGCAATGCATGATGGAAAAATGATGGAGCCATGAGTCATGCACTTCACCCCATCTATCATGCACTGTCAGGCATCTCTTGCCCAAGGCGCTCTTTTCAACCGAAGAGCTGAATCTACACCTCCTTACCGGGACTCAGAACCAGTCCTACCATTAGGCAAAGTAAAGTTGACACCTTAGGTGGCAAATGCTGGGTTGTGGCAATAGCAACACCCAATCCCTTGCGCCCAAGTAGAGCTATGCAAGTAATTCATCAGGCAACAAAATAGCTTGTATCGGCCTTGTGGCTGATGGATGGTGGGCTGTCGCTTTTAGGTAAAATCCATCCTTTTAATATAAGGTACATTAGCAACACAGATTTGCCGTTGGTTCAGTGCTAGTGTGCTCCTTTGGAAGTATTCTCGGAAGCAGTAGGGCTTAGACTTTATCAGCAAAGCTGTGGCTTTAAATCCAATTTAAAGATGGTTTACGTTGTCAGCAGTAGCTCAGCCGTGCAGTTGAGAAATCAGGAAGTGAGGGTTAGGCCACACTTTGATGGTCAGAACATAAATGCCTCTGGGATTCACAGAAACTATTTCTGAATGGCAAAACAGAAACGGCTGGGCTAGAAAATCACTCCTAATTGCAGCTTCTCCTATAATTCCCTTAATTGCTGCTAAGAATATAAGATTACTTCCCAGTGAGGAGAATGGAAAGGGAGGACTCCATTGCATATAGAGATTAATTTTATGACAAGAGATTCCAAGAGGTGGGGCACACGATAGGCGTTACTGCTGGGCAAGAGCCCAGGGACATGACTCAGCAACAGGTACACGGGAATTGTAGAGTTGGAAGGGACTACAGGGATCATCTATTCTAGTCCAACACCCTGCAATGCAAGAATCTTTTGCCCAAAGTGGGGCTTGAACCCACAACCTTGAGATTAAGTGCCATGCTCTACCAACTGAGCCATCACTAGTGGTCAGACCATTGAACCCTCTAGCTCAAAGTTAGCATCAGCTCTTCAGAATTTCAGACAGGGGTCTTTTCCAGCCCTTCCTGGAAACTCCAGGGACTGAACATGTGACCTTCTGCATGAAAAGCAGGTTCTCTACCTCTGAGCTATGACCCTTCCTCCTTATACCTTTTTGTAGCCAACTAAAGCACAGCCTCACTTGCATTTAACCTCACAGACACCTGAACCCCATCCCACCCTCAGTGCGGTGACTGTTTCTGGCATGACTTTAAAGCAAGGTTAGGAGAAGGAAGGTGATCTGGTAGTTTAAGGTATGCTGCCCATGCTCTCTCCATCACAGTCACAGGCCAAAAACACTGCTCCAATCCCTGAATCAAGAGCACCAATGGCTGCCATTGCCCCCTGCTCTCAACAGTAAACCACGGCTCTCAAAACCTGCCCTAGGGGCTTGCTGCAAGCACCTGATTGGCCACTGTGTGAAACAGGATGCTATCATGGGCCTTTGGCCTGGTCCAGGAAGCTGCTTTATATCGGGTTAGCTCATTGGTCCACCTAGCTCAGTATTGTCTAATTAATTGGTGGTGGTGGTGTCTGCTTTATAAATTGCTTGATGTCAAAATAGGTTTCTAGGCTGCCTGCAGAGCATAAAAACCAGTTACACAAACATATAAAGAACCATAATCAAAACATACAATAAAACAATCCCATCGTAAGGACATAAGAAGAATTTGCTGGATCAAGCCAATGGCCTATCTAGTGCAGCCACCCAGATGCTTGAGGGAAACCTGCTGTCATAGCTCCATCCAAGTTCCATTGCTGAGCAAGCAGGGGCTAGGAGTCTCTGAGAAACACTTGCCTGAGAGCAGAATCCACATAGAGTCAGACAGTCCAGAGGGAACCCAGATGAACCCAAAGCCAATGGTCCAGATAGAGAGCAGGAAGGTTGGGCCAGGAACCACAGGTGTTGTTTTCAGCATCTGACTGCTGCTGAGAGCTCTGCTTGAGAAGGCCAGAGCCAGCTGGTTCTCTTCAGTGCTTTCTCCTCTGATCAGCTGCAGATGGAGTCACTCCCCCTTCAGGCTGCTGTTCATCCAGCAAAGCAGACTCCTGGCCCATGTCACCTGCCACTGGAGCCAACTCCAGGGGGGCATGGGTGCTTTGGCACCCACAATAATATATTTGTGGGGGCTGGGCCCCCACAAAGTCAGTGGGCAAAGTTGTAGCCCTCCGTTGCGGGCACCCACAATCTTCGGAATGAGATGGTACCTATGGCACCTGCAAGCAAAAGTTGAGTCCCTCCTGCAATTTCTGGCCAATGGTCTTCAGAAGTATGATTGTGGAGGCTGGGCCTAATAGCCATCATGGCTAAGATCAAATGGTGAAGCAGAAACATCCATAATTAAAACAATCCCATTAAAGCAGCGCCGCAATTAAAACAGGAGGCTCAGGTTGAGAGATCAAGGGAATGCCTGTGTAAACAGGTGCATCTTCAAAAGGCTACAGAACGCCAGTGCAGATGGGTCCTCTGCAGTGAGTGCATTTCATAACACGGGTGCTACCAGGGAAAAAGTATGTACAGTGGTACCTCGGGTTACAGACACTTCAGGTTACAGACTCCGCTAACCCAGAAATAGTACCTCGGGTTAAGAACTTTGCTTCAGGATGAGAACAGAAATTGTGCAGCAGCCGTGGCGTGGCAGCAACAGGAGGCCCCATTAGCTAAAGTGGTGTCTCAGGTTAAGAACAGTTTCAGGTTAAGAACGGACCTCCAGAACAAATTAAGTTCTTAACCCGAGGTACTACTGTACACATGTCACCAGAGTGTCTACACTTACTGGCAGCAATTTTCCAGGGTTTGAAGCCATAGCCCCCCCCCCCCCCCCGGGGTTGTAGGAGATGCCAGGAATTCAACCTAGGACCTTTTGCATGCACACCACCAATGAGCCACAGCTCTGACAGACTTCTTGTTGACATTGGAGGCCCAGTAATCCTTACACTGCTGCTGCTGCTGCTGCTGCTGCTGCTGCTGCTGCTGCTGCAAATCATCAGAACATATAAGCGGCTGTTAGTTTAGCAAAGAGCAGACTTTTCCTCAAAGATCAGTCTGGTCACCAGGCTAGTTTCATTTCATTTCATATTATTATTTCATTTATTGAATTTATATGCCACACAAAAAAATCACAATATATAAAATCAAAATAAAAACAATAATCCAATAACACACCCCCTCCCAAAAAAAGAGCCACATTTTAAAGGCTGGTGAACAGAGTTTAACCAGAAGGATCATTTTCCTGACTAGAAATGGAAAGTCAATAATAGAGAGCTGTAGATTTTTCTTTCCTATTTTAAACCAGATTTTTCCTGTTTTGAAACGAGATTCTGGTATAATGAGTTGCATCAAGTACATATCAGCACTGGGAATATAACAACTCAGTAGATAGTTCACATCTCTATTGAATACCTTTCAGCTCCTTATTTCTTTCTGAAGGTATATAAAGGCACCAGGTAATTTTGCTCATAACACTTGAAATGAATGAAAAGTATAGTTGGGGGGGGAAATGACTGTCTAGTCCATATTACATCCACTGTCCTCTGATGCAAACCAATCTGAAGAGTTTTAAATTCTTCATTTATTTTATTTGATACAGCACAAATCTGTTCCATCTGAATTGTCACAGAATCCCCCTCTCCCTATTGCAACAATATGGGTCCTTGGATCGGGTCTGCTGTCTTGATGGTCTATAAACTTTACAGTGTAAAGGGATATTTTGAAATTAAGAGCTTTCTATAGGGGGAAGAAAGAAAGAAAGAAAGAAAGAAAGAAAGAAAGAAAGAAAGAAAGAAAGAAAGAAAGAAAGAAAGAAAGAAAGAAAGAAAGAAAGAAAGAAAACTGTCTACTTCCAGCTGAACTGTTCTGAAATAATGTGGGCATTTGAAAATTTTCCTTACTGGATAAGGAAAGCAATTTCTGCTGCTGCTTCTTTTTTTTACTTCCACTTCATAACTAATTTCCTGAAGGTGAAGGCTATATACCGTATAGCTTTCATCATATGCTGAAGCATCAGCCTGACAGTTGCCACCTGAGATATAGATATTTTAGAACCCACCCTATTCTTTGTTTTAAACCATTTTTAACATTGAAGCAGGAACGCAACATTCAGATGTACTGAACTGTGCAGGGATTTTTACATGTAGAATCTGATTGCTTCCTGGAGAGCCACTTGCTGCAAGTGTTAACACGCCCTTTTGTCAAGAAAGGCTATCAGTGCCCTCGCGCTTGATTCAGTTAACATGTTCTTAGCATTTCACCATATGTTAGGGTCCCTTCCGACTCTACTAGTCTATGATTCTATGTCATGTGATGCAATGCAATGGATACACTAAGGTTTTAAGAAGAGATAGGCCCTCTTGGTGGTTCCACTGCCCTTAGAAGCTCAGGGATGGCAGCTGAAAATGAGCTGTGGAAGATCCTAGGTTGTGGAATTCCTTCCCCACAGAGGTGGGTCTGATACTTTTATATGACATGGATTTTATCATATGCTCAAGACACACCTCTTTACTCTGGTCATTGACACCTGAGACACATATATTTTACAATGCAGCCTACTGCTGTGACTATAATTAAAAAAACAGCAAAAAACCTGTTTTTAAAGCTGTCTATCTACATTTTTGTAACCCACTCTGGGACCTTATGGTAAAGGCAAGGAGCTACCGTACCTCTCAGGCTTCAGATGATGGGCAGGCTGATACAGGAAAAGGCAGCTCAACATAAATCAGGGTCCTAAGCCATGTAGGGCATTGAAAACCAGCACTCTGAATTGAGCCCTTCCATTCTGTGGGCTTCTGTGTAAAGTACTAGCAAATGCAATATGATTTCTAATCCATGTTGAAAAGGCTCAAAGTAACAGAGGAAAGTCAAGAAAGTGATTCCTGAATATGGCATGAAGAACCAGTGTTATGTTTTAGGTAGGTGGAAGACATGATTATAAATTGCATGAATTCTGGAAGTAAGTGAATAGGATATTTCTTGCTCTCATACACAGACACAAGCTAGTGTAATCCTATGCATGTCTACTCGGAAAGTAAGTCTTCCTGAATTCAATGGGGATTACTCCCAAGTCAGCAGGAGGAGGATGTCCTAAGTGTTGGGCATGAAAGGGTTTTATAATTCTCTGTGTGTGGCCAAGGGTATAAAGGAAGTACCAGATGTAGCAAATTAGAATAAAATTTTCCCCACCCCTTCTCCTTATGTGAATCCATGCTGCAGAAGCCAGCTGAAATGGTTGAAAATCTGTTTGTTAGCAATTACAACACAGTGACAGCCTGCATCAAACTGGGGGAATGGATATATGTTCATTCTTCCATGTCAATATGGCTTGACTATATTCTGCTGTGTGATTTGGTTGAAAACTGAGAAGAACATGTAGCACATTGTATTTGCTTGTCATTGTTGCATTTACTTGTATTATATGAGAAAACATGTACCTCTGGTTTTCAGGCTTTGGATTGTGTGTATGTGTGTGTTCCAAGTGACTTTTCAGGTGGCAGTTACAGTAATTCAGTCTGGCAAAGACATGTGTAATAACTACAGCAGCTACCAGAAGTAGGTCACGGAGCCAAAGAATGCTGCCATTGAAGACTGTTGGGAATTGTTCTTGAGCATAGAGTCACGCTGTGTTTGGGGGCTTCAGGAGCCTCAAAAGTTCACCCATGCCATACTCCTGCATCACAGCATCTGCCAGAATCTATTTTTAACCACCCCGAGACCTTGCAAAACTAACTGGGATGAAAACTTGATGAATGCTAAGCACAAGAGCACCTGACGTTAGTTTTAAAACACTGCAGTTCTGGCGCTGCAGTCCAGGCAAACATCAACAGTTGGGGCTGCTCTCACACCATGGGAAGAATAAAGATTTCTTCCCCCACCCCAAAATATACCCCTTTGTGAAACATTTTGACACTGGAAGTGGAGATAAATGCCTGCACATAATGTCCGCAAGCTGCAATTATCCACAGTTTATGGGTACATGTTTTCCACATATTTGCATGCATGCATCTAAGGTCACGTTTTGGTGCAGGTGGCTGAAGGCAATTGCCGAAGCTCGTGGGTTTGAAGGGCACCAGGCTTAGGGGATGCTTGTCATAGATGCTCTACTCAGTTATACACTCCATAGCTGAAACAAACGGTATACACTTCTGTGCACAAGGATAAAGGATGCATGCCTATGGCACACAAGTGGACTACCAAGCACAATAAAAAACAAATTGTCCATTAAAAAAATGGGGATGCCATGAATATTCATTTCTTGAGATTTATTAGATTTTATTCTTTTTTATTATTAAAATACGTATAAAGCTCTCTTTCTTATAAAAAAGACTACCAGACTACAGGATCCTGGACTCAGCCCCAAAGTCTGCACCTAATGGAGCCACTAGTTCCCTCCTCTACTGAAATAATTTATAATCTAGAGAACTCCGCTTAGTATTATGAATCTGGTAACTCAAGGACCTAAAATCACATGACCCAGG
This sequence comes from Podarcis gaigeae, assembly GCF_964106915.1. Classification (NCBI taxonomy): domain Eukaryota; kingdom Metazoa; phylum Chordata; class Lepidosauria; order Squamata; family Lacertidae; genus Podarcis; species Podarcis gaigeae. The sequence goes on along the minus strand of NC_139683.1, from coordinate 58,326,877 downwards.
CAGCTCCAAATACCTGAAGTATGACTTAGAGGCCCCAGAGAATAAAAGTATTTCAAGTGATTCCTCATTCTTCTAATCCATTTGTGGGTCCAGACAAATGTCACTGTTCTGCTCAGTGTATGGTGAGGAATTTCAAATCACCCACATTCTTCCAGAGCTGGCACACAATAGTCTCAGAGCTATTGTACTCATAATTTCTGAGCCTGGCAGGTATAACCTCATTTGGCACCAATACAAAAACATGCAACTATTCCAGTGTTTCTCAAATGTCCACTACTATGTTTCAACATTTCTCACTGTTCATCTTTCCCTTGGAAAAAGAAACAGAATTTATTCCATATTTTAAATATCTGCCCATTGAAATCTTACACTTCTATCTGAGATACAAATCAATCAGACAAGGAGAACGAGTGAAACACTTGTGTGCTTCCTATTTGCCCATGCCATTTCCATAGAAATATTGATTTCTTCTGCTCTCCTCCTTGTCCCCATCCACCTTTGCTTGTCATTTCTGATGGACTATGGAACCTAACTGGAAGACGGAAAGGCGGTGGATCCTGTACAAAGAGGTCCATTGTATATTACAGCACATTGCACTACTTGCAGAAAAGAAAGAAAGCAGTTAATCTGCAAGGCTCAAGAGAAGCAAGTGTGCAGAAGATTCTGTTCCACATGTGTGAGATGTTTTAGCAGAATGATTGATCTCCCTGGTATAATCAGTGACCCTTTGCACCAGCAATTCTATATGTGTTGCTGAAGAAAGATTGCTTTTCTTCCCCCTAGCACACACATTATTCTGCGCTTGTCTCTAGAGTTTAACTGTTTCCTAATGTAGGACAAGACATGAAGGACAAAAAAAAAAAGGCTGAACCTACCCCTCTGCCTTTGCAAACAGCCATCTCCAGAACTAATGATAGCAATGGCACCATCTACTTGGTAACAGTTTGGAGGGTGAGATTTCCCACTGAATCAGCACCACAAGGTAACCATTTCTCCTTTTTCTGGCTACACCAACCAGCAGAAAACATGCCATTTAGATATGCATATTGTCACTGCCAGCTGGAGGAAAAGAGAGAAGAGAAATCTGCATGAATTTCAATGTAGCGGGACACAGAAAGGCCTGCACATAGAACTGCACATAAAGGCCTGAACATAGATTAGTAGAACTGAATGCATCTGTTTGCTTTTCATTCCTAAGTAGTGAAAATGCCCATCATTATGACAGGCAGGGGGTTAGGGAGGAAATGACTCTCGACTGCAGAGGCTCTTGAGAGGGCTGTAATGAGTCTTCGTGTGTTATTTGCAAAGACACTCATCCCACGCCTCCATCTCAGTGAAGTGAAGGTACCCAGTGTCACAGGGTGAGTGGCAGGTTTTGCCTCTAATGCAATGTTTTCTCTAAATGCAGTGGCTGTCTTTTCCTGTACGAATTGAACAACGGATGCCATCCCCTTGTAAGGGAGAAAGTAAAAGGGCACTATCAACTGGACTAAACTTTGGTATGTGTGTGGGTAAGAGTTTATTTCCTCTTAACGGTGTTCCCAATTGCAACCTGTTAATGTTTTCTCATAGAAAACCGCTTCCCGCCCCCACCCCCAGCAGTGTCATGGGGCGAGTTGGCTGACCTCAGATGTGGGACATGCATTCTGCACACACACCATACTGATAAAGCACGTTGTGTTAAGTTGTGGGTGAACATTTCAGACGACACAGCGATTCTTCAAACAGCTCTTGTTTATTCACAGGCCAGGACAGAACTGAACTGAAGGGCTCAGTCAGCCTGCTTATATAGAGCTCCAGTACAACGTTACTGTAACAACTTTCTAAAACTATCCAATCACTGAACGTCACTTTCGGTCCCTTATTTGCATAACTATCTACAGTATCCCCCTGCTGGCCCAGGGTGAGAACTTCAGTACATAACACGTTGCCCCCAAAGAATCCTGGGAACTGTAATGTATTCCTTACTAAACTATAATTCCCAGCACCCTTAACAAACTATGGACCCAAGGATGCTTGGGGGTATGCGCTTTAAATGCATGGTGTGTACGCAGTCCCACTGTCACTGGTGAACACCTGGAGACATTATGATGCTGAAATGGGGATTCCTTACATTTGCCTTGAGGGCTCTGAGGTTCATGGATGGGGAAATGAACCACTTGGGGGCTTGAGAGGTTCACACATCCAGATTCCAAAAAGACATTCTGTCATTCCTTCCACAAGGAACCGCTGACAAAGTGAAGATAAGCACTAGAGTTGCCACCAAAATTTCCCCTAAAGTGAAATTTCAAGGGGAATTTCAGAAAGACTTTTCAGAAAGATGACAAAAAAATTCCCCTTGGGAGTTATGCGTATCCTTAACAGCTCTCCTATGTCAAAGATCTGACTCCACGGCACTGCTTCACATACCCTGTAAGTACAAAACAGAAAACCTGTCTTCTCAAATGACAAGCAGAATGAATACAAAGCAAAGTATGCAACCCTGGAGACATGTTACAGCAGTGCAGAAGAACAAGACGTGTGCATGTCTAATTCCACAAAATCAGCATACCTGCCCTTAGGCTCTAGGTCAGTTCTGTTGTGGAAGCCAAGAGGAAATCCCTGTTTTTAGCTGTAGTTTGGTAGCCAATGAAGCAACACTATATCTAGTCCTTTTAGGGTATGCCCTTGTGGTTTTCGTCCTTTTCCACAGACCATATAGTTAGTTAGATCCAGGGCTTTTTTCAGATGGAACTCGCTGAAACTCAGTTCCAGCATCTCTCAGGTGGGTGCCATTGCCATTATAAGAGAACAAGGGAAATGTTCTGGCATGAGGAGTTCTGGCATCTCTTTTTCTAGAAAAATAACACTGGTTGGATCAATAGATATAGAAATGTATATGGACTTGGATATGATAGGCATTAATAAAAATGTAGAGCTGTGCCAAATGATTTTATTACTTAGGTCAAGAGAAGAGGATTCATCAAACGGGCAACCCTAATCAATCACATATCAGTCTTTGAGTGGGATGATATCACAGTGCTGGGTGCTCAGTCTTATTTAGTTATGTTGTGGTGTTCCAGCCAAGAAACCAAGTGTACTGAGTGGGAGAATGATACCTGAAGTGATGACACTGAGATATCTGGACAGAGCTAGGACAACCAGCGAACAGGGTGGCTTAAAACTGTGATCTCTTCATTTCTTTATTTTGAATTACTTTTAATTCTGTATGTCAACCTGAGCTAACTTTGGCTTGATCTGAACTGAGCCCAAATCAGCTCATTTTTAGAAGAGCATATCAAAGCAACGGTCCCTTGCCCAACATTCATCCTCGCTCTCAGGCCTGTGCAATCCTGCAACGAGGGAGAAGGCAACTCACCTGCCCTCTCCAACACAGGTGGGGCGGATTGGGCCAAAGGGAGAGGGAATTAGTGGTGACAAAGACTAAAAGGAACACAAGCAGCATCAGGAATGTTCTGAATGCAAGTGAAAACTCTGTCAAGTTCCTGACCATACCAACCCCTGACCCTGGCCTGCGTGTCCTAATAATATGACAGGCATTATGTTTATAATGTCAGCATTCTGTTCCCTGGTCCAACAGAGAAAATCAAGAAGTATGGAAGGGCACCTCACAGCTTTCTGTAAATAAACAACATGGTATAAATTTATTTCATTTCTTTCTAGTGGTAATAAACCCCACTTTTATCCTTCCCTTCACCACAATAAAATGGCTACCTTTCGTCTCTAGCCTGAGGAGGATGTATTAAAAGAGACCTGATGAAATGGCAGCCGGAAGCAAGGGCATATATAAAAGATAATTACTGCTTAGATTATGATTATCAGCTTTCTATTGACATGAACAACAACAACAACAACAACAACATCTCTTAGAGATATTATATAAGCATTGTCTTTCACAATGAAGCATGACAGGACCAAATTTAACTCTCAGTGGCTTGTGGAATCAAATTATATAGGCTGTTCTTTCAGCAGAGAAAATTGCGAAGCTGGAAATTAGAAGATATGCAAATCTTATTCACATGAGGCAAATGAGGGCTGCATTATTTCCCTTTCTAGGGAGGATGGAACACAACCCTAAGGCTAAAAGCAAACGAGCACAGCACAGCAGAGAGCAATGAGAGAGTGTCACCATTTGTCACAGATGCCCTTGTTGATGCAGAGTCACACGGACCACTTGCCTGTGATGATTTTGAGTGTTAACCCTTTCATGAAAAATTGGATGTGCACAATGGACTCACGCATCTTTTTCAGCACCTCTTCGGTGACATCCAAAATGGTGGTATGTGCATCTCCCCATGTTGGTCTCCCACTATGGGACACCTTCCTAGGGAGAGAGGTTTGTCAGCCCTCGCTGCTGACAGGACATGTGCATCACATTCAAGAACACAATAGTAACAGCACTGCCCTATGGGAAACAAATTAACTCTTTAAAACCTTGGCTCATACAGCAGCTCTACCACTCTAAACAGCAAGTGTCCCTAGCATAGACCAGACCCGTCTAATATACCAACACAGCAAACAGAAAGTGAACACATTTCATATTTGCCCACTTATTAGAAAGTAGACATTCTGTAAAGAGTTAGTTAAAGTACATGCAAAGTTATAATTATTTTGTGACTTCAATACTTCTGAAATAAGGGCAAACTGTCCCATCTCTCTGGTTTCACAATTATTGCTGACTGTATTGAATGTCTGAGTTTAAGTCATAATTTTTCAAGAGCTCTCTCCTCACCCGTCAGCATCAGCAGATACAATGGAACAAGTATGCCAATCAAATAGCATTCAGCAGCATTATCTGTTACCATGCCATGAGGAATGTAGCCCCAGACAAGGTACTTCAAATTGTTTGCTACATAATGCTTACCTGATTTTGAATTACGATGGAGCGGATGTGGAAGCATTAAGTGACAGATACACAAGTACCCAATTACATTGTGTTTTATCACTACCAGGAGGGAAGATTTAAAAAATAATTTACCGTGCTCAACCATTTCAATAGAGGCTTGATTTCATAGCCCTTATATGGGTATAAACCCCTCTATAACAATACAGTTATTGCTTGAGAATGGAAGAGTAACTGTACCCACATCTAGGTATCCAGAAACACTTGATAATGACCTGTGAAATTACTGAATGGAACGTACATCTTGATTTTACTAACCTAAAAGGATGTTCCATTTGAATTCAAATGGAACATACAAAGCATGCTTTTAAAAGAATGTGTGTATTCTGTTCTTCAGTTAACAAAATGTGTTTGATATACGAGAATGAAGAAATATTAGATTAGGCACACAAGGGAAACAGACTGTAAAATTGACTATAATCACCTGTAATAAAATTAGAAATAAGAAGTCCAAATCATGAACTGATATTATACAGGGGACTTGGGTTTATTAATGAAGTTTAAGATTGATGATGTTTAGAACATCTGAAGGCACAATGTAAAGGCTAGTATGGACAGGGAGTCCTACTTGCCAAGAAACCATTGGGAGTCCTGGTTGTTCCTGTTATAAGCCACTTAGATCAATCAAGTGGTATAGCTATTATGTTATATAAATAAATGGGTGACATTTGGAGGGGGAAGTGGCCATGGTTTGGAGCAAGCAGCCTCATGGGCCAAATTTGAACCCCTGCTGGCCCTTGTTCTTAATGTGTTTAGATGTCCTTTGAGAGGAACGGTGTGATAGAAATGATCTAATGTGGCCTACCAACCAGACCACTGTAAGCTTTACAGAGAGCAACTGAAATTTTCAGGTGTACTCTTTTGTTAACTGATCCAAAATGACCAATATTTTCACTTTTTTATAAATCAACCAGATTTTACAGTGCTGATGTTTTGTCTCCTTGTTACTGATTCTTAAAGTATTCCAAAGGAAAACTGGTGAACAGTTGTGGGGAAATACAATTGTTTGGTCCATATGGATATATCCTGGAAATGCAGCTTCTTCTGCTGTAACAAGAAAATCCTACACTTTAAAACACACACACACATACAAACCTTTCACATATGGGAGGTTAACTTTAGAACATAATTCATCATTCTTAAACACCAAACTGAATTTAGAGGTTATTAAGGGACTGAGCGCTCACTGGAAGGACAGATCCTGAAGCTGAGACTCCAATACTTTGGCCACCTCATGAGAAGAGAAGACTCCCTGGAAAAGACCCTGATGTTGGAAAAGATTGAGGGCACAAGGAGAAGGGGACGACAGAGGACAAGATGGTTGGATAGCGTTCTCGAAGCTACCAGCATGAGTTTGACCAAACTGCAAGAGGCAGTGGAAGACAGGAGTGCCTGGTGTGCTCTGGCCCATGGGGTCATGAGGAGTCGGACATGACTAACGACTAAACAACAACAACAACAAAGGGACTGAGCATCTCAGCCTCAATAACAATGGGACTTACTGTAACAGGGCTATTCATTCACCGTGCACCTCTAGCTTATTAAGAAGAGTCACTCAACCTAAAGAAAACAGCAGACCTGAAAGGGGAAAACGTTGACAATAAAAGTATGGGAAATTAACTTGTTCTTGCTCAGTAGAAAGAAGCAAGATGCCACACAAAAAAAGTCAAATCTCCCTTAATGACTTGCCGATAATGTGACCTGAACAAAAATAACCAACAGAGGTGAGAAGATCAGTGGGTCTCCATGGTCATTCTTCCTTTGTCTCCTTTTATCAAGCTTAGGTGCCAATTATTGTCAAGTATGAAAGCATCATCTGCCAATCTGTTCCCTAGAATGGTCTAGGGCCACTGCTCTCATTCAGTAGCCAGCAGATGATAATGGCCTTGGTTGTTCACTACCAACCTAGGCTGGATTTAGACAACTGACCTAAAGGTGAAGGGTTCCTTATCACATTCAGACCTCCTCAAATTGTGCCATTGATTAGACAGGTTCATGCTGGTCCTATCAGATAAATGATAGAAGATAGATAGATAGATTGATAGATAGATAGATAGATAGATAGATGCCTTCTGTGCTGGGGTGCTTTAGATTAATAAAGCTTAGTTGAGTCCTGTCAGGAAGAAATCAAAAAGTTGTCCAAGTTTTCATTTTATACTAATTGTACAGAGCAGTGCAGTTAAGGGCTTTCCCTGTTCATATGTCTCACATACTCTTTCATATCCCCCACAGCAAAAATGTGTGGAAATGAGATAGTATAAGTTCTCTCTTGAGAAGTCAAATAAAGAGCTGTTCTCAAGGTCACCAGTCACTCAATCTAATGGGAATCACAGGTGGTGAGCGTCACAGATTATAGCCAAAACAGAGCCACTGGGAAAAAAGAATTTGTCAATTTCGGTTTCTCTCAGTTTCCCATTATTCCCATCTTGAGTTCTCCACATTTCCACATCAGTTCATTAATTATTATTTTTTAAGTCCTTACAAAAAAAATAAATCAGCATTTTAGTGTGAATTTCTCCTCATATACACATTTTGGCAATCAATTTTTTAATATGCAGCCTTCAGCCTAATATATGCACCCTTGTACTTAGCTGGAGAACTGCATTGCAAAATTCAGAGAACTGTGAATTTCCAATGGACAGATGTGTTTTGGTTCACAGATATTTTTTGGAAAATGCAAAATAGGTATGTTCACTTTTAAATGTGGCCTGAACTTATTTTCTTCCCCATCTCTAGATGTATCCATGTGCTTGGGGGAACTCTGAGGTTTGCAGCAATACATAAAAAAACAACAACTATAGGGACTGAGAACTGAGCATCCTTAGTCACTACTAAAAAGGGGGGAAATGAAGCATGAGGTAAAGAAGGGAAGAAAATGGCTGCCTGGACCCATAAACAGGAAGACTGGTTTTTTTTTTTTTAGGAAGGAGGATACACTGCAACATTTAGATGCAGTTGCCACTTAATTATATTTTTCAGCCATAATAATTTTTCTTGTAAATAATAACTGCCTGTTTCTCTCAGCCTTATAGGGTGAAATGAAAATGTACTGTGGTAAGGTTTGTCCATTACTTGCCATGTTCTTTCCCCAGACCAAAATTATCTAAATGGAAACAGTGCTGATTTACGTTCATTATAATGCATTTATTTTTTTAAAAAAAGAATGTTTTTAAGAAGTGGACATAATGGGTCAAATCCAGACTAAGGCGTCAGTCCTCTACACATTTTACCTTGGGGTAAGCCCCCTGCATTCAGCGTGATGTTTGGAAAAGTGAGCCCCCAGTTGCACAGGTGGATTTCCTTAGGCATTCCATGCAATCAAGACCCTTGCATAGTCAGGGTGTGAGACATACAGGTAAATGCAAGCAGGTGTCCTTTTGCAGTCATCATGCTGAATGTGCATTCAACAAGGTGGGAACAGTGGAACACTTGATGTATGGGTGGGTCCATTGTAGTATTATTGTTGTTGTTGTTGTTGTTATTCACTTTTAACAACTATTATCATACATAAATCATAATCAGGATTCTCAGAATCCCAGAATTTCCCTCCACCCCTCCATGGTTTCCCTAGATATTCTTTTCAAACTGCATCGTATCATATTCTCCGTATTTTCTTAAAACTTACCATAGTTCTCACTTCATTGCAGGTGTTGGTTTTTTAAAAAAATCCTGCCAATGTTTCTAATTGTTTACAGTGTTCTTTCAAGTAAATTATGAAATTTTCCCATTCTTTATTAAATTTATTGTCCTCTTAATCTCTGATTTTCCTAGTCATTTTCACCATTTCAGCATAGTCCATCATCTTTATCAACCATTCTTTTTTTGTAGGTAGTTTGTCCTCCTTCCATCTTTGGGCAAGTAGCATCCACACAGCTGTTGTAGGGGTGGGACCATTGTAGTTGGGGAGAAGGTTGAAATACCCCGGAAATGATGTCTTTCAGCTTCTGCCTTCTGGAAGAAGGTATAGGGTTATAAAGGCCAGGACTAGCTGCCTGAGAAACAGTTTCTACGCAAATGCAATTCTGGTTCTAAACGCAGCATAAGGGGTCTCTATAGTATAGTGTATTTTAAAATGGGGGTTCAGAGTTTTTAGGGGTTTTTGAATGTTTTATGTAGTTTTTATGTAGTTTTTATGTAGTTTTATGTCGTTTTTATGTAGTTTTATGTGGTTTTTCAATTTCATTGTTCTGCATGGGACAATGACAATAAAGACATCGTGTACAGGTAAATATGTGTAGCATTGCACTAATTCCAATTGGACTTTGGTATGCATAATCTTGCTCAACTGTGACTCTTATTTTGTTGCCTCTATTTTCCTTTCCATTGTACTATGTTTCTTAACCATTCATGAAGGGCCACTTCAGAGAATCCTTTTTCACAAGTTGAAGACAACATGGCAAGTTTATTTCCTCTGTCGCCGCCCCGCCCCAGTGCGCTACATTTTGGTGGTTATGAACACAGGTTTGTGAAAGCTCTAATCGAATGCCAGATTGCAACTTGCAACATCTTGGTTCAACCAACTTTGCATGCCTTGCTGTCTCATCTTTGTTTTCACATATAGGTTACACTGGCTACTTTTACAAAGCAAAATGGATTTTCCTCATTAAAGGTTGCTTCAGCATTGCATTTCAAACAGACATAGCCAATTTAAAACACACAGTAGAATCTCACACATGCAGGACTATAAAAATTAAGACAAAAAGCAGTCTCCATCCACTGGAATCAAAGGCAGGATTTCAGGCCAGATTAAAGGTATGGTTGCCATACCTCCTCTTTTTCCAGGACACTTCCTCTTTTTCATGGGTATGTAAAATGAGAGTTGTCGTAGCAAACCATAGTTAGATCCATAGATCCTATGCCAGGTAGAATTCGGCAAATGTGTCCTCTTTTTTTGCTCTTCAAAATATGGCAACCCTAGTTGCACACACACACCTGGTAAACTTAAGCTATAAAGAAGTTGATACAATATGATACAGCACAATACAAGGGTTTCTATTTCTATGAATGCCCTCCACAAACCTTTATTGATTTAGGTTAAACATTTTGGTTTCTAGCTTACTGTCAAATGTAATGCATTTTGACACACATTGATTTTTACAGTACAAAAGAAATGGACCAGGCCATTGTGAAAAGTAGAATTTCACTCAGTAGGGAAGAACAGCCTTTAGTAGTAGCACTATTGCAAAAGTATGGAAACAATCTTTAGGAGCTGAAGTAACTCATATCTTTATAGGGATTTTAAAAAGAAAATATGAATAACAACAACAACAATAGTAATAACAAGACTGCATGACCTGCACTGATATACATCCTACACATCTGCTTTAGAAGGTGTCTCCTGCTCTGGGTCTCTGAGTCAATGAGACCAGGGTGTAGGATAATTTTAAGGGTGAGTGAAGAAGAAATAGCACAGTTCTCTCCCATGATTGTATCACTCATGGCAGACCCTTACCTGTATCCCCAAGAAGAATTCAAACTATGCACAAGAACCTGGGGTAAACTGAATGGGCTTAAGATCCAGGCTAAGTCTTCCTCCTCTAGTCCTGCCTTCACCAAGCCCCCAGAATGCCTCTGTCTGTCTGTCTATCTATCATCTATCATCTATCTATCTATCTATCTATCTATGTATCATCTATCTATCTATCATCTATCATCTATCATCTATCTATCTAACATCTATCTATCTATCATCTCTATCATCTCTATCCCCTTTAGAACTTGTGTTATATAGAAAAAGATTAAACAGCCAATTTGGTAGCCATTTCCTTTACTAGTTTTTTTTTTCCCCAGCGACAGTGAGCAAATTGGCTTATATATACAAATGCTGCTGGCATGGGGAGGGAAGTTACTGCAAAACACCACTACTGTGCTGATTTGAGTACCCGTAAAAGATGTAAATGTTGCATAAGAAAATGACGACTGTTTTCCATAAAAATTATCAGTGCTATTCATAGCTTTAAGCTACATACCTCATCTACAGGAGACAATGGATAATACGGTCAATTTAGCAGATGGCATGCATTTTGATAAAGCAAATATATATCTAGTCCTCCTAATGCCACCCCAGCTGAGGATTTGCTAACTGTCAATAAAGCAAAAGTTAAAAGGGGGCATTCAATATTTAAATAAAAGCCTAACAACTGTAATATAACTTACTAACTTCTGCTACTTGCACTCTGATTATGTGATTGCTCTCTATTTGTGTCGGTGCAGCTGCTACAGCCTAGTGCACACACACACTCACACTTTTATTGTCTGCCAGATGTCTAGGTTTGTAATACTTGGTAGTATATTTTAGGTCACTCAAAGTTCAGATGTATTTACAAAGCATTTGGGGGGTAGTGCATCAGATAGGAATACGGTACAAGAAGTTGGCATTGTACCGAAGTTTTGCCAAAGGTTTTTAATGATGACTGGGTGGGGGGGTCTAAATCATGAGGATGATTTCTTATTCAGTAGTCAGAAGGGGCAACGAATTCCAAGCTCATATGACTTGAGAGTATTTGCTGTGGTTATTTTCTGTATTTTAATAACTCCAGTAAGAACCCGGTGAAGAAAGTAGTCAGGACTGGAGAGGAACACTGCAGGAAAAAAGTGGAATTGCAGAAAAACATTGATCCCATATTCATTACTAAGCAAATTGGCATCTGAATGGACCATCCATCAGCCTGAGAAAACAGTTTGGGTAGAAGCACACATCTATCCAGACATTCCTGTGGTTGTTTGAAGCCTATATGCCCAAAAGGAAGGCAGAAATGAATTAGAACATTCCCATTATTCTCTGAAGGTATCACCAACCTATCTGACATAACTCTGATCCTCCATGTTTCCAACCATTTCTTTGTTTCAGTATTTTAAAATGGTAACATGCGCTGTATAGCTTGGAAGAAAGGAGGTGTCAGGGAGATGAGATACACCCTTTAGAAGATGTCTGAATCATTAATGTGTAATGTTTCATTATTTTTTTAGATATGATGGAAGCCACCCAGACTGGCTGAGACAACCCAAAAACAGCAGCAGCAGCAGCATTAGCCTCTTAATCTCAGGGTTCAAGACCCAAAATAGGCAAAAAGATTCCTGCATTGCAGGGGTTTAGTTTAGATGACCCTCATGTTCCCTTCCAACTTTACAATTATATGATTCTATGAATTTTGAAGATCAGGAAAATGATGCTCTGGGAGGGGGCACTTAACCATTTTCTTCCACATCAGTTTGTGGATTTTTTATTTTTTACTTTGTTAGCTCTCAGGTGGGGAAGGGAGTGAAAAGTGCAAATATATGTTGTTCTGGTCCTCTTTTTTTCCCCACCACAGAACTAAATGCAGCTTTGGGGGAGCAGGAGGTATATCCATCAGTGAAATGCTCTCAAGTTATTGAGCAAAAACACGGGACAGCCTTGCTACAGGATCAAATTATTCCCTATCTGTTCCACTTTAGATTGGGTGATTGAACACCCCCCATATTATTATTATTATTATTATTATTATTATTATTATTTAAAAAACAGACACATATTCTCTGACTACTGGAAAATATGATGCAAGGGGGAATGTACGGTACTTTGTTTGAAAACACCAAGCACCACTACAAGGAAATCCAGACTGCCCCTTATTTTTTAGCTGGCTAGTTAATAAGAAATAAAAGTTAAAGGACGCAAGCCAGATTGTGATTTACATCGCAGATTGTAAATTTCAGAGGAGTTACATGGGGTCAGAATATTGGCTAGATCCTGCAGATATTGTGCTTTATACTTTCAGGCACAGACATCTGTATCCTAAACAGGGAGTCAAACTGGACAGTGTACCCACAAGGAGAATCAAACACCTGCCTGTAATACATCTACTCTTTCCTGTTTAATTAGTGAAGGCCTGTTGTATCTTTTGTTAGGTTTGTTTGTTTTTTCCATACACACAGAAAGAGGTCTTTTCATTTCTCTTTATCAGTGTTTCCCAAAAGCCAAGACAGGTGCCTGGGGATTAAATCTCTCTCTCTCTCTCTCTCTCTCTCTCTCTCTCTCTCCCTCCCTCCCTCCCTCCCTCCCTCCCTCCCTCCCTCAAAGAAAGAAAGCTGGGGGAGATATCAGTCCACAGAAAAGAAGCTAAAATCTGAGAGCTGAGAGCAGGTGCAGCGGCATTCTATGCATCGTGCTCATTGATCCCGCCACATCCCAAAGAGGTCCAAATATTAGTCTTTGTACCTCACAGTTACATTGGCAGCACACCCAGCTCCCGTTAAACACAAAGGCGAGCCCAATCTGTTTAATGCCGGGATGGCAGACTTCAAGATTATGGCTACCGTGGTAACCGGCCTGCACTTCTGGTTGGATGTCAACAACATGAAAGGAAGAGCCACTTTCTTGCCCTTCCAGTGATTCACACAAGAGGAAAATCCTGCCTGAGCTTATCTTAATGAATTAATCGTTGCTCCACTAGAGGGGAGAAAACTGCAGCTGACACAAGGCGCCAGCTTCCTCCTCAGTTTTCACTGTTCACTTCCTCCCTCAACATGCTACCCACTGCCTTAACAAAAAGCAAAAAGCACCTCTCAGTTACGGATAAGGTTTCCAGCATTGTCAGAATGGGATTTGCAGATAATGTAGCATAATAATAATAATAATAATAATAATAATAATAATAATAATAATAATAATAAATTTATTAATTTATTTATTTGTTTGTTTGTTTGTTTGTTTATAATCCTCCCCCAGACACACTGGGCAGCTTCCAACAAAACACTAAAATACAATAACCTATTAAACATTTAAAGCTTCCCTAAACAGGGCTGCCTTCAGATGTCTTCTAAAAGTTTGGCAGTTATTTTTCTCTTTGACATCTGGTTGGAGGGCGTTCCACAGGGCGGGTGCCACTACCAAGAAGGCCCTCTGCCTGGTTCTAAGCAGATACAATCAGGGCTGCATTAATGGGCTGGACTTATTTTTCATTTCTTCATTTGTAATGTTTGCATGTCACATTTTCCTTCAAAGAGCTGAAGGCAATGCACATTTCACACACCCCTCCTGCCCTACCTCTGATAGTGAAAAAATGAACAGTGACTGGCCTGGTGCAACATTCAGGCGCTGGGGCCATTAGAATACTTAAAGCCTACAAAAATCTTCTTCAGGACACTACTGAAACAACTTGTGGTGCTGAAACCCACACCTAGATAGGTCCCTCTCCAAGGTACTGATCCTGCCTTCCCTTCCCATCTGTCTATAACCCTGAGACTACTAGACTCCTCCTTGCTTGGGCCATCACATATCTGTGGGCATCCCTGTGGCTCAGACACCAGGGAGGTGAGACTTAGTTTAGAGAGTTACTGGGGAGATCTCTTCAGAGACCTCTTCTTCCAACTACTATAGCTCCCAGATTAACTCACAGACCTGTAACCTCCAGATTAACACAGAGATTAACTCAGGACTCTGTTCTTTGATATTTGGGTATGGCCACCCATAGCTCCCACCTGGCCCTGGCATTCTTTATGTAAGAACAGGCACCACATTCTGTGATGAATCTTCAAGGGAGTAGGATGAATACGTGCTCTGTATTGAGAAGTTCTCAGAAAATGTCAATAGCGTAGAAGCCCCAACATGACTAGGTCCCTACAGTATTGTATATAGACCATAATGGCTTTTACCAACTGTGGCTTTTTTAAAAACATCTGAGCCCACAAAATATTATGTTGGTCGTACTGGAGCACTGTATATGTAATTCAATGCTTGCTCATTATAGTTTCACAGAGCATCCCCCATAAAACATCTTTATTTTCCCTTGTGTGTACTTAGAATACTGCAGTTCCAAGGCTTTAATAGACTTTATGATTATTCCCTAATGCACCACTACGCTACCATCCACAATATACTAGAGCTGCTTCCCATCGTTACCCATGTAACAGGAGAGCAATACATTTTTCAAATGTATCCATTGGTGAGATTATGGTCTTGCTAAAACCGGTATAATCAAAACTCAATGCAGACAAACTGATATGTACTCAAAATCAAGCTACCATCAGACCAGTCTTCATCAAAAAATCATCTTAGATCTACTGATTTTCATATATGAGGACCATTTCCCCCCACTTAGGAGCTGGCCAGTTATAATTTAGGTGAGATCACCACAAGCCAAGTTCTTAACACTAACACATTAGTAATGTATGGGGTGACTATCAGCTGAACCATGATCCATCAGTCTTGGTGATGCATTTTCTTGTAGGCCATCATATTTCAGGTGAATAGCAGTATAGTTTCCAGTAACTGCAGGTTTTGTGAAAAATATATGTTGCCATGGAACATATATTCACATTTTTCAACCTAGTTACTCAAGCTGGCTGAAGGTAACATTTTCTCCATTTCAACAAGCAATAAAATAGTTTCATGAAATTAAAATTCCCAGAAGGCAGAAGGTCTGATACAAAGTTGTCTTCCTTGTGAGTGCTTCTTCATGGATTCCAGTCAAGAGAAATAATGTTACATCCGAAATGGCCATCTGAGTGATAGATGGGAGAATCATCTTTGCAGAAGACAACATGATTCTACTACCTTATCCAGGAATTATTATCCTGCTAAATCCATAGGGATGATTATTTCCACTTCTGAAACATATGGTTTTCATGTTGTGACTCTGTAGGAAAGGATCCTAAACTCATATCGTGATAGCAAATGGCATGCCACAAAGCATCCTTTGCCCTCACATCTTGTTGGCATTTTGCTCACAGGATACATGTTCTACCATGTTCAAGGTAAGTATGCTCAAGTTAGCATTCATATAGGAATCAGGAAGGGCACAATTCCTCATACACCTTTTTGCCTTTCAAAAATCAACTCTCAACATTTACTCCCAAACACTTTTTAAAGCAACGGTGAATCACTCTGCAAAATTCAACTGACAAAATTCTCCTTTTTGGTGCTAATTCAGCAGCAGATCCTCCAATGGAGAACACAATCAAGGTTTTGCAACCTGTTACACTTTAATCCCTGGGCAGTTTCTACTTGTTTCGTGAACTTTGTTACTGCATTTTAATGTTTTGGTCTGACAGTTGTTTTATTGCATACGGCTGTCTTTATTATTATGCATCACCTGTATTTTGCTCTATGCTTTTATCCTGTAAGCTGCCTTCAGGGGGCTTCTGTTATTAAATGCAGCCTTAAAACATTTAAAATAAAAGCATAAGAATAACCTATTTCTGAGGAGGGGGAATCACAGGGTGCTCAATCTCCTTCATTTGCAATACATAAAAACTACGCTGACACAGCAGTATCTCATTTTGCATTTCCCCAGAAGAGTTGATTTTTGTTTTTCCTTGGAGCTCAATTATAGGCCTTGTGGCCATGACCTTAGACCTACCAAGAGGTTTCTGTTCATAGAGCGATGACTGGTTGTGGACTTATCCTTTGCTAATGCCTGCTTTTTCTTAGGGCATGTATTTGATTTGTGGGCTTTATATTTAGGGACTTTTTGCTACGGTCCTAGAGATTATTTACTTTCGCTGCAGGGTTTGGAATGATGCTTGCATTGTTCAGTATCAGTCTCCCTTTACTACATTCCCCAGTCACTGCAAATAGATGCGGAAATATTCATTCATTCTGGATGGAAAGGGTGAGAATAAATGAGAAGTGGCAAAGACCCTCAGAGATTCCCAGATCTTTGAAGTGGACCAAGCCAAGCCAGCCTGCTTCCCCCACCTCCTCCCACCTCGTGTTTTAAGGTAGGAGCAGAAGGCTACTCACAGCTCTAATAATTTTCTTGACATCTATGGGCAAACCAAAACCTGACTTTCATCTGTAATTCATGCCCTAAGTGGTTTCCACCCACTCACCACTAGCTGGACTAAATGCATTGCTAAAAGTCACCGGCCTTTAGCAACACACTTGTCTTTCAGCAGTACCAGGTGTCTGGGGTGATAATAGTGTGCTTGCTTATTTGATTTTCTAACTAGGAAAGTTTGACGTCCTCTCCCGCTTTGGTGCATTTTAGCTAGTCATGTGCTTGCTCCTATATGCCTCTAAACGCTTTCACTAAAAATGTTGTCTCCATTTCAGCCGCTGAGCATGGCATCTGCAATGGAGCAACACATTTTGCTGCTGCTGTTACTGCTGCAGCCCAAGCACAGCTGGGCAGTTGAGGCCAATCATTTCATAATTTTGATAGATGACTTCATAAAGCAACTATCAGATATTGATGATTAGCTGAAAACACCTGCTTTACTGGCACCACAATAATCTCCTCAGCCCAGGACATCACTCACCACTCCTCATTAGCAAGTATTTAAACTTAGCTAATGGTTAACTTTTAACTCATCCTTCCATGTGCTTACTGAGTAGGGAAAGATGACAGGTGGTACTTTATTTAAACCACCTGCCTGCAAGCAAAAGCCAATATTTGCTCACAGGAGGTCTCACCTCCCCACAAGGCTCCCAAACAAGCCCTAAAAATGCATGGGAGCTATGCAGGAACAAGGTAGGGCTCTTTGCTGGTCTCATGCATTTCAATAAGGCTTGTGAGAGACAGCATGCAAATTTCTCTGGGTGTTTACTGAACCTACCATGGCCATCTGCTGCTCCCATTCATTTCACTGGGGGTTATGCAGGGATATGCCTTTATACAGAGTCAGGCCATGAATCCATTATTCTCTCCAGTGATGGGCAAGTAGATGGTGTTGAGGGTTTCAGACAGGGTTCTCTAGCCTTCGTTGAAGATGCCAGGGATTAAATTTGGAATCTTTTGCATGCAAAGCTTGACTTATGAACATACAAAGATCACTGCTAGATCAGGTCAAAGGCTCATCTAGTCCAACATCCTGTTCTTACCATGCCCAGCCTGGTGGCAATGGGAAGCTCAAAAGCAAGGCATGAGACCCACAGTGCTTGCTTCTACTTGTGGTTCTCAGCAGTTGGCATGGAGAGGCATACTGCCTCCAACAATCACGGGGGTCACGTCTAACAAAAATGGAAATGAAAGCGGAAATTGTTCATATTCACTTATTTGTTCCATGTTTGGAAGGGAAATCAAATCCAGCAAATGGGATCGGTGTTTGCTGCTGCTGCTGCTGCTTTTATTCCACAAACAATATGTAATTGATTGCATTCCCACCCCCGCAATATTTGCATTGAAATGAATGTGGTGGAATAACATAATGACAGTGTAATTTACACAACTTACCTAAGGCATGTAATTAATTATGTAAATTACATGATTACACCACAGTGGACAGGGAGACAATATAGTTTGGGGTAGAATATGAACTGCGGTGGGACAAAAACAGTGCTGCAAGCAACAAACATAGAACAGAATGGAAAACAACATCTTCTTACATCCCTGTTGGCAGTGGAACAAGAGCATAGTTTTATTGTCGATAATGTCTTTGTGTTTTATTTTTTCCCAAATGTTTTCAGCAATTTTTAAACGCTTTTTAAAAATACATATTTATTTTAATAGTGTTTTCATGACAGAAGGGTTGCTGCCTTTGGCTCTTTTGGAAGGAAGGGTGTGATATAAATTTGATAAATAAATAAATAGATTTGTCTGATGCTCAGCATTTTGTCACTGAGCTATAGGCCATCTTGATCAGATTGTACTAAGGGATACAGAAAGTCCCGTGAGATACAGAAAGTTCAATTGCAGGATTTTCAAGGGGTATCCATCATGCCATTTGATTGATTGATTGATAGGATAGGTATTTACTTCTGCCATCTTTCGTTAGTAGACACAATCTCCTTAAAAAAATCTTTATTTATTACCCAAGAGCACAGATGAGTAAAAAGACTTCTCTGTGTGTGAAATGATTGTACTTGAAAGTAACAAAAGATGCCCCTGACACAATCCCATGTGCTATCCATGTGTTGCCTGGCAAAGGTTGAGAGGCTAATTAAGGGTTTGGAAGGGGTTACTGGGCAGCAAGAAACAGTCAGCTAGGCAAAAGCCATACAAAAAGAAGAAGAAAAGATGCATTCCATTTGGCAACCATCAGAGTTTCTAATGACTAAATGGCTCAATGGAATACAGTTTGGGTTTTGTTTTTGATTTCTCTGTCGCCAATAATGGAATTACAGCCAGATTATATAAGCCATGACCTGGGTAGCTTCAAACAGAGCAACAAGATTCAATAAATGTCTCTTCACAGATTGCTCTTTCCTAGAAATGCTAAATGAATTAAAGGGAGGGGGCAGGTGCTGGATGTCAAAAGTCTACCAGCATCAGGCCACTTGCCTTTGTCTTTGACCCAGCAACTGGTCTTGCATAAATGACTGCTGCGATCTCTGGTAGTAGTTTTCCTCCCTGCTGCTGGCTGTGCCTGCCAACCAGATATCATCATCAACATCTTGCATTGGGTAATTCATCACTGCTCCATGCATGGTTTTTAAAGTTGCAACAAGCAATATATTGATTGTGACTAGCTCCCCCCATCCTTTTTTGGAAACTGTCTCAACCTTCTTCTTTTTTTAAAGCTTTCAAGTGGGGGAAATTTAGTGGGAGCAGAGGAGCCTGGAAAGCTGCCTCACAGCAAGTCAGACCATTGGTCAATCTAGCACAGTGCTGTCTTCCCTGACTGGGAGCAGCTCTCTGGGTTTTCAGGAAGGAAGCCCTTCCCAGCTCTACCTAGAGATGTTGGAGATTGAACCTGAGCTACTGACTTTCTTGGACGCGGGTGGCGCTGTGGGTTAAACCACAGAGCCGAGGACCTGCCGATCAGAAGGTTGGCGGTTCGAATCCCCGCGACGGGGTGAGCTCCCGTTGCTCGGTCCCTGCTCCTGCCAACCTAAAGCACGTTCTAAAGCACGTCAAAGTGCAAGTAGATAAATAGGTACCGCTCCGGCGGGAAGGTAAACGGCATTTCCGTGTGCTGCTCTGGATCGCCAGAAGTGCCTTAGTCATGCTGGCCACATGACCCAGAAGTTGTACGCTGGCTCCCTCGGCCAATAAAGTGAAATGAGTGCCACAACCCCGGAGTCAGTCACGACTGGACCTAATGGTCAGGGGTCCCTCTACCTTTACTGACTTTCTTATAATGTTAAAAGACTGTTGTCTTTGCTGCTGCAGTTGCTGTTCACATCATGCTCAGAAAATGAGGAAATTGCTGCAAATCTTTTGCTCATTAAGAGACCCCTGAGCTTCAGTAGTTCTGCTCTGAGCCATTAAACCACCATTGCATTGACTGCAGCGAGGTTCATTTTTCCAATTTGAATCAATAAACAGCTATTTGGAGCACTCCCCCACTGGAAGCATGGGGGGAACTGAAAGAAGGAAATAAGGGGCTTTTATCCCATGGTGCACCGGCTGCCAAAATGCTACTGGGCCATGTTTAAAATTCTGCTGTTAGCATATAAAATCATTTAACAACTTGCAACCAGGTACATCTTGTTGGACCAGCTTATCTTATGTAATCTTGCTCGGTCATTCAAACTTTAGGAGAGAGATGTTCTAAAAAGGGTTGCATGCTGCCAAGAGTCATCTCATGACCACAAAAAAGGCTTTTCCTGCTATTTTGGTAGAGACAGACCATTGCCGAGTGTCATGAAAGAGCAGCAAATTAATGAACCAACATTATTATTTAATAGTATGTATTTACTTCCAGGGAAGGGGTGAGGCACTTGTGGAATCTTCTGCTTCAGATGCCAAAATAACTCAAGCAGCTTTGGGTACTATGGGTATTTTACTCAGAGTAGACCCACTGCAGTTAATAGCCATAACTTAGTCTTGTTAATTGATTTCAGTGTGTCTACTCTGAGCAAAACGTAGTTGAATACCACCTTATATGACCCTTTACTTGCTGGGAGAGTGAACATCACTGGCTGCTCTGCCTCAGGTAGCAAAATGGCTTGGACTGGATTTGTGTATGGAATACAAAATTAAAAACTAGGTCCCACTTTTTAGTTTGAGTTAAAGGCAGGTCGCAAATCCAGAAAGATTGAAGACTGAAGCTGTCTTCAGGAATGGGAAGACTGTACCCTTCTAGGTGTTATTGGGCTCCCAACTCCAGTCCATCCCAGGCAGCTTGGCCAATGACAGGGATTATGGGGGGTGCTGTCTAGCAGTGTCTAGTGGCCCACAAGCTCTCCATCCCTTAATCCACATACTCTGACTGACCTAGTTCTCTGTCATGAGGGAGCTGGAGTTTATGGATCTCATTTTGCCCTACTGGCCTGAAAAGCATTCCCACGGAGCCTTTCAGGCTGTGTCATCATGGGCCTGATAGACTTGGGTTGCTAGGAGACCATCCATTAGAGCCCAACAGCACACAAGCCAACATCATCCAAGGTTTCATTTTGAAGAATGCATGGCTATAGCATCCAAACATTTACGTTTCAATGCTATATATACAAAAACAACCTCTCCACAGGGTTCTCTCCACAGACCTAGTGCAGCCGTCCATTTCCTAATGAATTCTGCTTAGCTCTGTTGGATTGAGCTGAAATGCTTGAGGGACATTTGTTGCTGAGTTGAAAATTCGAAATGCTCCCTCCTTGTGTATGATGTATCGGCTTGTTTGCACACATGCCAGTGTCTATCTTCCTAGAAAGAGTGTCAGACCTTTTCAATTATTTACACATTAAACCCCTCTAGGTTTTAACTGGCTGGAATTGTGCATCTGCTTCATCATATCATTTAGAAGAGGGCTGTTTTGTTTCGCTTTCTTTTGTTTTGTAGCAAAGGTTATAAATTCTGTTTTTCCGACTAAGAAAGAGAGTGGGTGGCAATGGTATCTCTCTATATGTTATGTGTAGATTGCAAAAAAGCCAAAACAAAACAAAACATAAAAAATCTTCTCATCTGAGCTTCTGAGGTTTCCAGCTGAGCTTTCATTTTTGCTGATGAGGGAGGGAAACTGCATTAAAATTTATTTTTCCATTCTCAACTTCACTATTGAAGAGCTCATGTTGCCTGTGCTAGTCAGCATAGATCTTAGGAAAACGGACTAAAAGGTCACCTGGTTGAAAAGGCAGGCTTTTCCTTCCACATGCAAGTCAGGACATAACACAACAAAAAACTCTGGGGCACAAGCCCCCTGTATAAATGGAGAGCCCTGCGTCAGGCCAGCCCTATTGCCATGATGCAGATACCCGAGCCCCTCAGCTCTTCCCATTATGGTAACAGAAATCTTGGAATCCAATGCTACTGAGGTTCTTGGAACAGCTGGCACTCTGCATATGCCCTGGAGCTACTGTACATGGCTCCTTTAGCTTTGCTCTGTGGTGATACGTTGAAATGGTACACAGGATGCAAATGCGGATGTAGACAAGGGATAGGCAACCTAAGGCCCGGGGGCCGGATGCGGCCCAATCACCTTCTCAATCTGACTTGTGGATGGTCCGGGAATCAGCATGTTTTTACATGAGTAAAATGTGTGCTTTTATTTAAAATGCATCTCTGGGTTATTTGTGGGGCATAGGAATTCGTTCATTTCTTTTTCCAAAATATAGTCCCACCCACCATATGGTCTGACGGACGGCAGACTGGACAACGGCTGAAAAAGGTTGCTGACCCCTGATGTAGACTAGCTGGTCTCATGGACAGCACATGGCTTGTCCTCGTTGGAACTGAGAGGGGCAAGAACACTGGCTGTATGTCAATGGCTATTTATGCCCCTGAGCTATTTGCCACGACAAGCTTCTGTTTGGTTTCTGTTAGCCCTGGTGAAAACAAAATAATAATAATTAATAATTTTTTTATTTATACCCCGCCCTCCCCAGCCAAGGCCGGGCTCAGAGCGGCTTACAAGCAATAATAAAAACAAGATGAACATAGAAGAAGAAGAGGAGGAGGAGGAGGAGGAGGAGGAGGAGGAGGAGGAGGAGGAGGAGGAGGAGTTTGGATTTGATATCCCGCCTTTCACTCCCTTTAAGGAGTCTCAAAGCGGCTGACATTCTCCTTTCCCTTCCTCCCCCACAACAAACACTCTGTGAGGTGAGTGGGGCTGAGAGACTTCAGAGAAGTGTGACTAGCCCAAGGTCATCCAGCAGCTGCATGTGGAGGAGCGGAGACGTGAACCCGGTTCACCAGATTATGAGTCTACTGCTCTAAACCACTACACCACACTGGCACCACATAGCTGCGATTGAAGGCTGAATTTTTTGGACACCAGGCTATAGGAATCCTTGGAGTCCTCAAGATCTGTGATTCTCTCAACCCCATTGTGGACTTTTGTTTCCTGCTTCTGTATCAGGCCTCAGCTGCACTGTACATTTAAAGCAGTGTCATGCTACCGTCCCCCAAAGTATCCAGGGAGTTGCGGTTGTTAAGGGTGCTGAGATTTGCTAGGAGACTCCTATTCCCTTCACAATCATTGGGAAGATGAGTTTAGTTGTCACACCATTCTGAGAATTGTATCTTGTTGCTAGGCTTTTCACACAGTGCCATAACCTCAGACTTGAGTTAGCACCTTGGATGACAGATGGGCTGGATTCCTGAAGGCCAAGAGCACCGTGGGAAGATCTAGTGGCCTCCATCAATGATAGGTTGCCCAGATTGGAGAGTGACACTACATTGGCTCCCTTGTGCCACCTGACATTCCAGGCCAGGAAGATTACAGGCTATTAAGTACAGGGAACCAGGACTGAAATTCTAGTTCAAACCCTTCAGAGTCTGATGCACAGAAACATTAGATATATCAGGTAACCCAATGATATAATTAATTAATTAATATATATATATAATAGGTTTTTAGGATGGTTTCCTGGCTTCCATAGTGCATTTTCAAGCACACTATGGCCAGCGGCTGATTCCATTCCTCCTTAAAAAAAAAATTAAAAACATTATGCATTTGTTTGAGTTATTTCTCCACAGCTCTTCAAGCCAAAGCCTCTCAGAGCAGTTTACATAAATTAACATTGACTGCCGAAGGAGAAGAATTAGGTTAATGCCCATTATTACTCAAAATCCCAGCTGGCATCTCTAAAAAGGTTTCTTCCCACCCCTTTGCAATTTTCCCCCTGTATGGAATTAAAGAGAATAAGCAGGCAAATATTCTTCGCCATACCAGCCACTTCAGCTATCTGAATTTCTAAGACAGGGAAGGGGGAAGAGGCAGGGCACAGGTTGCTCGAAGCAATACTTCTCAGTTCCATTGTGTTAAAATGTCAAAATAAGATTTTTGCCACTGACATAAACATTCTCAGGGAGCTCCAGGGGACATGCATAGGGTGGTATGTGTCTTTGTTGTGCATGAGTGTATGTGTGTGCGCACGCACACAGATTTTTTTCATTGCAACATAGAGAGAGGGGTACTATCATAAATGATTGTGAAGCTGAGTGGGCTGTCAAGCCTTCCAAGATTCTCAGCGTTATCTTTTCTCTTTCCCCTCCCCCCCTCACACCCATCGCCAATAAGAAGCAAAGCTCAAGCTCAGCACTCA
This sequence comes from Podarcis gaigeae, assembly GCF_964106915.1. Lineage (NCBI taxonomy): Eukaryota > Metazoa > Chordata > Lepidosauria > Squamata > Lacertidae > Podarcis > Podarcis gaigeae. The sequence continues at coordinate 58,302,629 of NC_139683.1, read as the reverse complement.
GCTTTTATATCTGTGTGATTCACAAAGGGGCTGACGCCCGTCCCTTCCTCTTCCCCTCCTCCTCCTCCTCCTCTCCCCAGCCCCCAGCCTCTATAGCATTTGTAATCTCGTGAACAGAGCTCCCGAGTGACAAAAGACAGTTGCACACAAAGAAACGTGATAGATCACAGCAATACCGGGAAGAATTCAAGGTCTGATCCATTTTAATAAAAAGATGTCATTGGGGACTTGTGTGTGCTGTGTGAACTTACATGAGTGAAATGGTGGCAATTACGTTATATAGGATATTAAATCAAGGAGACACCAAATGCCTGCAAGACTCTGAGGCTGCCCTCCTCTTGATTCTCACTTGTATCTTTACTAGTCCAGAAAATACCTAGTGTTAAAGGACAATAATATATCCAGAGAGGAAGACTTAGAGGGGTGAAGAACACCAAGGGCATTTTCACTCAAATATTCTGCATTTGTGAACTGTCTGGTAATGCACCACAGATTAGGCCATAAATTCAGGTTGTTTTAATTTTTTTAAAAAATCTATTCTCTGTGATGGTTTAAAAGCATACAGAAATTATGCAACCATTTTTATACTGTTTAAAATAAAAACAGACTACTTTTTGTCTTCATACTTGGCTCTGTGCTCTGAGCTATACCTACTAAAGTGTCTTTTTACATTTGATTTCTTTGTCACCAGTTGAATATATCTAAAAGTAACAGAGGGTCAGATTTCGGGCATCTGATGAAGTAGGTTGCAGCCCATGAACTTGTTGGCCGATTTGATAAATCTGTTGGTATTTAAGGCTCCACTTCCACAAGACACTTGGCTGCTGTTGTTTTGCTGAAATGAACTTATGAAGATAACACTACGGAATGCGAAAGCAAGTTATTCTTTTTCATCCCTTCACTGAATGTCAGCCTTTTAGCTCAACATCAGATCCCACCAGCATCACGCCTAAACAAAACGCACAGAAGGAGCTATTTGGTAGGCAACTCCAGCTTCTTAACAGCAAGATGGCACTTTAAAGATATTGAAATCCAGCTCTCATGGACTAAATGGCTCATGTCATATTGTTTTGATGGAACTGAGCCTTTCCAATGGTCTATTGGCTCTGCATACTTAGTAGAGCAATGTAAAAAGAAAAAGAAAAAGAAAAAAGCCTCAGGTCATACCATGAGATTCCACAATTTGCCTGTGGCATACGTTTGTGTGAGATGAGCTCTGAGCCACCTCCTGGATAATAATGGAGAAGCTCTGGCTAGATATTACGGTACTTCAAGTTAAGATCCTGGTATAAAGCTGGAGCAGCTATGTAGGAATATGACAAGAGCTATTCTAGAAAAGCATCTACAAGTTCGGGGGGGGGGATCACACAGAGGGCCAGTATTCAACTAACTCATCCCATCAGTGCAAATGATTTCAACTTGTGCAAAAGAACTTCCTCCTTCTCTCCTCTCACACACATTGCACCTTCCTCAAATCTGCTCCAGAGGGAAGCCCCAGAACAGATTTAGGTTGGCACATCAGAGTAGGAGAGGGGGATAGTTCCAATGTACAAGTGGAAGCACTTACACTGAAGGATTGAGTTAGCTGGATGCCACCCATGGGTTTGTAGGACAACAGTTTACTACATGTAAATAAATGTTCCACTGTGTCAAAAATCCTCTTTCACTGGCCACTTTTCAGAGTCCTGTGACATTTTCTGTCCCAAGGTTAGTTTCCTCATTCGAGGGCAAAACAAGCATGAGGTGGGAGGTCCATGATCAGCCATGAGCCATGACTTTCATTGGGGTAGTTCTGGTGGAAGAGGGAAGGTTTAACCCTCTCCCCATGTGCTGCTTTACTAATCAAAACCATGCCCACCATAAGCTTCTATTAGCCCCACAGCAGAGTGGCAGGGAGACAGGCACCTGAAGGGAGTCCTTAGCAAGGTCTCAAGGAGCCATTTCTTTCACGGAAAAGGCACAGATTAAACACCCCATTCCCCAGGGCCTCTAACTCCAGTCAAAATCTAAGCCTTCTGCGCTAGCCTCACACTACATGCTTCCTAGTAGGGTTGGCGATCAAAGGGCAGGGTCTGAGCGGCCACTGGATGAGGAATTTTGACAGGTGGACGACAGTGCTATAAACCAATGAATTGTGGAAATAAGGGAAAGCAATACAGTCATACCTTGGAAGCCAAACGCCTTGCCAGTCGAACGTTTTGGCTCCCAAATGCCACAAACCCAGAAGTAAGTGTTGAGGTTTGCAAACATTCTTTGGAACCTGAACGTCCAACATGACTTCCACAGCTTCAGATTGGCTGCAGGAGCTTCCAGCAGCCAATTGGAAGCTGCACCTTAGTTTCTGAATGTTTTGGAAGTTGAATGGACTTCTGAAATGGATTCTGTTCGACTTCTGAGGAACTACTGTAGTCCTTTCTAGGCAGAATTAAGACCCACTGACAGACATACAGTACTCTGGGAATGTGGATACAGAACTGCAGTCTTTAGAAGCCCCAAAGCAAAGCAGTCTCACCTCCAATGGAAGTGGAGACATTTTCTTTACCTATAGTCTCCAGCTCCCTTCTAAACAAGGCCTTTGTTCCCTCACTTTTACCTCAGTTCCATGACCACACCCATATTTCTGGGGGAAGCAGCACATCCAGGGGCCTAAGCCCTCAGCTGAGCCACCAGGCTCCGACGGACACCATGGCATGCTCCTTTATATTTACATTGTGTTTTTCTGTAGTTAACATACAGTAATTGATTTTGTTGTCGTTAAAAATGCAGCCCTTATCTAAACAACCTGAATGTTACATTTTTTCCCCATTTTGTTTATTATTATTATTGAAAAGAAAAGCATTTTCCCTCTCAGTGCAACAGTTTGGTGAGAGACCGTCGCAAGCTGAAAAGCAAATACAGCTATCTGATTAATTGACTCTGACCTCATAAATATTATACTTCAGGGGGCTCTAATGGAAGTTCCTCAGGGTAAATTGCACAGTTCACCTCATTCATTTATATCTCTGGCTGACAGATGTACCTTATGAAATGTCACTGAATATGCTTGGCAATAAATGAGGTATAACATTAGCATCTTGATTCTGTTTTCCTGAAGGAACACTTTTTGCTAAATGACTCCAACACACTAAAAACAGTATTCACCACCATATACTCTTGCTTTCTGTTTCAATCAGTCTCGAAGAAATGCACAGTAGCCTTCCCAAAGGAGGGGGGAACTTGGCAAATTAATAAATAGGCTGCTCTTTTCTTGTATGTGCTTCCATTGTAGAATGACCATATTGTTGCCAAATATTAGTCAATGCCAGGCATTTGATAGTGCAGCCGCTATGCTGCTGCTATGCTTATTATCTCTATGACCAGGCCATTAAATGAAGTTAATTAAATCAGAGTGGAAAAGCATTGCCCTACACCACAAAATAAAGAGGGAGAGAAGCTATAAATTGTTGGCTATAGTCAACATTCAGTATCTCTGTGACTCTTTGCCTTTCTTTAGATAAAAAATATATACATATTGCCTTCTTGAGAAAGATAGTATTTTTCATTCAGGCTCGGATAAGAGTCCCAAATAAATGCATATATTGCATTTGAATGAACTATGCTGTTGTGTGCTGTACAAAGTCCTTGATTCTAATCGTGAACAGGGAAGACAGAATTGCAAACATGTTTTTCTTTCTTTCTGGAGAAATAATAGGTAACTCAGGTACTTACATGAAGACCTATGAGACTGCTCAGTGATAAGCCCCACCCTGCTTGTTTGTTGACCCTGCCACCATGAAGTTACACTAAATGTAAAACTGAAAAGCCTCAAGATAAGGAGGAATAGTGAATTGTCCCTAAATATTGACACAAGGTGTGTGACTGAGCACTTCAAAATTGTAAGGTTTTGGTGTCTAACCTTCCCACTACCCTTTCTCACTCCTGTTCCATCTTCGCATGTTGGTGTCAGAATGGTGTAACTCCTGCTTCAGCCACTGTTGGAGGCAGTGACAACCTTACCTACAAGCTGGGGCTAGCAAACATCTATATCAGGCACCCCCAAACTCGGCCCTCCAGATGTTTTGTGACTATAACTCCCATCACCCCTAGCTAACAGGACCAGTAGTCAGGGATGATGGGAGTTGTAGTCCCAAAACATCTGGAGGTCGGAGTTTGGGGATGCCTGATCTATAGCTTAGGCAAACTCTGAAATGGGTTGTAGAAAAGTTTAGATGAAAACCTTAGCAGAGAATGTATTAATGTATTGAGCTGAAACACATCCACTATTCAGCAAACAGTAAATCCCTTTGCTTTTAATGTGATTTATTCAAATACAGCTTAGGACAGGGCTGCAGCCCAAGCTTAGAGTGATTCAGCTATAGGTTCACATCTCATCAAGATTCTGTACCCTCAGTCCACTTCCCTAAGAAGCACAAACAAAGAAATGCAGAACGACTCTCGATCAAATTGATGCCCACCTACCTTATTCCTTAGGCCGTATCAAATTGCTACAACAACTAGTACGTCAAGAAGAGAGGAAGAACTATGACTGAATTGCAGAACTATGACTGCATGAGGTGTCAATCTTGCACATATCTGCTTGTACTTGTGTGGTGTAGTGACTAGACTTGCACTTGAGCATGAGAGACACGACTGCAAGTCCTCATTCAGCCACAAAGCTTGCTGTGTTTCCTTTAACAATGTCTTCTCGGTCTAGCCAGCCTCCCAGGGAGGTCTTAAAGGTAATATACCTCCCTGGACATTTTGGAGGAAGAGTAGGATACCAATAGAATTCATTATTTTCTTTGCACCTTTAAAATACAATTCCATCCAAATAAAATGTATTCAGTGTCCATCAAAGCATTTTCATGCAAAACAAATGAGAGGGAATTTCAAGCCCATCTTGTGTTGTAAAATACAGCAAATGTTTGTCAGGGATGTTAGAATACGCAGGCCAGCATATTATTGATTTTTCTGTGGCACATAATATAAGCCTAGTTTGGAAGGCAATGGATACTAACCAATGCATAGTTGCACTTTTTGCTTTAGGGTTTGTTTTGTTTGGTTGTTTTTTTCTAAAGTATTCCTAGTTTATTTTTATATAGCTTTTTTAAAAAATAAAAAAGTATCTGTGTGGGTTTTATTTTAAAATGTCATGATTTGCTCACCCACTGTAACATAGCTTGGGATAAGGCTGCCCTCCTGTGGAATTCTGAACTGCAACTGGATATTATTCATGCAATACTGGATAATTATTCCTTCAGAACTAAACCACTGAGAGGCAGCAGAGAGGAAAAAATATATTTCACTGCTATACATCACCTGCTGCCTTCCTAAGATTTTGGCAAGTGAAACTGCCTTCAGTGTCACCGTGCTATGTATTAACTGATCTCAAAATTTAATATGACACCCAACATAGTAAAAATAATAATAATGTCCAAGTATACTAGCATTATTTAGGATGCTATCAAATGCATCAGCATGGGTCTTCCTAAGATGCTGCACTGCACCTGGTCAAACAGATACGATTGTGTAGAAATGCAATTGTATCAATGCAACATCACAGGCCAAACCGTCATGCACAGGATTCATCTTCCTTAGGATTAGTGTTCTGCATGCTGAAGGTGGCAGGTTCGATCCCTCACTTCTCCGGGTGGTGCTGGAAAGGGCTCCTGCTTGAAATCCTGCCAGTCAACATCAAACTAGATAGACCAATGGTCTGACTCAGTATAAGGCAACTGTTGGAAATGGAAGCAAATGCTTCTGATCTCTTTGTAGCTACACCCGAGGAGAGGAAGAGGCAGAGCAGTTTCATGCATGGAACACCAAACACTGGTTTAATGTTACAGTGGTACCTCATGCTACATACACTACTCCGCTAACCCAGAAATACTACTTCAGGTTAAGAACTTTGCTTCAGGATGAGAACAGAAATCGTGCTCTGGCGGCGCAGCAGCAGAGGGAGGCCCCATTAGCTAAAGTGGTGCTTCAGGTTAAGAACAGTTTCAGGTTAAGAACGGACCTCCGGAACGAATTAAGAACTTAACCCGAGGTATCACTGTACATCACAACCAGACTGTTCTCATCACGATAAAGCAAGGCCTTTTATTTTTTTTACATCTGATTGCAACATCTCTGAATGCTTTAGAAAAATATGCAACCTCTTCACGCAGCCTCTGGAGAACAAAACCCTCCACCTGCACAGTTTAGCCTACAACTGATAAAAAAACCAATCAATCAATAGTAAAGTTTCTAAGTTTCAAAACACAAAGTTTTGTTTGTGGAATTAATGTGATAGATCTTAAGAGGTACATTTCACAGTTGACTAAAAGCCTGGAAAGAGAACATAAAAGGGCAAGATCATTGAAATGCCTCTGGCTAAGCATGTTAGCATCTTATGTCAGCGAGGCTTGTTTGTCAATATCTATGTCTAGACAGTAAAGACTGCAAGTGCAGGTCTCACCCTCAGACATAAGACACTTGGAATCATCAGTCAAAAGCCTCTGATTATATGGCCCATCATGTCACGAACTCACAAAATAACTGCCACATACTTCTCAGCCTGCCAAAGATGATGTTTTGAGTATAGTGTGGTGCTAAAGCTCCAAAAAGGAGAAGAATGATCAGTCATTCACACTGACCCTGAAAATGCTGTTAAGCTTATGTACCTTTTAGTGCAAGTAATTACTACTACAGTTTCAAATACTTGATTGCTGGTTACCAAAGTAGTTATTATTGCTGCCGTTTTCACAGCAACTTTAATACCTGCCAGTATTGTTGCTATATGCAGTTTCTGTGTGTGTGTGTGTGTGTGTGTGTGTGTGTGTGTGTGTGTGTTCCTTCCAAAAATGCAATTCCATGTCAATCTGAATTGCTCATAGGACACAGGTTTGTGAACAGGATACATTTACCATCATTCGCAAATGCATATACTGAATATTCAGCTGCATAGAATTAATAAGGCAACCTGTATTTTCAGGAGTAACACTTTTTAAGGGCTAGCAATAAATGGGCAAGATGATTCGGTACTTTTAAAAAACAACAGGTATAGCTTTCTACTTTTAAAAATAGATTTTTTAAATAGTTTTTTTTTTACTTTTTTTAAAGTGTTCTGCTAATCTGGTATGGGAAGGGGCCACAGTTAGAGAACATCCTTTGCACACCAAAGGTTGCAATCTTAATCTCAGGCATCTCTAGCTGAAAGGATTAGGCAGGCGATAGGAAAGACCTCTTTGTGCCTGAGATCCCAAAGAAGCTACTGGCATGACAGTGCAAACAACAGAGGGCAAGATGGGCAAATAATCTGATCTCATATAAGGCAGCACCTTATATTCCAGTCCTGCAGACATCCATAAGTCATTCCTGGCACCTCAGATTCAGCTAATTCTTTTGTACTAAGCAATTGATTAACCTTATGATTCTCCAGATTTCCTCTGAGTTCATGTTAGGATACTAAAACTGAGAACAGAAGGCTTGTGTCTCCTGCCATGAAAAGCAGTCAATTTTGTACTAAATACAATTGTGTGGGATTGTGTGTGCTCTGTGTTTGTCTGTCCAGTATTCCTGATGACTGGCTTCAGATGCTAGCGTGGATTCTAGCAACTAATGAATATATATATCCGTATCCTTCAATGCCTGCTGCTTGGGGGAAATGTATGTGTATGCATGTCCTTATAGCTGCTTATTTTCATTTCATAAAATAAAATGTTGCCTGATGAATCACCTCTCCATTCTTTTGAGGACACTTTTAGGAAATGTCTTTCTGCAACAATATCCCATCAATCATGTTTAATTAGTGTGAAAATAAGCACACAGTGTTGCTACAAAAATATGACTGCGTCATATCCTATGAAAAGTTGGCCTTTTCTTTAGGCTTTTGCATTACTTGCTTACTCACTTACTGCTTCTTCATAATTGCTGGCTACTGGAAGCATCTCCCTGCTTGAAGAGTAGTAAAGATAATACTGTATGTACCTGACTGAAAAAGAAGGAAGTCTGGGTTTTTGCAGTTTGCTATACCAACGGGTTGGTAGTGGGGAGCAGACATCTTCCAAAGCAATTAAAGCTATTGGCTTGCACTTAATGTCTTTAGGATGTTGGTCCTGACTTTATGGTACCAAAGGAATCCCAGTTCTCTTTGCTTTCCAACCCAGGGGTGCAGCTCTATTAATTTCAGTAAGATGAGAACAACTGTTGGAAGATTAGGATGCTCATGGTTATCACTAACGGACCACAATGCTGATTCATTACCACTTTCTCCCTGCCCCAGATTGGCCAATGCTAGTTGTGCCACTTTATTTAATGGGCTGAAGTGTGTGCATAAGTAATTTCCTTTCTCCTCCAGGAGGCTGCAGGAGGTTATTTTAATGCACCACAAAAATCTCATTCCATGTAAAAAATAATAATATGGAAGCAGGATAGAATCGAATAGAATTCAGATCCCATTAGTTTTCCCTGGAGAACTAATTTGCAGAAAGTACCAAAGATAAATGTTAAAGGCCACTGCATCTCAGTTGCTGTCTAATTGCTGTCTAATGCAGGGCTCAGTAGCATTAGCAATGCAGTGTCCTTATTTTTCTTTGAGGGACACAAATAAACATGGATGTCTCTCTTAGATACAAAGACATACGACATTCACCTTTGCTGCTACAATAGAAGGGTATATTGCAAACACGATGTTGAAACCAGACCTGGCCATTTTAATCCAGCCCAAAGAGTAGACAGTGTTGGTGTGGAGAAACTAAAAGTATGTATGACTAAATTCATTCAAAAAGAAGCCACAATAAGCAGCAGTCTGAAGAGAGAGGGTCATGCCAGTGATACTCCATCAGGATTGTAATGGTTTTGTGGGAGTAGGAGGACCCCCTAATCTTAATGGAGAAGCGCTGCCATAAGGTAAAGGTAAAAGTAAAAGTAAAAGACCACTGGGTGGTTAAGTCCAGTCGAATTCAACTATGGGATGTGGCACTCATCTCTGCTTTCAGGCAGAGGGAGCCTGCGTTGTCCATAGACAGCTTTTCCAAGTCGTGTGGCCAGCATGACTAAACCACTTCTGGAACAACAGGACACCGCGACGAGTGCCAGAGCTCACGGAAACGCCGTTTACTTTCCTGCTGCAGCAGTACCTATTTATCTACCCATACTGGCATGCTTTCGGCTGTGGAGTGCATGTTCCATAGCTGGAGGATGGCTAATGGAGCCCAGTGTGAGCTAACAGTGTTATTAACTAGTGATGGATGCTGCTAGCTACTCTTACAGAGATTACACCACGCAATACTTGCCTGTCCTTTTCCTCTGCTGCTGGCAAGCAGCTTCCTCCAGTGATATCAGGGGGTCCATCATGATTCACCACACAGCTGATGAACAGTGCTTCTCTCAACAAACACACACACACACACACACACACACACACACACACGAGACTGTCTCCAGAGCAGCTCTCAGTTGCATTGGATTCCAATGTAGCTTTGCCCTTCATTGGGAAGGCGGGGAATCCTTGCACATTTCATGGGGCATACACCTTTTTCCTCTCAGATTTGTATGTTAGGAGCATTGGAGTGTTGGGTGATGGCCCAGGAAAGCCAAGCTGACATCTCCAATCAGCCGCCATCTTCCGGGGAGTCACTGATTCTCAACCTAACTTCCTCACAGGGTTATTAACAAGGATAAAATGGAGGGGAGAGGAAGCGTCTAAGAGCAGTCCTGAGCTTCTTGAAGAAAGAATGAGAGAGAAACGTAAGAAATATAAACAAGTACTGAAATGTCTGGGAGAGAGTGAAAAACAAACTGCAAGAGATAGCAGGATGCTGTGCCGTATTATTTCACAAATACAAAAATGTGAGAGTCACTGGTTTTGGGGGTTTTTTTACCTGAGTTTCCACCATCTGGGAATCTGATTTGTAGTAGCATAGGCACCCTTTTGTTTTCCTAACCATTTATGAAAAATTACCTAGTACTTGTTTATTTTGAATAACAACGATAAGGAAACTGTAAGAAGAATACTGTTACACGCCAACCCAGAGGTTCTAGACACACTTTACCCAGGGTCCCCGTTTCCTTTTGGAAAATGAGGCACAGCGGAAACTGTGGTGTATTTAGGAAATGTGGTTTATTTACACATATACACAACCTGAACCTACCATGGACAGCATTCAGACCCTAAGAGGTTCTGGCTTCTCCCATAGCCACAGCAGCCTTGAACTTAAGCAGACCCCAATCATTGCTCTCAGACGTTGCTCTCTCCAACCTGCTGTATACTATCTCCATTGAACTCCTAAACCGAAAGCACTTTCCTTGTCTTTTAAACTAACTCTCAGTAGAGGGAAGGAGGAAGCTCATTCATTTGCAAATGAGATTTGACCTTGATCCTTAATGGCTCATCCCCTGGATATCCCCTCAAAAGAAAATTAGCCTGACTTAATTAGCTCTTAATGCATGTTGATTCCCAGACATTAAAGAGGTGTCAGACACACAGCTTAATAGACACTGGTCTTGATTAGATTCTAACACGTGAGGGTCTGATACACAGTTTTAACTCACAAGCCTTCATTAGATTCTAACACTAGCTCGATCCAGGATATCGGGGGTCTTGTACCCACCAGCTCACAACAATATAAATAGTGGTAATCATCATCCAGAAATTTGGGCAGCCGTGGAATTGTTTGGGGGTGGGGAACTGCTGACACTCTAAATAGAGAGGCTGAAGGCTTGAGCAATCAGATCAAGTGCAGAGCAGGAATGAGACTCTTTGTGGAGGTAAATCTCTCCGTGATCCTATATAGCATTTGCTGGTAACCATGATATGGGGATATGTTCTTCTGCTGGGGTTCTGCTTGCAGGTTTCCTACAAGCATCTGCTTGGCCACTATGAAAACAGGATGCTGGACTAGATGGGCCATTGGACTGATCCAGCAAATTTTTCTTTTGTTTATTTGCTTATTTATTTCATAAAACCTATATACCACTCGATTGTAAACAAAAAACACAAAAAACCAACACCTGGTGTCAGCACGGGAATGGTGACCATGCTGAGTGGATAAATGGACTTTGGACTTTTGGTAGCCTTGAGATTTAAGTACCAAGTCTAATTTATGAGCACACAGCCTTCAGTTTTAAGAGTCCTGGCATGCTCCATACTGGGTATAAGATACCAGCCCCAAGAACTAAGCACCTTTCACTTCCCCCTGGTTCACCCCCATAAACCCACCTTTCCCCTATAAATCTATTTTCCCAAGTGTTGCTCTTGATTTTCTCCGTTGGCACAGGCTCTCCCTGGCAGTTAATCATACCTAATGCCTTTGTATATCTCTTTCCTTGCTAGTTCCAGGCATATTTATCACAGCCAATAATGTATTCTTGTCAGGCTACAGCCCAGCAGCAGATAGTTTGTCTCCTTGAAATGTTATTTTGCTTCCAAGGAACTGGCATCGTTCCCTGCCTAGTTTTAATCCTGACTCTGTTGAAGCCCTTATGTGAACCTTTCAATGCATCCTTGTTTGTGCCATTCTTCCCCCCACCCACCCAAAAAAAAGAAGCCAACTATGTACACATCAGCATATGCCCATAAACTAACTATTGTCTGTTCCCAAATTCTAAGAAAAAAGACTTAAGAGGTTCTGAGTGGCCAATTTGGTATGATAATTTCACAAGCTAAAAGGCACTGGAGGTAAATGGTTTCCTCATTATCAGGGTTTAGCAATCAGAATTGCTGAAAGCAGCTAGCTCCAAAAGCTAAGAAACAGCTGACATTTCCATTGTTCACTTTTCTTAATAAATACTAATCTGTGCCCCCTAGCTAGAACCGGTCCTACCAGAAGGCAGAATGAAGCGGTCACCTCGGGCAGCTGATTTTCAGTGTCATAGGAGGGCAGCAAAGTAAGCTATTAAACTTATTCTGATTGTATTTTACTGATATGGAGATGTGATTTTTCTGCTTCAAGCAGTGCCATGGGGTAGGGGAAGACAAAAGTCTGCATTGCCACTGGCCCAGGCCCTGATTGTGAACTCCAAACTGTAAACTGCAGCCCCAAAGTAAATAGAGGAAAGAAGCCACACAGCCTGAAAAATTCCAACAGAAAGCCTTTTAGAATACTTTCCGCTCAAATGCACCTTACAAGTTTCAAAGTACAATAAAGACCAGGTTGGATTTTAAAAATCAGATCCTTTCACTTTTGAAATTCAACTTCTAGGGATACTTATAAAAGAAAACATTTAAATAATTAAAAGAAATGTTTAAGACATGTTAAGCGTCAAGTCTCTAAATCCAAGAGGGAGAAACTTGCAAATCCAATCATTGTTTGTGATGGATTGCATGCAGGGATGGGGTACTTTCTAACTCAAATAATGTGGTTTTTTAAATTACATTTGTATACCACCCTTCATCCAAAAGGCTCAGGGCAGTTTGAATATTTGCAAACAAGTCTTGAAGATTTTTGTCTGCAAATTCCAATTTGGATGAGCCCTGCACAGAGTGAACACGGCACTGGAATACAGCTGACTGCAAGAGTGAAAAGTATTATTCAGTTGCCTCCACTAAGTCAGGTACAGCAAGTGGATCTGAGGGACAGGTCCTTCTTAGGAGTGGCCCCCAATGACAGAATGCACTCCTGCCTAGGGGCACCTACTCTAATGCCATTTCGGTACCAGGCAAGTTTTAGCTTTTATCCTTATTATTTCGTTGCTGAGTTTGATTCCCAGCTCTCTTTTCTCCAATTGGTTCCTTACTTTTATCAGGTGCCATATTTTAGTGCCGTGTTTAATCTTATACAACCAAAATGTATTAAAATTGAAAATGACTAGGTTGTGGTGTAATGTTGGTTCTATGCAGAGCACGTCTATTCAGATTAATGGACATGACTTAACTTAAGCCCATAGTCTTTAATGGCTCCACTTTGTGCAGAACTTTGTATGTTGTGAGCTGTCCATGTTTATGTGGCAACCTGTAAATCATGTAGGCAAAATAAATGGCAATTTGGAACAAAGGGGGGTGGGGAGATATACTTGAGTAACTATTATGTGTTTGCAAAACATTGCAGCAGTGTGTTTCCCAGACTTCTGCCTTCAGGAAACTTTTTTCATGTCAATTTCCGTGTCAATATAGACTATAAACACAGACACGTTTATATCTATAAATCAGATATATTGCTAGGCCGAGTAGTATTTCGGGATTAGCTGCCTGTCCAAGCAAACAAACTGCTTTCCATTCCTTCATCTTTCTCCCGTGGGATTAATACACACGGCAAATTTAAAACCAAATGGAAAATGCAATAGCAGCACTTAACCTCCTTGTTACGAGTTCTCAAGTTTAGCATGGGATTCTTTGAAAAACATTGGAACGAGTGACACTTTCCAAACGCTAAACTCAAATGTTGCAACAAGGGTGAGAAAAACAGGCCTAATGCAGCTTTTAAAAACAAAACAAAAGGTGGTGAAACACACACGTTATAAGCAGAAAAGGAGCAAGCTAGACACCATTCCAGATCTGGCTTTCTGATCCTTTAACCTCTTTTCCCTCCTCACAGCAGTATGTTTTAGTTTCACGGGCAAATTCTCCCTGAACAGGAATAACATTTCAACAACATAATGATGTGTGAATGTCATTTATGTATCCGATATAGCTACATACATACACATAATTAGCCCCACAAGACATATGCGCCTATTCAAACCAGCCCAAACACCTCAGAGCCGCTGCTCAACAAAGCCATCTCTTGCACATGATTTTTCCAGAAACCAAGTAAGAGCCTGTCAAGTTGTCACGAAGTTACCAGGATGAATTATCTCTGCCTGAGCTTTATAGAACGGGTGATCTTCACACTAATCGACTCCTAAGACTTTTTCAGCCATGACTGAACAAATTGACTGTATCAATAGACTTGAAATGGAGTCTGTCTTTTTTTGTGCAACAGGTATTGCATTAATATTAGAGCCCACATATTATTGAGGAAGATTTTAACCCCAGGACACCTGTGGATCAGTATCCCTAAAATTCTTCTTTAGATTCACTGAACTCTTAATTCTGGAAAGTGAGTGAGTTGACCTGTGCGAGGTGCACAGAGATAAACAGGTACATACATCCTGCTGACTCAGAGAACAATCTGTACAGCAGGTCGACTGAGCATTTTCCATTTATTTCAAAGAGGTTTGGATGTGTACTAAACACCACTAGTGCTGATGTGAGCAGAGGATTTGAAAAGCAGCAGGTATTGGCATAATGGACTTTTTGTTGCAAGTTTCACCTTATCTCCCCAATTATGTCACAGGTTTTCTGTGCTGCATGTCTCCAGGTCCCTGAGAGAATAGATTTTTGAAAATAGATATGCTAAGAAAATTTAAAAAGGAACAATGGTTTCTATAAGAGGTTGTACACAGAGGGAATGTTTTTATATTGTTGCAAACCACTGTGATACGTTTTTATGAATCAGCAGTATATAAATATTTTAATTAATTGATCAATAAGGCCCATCTAGTCCAGCATCCTGTGGCCAACTAGATGCCTGTAGGAAACCTGAGTGCAGCACATTTGCAAAACATACCCAGGTTATTCCTTGGCATTCCTTGGGGCGTGGCATTTACCATCCCCACCTCTTTGGAACAGAGCCTAGAAGTAAAATTGGGATGGGGGAAAGATTCGATTCAATTTGCATTTAAAGGCAAACTTACATCCTTTGCACTTTCTGAAATAACATACAAAAGGAAGCGTAGCCATTTTTCAAAATGTGCACGTTTATTAATTTTGCCGTTCTCCTGCCAAGCAATGTGCACACACAAAATGCATAAAATAAAGTCTGTGTATAAATGCACATACAATGGTACCTCGAGTTACATACGCGTCAGGTTACATACGTTTCAGGTTACAGACTCCGCTAACCCAGAAATAGTACTTCAGGTTAAGAACTTTGTTTCAGGATAAGAACAGAAATCGGGCTCTGGCGGCGCGGCGGCAGCAGCAGGCCCCATTAGCTAAAGTGGTGCTTCAGGTTAAGAACAGTTTCAGGTTAAGAACGGACCTCCGGAACGAATTAAGTACTTAACCTGAGGTACCACTGTACTAGTGAAAACAGCATACAAATATGAATTGTATCAGGAAAACTGCTTTTCAGAAAAATTCATGTATTAGGCAAAAATGGCTTATAGAGACATGGGTATATTAGGAGAAATTTTCCCCCAAATGCACATGAGCTTCCATGATGATGTTTTTTTCAATAAAAAAAACCATCAAAAACTGATGTGGAAAGTGGAGGTCTGAACTTAAGGTTTGAAGAATAAGAAACCAAGAGAATGCAAAACTGACGTATTTGCACATCCCAAAGGCAAGGTATGCACAGGTACAGTCATACCCCGGAAGTCAAATGGAATCCGTTCCAGAAGTCCTTTCGACTTCCAAAATATTCAACTCCCAAAGCACGGCTTCTGATTGGCTACAGGAAGCTCCTGCAACCAATCAGAAGCTGCGGAAGCCCTGTCGGACATTCAGCTTCCAAAAGAACATTCAAAAGCTGGAGCACTCACTTCCGGTTTTCGATCGTTCGGGACCCAAAACGTACGAGTTCCAGGGCATTTGAGAACCAAGGTATGACTGTATATGCTTATGTTTGCATTACCCTAAGGTTTAGCAGCTAATGGTCATTCCACTAATATGTTGGGAGATGGATCTGGGTAAAGACACTTGAGGGAAAGCTGAAGGGAACTGCATCAACTCTTTCACTCCTCCTTTCAAGCTGTCATCATGATTGTCATACTAAGTATGGCACTTAGCACACGCGCTTCTGGGCTTTCCACTGAAGACTACCAAAAAACAGCTGGCCCAGATGCATAGAGACTCTGGCTCTCCTACTGATGTGGCAGTAAAACACAGGCATATATATACATACATACATATATATATATATATATATATATATATATATATTTGCTTTCGTAGATTTTCACGGGTACAGGAATGCAGGTTTTGGTGTCCTCGGGTGTCTTCCCGTGTAAAAGTTGGGGTGTCTAGGCGACGTTTCGACGAGGTCTCACTCGTCATCTTCAGGCTGGTGCTTTCGGCTTCTTGTTACTGGAACAGAGCGGGATCTCAATGTTTGAGTTCCTATAAATACTGTAGAGGGGGTGTGGTGTCTAGCCTCCAATGTTCTGGGCAGAGAGGAAGTTCCCAGGCTAGTGTGCCTTTTCTTCTTTTGTTCCTTAATTACTTGAGAGATACCTTGAGTGATTTCTTGAGTGATATCCTGAGTACCACTTAGGTGGGTCATTAGGTGTGGATTAGTTGCTAAAGTCTTTGTGTCTTGACCTCTTGAACTTTGTGAAGAGTTTTCCTGAGAAGATGGCTGTATTGCACTTAGTTGTGCTTTGGCTTGGCTTCGTGTATAGGGGCGAGCTGTGGTTTTGTGGCTTGTGTCAGCCAGATCTGTGTAGGGATTGCAGGCCCAGACCCTCTCCACAGATGAATTACTGACACCATCCAGTAGCCAATCCATGGTGGCACCTCCGGATGCTGCACCCCCCTGCAATCCCTACACAGATCTGGCTGACACAAGCCACAAAACCACAGCTCGCCCCTATACACGAAGCCAAGCCAAAGCACAACTAAGTGCAATACAGCCATCTTCTCAGGAAAACTCTTCACAAAGTTCAAGAGGTCAAGACACAAAGACTTTAGCAACTAATCCACACCTAATGACCCACCTAAGTGGTACTCAGGATATCACTCAAGAAATCACTCAAGGTATCTCTCAAGTAATTAAGGAACAAAAGAAGAAAAGGCACACTAGCCTGGGAACTTCCTCTCTGCCCAGAACATTGGAGGCTAGACACCACACCCCCTCTACAGTATTTATAGGAACTCAAACATTGAGATCCCGCTCTGTTCCAGTAACAAGAAGCCGAAAGCACCAGCCTGAAGATGACGAGTGAGACCTCGTCGAAACGTCGCCTAGACACCCCAACTTTTACACGGGAAGACACCCGAGGACACCAAAACCTGCATATATATATATATATATATATATATATATGAATATGAGGCAGATTACAAGAAGCCACCAAGATATTTATCATTCTGTATAATGTAGACCGTTCTTTAACCTTCCTACAGGAAGTTTCATCCTGGTGCTACTCTGCCTACAGAAGGAATTTCCTGAAGATGACCTTTTTATAGGCGGTAGTCATGGCAACCGGTTTCTCACTGCTAAGGGTGCGAGACAGCTTGTGCAGGGGAGAGGGGGGTGTTACAGGGATGCTGAGTCTTGATGCTCGTTCACTAAACACAGCAGCAGCATGAATACTCAGCCATTCCAGAGCAGAGCAATTAAAACAGGGGTGCCCAAAGTGAACGTGTGAGGGCTGACCAAAGTTGTTCAACTTTTTTAAGGTTTGACGTTGCTGAGCTTTTTAAAGGATTTTACCCCAGGACGTATACTGCCATGAGGGGTGGAATTGGATGTGCCTGAATTAAAATTCCCTCCTCCCACATTCCCATCCACAAATCTCCACTTCTCCACACATTGGCCATAACTATGAAACCCCCCCCCCCAATAACTAGCCCCAAAGCATGTATGGCCCAGTCGCACATGTGAGCATTGCGCCTCCCTCCATAAGCCAGGAAGAAGCTTCCTGGGCACTGGGAAGAAAGCCCCCCTTATGTTCTTATTGGGGCTTGAACTCAGCATCAGGCAGGTGAAGGACAACCTGCCCAAGAATGCTGTGAGCCCACAAGGTAGATCTGGCTGCAAGATTTAATAAAATGCTTTACCCTTTAGGAATAAAACACAAAAAGCCTCCTTTGATGCATAGGCAGCAACCCAACCAAAGCGATAGTGAGCTCCAAAAAAGCGAATCCCCAAGGGAACTGTGGGAAAGAGAAAGAGTTCAGAAGAAAGAAAGCTTGAGAACTGGGCCAGCACGACCAAAGCTCTCCTGAGCAGATGGAGGAGGAGAAATGTGACGATGAAAATGATTAGATCACCACCTGTTGGGAGACTGGCTGTCCCTTGTCGCACAGTTTCATTTCATTTTCTTCACAAACGGTGAGAGTTAGAAGAGCGGGGTAGGACAGAGCGAAATAATGAGGAAGCCTTCTCCTATTGTGGTATGATTATGATTATGTCCGGAGGGAAAGCGTATGGATGTGCGAGGGAGCCTTGTGAGAAGAGAGAAGAAAACATGCAAAGGATGAGGCAAGGAAAAAAATCCCCCCCCCCCCCCGGTTCCATTGCGGACCTCTCCAAAGCTCCCTTTCCCCTCCTCCCTCCAGCTCATACACAAGCTGCCGTTGCCAACCCAGCAGGAGACCATAAAATGGAAAGCAGAAGCTACAGAATCAGGTTGATTGTATCCTCTGGCAGGAACGGCACACACACCCCAACACACACACCCAGGAATCCTGTCTTCTCTAGCCACAAGTGACAAAAAGCATGGGGAAGGCATCTTGACATCAAAATCCTCTACAATTCCTCACTTCTTATTCTCTCCCTGCCTTTTAAAGTCACTTTCAGTGTTGTAAGGAAACACTGTTAACAGCCACACAAAGATCGCCCCGCTGAAAAACTCCTTTTCGTTATTATCGCCTGCACACCGTTTCCATGATTTTGTTAGGCACGACTCAACCAGATATGTAGAATGTTGACAGGTGTTTTAATATGGTTGTTAGCTTATCATTGATTTCAATTTTATTCTGAATGTTTCAAATAGTTGTTTTTACGGCTAATTTCATGGTTTTTGAGAGCAGCCATGAAATTAAAAGACCCTTGCTTCCAGTGGCGTAGCGTGGGTTGTCAGCACCCGGGGCAAGGCAAGTAATTTGCACCTCCTAACCCATGGATTTGCGCCCCCTAACCCCCAGATGTTGTACCCGGTGCGGCCGGCCCCCCCTGCACCCCCCACGCTACGCCACTGCTTGCTTCTTGGGAGAAAAGCAATGACAAGCCTAGACAGCATCTTAAAAAGCAAAGACATCACCTTGCCAACAAAGGTCCATATAGTAAAAGCTATGGTTTTCCCAGTAGTGATGTATGGAAGTGAGAGCTGGACCATAAAGAAGGCTGATCGTCGAAGAATTGATGCTTTTGAATTATGGTGCTGGAGGAGACTCTTGAGAGTCCCATGGACTGCAAGAAGATCAAACGTATCCATTCTTAAGGAAATCAGCCCTGAGTGCTCCCTGGAAGGACAGATCCTGAAGCTGAGGCTCCAATACTTTGGCCACCTCATGAGAAGAGAAGACTCTCTGGAAAAGACCCTGATGTTGGGAAAGATGGAGAGCACAAGGAGAAGGGGACAACAGAGGACGAGATGGTTGGATAGTGTCCTCGAAGCTACCAGCATGAGTTTGACTAAACTGCAGGAGGCAGTGGAAGACAGGAGTGCCTGGCGTGCTCTGGTCCATGGGGTCATGAAAAGTCGGACATGACTAAACGACTAAACGATGACGAAGACGAACTAACCCTAGGAATGCTTTCTCAGAAGGAAGCCCCACTGTGGCCAGTGGAAAGTGTGCAGAGCATGAATTTGCAGGGTGGAAATCAAGCCAATATAGACCCTGGAGGAGTCTTTTCAACCAGGCTATGCTGGGGGCGCTTTCTCAGAGGAGCAAAGGTGGAGGTAATGGAATAATCCAAACCTTTCAATGCCAAATTCCACAGTGCCTGTTTATTCTGTATTACAGGTGTATGATTCTGTGCCCTGAATCTTTCTGAGTACCTGGGAACATCCCTGACTTTGAAATTACCCAAGTCAAAACGTTTTATTTTTTTTGAAAGGCAGTGGTAATGTCATTTGAAAATGAATAGCCCATTTTAAAATGAACACTCAAGGTGCCACTATAAAAGAGAAATGTTTTGAAACCCTTTTCAACAATGATCCAAGCCCATAAATGCCTGAACTAATAGCACCATTTCCCACACCGTATGATCTGCTCAATAGGTTTTAAGTTCCATTTCAACGAGTTGCATGGAGTCATATGAAATCTCTGAACTTTCATCAAGGACACGGAGTCCTCTGCAAAACTCATCAGCTGTACTATTATGCAACCGTTCCTGGAATCAAAAGAGATGTCTTGAGTGCAATGCCAAATAAACAAGAGACTGCACTTGAATTAACAGCGTGAGTCTCCCTTTTGAGTTACATCTACCGGGCAACATAGGATTATTACTAAACTCCCTTCTGAAAAAGCATAATGCTATACCAGTGGGGGGAGAAGGTCAGCATCAAATATGTTGGCATTACTTGCCGTGTAAGACTTTCACTGGCAGGATTCCACCAGCCCAAGAAAGAAAACTGGGCAGAGCTGTGTGGAGGAGGGAGAGGAGAAAGCAACTGTTTATCCAGTGCTCACACAGGTCAGTCCTGGCCTGATGAGGGCATAATACGATACCTATAAAAGTAGTGTCCTGTATTAAACCCCTTCTGTTGAAGTCACAGGAGACCCCAGAGAAGCAGCGGTGCAGACTACCAGGCAAAAGTCCAGGATCCAAGAGGACTGCTGGATAGGCGCTTGTGGATGAGTGTCAGTGCTAAAATAGAATGTGCTGTGCCTAGTACCCAAAGCTGGCCACCCCATAATTTTACTTTAGGGGGAAAGCTCCAAAGGGAAAATAATAAAGGAGCTCTGACACAGAGCTTTAAAGAGTGGAGCAAAGTGCGGATAAGCCCTCAGGTGCCATCTCTGGCACTGCGGAGCCAATGAGGCTGGCCACCCCACTGCTCTTGCACCCTCATTGGTTCTTAAACCCCAAAGGTGACATCTGATTGGCTTAGCTTCCTGCCACTCTGGGGAAAGTGGCAGCAAGTGGTTGCTGCTTCGGCTGTGGTACATACTCCTACCCACCCAAGCTAGTCATCCAACTACCTGAAAGAATAGGCCTGGAAATGCAGTGGCAGGAGCGAGCCAGCAGTAAATCGCAGGAAGTAAGTGAAGTTAACTCTTTCTGAGCAAAAACAGGACCTGCATTAGAAAGATGTAGCTCTTTATACATAAAGGGTCACCAGTGTGGTGTCTATGGGTGCATGTGGGCCTGCAGAGGTCTTCTCTGGCACCCACAGGGGTCCCTTTCCACTGCTGAAATCAGACATTCTGTTGTAGCCAATTGTGAAGGCATCTTGATGGGAGTTGTCACTCCTTGACCCAACACACAACGGAGACATTGGAGTCAAAAGTAGGAGAGAGGGAGGAAGTCCAGTTGAAGGACACTGAGAACAACTCACGGCAAATTAAAAGGCGGCAGCAGTTATCATTCTTTCTCATTCTCAGAGGGAAGCTGAAGTAGCTGGGGTGGGGGGCAGGAGCAAAGGTGAAGAAATTAGAGGAGACAAGAGAGAAAAAAGAGACAGGAGAGGAAATAAAGGAGAAGGTAGAGGGGGAAAGCAGGGTTGGAAGAGGGGGGAAGGGCAGAGAAGGAGAAAATGGGTTCTCAGGCCCACTGAGGTTCTGGATACAAGCAGACACTGGGGAGGAAGGGAGGAAGTAGCATGTGAAGCTGAACTGGCAAGAGACACTAAGTACAGTGGTACCTCGGGTTACAGACACTTCAGGTTATAGACTCCGCTAACCCAGAAATAGTACCTCGGGTTAAGAATTTTGCTTCAGGATGAGAACAGAAATCGTGCGGTGGCAGCAGGAGGCCCCATTAGCTAAAGTGGTACCTCAGGTTAAGAACAGTTTCAGGTTAAGAATGGACCTCCACAACGAATTAAGTTCTTAACCCAAGGTGCCACTGTAAAAACAAACAATTAAAACATGAGCCTTCTTTCTTTTGCATACAGCAGAGTTGAGGAACTTGCGTTCCTCTGGATGTTGTTGGAATCCAAGTCCTATCAACCCAGCCAGCATGGCAAATGGTCAGAGCTGATGGGAGTTTTTAACCCAGACAACATCTGTACACCTGGCACAGAAATGGACCTCTCTGTCCGGCGTAGATGACAGAAAGCCAGTAGTGGCTGGTAATGCCATAGCTCACCCTGGAAGGGGAGCATATGAATGAGAGACCGATGGTAGGAATTTTTACAGGATGTACCTCTTGCTTTTTGTGGATTTTTGGCTCCAGTGTTTGCAATCCCTCCCCTTTTTTTAATAGCCATACAGATATTTCAAAAAGCTGCCAGCTGAGATTAAACACTTCATGCATTTGAGGAAGCTTATGCTCTGATAAATCCATTAAGGTTTATGACCACATGACTCTTGTTGGTTTTGTCGCAGTAGAGTAAACACAACTACCCTCCCAGATGGTATTCTGTGCTTTATAATGTCAACTGCTTCTTGGTCAGGCTCCAGCATGACTCAGACATGCACATGCACAGAAAGAAAGACAGGATACATGATATATTATGCATGATACATGACTTATTATACCATAAGATAGGCAAACAATGGGTTCCTCCAGATTAGCTGTTTGGAAGCTAATTGAAAATGGGTCCTTTCCCAGGATAATCTCAACGGAAGTCTGTAAGATCCTCTCGAAAGGGAAGACAAAGTGTCGATCTGCTCAGCTTTCCATCTGGTAAAAAAACTAATTACATACAGGCGTGCGTGTACACACACACACACACACACACACACACATCCGAACAATGAATGATGAACTCATTCCTTCTGCTGTTACAAAGACAGAAACTGACATAAGGTGTTTACACCCTTGTATGCAGTGAATGCCAAGATCTAATCACCAGCTTTTGTGCTTGGCTGTGATCAAACTAGCCAGCTGCTACCAACTAGGGATGGACAGCTCTGTCTCTTTCCAGTCCGCATCAAGTTTGCACGTGCTTTTTCCAAAATCTGTACTGTCCCATTTGCACATAAATTTGTCATTTCTTATATAAAAGATGTGAATGAAAATTCATATTTAAATGCACAATATTCAATATATCAATGAACGCTATCAATATTTTATATTATTTATTCTTAACATATGTATTTATTAATAATAATACTCTTACTGTATTTACGCAAATCTAATGCTCCATTGAATCTAACGAGCACCCTAATTTTCATGACGTAATTTGGCCCCAAAAAGTGCACATTACCCTTATTGAAATCTGTCTTTTATCTTAACATACATATTTCTAATTTCATTTTATTCTACCCCTTTTATCCTGTTTTCATGCATCTGGGTACTTCTTTTTAATCTGAGAACTGTATTGCAAAATACAGAAATGTGTAAAATCTGAAGAACAAAAATATATTCCAAATTTTCTAGAAATACACGGTCAGCAACCTGATGCCCTCCATCTGATGATGATTTAATTTAATTTTGCTTCTCATGAGACACCCTGATGCAATTTACAATGTAACAAAAAGACATAATTAAATCGTTACATATATAAAAGCAGTTAAAACAGCCGCATACGTGACAACATTTTTTTTTTAAAAAAATTTACATAGATACATAAACCATTTAAAACAACAGCAGCACATACATAAAATCAGTTCAAATCCAATACAAGGACCAACTGAGATAAAGATCTCCATTCAGAAGTTTTGTTGAAAAAGGAGCGTCTTCTGCTGGTATCCAAAAGAGAAAAGGCACCTGTCTAATATATAATGAATGGCATTCCAAAGGGCAGGTGCCGCCACACTAAAGGCCCAATTCCCACATGGATGGTATCTGCAGATTGTTCTCTCTTGCAAAATACAGTGATTGGTTGGGTATGTAGGCAATGAGATGGCCTTCTGAGATTAAAACCGATACAAAATAAATATATTCCTACTTTCCTGAGCCCAGTAAGCCAAGCTCTTATCTTAAGCACAGCAGGTCACACTGTTATCTTAATTTAAAGTTGATTCTCCCTTTTCAGCGTTCCCAACTTGCTACTCTATTACCCTGAGCCACTGAAATCCAAAATAAGTAATACTGTAATGGAGTCTGACAGATCCAGCTTTAAAAAAAGAAGAAGACTGCATCTCAACTCAGTGTGTCATAAACTACTTCTAACAAGCTCCTGTGTGCAATACTATTTCCATATAAATGCGGAATTTTACCTTCTGCTGCAGTTGGTGGCAAAGCCTTTCCATTAAATCTTCAAGAAAGGAGTAATCTTCTGCTCAATATCTGTCTACCTATCTATCTCTAAGTGAAAAGAGTTTCTTCTGGATGCAATTAAACCGTAAATGTTTAGGGTTCTCTAGATACAGGTAACCATAAACATTTAGCATTCCCTGTCTTCATTTATTTAAAATTGCTGTGGGGGAGAAGCAATTACTTCATCTAACTTACTCAGAATTCCACACACACCCACACCCGTTTTGATACCTACACAAGGCCTTTGAGTCTTTGTGCAAACTCAGAGAACCCAGAAATGGATTAGGATTCCTCCCTGCATCTTATTTTCATGCATGCATGAAAATACCCTTCGCTTTGAAATTGGGGGGGGGGTAAGTGATGCCCTCTAATTAATAAAAGGCCCAGCAAAGCCTCTTCCGTCTCCCTATCCCTTTTATCAAGGATGGAGTTTTGTTTGTTAAGGTATTAAATGTTTGCTAACAGGAGAAATGAACCTTGTGTCAAGTCCAGGCCTGAATTATTATTTTTAAATGCCTTGAACGTTTCTGAAATCCAAACTCTCTTGATTTGAACTTTGCCCCCATCACTAGCTACAGACTTTGAGAGCCCAAAATGCTAGTGTTATGTATAATCATGTTGGTATACTCTAGCATGGTTTCTTATGCCTTGGCATTACATGGAACCAGGCAGTTCATAAGGTCACATGGGGTCTTGGCTTGCAATACAGAACACAGCTTTTGTACTCTGGCTGGAGAGGATTTCAGCAGATCAGTTCTGCATCCAGGGCAGGACTTTGGGTCAGATGTCCAGAGCTCAAACGACAGAATGTGCAGGGTTTGATTTTGCTGGATTTTGGCGTTATGCTTGTTTGAAGAGGCCCCACCCCAGTAAGGCCATTTAAGGTAAGTGAAGTAATATTGCAATCTTTATAAGTAGGGGATTGTAAGAACATGAAGTCCAGAGTCTAAGAGTACCTAAAGGCACTCACCGGGACAGAAAGTTAAATTTGAGGATCACTGTGACCTTTACCAATCCCGTTATTTTACAAGAATTTAATTTCTTTGTGCCAGACGATTGCTCCCATTTAGATGTCATCTATTATGTGCATCCAGAAACAAACAACTTGTCATTTTTTATACTTAAAAAACCACATTTGATTATATAATAATCTTTGCAATTTTATTTGAATTGAGTTATGGAAAAATGTGGCTTGCAATGTTATTCCTGGTTACTAGATGGCGCTAATACAGTGGCTAGAAAGTAAGGCCGCCTGCTGCTGCCTTTGCTGGCGACATGAGACAGCTTCCATGAGAAAATTGCACATTATAGTGCTATATATAGCAGCTGACCCTAATGCAGTTATAGAGACCTTGATTTGGTTTGACTGGCAGGATAGATGACTCTCCTTACAACAGTGTTATTGCATAGCAATATATATCATTAGTTCTGGGGTAGATGAGGGCAAACAAAGTAAAACTTATTCCAGACAACACAGAGGTGCTGTTAGTAGGTTCGCACTTTAACAGAAGAACTAAATATGCAGCCTGAAAGGCTTCCTGGATACTATGCTATCTATTGATGTCTTAGAGTGCCTTTTACCAGCTTAGACAGGGTGCCAATTGCAACCTTATCTGGAGAAAGCAAAACACCTTCAGTTATGCATCTGGTTGCATCCAGATTAGACTACTGCAATGCTCTCTGCAAATGGCTTCCTTTAAAGTCACCATCAAGATGCTTGTGAGGACTGCGGAGAAATAAATCACCTTTAAAAAATGTGTTTACTGAGACAGGGTTTGTTTATATAAGTTTGCTCTATATGTGGGGCTATATGAAGGGTTAAGTTTAAAACACTAAGCCATTCAGCTAAATCTATTGTGCTGGGGTTAACCATTAAAAGCCTAAAGATCCTTGGCCAGATTATTTGAACAACAGTTTACAAACCTACCTTGGTCCTGAGCTTCACCTCAGAGGGCCTGTTCTTGTCGTTGAGATCCTTCAAATTGGCAGGTATCAGGGACAAGGTCTTTTCAGTGGTATCCCCACATTTTTGGAATTACCTCCACAGAGAAGTATGTATGGCCTCTTCAGCAATTTCTTTCAGCAATTAACAGCAGAGTTTAGACATTTTTGTCGTGACCCTGGAGTCAGGCTCCCATTTTACAGGATGTATTTTATTATTATTATTATTAATCCCAACCAGAAACATTTGTGTAAGAAGACTCCATTGTGGCAGTATCTCTTCAGCCCAAGGCTGTTGCATTACTCTCCTCTGACTCAGACTACTCCAGCTCAGATGTCCTAATAGAACCCTCCTACTGGAGCTGACCTGTGCTAAAGCAGGTTACCCTCCCCGCTTTTAATGAAGGGGCTCCACTCTGGAAATAACTGCTGCTGAGTCAACACCTGAGCTCTGCTCTTACAGATTCCAGCCTGAGCCCTGTGTGGAGCTGTCCAGAGTACCACTGGAGTTTCATCTCTGTCCTGATGAGGCAATTGTTTAAAACTGAGCACTTTTTCAACATTTTATTGGCTTTGCAAGTTGCTATGCTGATGCAGAAGCGGAGCGAAATGAGGAGTGGGAAAATGAGAAACAAATAAATCCAAATTTACTGATTCATCCATCCCTCGCGTAGGCTATCTGACCTTCAGGCTAATATCCATAATCTGCTCTTGAAATACTGTGAAACGTGTATTTCACAAACCTCCAGAGAATCTGCTTTGCATGTTTAAACCTGAGATTCTTCATAAGAGCTTCACTGGGTGGTCTGAAATAAAAAGCTGGAACCCTTATCAACTTTTGATATACATTTTATCAGCAGGTTAGAGAAACCTGTTGTGACTGGCAAAGTGAAAATAGAATCTACCGTCTATGTAACTTCAGCATAAGCACACAATATGCAGGGAGATACATGGCCAAAATTCAGAGATAACCACAAAGTGTTTTGATATGCCTCAGAATATCAAGTGTGCAATGTGACAGCAATGCCCTTCTGTTTGCTGAGCCAGGCCTTACCTTATTAACACTGGAGCCATGCGTTAAAAGCAGAGGTAGGAAACATAATTACGGCATAGCTTTCCATGAATACTTGTTGCTGATGGACTGTGTTGTTTTTGGAAAGGCTTGTTTTTCACAGACATTCAGGGGAGCGGAGGAGTAAATGAACATTAAACAGTTCCAGGAATAAGAACAACATGTATACAGACATTTCTCCCCAAATTCAGATAGTGCCAGATGAGTTGGAAAATGCTGAGAATTTGACTGAAACAGAGGTATGGTGTAAGTGGCACAATAAATATGGGGGATGGGAGTCTAAAGAGGAGAAAGGAAGGGAAAGGGTGCAAAATAGTCACCCTGGGCCAAGGTGTTACTTCATCTTCTAGTTACACTGATAAAACCTTTTTTTTCTTATAATGAATTGAAAAAAAAATGTTGAAATATATATTTATTAGGAAACCAGAAGCCTTTCTACTTGGAATAATAGGTTTGGAATTGCCCAAAAAAGATGTCAGATTGTTTTTGTATGCCACAACTGCAGCTAGAATTTTGTTGGTCAAGAATTGGAAACTACAAGTAGTACCAACAGTGGAGGAATGGCAGATGGAGATGATGGACTTTTTGGAGCTAGCTGACCTGACCGGAAGAGTCCGCAACCAGAAGGTGGAGGAGTATCAAGAGGAATGGAAGAAATTTAAAGATTATTTAGTTAAATATTTTACGATAACCTAAATAGAAATACTTGTGAGTAACAGATTGGCCTAGGATTTAAATATGTGAAAGTGTATAATATTAAGGATAGAAGTCAATATGAAAAGAAAGAAAGATGTTAATTGACTAAGTAAATTTTATGTGAAATAGTTTTGGTAAACTGCTACAATGATTGATATGGAAACTCAGTCGGGGAGATTCGAGGAAGTCATTTAACAATGTTAACAAAAGTGGAATTATTATAGTTAAGATCAATGTTTGTTTCTTTGTTGTTTGTTTGTATTTGATGTTTTTGTTTTATTTGTTTGTTATAAATTTGGAAAACCAATAAAAAAAATTTGGGGGAAAAACCTTTTTTTTTTTTTTTTTTGCAGGGAGATGTGTATAAACCAGAGAATGGGAATGCACAGAGAACCAGGGTATGCATAAAAACTAGAGGGGGGCAGAGGCATAGGAAGGGGGCGGTGGGGTGGTCTGCCCCAGGTGCCATCCCAGAGGGGGTGACAAAATCCCCCCCCCCGGATGGAACACCCCACCCCCGGGTGCATGGCATGTGCGCCGCTCCAGGTCCCCAAGCAGCTAGCTCTGCTGCTGGAGGGGGCAAGTATCCAAAGCATTAATGTAAGGTTAAGGTAGCTCTGTGGTTTCAGCTAGGCATTGCCCATGTTGGCTGAGGCTGCTGGGAGCTGGACTCCAACAACCTCTGAGCCACAGGTTCCCCATCCCTGAGCTGGAGGCCAAACAGCCTCAGGTGGTTCATGAGCAGGGCATGATGGAGGTAGCCATCCCTGAGTGTGAGTATTGCCATAGACAACTTAAAGTAGTAATAATGATTCATCTTTTCCCCCTTTGGTTTGTTTGCTAAGTTTAACTTTACCCTAGCAAATTCCTGTTCTGTTCACCTTTAGTTACTTTATCCCCTTTTGCTGTTGTCGACGCAGCGGATTAAGAAACCTCTTTAACAGGATTAAGCTAAGCCAGTGCTTTGATAAAGATGGAGACAGATGGAAATGATCTTTTGAAAAGAAAGGAAGGAAAGGAAGGCTGTGAATGATTCGTTCCAAGGTGGATGCTCTCTACTCCAGGTGGCTTTCTGCCAAAGGTTAGGGCTGCACAACCTTTTTGATATTAATTGCCAGCAGCATAGTTCATTTTGGTTCAAATGGAGCCCATTCCTTTTGTACAGGTTTGGTTTGTCCCTACGATGTTCTTCAGCGACTAACAAATCTCATCACATTTTATTGGGCCCCAATGCTGAGATGTGTGTTGAGAGAACAATAATATGGTCTGAAAGAACTTTCTTATGGCCAATTAAAAAAGATATAAGGAAATGAGATCAAGGATGTATGAAGAACTGGTAGAGACATTGGCAGGCTCATTGACAGGGTTTAAATGTATATGGGGAAATGATTTGTGAGATGTTGGACCAAAAAATGGGGAAATGGTAAATCTGTTAAATCAACTTGTATGAATGGGAGGATGATTGATTCTTTGGAAAGATGACTCTGCAAGTCTGCCAAAGACAAAAACAGGTTGCTGTTGGGCAAGAAACCAACATTTCTTGGGAGATGAAACCAATATCAGCTGTACCATATTAAGGGCAAAGATTGTGACCTTTGCATCTCATAGCCAGAAAAGGTGCTACTTACATTCAGATTTGGATTCATAAGATGAGAGGATCTTGCAATCCCCCAAACTTTCCAACTTGATCTTGCAGTCCACAGAATATCTTCAGTCAAGACTGTGCCTCATAATCAAAAGAATGAGACTGAGCAATCCTTGGGCAAAGATCTCTGCAGTGCCCCAAGGAGCTTCACCATCATCCCACTCCACCATCTCTGCCTCTGCTACTAGGCTGGCCACCTATTAGTCAGAGCAAGAATATCTGCTAAGTGCATCTCTACAGAACATGTGTGACTGTGTCGTTTGACTGAGAGCTTTTGAATACATGAAAGGAATAAATCATTCTTGAAAGCCTTGGTCTCTGTGATGCCTTAGTTTTTCTCCAGTCCCAAGTTGCAGGTTGCATTCATGAAAATGCAAGGTCAACAAAATTAACAAGAATGGTAACAATATATTGTTGGGAATGTGGGCAGGAGGCAGAATTTTTATATAGCTGGTGATCCCAGTCTCTGTATTGGAAAATAATTAAATACACCTTGGGTGTTAAACACGGCAGTGGCGTAGCGTGGGGGTGCAGGGGGGGCCGGCCGCACCGGGCGCAACATCTGGGGGTTAGGGTTAGGGGCGCAAATCCACGGGTTAGGGGGCGCAAATCCACGGGCTAGGGGGCGCAAATTACTTGCCTTGCCCTGGGTGCTGACAACCCACACTACGCCACTGAAACACGGAGTCTGTGCCCACCATGACAGCCTCAGACACCCACTTGGTACCTAATGAGGCCCTCTGCCCTCTCCAAAAAAATTAATTAGGGAGGGGATTTTTGCACAGGGGGCGGGGAGCTGCTTAATTTTCCCTCTTGTGCTTTATTTGCTTTCAGGCGTAGGTTCCCTCCCTTTGGAGGCAGTGGTTCCAAATGCTACCAGTTTTTCTTCTATGAAAACAATATTTTTGTGGGGTCCATGACATTTTCTTAGACTCTTAAATCTGCCCATGGGCCCAAAAAGATTGGGGATCCCCGGTATATACAGTCAAAAGAATAACACTAGAATTCCTTTCAACAATTAATATTCTGTCTGGATATATAGCTAATTGTATATGACAAGTGCATTGTACAATTGTTTGGATTGTGATACCGGCAGCAAAAGATCCTAATTGCTTCTAAACGGTGCAAGCGGCTGAACCATCTGCTAAGCTGTGGTTGCCTAAAAAAAGGGGGTGGGAATTACTGAAATGGCAAAATGTACTGAGATTGTCCAATTAAGGGAAGGAACCAAAACACACACACACACGTGTCTGAAGCAGCTTTGTTACCATTTATTAACTTTTGGGAACATCTATGTAAGCAAAGCAAAGCAGAATTCAATCTTTTAGCTTATAATGATAAATAATGATCAACATTGCTTTCCTTGTAGACTGGAAACTAGAAGTTCTTTTTCTCGTCTTATTGTACTTGGTTGTAGTTGTTTATATGTTAAGGAGACAGTTGCATTTTGTGCTAAGAATAAGGAAGAGCTGAAAAAACAAACAAAAATTGCTTCCAGTTAGAAGCCAGTCTTATTGAAATCTTGACTGTACAGTGGTACCTCAGGATGTGAACGGGATCCGTTCCGGAGCCCCATTCGCATCCTGAATAGAACGTAATACGCGACTGCGCGTATGCTCGTGTGCGGGTTGCGTTTCACTCCTTCTGCACATGCGCGTGATGTCATTTTAACTGTCTGCGCATGCGCAAGCAGCAAAACTTGGAAGTAACACACTCCGTTACTTCCGGGTCGCCACAGAGTGCAACCCAAAAATACTTATCCTGAAGCATGTATGACTGTATTCTATTTTAAAACCATAGAACTCAGGCTATTGGTCATCTAGCTCAATATTGTCCACCCTGGCTAGAAACAGCTTTCCAGGGTTTCAGACAGGATACATTTCCAGCTCTCCCTGAAGATGGTTAGGATGGAAACTTTAACTTTCTACATGCAAAGCAGATGTCCTACTTCTGAGCTACAGCTCTTCCCTTCACCCTTTCACGTAACAATGGATTTTCACTTCTGTGTGTACATACAAGTCCCATTCTGAACTTCTAATGTACACAAGTTTTTCTTACACAGGAATGTTATCCGTTGTCCCATGAAATTGGGCTGAAAAGTGAAGATCACATCCTGGGCTCACTGGACTGCTGCATTTATGTAACTGAGCAAATTAACTTCTCAATCCAACATACACAGTAGGTGTTTTGTGGGTCAACTGCATTCTCTGTACAGAAAAAAACCACACATCTACCTCGGTATCTATACCAGGTTTCCCAAACTTGGGTCTCCAGCTGTTTTTGGACTACAACTCCCATCATCCCTAGCTAGCAGGACCAGTGGCCAGGGATGATGGGGGTTGTAGTCCAAAAACAGCTGAAGACCCCGTTTTGGGAAACCCTGATCTACACTAACTGTAAGCAACTCTCTGGGATTTCAGGCAAACATGTCTCCCATCCCTACCTAGAGATCCTGGGCATTGATCTGCATGCAAAGCAGATGTTCTATCACGGAGTTGTGGCTTCTGCACTTGAGGAATGCCTGGTTAAAACTGTGCTAGGGTCAGTTGCTATAGTGTGGTCTTCAACCAAGATCTAACTCCCTCTCCAGGGTCTCTAGGTGCCAAGCTATATTTGACATTAATCAAGGGGTGGGCCCTTGTTTGATCGACCCCTCTCTCTCATCTGTTGCTGGAAACCACAGTGGAGCAGGGAGTGCCCCTGTGCTCAGATCCTGCTTGCTAGATCTGGTTGGCAACTGTGAACAGGATGCAGGGCTAGAGGGAACAATGGTCTGATCCATCAGCTTCTTATGTTCTTAGGGACTGAGAGAAGTAGCTCAATTGTGTGCCAAGACCTTGTGACCCTGCAGTTCCCAGGGAGTAAAGAACCAAACAAGGCAACAGCATATAGTTTTGGGGGTCAAAGAGGCCACAACTTTTATTGGTTACAGTTGTGAACAGTTTGGCATAGGCATTGGGTGCAGCCACATTATTCTACCACAGTCCAGCTGCTGGGAGTGCATCTAAGGGCAAACCCAACTTGGGAGGGGGGGCTATGACCTACATCAAGGGGTCCCTGTTGGAGAAGTGCTATGGCCCTAGCCCTCACCTGGGTGTCTGACAGAAGCCTCTCTTCCCAGATCCCTTTAATAGGATACCCTTAACCAAGGAGAGGCAGGCAGAGGCTACAACCTCGCAAATGTGAGAATAGGCCGCAGGGCTAATCCATCAGGCTCTTGTATTCTTAAGAACCGAGAGAAGTAGTTTAATTACTCCACTGCAGAACAAGGAAACTGCAGAGGTAAATTATTGGAGAAAGTTCCAGGGTAGCAAATCATTAATTGAGAACTAGTCAGCAGCGTAAATGCTCCAATGATAGGGACAAATCATGATTGACTGATTGATTGATTGATTGATTGATTGAATGAATTTATATACCACCCTATACCCAGACGTCTCGGGGCAGTTCATAAAATAAAATCAAAATATAAAACCGCAAAATGCATAATAAAAATAAAAACAGCAACCTAATAACCCTCCCCCCCCCAAAAAAAAAACCCCACATTTTTAAAGGGCATAGGATTTAGGTCACAGTCCTAATTGCCTGGGAGTAAACCCTCTTAAATTCAATGCGGCTTCTGGGTAGATATGCATAGAACCAGGCTGTTGAATAGTGATAAAAGTTTGGTGCAGGCACCATTCTGACCAAGGCTACCTGATGAGAAATAAGAGAGGATGATCAAACGGCCTCATTTCATGTTTTTTCTGATGCTGAACGATGTCCAACAGCGCACGTTGGTGCACAAAATGCTTCCTGCGACTGTCCTGTGCTGCCTGTGAGCAATCACTTCTTCTATGACATTTCATGGCATTTGATGATTCATTTGAAGTACTTGATTATGCACATTTTTATGAGCTTAGTCATCCGGCATACTTTGGGACGAGGGGAAAGAAAAACTACCCGGTACAATAAATAACTCCATTCATTCTTCAATGTCAATATCAGACCGATTCTTTAAAGAGGTTTTTATTCATTTGGGGAATATTAGTTTAGGTGAGTTATTCCTGACACTTCCAGAGCTTGAGTTGTCTTTACTTGAATATATATATATATGAAAAGCCTGAGATGTTGAACAATACAAAAGAATTTGCGGAGGCTGTTCCATGAGTAGGTGGGCATGGAGAAAACAACCAGAACTTCCATGAGGGTAAGATAGAGCTATTTTTGGATTATCTATTACATTTCTATCCTACCTTTCTTCCATCATGGAACCCTATTATTTATTGTTGTTGCAGTTGTTTAGATTTCTCACTTGCCCTTCACCACGGCAATGTTAAAAACTTTTAAAACACAGCTGGCTTGTCACCCATCCAGGCACCGATTTGATGCAAGCCTGCTTAGCTTCAGCAAAGTGGAGACTTAATGCCTTCAGACCAGACCATATTCTTGGTGGAGGGCCATAATCCAGTGGTGAAGCTCATGCTTTGCAAGCAAAAGGTCCAAGATTCAGTTCCTGGGCATGTCCTGGGAGAGAACTTGGAGAGTTTCAGCTGGTGAATGTTGGCAGTACTGAGCTAGATGGACCAGCCCGGGTAGGGGCAGTGCCATCGTTCTCTGGTTGCATGCAGAAAGTCCCAGATTCAGTCTCCAACTTCTCCAGGTAAGATTGGGAAGGGCCCCTGCCAGTTAGGATAGACTATACTGACCTAGAAGGACCAATGCTATATAGCACCTTTCCATGTCTGATGGTATAAATAAGGCCATTTCCTATGTTCCTATGAGCCACAAACACCAGTCAAGGAGGAAATCTTAGTTTAAGTCAGAGTCCAGGGATAGTTCCCTGACAGCTTATTGGTGGGATCCAGACCTTGAACAAACTTCCTATTGGTTTGTTTGTTTTATTATATATTTTGTGTTCTCATTGTGGTTTAATGTTGTGAACTGCCCTGTGATCTTTGAATGAAGGGCAGTATACAAATTTAATAACTAATAATTAATACTAATAATTTGCCCCCCAGTGGCCCTACCCAATGTGGAAATTCACATTATCTGCTCTTGAGAGCCAGTGTGGTGTAGTGGTTAAGAGCGGTGTACTTGTAATCTGATGAACCGGGTTCGCGTCTCTGCTCCTCCACATGCAGCTGCTGGGTGACCTTGGGCTAGTCATGCCTCTGAAGTCTCTCAGCCCCACTCACCTCACAGAGTGTTTGTTGTGGGGGAAGAAGGGAAAGGAGATTGTTAGCCGCTTTGAGACTTCTTAGGGTAGTTATAAAGTGGGGTATCAAATCCAAACTCCTCCTCCTCCTTGTCTGCACTCTGAGCTATTAAAAGCAGGGTTTAGGATGTTGGCTGAAAAGGGGGCAACCTTGCAGTTCGATGCCCTTTCTTCCATACCACTTCACACTGCTGGTGCATGAGACAAAGAGAAGAAAAATCTTGAGCATTTGAAGGCAAGTGTGCCTAATCAGAGTGTGCCAAACAGAGAAATAAATCATCATTCAATTGTTAAATTTTCAGGCAGTGTGTAGGTGCCTTTTTAATTTACCGTATTTTTTGCACCATAACACTCACTTTTTTCCTCCTAGA
This sequence comes from Podarcis gaigeae, assembly GCF_964106915.1. Lineage (NCBI taxonomy): Eukaryota > Metazoa > Chordata > Lepidosauria > Squamata > Lacertidae > Podarcis > Podarcis gaigeae. Next base: position 58,267,723 of record NC_139683.1, on the reverse strand, counting down.
AAGTAAGGGGAAATGTCTGTGTGTGTTATGGAGGGAATGCCTACGGGTGGCATGCCTACGGATTTTCCTCCTCTAAAAACTACGTGCATGTTATGGTCGGGTGCGTGTTATAGAGCGAAAAATACAGTGCATGCTTTTTCCTTCTTTATAATGCACAACGGCAGCCATCCTCTCTCCAAAATGCTTTCCAACCACCTACCATTAATCATTTCTTTCGGCAGACAACCCAGACCCTGGAAATATGTATATCTTATTGATACCTTTGCCATCCACGCTTGTGAGTCATGTTAGCATTTTTTGCATAGACTATTAAACAACACAAACAGTGATCACAAACAGCTAAAAGAACTTAGATTGCACATAGCTGGAAGGGAGACCAATGGAATTACTCTGTTCATTGAGGATGAAGATCAGAGAACAACCTCCCTGCCAACATTAGAGAGCACATTTTCTAAGCGTGTGTGTGTGTATGTGTATTTCAAAGCCACTGCTTTCTTTGGTTATATGTGCTTACTGCATCTCTCTGAATAAGCGCTTGTACATTTGTTTTCCAGTACTTTGGCCACCTCATGAGAAGAGAAGACTCCCTGGAAAAGACCCTGATGTTGGGAAAGATGGAGGGCATAAGGAGAAGGGGACGACAGAGGATGAGATGGTTGGACAGTGTTCTCGAAGCTACCAACATGAGTCTGACCAAACTGAGGGAGGCAGTGGAAGACAGGAGGGCCTGGTGTGCTCTGGTCCCTGGGGGCACTTTGCTTCTCATCTTGAAGCAAAGTTCTTAACCCGAGGTACTATTTCTGGGTTAGCGGAGTCTGTAACCTGAAGCGTTTGTAACCTGAAGTGTATGTAACCCAAGGTACCACTGTACAAGAGAGCCAAAACATCCATGAATCTAGTAAAATCAGAGCAGAGGCTTGAAAGGAATATGTAGAAGAAGGTGCATAGGGCCTAGGCTGTTTAAAAACAGAAGATGAGCCTTCTGGATCAGGCCAATGACCCTTCTAGCCCTGCATCCTGTTCTCACAGTGGCCACCCAGATGCCTGTGGGAAACCCAGAAGCAGGATTTGAGCACAGGAGCACTCTCCCTCCCTATGGTTTCCACCAGGGCTTTTTTTTCAGCCAGAGCTCACCAAAACTCCATTCTGGCACCTCTCAGGTGGGTGCCATTGCCATTAAAGAACAATGGAGGTTTTCATGATGAGTTCCAGCACTGTTTTTCCCCTAGAAAAATAGCACTTGTTTCCACCAACTGGTATTCAGAAGGATTGTTGCCTCCAACTGTAGAAGCAGTGATAGCCCTCTCCTGTGCCTCAGACTTAATTCCCTTTCAAAACCAAGTTCTTCACAGTATTTGCCAAGACGTTAAACAACTGAAGATAGATTTCCAAGTATTAACTGACGTATTTTGGGAACCTGTAATTTCCTGGGGTGCCCATTTCTGAAAACACTAATTAAATGCAGCACACGTATCCAGTCAGCAGCAGCATTGCATGGCAAAGATGTATTCATTATAAATAACCGCAGCAGGTAATTTGCAAAGTCATTGCACGGATGTGAAATTATATTAGCCGTGATTCTTATGATTATTGCTATTGCTGCAGCCTCACTGTTCAGCAACCCCTTTCTAATTCGAAAAGCTGGCTAACATGAATGTTACTCATTTAATTGATAGTTTTCATTGGAACTTTTAAACCTATTGCTGCATAACTCCAGTATTTTGGGAATGATTTGCGCTAGATATCTAAACAGATAAATAAAGCAATGACTGCCTCCTTAGAATGGCAGCAGTGGGTTTAAAATAGAAATACAGTGGTACCTCAGGTTACATATGCTTCAGGTTACAGACTCCGCTAACCCAGAAATATTGCTTCAGGTTAAGAACTTTGCTTCAGGATGAGAACAGAAATCGTGCTCCGGCAGCAGCAGGAGGCTCCATTAGCTAAATTGGTGCTTCAGGTTAAGAACAGTTTCACGTTAAGTACGGACCTCCAGAACAAATTAAGTACTTAACCTTAAGTAAACAGTGCCTTTTTGAGGGGAAGGAGATGGGAAGTCTCTCAGAGACTTTTTGAGGGGAAGAAGAAGAAGAGTTTGGATTTGATATCCCGCCTTTCACTCCCCTTCAGGAGTCTCAAAGCGGCTAACATTCTCCTTTCCCTTCCTCCCCCACAACAAACACTCTGTGAGGTGAGTGGGGCTGAGAGACTTCAGAGAAGTGTGACTGGCACAAGGTCACCCAGCAGCTGCATGTGGAGGAGCGGAGACGCGAACCCGGTTCCCCAGATTACAAGACTACCGCTCTTAACCACTGCACCACAAGGAGATGGGAAGTCTCTCAGACCCCATCAGAGCATCGTTCCTCCTTCCCAAAGCTGAGCAGATGAGGCTTCTTTGTAATGCATGTAGGGGGAGCAGGGGGGAATTTAAACACGTACAGAGGTACCTCTGGTTATGAACTTAATTCGTTCTGGAGGTCCGTTCTTAAGCTGAAACCGTTCTTATCCTGAGGCACGCTTTCACTAATGGAGGTCTCCCTCTGGCACGCGATTCCTGTCCGCATCCTGGGGCAAAGTTCGCAACCAGGAGTAACTGGTACTTCCGGGTTAGCAGAGCTCGAACCTGAAGCATTCATAACCAGAGGTACCACTGTACAGCAGAGTTTCCAAAAAAAAAATAGACCAGAGGCAATTGTACTTCATCCAGCAGAGTTTTTACTGATATTGAAGGCAAATGAGCATAATGGTCACTAATCCAGGACATTCAGGATTGGCACAGTCCATAAAAATCAGTTGCAGCACTTAAAATAAAACTTGCAGTAACTTATAATAAGATTTAACCTTAACACTAAGCATATAGAACAGAACACCAGAACAAAAAGAGAAAGAGAAAGTGAGTGAGTGAGTGAGTGAGTGAGTGAGTGAGTGAGTGAGACCCAGGCTCCTCCTGGCCTTGCTATTATAGTCAATATGACCTTGACAGAAACATAACAGAACCAGTTTAAACCAGCTGTACACAGCTTCCCAGCAGAAATATAACCCAAACAAAAAACCTTCTTCCTGTTTCTCTCACATAGAAATAACCCTTTCTAGAACACTCCTGAACTAATCAGAATAGGAAAGATCTCTGCATATCAAATCAATACTTTCTGTACTAAGAAATGAAAACTGGCATCTTCACCTGGATGTCAGGGCCCTGGTAGGTGGGTTGGTGGGCAGGGGAGCATCAAACAACTAAGCCGCCCTCACTGCCCAGCCCTGGCATCAGGCCATGCCCCTCCCCCTGCGCTGGCCCCTCCCCCTGCTGATGGTGAATACCGGCACTTATTTTCATAGAAAAAAAGTGCTGGAAATAAATAACTGCAATGCTACAGTCACTGTTTCATCAGCTGAGGCACCTTAAAGTGAAGCAGAAGGCTCCCAGCACCACCAGAAATGTCTTCTGTCAGAAAGCAAGATGGCTTCAGCAAGTAATTTCCATTGACAGAACCGCCCACAAAAGGGAATGGAATTATGAGCCAATCCAGGAAAGAATGCACCTCTTCTTACCTCAAAGCCCACTCAGTACAAAAACATGCTGATGTGGATAGCAGGGATCTACTCAGAACAGGACCTCATGTAAATAATTTCCCTGGTATCAAGTTAAAATTTCCTCCACACTATCTGCATCCTCCCCTTCCCCAAACCAGGGCCGGTTTGGTTTCTATGGACATTCCACAGTCATAAAGAAAGCTGATCCTAAGACACACTCAGAAATGTGCCTTTAGGGTTGCTTGGCCCATTTGGGGAGCATCAGAAGACCTGAAAAATATCAACCGCAGCCCCCTCCTCTAGTACATAGCAGCTATGCCATTTGCAGTGCAATTTTATGCAAGTCTACATTCAGCAAGTCTTCCTTCTCCTGGGTCAGTGTTTTAGGATTGCAGACAAAGTCTTGTACCCTAATACTTGTTTAAATAACGTTCGTAACAAGTAACCAAAGTCAGAACACACAAGACAATCTGCATGCTTTGATACATCAGTGAAAACACCCTGAGTTCCCCACTCAGCCATGAAGCTCACTAGGTGACCTGAGGCCTGTCACTGTCACTCAGCCTAACTGACCTCACAGGGTTGTAAGGTGAAGGAGGTGAACCATATACACAAACACCCGAGCTCCTTGGAGGAGAAGGTGCTACATAAATGTCATAATTAAATTAATAAATAATTGTTATTTGATGTAGAATTGGTTGGCGGACTTACTCTACACTTAAATGTAATGGTGGGGAATGGGTTGGGTAACCCCACCCCCCCACCCCCAGAAATATACACAAGGCAATACAGTGGTACCTCTAGTTGAGTACTTAATTCATTCCGGAGGTCCGTACTTAACCTGAAACTGTTCTTAACCTGAAGCACCACTTTAGCTAATGGGGCCTCCTGCTGCTGCCGCGCCACCAGAGCACAATTTCTGTTCTCATCCTGAAGCAAAGTTCTTAACCTGAAACACTATTTCTGAGTTAGCGGAGTCTGTAACCTGAAGCATATGTAACCTGAAGTGTATGTAACCTGAGGTACCACTGTATTGTCATAAAACAAGAACAGGCTTCCACCAAGCAAAGCCCTGCAAAATACAGTACACAAGAATTGTCATGTTATGTCTATGCTGCGTCAGGGCAGTATAATCATGGCAGGTGTGCAGATTTAAAGCCATTTGCAGAATAAAATCCAGTACTGACTTTGAAAAAGGATAAAACCTTCCCACTGCTACTCTTACCTTTGCTTCAAATTTTAGAGAGCAGCATGAGGAATTGCTTACAGGAAAGCTCTCTGCGAGATCATTGCTTTACTAATGGCTGCCTTTTCCCAGCAGGAAACATTTTTACACACACGCGCGCGCGATGCTGGGAGGAATTGGAGAGAATTCTAAAGTTCTGAAATACATATAGAACTCAAGCTGCGTCTGGATTTGATTGCAAGAAACTAAATTGCCTCCCAATCTCAGCTGCTCAATTCCAACAATCTCATTTGACAGCCCCGTTAATGGACTCTTCTCTACAAAATTTTATCACTCAAAACCACTTCAGGCAATATTGTCTTAACACAGCCACTATGGCATCCTCTGTTCAAACAGCATTTTACCACCCTGTTTGAAACTGAACACATTTCCTCAGAAGATAATGTTTTGCAAAGGTCAGGAAGGAAAAACAAAAAGGCAAAGTGTTGTAGCCAAATCACAGGTTAGGCTAAATGTCTTTCTTTGAATTATGTGATTATTTTTTTTATATAAAAAAAGCATTACATAGCAGCTGGGGTGGGGAAAATTGAAACTGTAATTGTGGCATGGGGAGTTAACCCTTTCCTTGCAAAAATGACACATACACATGGGCATTGTTGGTGTTTGAATTGCTGTGTGAGGCTGTGTCTAACATTGTTCAATTGTCATAAGGACCACAACATGAAAAGAAAGACTTAAACACTCCACATGTGCCGTGATTTGGGTGCTGACCAGCTGCTATTTAATGTTTGTGTTTTGGAAATGACGCGTCATTTGGCCCCTAGAAGTGCAGCATAGCAGAACTGCTCTTGTAACTGCTAAGAAGGCTGTTTATGCCTAAGTTGCTGTTTGTATCAGAGGTGGTACGGAAGGTTCCAAAACTGGCCCACTTTCCCAGGCCACTTTGGCAGCTCAGTGGAGCTACTAGCCATGTCAGGAGAAGGAGTCAGGAGCATGTTGGCAACAAATCACATGTCAGGAGGCCAGGCCTAGTGAGCACAGCAATTCACACCAGTAAATCTATGAGGCAGCTGTGGGGAATGAAAGCCTTCCCACAGTTGCCTAAGTCTCCTCCTCCTCCTCCGGGTCCTTTCCAAGCAATCCGAGACTACACCGACGCACCTATCTCTGCTTCTCCTCTTCCCTCATCCCTCTTCTGGTCCTGGGAAACCATTGGGGAGAGGAGCTGGCCACAGGAGGAGGGGGAGAGGCCCCAACTTCAGCAGCCTGACTCATCTCTGCCTCTTGGCCTCCCTCTTCCCACTCGCCTGCTTCAGCTCCTGCCTCTGATTCTGGACTTCTCTCTGCCACAGCCTCTTCCTGCTCACTAAGCCCTGTTACCTCTTCAGCTTCTAACACCTCCCCCTCCCCCCTCTTCTCCCTCTGACCATGCATCATGCCACCACCAATCCCTTGGCTCTGAGCCTTCTTCCCTTGGGGAAGGCAGATGTCTTTTGGAGGAAATATTGGAAGGAACTAGGAGGAGAAAAGAATCCAAATAGTAACAACACAAATAATAAATCAGCAACCTCAGAGTCGGACGGAGAAGTGAATAGTAACCAGGACAACAAAGACAATTAAGTAGATTTGACTAAATAACCTCAAGGCGGAAGAAGGGAAGAACTAGAAAATACAGAGGAACTGTATAATTAAAGGGTTTTAATCAATAAAAATGAAACTGAAAACCATAACCTGGAAAGTAAATGGCTTAAATGACAAAAAAGACAAAAAAAGAAACAAAGTAGAACAGATACTTGTAAAACAAAAATGGGACTTGATATGTTTACAAGAAACTCATATAAAGAAAAAGCACAGAAGGGTATTAGTAACCACCAGACTAGGATCAGAATTTTTATCCATACATCAATGGTGATTCCATACACCATTACTTTAGAGTAAGTACCAATAAATTCCATGAAAATCTAAGCCAAGAATCCCTACAGTACCTTTTTCCTGGTACTCTCAGCTTGTGTAATATTTTATTGCTTCAAAAGACCAGGTCACTGATTTGGTAGATTTGTTAACTAGAGTTCCACTTGCAAAGATGCCCTTTACATTTGCTGAGCTTCCCGCCCTCCTGCCCCCCAGCCATCTTGCTATGATATTGCAACAGCCAGACTGGAGTAGAGTGTTAAAACGAGCAAATAAAATTGAGCCAAGTCTGGCCAGAGAAAAGTTGAGGCACCTTAAAGAGAATTATCATATAGGAGTTTGCAGACAACATGGTCCTTCATGATTTGCATAAGATGAAGAGTGATGCTTTGTGTAAAAAAAAACCATGCAGCTGGGCAGAGAATCAGAGCAGACACAACTTAAGCCCAGAGCAATGGGCTCTGGCTGCGAGTGCGTTTCAGCATCTTCAAACCTGTGACTGAACCAGCCGGCATGGGTTGCTATGGAAACCACAAGAAAGATTCTAATGGATGCTACTTAGGACACATGGTGAAAAGCTGCATAAAACCGGTTGACATGAAATCCATTGTGTCAGATGCAATGAAAACTGGTTAACAGCTACATTGAATCTTGATCCTGAAGTAGAAAATGGAAGTGTTTTCCCCCCTCTCTTCCTTCTCTGTCTCTCCCCCCCTGACAATTCTTATGTAAGGTGTTTATTACAGCCACTAACAACTTTGCATGCCAGGCACATATTTCAGTGGTTTTTCTGGCCTTTGTGAGTTGATGTTTTAACCCACAGCACCGCATCTTCCAACCTCTAAGAATAATTTGTCATCTTTAATGTGATGTCCAGAATTTCTGTGCAACACGTGACATCTTTAGAGACCTATGAACATTTTCCAGAGTCTTGGTATAGTTGTGATGAAGGCACAATCGATCTTGTCTGCTTTGATCTTTCTCTGCTCCAATGTGACACAGAGATTGATAAGATTCAAATGGCAGCTTGACACAAAGTCCCTCCACTTATTGCATCACAAGTGCTGGAAAGAGCAGAAGTGATCAAAGGAGGGAAATAATACGACTAAACTAAGTCTTGGCTTTTATGGGTGATGATGATGGTATATTTGGTAATATGGTGATGTAAGTGGGACCAGCAACTAATCTTTCAATCTAGAGTGCTCCTATTCCAGCCAGTCATGTCCAGGATACTCCATTTAATTCTCCTCCTTGGTTTCCCCATCCAATAACTTCGTCCCCTTACGGTTTTCCTTAAATATTTTTCATAATATGAAGCAATATGTTCCAAGAGAGGCACTTTATACAACAATCTGCAAATTAATTAATGTTGAATGACTGAGTGGTGACATATGGATATTTTAGATCGATGGGTGTGCTCCTTTATAAATCTCCATAATTCCTCCCAGGGCTTGATTGGAACCACAGCATGGACCTGCTACCTGCTGCATATGAGACACACAACCCAGAGCACATAAACATGATAAAGCAATGATTATAGCAAGCATGCCACCAATGCACTAGGGCTTGTACACTCCAGGGAAGTAGCAATAAAGCAGTTTATTAAACCTTTGGCTTGACAGGCCAGACATAAGGTACATGACTAAGTTGGAGGCATGAATTACAGTATTTCTGCATATGTAGGTGGGTTATAAAATTGCTCCAAGCTCTGGTGTCCAGGCAGATTTTGTGTGGATAAACCATACCTTAGAGTGCCAAAGGACAGGTCCATGCAGTCATTGCTGGGTTTTTTGTTCACAAAATAGTTAACCTTTTTCAAATATGGCTCATATGGGTGGGGCGGGGGGACACACATTCTTCCTTGTCCAACTGTGATTGTTCATATTAATTCAGGAATAGATGCACCAGAATATAGCTGAGGATGCACATCTGAATTCAGATAATCTGGAAGTAATGGGATGTAGATGTACATTTAGGTGTTCATCTCATTTATGTGCACTGTTCAGAGAATGAATTCTATGCACAGAATATGCTTCCATATGCAGCTCTTATTCAATGGATTGGGGCAAAAGTGGGAGATCTGTGCTAGCCAAATCACAAGCCATTCCAGTGAGTAAGCAGGGCAGCCACCATGGTACCCTCCAGATGGTACACTACAACTCCCATCATCCCTGGCCCTTGGCCATGCTGACCACAGCTGATGGGAGTTGGAGTCCAAAAACACTAAGTTGGCTAACTCCTGGATTTTAGCATGCTTTGCTTGTAGGTAGACACTGCTTTCAAATAATTAGCAATGTAAGATCAACGATGTCATTTTAAAGGTACATTTTGATCCTCACCAACCCAAGCATAAAAAGAAAAATAGGCTTTTCAAATAAAAGACAGTCCATAAAGGCACCACTCTAAACAATATCTATTTGTCCTGGTTACTTTTTGCAATTGCCAGAATTGGATATGGAGGGGGTGGGGCTTGGGCAACACAGTATCGGTAGGGGGCCCCTCCCCAAGTCCCTGTCATGGTTCTCACCTTCTGCTGCTCCTGGACGTCATAACAGAGCCAGTGAAAAAGCAGGCAGTGGCAGCTGCTACTCCTCACCATAGCTGCTCATCCACTCTGGGCCAGAGCAAGAAGCAGGTGAACAAGTCAATTGTGATGGTGAAGAGAAGGAGCAGATCCAATCTCATCTTTCCATTCTTAGGCTGTAGAATGAATCAATCAAAATGTAGGAAGAGCCTCATTGATTCAGGCTGAAAGGACCATCTAGTCCAACATTCTGTCCTCACAGTGGCCAACCAGATGCCTATGGGAAGCCTGCCAGCAAGACTTGAGGGTATCAGGGTTCTCCCCATTTGCAGTCCTCAGCAACTGGTATTCAGGGGCATCTAATGCACATATTATGAAACTGACTTTTTTATAGCCTATGACTCTCCTTGTATCCTTCCTCTCACCAAAAGTGCCCTTGGTCCAATTATGACTTCAGCTGAAATCATGTTTTCCCTTTGGGGAATACACTGACATTTAAAATTAAAAAACATTCCCGCTAAAGCCTATAAATCTTCCCAATTAACTGGGGAGGATTCTCACTGGGTTAAGAGTTTATATTTAATTTGGCAGTCCTTATCTTGGGAGGTGGGGGGAGAGGCAAGACTGACGTATTTGGAGTCTCACGCCTTATAGCAAGGATGCAAGTTTCGGGCATTAAGCAACACCTGCTCATTTTAGGCAAGTCTGGATGTCAGAGCTGCAACTGGGCAATTAAGCAAGAAGTGTAATGATCCCTGCCTGTCATCCATGCCGGATCCGGGAATAAAAGAAACATATCCATTTTTGCAAGAGGAAGACAGAGGTTTGAAATAGTCCAAAAGAGAGGCTGCAATTGATTCCAGTCCAAGGCCAGTCAAAAGACTTTTGTAAAGTATTTTACACGATCTTCCAGAATGAGCACTAAAGACTATGCCCATGCTAGCTTTGATTGAAACATTGGGATTGGGAGATAGGCAAGTCTTCCACTTGGATTTCTCCATGTGCCTGGTTTTTTGGCAAAAGGTCCAGGTTAAAAGCACTTAATTGCTTAGTCTGAACCATTCATCCTTGGATAAAACTATCCCTGTACTCATTTAGAACAGCAGTGAAGTGTGACGTTTATGAAAGATAAGTTGTGTAACCCCAGGAGCAGGATTGACTAATGTCAGACCAGCTTGGGGAAGGGCTTTTGGTTGAATGCAAACAGAAACTGGAAGGACTGATCCCTACCCTGTAAACTTTAGTTTACCTCTAAGAGAGCAGATATGCTAAATGCCAGGATTTTCAAACATGTATAAAAATATAGGGAATATGGGGGGGGGGGGACGAGTTCAAGCACTGAGTTGCATCCAATAGAGGTCCTGCTCAGAGAAGACCCACTGAAATGGGTGGACATGACTAACTTAATTTCAATGGGTCTCCTCTGAATGGGATTTAGCTTACCATTGACTATGTGCAAGTCATTCGATTGTACCTACAGTGTCCTCAGGAATTATTTCTGTACTGGGATCCCAAAGGAGGCAAGTCAAAACATTCAGTCTGTGAAGATAACCCAAGATGCCCACACACTTATGTTCCAGTAGCATCTCTGCTCAAAGAGATTTCAAAGCATAATGGACAGATTTTCCAGCAGCTGCCATGTTTTAAGACAGTTGTCAGGTGACACCAACCATTCAACCGGTCTGAGCCCATGCAAATGGATCACCTTTCCTACGTGTCCTAAATGAGCATATGTTAGCCCCAAGGCATAACCTGAATGCACATAGTCAGGCTACAGCTAAGCAGGTTCTTGCCAGGACCTGAATGAGAGACTGTCTGAGAACTTCTGTGTATGTTACATTGAGTTCCATCATGGAAGAAGAAAGTCAGGGTATAAAATCACTACGTATATCAGTGTATGTTTACAGGGGGAACTCACAGGAACTCAGTTCTGGCACCTCTCAGGTGGCCACCATAGCCATTCTTAGACGTGTTCATGGCGAGTTCTGGCACCTCTTTCTAGAAAAATAGCACTGACATATACAATACATAACTAATATCCAGGTGCTTAACTCAGACTGTTTCAAAACACCAAAAGAAAAGACTCTGCGATCTCCACAGAGTAATTTATCTGTTCGTGGACAGTTCCTAAAGTTCAAAATCACTTTCTAACGATTTGCCAAGTAAGGGCAGATGTACACCATACAATTAAAGCACGTTCACCACACATTTAAAGTACACGACCTCCCCCAAAGAAACCTGGGAACTGTAGTTTTTATACCTCACAGGGTTACCATTCCCAGCACCCTTAAACTGCAGTTCTCAAAGGAATAAAAACATTGCTAGGTGGGAGTTTCCCCGGGATCTACTCTTCAGCATCAAAGGAAGGAAAATCAGAACAAGATCAGTAGAAGACAAAGTAAAGTGCATGTATAAATATGAAGAAGACTTACAGAAGGGACTTGGAAAAGAGTTAAGAGCCTCGGACAGAAGATCCGAGGAATTGATGGAAAGACTGGCAGAATCCGAGACCAGAGAGAAGAGACAGAGTGGAAGAAGATTGGAAAAAGTTTAAAGACTATTTATAGAAATACTGTAAAATTAATGAGTGTTAGAAAAATGTTGGAATGAAGTTATATGGCTTTAGTAGAAATGTTATAAGGAATTAAGCACAAATAAGTAATATAGTATTAATGGAAAATAAGGTTAAAATATGTTAATTATATGACAGAAAATACAGAAAGATGGAAAGGAATTGCTGAAACAATTAATAGAAGTGGAATACAAAAAGGGAGGTGAGAGGAGGTCGTTGAAACAAGGGAATGAAAGATAGGGTACTGAAATGGTATGGTGTGTGTTTTAAATTGTTTTTGCTCTGCTTTGTTTAGTTTATTGTGTTAATATTGTGTTGTGTACTGTTTATATATTGTTTTGTATTGTTTTTTCTTTCTTTTATTGTCTCTTTTTTCTTTCTTTTTTTCTTTTTTGTAAGGTTCAAAAGTAATAAATATTATTTTTAAAAAAAACTGCAGTTCTCAGGATTCTTTGGGGAAAGCTGTGCACTTTAAATGTATGGCTCTGCCCTGAGTCTGCTTCCCTGTCGTTGAAATCAGTTGGTTTTGATAATGAGTACACTGGGAGCAGAAGATGACTCCCAAGACATTTCATCACGAGAAGCACAGCATATCCAATGTTGATTTAATGCAGCCTTCCCTTCAGAAGCGCAGATTTGCTTATCGAGCTGTAGGAAGGAAAATTACTTGGCATACAAAGGTGCTGTTTTGAGTGTTTAACGGATTCAGTAGGGTTGATTTCAACATTGCTACCCTAAATAAGCCTCCTGAGATATAAACAAATGAACTAGATCTCTTACCCACCCTTCATTATAAGGCCCCAGGGCAGGTTACAACAATACAATCATACAATTATCAATCAATCATACAATAATAAAAGCAAGTAAAGCAAACATTTATAGGCTGCCTTTCAAGCCAGCTCCCAACAGGTTAAAAAACAAAATAGAACATTTCAAATAATAAAATAGTAATAGCATTATCCAACGCACAGTACCATATTCAAGAATTATCACAGCGTTCAACAAAAAAGTATCGATGGAGTAAAATACTATAAGGTTAAAAGACAACAGAAAAAGTACATTAAGAGACTATCAGAGGACAAAGGACCTGCATTAATATCAATTAAAAGCAATTTGGAATCTTAAAAAAAATCCTTCCAAAGCACCTTAGAGACCAACTAAGTTAGGTATTGGTATGAGTTTTCATGTGCACACAAAAGCTCATACCAATAACTAACTTAGTTGGTCTCTAAGGTGCTACTGGAAGGAATTTTTAAATTTTGTTTCAACTTCAGCAGACCAACACGGCTACCTACCTGTAACTGGAAACTTAACATTCATCAAGCCCTATGTTAAAGTCATCAGTGTTGGGGCCAAGCATGCCAATCAAGGGAGGGAATTCCGCAGTCATGGGGCTACCACTGAGAAGGCCCTGTGCCTCCAGCCTAATGATCAGTATCAGAAAGATACTCATACAGGTTCACATGGTGCTTCAGACAGCCTCGTCCCAAATGGTCTAAGACAGGGGTTGTGAAGCTTTTCCAGACTGAAGGCAACATTCCCCTCTGGACAACATTCAGAGTGCCGCATGCTAGCAGTGGACATGGCTACAGGAAAAATGGACAGAGCACTAGATGTACGTAGAGTAGGTTACTTTCTGCACACATTCACAGTCCCCTCTGTATCCTTCATCCAGACAAGCAAGAGGCATTATCAGAGTTTAAGTTGGGCAAATTCCAGTCAGGATGTAAAGCAGAACCAGTGAGGTGTTGCCTTCATACCAAATGAAACCCATGGAGCTCAGTAGTATCCACACAGATTGGCAGTGGTTGTCAAGGGTCTAGGCTTTCTCCCAAAAGATGCCACTTGGAGATGCCACATTTGAATCTCATGGCCTTTCCATGTGCTCTACCACTAAGCTATGGCCTTTACACAAAGCCAAAGCAATTTCAATTGTGCTGAGAAATCGGGCCCTCAGTAACACAAAACAAGCCATATTTAAGCACCATAGTGTGTGCTTCATCTTCTCTCCCCTCCACCACCACCACCATAAAAGACAAATGCAGCACCTCCCTTTAAATGGGCCACAGGAAGCATTATCAAGATTATTTGTCTCCTATTTTCAGTGCTTTGATGTTCAGTGTTTCTTTCTCTCCATCAGTGCCCATGGCAACACCCAGACAGAAAGCAACAGGCGCTAGACGGTGACTCCGCAACCCTCTCCTGATGTGAAATCTTGCCAGCGGAGCTGTTGTCCTTTTGAAAATTAGAGTTAATGGCACGGCCCACACAAACAAGGCACGGTGATTTTCCAGTTTTCAATGAACCCCCAGCTGGATGCGCACATGTTCACTAACCACACCGCAGTTCTCCTCAAGAATGCTATCTCCCACCCACAGGTGTGTGAGGAGCTCTTTGTTTCCAAGAACAAAAGAGGAACAGAGAGCACAACTGAGATACCAGCCCACCCATGAGCTAATTGGTGGGATCGCTTCCTTTTGCCAGAAATGATCCTGCTGTATATCTAGAGGAAAATGGCACACGAGAAATAACAAAACTGCAATCTCATTCAGCATTTCTATAGTGACTGTTAGCATCCAAGGTGCCTTATAGTAGGTCTCAAACGCATCCTCCCAACTATCTTTTGCTGGAAGTCATTGATATTCACCATTATAAAGATGAGGAAAAAGTAACATCCACATTGTACATTTGTTGTTGTTTAGTTGTTTAGTCGTGTCCGACTCTTCATGACCCCATGGACCAGAGCACGCCAGGCACTCCTGTCTTCCACTGCCTCCCACAGTTCGGTCAAACTCATACTGGTAGCTTCGAGAACACTATCCAAACATCTTGTCCTCTGTCGTCCCCTTCTCCTTGTGCCCTCCATCTTTCCCAACATCAGGGTCTTTCCCAGGGAGTCTTCTCTTCTCATGAGGTGGCCAAAGTATTGGAGTCTCAGCTTCAGGATCTGTCCTTCCAGTGAGCACTCAGGGCTGATTTCCTTAAGAATGGATAGGTTTGATCTTCTTGCAGTCCACAGGACTCTCAAGAGTCTTCTCCAGCACCATAATTCAAAAGCATCAATTCTTCAGTGATCAGCCTTCTTTATGGTCTAGCTCTCACTTCCATACATCACTGCTGGGAAAACCATAGCTTTAACTATACGGACCTTTGTTGGCAAGGTGATGTCTCTGCTTTTTAAGATGCTGTCTAGGTTTGTCATTGCTTTTCTCCCAAGAAGCAGGCATCTTTTAATTTCGTGGCTGCTGTCACCATCTGCAGTGATCATGGAACCCAAGAGAGTAAAATCTCTCACTGCCTCCATTTCTTCCCCTTCTATTTGTCAGGAAGTGATTAAATACACATTTTCTCCCAAAGAATCTTGGGAATGGTTGATTACCCACCACCACTTCCTATGATTCTTTGGAGGGAAGCCATGTGCTTTAAAGGTGCATTAAATGTGCTTTTAAATATATGAGTGTGGATGCGATCCCAGATGGACAGCCTGGCCCCAGTCATGTGTGATTGTAAACAAATCCCACAGAGTCCCAAATGAATATAGCCACAAGGCTGTGCAGGTTTCAGATCAGAATTCTCCTTCTCCTAGATGGGCTACCTTCCCAGATTGACAACCCCCATCTACCCACAAAAATAAATAAATTAAGATACAGTTAAAGCACATGGCTCCCCCCAAAGAATATGGGGAATTATAGTTTAAGGGCACTTGGAAATGTGGCCCTGTGTGAAGAAAACTACAGTTCCCATGGTTCTTAAAAGGAAACTGTGTTTTCAATGCATTTTCCAGGTATGGTGTGGTTGTGATTGGGTGGCATGAAGACAAAATAATGCTGATTCTCAGCATACAAGACCAAGCAAACCTGCAGCTACCATAAGAGGACCTAAAATACAGACTCAGCCCTGCCACTGAAATATTGCATGAGCAATAGAATGCATTTATGTCAATGGAATTTCAGGGGAGAGAACACCAGAGCTGTGGTTGAGCAGCTGCATGATTATTTTTTAATTCATTATCACTGCAGAATAAATAAGAGATAGTTAGTTGCACATTGCAAGTGCTTCCTTCCAGAAGTGGCAAAAAACTGGAGGACCACAAATTGAGCTGCAGCCCAGCTAAATTAGATTAGGAGCAGGAGCAGGATCACATTAGATGAGTGCAGCCAGCCAAACGTTACAGGCATTTTCTAGTAGAAAATGTAAGAGCAGATAGATAATGGAACAGATAACAAATGTAGAGAGTTGTAGCTAGCTATGGGAGGAGTGTTGAGAAAAGCTAAGCTGCAAATGAGTACCACTATGAGACCAAAGAAAGCAAATTTCAGTTTGTCCCCATGGTTGTCTGAGTAAGTGTATAGGCCAGGAAACAAAACAGAAAGGCTAGATTTGATACATGAGCAGAAACGTCCTGACATTAGACTAAGAACAAGACAGAAAATCAAAGGAACCACTGAAGAGGTATGATCTAAACTGAAAGTGATTTCTTCCTTCTTAATGGAAGATGATTGTATTAGATACTAGTAGGGCTGATTCCCATACCTTCGTGTACCAGTAAACAGGGCCGGCCCACCCATGAGGCCTCAGGTGGCGGGATTCACAGGGACAGCATAACCCAGTGTAGATGTTCATTCACCCCTTCTTCTCTGGCAGGGAGGGAAGCACCATTTTGTGGCTCACCTTAAGTGTCAAAATGTCTTGGACCAGCCCTACCCTCTGGCTAGATCCGTCCAAAATTCTGATATTGTGCTAAGCCCCCAAAGGGATCACAGCATCTACCTGCTTTAAGTTATCTCAGCTTCTTGCGTACCCAATCTTAAATTCAGCTTTCCACATAAGTTTGTGATTTCCCCCCCCCCTTAAGTCCTCATTCAAATTCAACAGCATTTCAGTGCAAATTTCTCCTCTCATATACACATTCGCCTAACTTTTTACAAAGCAATTTCTCTTAATCAAATACATTGCTGTGGGTTATTTTCTCCAATATATGCATTTCAATGCTTTTTGGTACACATTGCTTGGCTGGAGAACTGCCTTGCAACATTCGGAGAAGTGCAAATTTCAAAGGATAGCTGCATTTTGGTTCATGTAACGGTTTGGAAGGTGTGAATTGAGTAGATTCGCCTTTCGATGAGAAGCAAAATTCCTCTCTCATCCCTTAGGCAAGTGAACACAGTGGGATTTACATCCAGGTAGACGTGCAAAGGATCGGACTATGGGAAAAGACTCTGAAACAATAGCCAGAGTTTCCCATGTCAAGTGCTGCGTACAGTAAATCTACATCTCAGCAAAGAGTTACTTTAAGCATCCACAACACCTAGAACTTGTATCTTCTCTTCTTCCCCAAAATCTCATAGGTTAAGACAAAAGGTGTTAAAATGAATTAAATTGAGGGACACAACTTAGGTAAAACAGTCCAGTTCTCTTTCCTGGTGGGAGTAATAATTTATTAGTAGACTGGCCTCTTACAAAACTAATCTTTCTGTTGCTGACAAGCAGGAAATTATTCTCACCTTGTGCAGAGAGAAAGAAGTTGAAGGATTAGGTTGCTGAGGCAACCTTAGAGTTGGCCTTCAGCTAAAGCCCAAGGTCACTCAGGGGAAATTTGTACTTCTCTGAATGTTAAGGATGTGCTGAACCTGTTAAACCCTATAATTCTGACCTAGGAGCAAGGCCCATTAAACTCAGTGACTCTTACTTCCTGCATTGAGATTCCTGCATTGCATGGAGTTGGGCTAGATGATCCTTTGGTCCCTTCTAATTCTACAATTTTATGATTCTATGAATAGACAAGTACAGTGGTACCTTGGTTCTCAAACTTAATCGGTTCCGGAAGTCTGTTCCAAAACCAAAGCGTTCCAAAACCAAGGCATACTTTCCCATAGAAACCAATGCAAAATGGATTAATCCGTTCCAGACTTTTGAGAATAACCCCTAAAACTGCAATTTAACATGAGTTTTACTATCTAACGATACCATTGATCCATAAAATGAAAGCAATAATCAATGTTCTGTACTATAAAATAAATAAGACAGTATTGTAGATGATAAAAATGAAAATGTTTTCTCACCTGCAGTGATGATAGTCATTTTTGGGAGGGGGGACTTTTATCCATTTCTGCAGTCACACAATCAATCATAAAACAAAAAACAAGCCACAAAAAATGAAAAAGCCACACAAACAAAAAGGCAAAAAATAGCAAAAATAAAAGCACCAAATATCATTTCAGAACACTGCAATCAGAAACGGAAGGCTTTAATTACGATGGGGGGAGGAGACTTAAATTAGCTGCCCAAGGGTACAAACGGGAAGGAAAAATCCCACCACTTTTTATATTGCATGCATTCTGGTTTGGTATTTGACCTGCTTTCGTTATACTATATCCCCAACGGTCTTAGATAATGTGGCAACATTGGGGAAGGATTAGCAATTAATAAAGCAGAATAAATCTACCACTAGTGCATGCTCCTTGTGTCAACACCACATTGTGGAATACACCCTCAATAAAACACCAGCCTTGAGGATTTTCTCCAGGGACTTTGAAAAAGACCACACAGTGTAAACAAAGTAAGATCAAATAATTGGAACTTTTTTGTGGGGTGGGGTCAGGGATCAAACAATGGTAGAAAGCAGCACAAGTTGCATCTCCATCACAAATATGGACAAGGCATGGTAGGTGAATATATATTTCAAAGGGATTAATTGGTCCTTTGTGGGGGGCAGGGATCTTGCTGCCTAACCACTGCATAAATTGACTGAGGTCATGGGCTAATTTCAGTGGGAACAACCTACATCCAAGTACCAATTAAGCAGTACAGATTGTTATTGACATTCATTATGCTGAAATTAAATTATGCAATGCTTTCTTTTCAGTGATTACAGGATGCAGGTGATTTCAAGATGGAAGCTGAAAAGCCCGCCAGTGCCACCAACTTGCCTGTTTATCCCCTGACCATTAGGTCCAGTCGTGACCGACTCTGGGGTTGCGGCACTCATCTCGTTTTATTGGCCAAGGGAGCTGGCATATAGCTTCTGGGTCATGTGGCCAGCATGACTAAGCCGCTTCCGGCAAACCAGAGCAACACACGGAAATGCCGTTTACCTTCCCGCTGGAGTGGTACCTATTTATCTACTTGCACTTTGACGTGCTTTCAAACTGCTAGGTTGGCAGGAGCAGGGACCGAGCAACAGGAGCTCACCCCATCGCGGGGATTTGAACCACCAACCTTCTGTGGCTTAACCCACAGTGCCAGCCGCATCCCTTGTTTATCCACTTACAGCATTGATATTATACATACTGCCAAAGTACTTCAGGTCATTTTGCAATGTCAAAAAACAGGCAATAACCCCACCATGAAAAGGAAAGGGGATAGGGAGGACTGGGGAAAATAAGCAACTGCAAGCAGAACTTATTTTTAAAAAGCAAATTTGAATTTCTTTGAGGAAAACATTCTTTAACATTGGGCTTCGTTCTCAACATTCTTAAATGTGTGGTTTAAGGCAGGAGTCAGCAACATTATTCAGCCATGGGCCGGTCCACCATCCCTCAGACCGTGTGGTGGGCTGAACTATATTTTGGGGGGAAAGGGGGGGAGAACGAATTCCTATGCCCCACAAATAACCCAGAGATGCATTTTAAATAAAAGCACACATTCTATTCATGTAAAAACACGTTGATTCCTGGACCATCCATGGGCCGGATTGAGAAAGCAATTGGGCCGCATCCGGCCCCCGGGCCTTAGGCTGCCTACCCCTGGTTTGAGGTGTGATTTGTAAATCTTCAGATTCCCTCAGGAAAACCCATCAGTTTCTGAGTTTTGCTCCCAGAGCAGCCTTTGGACACCTGATGAGGTTTTAAAATCCTGCCAGATAATTACCTCCTGTAATCCAATTACCTTGAAGGACTTAATTATCAGATCACAGTAGAAGACTCTGAGTTCTATCATTAAAGAAATTCAAGGCTTCTTAGACAGTTCTGGCGCTTGATAGCTGCCTTCCTCAAGCAGCACTGAAACCTAAATAGGAGGCGCATCAAATAAATACGAAAGGGTTCAACCAGAGGTCCTGGATCTGCACCACCCCCATCCCCCATCTGTCAATCACCCGTCTCAAAGCACTAATATCCTGTTTCTTCCCTTGTAGACTTTACCTGTCCACATCTGATATCACATATGTTGTCAGATGTGGGGTAAATGAATGTGGTCTGCAGAAAATAGACTTGCAGGAAAATGAAGAACCTTGCTAAGCCCTGTTAGAATGGGCCAGATGTTCCCTACCATTCACAATCTGCAAACAAGTCAAGGCTGCCCTAAAATCTAAAATGTGAAGTGCTTTTTCTGTGAACTTACTTTTTTGGTGTATGAAGGAGGGATAGGACTGCATTATTAGTTTCTAATCATAAGAACATAGGAAGCATACCGAGTCAGACGATTGATTCATCTGTGTCCCGATCCCGTGGCCTACCTGCCAAGACCAAGTCCAAAAGCCAAGGATTAATAAGCATCCACAAAGTCCACAGTCCAAGGTCAAAAGTCAAGAAACAAGGTTCAGGGTCAATCTAAGTCCAAAGTCAGTATGCAATCCAGCGTCCCACCCAAAGTAGAAATCCGTGAAGGTCCAAGGAATATCCAAGGCAAGCTGAGCAGACACAGCACCTCAGCTCTGCTGCCTTCTTATACTGTGTCTTCTGATTGCAGCATCTGGGCTTGATGAGGCATGTGACCTCACCTGCTCTCAGCTTGCCCCAGCTGAGGAATCACATGCCTCCTTCCCCACATGGCCAGCTAGTGAACTAAGCTGCAGGCCTGCCTCTGCTTCCTGGTGTGCCCCTCCCGTTGTTCCCTACGTCTCAAGACCTGCCAAGTTCATGGGGGCCTCTCTGGCTCTGGCAAGGGGCCCCGCTGCTCGTCTTCCTGTGCACTGGCCCCTGGCCCCTCATCATCCCTGTCACCCCATGAGTACTACATACACCAAGCTCTCTTTCCTCATCCCCAGCTTGCTCCTGTGTGACCCCCTCCCAGCTGCACCCCTCGCCGGGATCCTCTTCCTCCTCTACCTCCTCCCTGAAGTCCTGCCAGTTCATGACAACCTAGTTCAGTATTGTTGGCGCTGACTTTGAGCAATTCTACAGAGTTCCAGTTAGCTTATTGTGGTATTGACTGTCCATCACTTCTGTGCACCTTATATGAAATACTTCAAGCAGTTGTTGCTTTTAAATCAAGATCTGGAACAATCCTATGCAATCCTCCTTACACATAACCCCCACAAAGTTCAGTGAAGTTTGTTCTGTTTAGGATTGCACCTTACCTGGAAGCAAGCCGCATTGAACTCAGTGCAACTTTTTTTCAAATAAGCATGTGCAGTATTGCACTATAATTCTAGAGCAAGGGTGCTGAATTGCTAGCCCACAGGCTGGGTCCCCCACCTCCCTCAAGCATTGTTTTTTTCTGGCTCCCAAGACACCCCCTATCTTTGTGTGGTCACAGCCAGAGAAACCTTTAGGAAAATCACAGCCTGCATCTCCTGGTTGCTGCCCTTTTGATGTGCTTGAAATAGCACTCTTGCAGGAAGGGGGCAATTTTCTTCCCCATTACTGTGCTGGGCTTTTCTTTTCTATTTTAGCACTGTTTCAAGCAGCTGCTCTCAAGCACATTAATGTCTGTAAGTGCCATTATGGGGAGAGAGCATTAATGCTTGATGGGGCTTCACAGCAGGATCTTATTGCTCAGCCTCAGCCGGCTGGTTTGGTGCAACAAGGAAGGAAATACTGGCTAGATCCAGAGAGTGACTTGAGGACTCTAGAGACCATCCATAAAACAATCCATAGAACCTCTGGACGTCCAGATGCTGATGAACTACAACTCCTATCAGCCCTGGCAAGATTGGCCAATGGCAAGGGATGGTGGGAGTTGTAGTTCAGCAATAGCTGGAAAGCCCCACACCTGCCATAGAGTCTAAGATGGATATCTAAAGAAATAGCTCTCAGAGATCAAATATGGCTAGGAAGTATCGTTCTCTGATGTGAAAGGTCTCACCACCACAGTCCTTATGATCAATCTGAATTTATTTCATCCATTGTATGCTTTTTATGTACACCACTTAGAGACTTCAGAACTTAGGTTGTATATAAATATAAATCTTATTTATAAGATTAAATAAAAATCTTAGTGCATATATCTAGAAATTCAGTGTGATTTAAAAAAGAAGAGTATTCCTCTACATATTGCTCAGATGAATTTATCTATTATTACTTAATATGTTTCTGTTGCCAGACCAGTCACTGGGAGCAGGCCCTGGCTCAAATTCAATCCTATATGTAATTTATCATAAGGCTGGAGCCTTACCTTGGAGTAAGCCTTATTCAACTAAATAAGACTTACTTCTGAGTAAATGTGCCTAGGATCAGGTTGCAAAACATTAAAATCTAATTGCCAACCGATTCAGAGGATTATGGCTTCAAATGCTTGCTGCATGGATTAGTGTGCCATATTCATGGGTGACAAGACTAATTTAAGGGGTTGAAGAACTGCAGATTATGTGATGTTGTCTGTGGTTTGTGGAGTCAGTGAAAACGTTATTAATCCTGTTTCTATTGGGGGGGAGGAAACCAACCTTTTCAAGGGAGAAAAGTGAGGGCTGATTTTCCATGGCCTAGAAAAAAATGCAACCTTCTTTTATTTTGGACACAGATGAGTCAGCAAGTAGGAAATGGTCCCCAACGGTTCCCAATTATAGCCTCTGGGACGCAGGCAAAAGCCTCCATCACAAAGGAGTCGGGTGTGTGCATTCCTCAGCACTTTTGAAGGATTAGGAGGAGTGGGAGGAGAGCCAGTTCCTATTAAGGTTTGACTGGCTAAGAGGAAACTTTGCAGTTCCATTTATTCATCTGTTTGAATCCCATGGTGCTACAGGCATCACAACCACTTAAACAACAGGGAAATGGGCTTGGGCTTTTCTTGCCATGCTGGAATTTGAACTGGTTGGTTCAAAGCATCTAATCCGTAAGGGTAAAATGGCAAGCACCTCAGGTGGCAGTACCCCTCACATGCCCAGTGCCATGCATTTTGAGCTGCTCTGTCCCCCTGGTGTCTGCCCATTCAACACATATGACTTCAAAGAGGGAACCTTCCTACATAACTAAAGGTTCCCCCTCTGCAGACATTCACACTGAACATCCAGGTGCTAGGGGGCAAGGCTAGGATGTGTGAGCTATTTTTCAGAATAGGGCCTTACAGAGAGATCCCCTTGTTTCTTCATATTGCACCGAAATGGAAATCCAGTATCACTTCTCTTTAGCTTTACAACTAATTGCATGGCAAAGTACCATGTTTGGCAAGTAACGCTAATTAAAGATGCAGGAGTTATTTATTTTTGGTAAATTACACCGTTAAAACGATACTATTTTTAAGAAGTTGTCTCCTCCCTTGAAGCAGAAGTTTTCGCCTCTTTCAATGATTGCAAAATGCCCCTTTAAACAGTGTAAAGCGCTGCATTTTTAGAGAGCCCTTTGCTTGGCAACGAACTTCCTTTCATAATATTTGCCCTCTGTAGAATTGGCATTCCCTGATCCATAAAACCCCAGGAAGCCTCGGCCTCCTACCAAGGACTTCCTTAATCAATCAAAAACGAGAGGCTGGTATTTCAAGGTTTTCCTCTCTATAAGAACAAAGAGTTCTGAAGTATGTCCACAGCCTTCCCATGCCAACTGTCACAGGACAGCTTTAATTTGGGCTTGATTCCTCCACTGTATTCTCCCCTGGATCATTCGGTACACCCTTCCTTATGAAGTTTCCTTGAGAAGTCACTGGCCAGGGAACACTGCTATTTATGCACACTCTTGCCATATTGCTTGTCATCCTCTATTGGAACATTTTCCTGAAATCCAGCCAGCTACCTCAAACACAAAGGGGAAAGGGGAGGCGAGGCCGATAAATCTTGGGCTATTTAATGTTAAGGTATTTGGTGTAAGGTGAATGTTAGGAAAAGGGGATTAAATAATTTCCTGGTTGGTGAGGCCATCAGTGGCCACTAGTCACCAAGACTCCTAGACTAGTTTCAGAAGCTGAGTCAACACAACTCTGAATGCCAGTTGTTGGGGCACAACAAGCAGGAAAGACCTTTTGGCGTTTTGTTCTCCTTACAAGCTTCCCATGGACATCTGGTTGGCCACTGGTGAAAAATAGGATGCTGGACTAGATAGGCTTTTGTTCTGATCCAGCAGGTTGAATCAGACTGCTTCTTTAAAATAAAAATAAAATTTCAAAAAATCTCTCTTAGATTCCTGGATATTATCAGAGATATGGTAGTACTCCAGTGAAATTTCAAAAGGACTAACAGGGCTATTCTAGAATGTTTACTCAGAAGTAAGTCCCACTGAGGATTCAGCTACACTCAGTCAGTTATATTGTTGTAACTCTGTTGGAAAGATTCGAGACTAGATGGCGCTGTAGAGCACAAAATTTGTCTATGCAATTTTACATAGGGTTTTTTCCCCGTTTTGTTATAACGATTTAATTTATGACTTGTTTTTAGCATTGTAGATCCAGCCTGAGTTCAAAGAGGCTTACATCCAGGTAAATGTGTCTAGTGGACTGCAGCCTATGAGTCAAGGGGCTAAGAGCATACTGTCTGATCGTCTACTACAGCAAGAATGAGACAGCACAGCACAGGCCTCCAGGGTTTTCAAAATTGCTTCTGAGAAGGTGTAACAAGGAAGAACCAGAAGAACAGGAACGGAACAGGATGTGCAAAATGTGCAGAAGATAATTCCTTCAGCTTCTGCTCTCTGTGGCTAAGAAAACAAAATGAATGTAGGCTGAGGATGCCACTTTTTTCTGGAGTTGCTTCTTAAACCAAAACACTTAGCAGAGTACTTAAAACAAAAACAAAAAACAGGTCTACAGCATAGTCATTATCTGTAGTGAAATGCACCACAATGGTTTCTTTTTGCAAAATTTTCAAATGCTACTGTGAATGAAATTGGAAATGCAAATAACACACACACACACACACACACACACACACACACGAGGCATTGCAATGCTAAGCATATTTATTAAGAAGTCCAATCTATTTCAATAGGACTTAACACCCGGGTAGCCAACACGGTGTCTTCCAAAAGTTGTTGGACTCCAACTTCTATCATCCCTGACCTTAGGCCATGCTCCCTTGGGCTAGTGATAGTTGGAACATAGCAACATCTATAGCTGATAACGTTGGTTACCGCTGCCCAAGTAAGACTGCAGCCTTCATTTCACATACTTTATGAAACCCAGTGTTTCCTTTAAACATACTGCCACCTGTGTATGGTGTGCATGTGACCCAAGTGGAGAGAGGGTAATCTAGAATGTGGGGTTCATCAGGTGATGCAATATTCAGTTAGACAACAATAATAATATTATTATAGTTTTATCATTTATACCTTGCCCATCTGGCTGGCTTTCCCCAGCCACTCTGGGCAGCTTCCAGCAAAATATAAAAAATAATAAAATGCCAAACATTAAAAAACTTCCTGATAGATGCCTTCAGATGTCTTCTAAAAGTTGTGTAATTCTTTATCTCCTTGACATCTGATGGAAGGGCATTCCACGGGGTGGGCACCATTAATGAGAAGGCCTGCTGCCTGGTTCCCTGTAGCTTTATTTCTCGCAGTGTGGGAACCACCAGAAGGCCCTCAGAACTGGATCTCAGTGTCTGGGCTGAACGATGGGGGTGGAGACACTCCTTCAGGTATACAGGACCAAGGCCATTTAGGGCTTTAAAGGTCAGCACCAATACTTTGAGTTATGCTTGAAAATGTACTGGGAGCCTGAAAGTGGCCTGAATACCTTTTCAGCCTATGAACACTCTGCTACCATCTTACTTGTCACACCTGAGGCTGAAAAGAGGACTCTGCTTAACCACAAGGTTCCTCTGCAACTCAACAGATTAAGGTAGCAAATTAACCAAGTCAAAGCCTACCGTCATGTTAATCATCCAACACGAAAAGGGTCTTCAAGCAGCAGGATTTAATTGCATTCTCCTGCAGAGCCTACTTCTTTGTGTTCAACATACAGAAATGAGGCAATTAAGGCTTGTTTTTGAAATGCTAATTAATTATTTTGCAAAGGCTTAATTCCTTTGAAGTGGCAATTAGTACCATACATTAGAAAACAGCAACAACAAAATGAAAGTCTCTGGGAAAACCAACAAAACAAAAGCAGCATTTACCTGTTAGATTTAAGACTGCCTCGGACCTTTGGTCTTCCAGCTGTTTCTGAACTCCAACTCCCTTCATTCCAAGCAAGCATAACCATTGGCAGGAATGATGGGAGCTGTAGTTCAGCAACATCTGGAGGGCCAAAGGTTCCCTACACCTGCTCTATAAAAAAGATCTAAAGATGCAGAAAGCTTGGTATGATCAATGGAGACTTTTCTCTAGATATGTGCTAAGGATACGATTACGGTGGTACCTCGGGTTATGAACTTAATTCGTTCCGGAGGTCCATTCTTAACCTGAAACTGTTCTTAACCCAAGGTGTGCTTTCCCTAATGGGGCATCCCACTGCCGCCGCACCACCACCACGCGATTTCCATTCTCATCCTGGGGCAAAGTTTGTAACCCGAGGTACTACTACCGGGTTAGCGGAGTTTGTAACCCGAAGTGTTTGTAACCCAAGGTGTTTGTAACCTGAGGTACCACTGTACAAGGAAACCTCAGAGCAACTCATTGCTCTCCAAATATTTTGGACTACAACTCCCATCAGCATCAGCCATCACAGACCACAGCTGATGGGACTTGTAGTCCAAAGCATCTGCAAGGCACAAGGCTGGGGAAGGTTGCCTTGGAGAATAACTGAAATGCCCTCTGTGCTATTCCACTCTTCTTGGCATCTCATTGGCATTGCCTGTTTAGGGCCATTCAGTTTGTTATTCTCAGTGAGCTGCTTCCATACTAAAATGAATAATTCTCAAGCAGCAGGATCCAGATGTGTTCTATACTACAAGGATAAGGAACCTGTGACCCTCCAGATGTTGTCATCCTAACCATTAACCGTGCTGACTGGTGTTGATGGGGAGTCCAACAACATTGGTGGGGGTGGCACAGGTTCCTCCCCTGCTCTACAAAGTCCGTTTGTTCTGTGTGATGTCCTCTTTTATGATGTTGTTTGTTTTTATCTTTTTAATCTTTGATGTGATTTCTATTTCTAAAGTGTCCTGAGTTTATTATTAGCTTAGAGGCAGGATATCAATGCACAAACAAACAAATAATGAGCCAGCCATTAAGAAACCTATTTCTGTATTGAAAGTAACACGGAGAGATACTATCTCTATATTCTCTGATGCTGCAGATCTGGGGCAAAGAAATAACCTTATGTGCTCATACATAACTTGACATTCTCTGTTTATAATGTAATGTATTATTTATTTCTCAGATGACTATATTACTTCCCAGCAGTGTGGGATTTATGTACAGTGGTACCTCAGGTTACATACGCTTCAGGTTACAGACTCCGCTAACCCAGAAATAGTACCTCAGGTTAAGAACTTTGCTTCAGGATGAGAACAGAAATTGTGCTCCGGTGGCGCGGTGGCAGCAGGAGGTCCCATTAGCTAAAGTGGTGCTTCAGGTTAAGAACAGTTTCAGGTTAAGAACGGACCTCTGGAATGAATTAAGTACTTAACCCGAGGTACCACTGTATAGGCTAAGTAGGCTGAAGCCTAGGGCCTCTAAATCTAGGGGGCCTCACCAGCCTGCCCGCTCCCCAGCAGGCAACCTCCCCTCTCCCAAAATTGCAAACCCAAGACTTCATGCAAGGGCAGGGCAACTCAGACCCAGCAACTATGAGACTCAGGGCTAGCCAATGGGGCCCGATTTGAAGTGGGGCCCAACTTTAGGTTGTTGTTTTTTTGTAGGGCCCCAGTTCACAGCCAAAGTCGGCAAAATCTTATAGATATAAATAAAAGCCATCTAGATTGCCCTAGTGTGGGGGCCCCTTAGGAGCGGCCTGTGGGGCCCAATTGGCCCAATTTGGCCAAATTGCTCCAATTGCCTTAAGGTCAGCCCTGATGAGACTGTGCAGGGGTTGGACTGACAAGCCCTGCACCTTCTAGGTCCCTGGTGTCACTATTCAGAGTATAAACACAAGAACTTGTTATGGAAATAAGGGGGGGCACTTATTGGAAATCAGTTTCATCAGCTCTCCACCCCAAAACCCCGGGACGATGAGCCCAGCCACCTTTTATTCACACTCGCATAAGCACTACACTACAGCATGGCCATAAACCTGTACGTTCAACTGCTGAAATACACACCCAATATGTAGCAATGGAGATTTATGCTACTGCCTTATGAATGAACACTGTATTTTATTATTGGACTCTGTATTTTTGGAATTACCTAAGAGCCACCAATAGGGAGCTCTAGAATCTGACAGCTAACCAATCAGGTACTACCAAACAGCGACCCCTATTGCTGAAAGCAGGTAACCAGCAGGAAACACTTCAGCTCAGTCTTTGCACTGTTGACTGAACACCCCTGCTCTGCAGATAATGGAGAAAGCTCATACATTGTATCCCTTGTGGCGTCCTGGCCAACTCTATAACGCTGGTGTAAACCCTGGTGCACCAGGAGCCCAGGATAGCAGCAAATAAAATCTGCTCATACATCAGCGACTGATAAGACTTGTCAACTTTTCCGAAGTCTTCCTAAATTATAAAGCTCCAAAATACAGGCCAAAAGAGAGAAGGTCTGGGAAGAGTGAGCCATACAATGGGCACCACCAGTGAAAAGGCCCTGCTCTGTGTAGCTCCTGCCCTGTCATTTGATAGGGTGCCCACTTGCCCTCCTTCTTGACATGGAATGCTCTCTATTGGAGTCTCCAGGTCCAATATAAAGATCATAAGAAGGGAGAGCAGGGACCTTGAAGTTCCCAACAGCTGTTGTCCTGGCCAGGCCTGCACCCAATCTTGTTTTTGTACAATCTTGTTTGTTCTCAGTACCCAAAATTATGTTATCTGGAGGCAAAAGGATACTCTGAAAAAGTGTTTATTTCACAAAGGAGCCTCACAGCATTGAGATATTGTCTTTGACACAGCAGTACTGCTGTTCCAAAACAAATAGTATTTAAAACGGAAAAGGTTTTCCCAGAAAAGGGCTGGATCTATATTGAGCATCATTAAAAGATGCTCTGCTGAAAGGGTTTCCCAACTGGGCTTCTTAAATTAATGTCACTAGCAGTCCACTACTGAGCAAGCTTACTCAGGAACAGGCCCTACTGAGTTCCATGGGATTTACCTACCTTTCTAGACTCACAGTCGTAGAAGGCTATTCTTTGTCATACATTTTGGGGGATTCCAAAATTCTTTGACATACTAGGGCATGGTCAGGGAACTAAAATCCCTCCAGATATTGCTGGTCTCTAACTCCCATCACCCTCAGCCAGCATGGCCAATAGTCAGGGATGATGGAAGCTGTAGTATAACAGCAGTTGAAGAGTGAGAGATTCCCCAAACCTATATAAGGACAATACAGTGGTACCTCGGGTTAAGTACTTAATTCGTTCTGGAGGTCCGTTCTTAACCTGAAACTGTTCTTAACCTGAAGCACCACTTTAGCTAATGGGGCCTCCTGCTGCCGCCGCGCTGCCGGAATATTATTTCTGTTCTCATCCTGAAGCAAAGTTCTTAACCTGAGGTACTATTTCTGGGTTAGCGGAGTCTGTAACCTGAAACGTATGTAACCTGAAGCGTATGTAACCTGAGGTACCACTGTAGTTATATAAGATGAACCCAACACATCACTTGAAGTTGAGTTTGTTTTAGGAAGCTCAGCCCATTGGTCTATCATGCTCAGTCTTGTCTACCCTGATTAGCAGTGGCTTTCTGTGGTTTCAGAGAGGGATCTTTCCCAGCACTACCAGGAAATGCCAGAGACTGAAACTGGGACCTTCTGAATGCAAATGGTACTCTTACCAATGAGCTAGGGCCCCATCCTTTTTGTTTTTACTGTTAATAGTGCCCATGCATGGGAGGAGGAGATTAAGCAGGACTGTGGGGGTTAATTATTTCTTTCCTTGCCACAGTCCCAGTGAACAATTTTATGAGGAGGAAAGAGTCAATGAAGCAGCCAGACTTAAATACTTTATGTGCCAAGTAAAAACACTTTTAATTCACCCAGGCCTTTGGAGTTTAATTCTCTGAATATTTTTAGTGCGGTGGGTGGGTAGGGTTGGATTTGCTCTTTTATGCATATGATTGTGAGTATTACAGGTTGCTTTTATTCCTGTTATATATCCATTTTTAATCCTTGTTTTCGTATATCACTTTGAGGGTTTTTTTAAAAAAAAACAAGTGAGCAATTAATTAAGAACACCAACATTTCCTCCAGCTACTGCTGGTGAGGATGCTGCCAGTGATAGCGTCTGTCTGCCTCTAGGAGGGTAGTTTGTGGTGTTCCTCACTAGCAGGGCTTCACCAACAGTGGCAGAGCTCTCCCACTGGTGGAGTCTAGCAGAACTGGGTAAGGCTGGGTGGAAAGACACCTCCATTCCATGCAGATCCCCTTTAGGACAAAGATCAAGGGCTTGGATTTCTCAGTTGCTCTCCGTACATCTACTAGAAAAAGCCAACAGTTGCCTTGAGCTAGTCATCTGCTGCTCTTGGGGGCCATTGATGGTTACCAGTTGCCAGGAAGCAGAGCAACCTGCCAGTTTGTTAGATGCAGTATGCGGCCAACAGGGTCATATTTTCCTCTTTTCCTTTGCCTCTTCAGTCTGAGCAACTGATCTCTGTAAGAACATCTAAGGGGGCTTGTCCCAGAGCCTGCTTTATAGATTACACCTTGACAGCAGCTTCAACTTACCCCCAAAATTAGTAATACATGCTATGTACATATCTTCTTCTTCTTTCCAATCATGGTGATGGTAAGGATCACCTTTCCTTTGGCAATGCATTGCCTATTATCCAAGTCCTGAATGGCTGGGGAGAGTGAAAGCAGGAAGTCCTTGGCTTATAGTAGAGTGTATAGACTCTTTAAGACTCCAGATGTTGCATCTCACTAGAGACAAAAGAGAGGCTGGTGTAGCAATTGCAACATGCTGTGCTCAGTGGTGCATGATTTTAAATTGTATTTTAAAGGGATGTTGACTCGCACAGGACGACAAAGAGAAATGAGGCCGGGGAAATGGCTGGCACTGCAGCATAAAGGCTGCTGGACACGCCCCCCCCCCCCGTGGCACCTGGTTGGACGGCCACCGGGGGGGGCATGAGTGCCAGCCAGGTGAGCTGGAGGCAGGGGGCGATGCCCCCTGCTAGGAGCGGTGTTCAGGCTCCCGTCCACAACCACTCCCCTCTCTTTCAGGGAGGAGAGTCTTTGTGGGGATTAAATGAGAAGGAGGAGAAGTATACCTGAAGGAGCATCTCTTCCCCCTTCATTCAGCCCAGACACTGAGGTCCAGCTCCGAGGGCCTTCTGGCTGTTCTCTCACTGTGAGAAGTGAAGTTACAGGGAATCAGGCAGAGGGCCTTCTCAGTAGTGGCACCTGCCCTGTGTCAAGAACCAGATGTCAAGGAAATAAACAACTATCTGACTTTTAGAAGACATCTGAAGGCAGCCCTGTGTACGGAAGTTTTTAATGTTTGATGTTTTATCGTGTTTTTAATATTCTGTTGGGAGCCGCCCAGAGTGGCTGGGGAAACCTAGTCAGATGGGTGTGGTTCAAAATAATAATAATAATAATAATAATAATAATAATAATAATAATAATAATAATAAAGCATGCATGCCACCTTGGAGAAAAGGTGGGCTACTAACACAATGATTGATTGATAATAATAATAATAATAATAATAATAATAATAATAATAATAATAATGTCGAAGGGCCCCTATAACTCATGACGTCTGTGACTAATGGCTGGACGCCATAGCTGAATCTGTCCATCTGTCATGGCCATTTGTCATGGATGCTCTAGCTGAGATTCCTGCACTGCCGGGGGTTAGGCTAGATGACCCTTGGGGTCCCTCCAAACTACGATTCTATTATTCTTATGCATGCGAATCAGAAGAGCGAACAGCAGGCGGGTCTCCTCCCAGCGCCTTCCTAACCGTGTCTACTCAGAAGTAAGTCCTTTCGAATTCAACGGGGCTTCCTCCCTGCGAAATGGGGTTAGGACTGTCTAGCCGCAGTCCCGTCTTTCAAGCGAGGCCTGCAGACCGAAGGCAGCCGAGAGTCCTACTGAGCCGCTCGAGGAAGTGGCGGCGGCGGCGGCTCCGCCTCCTGCGTAGCACCCGGCGGCTCTCAGTGCGCAGGCACGGGTCGCGCCGAGCTCGCCGGGTGTCCATAATACGTGGCGTCTGAGGCTGGAGCGACGCACAGGCGAGAGATGGGAGCCGCGCGAGAGATCTGCGGCTAACCCAGCTGCATTTGCTCGCCCGGCAAGGAAGGTGGAGGAAAAGGCGGATCAGGTAACCCGGAGCTTTCTTAGTTGCAGACTGCTCGTTCGCTTCCGCCGCTTTCTCTGGTTTGTTTGTTTTTTAACCCTGCGCGTTACTTTCAAATCAAAACACAGGAAAACCGAGCTTCTGGAGCAGATCTGGGTCCGCAAGGGAGGCAGGGAGCGAATAATCCGTTTTTGCAAAGTATGCGTGTGCGTTTGAGCGGGTGCTCACTGCATGTTGCATACTCTGTCCTAGCAGTTTTACAGAAGGAGAGAGAAGGGCTCATCTCTGCGTTTAGGAGGAGCCATGTAGACACAGTGTTTGCAACTTGCGCGGCGAGTTTCCGTCCGGGAGAGAAAAAACCCTCACCCTTCGCTAGAAGGCTTTTTTGTTGTTTTTTAAACTTGCAGACTGCCCTTCCCTTCCCAAGGATTTGCTGATCTGGAGGAAGGCGTTGCATTATGGTTGGGGCTCGAGGGATAAAAGAGTCCCGAAATGGTTAGAAATGAAGGGTGCCCAGGGGGCATTGGAGGAAAGTGGGGTAAAGTGGGGTAAAGTGTCCTCTCCCGTTGTTGTTTACTTGGCAGGTAGAAAGGGGAAGGTTCTTAAAAACGTTTAATTAAAAAAAAACATAAGAAACGAATGCACGAGTTTGCAGGCTGGAGAGTGCCTGGGACGCTGAAACTGTTGCTTGGCTCGTTTATTGGCGTTCAGAACCTTGGAGAGCTCCCGCGCGGAAGCAGCGGGACAGCAGTGAAGGACACGAGCCGGCAAATGCCCCTGCTGGCCGGGCCTAGAGGCAGCTTTTGATTTATCTTGTGCCTTGTCTAAGAAATGTTCTCCAGCGACCTGATTGCACATTTTTAAACATTGTTTTAACTGATTTTCATATTTACTTTTTACATCGTGTGACCCTCCTTGAAACCTTAAGGTGCTATTTACATAAAAATATTAGTATTGGTATTAATTTGATTTCTAATTATTATTAAACCTAACACCCCATACTCCATTTCCTTCCTTCCTTCTTCATAGGCAATAGTTCATTGACTCTCATGTTCCATGTATTTTAAGCCTGTAACATTGTATCCCCAGCTCCCCCCCCCCATTTTTCAGCCCTGGTTCTGTGAGTCAGACCCCAAAGGAAACTATAGCCTTCTATTATTAAAGTCTGCCAATCAAAGGTTGTCAATGAAGCTGACTGACTTTTTCTTTATTGCGTGTGTCTCTCAAAACATGGCTTGAGTTTATAATTTATCGGTAATCATCTTAGCAACTTGTCAAAGAAGTATTCAACGATGACCTGCCTACCCATTGGGGGGGGGGACTTTTAAAGAGGATTGATGGGGCAGAGGCAGAGAAGAGGATATGAAATCCTATAGAGGATTTCCCACCTCCCACAATGGTTTGTTGGGGTGCTACTGTAAACAACAGATTGTTGCATAAGCTGATGGCAAAATGTTTGTGGCAGGTGTTAAGATGCCTTCACACAAAGAGTTAAGCATGTGGCTTCTAAAGACCTATGGCCCTCAGGCTAATTTCAGGTGGGCTTCCAGATGCTGCAGGCCCACAGTTGCTCTCTGGACCACCCCTCTGGGAATTGCTTGAAGAAATGGACAGAGCCAAAAAGATGGGGGGAGAATCCCTTTGCAAGTGATCTGCTCCAACATGTGTTAATGGCAAGGGGGGAATGGATAGATAAATGGAAGAAAGGTTAAGAACACACACACATAGCTATGCAATGCTACAAATGGCATCCCTCAGGTCATGCCCACCACTGGCATGCAGTTCCCTACAAATTACCTTTGAGCTTAAAGAGAAAAGGGGGGCTTCCTCACCCTTGCCCTAAATGTCTCATTCAAGTGGGTGGGTGACTACTTGACATTCATCAGGTCTTATCCAGATCACTGTTTGGAGAGATGCATGTGGTTCCTCAAGTGTTTCAGGGGATCCAGATGTTCTTCCTTGAAAAAGTGTAGGACAACTTGTAGGAAACTGCATTTTCCCAGTGTAAAACACAGCATGCTGAGGGAAATGTGATCAGCACTGTTAGCACTTCCTCTGTGATAGTGACTGCTGTAGAGGACGTGGCAGCACAAATAAGCATGGGCATCAGAAGCAGTAGTCAGCCTTCAAGGCCTATCCAAATTCACCTTACTTTGTTAGATGTTGTTCTCTCCCTGTAACAGCAGAGTGCATAAGCACTCAAACTTGTGGAGACCTGCAAGGTTACTGTCGCCGCTGAATCAGCAACAATAATTCCCTGCCATTTTTGAAACCATTTCCTGTGCTCTTAAGGCTGCATCCTCCCCCTCTCCAGTGCAAAATGCTTTCTTTAAAAAAGAAAATCTCAGAATAATATTCCCTCTCACTTGCTCTACTTGTATATTATCTTTGAAGGCAGCATTCTATGGATTATCTGTTTCATGTCAGTGAAGGTCATCTGAACACCTAGCCATCTGATAAGGGTGGAGGGGTGAATATGCCCTGGATTGTGGCATTAGGGTGACTGCTGTCCTCACAGAAGGCATGTGGGTTAACATAATTAAAGTCAATCTTACTTTTTAGCTTAAAAAATGAGAAGGTAACAAGTTATTGCAATTTTCACATTATCTGTAAGTATAACAACAAACAAGAAAGAAACAACAAAAAGAACTAGTCTTTTTCTCAAGGACTGCTTGTATAAAATAGATTTTTCTAGTTTTATTATAGCAACAACATATAGATGAATTGTAATCACTCTGTGTGAGAAATATGATGCATGCAAACTTCTGAACAGTGAAGAGCTCTCACAAAAAGACTCATATTAAGTTCAAAAACTAGAAACTTTTAAACAGCTGACTGGTCCACAGTTATCAATTCCCTCTTCTATTTTGTGGGAGTAAAAATTACTATAACAAAATCTTCTGTTTAGAAAACTGGTCTTTGTACACTGATGTGCTCTTCCAAATCTACTAATTTTTATGTAATGGTGGGCACAGCAATACTATCCTTAGGAAGAAGGAGACTCTATGGTAGAGCAAGTGCCTCATCCATTGTCCTACTGGCTTACTAAGGCCAGGCTGAGAGGAAGGAGACAGGGTGTTTTGTTTTCCTTCCTGTTGACTTCAGTGGGAGTGAAAAGCCTACTTTAGACCATGGGTTGGTGCAATTTCCATCTAATTTTGTGGGTGTGTTGTGGTTAATGAGTGGGCTTTGGATCCTGCAGATTCAAGGTCACTCCTGACATGCCCCCTTGGGAAACCGCATTTGTGGCCCCTTACTGACCCCAGAACACCAGTGGCAGGCAGCTGCACCAGCAGAACTTCTCATGGGCATACTGGGGAAGGTTCCATCAGCATAGACCCTCCACACTTACACAGTTTCCTAAAGCCTGCCAACCAGACCACATTTAGCTGTAGGATTGCAGTCAATATTTTATTTTGAATTGCAGCTCAAGCCACAGTTCCTTTGCATCTGCGTCTGTTCTGCTTGCGGGGCGGGGAGGGGGAATCATTTTATGAAATACTGATGGGGACCAATAAATGATCTAAAAAGAGCTCTAATGTGTTTACATTTCCTTGGACTGATTGAGACAAGCATCACTATTTTTCTTCTGTTCTGTTACTGGGTCACATTATACTGGTACATACTCTCAAGTTACTCATGAAAATATAATGGAATAGATTAAAGATTCATTCAGTACTTTTTGCAACCATGTTCTCAACATTTAATCTATCTATTCACAAATCTGATCACACCTGCAATGTGCTGCTGGAGTGTAATAACGCTCAAAATCCACGCAAGGCAGCCTTTGCCATGGCAACAGAAGTTGCTAAGGGATTACCTACCAGGCAGCTGCATGTTCCAAAGATCTGATTGTACATTTTCTTTGTTTCTCAATGATCTCACTCATTAGCTATTCTGCTGTGAAAAGTTTCAGTGTCAGCTACAACTTGCCAGATAAGTTAAATCTTATAACGAAAGGGCCAATGTAACTTACCATCCTTAGACAACCTTAGAGATTTGTATTTTATCCAACAATCAATTACATGAAAGCAAATAATACATCATATATCAACATTTATTTTGTAAAAATAGAAGTCTTCCAATGCCTTCTTTCTCCATTGTAAGTGTGGGTTATTTTTGCTCTGCTTCATCCTTTCAGCTAACATACTTTTGTGATGACAGTCTCTGCTGTTTTGTGGCCAGAGCATAAGAGAAACAAGTTTCATAAGTGATGCCATCCATGGGACTAGATGGTCTCTAAGATCCCACATAACTCAATTCTATGGGAAAGCTTGTATAGTTGACATTAAAACTTTGTGGAGGGGGGGCTTGCTGAAAACAGCCCTCCCCACTTGGTGCCCTCCTGGTGTTGAACTACAACTCTCATAATCCCTGAACATTGGCCATGCTGGCTGGGGCAGATGAGAATTAGAGTCTAACAACATCTGGAGGGCATCATGTTGGGGAAGGCTGACTTAAGGGATGAGAGAAACCATTCACAGGGATTTTGCTGGTAATTCTGTTTTCCCAGTCCCAGCCAAAGTGTTTTTGGAGAAAATCCTCTTGCAGTTCAAACTTCAGCCAGTCCCTTGGTTCATTGCTTGGTCCATTGCTTTTTCCATTCTACGTCGGCCTGGCCACAAACAGGAGCAGGCAGGTAGCATGTGCTGGAGTTGCAGTACCTCGGATAGCTCCAATTGGAGTTCACCACATCTGGAGTTCAACTGAAACCTTCTGTCCTCCTTGGGACAGACTACACCTGCAAGGTTCAGCCTCACATTCCTGAAGAGCACCGAGTACTAGGGCAAAACTATATATCACAATAAATGCTTCACTCGCAATCAGGCATGTGGTTACAGTGGTTTTTAACAGTAAAGACAGGGTGTGTGCACAATTCTTCTCAAGATCACAACACACAGGGAAGGAAGGTTTTACCCTTCTCTCCCCAACCATGATTCTGATTAAAAATGCTGTGGTTATTGACAGGTAAGGAAGGTTACCATTGGTGCCAGTGGGAGTCTTTTCCTTGTCATTAATTGTAGCATGGGAGGTGATTTTCACTGGGATCACAGCTGGGGACAGTAGGCTTTCCTCTAACTTCCCTGTGTGCTGCAGTCCTGGTTAATATTGAGATCCCACACACCTGCTATTAAATAAACAAAAACTGCTAGCGTGATTGCCAGTGATGCATGTAGTATCACTTAAAGTGGTAGCTTTCTGGCTGGGAGCTCAGTTCTTTCTTGCCTGTCATTCAGCACTTGCCTTGTGTGCTGCCTACCTTGGCAAGTAGTCACTTGTCAGCTGCAGTGCCTGATGTAAATGGTGCTAGTCTTTCAGTGGGTTCTGTCTCTAGAAATCCTGGTTTGGGAGTCTGGGGCTCAAGAGACTCAAGGGACTCAGTGTAAGGTCCTTGGGCCTTGGCTCAACACCTGTGGGGCTTGCGTTCTTGATCAAGCTCCATGCTCCTCCTCCTCCTCCTCAGAGTATTGACTGCTGTCAGGATGGTGGCACTTTCTGTTTAATCATGCTGCGCATGTGCTTTTTCTTGTGGCTGCACTGCATCATGGAATTGTAGTGTTAAAGCCATAAACCCTTACAGCTTCCAGCTTAGTAAGGGCAAT
The DNA here is from genome assembly GCF_964106915.1 of Podarcis gaigeae. Lineage (NCBI taxonomy): Eukaryota > Metazoa > Chordata > Lepidosauria > Squamata > Lacertidae > Podarcis > Podarcis gaigeae. The sequence continues at coordinate 58,229,984 of NC_139683.1, read as the reverse complement.
ATGTACGCAGATGCAGGCTTTGGGGTGCATGACCTGGTGAGCTAGGAAACGCACATGCAAAAAGATGTTGACACACATGGATTCCAGCAGTGGGTGTGGATCCCACAACTGAGGCAGCATGCATAGTTTCTGACATGCAGTTGAGGCTGGTTAGACAGAGGCCAGTAATGGACACTACTGCTGACCTAAAAACCAAGAGACTTTCCCACCCTTTTTAGTGAGCAGCTATTGGAGGCAGTGAAGGCAAGGTATGGCTCACACAGCTGGCACACTACTGCATGAGCCCTACTACTCTCCACCTATTCATCCACAGCTGGTGAATGCGTAGGAGTGCCCCACATAGATATGGGCTGATGATGTCACCTGCCTGTGGTTGGTTCTGCTTGTCATTCACAAGCAGAGGGTGTGAGTCACCCCAAGGCTTGGCTGCCTCTAACAAATGCCCACCAGTGAGGATGTGGGCCACTGTTCAGCGGTGATTTTCATCAACTGCTTTCTGACTCATGGCTGCCACTTCCAGCATTAGACTGGGAATACGTGCAATGCCAAACAGATGTGTGTTGCTGTTTTCTTTGACAGCATCAGCATCTGTTTGGGAAGAGGGGGAACAGGAAATAGAATAAACTAGCCAAAACAAAGCAGAAAGGCAACAAGTAAAGGAAGGACAAGAGAATGGATGGAAGAAAAAAGAAGGGCAATGTGACCTTCTCAATTAATTAACTAATTGCAAGGATGTTCCAATTGGCCTTCAGATTGATGAGACACTGGTGGATATCTTTACAATCAGAAAACTTATACAGTGGTACCTCAGGTTACATACGTGTCAAGACTCCGCTAACCCAGAAATATTACCTTGGGTTAAGAACTTTGCTTCAGGATGAGAACAGAAATCATGCTCCGGCAGTGCAGCGGCAGCAGGAGGCCCTATTCGTTAATGTGGTGCTTCAGGTTAAGAACAGTTTCAGGTTAAGTACAGACCTTCGGAATGAATTAAGTACTTAACCCGAGGTACCACTGTAACTGGTGCAGCTGTGGTCACATTCTGACTGGGTTGGTTTTTGTTGCATTTCTTGTTAACTGTCATTTACAATTACTATTGTAAATTAGAGCTATGAGCCAAAGAAGTGATGTACACTTGGGCGAGGAGCATATTGAGCCATTAAGAGCTTCACCAGCTGTTTCTGCTGTGATAGGCCCCATGGTTGAAGAGACAAACGTTGATTTGGATAACATGTGGCTTATCTCTTCAGCAGGGAAGACTGCAGAAACCGTTAGCATAGCTGGCAAATTCTACTCTCTACAACTCAACACTTCTTTGGATTGTAGCTAGAGTCGGGTGACACTGACAAAAGTGGCTTCATGTTGCTCCAATAATTATAGTGCATCATTGTTGTTGCTGTTTTCATCATCAGTACTTATAAACTGAAACAAATTAAAAATCCCAAGGAAACAAAGACTTCACCTGGCTACTAGCCATGATGGGGGGCTATGTTCTGCCTACATGAAGCATGGAGTCAGTGCTCTGTCTCCACGGTCAGAGGCAGTAATACTTCTGAATAGCAGTTGCTGGAAACTGATGAGAGTTGGTCTCCTACAACATCTGGAAGCCAGGGGTTCCCCACTCCTCTCTTAGATGATCCCTAATTTCCCATGTTTGCACCTTCTAATGGGAACATCCACAGTGGATCTCCTCACAGTATTGCACCACAAATGGTGTAACATTGCTACTCATGTAATCCTTTAAGTCAGGCATGGAGAAACTTTGGATCCTCCCAAGTGATGCTGAACTGCTATCATACCTATCCATTGTGCACATGAAGTTATCATGCTTAAAATAAAAAAATAGCTGTTTGTCTCCCTGGAATACCAACTGCTACATTCTTTTCGGGTTCCAGGGTATTGGAATCCCTTGAGTGCCCATGACAAAGAAATAGCAATGTGTGTTTTACAGCAGGAAAACAAACTTTCATAAAGAATTGACATTCCTCAACCAGTAGGAGAAATACCACATAGCAGGCAGCCAACATAGTACGTAATGTACTTTAACCTGAAACCTTGAAAGAATTTAATCCGAGGGATTTGAGGATTGTTGTCATAGTGATGGAAATAGCAGCAGCAGCAGTCAGTCTCTGCCCAATTCTGTGACTTCTGTCTGATTTCTATATCATTTAAATAGGAAGGTTGACACTCTTCTCCACCATAGGTAATGTATGCAGAGCTGCTGTTCTGCAGCTGGCTGCTAAAATGAATGACTTGACAGGAAAAGGACATGAAACCTTATCCACTATAAGAAATTAAATTTAGAAACAGGAGTTGTGGAGAAGAAATCTTGCTTTAGATCAAAGTGTCTCAATGAGTTTCATAAAAGGAAATCACACGCTATTTTTAGGATACCAGGTAAATTTATTCAGTGCTGATCTTACTCACACTTTCTGATTCATATAATCCTACTAAATGCATCACAGGGAGAAAAGTCAAGCTCTGCAGCAGAAGCTTCTGGCTGGCACTCAGCCATTGCTAATGGTGTAGTATATTATAACAGCTGTATTGTGCTGCAACTACAATAATTTCCGCAGTGTTGCTTCTGAGTTCCGCATGGATTAACGTAAGTAGCTTTTTTAAAAAAAACAGAATATTTTATTTTAGTTATTGGTAGGCAAGTTAGTTAAACCTTTTAAGGACTATTCAGTGCTACTGATTATTGGCAACAGGTATGATAAATTGTATGTTAAGCAAATGCCTGTTTCATAGGGCTGGTCATTCTCTTGGGGCACTGCTGCTGTAGCATGAGTCCATGATCAAAGGCAGTAAGCTAGCCAATTCAAAATCTTTCTGGGCAGGGGCTGTGAGCAGAGCCAGCGAGGGATGTCAAGCTCTTTACAAAGGTGAGAAATTATGAACATTAGTCTGACTCAGACCAAAGCTTAGTAATGTCTCCTCTGCTCGCTTCCCAAGACATTAGGCAGAGATCCTTCCCAGTCTTACTATCCAATTAGCCAGAGACCTCCACAAATCATACACACTGCTTCTGAGCTACAGCCTTACCCTTTAAGAGTACACGCAAGAGAAAGGGTCTCATGGTGTTATGTGTAGAAACAAAGAGGGGAATCAACTAGGGTAGGGACTTGCAGACTGAGGGTCAAACAGACATGATGTGGACCTTGGCAAAAGGTGCTTAGCCATAAAAAAATATTCTGTGCTCACTGTGTAACATTTAACTGCGCTTAAATCATGCATTGGCTCATCCATGTATGGCAATAGTGTCATTGGTGTGTCTGTTCGGATTGCTGATCACTAGTAGGCTAACTTCACCTGAAAGCTGGCCAATGCACTTGCATGCTTTGAATGCTTATACAAGCAAGTGTTTACTCATGTTCTGCATCACATCCATGGTGAAAGAAAGGCAGGCTATAAATCCTGTCTTCATATTATAGCTACCATGGGAAGGGCAGTGTTACCACATGTCCGTTTTCACATTCTGATTCACTGTGGACTCGGTTAGATTTCTTCATACTACTACAAACCGTTTTTTTTACAAAAAAAAAATGTTTTGATAGGTGCCATACTAGGTATCATGGCAACCTATCCCTTTTAAATAAAACCCTTTGTGACTAGCCAAACTTATCGGAGATTTACTTTTTTTCTGAGTTGTTGAAGGCAACAGGGATGGGTGGAAATATTAGAATGGTATGTAAACAGATTGCCACTGGTCCTGCTTCCTGTCCAGTCCTCCCAGCATTGCACACTGGCTTTGCAAAGGACTCTGCTGTGCCAGCCCATCATCCAGGTTGTGTCTGGCCCCCAACACAATGCCACCTCTTGCTGAAGTGGGAAGATCCAGTACCAAACATAGGGCCCACCTAATATTGAGTCAGATCATTGTTCTATCTGGCCCAGAATTGTTGCTTGACCCAAGAGTCTCCAGCAATAGCATTACCCAGCTTTCCCACCTGAAATCCTTTCAACTGTAGCTCATAGCAACTGAACCTGATATTTTCTATTGGAGATCTATCATTGATCTGTGAATCCTCTTTGCGGGAGCAATTGTGTATATGGCGGACCCATTACCAAACTTTTCTGGGGGGTTTTAACAGCACCCTTTCAGCCACCTGGCCATTCCTGCTTTCTCTTAATGCATTTCCATGGTATATGAGAGGACACCCCCTTATCCTTCGAGTCTCTGTGCAGCAGTTGGTCAACCTAAACTAATCCCAGCCTTTTCTATGGTTGTGCTCTCCACTGTCAATGCATTCTGAGCATCTCCAAGGGGAGAGGGATAGTTTTAACCCGAGGTGCTTGGTTTTGTACTGACGCTTTCATTGTGAAATGTTAAGGGGGAAACTACTATGATCAGGACCAATGAAGGGTCTGATCGTACAATTGCCTGGAGGGTTTTCTTCATGGGATATCTTCCCTATCAAAATGTCACCTCTATTTTTACTTTGCTTTCCCTGCGAGCTGTGCCATGCCTCTGTGGTACTCCATTGTCTGACCTTTCTCATTGCAGGGGAGAAGGATGAGTGCTTATGCTGACATCTGTGCATCCAAGCAGGCGCAGCAGGGTACCCCGGAAGGAGGTTACCAGCGCTATGGAGTTCGCTCTTACCTGCATCAGTTTTATGAGGACTGCACAGCATCCATTTGGGAGTATGATGATGATTTTCAGATCCAGAGATCACCAAGCAGGTGGAGCTCTGCATTCTGGAAGGTAACAGCTATCCAGCATTTCTCCTGCAGCAGGTCTGCATCAACTATGACCTGAAAAGCCAGGTGGAGTCTCATCAAACATGTATTGTGGCCTTCCAGATGCCAGATGTTTTTGCAGTTCCAGGCAGGCAGCAAACAAGAAGATTTTCTGAGCCCCTGATTGGCTGCATTTGCCCTAGTGGCAGAGCTGCATTGTAGTGTCAGTATATTGTAAGGAGGGAGAGTCCTCTGGAGTGTTAAAATTGTGGAAACAAACAGACCATATTTTCACTGACCAAAAGCATGTCCAGATTTTCAGAATTAATTGATCCAAATTCAGCTTTTTATCTCTTCAGACAATAAGAAGAAGAAGAAGAAGAAGAAGAAGTGCCATTTTTTTAAAAAAAATGAAGGATGTTCATAGTTAACATATTACTATTAAAGGCAATCAAACCATTCCATCAGGTTCCATTCCCCCCCGCCCATATTACATAGCTACATTCAGAATGAGTTCAATTCAGAATCACAGAGCTGGGAGGGACCAGGGGGGTCATCTAATCCAGTCCCCTGTAATGCAGGAAACTTTTTGCCCAAGAAGGAGCTTGAACCAAGACCTTGAGCTTAAGAGTCTCATGCTCTACTATGACACTTTTTTCCAAGTTCATACACACATATGCCCCGCACCCCAAGAAACTTAATTTGAATTTATTGGCACTCTTCTATTTTAATTTTTAAAAGGTAAGATTATTCTGAGTGTGCCTTGTGCTCAGATACTGTTGATGTTGCCAGAGCTTAGGTATCTGTCACTATGCACTGGGTTGCGGCCTTCATGCATAAATAAATATTATATTATTCATCCATGTAACAAGTTATGGCATACATTATTCCCCATTTTACAGAACTGAGTACTCAACAGATCCACATTTGGAGGAATTTGACTACTGGTGCTCCAAATTCAAAAATTCACTTAAGCTTGCTTCACACTAAGATGATGAAAATATTAGAAATATTTATGGGCCTCAGCAAGTCTCCCCTATAATATCTGGGTAGGGAAAAATTAATGCCATAAGAACAAAGATGAGTAGGTCAAATGTCTGCCATTTTGAAGCTTCCCTATTTGGTAAATTCAGGGGTCACAGGAGACTGGTGACTGCCTTTTCCCTTGCAATGTCATTTCTTCTCCCAAAATTGTGTTTCAGATCCCATTTCTCAGGAACCCACATATTTATAAGCCTACAGATTTATTTATGGACATGAACACTTCCTATTTCTGCCCACATCCCTGCTGAATTTCCATTGTCTGTGTATCCATTGACTGCTTGCGGATGCAGTTAAGGTTGTGAAAATCATCTGTTGACTCGAATTCTACATGACAGAAGCCTCCAGGGGCTCACAATGGCACTGCACGTTTCTTTGGTGTGATGGCAGATGGCAGTGACATGTCACGTAGATTTAATAGCTAAGACTGAAAACAATAAAGCAAAAAACTGCCGCCGCAGCTTTGCTGATTTCTGAATCTTCTTTGTCTTCTAGGTCGGACTCATCTCAGGGACGGTGTTTATGCTGACAGGGATCATCGTTCTCGTCGTAGGTTTTCTTGTGCCGCCCAAAATTGAAGCCCTGGGAGTAGAAGATTTTGTGGTGGTGGATACACGTGCAGTGCAGTTCAACAGAGCCCTTGACATATGCAAGTTGGCTGGAGCAATATTGTTCTGCATCGGAGGAACCACAATGGCGGCCTGCTTGCTGATGTCTGCGTTCGCTAAAAGCTACTCCAAAGAAGAAAGGTACCTGCAGCAGAAATTTAAAGAGAGAATTGCAGACATCAGAGCCCATGCACACCCCGTCACCAAGGCCCCGGCGCCTGGAGAATCCAAGATACCCGTTACGTTGTCCAAAGTTCAAAATGTCCAGCCGTTATCTGAAACCTGATGTTTGTTTTCTCTTTCCAAACATACCCATCTTTTGAATTTGAAAAGGTCAGCTTTGGCCTGTGTATGAATCTGTGTTTCCCATGCAGTGTAACTGCACTCTGCAGCCAGTGGGGAAAGGAGCAGATTGGGAAGGAGGTGGAAATGGCTTGAAGGGGATGGTTCAGCCATCAGTGGCTTGAACAAAGCATTAATGTTATGAGTTGTTCTCTTATTTTTAATGGTTGCCTTGAACCCTTGCAAAGCACCATTTGATTGCCCTTCCCTTTAAATTTGTCACACATTTCATGCTGCTTCCAGTTAACTGACATGTTCATACCTGTTTTATTGTGGACGGCTTCAGGTTATGTTCTCTTGGCTCTATAGCCAAAGTCCAACAAAACGATATTCGTGCACATTGGAGAGAACCATCATGCAGACAATAGGAGCAGCTTTCTCATTTCCACCACGTATGCTTGTACTACTGGGGAAGAAAGTTGTCTTGCAAACCAAAGGGAAGCTTTTCTCTTCAGCAGCATGAGTTGCTGTGGTGGGAACATAATGGGAACCTGTCAATGCCCTCACCTGATCATTCATTTGTTTTTAAATAGAAATGACAGATCATTAATGTGATATTCCATATTTACCCAGTCCTGTTATAGAAGAGTTATAATAAGCCCTTCTTTGTAAAGAAATTCATCCATTACTGTCATCTGAAGAGCATCCTTTAGAGTCTACCAGTGAAATCCTATGCACGTTTACTAAGATGGAGGTTCCACTGAGTAGGACCTTTTTCCATGCAAGTGTCTACCAGACTGCAGTCACTAGAATTCCATGCATTCTTGTAGCAACCTGCATGGCAGAAGGTTTGGTTCGCTAACCATCAGAAGATGCACTTCTCAGTATTATGATTGAAAAATATCCTGTTGTGAGCTGAGCCCCAAATTTAACGCCTTCTGTTTCTGGGAAGTGCAATTTTGAAAGTTGTCATTTAAAAAAAGAAGAAGATAACTTTTGTATGGAAGTGTATTCCAAGTTAACCCACCTGCAGGTCTGGTCTCAAGTTTTCAGTAGGAAAAGAAATGTAACTGAGGCTGTTTTTCTGTACAGCGTGTGCATTTCACATTGGTACGAGATAAGAACAGTAAAAGCCCAGTTCTGTGCTTCATGCACTGTGCACTGTGGTATGTACATACAGCTCTTGAAAGTGTACACAGAGCTCCTGGGCACATAAAGAAGGACCTTTTACATCAATGGTAGGAGCAAATGTACACACACAAAGGAATACATGTGTAAATCTGCTCCCTTTGTTGAAAAGGACATCAAAGCCCCTATGCCTGCACCAAATTTCTGGACTGGGGAAGCCATGGGGCAAGTTCCTCCATGTTGTTGCCTAACTTCCATGAATTCCAATAGGATTTGTGCAGGAACATTTCCTGGTGAATCATGCATATTTTTTAAAGCTAAGAAATTCTTCATTCCTTAAATCTGATTGCCTGAAAGAAACTATTAAATGTGATGCTTCTATTTTTCTAGATAACAGAAAGAGCTTATCCTTAATCATAGTACAGTTGTGTTGACGCTTACCTACAGATTTGTCCTTTCCACTAAAGATATAAATCATCTTTGTCTCTCTCTGTATGTCTCTCTTGCTATAAAATCTCTTCCTTTTACTCTATGGATCTAAAACAAGACTATGTAAAGAGATGTGACCTTTATATTCTTTGACAATATGTGCCCACCTTATAGTTCTGTCTATTTTTTTCAATGGATTAAATAAAATTATGAAGAACTGGTGCTGTTGATGGAAAATGTTTCCTTTCAAAATATCAAGTGGGCATAACGAGCTGGATGGCCCAGCACAGAGACGAGGAACCTACAGCCTTGGTCAGCCTAGGCAATGGTCAGGGAGAGAGAACTCACAACATAGCACTGGCAGTGTAACCACATTCCTGGAACAAGGGTTCATGACCCTTTTGCCAACCACCCAAACAGAGGGGCCAGGAAATGCAACAAAGGCTGGCAGACACAGACACTTTCCTTTAACCCTGCCATAGGCCTTACGTTTAAAAAATGTTTTCGTTTACAAGTTGCATCTATGACAAGGTTATGTGAAGTAGTTGTTTGGGCAACAGATGATGTCAAGAGCATCATGTTCCTACCTTCAGTGTAAGTATATATCTCTAAAATCAGCTCCTGTCAGGAGTGGTGTGTGCAATTTCACCCTCTTTCTTTTGCAACAGATGCATGAAGACATCTGGGATTAGAAAGGTTTCTACATCAAATGGAAGCACACCTCTTCCCTCTCTAGTTAGATGCAGTCCCTAAGATCATGGGCAATACCATCCCACAATATCTCCAAGGACTTACTTCTCTCTTCTCTCAGCCTCTTAAGTCATTCAGCTGATATACTCACCCTGCTATCATGTAATGTGTGAGGTCCAGAGGGTGCTAACACGAGAACAGACCTTCTCTGTAGTGGCTCCCCATTTGTAGAATGCTCTCACCAAAGGGGTTTGCCTGGTGCCTTCATTATATATTTTTTAAGTATCAGGCTACAGCGTTCCTCTTCAACCAGGCCTTTGGCTCTTATGATGAAGGGAGATATATAAATCAAATCAATAAACAAAATAATGCAAGGACGAGGAACCTGTGGCCTGCCAAATGTTGCCAAACTGCATCATTCATCATCTCTAACCTTGGCCATGGTTTCTGTGGCTGATGGGACGTGAAGCGAGTCCAACAACACATGGAGGTGCAAAGGTCCCCATACCTGGTTTAAAACATGAACTAGAAGTTCCCTGCTAAAATTTCAATTATACCATGAATTCCATGGGAGGCCTTGCGTTTGTCTCACAATATTAATTCCCCGTCCGCATTAGGAGGCTAATTATGCTTGTCAATCCTTATAGGGCCATTGCAAGAGTTACTGAAATAATATGAGTGAAGCGCTTAGAGAAAGCATTCTATAAACTCTTGTCATTCTTCTACAGTTACATGCATTTATAGCCACAGTGTCAAATCTTAATGAAAGAACTTTGGTCTTGCTCTTTTCATGTCAGTAGAAACCTTGTTTACTGCAGTTTGCTTTCACTGCCATCAAGCTAGCAGTGTGTGGGCAGCACCAAGGCAGAGCACAATGACCTTTTCCAATGTGATGTTTAATTAAAGATTGTGAGGAGCAGACTTGTGACATTTTGAGTATTACAGTGCGGCTTGCTGAAGGACATTTAAAATGATGGCTGCAATATCCACTAGTCTCCTTCCATCTTCCCCACTTCCCTTTTGATAACATCATTTCTGAAATCAGATTGAAAATCTAATTTACACCCCTTTCTAGAAAAATAAGGCAAGATGATATAACTCAAAAATTATTGCTCAGAAAAAAAGAAAGGCCCAGGCGTTATCTTGCAGTGACCTTGTTCAGGATGAGAAACACTCTCAAGAATTGGAAACTTACAGTCACTGGTTAACAGACATACTAATGCTGAGGCAATATCTCTCTGAAGAGCAGTTGCTGAAAATCACAGGTCATTGCAACTGTGTCCTTTTCATGGGCTTCCCATGGGCATCTGGTTTCCCCCTGTGAGAACAGGATGCAGGATTAAATGGGTTGTTGGCTTTATCCAGCAGCCTCTTCTTATGTTCTCATGAGGCACAATCAGCTTTTGACATTCAGTGGTATGCACACTTGTGTAAAGGCCAGTAGCTCAGTTGCAGAGCAACTGGTTTGCATGCAGAATATCCCTGTTTCAATCTCTGGCACCTCCTGGAAAAGATTCCTGCCTCTGACCCTGGAGAGCTACTTCTGTAGGTAAGGAAAAGGCTAAAGGACCCCTGGATGGTTACGTCCAGTCAAAGGCGACTATGGGGTTGCAGCATTCATCTCGTTTCAGGCTGAGGGAGCTGGCATTTGTCCACAGACAGCTTTCCGGGTCAGGTGGGCAGCATGACTAAACTGCACCTAGCACAACGGAACACCATGACTGAAGCCAGAGTGCACGGAAATGCCGTTTACCTTCCTGCCACAGTGGTACCTGTTTATCTACTTGCACTTTTTGGTGTGCTTTCAAACTGCTAGGTTAGCAGAAGCTGAGATAGAGCAATGGGAGCTCACCCTGTCATGTGGATTCGAACTGCCAACCTTCCAATCAGCAAGCCCAAGAGGCTCAGTGGTTTAGGCCACAGCGCTACCCGCATCCCTAGTTACCTTTTAGTTACTCCCATGCAGTGTATTGAGTCCCCACAGCAGATGATACCCAGCTGGCTGGACCAATGGTTAGTAAAAGGTTGATTCCTGTGTTCCATTGAAAGAATCCTGATTCTCTTTGGGAAACCTTATTTTGGTTTGTTTCAGAGGGATATTTTATATAGGTTTTAATCATATTGTTGCCTATCACATCAAAGCAGGGGAAGCATCTGGTCCTCATTTGACCCTTTGTCAAATATAACACAACTAAAATAGGGTTCATAGTGTTTTACTTTAGGAGTGTCGCTTAACACTCTAGAATTATTCCCACCTTTCTAATGTCCTGAGCACGAAGACTGCAAGTGATCTTGTCATCAGTCTCTAAAGCTGAAAGGTGGATAGAGGGCAATAAGAAGTTTGGGGGGAAGTAAATATGTTGAACCACAGAAGAGAAGGAAAATAGCCTTGAGAATGGATTGGGAAGTAAGGAAAGGCTGTTACCAAGCACTGGTGTGGGAAATCTGATTTCTGTAATATATGTGCAGCATAAGCCATGATTTTCCAGTAATGGTCTTCACGACCTCTTCTCTGCTTCTGTGTAGATATTAAACAAGTGACACATTTTTTAAAAAGAAGAAGAAGCTACAATTCTCTCTGCTCTTCACTAAACATCAGCCTCTTATGCAAATTCAGAATGCTATCCTTCTTTGCTTCTGGATTAAGAACCCCAAAAGCCATTTTAACAGAAGAGTAATCACTCGTGCAATTTGTGCTGAGATCAAATTTGGCATAGCTTGATTGGCAATCATTGCCTTTTATCTCGTTTGTGTTGATGAACACGCTCTCAGGATGTTTGCGTCTGCCGCTTCCATTCGGATTTGCACAGCCATTTCGCTCCAGCCATCTGGTTGTTCTCTATGGGCTGCCTTGACCCTTCTTTTTTGCTTTTTATTCCCACAGTGCAGTGAGTCACACATGAAAGGCTGGGGAGTAAATATGCCCTCTCTTCCTCAGCTGTGTGTGACAGCAGATTCTCCCTTCTGGGTTTTGAGGTAAACCCAATATGACTCTTTTGCAGTACTGAATCCCTTTGCACAGTAAAAGAAAAAAAGTCTGCATCGTTCCTGAAAACAGACGATCAGTAGCTTAGAAGCATCATTAGTGCTGGTACAGTTATGTTATGATTTATACAGTGCTACCAATGAACATGGAACGCCACAGCATTTCATAAACAAGGACATACCTCTGCATTAAAAATATAGGGAATGCCTGCTGGATCAGGCCAATGGCCCATCTGGTCCAACATGCTCTTCTTATGGTGTAGTGGTTAAGGGGGTGGACTCGTAATCTGGTGAACCAGGTTTGATTCCCCGCTCCTCCACATGCAGCTGCTGGGTGACCCTGGGCCAGTCACACTTCTTTGAAGTCTCTCAGCCCCACTCACCTCACAGAGTGTTTATTGTGGGGGAGGAAGGGAAAGGAGATTGTTAGCCGCTTTGAGACTCCTTAGGGTAGTGATAAAGCGGGATATCAAATCCAAACTACCCCTCCCCCTCCTCCTCCTCCTCCTCCTCCTCCTCCTCTTCTCACAATGGTCAACCAGATGCGTGTGGGAAGCATGCAAGCAGGACTTGGGTGCAACATCACAAGACACACCTGCGATTCCCAACAACTGGTATGAAAACTGGCATTTGCCTTGGTAGGGCCAAGGAACATTAGCTTGTTCACTTGTCTGCTCCTTTCACACACTTATTATCTGTTGGACATAATTTTCATTTTGCCTTTCCAAGCTTATTTGAAGCCAAGATGAACAGTTAATTTCTGTCAGGAGTGCGTGCAGGAGCCAGGTCCTGTGACCAGTAGGGCTTCACAGGACTGGGGCCTTCCTAAGTTTGTTCCGGAGAGGCAAGGCACGGCCACACAGGTGAGGCCGCTTGGTAACTCACTGCACCTGGTGGCAAGAGCCGGGAAGGGATTTAAGGTCAGCATTTCCCTTTGGCTCTTTGCCACAGCAACTTGTTTCCTGCCTTGCTGCCTTGGGCTTCTTGCTTCCTGATCCTCGGACCTCGGCTTCTTGACTCCTTGCTTCTCGGCCCTTGGACCCTTGACTTCGTGACTCCCTGCTTCCTGGCCCTCAGACCCCTGGCTTCTGGACTCTCGTTCCTGCTCCCACCCTGCAATCTTGCCCCCGGTCCCAACATCCTCAGCCGGGACTTCAATCACCCTTAGACAATTTCCCCCAGTAAAACCCAACACTTGCAGATTTTGGAAGCACTTTTAAAAGGGGAGCACCGATAAGGGAAAACAACCAGCACCTATTGCACCAGTTAAGCATTGTTAAAGCAGTACTGTTCCATCATGAAGTGCATCTGGTGAAAGACTCCATGGTGAAGGATTCACCGGTGGTCTTGCTTCCAAAACACTCCTCCAAACTCACAAAAACCTTTTTGAACGTTAAGTTACGACGTTAGCCGATTGTTCTATTCCAAAGCAACAAAAATATAATATTGTCAGTCAATCTTTTTCAATTATGTTTGAAATTTCTTTGAAAAGCAGAACCTGCCACAGGACAACAAATAAACACCAATACGTTTAATGGAGTTGGGGGCGTGGAATTGTATTAAGAATTTTTCAGCTAACAAATAGATTTGACAGCTTTGACAATAAGTTTTGAACAGAGCCTTTTGTTTCCAAAGTTCCTTGAAGAACAACACAGTGAGATATGTTTCATATTGGGCCAGACACAAGGCACAGCTTCCCCTCACCCATCTTTAGGTACAAAGGCAGTACAGAAAGACAGCCGAGGCCTGAAAGAGGACGAGAAAGATTTTCAAAGGGCAGCCTGTCTTTGAAATGTCAGCATACAATGAATAAAAGTAGCAGAATATCTGGTGACCAGGAAAGTGGGCATCTGCTGCCTGACATCCTTTTTATGCTTCTCACTGCTCATCCCCAGTCATAAAAGATGGTGGGTTGATGATGACAGTCATCTGCTTAATGTCACGGTAGTTTATCTCAAATTGTGTTTCTGGGAATTTGGACTGAACTAAACGGGCACATATTGGAGTCAGCTAGATTCCTCCTCCTAAGATAGCATCACCAAGCTACTCTATTTTCCAGAGATAGGGCAGCCTAATTGTGGATGTTATCACATAAGGAGAAGGCTGAATGCAAAGCTGAAAATGCAGGCCAGCCTAGGTATTCAGAGAATTAGCACCTGCAAGCAAATACAGGGAAACTTCAAGAGATGGGTTACTCTCTGATCTCGAGGGTCAGATTCGATGGTGGTTGGTTGGTTGTTGGGGCCATTCTCGCACAGCGTATTCAGATGCACCCTCATGCATTAACCCTCCCCTCCCGCTGTCCTCTCTGCTGCAACCCTGCTCCCTCTAAGCCTGTTAGACAACTGTTTGTTGAGCTGGGTGGGAGGAGGGGCATAATTTCAAATTATTTAGATGGCCTGAACGATGAGCATCCCATGTGCCACTGGCCCATCCCCAGCCTTTCAAAAAACCTGCTCGAATTTACCTGCAAAATCCAGTAGCAGGAGGAATTTGACATGAGGCAGTTTGACCTGTGGGGGGGGGGGTTGCCCAGATTGTTTTAGAAGATTACCAGTAGGAGGGGGCAGCCCAGGCACCCATTGCCCACCAATCATTTCTTGGGGAAGGAAAGGGATCGCTAATGCATTCACAGATTTCGATAGCTGTGTATGTATTATGTTTCACCCTTTCTTTTCTTTTCTTTTGATAATTTTTAAAATTAGTTTTCAATTACAACAATCCAACAGCCTCATTATAACAATGCCAATTTATAACACAATTAGTAATACCAATCATTGAGATGCCAAATTATATAATTTAGGTGCCCCCCCCACATGCTATAGTTGATGGTTTGATGATTTATTTTATTTCTGTGTTCCAAAAACTTATAAATTTTAGTTACGCTCTAGTCAAAATAACAATCCCTTATATCACAAATGCAGTTTTGATGACGTTTCACCCTTTAATTAACATGCACGGTTTTAAAAGTCTTTCTATAGGAATTTGCATCAAGGACTATGGTTTATATATGTCATCTGGTTTCATTCAAATGGCAGAAACTTACAGGTTCATCATCTACCTTTGGACACAAGCAGGATACGGTATTGATTAAAAATAAAATTCTTGGCATAGCTGATTTCTTATAACAATTCAGTCATATGATCTGCATGTGAACCTGGCTCTTTGTGTTAATAAAATTCTTGGCATGCCTGATTTCTTGTTACAATCCAGTCATATGATCTGCATGGGAACCTGGCTCTTTGTGTTAATGGCGACGGTAGATCTTCAGCCTAATCTCTGCACTATGCTTGCACTGAAGGCTCATCCTTCTTAAACACAGGTCAATTTAGTGGAAGCACATTGCAAGTCAAGTTCAAAGAGGGAAAAGAATGTGGAAGTCCCAAGTAGAGAAGTTGTGTGAACCACCATCTGTCACCATACATATTTTTAGAATGAGACAGGCATGTTAGTCTTAAAACTCTTAAGAACCCATAGAATTAGAGGTTACATCCTAGTGATGAAAACCAGAGAAAAGCACACTCCACACACATCATTGTGCTGTTGGTGAGAAGGTTGCCGTAGCGTTAGAAATTTTCATCTTAGGAAACAAAAAACTGTTCTATGGGGTCATTCCCTACATCTTAAACCATGTGGCACCTCAAAGACTTGCCAAATTTATCTGGGCATAAGCTTCTGTGGAGATGCATGATGTGTTTTCCTGAGTTACATGTACAAGGTGGGGAGCTGGGAATGTAAAAAAAAAAATAGTGAGGTTAGAGGGAAACGAAATGCAGAAAGGAGCAAACAGCGATCATTACATATTTAACAAAGGTGATTCACAAAATGGTTTTTGATCTTTTGTGAATTATTAAGCCTGTAATTATCACTGTTGTGGTTTTCTGTATTTCATTTCTCTCTCATCTCACGTTTTCCTTTCAGTTCCCAATGACTGTCTCCCACGCAACTACGCATAAATGTACCCTACCTGCATCTCAGGAAACTGCATCATGCATCTGACGAAGTAGGCTATACCAATGGAAGGCTGATGATGGAGTCTAACTAAATTCCATCTGATAGGCTTAGTAAGATGGATGGAGAAAGATGGCGATCTATAGATCAAGAATTGCAAGGGAACACTCGAGAGTTTAAATCTCAACAGGAAAAAAACAATTTAGCAATTTGTAGATTACAGAGCAGGGGACACAGGTGGCACTGTGGTTTAAACAACTGTTCTGCTTGGACTTGCCAATTGGAAGGTCAATGGTTCGAATCCCTGCAATGGGCTGAGCTCCCGTTGCTCGGTCCCAGCTCCTGCCAACCTAGCAGTTCGAAAACAGGCCAAAAAGTTCAAGTAGATAAATAGGTACCACTCCAGCGGGAAGGTAAACAATGTTTCTGTGTGCTGCTCTGGCTTTGCCAGAAGCGGCTTAGTCATGCTGGCCACATGACCCAGAAAAACTGTCTATGGAACTATGTAAAGCAAGATGAACACCACTGTGCTGGCCCCGGGGGTCAGGTTACCGTTGGCGTAGTCAAAGTCCGGTCCTGGGTCACTAGCCTGGAAACAGTTCACAAGGAGCGGGGCGAGGTCCGAAGCCGGAAGCCGGGCGGGGACAGGAACACTGGAGGGTCAGGTCTGGGTCCGGGCAGGAACAGGTACTCAACAACGACGTTGTTCCCGCAACCTGGGACCGGGCTGACTGGCCTTTATCTTCTCTGAGGCCAGGGGCGGTCCCGGCCCCCAGGAGACCCGCCTCTCCTGGCCTTAAGGCGAGCACTCCTCCTGGGAGAAACCAGTTCCCTTCGCCTCTCTGCCCTGAGCCTCTGCAGTTCAGGAGAGGCCTAAGGGTTACTGGGCCCAGGGGGAGACTCACCTGTAGGCACTGAGTCCTCAACCACCTCTGGGATTCCTCCGGTTCAGCCTCTGAATCGGATTCCCAGGCCATCACAACCGCAACCCCAGAGTCGTTTGCAACTGGACTTATCTGTCAGGAGTCCCTTTACCTTTACCTTTAGATTGCAGGACAAATGTTTTTTAATAAGTCAATTTGTGCCTCGCTAACACACCAGATTTTACAATAGGGCAGACCAAAGCTATGATACTATTATAGCGTTGATATAGCAGTCAACTAGTCTTGCAGTTTTGAACGTTATCAACAAATAAATAAATGTGTACTTTTAAAGAAGGATTGTCCCTTTAAGATATAAACATCCCTGGTGGGTCGAACTGCCTCAACAACAATTCATATTTACACTTGAATCTTACTGAAGTCACGTTGGCTTTTAGAATATAATTAAGAACACAGCTTGACCATAGCAGACTAGGGCTCCACTCAAACCTACATAATCATTCTGCGTCTTATCACTCAATGTCTCATTATTACACAGGTAAATTCATGGATCAACCTCTATTGAAAATGTAGTGCATTGACTGGTTAGGTTGTATCAGAGATCCATCTCTGAAGTCTAGTGTGTCATGGCTGTTTTCACATATGCAAGTCACTTAGTTGTAGCCATCAGATGATGAACATGCATGTATGAAGGTACCCCTATTGCTAAAAGAGCACCACACCCTGACCTGTCCAAAGGCCATAAAAGCTCATTTAATGCAAACAATCAATGAGATTATTTGTTTACAAAAGCTCAAAAATCTGTGGTTGTAGTCAGACTTATTTTACCACTGATGAAGGGAGGAATGGTGTCACAAGTGATCTGTTTATTCTGCTGATACTGTGAGATATATATATATATATATATATATATATATATATATATATAGGTTTTGGTGTCCTCGGGTGTCTTCCCGTGTAAAAGTTGGGGTGTCTAGGCGACGTTTCGACGAGGTCTCACTCGTCATCTTCAGGCTGGTGCTTTCGGCTTCTTGTTACTGGAACAGAGCGGGATCTCAATGTTTGAGTTCCTATAAATACTGTAGAGGGGGTGTGGTGTCTAGCCTCCAATGTTCTGGGCAGAGAGGAAGTTCCCAGGCTAGTGTGCCTTTTCTTCTTTTGTTCCTTAATTACTTGAGAGATACCTTGAGTGATTTCTTGAGTGATATCCTGAGTACCACTTAGGTGGGTCATTAGGTGTGGATTAGTTGCTAAAGTCTTTGTGTCTTGACCTCTTGAACTTTGTGAAGAGTTTTCCTGAGAAGATGGCTGTATTGCACTTAGTTGTGCTTTGGCTTGGCTTCGTGTATAGGGGCGAGCTGTGGTTTTGTGGCTTGTGTCAGCCAGATCTGTGTAGGGATTGCAGGGGGGTGCAGCATCCGGAGGTGCCACCATGGATTGGCTACTGGATGGTGTCAGTAATTCATCTGTGGAGAGGGTCTGGGTTTGGGTCTGGTGTGGTTGATTGGTGTTGGCGTTCTGTGTGCCTCTGGATCTGGTGTCAGTTTTTGTGGGGAGGGCTAATTTCCAGATGTCTGGCAAGCGGGATGTGTCGTCACGCTTGTTCATGTTGTGAGGGTGTTTCTCTATCTCGATGGCTTCCATGATTATTCTCTTGTGGTGATGTTCCGTGTTAAAGAGCAATTTGGAATCTGCAAAATTAATTTCGTGTCCTGTTTCTTTCATGTGTTGGAAAAGAGAGGAAGTTTTTTCTTCTTTTTTGACGGCATTCTTGTGTTCTGCGATACGTGCATTTATTCGTCTGTTTGTTTGTCCAATGTACGTGGCTGGGCAGACTTTGCAGGGTATTTCATAGATCCCTTGGTTTTCCAACTGGATTTTATCCTTGGGGTTTCTGAGGATATTGGCTATTTTTTGGTTGGTGCAAAAGGCTGTTTTGATATTGTGTTTATGGAGGATTTTGCTAATTTTATCTGTAGTGCCCTTGATATAAGGAAGGAGGGCCATGCCATTGTTTTCTTCTGTGTCTTGGTTTTTGGGGGGTGTTTCCTTTTGGATTAGCTTCGTAATCCTGTTTTGCTGGTATCCATTGGCAATTAACACATTTGAGAGATTCTGTAACCCAAACTTTGGCTCAGATATGTTGACGACACCTTTGTAATTTGGCCACACGGGAAGGAAAAACTGGATAGCTTCCTCACACATCTCAACAACTTACACCCCAAAATACAATTCACTATGGAAATAGAAGCCAACAACCAACTTCCCTTCCTTGACGTCCTAATCTACAAAAAACCTGATGGCTCCCTAGGACACACTATCTACCAGAAAAAAACACACACCAACCGCTACTTACATGCACAATCACACCACCACCCTGCACAAATAAACTCCGTAGCCAAGACTCTCATCTCCAGAACCAAACGCCTGGCTGACAAAGACCACTTGACAACTGAGTTACAGAATCTCTCAAATGTGTTAATTGCCAATGGATACCAGCAAAACAGGATTACGAAGCTAATCCAAAAGGAAACACCCCCCAAAAACCAAGACACAGAAGAAAACAATGGCATGGCCCTCCTTCCTTATATCAAGGGCACTACAGATAAAATTAGCAAAATCCTCCATAAACACAATATCAAAACAGCCTTTTGCACCAACCAAAAAATAGCCAATATCCTCAGAAACCCCAAGGATAAAATCCAGTTGGAAAACCAAGGGATCTATGAAATACCCTGCAAAGTCTGCCCAGCCACGTACATTGGACAAACAAACAGACGAATAAATGCACGTATCGCAGAACACAAGAATGCCGTCAAAAAAGAAGAAAAAACTTCCTCTCTTTTCCAACACATGAAAGAAACAGGACACGAAATTAATTTTGCAGATTCCAAATTGCTCTTTAACACGGAACATCACCACAAGAGAATAATCATGGAAGCCATCGAGATAGAGAAACACCCTCACAACATGAACAAGCGTGACGACACATCCCGCTTGCCAGACATCTGGAAATTAGCCCTCCCCACAAAAACTGACACCAGATCCAGAGGCACACAGAACGCCAACACCAATCAACCACACCAGACCCAAACCCAGACCCTCTCCACAGATGAATTACTGACACCATCCAGTAGCCAATCCATGGTGGCACCTCCGGATGCTGCACCCCCCTGCAATCCCTACACAGATCTGGCTGACACAAGCCACAAAACCACAGCTCGCCCCTATACACGAAGCCAAGCCAAAGCACAACTAAGTGCAATACAGCCATCTTCTCAGGAAAACTCTTCACAAAGTTCAAGAGGTCAAGACACAAAGACTTTAGCAACTAATCCACACCTAATGACCCACCTAAGTGGTACTCAGGATATCACTCAAGAAATCACTCAAGGTATCTCTCAAGTAATTAAGGAACAAAAGAAGAAAAGGCACACTAGCCTGGGAACTTCCTCTCTGCCCAGAACATTGGAGGCTAGACACCACACCCCCTCTACAGTATTTATAGGAACTCAAACATTGAGATCCCGCTCTGTTCCAGTAACAAGAAGCCGAAAGCACCAGCCTGAAGATGACGAGTGAGACCTCGTCGAAACGTCGCCTAGACACCCCAACTTTTACACGGGAAGACACCCGAGGACACCAAAACCTGCATTCCTGTACCCGTGAAAATCTACGAAAGCAAATATATATATATATATATATATATATATTCTTGGGATGTTGTCACTTCCCTGTAGGCTACTTACAAACTGCAACAGCAGGAATCTTCATGTAATGAAACTAG
This sequence comes from Podarcis gaigeae, assembly GCF_964106915.1. Taxonomy (NCBI): domain Eukaryota; kingdom Metazoa; phylum Chordata; class Lepidosauria; order Squamata; family Lacertidae; genus Podarcis; species Podarcis gaigeae. Next base: position 58,209,519 of record NC_139683.1, on the reverse strand, counting down.
GTAATTTTAATAGCAATTTACTAGCTTTAATATATTCAAAGAACAAACCCTAAAATACACTAACATTTGTTTAATGTGTTAAAATATATTCAGGATAAAATATATAATTACAAAGAAATTGGTATCACCAAGCCAAACAGTGTTTAAGATTTTTGTAAATTAATTGTACTATTTATCAACAGCTACAAACCAAACTAAAGATTCAGCCTATTACAAAAAGGAGCAAGAGAGCTACATGAAGGGATGTGGCAAAACTTACCAGTAAATGAACTGCACATGGATTTATAGGCCAAATGTTTTGCAAGAAACCATCAACCTAACTTAAGAAACATCAGTTGAGCTATGTCTATTTACCATTAACATATCTGACCCAATACCAGAATATGCCTGTTTTCTCATGACCTGCAAACTTAAGCCAATGAGATGAGAACACAATTTTGAAGATGACGATTAATTTTTAAGTAATTTTATTTTCTCCTATAAGTGTTATTAAACCATAACATTGTGATTGGTTAAATGTTTAAAGCAATGCACTTTTAGAATCAAAGATAAATTCTTTATAGAAAATTTGCCTGATTGATCCGTCTATCCCTCATAGCTAGCCTGCTGGAGAGATCTTTGACCGAAGTGAATCTGGCCTGCACATAGCAACAGAATTATGCCGGACACATTTTGGGTGGGATAATTAAGCACATTTACTTAATAAGGGACGTGGATGACTAAGCCAGAAGCGGCTTAGTCATGCTGGCCACATGACCCGGAAGCTGTACGCCGGCTCCCTCAGCCAATAAAGCGAGATGAGCGCCGTAACCCCAGAGTCATCCGCTACTGGACCTAACGGTTAGGGGTCCCTTTACCTTTACATTTACTTAGAAATAAGTGAAGTCAATGGGGTTTTCGGCCATATCAATGCACATTGGGTAGGGCTGTTAACGCATGCTGACACAGTGCAAGGTAACTATTTGGTATTATTGAAACTATTAAAAGAAGTATTTCATCTTGTGGTCACATTCTGTCACCCCATCCAGCAATCAGTTCCTGACATGGAAACTCTTGATCAGCACATAACATTCACCCATCTGCAGTAGCTTTCAATGGAAGAGAGGACATCTGCACATACATACCTTTGAAATGAGTGTAACTGCCCATACGCACAAGAGTCCATCTGCATAGCAGAAATAAATTTCCATCCTGTTGTGATTCCCGCCGCCCCCTCCATATCACAAACTGAGACTCTGTCTTATACCCCTAAATTAGATCCTGGAAATACACCACACTCATGTACATAAGAGATTTATTCAGCTATAAAAAAAATATTACAGACTCTCCATTTTAAAGTCGCAAAAATATTCTTCAACTCTTCTAAACAAACATGGGTACACATTAGGCCTAGTTCAATATTCAACATTCTGCAATAGCAGTATTTATTCCATTAACACCTATGTTTCCCCTTAGAATTCACATTGGAGAAAGACCAAATCTGGGGACTATAATTCAATCTTCCTCTTAATTAATTATCTAAGTTCTGGTATACCACATTATCATGCCAGCGTTCAGTGGGTGGAACTCCACCATATTGTCACATTATAAATTAATAAAGCACACACAGAGACACACAAAATTGCTTTGCACTCCAAATAGTAAATCCTTCATTTTCTGGTAACCTATGTCCTTCAAAATATGTCTATGCTACTGCCGCATAGTCATTGGTTTGTTCGTTTTTTTCACTCTCCTGTGGGCTGGTGATGGTGACTCTTGGAGCTGAGGTTTTCTCATAATTGGAATCATCCTAGACAGAGAGAAAGGGGGGGCATATTTTAACTTGTCATATGGCAGAGATTTTTCTTTTGTATGTGTTGATGTGATCAAGCAGAGCCTGCAATGACCAGAACCTATCAAGCCAAGTGCAGATCCATAGCCATGTGAGATGGTTGGAAACTCTCCTTCTTTTGCTGTTCCAGAAGGCAGAAAAGCTCTGAAGGTTTATCAAACCCCTTGTAGGCCACCACCAAGAGCTGGCTGGTGAACTATGTTTGGCTTAATGGGCCACAAGATATTCAGTTGAGCGATAAGGCAACTAGCCTATAATGTGCTTGAATAAAAACAACAACAACAACTGAATTCTTCATGCCATGTATGAAACAAGTAGTTTTAGAAACCATTAAATGATGACAAATGAGTAAACCAGCATCCTAGCTGCTTTAATGTGCAAGAAAAAAAAGTGAAGAGGACAACTGGGTAACAAAAAAATAGCAGCATGATTATACAAGCTAATTAACCCCAGCCTAACTTTTTATTTAAGCAATGGAAGTGGCTTGAGTTTTTTCTTGCTTTAAGTACAATTTTTAAAGAGCACAAGTTACTCTCCAGTTCTGGGAAATTTCATGGTGGCAGCTTGTGGCGCCTGAAACCAGGTTTTCGAGTGTAGACAAAGTATGTGGTTTCCAGATGCGCAGTTCACTGGCTCACACCATTAAAGTGATCGTGAACTTGGCTTGTCACATCAGCTATGATACTACAAAAACACAGCAGTCAGTTTTCCAAGTAACCTCTGAAAACGAGGTCAGAGTGCACAGAAGACTGGTGACCGGAAAACGTAAGGGTTGCAACATTATCACAATATTAGTGTCGATGCAACATGTGAACGCTTTACCACTGGGATCACCCAGTATGAGATTATATACCGTCCTCATATAAAAGGTTGCAAAAAGGCAAGAAGAGCTGCTCCAAAGCTGAAAATCCAGCTGTGGAGTATGCTGGCTGCAAACAAACCTATTGTTAGAGCAGAAAAAATGGAAGCAGTAGCACATCGAAAGAGCAAAGACATGTTACCTGTTTTTGATCATCAGTACCTTCTTTTGTTTCTTCTTCATGACGATTGTGATCCATCTGTTCACCGTTTTCCTCATTTGTTCCCCCATGCGCATGACCGCTAGGCTCATCTTGGTCAAGGTTCTGCCCTTGCTGCTCATCATCATAATGGCCATTCAGATTCTCTTCTGTTCCATTGATGGCCTCCCCTGTCTCTCCACCCTGATCCGCCTCCCCATTCATAGCTGAATAGTCTTCTTGATGCCGAGCTTGATGTTCCGGTGCCATGGTCTCTTCCTCATCCACAGTTTCCGCTGGCCGCTAGTAAACCCAAAAACCCAAATTGCGTTATGCTCAGCTCTTTTGATTAATATATAAAGAACATATATGAGGTTCACAGACAAGCCAGGGTAAAGCTACATTAAAGGGAGTAACGGCTCTGAACTGTGATACAGCACAATGCTGTTTCAACAATCTCATTTTGGTATAAGGGAGGTAGGCCTCTGAAAACCAGATACTGGTGACAAACTACAAGGGAGTCTTGTGAGCTTCCCAGCTGCAACTAACTGTTGGGTCCAAAATGCTGGATTAGGTTGATCTTTGGTCCAGTCCAGAAGGTATCTATCTTCTTATACCCTGAAACAACAAATCTGTTCCACAAACCACATGGGAAGCTCCTTTGAAATTAAAGGGAGGCTAAAAAGCATCACATGATATCAGCATAGATAATGCCATAAAAAGCAATAAGGTCAAATATCCAGCTGAGCAGGCAATCCCTTGGATATTAAGTAGTTCCTTATATCCTGACCAAGATTATTCCAATTTACCAGTAATAATTTTAGACAGCACAATCATGCCTTGACAGAACACATGGGACCTAGCTGAACCTCTTTTATAACCACCCAGTAATTCAACCAAGCAGCCAGCCTGTTTTTGTAATTGTGCTGTTTTCTGGATTTTTGCCTCTATTCTCAAGCAACCCAATTTTTCAGATTCCGAAAATCAGCTCAGATAAGCCCATCTATAACAGAATGCAGGTAAAATCAAAGTCTGAAAGTAACTCCACTGCAAAACTTGGGAAAGCACTGTTTGAATAAAAAGTACTTTTTAAAAGCATCTTTTCAAAAGTAACTAGGCATCGACTACGGATATTACCTATTGCCGTTCAGACAAAAGAGAAAAAACAAGATCCTAACAGGCACACACAGCAAGGCGTAAACACAACTTCAGAGAGCACTTAGGCTTGAGGAAATGAGCAATGCTTAAATACCATTGCCATTTCCCAGTGAACAATGATTTGTTATATATCCCAAATGCTTGACAAAGCAAAGCAAAACTCAAAACATTTTGTTCCCGAATCAGCTAGGGTTGCTAAGTGACAATGGAGCACCTGTTTACAAAATTTAAACATTTGAAAAAGGGAAAGAAATTGTTGCTTCTGGGCTGGAAACATAAGGCAGCTGGCAATTTTAATAAATAAATAAATTATTTTGAAATGTGGTAATATCTGAGTGCAGGACACCGGTGGCACTGTGGGTTAAACCACAGAGCCTAGGACTTGCTGATCAGAAAGTCAGCGGTTCGAATCCCCACGACGGGGTTAGCTCCCATTGCTCGGTTGGCTCCCATTGCCAACCTAGCAGTTTGAAAGCACATCAAAGTGCAAGTAGATAAATAGGTACCGCTCCAGTGGGAAGGTAAACGACGTTTCCGTGCACTGCTCTGGTTCGCCAGAAGCGAGATCAGCGCCGCAACCCCAGAGTCGGCCACGACTGGACCTAATGGTTATGGATCCCTTTACCTTTTTAATATCTGAGTGCCAACATAAGCATGAATCTTTAAGATACAAGTCAGTTTTCAAAGGTCTCAATGGGCTGAGTCCAAAGACGTTGCGGCAAAGCAGAACAAATTCCACTAATGCAAGAGAACTTCCCCTCGCTCTCCTACCTTCCCATGTGCCCCCTGCATCCCTTCAATCCTCTGCAAGGAACTATCAGTTAGCAGTAGGGCCAGCTCTTTTGTTCTACAATTTTGTACCTCTCCTTAAGTGGCTCCACTCTGAATCAGGCCAGCCAAGACCAGCATTATTGGGGTACCATCAATCCCACTCCTCCCTGGGCAGCATCCAGCCCACCTTTCATCTAGACAGTGTTTTAAATGAACAGAAAACAAGTCTATTGGTTACTTTACTTTATACCATTTACAGTGGTGCCTTGGTTTTTGAACATCTCCGTTGACAATGCTTCAGTTTTTGAACATGCCTCGGAAATCAAACATGCCATGCGGCTTCCATATTGAATTTTCCGCATTGAGTTTTCGGTTTTCGAACGATTCAGAATTCGAACGGTCTTACAGAATGGATTACATTCGAAAACCAAGGTACCACTGTAGTTACTATGGAGGAGTTCCTAGCATCAGAAAGTACTTTATATGCTTGAGTACTTTCCATCAGAAAGTACTTTATATGCTTGAACAACAAGTGCCTTTCTTATCTGGTGTCACTTGAGAACAAAGGTTTTTTTCCTGATTGCGAAACTCAATTAGGATTTTGAACCAGAGACCTGCCAAACATGGGTAAGAAAGCCATTAAAAGGCATTAAACATGAATGCTTTACATTTGCACAAGGATCCAGAGGATAGGGTTCACTCGTGATATACTGTGACTAAAAACAAAAGCACTTCCATCAAGGGGTATTTCTCAGATGCCAGTTTCAAAACTTGAATCAATGTAGACATCTGTTTTCCCTCTAGAAGGAAGACTAGCCTGGTGTCCTTGGAGGCTTCAAGTAGAGGTTGAATGGCCAACTGTCATGTATGATCTAGTTGAGATTCCTGTACTGAAGGGAGATGGACTAGATGCCCCTTCCAATTCTATAAGTCTATTATTCTTCTGGCCCTGTTGCTGCCACCACACCAATTTCCCTCTGATTTACTGCTACCATTGACACCACCACCACTTTTTCTAGCCTAACAAAGATGATACAGATTCACAGCAGCTGCATGTATACACACACAAACACACAAACACAAGGTTTGAAACACGTTGATAAACCATAATGAAAAGCTGCCATGAAATTCAAAAGCTCCAAACCTATTAACATCTCCAAGATTCCCATGCTGTCCTCACTGGTCCAATGCAACATCAGTAAAGCAATCATAAAGAGGCCAACAATAATAGCTCTTCTTTTATTATATTCCACGCACTCTAGAGACCTATTCCACAAATGGTGTTGCTGCCCTAAAGAAATGACTATGGGATTTAACTAATGATAGTTTCAGGCTCCTATGATTTTCATCATTATATTGCTTCATGCTTGTAATCTGGCAGAGGATTACATCATTCTCCATTACAAAGATTGAAAGATACCCATCCTGAACGTGACAGCATTTATCCTGATATTCATTCTATTGACTTCACACACATAGTTCAATTCCTTACAGATTTTGATATTTTGATAGGGGGTGGTTTATTTGAAACTTGAGTGCCATAATAACATTTGTATTCAGAACAGTTCAAATGCAAAACAGGAACATTTTGCATAAATCTAATGCTGGTTTGCACTTTTTGCAGTTTATTTTATACTCATCCATGTGGCTGGTATGAAAGTTCTAGTACTCAATAGCTAAGCTTTTGCTTTAAGAGTACATTGCTGCAATATTCAATGACCATTATTGAATAAGGTTCTAAAAAGGTTACAGAAACCAGAAAACGGAACTTAGGTATTCCAATGCCAGCCATATTCAAAGGTCTGTGTTCCTTCACTAATGGAAGTCTTAGTACATTAGCCAATGAAACAGTTTACCAAGAACAGAAAAAGGATGGTTATGACAGCAGTGGAAAACCACAAGAGAAATGAGCCACAACTTTACTGCAAACTTATTTTCATTATGAGTCCCTTGTTCAAAGCTTGCAGCTTACCTGGTCAAGTGGAACCTCAGTTTGAGTGTCTTCATCTTCCTGGACTTCCACAGCCCCCCTCATTTCCGATCGCTTTTTGCCAGCCTTGTAAACTCCTTCCTCCTCTGAAATTGGAAAGAAGCAGAGTCCAACTGTGACACTGTGTGGCAACGTTAGTGAATTGCACCCAAGGACAGCCTGGAAAAGGTTTCCCGTTCTTCACAGGTGTTTACTCTTACAGAATTGAGACATGCACCCATCGGTTTTGCTTTGGCTTTATAAGAGCACCAGCATTCTTACATGGAAAAAGAACAAAAATAACCACTGGAAGGAGTTCAGTGTTGTGCTCTCCTAATTGTTCCATCAGCACAAGCATTATTGCTTGCCGGATGGAACAATCCCCTCCTCTCTTCCCCCCCCCCACCCCCATGCACTGTTCTGAGAGTTCTCCTGACCCTCTGGAGAAGATTTGGGGGTGCCACAGGGGCACACAGGAGAGGAGGAGAGAAAGCCCTGTTGTGCTAGTGGGAGCCCTTACATGGGCCTTCCATGAGCTTTCCACTAGCACGCTGGGTTAGTTGAATCTGGGCTTCAGGCTAATGCTTTGTCAAAAGTTGCACTAGCTCAATTCTGAGCTTTAAAGCAACTAAATATCAAACACACTTATAAAGGAAAACATAGCACACACGTTTCACAAAATAGATGTTAACAAAACCCTCAAGTTGTTTTTTTGTCAACAAAGCTTTACTGGTACTTTTCTACATCCACCGTGGTTTAAGACAGTTATAAGGAAAATCTGCCAAGAACTACTCCAAAATCAATTTCATTTATTTCAAGTGAAAAGAAATTGTATGTTTTTATTACATATTTTTATAGATTCAAATAATTATTAAATCACATAAATTGGATAACTATAATATATATGAAGGAAGGCTAAGAAGACAAATATCACATAGCATGGTGGAGAAGAAGAAAGCAATAAATGCGTCACCAACCCAAACTTGGCTAACCCAAGTTTAGAAAGGAGATGTATTCACAAATAGGAACACTGATCCATTTTGTTCCTGGCTTTTGAACACAGTGAGAAAACATGAGAGGGCCTTCTCAGTGGCTGCACACAATCTGCAACTCCTTTCTCAGAGAGACATACAGTACTAGCAGTTCATGCAACTTTCCGCATTTTTTCCACTGGTATTTTAAATTGGCTTGCCATGCATTTCCGCCTTTTGAATTAAATATTCCTGAATGTTTTAAACATGCAGACGAAGACAACATGCAAATAGAAGAGTAACTTTATATACTGCCTCACTCTATCCTGTGGGGAGAAATCAGATGGCTGTATTAATCACCTGCTACAAAACACAAGACAGTAGCCTACACAAGGGATAGTCAATGCATAGCGAGAATTTTGATAGCTAGTTACTGGAAAGGAAAAAACATTCCAACAAAAAGAGAATGGTTGGGAAAACTCGGGGAGTACCTGGAGTTAGCCAAATTGATGGATTTAATAAGGACAAAACCTAAGATTATGGTCAAGAAACAGTGGGATTGTCTAAATGAATATTTACAAAACCAGGGCTCAGTTACCAAAATTTGTGAAAAATATAAAGAATGTGAAGTGAAAAATCAAGGAAAACCTGTAGGAAGGATATGAAGAACAGAGGTTATGGCAACTGAAGTATAAAAGACATGTGGCGTAAACGGTGGAAGTCTTTTTAAAACATTTTAATTAAGGTTGATATCTTGCAAGATGGAAATATATAGTCGTATGCAAGCATAGATCTAGAACTGTTGTTTTTGGCAAAAACTTTTCTATTTTCCAAATTTCTATTTTAAAATCTTTCCTTCTTCTTTATTCTTTTACTCCTTTTTTCTTACTCCGTTTATTCTTTTCCCCTCCCTCTTTTTCTTTCTGAATATTGCTTTATAGATGTATAAATAATTATGTTTATGTGTATATGTATGAAATTTGTTCTGTATTTCTTTTCTTATTTGATATTCTTTTTTGTAGTCAATAAAATTTAATTAAAAAGGGGGGATAGTCAATGCATAGAAGAGGAGAAAGAGTGGAACTTGGCTGCAGGTTTTGGAAACAGCAGCTGCAATTCAGCAAATGGGAGGGACTGTCCGGCACCTTTCTGCTAGAGTTCTGTGAGTGCAGAAAGCATGGGAACATGGAAAGAACCATTTGGAAGCTGGTGTGTAGCATAGCTTCCTATGCTAATGTCTTGGGGGGGGGGATCTGGACTCCTGCGTCTCTGAAACTACTGAAAGACATTTCTCTGCTTTATCCAGCTCAGTATCTCCATTCCAATTGACAGAACCTCGCTGATACACGTTGATAAACAAGAAAATTACATGACTATATTAAATAGCAAATGAGTTATAAATTCCGACAACTAATAAGAAATCAATATACTTTAAATAATAAAACACAGAAAATTAATGTTTCCTGCATACGTTCCCCTCCTAGGCAGCCCTAACAATAAAAAAAAATTAATGCAGCACAAATGGTAGTATTATGCATAGCCATTTAATACATTTCAAATTTGAAACTGATTGAAGTTCAGCATTAGGGAGAAAATAATCATGGTAATAACAGTCTGCCCTGAATATTTTATGGAAATCAGGGCATTTACAGAGCTGTAAGCTCTGTATCTAAGTTAATGTAGCTACAAAAAAAATTTAATGTCATTTACCAGATGCTGCCTCATAAAGCAAAAAAACAAAACAAACCCATAATAAACGCATTGTTCATTACATCCAACAAATACCCAAAAGGGATGAAGAGGATACAGGATTGTTTTCTAATCTTCACCCAAACAAAACACCAAAAAACTGGCATTGTTGAAGGAATCCCATTTTAAAATGTCTCAAGAGAATTATAAATCTCTCAGGGGAAGGGAACATTTTTGTGTACAAAACAGAGGCCTCTGCTATGTTCCCTCACAGAAAACAGGAGGAGTAGACATATTTTAAGGGGCAACATAACAGAAATGAAATAAAAATTGATGACAAGGAAGCAGAACCATTTTCAAAATCGGTTTCCTGATAACAATGAGCTCATTCCATTCTGCCATAAGCATGGCACTCACACACCAAATCAGTAACAATCAAGCCCTATGTACATTTACTCAGAAATAAGTTCCGTGGAGTTTAACGAGTCTTAACAGCCAAGAGCAGAGACAGGAAGTTATGTTGCTGTTGTTATATAAAAGTGTGAATTATTGCCGAACTGGTAATCTGGAACTTGAGCTGGTATAAAGAGACATGGCATAGTGAGTTGGGATAGGCAAGCCTGGCATAAATGAGACATGGCCTCTCTGCTTATATGTTATGAAGGATTAGAGAAATTGAGTAATCCTAAAGGGACAGGCTGCCCTGAGTGCTCACTGGAAGGACAGATTGTGAAGATGAGGCTCCAATACTTTGGCCACCTCATGAGAAGAGAAGACTCCCTGGAAAACACCCTGATGTTGGGAAATATGGAGGGCACAAGGAGAAGGGGACGACAGAGGACGAGATGGTTGGATAGTGTTCTCGAAGCTATCAGCATGAGTATGACCAAACTGTGGGAGACAGTGGAAGACAGGAGTGCCTGGTGTGCTCTGGTCCATGGGGTCACGAAGAGTCGGACACGACTAAACGACTAAACAACAACAAAGGGACAGGCTAGAGGCAAGCCAGAACCGTACCACAGGTATTATTAATTCTTTAATATGCACACCAACAACCATGGCAGAGTGTTAATTTTCAGTGATTCAATATGTCATGTTTCTATGTTGAGTTCACTTTTATAAGAATAGCTGGGAAAGACCGCCTTGTGATAATGTTTTCCTGGAAAATAAATTACTATGCACCATAAACCAGAGGGCCCAAAGGTATGGCTGTTTGACTGTGCTGTTACCCTATCGTCATTCTGCTTCTAGCAACGGTAATGATCCCAAACTATTAGGTTGCAAAGAATACATCTTATGAAGCAGAACTCCATTCTCTGTTTCAGAGAGATGGAGCAGCACAGCAAAAATTGTTGACGACAACAGTAAGATAATGGAGACCAGAGACTGGTGAGATAATGGAAAAGGTCTTCATAACATGAGAAAATGGTTCCAGTAAGGGTCAAAGACTCCAAAACTGTAACATACAGAGGTGGTACCAGAATGTGGTTTTCATAATGTTCCATAACATTATGAAACTTTATGTATTTCACATAATGACTTGAACTAGCCTGTCCATTCTTTTGCTGCCGCCTTCTAGAAAAAGCAGGTTGTTCTGTTTAAAGGCTTCTCAAACCTCCATTTAGAGGCTGTAATATATATTGCAAGCCAGGACCAAATGGGTGGAGGCAATTTTTGCTCTTTCTTGTCACACCTAATGAGAATATCCATTTGCAAGTATTTCTTCTTAATGGATGCAGGCTCCACATAGATAGATGTCAACTCTTGAAAATTGCTGCCAAAATTCCTCTAAATACTTATGCATTACCATTCGTCTTTCAGAAGAATACCTTTCAGCTTCTCAGCATGAAGAATACATAGAGACATTAAAACCTCAATTTGTATAGCAAACCAAGCCAAACCGATATTCCAGGTAACTATTACCTTGCAGGTAGTAAAACCCTCGTTTCAAAGAACTTGTGGGGGAGGGGAATAGTTTCAGCCCCAAGCTAGTCACAAATTGTTACACATCCTTCTCAGAAAAATAAAAGGGACATTTTATCACCTGCTGCATAACCTCTCCAATTAAAGTTATTTAATTTTTCCTTTAAAAAAACAAAAGATACAACTAGCACACAATATTTAAAAACTGGATGCAGGGATTAACCTGCCCTGCCTAAAACAGTAAGACTCTTTGAAATACAAGAAAGGACTCTATCATACGAGAAATACAACAGTGGGGTTTTTTTCTCTATAGAAAGTCACAATAATGTTTTAGAAACAGAGAACTGATTATTACAGAACCACAGATGGGCCATTTGGCAGAAAAGTAACAATAAGGCATAGGATATTAGATAACATTTGGTATATTGTCTCCACATTTGCAGAAATGTATAAAAGAGAACTGTTTTTCAGTGGCTCTCAATCTTCCCAGAGGATAACTCCCAGAAGATGGTGCTGTGAAACTGCTGTTCCACTAGCGGCTACTGGGGAACAGGGTTCCACAAAGACCAATCTTAGGTTATCTACCCATATGAATCTGCCTAAGCCTTAAATTGAGTACCGCTCTTGATTGGCAGGCATATAGATAAGCAGATCTATATGTAAACACTATGAGAAATTATCTAGAGGCTTGGGATGCTGATGTGTCATTAGTTTGCTTATGACACTCAGATCTACCTCTTGTTTCTATCTTCTGATCTTAGGGAAGTACAAGCACTCATGTCCTGAATCAATATTTATAATCAGTCATGGCTTGGTGAACAAACTGAAACTTAAATCCAGGCATGACTACAGTGCTCTGGTCCTCAGTGGGGTTGCACTGCTGGTGAAAAACAAAATACACGTCTGCTCCTGGAGCAGGCATTGTCCCTGGATGACCGGGCCATGGCAATGGCCAGGAGTACATTTTACCAGGTATGTGTCACTCTACAATTGCACTGGTACATAGAGAAATCAGACACACATCAAACAGTGTTAGGGAAAGAATTAACTAACTGTCTAGTTGACTTCTGCATGTGAAATGTGGGAGGACATCTTGCCCTTGGCCTCAGCAGTAAAACATATGAGGGTTGTTAGTTGGTTAATTTTGGCATTCTGGTTCAGTTTAAGTTGCTTAATCATTTGGTTGGTGGAGCCATTTGTTCTGCAATGCTTGAGTAGCAGTTATAGCTCAATGGCAGGGCAAATTCCTTACATGAAGAAGACCCCAGGTTTCAAACTCCTGGAAGAGGGGTATAATATTTTCCTTGGAAGTATACAAAGGAAATTTGGAGGCTCGTTCTACCTGCTGAAAGGGTTGAACAACAATGGGCCCACAATCCTGGACTGTTCTTATGAACAAATCAGTACGGGTCTGGATTAGAGGACAAAGTTTGATTTAGTGATCACATTGAGGCATCTCTTGTAGATGTGATGAAATACCTTTGGCACAGCCAAGGAAAACTGAAACTGTACCGCTGGCTCCACATTTTACTCTGGGTCAGGGTTAAGGCAGATGACTTTAAGGAGTAAGGCAGCAATTGACACCTTTCCTTCCTGGAAATTGTGGTCTCACAGGAAGGTTAGGAATAGCTAAGGTTAGTGGGTAGCTAAGGTTGACTGTTAATCACTTTTGCATATCTTCAAAAGTCATGGTCAAGCCTACTCCAGTATTTTGTCCCTTGTCTCCATTCTGGATAGCAGGACAAGGGACAAGTTGCATATTAAAAAGAAGTTTTAATTAAAAAGGCTCAGTGGTAAACCAGCGCACATATTTCAACTTCAGAAAAATGGTTCAAAGGAATGCAGGATTCAGTTAATTTAAAACTTCTCCACAACATTATACTTAACACTTCCCAGCTAAATTCATCAGGTGCCTACATGATTAATTTTGAAGCACCAATTAATTTATGTTCACTCAAGTTGTTGCTGGCATTTAATTAGAGTTTAACTTTCATGTTCTTTATCTCTGTTGTTGTTGGCTGATGAATTAGCTTTTGCTTTTTAGCTCAGGGGGTTGGGGGTCATTATTGTAGTAGATTATTTTATTGTTTCGTGTGAGCTGCCTTGGAGGCTTAGATGCAGTGTAAATCCAGGGGATTAACATCTTAAAATATTTTTTTATTCCTACTATGATGGGCCAATCTCCCACATTGCTCCTCCCTAGTAATGTGTAGCAAAACCAAACCATGACCTCTGTTTTAATATTACATCTAAACTAGGGGTTGAGATTTGTTTCACGCAAAAGAAAATACCATCTGTAAGGCAAGAACAATCCTTACCTTACTGACCGCAGTTTGCTTGAACCAAAACAAAACAATATCCCTGGTTCAGAAGTGACTGTGGTTTGTTTCTTAGTAAACCATTAATTGTGGTTTATTGTGATGTGTGAACTAGGCCATACGAATTCTTTATGTGCACAGTAGGGATGGGGAATCTGTGGCCCTCCAGGTGTTGCTGGACTGCAATTCCCATACTCCCTGAGGCATTGGCCATGCTGGCTGGGGCTGATGGGAGTTGGAGTCCAACAACATCTAGAAGACCACATGTTCTTCATCTCTGGTGTTCAGGACTGCAGGGCCTGTGTTAACATGGAGTGTTCAGAAGTAGCAGAAACACTCATGGCTCAAGAATATATACAAATGCCTATTAATTCAGCTTCAGGACAATGCTTGTAACATTTTGGCAAAAAACAGTCCCTCAACACTTCTGAACTGCTGCCCTGATGAAGGCCCAATACACACCATAGTCTCTGCAGCAATTGACTGATTAGGATTCTTTGTTGTTCTCTTTCCTCTGTTAAGTGTATAGTAACAGAACTAGGATTGCAGAAGATGGACTACAAGAAGATCAAACCTATCCATTCTTAAGGAAATCAGCCCTGAGTGCTCACTGGAAGGACAGATCCTAAAACTGAGGCTCCAATACTTTGGCCACCTCATGAGAAGAGAAGACTCCCTGGAAAAGACCCTGATGTTGGGAAAGATGGAGGGCACAAGTAGAAGGGGACAACAGAGGACGAGATGGTTGGACAGTGTTCTCGAAGCTACCAGCATGAGTTTGACCAAACTGTGGGAGGCAGTGGAAGACAGGAGTGCCTGGCGTGCTCTGGTCCATGGGGTCACGAAGAGTTGGACACAACTAAACAACAACAACAGAACTAGGTGACTAGGAAAGTGGCATGTGGCCTTCGCAGAAGACAGGATCTCGTCAGCACAAATTAATCTTGGATGCTATGATCTGCATGGAATATGAATTCATTTTACTCAAGATATAACCCATCTTTCTTTCTCTTTTGGAGAAAATGAACCAAGGCTGGGAATATCCCCTACAGATTCTTAGGCTGTGTGTGTGTGTGTGTGTGTGTGTGTGTGTGTGTGTAATTTAAGAATCAATGGAAACTGAGTACTTGGGGGGTGGTTTCTATGTAGTTCACACATAGTCTAACTCAGGCTTCCTCAACCTTGGCCCTCCATTTTTTTTGAGAATACAATTCCCATCATCCCTGACCACTGGTCCTGCTAGCTAGGGATGATGGGAGTTGTAGGCAAAAAACATCTGGAGGGCCAAGGTTGAGGAAGCCTGGTCTAACTCTATTATGTATTTTTTGCCCCTTAAAAGAGCTTATTGAGAAACTGGCTTCATTCCGAAGATAAAAGCTCACTGAGGATTGATTCTTTCTGCATTACCCTGCTGTACGTCCATTTGAAAACGGCAGCCCCAGGAATGGAGGTGGCACCCACACCTGCGCAATGACATTGCGGTGTGCCTATACCAGGACTGCAATCACCGCTTCCTCCTTCATTTACCTGGGGCAGGTGCAGGAAGCAAAAGACGTGAACAGCCTAATGGAAGGGATTTAAAATGCAAAGCAACCCTGTCCTTGCCCAGCAGGGTGTATTTCATGGACAGGCTTTCCTGATAGTCTGGGGAGAAAACATTTTTATAAATATAAATCTATGAGTTAAGAGGGCCTTGTCTGGAAACAGTAATCTTTACCAAAATTCATACTCGCTCATGATAAAAGCACAAGAGTAACAAATAGTAAAGGCAGCCAAACTTTAAGATTTAGCCACTGTTCTTGTTACTTCTTAAAATAGTGTCTTCAGGTACTTACCATTTTCTGCGGGAACATGGGTTCTGGTCACTGCTTTTACGTTTTCTTTTGATTTAGCAGGTTTTTTAATATCTTGATTCTGTACGTGCTTCTCCTTTCTCTTTGGAGGTTGAGGAGAGGACACTGTTTCTGCTGTGTCGGTAGATTTGGACTGGTGATTCCATCACAAAAAGGAGAAGGAGACTATTTAATTTGTGAAAACTTAAAACAGAACTTTACATAGGCTGCAATCATATATACCAGGAATGTCCAACAGGTTGATCGCGATCTACTGGTCTGTGGTCCCCGGGCCCCCCCCCCCAACAACCTAGTTTCAACAACCTTGAAAGTTGGACATGCCTGATATATACACACCTATGGACCTGGCGCTGTGGGTTAAACCACTGAGCCTAGGACTTGCCGATCAGAAGGTCGGCAGTTGAAATCCCCGTGACGGGGTGAGCTCCCATTGCTTGGTCCCTGCTCCTGCCAACCTACCAATTCAAAAGCATGTCAAAGTATAAGTACCGTATTTTTCGCCCTATAAGACGCACTTTTTCCCCTCCAAAAATGAAGGGGAAATGTGTGTGCGTCCTATGGGCCGAATGCAGGCTTTCCCTGAAGCCTGGAGAGGGAGGGGGGTCGGTGCGCACCGACCGCTCTCTCTCTCCAGGCTTCAGGAAGCTATCCACTAGCCGTGGGAGACCCAGCTCTCCCAAGGCTAGCGGAGACCTTGCCGGCACCCAGAAGCTTGGGGCGCGCTGAGCTCCGCTCGCCCCAAGCTTCGGGATTAGCGCAGCGCTCTGCTAGACTTGGGAGAGCCGCGCGGCTCTCCCAGGGCTAGCGGAGACCTTGCCGGCACCCAGAAGCTTGGGGCGCGCTGAGCTCCGTGCGCACCAAGCTTTGGGATTAGCGCAGCGCTCCGCTAGAGCTGGGAGAGCCGCGCGGCTCTCCCAGGGCTAGCGGAGACCTTGCCAGCACCCAGAAGCTTGGGGCGCGCTGAGCTCCACTCGCCCCAAGCTTCGGGATTAGCGCAGTGCTCTGCTAGACTTGGGAGAGCCGCGGCTCTCCCAGGGCTAGTGGAGACCTTGCCAGCACCCAGAAGCTTGGGGCGCGCTGAGCTCCGCACGCCCCAAGCTTCGGGATTAGCACAGCGCTCCGCTAGCCTTGGGAGAGCTGCGCGGCTCTCCCAGAGCTAGCGGAGACCTTGCCAGCACCCAGAAGCTTGGGGCGCGCTGAGCTCAGCGCGCCCTAAGCTTCGGGCTTAGCGCAGGGCACCTGGGGGGGAAATTTTTTTTTTTTCCTTTATTTCCCTCCCAAAAAACTAGGTGCGTCCTATGGGCCGGTGCGTCCTATGCGCTGCTCTGGTTTGCCAGAAGCGGCTTAGTCATGCTGGCCACATGACCTGGAAGCTATACGCCAGCTCCCTCGGCCAATAAAGCGAGGGAACCGCAACCCCAGAGTCGGTCACGACTGGACCTAATGGTCAGGGGTCCCTTTACCTTTACCTATGGACCTGAAAGTAAGCCCCCATCAATTTCAATGGGGCTTTTTTTTAACAAGACATTAACAAGATTGCACTGCAAGCATCCTTTTCAAGTGCACACATACAAAATCAGTTTTATTATCAATCTTCCCATACTGGAATCTTGCCAAGAGCATGCTTTGGATTTAAGGTTGGAAAGTAATATATTTGATGACAGAGGCATTATTTCATACAATTTTGCTGGTTACAAACATGCAAAGGAAATAAAAATTCAAGTCTCTTAAACTTCTTCTCTTTGTACTTTTCTTTTGTATCCAAAGAATGCTTGTGTAGACCCACAACAGAAAATGACATCTTATCTGATAGAGTTAAACAAGCTGCTTAACCATGAAACATATATTACTTCTGAATACTTACACTCCCCTTAGACTTTCCAGATCCACCAATAGGAGGTAGTGAAGATGATTTTGAGCTGCAGGAAACAATAATGGTATTTCAGGTTTAAAACACTTGGAATGTTCTCAACATCATGAATTATTATGCTGAAACAGCCTATGTATTGCCAACAAACATAATGTCTTTATAAGGGTCTTCTAGACGGTCCCTAATTCCAAGTGCGATTCAATCACGTACTGGCAAATCCAGGTTGCACAAACGAAGTCAGTTTGGTGCTCTTGTATAACAAACCCACTTCCTCCAAAACAGACTTTCTGCAGTAAGGAAAGTGAGAGGCAAATGCACTGCAAAGTGTGGGTAACAAATTGACTGAAGTAATGCTGGATAACGTCCACCCAAACAAACTTTCTGCAAATGAATCATGATGAATGCTCCAAAACAGGTCATCTGGAACAACCCAAGGTATTTAGAAGCAAATGATTTTGTGGTATATTTTGCAACTGTCATACATAGGAAGGACCCTATATAATATAAGAAATTACTAAAAAGCTAGAAACCATTTCAGATATTCACAAGCCATAGTCATCGTCTCAAAGACCAACTGCAGAGGAAGCAGTTACATGCAGTTACATACAATGCCCTTTTATTTGTGGTCTAATAAAACACTTGTGAAGTACAGCAACTTTTGCAACTAGGCCAAAATAAATTTGCTCAAGAGGTTATGAAAAACTAGGAATGGAAAAGTTCTCAAGTGAGAACCGTTGACTTTTCAAGTTTATTCAAACAGGAGCTCTGATTTATCACTGCATGAAGAAGGTTAGAATGAATTAAGCTAGCTTTAGGGTATCTTCGCTCTGTCAAATGAAGCAAAACCCTTCTTTATCCTCCTAACCTGTTACTTTGGGTCTAATTCACTATATGTTTTTGTCTGTGCAAGTAATCATAACTTAGATGCTCCTATAAACAAGCAAAACATGTGGACTAGGCAATAAAAGAGACAGATATCAGCAGCAATTGCAGCTGCACTGTGTAACATCTTCTCACCTATAGAACCCAAAAGTTACAAAAATCTTATCCACGTCAAAAAAATGGGCTTAGCTGCAGTACACACCTGGATTCATGACACTGTATTATCATAATTCATGTTCATAAATATGGCTAGTACAAAAACCCATTAAACTTACCCATACGATCTCCTCATGGTGGACTTGGTGAACAGCAATTCACTATAGGGCAACTTCTTAAATTTGTCTCTGCCAACCGCTACGTAAAACTGCCCATTTTCCAAATCCATCCCACTCTCGACAGGTTTTCCATCTAAAGTGTAGAGCCTGTAAAATATATGAGCACTTTCCTTAAGCAACTGAAATGAATAATCCACACCCTTCAAAGAGTGAACTAAGCACTGAGAAGTCTAGTGGTACATTGTGAGCCCTCTTCCAGAAGAGAGAAGAATTTGCCCTTGGCGCCCACTTTGCCCCATCATTGGAACAATGTCAACTAAACTGGAAGGAATTGTCTGAAGAACCACTAGCAGGGCTCCCACCAGCTGTGTGTTAGGAACACAGAAAGCTGCCTTATACTGCATCAGACCAATTAGTCTGTCGTGCCAACTGGCAGTGGTTTCTCCTGAGTTTGGTCCCAGGTTGTAGAGGAAACAAGCCTAATACAATATGTCTTTTCCAATGCCTTTCCATGTAAGCTTTATCAGTGCTCGCTTTGTCCTTTTTCTTAGAAACAGTGACAACGCTTCTTGTTTTTAACAACAATTTTTGAAATTGGGGTGCGCTGTTTCTTTAAAAGCATTTCTCAGTTGCTTAATATTTAAGTCTCTAAGCTAAGTCAGACTGTTGGCTTTGAGGGGCACAGGATTGCTAAATGCATATATTGCTGAAATAATAATAATAATAATAATAATAATAATAATAATAATAATAATAATAAATTTTATTTATATCCCACCCTCCCCAGCCGAAGTCAGGCTCACTCTCTATTACAGTACTCTGAAATTTCAGGTTTCCTAGAATACCTTTTGGGCGAGGGGCATGTTCTATCATCTGCAGAAACCAAACTTAGCATTTTGCTACCACTTAACGTTATACCAAACAAAAAGGCAAATCTACCAGCATCTCTTAAATATCCTGGGAAGCTCTGTTCCACACCTGCACCACTAATAAGAGCCACTAGATGGGATGGAAGGCCAGTTCATCTATAGTATGCTTTAAAATGCTGATGGGAAATCAGTGTAGTTAATTATTCAGCAGTCTACTGGTCAAAACCTCAAAGAATTCAGCAAGTGTAAGGCCCCCTTAAAGGAAACAGCACACTTTTAAGTACTTGAGCTCAGAGTGCAGTAATTCTTCCACAAAGCTCCATACTGATCACAGACTGTGTTGTCCACTTAAACTTTGCAATGTGCTCCTCAGATCAGAAAAGCTCTAAGTTTATTAAGAAAAAATACTGACACCAACACAGATTGCCAACAAAACCCATTTAGAACTGGCCAGATTTTGAGACATTCTAACTGATTTGTTAAAATGTGCACGTCTACTTGAATTTCCCATAGCCTAACTGGGTTATTGTGCATGTAGCTAAACTACTGTTTGACATGCAGTCACAGAGCATTCACTATACTAGTAACCCATATTGAAATGTTAGATGATGGAAATGAACCCGAATGTCACTTATAAGATTTAAAAAAACTGTGACATGAAGAAATTTATTTATTTCACAAAATTTCTAGATGACCCTTCAACACAGACAAGTGATCGCAAGGCACTTTCCAATTAGTATAAAACAACATTAAATACCGTATTTTTTGCTCTAGAAGACTCACTTTTTCCCTCCTAAAAAATAAGGGGAAATGTGTGTGCGTCTTATGGAGCGAATGCAGGCTGTGCAGCTATCACAGAAGCCAGAAGAGCAAGAGGATTGCTGCTTTCACTGTGCAGCAATCCCTCTTGCTCTTCTGGCTTCTGAGATTCAGAATATTTTTCTTCTTGTTTTCCTCCTCCAAAAACTAGGTGTGTCTTGTGGTCTGGTGCGTCTTATAGAGCAAAAAATACGGTAATTCAACAGTAAAATGCAATCATTAAACCCAATCATTGGCAAGACACAACAGTACAGGATAAACTTCTGAAGTTATTAGAAAACCTCACTAATTTCCTCCCTGAATTCGGTAGTGGACATTACTTCTTTCTTTTTTTTTAAGCAGAGAAAAAAGGAATTGGCCTTCACCAATTTTGCTGCAAGTTTAAAGTGATGTTTTACACAAGGTAGGTTGTGATGGCAGCCAAATTTTCAGCAAGTCTGCATAGTATAGGAGTGAGAGTGTTGGACCAAATCACCAGTTGGCCATGAAGCTTAATGGACAGCCTTAGAGCCAGTCCCTAACTCTCAGCCTGATGGACACAGCCATGAGCTCCTTGAAGGAAGGTAGGAAATAAACATGTGAATCATTGTGAATGAATGAATGAATGAATGAATGAATGAATGAAGTCTGTAGCAAGTGAGACAGAAGACCTATTTGTCCCAATGAGGTTAGACAAGTAGGTAAGATTTTAGACAAGTATATTGGTGCAGGTGTAATACACCATACACTGGTTATACTGCAAGCAGACATTTCCGTTTTTATTCAGCTTATGCAAAACAAAACAAAACAAAACTCTCCCACATAAGCAAACAGTTACCACTAATTCCCAATGTTGCCACAGTCAGGGACCACCCATCACTGGAGCAGTCACCATAAACAGGTGATGCAGCGCACCAGCCATGACTCAAGCAAACCTAAACACGCATTTCCCATGCTGTGATTTTTATCACAGATGTGATTGATAGCCATTCTTCCATTAACTAAAATTATAACTGAGGGAACAGCCCTTAGACACTGGAGTTCACATGGTCAAATGGAGCTTGTGTGCATAGGAGGAAGGTTCTTTGGGAATTACAACTTCTGCAGCCCAATCTAAACAGGTCCTCTGCTTCAGGCAGAAGTGGCTATAGGCATGTGGAAACTGCAGGGATGTGCCTAGAGCTGTCAGGCTGGAACGTCACATCCACTTAGCAAATTTGGCCTGCAAGGGAGCACCACCAGCCAGATGCAGTTCTCCACCCCTGCTCACTGCTATACATGGTCTGCCTGCCCATTAATCTCTCTGAGGTATCAGAAATGTTGCATCAGTGGACAGTGTGGTGGGGCAGTGGCACTCACCTGACCTCCTGGCAGGGGAGTCACTGCTGCTTCCTGGAAGGGAAGTGGGAGAAGCAAGACAACGGGGAGGGTGGCAACGTGGAAACACACTAGCAGGGCCAATCCAGCACTCCTACTGGTACACTTGCAATGCCAACTTCCCACCACCTTACCCCTCTCAGTAAACAACAGCAACACTGTTGTTTACTGAGAGGGAGGTCAAGTAAGTTCCCCCATTGTCCACAAAGCCACTTCCGACCTCGGGAGGAGGTGGTGTTGCGGGCTTCACGTCCCTAACACATGCGCGGGGGGTGGCTCCCAGCCCCGCACCATCTGGGGAATCCTCTGCCGCGTCATCCCCTGGCCAGCCAATCAGCTGGCTCAGGGGGTGTGGCTTGCCGCATTTAAGGCAAGCGCAGCCGAGGATCTCCCTCTCTGGCCGCTCATTCTTTGGTTTATTGCCTACCTCGTAGCAAATCGTCACAACTTTCTCAGTTTTGGCGGTTAGGCATTGGTATGGGTATTGTTATGTATATGTAAGGGGGGAGGAGCGCCATCACCTCCCCCGGATATTGAAGGGTAGTCCGGTAAAGGATTCCAGGGGGCGTGGCCCCATCCAAAGCCTATGGAGGCCATGGCCCAAGGCATGCCCCTGAGCGGTGACCCCGGGAGAGTGCCTAGTTGATGTGCATCAGCAGGGCTCCCCTTCCTGGTCTTCAAGCAATCAGGCTGAAGCCGGATAGTCGGATAGGACCAATGCCTAAGCCAATACCGCTCATCACCTGTAACCAATAAAGTTGTGGCCAATTTTAGCCCATGAACCTCAAATAACAGTGTCATGTGTCTTTATTCCTACTGGTGGAAGGCAGGAACTCACCACGCAGCTGAAATGTAATGCACAAGCCGTGCCATTTGTATGGCTACTGATGTGTGTAATTGAGGAAAAAGCCCACACTAATGTTCAGATCGGTCTTGGCTGTACTGAACCCTCTAAACATTGCATCCATTTCTTTAATGAAGAGTTTTTACATTTTTCAGAATCAATGCCCTTTACTGGAAGCTAAGCTAATGATAGTTCAGCTACCACAAGTCACAATAGCTAATTTGTTAATTATTAAACAAGCAATGATAAATTGTACTAGCTAGCTCAATGTGTCCTCTAATGTTTTAAGAAATCAAATGCAAAAACTGGATTTACAGGAAACATGGAAAAAACAAAAGGGAAGAAACACAGTGTGCTGTACAAATGTATCTCAAGGTAACATGCTTTACCTTTTGGGTTTTCCCAAACAAAAGCTCTCTTCTAGACCAGGACAAGTTTGCTTTCAAAGCAGAACTGAAAACCCCCAATCCAGATGCACACCATCTCTGTCTTTCAAGTGCTGCCCCAAGCTTTCAGGTGCCACTGCAGAGCATCAACCGAGCAAATAGTTCATGCATTTGCTGGCAGCTTCTACCAAGTAGCAAAAGGGCTGAAACCCCAGTTTATGATGTATATGTACAACATTAGAGCACCTTTGCCCCTAGAACTTGGTCCTGCTCAGCTGCACCTTGCTAGCAAAAACCTGAAACTGTGGTCACATTGACAACGTGCCATTTCATCTTACCTGTGCACAGCGCCACTTCTGAGTGTAACCTTTTCAGTAACCATTTCAAGAACATGATCCCATTGATTTAGTGCTCTTCTGGGGATGAAAAGACGCACGGCCGGGCTTATGAGGTCACCATTAGCAATCAGGCTAAGAAGAGGACAGGAAAAGTTGCAATCAGTTGGATGTTCTTCAAAATAATGATGCTCAAACTGCCTATCAGAAAACCCAACTTACAAAACAGTACAAGGCTCCTGAAGAGGCTTTCTAAACCGGGCAGACACATTGATTCTGCTGTGGGAAACTGGCTTCACCTGAAAGATTTAAAAAATAAATAAATCAGCAACTGATTCTGTCTCAACTTGTCATTATGACATCTATTTAAAATCTTACCTTATTCTTCCCAGGACCAATTTTCTAACAGAACCTTAAGCATATTACATACCACTCTGATTTGTAGTCATGTTTTATTTGTGCTTTTGTTGACATTGTGCTTTCCACTTTCTCATCAAAATCCTTAGTTTTTCTTCTTCATCGTAACTGTGTTATTTCTAGCCACGACTTCCCTGAACTTCAAAAGTTAATTAGTGCCTACCGATTTGCAAGTGGTGTTGCTGAGTCACAGGAAATTTGGCCTCCCAGTGTCAGTTCTACTAATTTCTTGGCTGTTTCTCATAGTCCATGTTCAGCGGCTTGGAAAGAAACCTATCTCCCATTTGATACCAGCCAGGAGGCTATCAAGCTATATCCACCTTAACATCTCCTCATGTCTAAATGAGGCAAAGTATTGGTTTCGACATAATACTCTGTAAAAGCAGTCCAAACCCAGTTCAGCAGAACATATCTGAGCCTATTAATCCTATATATACATGAGGCTTGTGCCTGTGGGCATTGTCCACAGGCACCCCTTCCCTCCTTTCTGTGCCATGTTTAAAGATTTCCTGTGTTAGGGGACAATCCAACCCCAAAATCCACAGGGACAAGACAGTTGGGAAATGGTGGATCTCTGGCATAAGCATCAGATCCCGTCTGAGCTGGAGATACACTACCATAATCCCATCTTCCCGGCTGAGCCAGGCCTCAGCTGGCTGAACCAAAACCCCCACGCCAGCACAAGCCCCTCAAAAATGGCCATCTCAGGGGAGTGGCAAGCAGTGTTGGTAGAAGGCCAGAAGTGCCAACTTGGCCTCACGACCGTGGATGCCCAGGGCCATGGGTGCCATGGCACTGGCACCGAAATTTGTGGGTGCCCAGCCTCCTCATGGGGAATTTTGTGGGTGCTGGGTCACCCAGGTCCCCAGGGAGTTGCCACCTATGTAACAGGCTGTTTTTGCACCCACCACAAAAAAATAAGCAACTTTAATTCTTGAATTAGAGAGGAACCATGAACTGGAAACATGATGTTCCAGGAAAGGGGAGAGATTTCCTTAGAAAGTGTTCAAAAACTAGCAATATTTTTCAGCACCCTAGCTTTTCAGGAACTGCTAGAGCTTTTGCTCTATGTAGTGAGTCACAAGGACTATGTGTAGAAGTACTTATCTAGACAGTAATGGATTCCAATGATGATTTATTAAGTATTATTTCAATTTATATTCCACCCTTCAGAAAAGAAAACCACACAGCCCACTGCTTCTACACATATATTCAGATGCACTTCTGAGCCCTTTCAAAACTTCCAGGATGACACATCCTTGCACTCAATTTTCATACTGACATCCAGTAAGCTACACCTGCAGTTAAAATACACTCAGAACTACCCACTTACCCCAGTAAAAGTTTCAGGCAAACTATTACAGAATTTGGACTGCTAATGGGGCAGCCTGGCACATCTAACCAGTGGGAAATCAAATCTTTTTCTAGATGGTGTTTTGTATGTGACTTCAGAGGATGGTTGCCTTCTAACATTGAAGATAAAGAAAGACTCACTAATCATAAAGAACAAGCCATTGAAAAGATTCCCTGAAGTGTGCAATTAATTAGTTTCCTCAAGCTGATGAAACCTATCAAAGCTTCTCGACAGGATACTATGATATAGAGTATGTTTCCTTCTTGAGTCCTTGTGGAAATAATCCACCCTCGCAATGATGTGGGGAGGTCAAAAAATATCTGAAGGGGTGTATATCTTCCAAATATAGATGTTACAGCAATCTGAGTTTTAAATGAGCCTCTAATCAAAGAGTCATTAATATTTTTGCACTCCTTTGGTGCGTCTGGAAAACAAAACAGTTCCATTCTAAAATAAGCCAATCTTTTGGGAGTACATGTTGTGACCAAGGCATGTTATTTTTTCTTTTGAGAATAATTACAAAGTTATGCTGATTTGTTAAGTGTGTTACAATGGAATGCACATCATTATACAGACACAAAAAACACACCCCTGAAACACACAACTATCAAACAACAGGAAAAATGAGTGCATTACCATTTCAGGACCTACAGAAATCAAGAGACACAAATAAGTCCACTGATTTCAGTTGGTCTACTCAGAGTAGAGCAGAGACATCATCTTGCCAACAAAGGTCATATAGTTAAAGCTATGATTTTCCCAGTAGTGATGTATGGAAGTGAGAGCTGGACCACCAAGAAGGCTGATCACCGAAGAATTGATGCTTTTGAATTATCGTGTTGGAGGAGACTCTTGAGAGTCCCATGGACTGCAAGAAGATCAAACCTCTCCATTCTTAAGGATATCAGCCCTAAGTGCTCACTGGAAGGACAAATCCTGAAGCTGAGGCTCCAGTACTTTGGCCACCTCATGAGAAGACTCGACTCCCTGGAAAAGACCCTGAGGTTGGGAAAGATGGAGGGCATAAGGAGAAGAGGACGACAGAGGACAAAATGGTTGGACAGTGTTCTTGAAGCTACCAGCATGAGTTTGACCAAACTGTGGGAGGCAATGGAAGACAGGAGTGCCTGGCGTGCTCTGGTCCATGGGGTCACGAAGAGTCGGACATGACTAAACAACAACAACAACAACAACTCAGAGTAGGCATTAGTTGGATATGAGCTCATTCCATGATTCTGGAGTTTACACTGTGATCAGGTAAAAAAATCCATTTTCTGAGAATTAAAGAGATTAAGGGTGAAATATGCCCATACATATTTTCAAGTAAATATGTAAAGCAGCGAACTTCTCTCAGAAAAATCTATTTTCTTAAAAACAAAACTTTAAACAAAAGTTCATATACACTATGATTATCCCTTTTCATACAACCAGTGAACACGTTAGAGGGAAGAAAAAGCTCATAGCCACTGACCCCATTCAAAGTCTCAGTTCATTCATTGGATCTTTTTTATCAAAGCCATACAAGTTATACTCTCATAGGCTTTGTTTAGAAAATCAGGTGGATAAATTGGTTAAGGAGCAAGGACAGCATTCATCGGTTCATCTGAAAAGAGCAATTGGTTAGCCCTAATAAAAACAATATTCAGCTAACTCTGCAGCTTCCCTGATTAAGTAAATATTTGCTTAGACATTTGTCATTTTGGTTACAAAAAGAGCTTTGTTTTCACAGATTTGATTATACCAAATACCAAATATATGTTTGCTTATAGCAGATACTGCAGTGAGTATCTTGTATGTGTTTTCTCGTAGAGACAGACAGATTCACATATTTAGGCCTCCTGCACTGCCCGTAGCTACATACTGTTTGCATTTTATTGAGGCTGGGAAATCTGATGCCAACTCTGATAAGCACATGAGGATTTATCCTGTGCCATTTCAGAAGAGGAAAGGGAGTGCTTTGAGTTCAGTGTGGGGATGCAGAATGTGCTCTTCTGCCCCACTAATGGTTGAATTATTCACAGGCAAAACAATCAACTGAGGGACAGCGTGTAAAACACTTGTGGTTGGATTACTCTTTTTCTGAACATTTTTGTTTTCAGAAAAAGCACAAACAAAAGACTTCAGACTTGAATAATAATACAGTAGTAGCTCGGGTTAAGTACTTAATTCATTCCAGAGGTCTGTTCTTAACCTGAAACTGTTCTTAACCTGAAGCACCACTTTAGCTAATGGGGCCTCCCACTGCTGCCGCGCCGCCGGAGCACGATTTCTGTTCTCATCCTGAAGCAAAGTTCTTAACCCGAGGTACTATTTCTGAGTTAGCGGAGTCTGTAACCTGAAGCGTATGTAACCTGAAGCGTATGTAACCCAAGGTACAACTGTAATAATTTTATTATTTATACCCCGCCCATCTGGCTGGGTTTCCTCAGCTACTCTGGGCAGCTTACAGCACATAAAAAATGGTAAAACATTAGCCCTTAAAAATATCCCAATACAAGGCTGCCTTCAGATGTCTTCTAAAAGTCAGACAGTTGTTTATTTTCTTGACATCTGATGGGATGGTGTTCCACAGGGCAGGCGCCACTACAGTACTAAGAAGGCCCTCTGCCTGGTTCACTGTAACCTCACTTCTTGCAGAAGGCCCTTGGAGCTGGACCTCAGTGTCCGGCCTGAACAATGGGGGTGGAGGCTTGGAGGATCAGAAGGGCAGGGGAATAAAGAGGCTTGACCCTGCTAGGCTCTTTCCTGTTCCAAATTGCTCACTCTCTGCTCCTTTTTCCCACAGGGCTGGGAAGCAGTTTCTTCCCCTGCCCCCCCCCCCCCACTCCTGAGTGGAATTACAATGGAGGAGATTTGGAGCAGAAAAATGGATGGCAGGCAAATGGTCAAACAGCCCCTTCTCCCCACCTGTCCTCAAGAATCCAGCTTCTTTTGGTTGTTTTTCCTTTTTTAAAAAAATGTATCGGGAGGGGGATGATATAACTATGTAATGTGATATTTTGGGCATGAGCTATGATAGTTGATCAGTGAATGGTGTTTCTCAGATGAACTATGGCAGCACACTAGTCATATGACCTCCATGCTGATGTCTAATGATCTGCAAACTGCCATCGCTTCAGGTTGCACAGTAAATATAGTTTTTTTAAAGGTTTAACACTTGAAGACCATGGTCCACTGGTATTGCCTGCCACAATTCCACCTGTGTGGTAATATACTGAACTGGAGGCTCCATTGCACACATGCCCTAAGTTCCAGTTTCAGGTTTACAGTTCAGCTGCTCATATATTTATTTACAAATCACCACAATACAGCATTGTCTGGAATACGATCCCCTCGGGAACCACAAAGTAATATATTAACCAACGTGGAATCTGTAATTATGTTAAGGATCTCACATCACCGCAGCCTTTAATCGCCTGCTTAGTAGACAGATCCTTAGCATGCTTCAAATGATATCAATAATACAAAGTTACTCAGCTGGATAGACTCAGTTGGACAGGCTCTATTTACCTCAGCTGCCCAGGCTCAAACTTCAACACAACAGCTTGTAAATCAATGGGATTTAAATGAATTAATTTAAGAAACAGGACTCTTGGTTCCTAGATTGCTTTAAGCAGACTGGCTGTGATCAGGAGATCCTCACAGCAGGTGACACACATGTTAAGGATCTGTTGGGAGATCTAAACCAAAAATTATGTGAGAAACGTTGAGTGCCCAACTCAGTATTTCCTTCATAATGCTAATACAGTGGTACCTCGGGTTAAGAACTTAATTCGTTCTGGAGGCCTGAAACTGTTCTTAACCTGAAACCTGAGGTACCACTTTAGCTAATAGGGCCTCCCACTGCTGCCACACCACCGCCACGTGATTTCTGTTCTCATCCTGAAGCAAAGTTCTTAACCCAAGGTACTATTTCTGGGTTAGCGGAGTCTGTAACCTAAAGTGTCTGTAACCTGAAGCATCTGTAACCCGAGGTACCACTGTATGGGCAGCTTTTGCAGGGAGAAATCAGCAGAAGGGAAGGGATGTTTGACCCCCACACTCTTTAGTCCTATCCATCAATTTTCTATTGCTAATCTTGCCCTCCAGGGTCTGAATTGAAAGCTAAGCCAAGAAGGAATTGTCTCAGGGAGGAAGGATTTTGCTATGGATAGTTGGTTTGAAGGGGGTGGGGGTTAAGTATGCTTCCTTCTCATCATTGATCCGCCTCTCTAAATTCCCTTCCACCACGTTCCCAGTTACCTTGATAAGCAAAGGCCTGGAGCCATGTAACTACTGTCAATTCTGATAGTCCAAATAATCTTCCATTGGGAGGAGAGCAGGGAAGTGATTGACAGGAATCACATTCGCAAAATGTGATCAGTGCATTTTTGCAGGAAAGGGGCATACATTTGACTTGTATCCATTCTACCATGAAAGTATAAGTTAGGTCTAATAGCAAAGAAATTAATTTTAGAAAATAAAACTGTCTCGCTTTTCCTGCAGCACAACAAGACTGCACCAGTTTATCTGAATGAAAACAGTAGCAACAATAAAGAGATGGGAAGCCTACGCTTTGAGTTGACCTTGGTTTGCTGCATTAAGTGCACTGCAGGCCAAAAGCGATGAGTTACCACCATCTCCTGAACTTGGTATGTTGGTGGAACAGGAGTCGTCAGCAAAAATGGTAAGGGAGCCACTGAGCAAAAGACATAACTTTGCTTGACACGCCACTTTTAGAGCTGCCAACTACTTAAATAACTTTTAGAATCACCTGCCTTTTTACCGATCAGTAAATTAAACAACTAAAAAGAAAACATTTTCAAATTACCAAAGCTTCAGTAGAGGCAACCTTTCGAAATACTGAAGGGCATGCAAAATAATTTACAATTTAGGCGGCAATGGGGAGCAGGGAACCTTTATGCTCCCCCACCCCTTGAGCCAACTGTGACCACCTGACAAACACCTGACCACATGAGTCAAGGTGAATGCTAGGTGGGTGGTCCTGCCCACCCCTCCTCCCACCCACCTGTGCCATGGGGTGGGAGGAGGAGTTCTGTTCTGCATTTCCTACAGGTAATGTGCTGGCAAAGCGGCATGCCGAAATTGATCTCTCTGCTCATCAGCTGATGAGAAAAGACTTCAGTCCTGCTCTTTTCAGGGAACCGTTTCACCAGCGTGTGAAGCAGATCCCAGCAGGACTAAGGGAAAACACTGCCCATCAGCTGACATCACTCAGTGACATTAGCTGACAAGTGGGCATGGTTTTGGAAAAATGGGCTTGCGGACCATATTGGACTCCCCCAACAGGCCAAGATTAACCTGTGAGCTGAAGCTTCTCCATCTGTCATATCCCTTTACCTGGAGAAGTCACATTGAATCAACAGGACTTATTTCTAAGTAGTCAGGATTGTGTTGTTAATGCAGACATTGTCAATACCAGTCAGTGTCTGTAGAGTCATCCTTACTTACTTCTTTTTCATTCCATATTACAACTGACATGGAGGATCAATATATATGTGTGTGCTTTATTAATTAAAATTTGCCCTTGCCAGTTGAAACAAGTCTTTTCCTATCGGTCACTGAAACACATCATTAATATCATTAATATCATGATTAATATCATGATCCTATGCATGTTTTACAAAAGGATGTTCCAACCTAAACTTACTGAAGCTTGCAACTCTAACCATACTTACTAAGGATCACACTCCCACAGAATATTAGTACTGTAAAGTAAATTTCAAGTTCCTAGAGAATGGAGGAATCTTTTCTTAAATGTTCTTAAACATTTCTTAAATGTTTTCTAACTAGTAAAAGTAGATTTTTTTCCCTACATCACTCTGGGCACTTGGGTATGTAGGAGGGTGGTTCATCACTCCTCCAAATAGCAAGTTCAGTTGGTGAGAATTGCAGCCACAATGGAACAAGAAGGAGTTATCACCATGCTCATGGTGAACCCTGAAGTTTACAGTAGAAAAAGAACACCCTTTTTAAATAGAAAAGAAAACCTAAGAGAGCAAACAAAACCCCAACCAGCCCAATGAGACCTAAGCATGTTCACTAACTATGAGAGGGAGAAGAATAGGGGTGGAGGGTTTAATCTAGACATCATGTACAAGACTCAGAATCCTTAGTCCAGACTCAAACTCAATCTAGTCCCCAGCCTTCCCCTCCAGTCTGATTTTAAACCACCCCATTCCAAGAATATTCTTCTTGCTCTAGTATTTCTCCCTCTATTTCTGTAGAATGGAGCAACTTAGAAACAAACACCATTGCATGTGTATTAAATATATTTTGAAAACATGTTGGGAAGATGACAATAAAAATCAACTAGAGATCACATAAAGAATAAGGCTGGAGATATACCTAAAAGATGCATATAGGCTTCTGTTTTGTGTGCCAAGAGGTGCTACTCTTGAGTGCCCAGGCTCCACTCTCTCTGTCTAAGGGTCTGAGCCTCAGAGGCCCTGGCAATCCTAAATAGGTAATCAGGTCTACTGCTAAATTCACAACAAAGTGATAACCTACAACAAAATTGCTTCTATAACCATCTGCAGCTGTTTCGCCACAACACCACCAGAGATCAATTTTTTCAGAGGATGAAAGGGGGGAAAGCAGGCTGAATTTAATCCTCCACCCTTGACAAACCAGTAATCACTACTTTTACCAACAGATTTACTGGGGTTGTACATGCAAAGTCTCTGTTGCTGCACAGGAGTAGGAAGTAGTCTATAAATGTATATGTGGATCAAAGCTATTGTATATTATGCTGTGTCCTACTATGTAATATTCAGAGTATATGCACTGAAATCAATGTGTCTGAAGTGAGATACCACCCAATGACATTGTATGTAACATTCATTCTTATACTGTACCATGATAAACCTTATTCAAAAACATTTAGACAATTTAGCAATTTGTCAGTAAAAATCCAACACGGGTACTTACATCTTCCAGTGCCAACTGTTGGCAAAAAACAAAATAACACATTTAGCATGTTACACTCATTATCATCTGTTTATTTTCAACATATTTTTAAAGCAGGTTGTTTTAATATGAATGGATGCAGTGATCTATCTGATGTGGTTAAAATAATATCTGTTCATCAGATATAAAACTGGCCACACTGTTCTTTTATATGCATGGAAACTGGTCAGTTATCACTATTTATTAACCCAGTAAATATCTTTATTCTCCATCTCTCCTTACTTCCCTGTTCTATTTTGCCATACCTTTTCACAGAATTTATGTATGTTCCAGTCTAAACTAAAATTACAGCATGACTGTTGGGTTGAAAAAGACATTCTAGCCCTACTAAAGCTTTTATGTTGACATGATGGAACAATATTGATTTTCATTTTCCAGACTTCCACTCTCCACCTCATGCCTAAAGCAGCATAAATTCCCACAAGAATCAGAGCATTCCACCTCAGCTTGGTCTGCTGATCAGATGCAAACTATTTCTAACCTTTTTTTTTGTATTTTCTCTTTTGATCATTGTGCACATAAATACACACACACACCACTTCATTCCCCCCCCCCCCATAGGTAGCTTTGGCTTGCATTTCTTGTTCCAGAGACATCAACAAGCTATTAATGCTACATCAAGGCCAATGGGGTAATCTCTTCACCTCAGAGGGCAAGATAATATGAAGCACAACGAGGTGATTTGGCTTATACTTACGTATATAGTTTTAAAAATAAACATGAGAAGTCTGCAAATACTGTGCACCACTACTATACCAATTAGCTTTTGCCACCCTGGGTTCCTTTGGGTGGAAAGATAAGATATAAAATTAACAAATAAACATGCAATCAATAAAATAGACTGAGGCAAATAATTGTCAGGCTTTTAAAGGTAACAGCCTACTTCATCTGACGTGCTTAATGGTAAGGAGTACTTAAGATTCCAGCAAATACTATTTTGGATGATCTACCATTACTGTAGGATTGCGGGTGGCGCTGTGGGTTAAACTACAGAGCCTAGGGCTTGCCAGTCAGAAGGTCGGCGGTTCGAATCCCCGCGACGGGGTGAGCTCCCGTTGCTCGGTCCCTGCTCCTGCCAACCTAGCAGTTCGAAAGCACGTCAAAGTGCAAGTAGATAAATAGGTACCGCTCTTGCAGGAAGGTAAATGGCATTTCCGTGCGCTGCTCCGGTTTGCCAAAAGCGGCTTAGTCATGCTGGCCACATGACCCGGAAGCTGTACGCCGGCTCCCTAGGCCAATAAAGCGAGATGAGCGCCTCAACCCCAGAGTCGGCCACGACTGGACCTAATGGTCAGGGGTCCCTTTACCTTTACCATTACTGTATTTGAGCTCTGCACCCCTAAAATTGTTAGCTCACACTGTTTGTCGTATCATATTTCAGTTCAATCTCTTTACAAAAAGCAAACTTGGATGTATAGTACGTCTAGAGGCAAATTTGTTCAACATCCTCTTTTTGTTGCAGGATTAAGGAGGTATATATATAAACGGAACCTCAATTTCCAAATCTGATTCTTCATAAACACATTCTACCTGGACCCCCTTTTATTTTGAAGACTTTGTCGCAGCAGCGCATAGTAAGTTGATCAGCTCATGTAATGAACCATGGTTAGCTAGGGCAGTTCAATACAATGGTCTATTATATTCAGTCCTCCCCAGTAAACGGAGTATAAATATTTGCATTCCCTTAGGACAGACTGAGGTCAAGGGAACCCAAAAGACTGATTACATGCTCTTACTATCAGGTTGAAAGGCTATCAGGCAAATGAAAAGAAACCAGAGAGTGTAAAAAAAAAAGTTTTAAAAAATATTTAGAACAAAGGAAAAGCTTGTTCAGATTTATGAAATCAATGTTCTTTGCATATGATTAGATTGCCCCCCAAAGCAGTAACAGGTTACTCCAAGTATGTGGATGCTTTGCATCACTAACAGAAGAAATCTAGTCTCTCTTATCAAGATTTCACAGACTGATCTGTGAGTTAACCCCTCTTCTCACCCATTTGCACCTTGTTTTTACATATATGCATAGAGAGAGGGAGATGTTGGCCTACTCTTTTGTTACAATGACAAGGACAAATTACAGAAAATGAGGAGGTCTAAGCAAGCATATTGCCAAACATAGGAATTAATGTCAGATGTCTGCAAAACATGCATATAAACATTCAGTAGACTACACAGAAACACTAGTTCCTTTCCCCAAGTTGCTTACTAGCAGAGCTTCTTCTCCACGCATCCCCTGTCACAACCATAGCCTGTTTCCTTCTGAGCATGCATAGGGAGCTGTATTAGCATGAAGTACAGGATCATTCTGTCTGCACATGGGTACCTCTGCAACCACTTTGCAGAAATCCTAGGGGTTATCTGTGCACACAGACATCCTTGTACCAGCGTTGCCTCTTGTTGGGACTGGACTGTATTCATTGGTATAACCACAGATTGGCATGAAGAAACATTTTCAACCCAAAGGCTTCATTTCCTCATACGTAGCAAACAAGTCAGTGGTGGGTGGAACGATGAGCAAAAAGTGGGTGGAGCTACATATTTACCTTTGTACAGTAGCCTACATTCCAACAACATAAGCCACATGTTTCTATACCCCTCCACCATCAGGGAAAGCTAGAGGCATTATTGCAGTTGACGGGCATATTCTCACCAGGCAAAAACACCTGAGGCAGGTGTAGATTAGTGCTATTGTGGGACATGGCTTGGGGAGAGTTCCAAGGATGAGACAGAGATGCCTGGAGGGCCACATTTAACCTCCAGGTCCAAGGCTCCCCACTCCTGCTATACACAAAATTAGAATGTTTGGCCATTATCTTTCTGAAGGACACAGTTGCAATTAGCAAAACATGTGTAAACCAGAAGCATCATCTTTGTTTTCACAGGCTTTCTGGTCAACGTTGCACTGAATCCTCAAGGTATTCATTTCAGAAGAATAACAGTGTTTGTATGGCTTGTTGTGCTAATTAGGTTACCAAGATACTAAATATCAAACAACTTGGAGAGCTATGCTCTTCCAGAGTTTTGAGATGCTAAATCCAGTGCTCCAGGAGCCGGGTCACTCAACCAGCAAGAAATAAAGCTATTGGTTCTCCTTTTTAAGTATGAGTCGTTTTTATTCTACAATACTACATTCCCATAAAACACAATGGATTGCCCTTTTAATAGAACGCAAATGCTTCATAAATCAAGTCTCACTGTTTTTAACGAATCTTATTTCTGAAATGTTTACTTATCCTAGATAGTAAAGTTGTCAGCACATATGGTAATTTACTTCACTATAACTATAGGTGATCCCTGTTCTGGATCTTTACACCAACCTCTTAAAGAAAAGATGTTCCCAGGACAACCCTCTACACGCCTACTCTGAAGTCCCACTTAGTTCAACGTGGCTTAAAAGTGGGTTTTGGAATGCTGCCTAAATTAAGAAGACTTAAGACACTACTGAAAATGTATTTCATGGAATGTGAACATACAGTGTGATTTGCAATGAAAAACACTGTAAAACAAATAGAATTTTTTACATTTCATTATCTAATGGCAATGACTGAAATTACTGCATGGGGAATTCTTGATTCAGTGAAGATTCATTTGATATGCTGTCCAGTCCTGTTTCCTCCTCTAGCTACCACTTAATGCAATAAAAAGAGTTCCAGCTAAACAATTCTACTCCTCTTGCTTCCTCAAAAGGAACAAAACAATATGGGGGTGAATAGAATTGTGAGTTCTGAGTTGCACAGGATTGCACTTCCATCTAACCACTTTAATAAATATATGTGAGGCTTAGATAACACTAGGGTTGTACATATTCAATACAGTCATACCTTGGTTTGCGAACACCTTGCAAGTAGAACATTTTGGCTCCCGAACACCACAAGCTCAGAAGTGAGTGTTCCGGTTTGCGAACGTTCTTTGGAACCTAAAAGTCTGCTGCAGCTTCTGCAGCTTCCGGTTGACTGCAGGAACTTCCTGCATCCAATCTGAAGCCGCGCCTTGGTTTTTGAACGTTTTGGAAGTCGAACAGACTTCTGGAATGGATTCTGAGGTGCCTCTGTACATTCACCACACAAGTACAAAAACTATTGTACCATTTGGCACATCACATTCTTTTTCTTAAATCACTCCCTTTAGACTTGGAAATTTATACCTGAATCCTATATATTTATCCTGGGCGGGGAGGGGGGGATATCATTGATTTCAATGGAACCTACTTCCAGAAAGGAATGTTGAAGACTGTAATGTAACATAGAGGAGAAGAGACTGAGGAAAATGTTCAATGAATCAGGCAGCTGAAAGCGATCAAAAAGTCATTTGAAACAACCTGCTGCGGACAGATTAAGATAAAACAATCCTACCACAGATCCTACCCACATTATTTGGATTTCATAAACTCACAAGGTGCCTGCAGGGCTGATACATCCAGATTACAGTACTAAAAGAAGCCAGCCAAGTCACTCACTACAAAATATGGTTAGTTTTTAAAAACAGCCTAGGATCACAAGCCAAAGTGACATCAATGAAAATTCCTCCCTGCCTTTAAATGTCACAGCCAGTGGGATTCCTAAATATAAGCAAAACGTAACAGCTGAACTGCAAAGGCAATCAACTCTACAAATCAAAGATAATGTGCATGTTATTCACAAAAATAAAAATGGTAGGGAAAGAGCACGTAAATTATACTCACTTTTAACTCGAGCCTCAAATTAGCCTCTTTTCTAAACAAATCTAAATTAAAGGTGTGTTAACTTGGGCGCTGTGGTCTAAACCACTGAGCCTCTTGGGCTTGCTGATCAGAAGGTTGGCAGTTTGAATCCGCACAACAAGGTGAGCTCCCGTTGCTTTGTCCCAGCTTCTGCCAACCTAGCAGTTCAAAAGCACACCAGTGCAAGTAGATAAATAGGTACCGCTGTGGCGGGAAGGTAAATGGCATTTCTTTACACTCTACCTTCCATCATGGTGTTCCATTGCGCCAGAAATGGTTTAGTCATGCTGGCCACATGACCCGGAAAGCTGTCTGTGGACAAATGTCAGCTCCCTCAGCCTAAAGTGAGATGAGCGCCGCACCCCATAGTTGCCTTTAACTGTACTTAACCTTCCAGGGTCCTATACCTTTTAACCTATTATAGCACTTACAAATGAGTAGTTTAGGTGTTATTATTTCCCTGTTTCTGAACATGCATCTTCATTCTATATTACACACTCCATCAAAAATTGTACTCTCTCTAGCAATTAAATCCATTCAAAGATTTCACTGATGTAAGTTTGGTTCATGTACTAAGCACAACACGCTGGTGGAATTAGAATTACTGATACTATATAATTAGTCTGTCTCACTTGCAGGAAATAATCACTGTAAAATATTAATTTCCTATTTTATAGCTGCATTAAATGACCATGAACTATAGTAACAATTCTGTTAGAACAGTGCAGCCTGCCTTTCACTCTTCTTTACAGTATTTTCTCCAGGGAAATTGGTTCCGCGAATAAGACAAGGGATCCACAGCAACAAAGAAAAAACAAACACAAACAAATAATCCAGAAGACACTGGATTTTAACTTTAAAATAGATGCTGAGTTAGCATAAACTAACTAGAAAGTTCATATATCACACCAAAAAATGGTTGCCACTAATAACAGTTTTGAACTAAAATTATGGTCTGAGCTCCCAAATATTACAGGATTACAAGTTGAAGGGTTTCCAGAGGCAAAATTCATTTGTTCTGTTTCCTGTAGTTGTGAAACATGATTAGGGTCTGTTAACAATGCTGGATGAAGACAAGTGGTGGGAGGCACCAGCTGGGAACCCCAAAGGGAAACCCCCGAGGAGGAAGGCTCAGAGCCAGGGGATTGGTGGTGGGGCACTGAGGAGAGGTCAGAGGGAGAAGATTGGGAAGAGGGGCTGGATGCTGGTGGGGCAACAGGGTTTAGGGAGCAGGAAGAGCTCGTGGCAGAGAACAGTTCAGATTCCGAGACTAAAGCAGGAGGCAGGGAAAGGGGCTGCTGAAGAATCCAGGAAGTCTCCAACTCCTGCTGCAACAAGCTCTGCTAACTCAGAAATGGTACATGCAGGATAATGAGAGCAGAACAGAAGCCAGAGGTGAGGAGGCACAGTTTAAGACTGCTTGGGAAATATCTAGGAGATGAGGAGCCTTAGAAAGGGTGGAAGGCAGGGACCTTCAGTCCTGGCAATCCTCCGGGAAAGGGTTGCTGAGTTGTATGCCGTTTCCTTGAATAGTTAAGTTCCCTGACAACAAAGCCCTGAGTCTTTCATGCTGACCTGCGTCTGACTCCAACCCTGACAATCAGCTACCAATACATGTGAATGCAAAGAGTATTATGGAACATGACAAATTGATTGCCTGCAATCCACTTCATCAGATCATTAATAAGTTACTGCCTCTTTAAGAGAAACCAAGTGGAAGTCTGGGGCAAAGCAGATCTAGAGCAGTTGTGTTAAAAGTTTTAAGTGAGTGGAGTTGTCTGTCTAGATCTCTCTCAAGCTGTTAGGGTGGCTCTTACAGTGTCTAGTCAAAAGCAAGCACCACTGCGTTCAATGATATACACACCCACCCACCCGGTAAGTGATTTCAGGATTGTAGCTGATTCAATAAAACTTTGCTTTGTTTTCATTTCCCTAGACTCAGGTATAATACAGACTAATCCTAGTTTGTTTTAATGTATAAATTACTTTACCTCATTATTTATTTCCATAGGCCTTTTCTTCAGTTCTCCAATGTCCAAGTAGCTGCAAATCAACAAAAGGAATATAGGTTATGTACAAGAGTAACCTACAGTGGTGTAGAGCATGCCTTCATGTTCAGGGTTCCAGCCAGAGAGTCATACCCTTTTACAGGAAACTCCATTCCATCTCACCTCCCTCCACCCAAGGCAGTCAGCATTTCACGTCCACCAAGTGTGCACAGTCCTTGTTGGACTGTTTGGTGGTCTCCACCAAATATACAAATACACACACACAGAGTGCATTTACATCTGCCAATCTTGGGAATGCCCCAGGCCTGCTGAATATCTCCCTTTTGTGCATGGGTGATGCTACTTTGGCTTCAAAAAGACCCACAATCTGATAGTGGTTAGATGAGTGAAAGATGGGGGGTAATAATTCATATGTGAGGCATATTTATTAAACAAAAACATTCAAAGTACAGCCATATACACATCTACTCCAAGTAAGTCCAACGGAGTTTAATGGTCTTATTTCTGAGATAGTAAGCAAGCTATATGTTTGCAGCCCAGATAGTATAAACTGCCTTTAAATCCCAATAGTGTTCATCAGCAGACAGGGAGGAAACCCTTTACTATCTGTGCCTAAGCAAATTAGAATGTTTTGCTAATAATAGTAAAGAAAATGAGAAATCAAGAAGCTGAAGAACCAAGAGACCCCAGAAGCCACTGCTCACAACAATTGAAACATGGTGCGGGTTCTACATTATTTTAGTAAAGAGGAACAGGGCACAGTAACACAGAGAGATGAATTAGCCATACCCTAAATCAGGCTTCCTCAACCTCGGCCCTCCAGATGTTTTGAGACTACAATTCCCATCATCCCTGACCACTGGTCCTGCTAGCTAGGGATCATGGGAGTTGTAGGCCAAAAACATCTGGAGGGCCGAGGCTGAGGAAGCCTGCCCTAAATTAAGGAACTCTGTAGTCTAAGCCAGGCTGCAATAATGGCACAGAAAAGATTGGTTGGGATTCTTATGTTTTGATAGGCACAGTTTCATGATAAAAAGGTAAAGGTAAAGGACCCCTGACAGTTAAGTCCAGTTGCGAATGACTCTGGGGTTGCGGCACTCATCTCGCTTTACTGGCCGAGGGAGCTGATGTTTGTCCACAGACAGTTTTTTTCGGGTCATGTGGCCTGCATGACTAAGCCGCTTCTGGCGAAACCAGAGCAGCGCACGGGAATACCGTTTACCTTCCTACCAGAGCGGTAACTATTTATCTACTTGCACTTTAACGTGCTTTCAAACTGCTAGGTTGGCAGGAGCTGGGACCGAACAACGGGAGCTCACCCCATCGTGGGGATTCCAACCGCCAACCTTCCGATCAGCAAGCCTGAGGCTCAGTGGTTTAGACCACAGCACCACCCACATCCCTTTTTTGGTTTCATGATAGGATTCTGTATTTAAAAATGGCATCGCCTAGTAACTAATTGATATGCCCTGCCAGCAGCTAAAGACAAATGGAAAATGGATACAATTTTATGCAAAGCTTTTTTTAAACTGTCTCACTGAATTCCTGGAATTTCAAAAGTTGCTAAGGGCTCAGCTACATTAGTAAAGAAACAACCATTTGAATGTGCTATAATCATGCAACACCAGATGGTGCCAGAGAGCAGGAAATTTATAGGCGCATTTTTCCATAGGGGTTTTTTATTTTGCTGTAACGATCTAATTTCTGACTTATTTATAACGTTTTTTCCCTGTGTGTAAATCCACCCAGTGTCTCCTATAACTTCTACTGTGCCGAAGAAAAGGAACAGCTCTGTACATCTGGGGGTGCAGCTCTTTGTACATCCACAAAGCACTGACACACACTCTGCATCCTACATATATTTATCTTCACATAAAAATGACCTTTAAAACAATTATATACAATGTCCTTAATTACAACTTTTAAGAAAGTCTAGTCGAAAGATCCCACTTCAGTTTACACTGGCCAGCAAACTCATTCTTCTTTATTGCTGAAAAATAACACAAGCTGTGTCCCTTCCAACTCTACAATTCCACGATTCTATGGCTAAAATGCTTCATTCTGCCACACAAATTAGTTGTATATTTAGCCATTTGTCCTAAGCTTATGCAGCTGCAAGTGTGGGGCTGGAGGCTAAAAGGCAGAGGATTGAATGACAAAAATATTTCCAATGATTACTCTACCCGCATTTATCTAAGAATATCCCCAAGTTTTATTATTTTAATAGAGATTACCTGTGCTTCATTAACATAACCATTAAGGCTGCAATCCTATACACACTTACCTGGGAGAAGGCCCTATAAAACAAAGCAGGACTTACATCTGAGCATGCCCAGGACTAGGTTATATTTCTCTGCATTCCACGTTTACTGGAACAGAGCCAAAGCACACATAGAACCCGAGACACAGAAATGTCAGACACGATTACCAAATACCACAAAATAGCCTCACGTGTCCATTGATGAAGTTAATAATGTTTGAACAATTGAAGCTTTTTCTGTCAATTGTTGTTTTTTTTCTCCTCAGGGACAAAGATTTCATGTTGAAATGATAGAAGCACCTTGCAGGAAATGTGCACAGGGGATAAGGCGACTGGGCAGATGAAACAGAAATACCTTTCAAGCTGCAAAAAGTCTCAGTGCTTACGTTGATTCTAATTTTTGAGGCCTCTGGATAGTGCCTTTGAAAAGAGCACATAAAGTTAAAGTTTCCAGGCCATTTTGGTTTGCTTTTACAGTGGTACCTCAGGTTAAGAACTTAATTAGTTCCGGAGGTCCATTCTTAACCTGAAACTGTTCTTAACCCGAAGCACCACTTTAGCTAATGGGGCTTCCCGCTGCCGCCACGCCACCACCACACGATTTCTGTTCTCAACCTGAAGCAAAGTTCTTAATCTGAGATACTATTTCTGGGTTAGTGGAGTCTGTAACCTGAAGCATCTGTAACCTGAAGTGTCTGTAACCCGAGGTACCACTGTACTCACTTGAGTTTCTTGAAGGCCTCCCTGCCACCGGCGACATAGTGCTCTCCGCTCTGAATCTCATCTAGCTGTCGGACGCGGTGGCCACCGCGGGGGGTGTAGATATTCCGCACGGCCCCAAAG
Organism: Podarcis gaigeae; assembly: GCF_964106915.1. Lineage (NCBI taxonomy): Eukaryota > Metazoa > Chordata > Lepidosauria > Squamata > Lacertidae > Podarcis > Podarcis gaigeae. Next base: position 58,167,851 of record NC_139683.1, on the reverse strand, counting down.
GGAGCATTCACCCCACCGGTCACTTCTTTTAGGAAGACATCGAAGCTGGACACCTTCTTCTCGTGGATGATCACTCGGCGCCCTGGGAAGAACGGATCTCCGTTGCGATACACCATCACACTCTTCACCACCGGCTGCGACAGGCATGTTGGCTTGGCACTGGGACTGCTCATGGCCAGGCTTTGACCCACGTCTTCCGATTCCTCCTTTGAATGGAGCCTTTGGCTCGCACACCTGTTGGTTCAGCAAGGAACAGGCTTTATTCTCCCTACCGCCTCTCTCTCTCCTGCAGACCTGTTAAAATCCCTGTTTGCAGTACGCGTACTGCATGTATGCACACACAGTCAACCAAGACGGGCACACTGGGACCACCACCAATGGTATCTCTCTGCCTGAAAGTACCAGAGATGCTCTTAGTGCGTCCCTAAGGTGTCAATTTCAAAGCAGTTTAAAGAGCAACTTGTGCTAGGCAACCAGTTCTCGCCACTCTCCGGAGAATGGTAATGCCATCAGGAGTTTCTTATCCTACATGCTTAGTCTACAAGCGTAAAGCAGAAACAGTGACTGAGCAGAATAAAGAACCACACGCCCCTTTTCCCAACTTTGTAGTCCCAGCATCCAGCTTTGTAGTCACTGGAACAAGGCAACATGTTGTCGTTTTTCTCCAGGAGTCTTCACTCCCCTCGCTTTTCTCCATTCTTCTATGCCATCTTCTTCCTCCTCAAAATCAACCGTGAGGTGGACCTCAAGTGTCCAAAGCGGCCAAAGCTGAACAACAGGTGGCATGTATAAATGGAGAGGAGGAGGACATTATCATCAGGTATTAGGGGGGAGAAATAAAAGCTTTCAGCTGGCAGTATTTTATTGGCCCCAGAGATAGTGGGCAGGAACTGGGAATAGCGGGACTTTTCCTGGCTGAATTCCGATAATATCCTAACAGAAATATGTTCAGTAGAACAAGAGATGGGGTGGCGGGAGGAGAGAGAACACAGAACTGTGAGACACAAAAGAACTTTATTGATGAATTGGTCTTTTTGTAGTTGCATGATTTCAGATCTCCCTTCTACCACAGCAGAACAGAATGACAGAGCAGCAAGATGTTAGAGTGGACTGTACCATTTCAGACAACAGGTAAAGCAACCCATGTTGAAAATCCTTGCAAGCAGAAAATAAGCACATCAGGGAAGAAAAGTTGTTGCTTAACTAGTTTTCTACTTGCAGGGAGGCATTTTCCCCTCTCTCTCTCTCTCTTTACATAGTGAAGCATTAAAAACTGTCATTCCTCCACACGCAGTCTGAAGAGAAAACAGTTCATTCTTCACTCCCCTCAGGATGCTGTCTCTCACTGCCACATCCTACTGCAGCCCCACCAGTGTCACATTTTAATAATAATATCTTTATTGTCATTGCCCCCTCTCGGGGACAACGAAATTACATTTAATCGATCCACATGCTTACCCCCTAATTTGCCAGACACACTCTTACTGCAGCCTTGATAAGATATACCCCAGCGATTAATTTCTACAACAAGAGGTCTCAGGGCTCAAGAAGCCACATCAGAGGCACGGGGGGGGGGGGTCCGACTGTGGTTGCTCTGTGATGAAGTGAAAGCACTCTGCATATCCTCAGGAGCATGTTGATCATATGACCACTTCATATGATCCTGGAACAGGTGAGTTCTGGTTTAAATTCACTTTAAACCATGGGATGGAAGGGCAAGGGAGCCCATCCTCTGAATATTTCCTGATGTCTGTCTCAGCTGCTTTTAGAAGGAATAATTTGGCTCAAGGCAGGGAGAGAGATCAGTGCCCTAAAACCCCTTTGAGGGCCCTTCGTATCAAACACCCCCATTTTCAGCTTCTGCTGAGGAAATATCAAGCCTTCAAGATGCCTGGACCAGCACTGCCCTCTTGCCAGGGTGGAAGAAGGCAAGAAATGCCTGTGCTGCTTTTGCAAATGGCTTCGGGCAGATCCAACCCCCCCTCCCCTCCCCGACTTCTTCTTTCTTCTTGGCATTTCCCTTCGGGAAACCCGGGTGCCCAGTTCCAGCTTTCCTCCTCGCCAGCTCTCCCAAGAGAAAGAGAAAGTGTCCCCGTCCGCGCGACACTAAAAGCACTAAAAAACAAAACCAACCTGTGGCTGCTCTTTGGCGTGCACGAGCGTCAGGCTTAACCCACGAAGGGAAAAGAGGCCGATTTAAACAAAAACACTTTAAAAGCAAACAAAGCAAAGTAATTCACACGACCGTGTCGGGCTGGAGGGGGGGGAGCCGCTGTTAGTATCACGTGTGAACACGCAAATCAGGGGGAAGCGGGGGAAAGGGGACAAACGACGCAGCACAAACTAGGGAGCATTTTTGGTTTTGGTCCCCTGTAGAGAAGAACAGAGCAGGAGAAAGGGGAAGAGCACCTGTGCACACAGCAAAGTCCAAATTCTTCTTTTCACTCTGGATATAGGGCAGCCCGTCTTTCTCTCTCTCCACCCAGCAGCGGCTCAGCTGCCAACACCATGAGCTTTACCAAAGAACTGCAGGCTGGCGGCGGCGGCTGTCGCTACCGCAGAATACCTGCCTCATTCTCTCTCCGGGCTGGGTCTCCCAAAGGTAAGAGAGAGGAGCAGGGAGGCTATTCTGGCGGTTTGCTGCTGCTGCTGCGGGAACTTCGGCTCCCGGGGGAGGAGGAGGAGGAGTTGAAGGAGAATGCTATTATTATTATTATTTCCCCAACCCTGCAGTTTCCGTAGCAACGCACATAGCTGCACTCAATGCAAGGAAAGGAAACTGCAGAGTCTCCGCAGGCTTGCAGCTTTCAGGGGCGCCGGCAAGAGAGAAGGGCGCCTCAGGAGGGACCCCCCCCCTCCCGTGGGTGGTAGGGAGAGAAACTATTATTCTTCCCCTTTTCAGTGCCGGATTTACGTATAAACTAAACAAGCTTATAGTTTAGGGCCCCACTCTCTTGAGGGCCCCCCAAAATTTCACTATTAATATATTTCTTCTTAATTGTATTTCAGTTTAACAATTACTTTGATAAAATACATATTTTGTTATGTGCAAATGGTGTTAGATACCTATTAGATCTATAATAATAATAATAATAATAATAATAATAATTTATTATTTGTACCCCACCCATCTGGCTGGGTTTCTCCAGCCACTCTAGACTGCTTCCAACAAAGATTAAAAATACATTAAAATGTCACACTGAACAGGGCTGCCTTCAGATGTCTTCTGAATGTCAGGTAGTTATTTATCGCTTTGACATCTGACGGGAGGGCGTTCCACAGGGCGGGCGCCACTACCGAGAAGGCCCTCTGCCTGGTTCCCTGTAGCTTTGCTTTTCGCTATATATACCATATAGGATATATTCAACACACAAAAAACAGCAACAATTTGTTGTTGGCAAAGGACAGCTGGACATATAAAGGGCCCCATTACCTTCAGTAGCTTAGGGCCTCATCAAACCTAAATCCAGCCCTGCCCCTTTTCTTTTTACTAGGCAAACCGTGGCAGGTGGGAAATGGCTTGAGCCGGACAGAGAGGGGCAAGAGGGCAGCCTGCCTGCCGTCGGTGCAGAAATGGCAAGAGAAGGCACATGGTGGATTGGCAGGCAAAGTTCCTCTTGGGTACCTGGTGGGCCTGCAGGGGAGATTCCCGAGGGCGTGAGATGGCAGTTGGAGGATCCCTCGCTGCTCTTGGGGTTCCAGAGGCGTCTTGGGTTCCTAACTGTTCACAACTGCCATCCGTGGAAGAACGGGCCTGTGGATTATGACTACTCTTACTCCTGTTACTAAACAGATACTGTAGAAACCTCTGAAGATTTCTAAGCACTGGCATGGCGCAGGTATTGAAAAATGTTCGTAGTGCCACCTGAGAGCAGGTGTTCCATTAAGCGCTCATGTCTTGATGAGTCTTCAGCACCACCCCATGTACCATTTGCTGCAGACTGAACGCCAAAGAAGATGGCAAGATCATTGCTTTTCACTGATCGCTTTGATGGATGATAGCCAATGCGGAAGGCCAAGCTAGGCATTACATGGGAGATACACGCAATAGTTTTTTGATGGGTGTATTGTTAATTTCTATTTTATTCAGCGGCCCACTCCTGATTACAGCTTTCCACAATTCCTCTTTAAAGAGAGAGAGAGAGAGAGAGAGAGAGAGAGAGAGAGAGAGAGAACAGAGATGGTTACATGTGTCTCCTGAGTATCTTTGGTTTAGTAAAAAAAATAAACAGGCCACAAGGATAATAGGCTATCATATTCACACTTACCCAGGAATTCCATTCAGGGCTTATTTCCAAGAAGACATGCGTAGGATTGAACTGTAATTCCCATCCAAACCTTGGAACAAGATGAATGACCTGCTAATGCTACTAAAAGAAGCAAGCATATTAAGGGGTCTCCCTCACCTCTCGCCTCTCCTTCCCTCTCCTCCTTTTTTCAGTTTATCACTTCTTTAGTTATATGGTACTTCTAATCAGTGCTTTTTTCCTAAAATAATGTTTAGGGGTACTCTCATTTTGACTCACGAAAATCACCAGGAAAGGAAAGGAAGCCGCCATTGGAGGTGGTAACAACTATCACCCTGCTTGATTCCAACTCCTACTTCACACATTAAACGCTCGCTTCCATCTGAGACTCAGGAAACACCATGACGGGAAATGAGGCCGCCATCGAGGGTAGCAACGGAACTGACAGTTCACTGTGCTGTTCAACAGAACTGACGATTCACTGTGCTAGAATTTTTTTTTTTTTAAGTTTCTTCTCCTGTTAGATTCACAAAACGTTTAGGGGTATGCGTACCCTGCTTCTCCCCAGAAAAAAGCACTGCTTCTTCTAATCGTCAATTTGTCCTTCAGGGATCTACAGCAATGATGGCCGGACTTCTTGTCAAGAATGCCACATATCAAATCCAAAAGACCATGGCTGTGCACATGCCATACATTTACAGCATGTGACTTCCCCCAAAGAATAATGGGAACAGCAATTTGTTAAGGGTGCTGGGAATTATAGTTCTGTGAGGACTATCCCAGGATTCTTTGAGTGAAGCAGCGTGCTCTAAATGTACACAGCCAAAAGTACTTCAGTGAACACTATATACATATGTATGCATACTACATATGTATGCCCAGAATATCATCTGAAGGCACATGAGGCCCCCAGCTCGCTGAAGCTAAGCAGCTCTAGTTCTGATCAGTGCCTGGATGATTAATCTCCTAGGAATCCTGTGTAAGCCGCTTCAGGTACCATAAAAGAAGAAAGGCCGTGATATAAACTTGAGAAAAGAAATATTATGTACTTCACCAGGTAACAAGCAGGAGCAAGGGAGGAATGAGTGCAAGGCATAACGCTTTGTTCCTGCGCCACAGTTTGCTTGTCCCTGTACAATTTGTGCCATCAATACCCCGGGTCTGGAATCTTCTAGATTCTGGAGCAATCAATAATCCAGATGCGAGTTACACATCATTTATAAAATTTGATTATTGTGAAAAAGTGCAAGCTTTTTTATCATATTCAGATTGTAATCTCCTGGTAGTTCTGCCACCTTAAAAAGCTCAGGGGGTAGTGGCACAAGAGAGGGCATTCTCTGTGGCAGCTCTTAAGTTGTGGAACTCTCTCGCCACAGAGGTGCATTCAGAGACTTCATTATACAGTTTTCAGCAAATTCTGAAGATGCACCTCTTTACCCTGGCCTTTTGACACCTGAGATGTATATTTTCAGAGCCATCCTACTTTTTGTGGTTGCATTTAGTAGTAGTAGTAGTAAAGGATTTTAAATTGTTGTAACCCACCCTTATTTACCCAAGGAGGGCAAATAAGAATAAGAATAATATTAAACCATCATTCATTCATCAATGAAAGTCACAATACCACTCTATTCTGCCTTGATCAAGCCACACTTGAAGTACAGTGGTACCTCTGGTTATGAACTTAACTTGTTCCGGAGGTCCGTTCTTAACCTGAAACCGTCCTTAACCTGAGGTACCACATTAGCTAATAGGGCCTTCCGCTGCTGCCGTGCCACCGCCACACAATTTCTGTTCTCATCCTGAGGTAAAGTTCTTAACTCAAGGTACTACTTCCAGGTTGGCGGAGTCTGTAACCCCAAGTGTTTGTATCCTGAGGAGTTTGTAACCTGAGGTACCACTGTACTGTATCCACTTCTGGGCGCCATGACTTAAGAAGGATGTTGACAGGCTAGAACATGTGCAGAAGAGGGCAACCAAGATGATCAAGACTCTGGAAACCAAGCCTCGTGAGGAACGGTTGAGGGAACTGAGTATGCTAAGCCCGGAGAAAATGAGACTGAGAGGGGACATGATAGTCATCTTCAAATATATTAATTTCTTTCTAAGATCCATCAAAACCCAAACATTTTCTGATGGTTCAGTCTGGAAACAAGAATTTATCTGATAGATGCTTTGGAGATGGAATTGTTTAAAAGAATATTATATAATGAACAACAATTACTCTTTAGGCATATATATTTAGTATTGTATTCAGTTATCAGTTTTGCAAACTTTCTCCAAAGGCATATTTTAAGCTTTGGGCAGTGCTTTCTTTAGCTGCCCAAATGATTTTTGTTGTATCTCAAAATGCTGTGTACATCAAGTCTTAAATATTAGGCTCCTAATACGGCCAGATTACATTTGCTTCAGTTTAGAGTCCCAAATATCCCTAATTACCCTTACCTTAATTAAATTTACTTGGAAATTAAATCCCGTTTACTTATTTTGTACAAGTGAAGCACTGGACAGGAGCCTTAGAAAAACTTTATTATTGGGGGAAATTTTACAAGAGAAAGCTCAACACCACTCTCTTTATTTGCACTTCGCAACTTTACTAGTCCTCCTTTTCCAGAAGATTAGCTCTGACATATTTTTTTAACCAGACTTTTACAAGACAACGGCCAAAAGGGCAAACCACAAGAAACCAATGAAAGGCTCCCCCCCTCTCTTTTTTTTGCAGGGGTGTCTTAACTGAGCCCTGTGTTATTCATAGTATAAACTATACTTGTCTATTCCCAACTTGCCCCAGCACTGGGCCGGGCCAGCCATTAGGCAGGCTGAAGCAACCACTTCAGGCTGCATATGCTACAGGGCAGGCAACGGTAGCTCCCAGCTGTTCCTCCTGAGCCCCCCAGCTATTTTCCTCTATTGCCACAGAGCCACTTCATATCCTCGAAACTGGGTTGTTATGTTTGGTGTAGTGGAAGATGCTATCCTGTTGCCAGTTGTCAGGGAACTGACATCGGAGCCAGAAGTGGAGGCAGGGCTCCCAAGCGATGCCGGAGAAGGGCCAAGCAGGGAGAGAGGGGACTCATCAGCTGGGGAAGGAAATCAGCGTAACACCAGGGATAAAGGGGGGCGGATGGGGGAATCGGAGAGAGGGCTCCAGGACTCTTCGCTGGAGATCAGCGGGGAGAGCACAGGTCCTCTGCTACCCATACCCACCCTGCGCAGAAGACTTCCGCGCAGGGAAAGTAGGTGTAGACTTGGTTTCAAAGATCCTCTTTGCTGGAAGAAGTTCAAGAAACGCCCACTGACGGATTCTGCTAGCGACTGAACAGCCACAAAGTGAAGGACTGTCCAGCCAGGAAAGGTTTAACCAGGCTACCTAGCCAGGAGTGGCGGCAACTTACGCACGAGCAACCCCATATAACCATTACACCAGTGCTAGAAGTAAGCTTGTGTGTGTGTGGAATGGGGAATGGAAGCCATCTTGTCCTTTACTTCAGGCAGCAAAAGGCCTTGCTAAGCCCCACTGAACTCACTTAAGTCTTGCTTCAGAGAGAGAGATCTGTCTGTCTGCTTCCACTATGAAACACTCGGGTTAATTCTTGTTTTTCATTGAGAACTGGTGAGTTCTCTTTACATGAACTGTGCCATGCATCTAACGGGAGTTTTACTTCATAGAATTGTAGAGTCGTAAGACATTCCTAGTCCAACCCGCTACAATGCAGGAATCTTTTTACACAGCTTGGGGCTTGAACCCAGAACCCTGAAATTAAGAGTTTCATGCTCTACCGACTGAGCTATCTCAAGCTGACAGTTTGTTTAACAAAATTTATATACCTGCTTGATTGTGGACAAAAAGAAACTCTCAATGGTTTACAATAATATAAAACAAACTTTACAATTCTCGATGAAAAAAACAATGTAAAGGGTTTAAAAATATTCAGGATTATTAAAATCAACAGAGGCTTTAAAAAGATTGAAACACAGCAGCACCTGCGTGTCTCGATTGGCTTGCCTAAAGAAAAATATTTTAAGCGTGTGCCCAAAAAAGTACAGTTTCGCCGTTTCCGCTGCAATATATGGAACTACATCTCACGCAAAAAGATGCACGTGTGTTATCAGAGTACATTCAGTTCCTTGATTTACCCAGGCAGGTAATCTTGCAAGCCTCCATCACCAAGAAAGGTCTCGCGTCACCTCCAAAAAAGAACCCAATATTCAGAAGGCTACAAATTCACGTAACACCTGACAGGAGAGGTAGCAGGTATACAACATTGACTACAGGAAGACGAAAATGTTTTTCCATCAAAGCAGAGAGGCTTGGCTGTGTGAAACTGGCTCACAAACAAGAAGAGGCTGGTATGATAGCGAGAAGAAATTACAGCTTCCAGAATCTCTCACTGGCAATGCTATAACCTGTGTACAAACAAGAGCTTCTCCCAGCTGAGTGTGTGAGAGAGTTTGTGGAATGTTATCTGCGGAGGGTTAGTAGTAGCACCAATGAGATCTGATGGTTAAATTTTTACTCAGAGAAGGTCAGGTATGGTTACTTTAGGTGGTTTGTCAGTGAAGGGGGCTTCATAAAAAGGAATTCCATTCAGAAATAGCAAAAGTGTGTTTCTTCATCTTTCGGCAGTCTTTTTGTACGAGTATAATTTGTATTTCACAAGTCCATACATATCATATACAGTGGTACCTCAGTTTACAAACAGCCCTGTTAACGAACTATTCGGTTTACAAACTCCACAAAACTGGAAGTTTACCCCTGGTCTACGAACGGAAGTCAAATGGTGGAAGGGCATCGGCAGTGGGAGGCCTCATTAGGGAAAGCGCACCTCGGTTTAAGAATGGATTCGGTTTAAGAACAGACTTCAGGAATGGATTAAGTTTGTAAACTGAGGAACCACTGTATTTAGTCATTTTGATCCATAGCACCAACACACCATGTAAGGAATAAGGGTGAAATTCCCATGAAAGCTCTAGAAAGCACCCGATAGCCTTAATTCAAAGTATGAACATAGTAAATAAACTTTAACCAGAAATATCTTTGTTTAAAGATCTGCACTATAAAACACTGCTCATAATCAACTTAAGACTTTTGCCTCCTTTCTCACACTCGTTTGTAGAAGGGGTAATGCTGACCTGACAGGACATTATTAGCATGTATCAAAATTAAAATAATTTCATTTATTGACTTGCACTGCTCAGTGCCGTTTTGCTTACCTACCTTTAAAAACAACAACCCGTATTTCAACATACAGGATGATAAAAGCAGACAGGAATTTTCTCCTTTCTTTTTATCTCAGCTTTCAGGAAGGGGGAAAAATCCCCCCCTGCTGTGAGCTACAAAGAAGGTGGTTAACCATTACAAAAAAAAAAGTAATTTAGAGGAGAGCAGTGTTTGATGTTCTACTGTTACTGGTTAACAGTTGGGTTTTTCAATTTTGCCTTAATTAATAAATGTGAAAGGGCAGTACTACCACTTTAGTATACACTCCTTTTTATATATTGCAGTCTTCAAATGCCTTGTGCCAGTGTTTCTTAATTTTAAATGATTTATTACTGTTAAAGACAGGCGGCCCAGTCGCAGCTGCCTGTGCTGCAATACCTAACGGCACATTCTAACCCAGACAGGTGGACAGAGATGTCTTTGTCTACTCCACTGTCCTTTCAGACCACATTGCTCAGCAGGAGCCATACCCCAACTCCATTCATGCTTTGCTCCTTCCCCATCGGAAGAAGTATCTTGGGTATCGGAGATCTGCCGCATAAAGACAAAGGAAGACTATGAGTTGCCTCGAGCCAAAGGCTGCTACTGTGCTTGACCTTGGATTGGCCTCTACAATGGCACAAGGACCCTAAATGTCCAGGGCTGGAACCTAAGAGGTCCACAAACTGCTACTTTATGGGATCAGGACAGTCCTCCAAGTTCCAGCAATTCCTATGGGCTTTAGACTGCTGCCCTTGTTGGTGTTTTGGTAGACAGTTCACTCATATCTGTACAGAAAAATAAAGAGTTCAATTACTGTTTCTTCCTTTCTGTATGGTCAGGTGCTATCTTCAAATGAATGTGTGGAGGTTGCTGGCCAGCAGCCATGATAGGCACATTCTACCTCCACTCTCAAAGGCAGTACACGTCTGAGTGCCAGTAGCCAGAAACTGCAGGAGGAGATAATGCTGTTGGGCTCAGGTCTTGCATGCAGGTTTCTCATAGGCATCTAGCTGGCCTCTGTGAGAACAGGATGCTAGACTAGATGGGACACAGGCCTGAAAGGCTCAAACACCAGCCCAGATTACCAAATGTTCTGTGGTAATAGTCAAAAGCTAAAGGTAAAAAGGTAAAGGATCCCTGGAAGGTTAAGTCCAATCAAAGGTGACTATGGGGTTGTGGCACTCATTTCGCTTTCAGGCTGAGGGAGCTGGCATTTGTCCACAGACAGCTTTCTGGGTCATGTGGCCAGCATGACTAAACCACAGAAACCAGAGCACACGGAAATGCTGTTTACCTTGCCGCCGCAGCAGTACATATTTATCTACTTGCACTGGTGTGCTTTTGAACTGCTAGGGTGACAGGAGCTGGGACAGAGCAACAGGAGCTCACCCCGTCGCGGGGAATCGAACTGCAAGCCCAAGAGGCTCAGTGGTTTAGACCACAGCGCCACCCACATCCCAGGTAATAGTCAACACACCTTTAAAGCCCTAAATGGCCTGAGACCATATTACTTGAAAAAAATGCCCCCCCATAGGTACACATTAGAACCTTGAGAATTTTTTTCAAAAGCCCTGCTTTGGAAGAAAGAATGAAAAACAATCCTAACCAGGCAGCAGTCTCCATGCATGAAGTTACCACAGCATTTCACTCCTGGCTACAGCAGCACCTACTATTCAATAATAATAATATTAATAATAATAATAATAATTTATTATTTAAACCATCTGGCTGGGTTTCCCCAGCCACTCTGGGCGGCTTCCAACAAAACTTTAAAAATACATTAAAACATCAGTCATTAAAAACTTCCCTAAACAGGGCTCCATGGACTCCTACAGAGTGAATTCAGTTGCACCCTCATTTGGGTTGTTGTGTTACACAAAATTCTCTACACGGGACCAGTATATGAAGGGAGTCAGGGTTCTGCATAACGTTGTTTATCCTTCTCTCTGAGCTGCCTTGTCCATTCCCCACCCCTTTTTGCCCTCTTCACTGACTTAACCTCCACCAGCAGGGCTGTCGATAGATGCTCCTGTCTTAAAGACACCTCATCTGGGAGGGAGATAACGCCTAACCTGTCCCAGCTGACATATTTTGACATTAGGATTGCACCGTTACTTAGCCAGGCAGACATTCCAATAATGTTATTACAATATCTCACAGTTCCTGCCAGCGGAATCTAGCAAAGAAAAACAACTCTACTCTGGCCTCATAGATGCACCGATGTGAGGCTTCATTTTGGTATGCATTTGAGCATCACTGCCAAGGATACACTAGCAGGCATAATATTTGTATGATAAGGTGAATTTAAATATCACCGCTCCTGCATGCAATGCCATCAGGAAGATCTTCCAAGTGCCATGCAGAAGCAAGAATTAATGTTTAAACCACTGGACCACGGTGACTGTTCTTCACAGGATTATGGAGGTCTAAACAGGAAATTGTCCTGATGCCACATGGAAGGCAGCTGGAATTTCAATGAACCTGTTTCAGTTTTTAAGTAAACTTTAGCAAAATAAAAAAGTACATTTCACTGCACAGGAACAACCTCAATATATCCTTCTGTATTTCTGCCATATCTGGTGTTACACATAATAATGTAATTAAGGAAACGTCACTGATAGTGTTAATTAAAAGATTCTAGCAGAACGGTATTTAAACGCTTTCTGTTAAATGGCTTGTCCAGTCATGATTTAGAATTACAACGATCAACGCTGTGCATCTAAGAACAAGCAAAACAATAGCATTTGGTTTATGCACAGCAATAATTCTAGAATAATTGGACTGCCTTAATCAGCAGTTTGAATTACTCGTTACTGGGCGCTCCGACTCTCTAGTGCTAATTGAAGCAAATGAAATACTAATGGCATTTGCACATTATTTTTAAAACCTGGGCCACCGTTATTTCAGGGGCTCATAAAATTCCCTGTCCAAACATTAAATTACAAGGCAACGAAAGCCATTAAAGCATGCCAGCTTCCTTTTTGTTGTAAATGCTGCACCCCTGTGCGAACTCTGTTAATTAGCCGCAGGCTGTTGTTTTATTTTTAAGTGAAGCTCAGTCTCCTGAGGTGTATTGGAGAAGAAGTCAGAAGATAGGTGAGAAGATCCTTATGAAATGCAAGTCTGCCACAGAAAGAAAGTGACCCTTAAAGGGAAAGAAGAAAATTTGCACACACAGAGACTGCCTCTCTCTGCTCAGTAATGTTGAAATAAGAATTCTTTGTTAGCATGCAGGCTACTCCAAGAAGAATTTTAATACTGCCCACCAAAGGGTGGGTCAAAGTGGGGCAGAGGTTAATGTCATCCATAACTAGCAAAGTTTATTCTTAACATTCCCCCTCTGCTCTCTTAGCACTCTGTCACCCTCTAGTGTGACTTTACTACTACAACAAAAAATGAACATAGGTGGTTGTCTGGGCTCTTAATGACTCCAACTGTATTCTGTAGAATGAAGTCTGGAGAGCAGCACATTCTACTTGACACCGTCTTCTAACATTTGGAAATGCAGGGGCCGGGCCAGGTTTCGAAGCAATGGCTTCAGGAAAAGATGGAATGGTGGGAAATGAGAGATACGAAGGGAATGTGTTTGAGGAAATTGACAGGCCTTTATCTAGAATAAATTAAAGGGCATCTCCAAGATTCTCATTTCTACTATGGTTTAGAATTCCTTTCTTCGTCCCATGCACTAACAAGGCAATTTAGTTCCCAAACTAGAAAATGAAAAGAATAGTTGTGACCAACCTCATTTTGACAATTAAATATGCTTTACTATGTAAGGTTATGTAACTGTGCCATAGCACCATTACACCACATATCTGGATTCATTTTTATTACCATTCTGTACCAGCATGAGTTTGACCAAACTGTGGGAGGCAGTGGAAGACAGGAGTGCCTGGCGTGATCTGGTCATGGGGTCACGAAGAGTCGTACACGACTAAACAACAACAATGCCAAAATAATCACTAAATATATTAGGACAGTTGACATTTCATTCTACCAGTGTAGCTTAATTTATAGGCCTTAATAGGCAACAATAAATACTACCTCTACCCTGCGAAAAGCTTCACCCGATCATTTTGGCACTTGAAGATGCTGTTAAAGGCACAAGTGGGTAACCCTATAACATTCACTGGCTAAATTTCTACTATAATACAGCCGTACCTTGGTTCTTGAACTTAATTTGTTCCGGAAGTCCGTTCGACTCCCAAAACCGTTCAAAAGCCAAGGTGCAGCTTCCAATTGGCTGCAGGAGCTTCCTGCACTCAAGTGGAAGCTGTGTTGAACATTTGTCAATAAAGGGATGTGACTACAGCAAATGCAGCTGGGGATTCTTATGGGCTGTGGTCCACAAATATTTTGCCAAGATAAATTTATTCGTCTGTATCAGTGTTTCCCAAAACTGGGTCTCCAGCTGTTTTTGGACTACAACTCCCATCATCCCTAGCTAGCAAGACCAGTAGCCAGGGATGATGGGAATTGTAGTCTGAAAACAACTGGAGACACCAAGTTGGGAAACACTGGTCTATATGGTACCACCAAAAAATGTTGTTTTTATAGGCTGAAGAATAAATATCAGGGTATTTACTGGATCAGGTATTGGGGGGGAAACAGCCGCTCGTGCTCTCCTGCTCTTGTTTTCTACACAATATTTTCTTAATGTCTTTTGTTTGGGTTGTATCCTTGACATCCAGCCATCTCAAACACTGTTTCACTATTTCATATACTGCCACCTGCTGCAGGCACACAAAACTCAAACTAATTCCCTAGATCTGAAAGTAATTTTTAATCTCCCACTAAAATAGAGGGAGAAATCTGTCATTAAAGCTGTAATCCTAAACACACTTACTAGGGAGTAAGCACCGTTAAACATAGAAGGACTTTCTTCTGAGTAAATCTGAAATTTCAGCATAGTTTACTAGTTTCACTACTATCATCATTCCTTCTAACAGCAAATTTGGGTGCTTGAGAGCTGACAGGATTGGGCACTGAGGAAACAAGAAGAAGATATTAGTATGCTCAGATGAATTTAAAGCTATGCAATAGTACAAAAAAAAATTAAGGTGGGGGAACCTCCCCAGCTCAAAGTAGCCTAATGACTTGAGGGGTCACAGAATGTTGTGTCAATTGGGGGGGGGAGGAGAGAATAGTAAATCGACTTGCTTGAGCATCTTGCAACCTACATTATCCTGTAAGAAAGCACAGCTGGCTGGCATCCTGAACTGGGACACTCCTGTTAGTGAGCAAAGACAGTGCAACAGCCAGCCATTTGAATTTAGAGAAGTTCGCAGCTAGCCTGTGAGACTGACAAAGTATAATGTGCTGTCTGTGATCTTCTGGTCCTAACGCCAGTAAGATTTGGGCAACTGTGTTCTATACCAGCCGTATCTTCCGATGGATGAGTGTCGTAAACCTCTTTGGACACAGCTCACTGTGGAAAGGTGATAGGTAAATAAACTCAGTCCATCAAATCAAACTGTTTTCAAAGGCTAGAAATGCTGTCTTCACCCACCAGAGTCTTCCATCCCCCTTCTCCCTGCTGGCTAGAAAGGTTGCTGTGACAGGATGACTTTGATTGCAAATGGTCAAGAGGGAAATGAAAGGGGGGAAATAACATGAGCATTCCAAGTCAGTCCAGAAAGCTGGGCATTGTGTCAGGCGTCACAAGACAAAAATGTTGCCACATTAATTAAGATGTGCAAAACTCCTTGACCCCTGGATTTAAAACAAGTTAAATTTTAAATTTAAAAGAGCCCTGGCTTGAACCAGGATCATGAAAACATGGACCAAAGTTGATTAGCCTGTTCAATGACTTTTTTCTTGTCTTCATATTGCTGTCTTGTGGATGGAAGTGCAGAAAAGAAAATCTTGTAAACAGTTTAATCTTCTCTTTATGCTTTCATGTTGTAAATCTTTTAGAGTTCTTCCTCTAGAGACCATAGACATTCACATGGAAATCCTGTCCTGTTGAATAGCAGCAACTTAGCCTACAAACGACCCTGAAATAAATACATTAACCCATGTCTCAGCTTCATGTACAAATCCTACAAATGATTGTTTTTTCCGTTGTTTATGTGTTCCGGCAAAGTACAGTCCAGCTCCTCTGTTAAACACCCTCTTTCTCCTTGCAGACAGAAGGCCTATTTAAAAGTGGGTGCTCAGAGAAGGAAAGCAGACTTTGTATGCAAAAGGTCCCAAGGTCAGTCCTGGGGGCATCTCCAGGTACAGCAGGGAAAGACTCCTGCAGTCAGTGCAAGAACATAATTTGAGGCAGGAGCGGCAATTATCTGACTCTGTGAAATGTAGAGTGGGCAGGGTTCAAGGAAGTCAGGCCATAACGAATGCAGCCAGTGCCGGATTTAGGTTTGATGAGGCCCTAAGCCAGGCTTCCTCAACCTTGGCCCGCCAGATGTTTTTGGCCTACAACTCCCATGATCGCTAGCTAGCAGGACCAGTGGTCAGGGATGATGGGAATTGTAGTCTCAAAACATCTGGAAGGCCAAGGTTGAGGAAGCCTGCCCTAAGCTACTGAAGATAATGGGGCCCTTTATATAGCCAGCTGTCCTTTCTCAACAACAATTTGTCGATGTTTTTGGTGTTGTATATATGCTAATTTATGGACCTAATAAGTATCTAAAGCCATTTGCAGCTGCATGGTACATGTTGCCATGCAACCAGTCTATGCAGAATGTAGGCACCTTATATATAGAAATGAGCAAGCCAGTGATATTTTAGGGAGCAGGCTAGCAGATGGGGCCCATTACTTACATCATAGGAGCCTACACAACACAAAGCATTGTTGCTGTATGTAGGTTTTATTTGTTTTTTATCTTATATTTTGGAAATGTACATCCAGTTTTCTACCCTTTAAATTTCTTGCCCCCCCCCCCCCAGGAGGCCCTAAGGTACAGCTTGTTTAGCTTCTACGTAAAGCTGGCACTGAATGTGGCCTGCTTTTCATGCACGTTTTTACCCCTGCATTGTACATTAAATAGAAAACGCCCCCAGGTTCAAGTGCGCTTACCGTAAACCCATTTGGAATAAAAGAAAAACACTGGTAGTTGATCAAAATGAGATATCAGACTATTTCCCTCCCTCTGGAACGCACTCCCTCCAGATAAAGAATTACACAACTTGTAGAAGACATCTGAGGGCAGCCCTGCATCGGGAGGTTTTTAATGCTTTGATGTTTTTATTATGTTTTTTAGATATGCTGTAAGCCGTCCAGTGTCTAGGGAAACTCAGCCAGATGGGCGGAATATAAATATGATGATGATACAGCATCTTTGGGGCCTGATCCGGAGGCTAGGGGCTTCCGCGCTCCCCCGATTCTGGTCTCACGATCCCCGTATCACACGCCACCCATAGCCGCCTCCTCTTTGCGACGCAATGGCTCCCTCCCTTCCCCGTCAGTGCAGAAGCTCCGCCTCGGGAGACCAAACGCGAAGGCCGCTCCTCCCTTCCCACGTGTGCTGCCGGGGGAAGGGAAGCAGCGCCTGCGCGCCCGAGGAACGTGGAAGCGCGACCGGGGGCCCGTGTCGGAGCGGCGCCGCTTATGGAGTGCGCCCGTTTGTGGAGCCGGCGGCTGCGGCCCGTCGCGCTGCGCGTGTTCGCCTCGGGGATCTGCTGCTGCAGCAGCAGCCGCTTCTTGCAACGAGGGCGTGCCGCCTGCTGCCTGCCGGATGTCGCGGCGTGGGCTGCCGGCAGGCCCGGGAAATGCCGGCTCGAGCCGGAGGGCAGGCGGACCTTGCTGCGCGCAAGTAAGTCACGCGCTGCCACAGGCAGGTTCTCCGTCCTGCCCGGGGATGCTGGGGCTTTGCAGCCCGAGTTTGTTCGTGGTCCCGCAGGAGGAAGTTCCGGGGCGACTTGCTCACCGAATGAAGACGCCCAGCCAGGGCTTTTCCTGTCCGAATGGCTCACGCAGCCTTACCAAGCTCAGCAAAAACCTTTTTACGCACGAATGTAGTAGGTAGTGGAGCTGGCATTCAGCTAGGTTTTGCTCAAGAGTAGGCCCACTGAAACAAATGGACCTACCTTAGTGAACCGTTATTCATTTCAGTGCAGCTACTCTGAATAAAACGGAGACCACTCTGCGTGAGGAAGTGCGCTTGGAGGAATTTGACCGAGAAATCCCTTTGCCCAGTGAAAACGGTCAGCGTGGATGAACATGGGTGTTAACTGGTCTTAGTTTACATCTTTGCACCGTGACACTTGAGCCAGATACAAGTGACAGGAGTTGCAAGTATCCATACTTGAAGCAAGGCCCATTGTGTTTGAAGGCACTGAGCCCCAAGTGCGCTGCAATCCTGTACATGCTTACCTGGCCTTGTGCCCCATTGGAGTTGGTAAGGCTTAATTTCTAAGTAGGCATACAGAGGATTGCACTATAAAAGCACATTTTGCCCCTCCTTTAAAACACACAGTACAAGTAAGTGTGCGCAAAATGCAGTGCTATACGTTAAATGGGCCAGCACCCATGGGAAGTGCATTGAAATGTGTATGAAACACTTGCCCGTGCACCACACTTCCTGTGTATTTGCCTCCACGTTGCATTAGTAAAAAAGATTTTAGAAGTTGGGAACTTTGTTCTGGTTGACACTCCTAGCCCCAACTTCAATTGTTTTTTTTTAATTAGTTACCCAGTACAAAAATAAAATAACTTTCCTCAAACCTTAAAGTAATAGCCAACCTAGTTTGTTTATGGAGGCCTAGTTTGGCATCAAGAACTGTAAACATGTTAATCAGTGGTGGTCTTGCAGTCTAAAGATGCAAATAATATGCTGATCTTGTCAGAAATGATGAGCTGTGACTCATGATCAATGTGGTGCTTGTTGCTAAACATATATGAGATCAGCAAATATATATAATTTACAGCTTGGAACTTCTTTTCACCCTCCTTCAGATGATCTGTCTCGACACTTTACTACAGACGTGTCTCAAGCCACTTTAGCGAGTGTGGCTCCAGTGTTTTCAGTGGTAAGTACTTCCTCCAGTTACTATGGATGCAGGGCAAGTCTGAAGAAGAACATGAAAGATGCCCACAAAGCGCCAGCTTTGGGGGTGCAGAGTTGGTTAATGGCAGCTAGAAACTAAGGGGAAGCTAAAGGAAGAAGACCCCGAGGAGAGACCTGAGAGAGGAACAAGAAAAAAAGCATAATGGTGCTGTGGGTTAAACCACAGAGCCTAGGACATGCTGATCAGAAGGTCGGTGGTTCGAATCCCTGCAAAGGGGTAAGCTCCCGTTGCTTGGTCCCTGCTCCTGCCAACCTAGCAGTTTGAAAGCACGTCAAAGTGCAAGTAGATAAATAGGTACTGCTCCGGCGGGAGGGTAAACGGCGTTTCCGTGCGCTGCTCTGGTTCGCCAGAAGTGGCTTAGTCCTGCTGGCCACATGACCCAGAAGCTGTACGCCAGCTCCCTCGGCCAATAAAGCGAGATGAGCGCCGCAACCCCAGAGTCGGCCACGACGACCTAATGGTCAGGGGTCCCTTTACTTTTACCTTTTAAAGACATTGGAGAGAAAAGAAGTAGATGTATGGGTGGACTGGGGCTGCTGCCCCACACCCCCAAACACTTACTGGGGACTAAACGTCAATGAACATAGTTCAGTTGGTTAGAGCATGGTGCTGATAATGCCAAGGTTGCAAGTTTGATCCCTGTATAGAACAGGCATCTGTCATGTATAATCCAGTTGAGATTCCTGCATTGCGGGGATTGAAGTAGATGATCCTCAGGGTCCCTTCCAACTCTGCAGTTCTATTATTCTCTTATAAGCATGTGTGGGATTGCCATATGGAAAAAAAATCGTCATGGAAATGACTGTTCTACCAACAAAGTTAATTGATGCCATTGCCCAGGAGTGATTTGGGCTTGGCTCATTTGTGCATTTTGCTGCTGTTTCCAATCACTCTTATACATTAATTTGTGAAGCATTTTTAACTTGCAAATATCGCCCATCTTCATTAGACTCCACAGTGGTCACCAGTCTCCCCCTCTTTGTTCAAGGTTAAGAAAAGTGTGCTGCCTTCTAGAAGTGCATGTGCCTTGCAAAAGTGAAAGATGTATTATCATCATTTCTCACCTTAGAACTACTTCACGAATGTTCAAAAGGTTGTGTCATGAGGTGGAAACACCACACCCAGCTATGGTGAACCCAGCTGTGGCCCTGCAGCTGATGAAAGGCTGCAACTCCTGTCCTTCCTGATAGTTGGCAATGCTGGCTGCTGAGGTTGATGGGAGCTGGAGCTCAGCAGCAGCTGCAAAGTCTCAGTTCTGCATACCTAGACTGCATACATCTTGAGATACAGTGGTACCTCAGGTTACAGACGCTTCAGGTTACAGACTCCGCTAACCCAGAAATAATAACTTGGGTTAAGAACTTTGCTTCAGGATGAGAACAGAAATCATGCTCTGGCGGCGCGACAGCATTAGCTAAAGTGGTGCTTCAGGTTAAGAACAGTTTCAGGTTAAGAACGGACCTCCGGAACAAATTAAGTTCTTAACCCGAGGTACCACTGTATATGTAACCAAGGTATGAATTAAGCTAGATATTTAATTCTTTAGAATTAATGCTGCCTCTAGAAATTGCATGGCCATCTAAATCATATGAATTCTGTACATTTGACCTAGTGTTTTTTTAAGAATATGGCAATACTGATTTCTCTCTCTTTTTTTCTTTCCAGATGAAATTCGATAAAGAAGGTGGTATAAGCTTTTACGGTAGGTGGAATTCTAGTCTTCTCTTTACTTCTGAACTCAACAAAGCCTAGAAGTTTTGAAGACATGCCGATGCAGCAGTGTTGATTGTTTTCTATTTGGTTGTTTGATGCTAATCCACAAATCATTT
This sequence comes from Podarcis gaigeae, assembly GCF_964106915.1. Classification (NCBI taxonomy): domain Eukaryota; kingdom Metazoa; phylum Chordata; class Lepidosauria; order Squamata; family Lacertidae; genus Podarcis; species Podarcis gaigeae. Next base: position 58,147,563 of record NC_139683.1, on the reverse strand, counting down.
TATCTATTTAGAGGGCAGTTCTGTGGCAAGATCTGCCAGGTTGAGCAGCTTAAGATGCAACGGATCTCTGGCTCAGCCCAACCCTGGCTCAGCCAAAGATTCACTGTGGTAACTTGCTCATTCTGGCTCAGTCAGCCGAGGCCAATGTAAGTTCTCCAAAAGAGGTTGGGGCTGGGCCGGGGTGGTGGTGGAGCTAGTCTGGATCCTGATCCCATTCAGCTTACTCAAATGACCTGGCAACCAGGCATAGACCACTATTTTAAAGAATTGATTTTCCTCTGCCAGGCTTAAGCAGAGCAACAGCAGCCCCACGGCTGAACATGGTTTGGATCTTACTGGAGTAACTTAACTTACCCTGGCTTGCTTTATGCCAGCTTCTTCAAGGATTGTTCCCTTAGCACATCTGTTTACCACCTTTTTCTATATAATCAACATGCCTGACCTGGGGTTTGCAAGCAGGATCCCATCCTACTTTTATTTCAACAAGATGTCTGTGTCATGTGGACTCAGACCATACTCTGGTTCCGTTAATTTCTCTGGGTCTTGTGCTTGCTGGAGTGATGCTTTTGAGAAGCTGCTGTGGTCTTTGTTCTCATTTCACATCGTTGTGTTGTTGTTTTTTTAATAAACTCCTCCTTGGCAGAAAAAAAGAAAACAGAGCTATATCAGGAATTAAGTCTCCAAGCACGAGATCTACGGTTTCAACACCAAGTCAGTGTATCCCCCAGGAACAACAGGATTATCATGAGAATGGAAGTAAGTGCACCTGAACAATTCATATTTTTTTAAGGAGAATTTTTATTAAAGGTTTTCATGAAATAAAAAAGAACATGCAATGTCTCTTTTTTGTTGTTGTTCAGATTACAGTGGTACCTCGGGTTACATACGCTTCAGGTTACATACGCTTCAGGTTACACACTCCGCTAATCCAGAAATAGTACCTCGGTTTAAGAACTTTGCTTCAGGATGAGAACAGAAATTGTGCTCCCGCAGCGCAGCAGCAGCAGGAGGCCCCATTAGCTAAAGTGGTGCTTCAGGTTAAGAACAGTTTCAGGTTAAGAATGGACCTCCGGAACGAATTAAGTACTTAACCCGAGGTACCACTGTAGAAAGTCTTTTGGTTATGTTCAGTGTAAGACAATATGGTAAACTTGCACACTATTTTCCCATTTTTCCAACCTGCTCCATGTGTGACGTTTTTATGTCAGCATCATTTGGGCAGATTCTCTTTCTATACATTTGTCGGTTTACATGGGCAGTGAGAGAAGGTTGAGGGGGTGTGAGCAGTTCTGCTTTCAAAAATAATTTTCATAATTTAATTTCCCAGTTGCAAAAAGTGGTACTATATGTACAGCAGACTACAATATGAAATTCAGGGCTCATCTTTTTTAACAGCATCTAAAATAGAACCAGAAATTATTTAAAAACAAACAGGTAAAAGCAACAAGGGATAGAAAACCTATAAAATTTAAACATACAGAACAGCAACAATAGGAGGAAACCAGACAGTAACCAGATATTTAGCTCTGCATTTATCTGCTACTATCAGGAAATCAGCAAAAAAAACCCAACAATATTTAAAGCCTGCACAAAAATCTAGGTTTTAACCCTCTCCCCTCTGCTTTTAACTTAATGATGGAACAAGCTTGCATATGGGTTTAGATTAGTTCCCTGGAGTTCCACAGAGTTTGCGCCAGTCTTGTGGGGGGCAGAGTGAAGAAAATGTGCTCCCAATGGTGGTGCAGCAACAACACCTGTGGAGCTGTCACTTCCAACCTGAAGCACCTCAGTCCTCACTCTGCCCCCTTCTGAAAAACTTGCCAGTGGTGGGAGGGTGCCACTGCCCTCTGCACCACCCCCTCTCACATGAGCCACTGCTGGTTGGCACCATGTAAAAGTCTGCAAATATACAAAAGCCCAACTGATTTTATCCTCTGCTTCTTTCAGTTTTTGAAGGCGGTGATTACACCGGAGTATCTCCTAATCCTAGACTATCGCAATTTGAACTTGGAAAAATGGCTCTTCGAGGAACTGGCACCTCAGCTAGCCGGCGACGGTCAACTTGTTACATATTCTTTGCCTTTTGAATTCAGAGCTATCGAAGCAATACTACAGTACTGGGTAAGCACCCGTGCGTTTACTGTACTGAGAGTAATAGCTTGCTGTGATCTTGTGCTTGTCAGGAGTTCAGCCTACACTCGAGTAGGACCCTGGTAGAGACACATGCCCGACTGGCATGTTCTCTTCCTCCTGGTCGATTGTTCGGGAGCTTCAAAAGCTTTCTTCAGCCCGAACATCACAGCGACCAATGCCAACCGACACCAACACACTTAGGGATCCACAGAGTTTGCGCATCATGCGTAACAGACCTCAGCAACTCAGCATTTTGGCTAATCTACTTTGTTTACATATAAGCACACACTGCAACATGTCTCCCTCTCTAGCATCAGACAGCAAAGAGAAAAAAAACAAAGGACAACAGTCCCACTTCATGGAACACAGTAACACAAACATCCTGTCTCCGTCACTTCCCACTCGGTGGAGTCAAAACATATACCGTAATGTGAAAGACACCAATCCCATGACTGCAATCATGGAGCAGGAATTCTAACAGTGCTAAGGAAGGCTGACTAGGAACATGGTCTGCCTATAAGCTGGCCAGGTGCAGCCCTGATTGGCAGCTTTAAATCTGGCAGAGGTGAAGGAAAGAAGTCTCCACTCTATTCCATTACCCTTATGAGGAGGAGTTTTCACTTCCCTCCAGTTAGCTATTAGGGCTCCCAGGGCACCTATGAAATGGTGGACACAGCACCTTAGCCAGTGAGTGGCTGACACATTACCTGACCACATGCCTCATCTGCAGCCAAAGGATAGAACTGGCTTATTTTATTAAATAATGAAAGTGGGTGCATGTGTTCAAGTTGACTTCCATCATACACCATTTAAATATGTTGATACTTTGCGCCAGTATGGTTAGTTTAAAAAATAAAATAATAAAAATTATTCATTTTTGAAAGTTAAAACACATTAACTTCAAATTCAGTATATGTTTCTCTTACAAAATAAACAAGATGACTTCCCATGCTTACCTCCGTGGTGTTTTTGTTCCCATCCATATTCTGCTGCGTTGTATGCCAAGACTATATCTAATACGTATTTCCTCTTGTTACATTTATTGTCATTCTGAATCCACTGCTTTTAATTCAAGTCCTGCCCACAATTTCATTGACTATAGTTCTTTTCATTCTTTCTCAAACATTCCAAAATGGGTTTCCATTCTTCAATAAAAGGTTCGTCATTTTGGTCTTGCACTCTTGCTGCCAGTTCTGCAGAGTCCATTGGCTTTGCAATCCATTCCTCTTTGTTTGGGACTTTTTCTTCCTTTCAGCGTTGCTCATATAGGATTCTGGCAGCTGTTGTTACATACATAAATAGTTTAATCATATTCTTTGGGACACTTGTCCCCAATATCCCTAGAAATACTTTGCTACAGTATTTGTGTTTCTGGATTTTGCTGGGAATTGCTCGTCAGCTTCAGGGATTTCAGGAGTGTCTGTGACTGTGTTGCCTGCTTTTCTGAGCAAGAGGCTTCAATGACCCAAGACATTCTAAAAGGATTGTTTTGATTCTTATGAAGGATCCTGTTGTTATCTAGATCAGCTACCTGCACGGGAGACTTAACAACCTGCAGCCTCAGATTCTTGAGACCCTGGATGCTTTAGTGGACCCTAAGCTTTTATCTGTTGATAGGAGCAAAGTCCATGTCCTATTGCAAAATGGAAAGAGGTAAGACAGACTTCCTTCCCATTTTTCAATGACCTACTTGGACATTTCTGTATGAAACCTGAGTTTTGAGCTATGCAATAGTTGAATCTTGCACAGGCACACTATTCAGCTGGGATGGAGGCGCTCTAGGGTCAAGTCCCAAATCTGAAATGCTTAGCAGCTGTTACCTCACTTGTAAAAGAGGAACCCTAAGCTTGTTCTTGCTGCAACAGACTAACATGGCAACCTGTCTGGAAATTACTCCACGTGATGGTTGTGAAGATAAAAAAGACTGTATAATGTGGATGGAGAAGAGAGCATGTGCTATGCCTAGCTGTAGAAGCGAAACCTAATCTGCATGTAAATCCTTTGTAGAATTGAGGTACCATTTGTTTTTATAAATGAAAATGCTTACAAAATCCTCTTCCCCCTAAGCAAGTCCGCAAAGTTACCCATGAAAATGCAAAAGAAATACAACCCCCCCCCCAAATTAACCCAATCCTAAAATGAATAGAAAATAAAAAAGCAGCAAGCTGGTGTTATTAAAAAACAACACCAACCCACTAACATTATAAAATGGTCCTTTATTAAAAGACCTGGGGAAGAGAACAGTTTGAACCTGGTGCATCACTGATGCTAATGTAGGTCTGCAACTCGGGGGCCACCACTGAAAAAACTATTCCTGGTCACCAATTGCTCCACCTCTGAAAGTAGGGTCTCTTAGAGAAGGGCCCTCCACACATTTTAATGAACTTGCAAGGTTCATATGGGGAAAGGTGTTCTTCAAAATACCCAGTTCCCAAGCCATATAGGGCTTTATAGCGGATATAAGGAACCTATAGCCTTATGGACATAGTTGGACACCTATCAGCCCCAGACATCATAGTCAAAGATTGGGGGTGATGGAAGTTGTATCCCAGCAAGAGCTAAAGGTCCACAGGTAGCTCTTCCTCTGTGCATGCAGATCTCCCACAAAACGACACTTGACTCTAGTGTCATCTTGGTGGTAGCGGTTGGTTTTTAATTCTTCCTGCTTTGCTTTTAGCTTGTCAGAGTTAGAAACAGATCTTAAAGTTTTCAAAGAGACACTCTTGGAAATCTTAGACGAGGAAGAAGTGCTGGAAGAACTGTGCCTGTCTAAATGGACAGACCCCCAAGTATTGTAAGTATACAGTGGGATGCTTACGTTGGGCAAGGCTTTTGTATCCGAGGACTCTGTATGGAATTAGCCAAATAAACATTGTGAAAGTTTGGGTATAGGAAGCGGCGTTTCCAGCATCTCTGTAAACCATTTAGATGGTTTTTCCCCCTAGCATTTCGGGAGAGGATTAGCCTCACAGAATGCTGCTGCTTTTGTAAGAACACACATTCCAACAAGTGCTATGGTGGCACCAAGTTGCAAAAGAAATGTTTTGTCAGCAGCCTAGGTGGCATGGCAACTATTGCAATTGTGGACTAAATATTTTCTTTCTTAAAAGTAACTTTACATCCAGTTATAGGCTATCAGCTGCTTCAGATTGTTGAACAGATACTCTATATATTTTGAGTTTTTGTTTAAATTGCTTTGTATGGTGTGCCGACACCAAAGGCTAGGAATTAGGGTGGGAGATGAATTTTGGTCTAGGTTTCCACTTGGGAGAGATGCCGCTTATAGATTTTCGGTATGCTGGCATTTTAATTAGATCTGTTGTTGTTGTTGTTGTTCACAGTGAGGAGAGTCTGTCTGGAATTGACCATGCGGAGGAGATGGAGCTGCTATTGGAGAATTATTACAGGCAGGCAGAAGATCTTCTCAATGATGCTCGTGAGCTTCGGGTGTTGATTGATGATTCTGAAAGCATCATCTTTATCAACTTAGACAGGTTAGCTGCACGTAACATTCTGCTCACTACAATTTTAGATGCACCTTCTGGAGGGCATTTGAAACTTGAGCTCGGTGGTGTTTATGTTTATGAAGCTTCTCTTCATATCAAGTTGAACAGATGAGTTTAATTCTATGCTTATAAAATGTGTTTTGTTATTTCATTAAATCTGAAGTAACTCCATGTGTTCTAATCTGAATTCCCAGACCTGTCTGGGTTCTGGATGAAAAAGAGGTAGACTCTTCCGAGATACTCGGATCTGCGAAATATTAACTGGCCTTTTGCTCCTCTTTAGCCACCGCAATGTGATGATGAGGCTGAACTTGCAGCTGACCATGGGTACCTTCTCCCTCTCCCTCTTCGGATTGATAGGAGTAGCTTTCGGCATGAACTTGGAATCCTCATTCGAAGAGGTAAGGCACCGTTTTGAAAAAAAGGCTTCATTCTTCTCTTATGAAACCACACACAGTTCCCAATTCTGATTGTAAATGATTCGCATGAGATATACCATTCATTCTGGACGTGCAACTTCTCATCTACATCCATATCAAATAGGAAGGGGAAGCCTTGTGCCTAGTAATCAGTGTTTATCTATAGACTACTCACATCTTTAGGTGATATTTCTCTTTAATTGGGCTTAAAAATTGCATTGTTTTATGAGTGCGCAGTATCCTTATGCATTTTTGTATCATAAAGTTTTTCAGCTTTACAAGTGAGAGATCTAGATCAAATGCATAGCAGACTGAAGGGTTTGCTTGGGGTCTGAAAACACACAGAAGTTGAGTACAATCTACTGTGACTTACCTGGGGGCCGCTTGTCTAAAGAAAGGAGCTTCCCAGCTCCTTTTCGGCACGTGACCATCTCCCCGCCCCCCTTGTCGTTCAGCAAAATCTCTGGCTAGTTTGGTAGCTTCAGCATAGAGGAGAAGAACCTGCCATTGTGGGGGGGACCCCACTGTGAATCAGGGAACCGTACCCATACCCCACATTAAGCCTTGAATGCAAATTTGCTCATAAATCCGGTTCCTGGGCTGTGCATTAAGGTCTCTTCCCAACTGCCGTCAGCTGGAACAAGTGTAATCTTGGGGGATAGCTTGCTTTTTCAAAGTGGTGAAAATAAGATAACGTGATAAGGGTTTGAAGAGTTGCATCGTTAACTATACATTTCAACTTTACCTAGGACCGCAGAATGTTTTGGCTGGTGACAGGAATTATGTTTCTGGGCAGCGGCCTAATTTGGCGGCGTCTGCTTTCATTTCTTGGGCGACAGCTGGAACCTTCAATGCCTCCACCAGTGAGTAGGACCTCTCTGAAAGTTACACTGTGCCACCACCTTCGTCTCTCCCCAATTTGCCAGTTTCTCAGACTCTTCCCTGTGCATGTCTGCAGAGAAGCAGCCAGGGGCCGAAGTGTGCAACAGTGTTCACCTTGAAGTGACTAGAATAGAGCCTGCAGTAAATAAGGGGTAAAATTCCAAGTCTTGATGCCTGCTCTGCCTGAAGAGCTATGGGAATTCCCTGTCACTTCTCGCAGTGAGGGAACTGCCAGAAGACCAGCGTCCAGACTGAATGAGAGGGGTGGAGGCACTCCTTCAGGTATACAGGACCAAAGTCGTTTAGGGCTTTAAAGGTCACTTCGAACTGTGCTCAGAAACGTACAGTGGTACCTCGGGTTACATACACTTCAGGTTACATACTGTCAGAGCTGCCTCTAGGTCCCAGCTCACAGAGGACCAACGCTAGGCTGTCGTAATTTCAAAGCCGCAGCGTGCAGCCCTACGTCTTAAACCCTAGATCGGCAAAGTCCCGTCTGAGTCTCCTCCCCTCTGACACCAGTTTAAGATCCTAGCCCTGCTCCACCTTTTCCGCTGCTCTCTCCTCCTCTGGGTCCTCCTGCCCGCTGGGGCATTGCCCTTTCTGGACTCTTCCGACGCTGAGTCGCTTAGCTCCTCCCCCTGCCTCCGGCGGGCTTTAGGACCCGGTTCCCAATCCTCATTCTCTGTTGTCCCGCGCTCCTGTACATTTGAACTTGCCTCTCACGCCAACCCAGTGACCTTTCTCCTAACCGTTACACTACTTCTGTCACTGCTTCCCTCTTCCGGGATGCTGGCCGGATCTGACCTTCCCTCCGTTGTCCGACTCTCCGATGGAGGCGTGGTCAGCCCTGCCTCGTCTTCTCTCCCTGGTGAGGAGTGCACTGGCCCCGATACTTGGGACCCTTCCCCCCCACTCTGCTCTGGTGGGGAGGCTGGTCCTGATTTCCAACTGCTCTGGGAGTCCCTGCTGCCCCCTTGCTCCTGGGGCGTTCCCCTTGGGAACCCCCTACCTCTGGCCACTGGCGCCCCCTTCTGTGAATCTTCCGATTTGCTGGAGAGGCTCATGGAATCCCTCGGCCCACTGTCCTCTTCTCCTACGCTCCCCTCGGATTCTTCCCCTTCGCTCTCCATTCCCTCTCTTCCCTGTGCCTCTGCTCCTGAGCCCCTGACACATACGCTTCAGGTTACAGATTCCGCTAACCCAGAAATAGTGCTTCAGGTTAAGAACTTTGCTTCAGGATGAGAACAGAAATAGTGCTCCAGCAGCGCGGCAGCAGCAGCATGCCCCATTAGCTAAAGTGGTGCTTCAGGTTAAGAACATTTTCAGGTTAAGAATGGACCTCCGGAACAAATTAAGTACTTAACCCAAGGTACCACTGTACTAGGAGCCAATGTAGGTGGCATTTCGGGACTGGTGTTATATGGTCCCGGCAGCTGCTCCCAGTCACCAGTCTAGCTGCCGCATTCTGAATTAGTTATAATTTCTGAGTTACCTTTCAAGGTAACACCACTGAAGTCTTCCTTTAGTGGATTTCAGAGTTCCTTTGTGCTGACTACTGAATTGTTTTCCCATCCTACCTCCTCTTCTTCTTCTTCCACAGATCCCTGCTCTGCTGAAAAGAACTCAGCCAGCAAATGGGAAGGTGGAATATAAAAGCGATATTAAAACAGAACCCCTTGGGTCAAGTAGAAGCACACTGACTAACCACTGACCAGACCTCTGTACTGGTTGACCTGCAATAACTGAACTTTAGACTGTGTTCTCTTGTAATACTGTAGCAGGGATTTCTCCTTTGACTCTTAATGACATGCCAAAGATGTGCAGCTGAGACCACCAAAACCAGAAGCTTTGCCGAGAGAAGAGTACAGTCGACTTTTGTGCACCGCGGTAGGAAATCAGAATTCCACAAGTCAGCTGGATGAGCTGAAGGTGCTTATCATCTGATGTCTCCTGTGGGAAATTCCGTTTGGTGTAATCTTTAAGGAACACAAGAAAATGGGTAATAATAATGTCCTCCCTCCAAAGAATGCAAAATCCAATCCAGAAATCTTACTGTATGTTCTGTAAATGGTGGTGTTCACAATTCATGGGTAAAGTTTATAGATAGGGGAAATGTGGTCATACATACCATCCTTAAACAGTCTGCTTCCTGTATGTAGAGAGTTATATTTTCATAAGATTAGACGATTTCATGCGAGAGAGGGCTACCAGTGGCTGCTAGCCATGCAGTGCTTCCGAATGCCAGTTGCTGGAAACTACAGGAAGGGAGAGTTGCTCCTGTGCTCACGTTCCGCTTGCTGGTTTCCCACAGACATCTGGTTGGCCACTGTGAGAACAGGATGTTGGGCTAGATGGGCCATTAGCCTGATCTAGCAGGCTTTTCTTGTATATAGGTATATATATATACACCTACCTTTTACCATAAGGTCCCAGGGCAGGTTACAACTATGTAAAATTCATTTTAAGAACAGTTTAGAAAACAAATCACAGTGGAATAGGGTGGGTCCTATTGCAGAGATTAAAGGTGGGGAGGGGAGGATAACGCACACAACCTTGAACTCTTGCGTGGGAAAGCAAGGTCCAAATATATAATGATGTTCACAGCAGCCCTCTTTAATGCCAGCATTTCATAGTTCTGCTATTTAAATAATAATAATAATTGTACTCCGCCCTCCCCAGCCGGACCTGGGCTCAGAGCGGCTAACATCATATAAATAATACAATATGCAAAACCAAAATAAAGTGTTTGGCAACCCTGATAAAAAAGCTAATAATACTAATACTAATACTAATACTAATAATAATACTTCTTAATTTATGCAGTTTCACAACTTTAGTGTCTGAACTACCAAAACTAGGCTGTTGTGAGACAGCCTAGCCTGTCTCACAACAGGGCTGTTGTAAAGATAAAAGGGGGAAGACAACAGGCAACAAATGTGTGTAATTTCACAACTCTCTGAAAAACATACACATAACCTTAATAAACAAAAAAGTGTTCCTATTAAAAGTACAGTCTATAGGAATTTTAACTTGCTGCAAGCTGTAAGGTATTTGCTGATTCATTTTGGTACTTTATATTTTTGGTTATGGTTGCTGTATATTAATAAATAACACTCCAGTGATGAAAAGCAAATCAATGGATGGGGGAACATGGAAAACCAGGGTGGGGAGAGATTGCAATAGCACCATTTTTTTCTCAAACGGAAGGAACCCTCATTTATTTAAAGGGGATTACTTTTCAGCAAAATACACCCAAGCCAGCAGCTTGTGTTTTCCTCTGTAAAGGCAGCACACTTGGGAAGTGAATGAAATCATGTGGATGGGGAGGGTACTTGAACAAACATACACCTGAGTCCCAAGTGAGAGTGATCAGCATTTCTTGTTCAGATTGCTTACCAACGGTGAATAAGTATTCTTAGCAGTGGTACGACCTGCGAAGTACTGCAACCTTAGAACTGCCTCTGCACTTTGCCTTCTAACTTTCTTCAGACAAGGCCAATTGCCCTATGTTTCCTTCTTTTTTTTAATTAAAAAAAATGTAAGCGGCAGGGGCGCTGTTGGCTCAGGGCCTGTTATGTGTGTACCCACTGAACCTCATCAGAAGCCCCGATCCTACAAAACCAGGGAGAAGAGCCATCAATCCCGAGACCTCTGTTGAAAGCAATGTAGCAAAACCAGAAGAAACGTCAGTCTGTGGCACAGTTAGTAGTTTACCTTCTAACTTTCTGATAACATCTAGAATGATGGCAAAGTTCAGAATGAATGTGAAATACCGCTCAAAGGGGAATATCTGTTTTGATTACATTGCACATGGGATAAGGTAAAAAAAATCAAAAAAAATCAAGACAGCACATTCATTAATCATTAGCCTAAATAGCACAGAGAGAATCTGGAGAAATAGTTTGTCATTAGATTACATTTGATTAAATAGGAAGCAGCCTTTGCACCAACCAGCTTGCACTATTTGTTCATCTAGCCCAGTATTGTCTGTGTTCTAACAGGGTCCTACTGCAAGATCCTTTTAATTGGAGCTACCAAGAATCACACTTGAGACCTTTTGAGCTACAGAAGCTATTTAAATAGGTGTAGAAGCTGAGTGAATTTCAAGTAGCTAATATTTCTTGTGGGTCAGTCAGCTTCTAAATCCTCCTGAATTTACCATGCAATTGTGTGCAATTCCATGCATGAAGGTTTTCTTAATATCAGAAAAAAGTGTTACATTCTTGTTACTGGCTCTACCTAGGAAGTACCATGGCCTGTAGTTTCAGTTGCAGTCCTATGCACCTAAGAATTAAGTCCCATTGGACTTGACTAGAAGGAAGAGGCATCTTACTGGTTGGTGGACAGAATCCTAACAGGAGAGCACTTTAAATCATAGCCCATTAGACATCTGTGATATACAAGGTTGAACAACTGCTCTTGCTGCCATGTAGATGTTAGTAACTCAGCATGGGCGATTTATGTTTTGGCCGTGACTGAAGAGGGATAAAAATGCAATTCCACTTCTTTTCAGACAGATGTATCTGAGTCCGGCCTAATTTGAGACGAAGCAGTCCCACTTCCAAGTACAGGTTAAAGAAGTGGTTCATTTCAAATCAAGGTTGGAATCAATAGCGAAGCTTGGGAAAATGTGCTCTTGCCAAACTCTCTTCTGTGCAACTCCACATTTTCATTGGGGCTTCCTTCTTCAATCTACTCCACTGCAGTGTATATTGCAATAAATACTTTAAAAAATAGGCCTCTGTGTATGCACAACGCATGTAAACAGTTGAAAGCAGCTAATGGTCTGAAGCAATGACATTATGTTTTTAGAAGGATTTCCATTCATTATTACCCTTAGCAAGGAAATTTAAACACAGCAATAAGTAATTTTAGATCTCGGCTTCCGTTCCTTAAAATGTTAATGCTGTTCAATTGCCGGTTAAACAGGAAGTGAGTTATGCTTCTCCATTTTCAAAAGGGGCAGAATTTTACAAAAGTGAAGCGTGATGCTGAAAAGAGGCTAGGTCGGGAAGCATGGCAATTAAAAGGTGTAGAGAAAAAGTCTGCCACTTAGCCGAGCTTCTAGGGAGCTTCTCTCAGCTGCTACTACAACTTCAGTCTGCAAAGACAGAAAATACCCATTAATACAGCAAAATTCAGTTCCTTACTTTTTCTTTCTTTTTTTAGCGGGTCATTTTGCCAGGGCAAAACAGATTACCCCTGTGTACAGCTGGGCACCGTGCATAAGGAAGTCAGGTGATGATGCTTCCCCCCTTCACCATAGTGGGGTGGTCTCAAGGAAGTTGTGGAACCGCCTTGGTTCTAAGCTACTTCCCTAGGGTTGTGTTGCGGGGGGAAAGCAGGCAAGGCATGGCCTCTTACCCAGCTGGCATAGGAGAAACACTCAAGTTATCACAAGTAGCCCATGATTCACCCTGCAGATGGGCTTGTGAAAACCAGCAGTGCTTGTTTCCCTACCTTTTCTCCAGATTTCACTGTGATCACAGCACTCCCAAATCTTGATTTTTCCTGCAACAATAAAACTACGGTTATGCACTGTTTGACAGTGTTAATGCTTTCTTTCTTCACTATAGTTATTTTCATTAACAGACCAAAGATCATCTTTAACACAACTCAGTTCCCGTAAGCAGGGTCACCACAACCCACTTCTCTGGCAACAGATCACCAGTGCAATAATCCCAGCTAGTGTTTGCTACAACCAGAGAACAAGTGCAATGCTGTGAGCATGCTTATTCAGGATGCAAAGATACCTACTGAACAAACCGCTCCATGTCATTTGTGTGAATGATGAAAACCATATGCTATATACAGCAAGAGGAAAAATAGCTTAGGTCTGCAGTCAATTGGAAACTTTACAGCTAACCTTATCATTCCCAACCTGATCCTAACCATGTTTGCTTAGCCGCAGATCCTTTGAAATTCAGTGGAATATAAATGTGCTTGGGAATGGACCCTAAGTTTTCTCAAGTGAAATTTGGGGTGATGGTTCAGTTTCCAAACCATTTAGCATCCTGTCCCTAATTGTGACATTGTAATCTTCTTTAGATGAAGATCCTTCCTGACCCCATTGAGTCAGAAATAGAAATTGCAAGATATCCTTCATAAATCAGTTCAACTGTGTTTTGAACCCACCAAGGAAGTTTGTTGTTCACATGGTTTCAGTTTTAATGGTTAAAACTGGTTAAAATGCATTAAGGACCCAATTGTTAGCCATTAATTCTACCCACAATTTATTTAGCCCAAGCAGCAATTTATCCTTTCAAAGTTTGGTTGCTCACCTCAGGAGAAATGATGACATACTGCGCCTGGAACAGAAAAAAGAGAGACTCACTTTTACATTAGTTTTTAAAGGTGGATGAATCAATTAAATGTATGGTATCTAGCGTTTGCTCTGCTGAGAATTATTTCAATATAGAAACACAGAAGTCAGCTACTATGATGCAGATATTTCATAAACTGCTGAGCAGGAGCAACACGAGAGTTTTCAAATGCAAAGAGTTTGTTACTGCAATGGTACCTCTGGTTACAAACACTTCTGGTTACAAATGCTTCAGGTTATGAGTTCTACTAACCCGGAAGTAGCTGCTCCTGATTGCGAACTTTGCACCAGGATGTGAACGCAAATCGTGTGCCTACAGCGCGCACGCAGCAGGAAGCCCATTAGCAAAAGCGCGTCTCAGGATAAGAACGGCTTTAGCTTAAGAACCGACCTCCAGAAGAATTAAGTTTGTAACCAGAGGTACCTCTGTACTTTCGTTTATCCACCAAAGCAGACACCACCACAAAGACCTATAGCATTTGCTGTAGCATTACCCAGTCTTCAGGACAAGGCGAAGTCCATGATTTGCAGTTGTCTGTCACATGTCCAGAGGTGGTCTGGTTTCCACTAAATATGTAAACACGTGCAGCCTCTCCTCCAAACAGCCCAGATAAGATGTCTTTTGCTCGAAGAGGTGAGGTCACAATGATCTCATCTGCAAAAATTTGCAGCGGGGGAAATATATCACATTGTACAATGAGACAAAAACTAACTTGCACTGGATATCCCTGTGCAAAAGCTTTGGCCTTTAAAGACTTCGTTGGACGCAGGCATACACAAACTTGGGAACACAATTACCAGACATATACAAGCCTGCTTTGTGTCTTCTGCTTCCACTATGGCTCCACTGGATCCAAACCCATGTTGCTCCATGACAAACACCATAGCGACACAAATAATATGCCTTGTTTAAAATAGGCATACCTAGCACCAATGTGTTTTTGGATTTTCTCTATGTCCGGGCCTTTGTAAGTGGTATGGTGTCTGCCACAGACAAATGCAACGGACAATGAAAACTCGCTCCATATTGCATGTGAAGCAGGCCTTAGCCTACAGACAATAATACAGCCAACAAGCCACAAGCAGGTGAATATGTGTTTTATTTTCCTCTCTCTTAATTCCTACCCCCCCCCCCTTTTACTGTAGGAATGACTAATGTTTTTTGGCCCATGAGTCGTCTTAGTTTTTGGCCACTCAGCACTCCACATACATTTTTGTACACACATAGAGATCACGGACACAGAACACAGCACCAACTCCCCGTCCCAGTTGATCCAAACAGATCAACTGAGGATTGAGATTGCCACTTCGTTCACACTCATCCGATAGGATGAATTCAGAGGAGGCAATTTGCATCCCCATCAGGATGCTGGTCCTGGCAGAGAAATTCAAACCCCAGCACCATTCCAACTCACCACCTAGCCATTTTGCTGCTACCACCAAAATTTGTGGATTTGGGGTTAAAAAAAATGCTTGGGGGACCAGGTCAGGCTCAAGGGCTGTGAGTTCACTACCCTTGCTAGACTTCTAATCTTCTTTAGAATTTCTGTCTGAGATCACCCATTTAATATTCCCCATTAGAGTGCATGGAACATCTTTTGACCCTACAATTCTTGGTGCTGGCCCAGGCTTGCAAGTACACTTGTATTTTGGCCTCTTTGTTTGGATTTCTCTGCTTCTTTCCCTTTTCCTCCAATTTTTCTAAATCAAGCTCATTTGTTTGATCTAGCCTTTCCTTCTATATATGCTTAAGGCTGTTAAAATTCTTGGTTCAGAATTTATTGTTTCACACTTCCTCTTTGTCCCCTTATTTCACCATTCCTGTTCTTTTATATATATGTGTATATATATGTGTGTATATATATGTGTGTATATATGTGTGTGTGTGTGTGTGTATATATTGATGGTTGGATGGTGTTCTCGAAGCTACCAGCATGAGTTTGACCAAACTGCGGGAGGCAGTGGAGGACAGAAGTGCCTGGCGTGCTCTGGTCCATGGGGTCACGAAGAGTGGGACACAACTAAACGACTAAAGAACAACAACATATATATATCACATCTCACAACATCTAGTAATTTTAGGTGCTTCACAAATAAAATATGACACTGATTATGAGGATTCCGTTTTTACCAAGTCCATCATTGTTTAGGTCACGCAGGTGCACATCTCCTCCGAAGCGTGAAAATCTCCTGTCCCCGCTGAAAGTGCTCAGCAGAAATGGCTTGGCAGGGTCCGTCAAATCATACATCAAAGCAGTTCCTGCTTGGTGCAGCACTGAGCTTATAAATGCAATCCTAGATGTGCTGTCTGAAAGAGCCAAGCAAGATGCTGGGGGTCACACTGCTGTTCCTGGGAGATGGCAACGATAATTGGCATTAACAGATGGGCACTGTCTACGGCAGGTTATAACCGGAATTAATAGCAAGGAAACTTTGGCTCTGTCATCTCCATTTTGTGAAATTACACATTAACTTCGCAATAACAACAAAGGGTCCACTCTCAAAATCATAAAGTCAGCAACATTCTCAATCCAACGTAGATGATATTTCTTCATCTGGAGGCAGCAGTGGAGCTATAGCTCAGTGAGAAAGTGAATGTTCTGTATGCCTGAGGTCAGCTACATTAAAGGAGTTCAGGAAGCAGGACTGAACAAGACTCAGGAGAGTTTTAAAGCTAAGTCATGGACAAGGTGAATCAATGGTCTGACTCGCTGCAGAGCAGTTTGTTACATACTAAACCCAACTCAATATAGTCTTCACTTTCACGTGACGTTGGGCATATGTGGCCCTCCCATAGTAAGAGGGGATTCCTGTACACCAGGCATAGGCAAACTCCGGCCCTCCAGATGTTTGGGACTACAATTCCCATCATCCCTAGCTAACAGGACCAGTGGTCAGGGATGATGGGAATTGTAGTCCCAAACATCTGAAAGGCCAGAGTTTGCCTATGCCTGCCGTACACATTTTGAAGACAGTTGACTGGATCACCCTTTATGTTAAGTATGCGACACCACAGAATCTTATTCATCACCTGCTCTGGTGTAATTATCTGAAAGCAAATGTGTATAGAAAATTGACTTTCCCTCATATAGGATTTAGTTGACCCAGAAAGACAGACAGATATGAATAACAGGTGTGAGAAACCTCAAGTTGCAGCTGCTGCAAGAACCCTTGGTTTTTCCTTTACAGGTAGAATTCTGGGTGCTTTTTGAACTTGGCACTTTTTTCTGTCACTCTGCATGACAACCAAATGTTGCCTTTGAAGCCCTGTCAAGTCAAGGCTGCAAGGGAAAATTCTTCCTCTGCAGCCCCAGCTTGAATTCAACACAAGTTCTGTGTGGCACTGTTGTCCCTCTACATTCTGAAACAGCTCGTGTGAGCAGCAGAACTGCAGACTCAGCTGTTACCTGCTGCTCTGTTAAAGCATGTTGTTCCTCGGTTTGGGGTTGGATGGTACATACATGCTGTGTTTCAGAACTGCCAACATCCAGTCCTTAAAGCCTTGAAAACAGGAGAGCAACCAGGATTCCCCCCCCCCCTGTCAAGAGCAGGATTCTCTTAGAGTAATCTTTCAGCAGCAGACTGGCCCAGAAATGGCAGTGGGTAGAATCAGAGGTCTCTTTCTCTCCTAGTCCTCTTTTCCCTGCTGGTTAAACCTTCCCTGCTCTGCAATTCCCATGATGATTGACTCCTGTTTAACTTTTAAACAATTGATCAGTCTCATTGGTGTATTGCAGAAGTAAAACCACTGCAAAGAAAAAACTGACTCAAGGAAAGTACTGCATACCTTGTGATGGTGCACCAACTACCAACACTTGCCTGGGGATTCCTTCTACAGAAAGGAAGCCGGTGGCCAAGGATGAACCAAGTCTCCCCATTTCCTGTGTGTCAAAGAAGAAGAAGAAGAAGAAGTAGTTGGCACCATGGCTGGAGTCTTCTTTGTATGTTTTTATATTTGTCATTTCAAGGGGTACCAAAAAGACCTACCCTATCTCCGGTTAAGGTAAACCAGCTCTGCATGCTTGGTGGGATATAGCCGTATACCTTTCCAACAGTCATCTTGGTATCTCGTAAGACATAGCAGCTTAGACTACTGCACACGGTGGTCAAAATATGAGGAACATTAAAAAAGAAGAAGAAGTAATTGCAAGAGATAGCACCACCACGGCAAAATATTCTTGGTTCAGAATCTAAAGTATCTGGAACGTGACGTCTTAATTTAAATAACAAGTTTTAATTGCAAGAGTTTCTGCAGGATTGCATTCCCCTTAAATAGCAAATTAATAGTTTGGGGATTCTCCTGGACTCCGTATTATCTATAGAGATTTAAGTGGCATTGGTGGCAGTTTAGGCTGGTTTACGGTCTGCCACTGTAGCTAAAGAAGGGGTGTTGCTTGAGTTACATATGCCTTAGTTCTATCCAGACTAGATCGCTGTAATTTTCTCTGCTTAGGGCTGCCTTTAAAAACCACTTTGGAAACACCAACAAGCAGACACTGCAGCTGCTAGAAGGCTTGTGGAGGCCAGGCATTCATAGCAAAGCTGTACCAGATGCATTAGCTGTCTATTTGTTTCAGGACCCAGTTTAGAATGCTGGTATTGATCTTTAATGCATAAATTGGAAGGAATGCCTGCACCTATATGACCTTGATCAGGACTTAAGACTGTCCTCTTCCCAAGATTTATCAGACAGGTGAGCATAAGATCAGTGCCTCTCCAGTAGTGGCCCCACATTTTTGGAACTCTCTCCCCAAAGTAGTAGTGCATATGACCCAACTTTGTTAGTCTTTAAATGGACCATAAACAAATATTTATTTCTGTGTTTTATTAAATGACATACTTTTCCAAAGAGATACTGGAGAGTTTCTCTATAGGAGGATTGTCCCAAACCAGTCCCCAATTCTCTCTCTTCCCCCACCCCCCGAATGTCCAGCTTGCAAACAAATAATAACATGCCAACAAATGGAGGGCCATGCAGACTGGGGGAAAGCTATGGCAGACAGAATGCAAGCTTTACGTTGATTAATACTGCTTTACATATATAGGTTGCATCCAACTAAGTTATACTCAGAGTAGACTCACAATCAATGGACCAGACTTAGTCATTTCTATTAACTGAAATGGGTTTACTTTGAGTACGATTCTAACATTGGACACATAACCAATTATCTTTAATGGTTGGGATATATTGTTGTAAACTGCTGTGTGAAACCTGTGTTTGAAAAGTGGTCTATAAATCATCGTCAGGGAGCATTAGGAAAAGAGAGGTATTTGGCTTGTTTGAAACAATCTCTAATAAGCAGAACAAGTATTAAAACAGTACACATTTAGAAATAATACTAACCTACTGCATAGGGTTAGTTTACATTTAAAAGTGCACAATGTTAGGCTGGGTATGATCACATACAAACTTCTAAAATTAAGTGCAACGACCGCTCCCCACTTAAAACGGGGGGTGCCCTTTGCGGGGACGCGTGCAGCCCTGGATCTGGAGTGGCCCCATAAGCATAGGCTTTGCCTTCCCTCAGGTGGGATACCTGGAGGTCCCCGCCTACCCCAGTGAGTTGTCCAATCCCACCTGGGGGAAGCGTTGCCAGGGAAACCAGGCCAGGTAGGGGGATAGATTACCTGCCCACACAATAGAGGGTGGATCTTAATTGGTAATCCTCACTTGGCTCCAGAGCTTCTCCCACCCTACCCACCCTCAGTTAATGTCTTCTTTTGCAGGTTAACTTTTCTTCATAGGTTTTGCAGGTTAACCTGTCTCCACAGGTATGCGGGCGCTGCTACGATAAGGTCGATGTTAAAGGGCCGGAAAGGAATTTCCCTGCATTGGCAGGTTTTGCCTTTCCCGTAGCAAAACGTCACAACTTCGGCGGTATCAGGCCTTGGGCGGAATCCTTTAGTCCATCTTCCTCTTTGCGGCGGCGATACCAGGGTTTCCCGTTAAAGGGGTTTTTGAAGGGAGGCTTTGGCCGTACGCCGAAAGGTCGTCATTGCTCTCCCCTGCAGCGGCGTAACGGGGGCGGCTATCTCTGCTTGAACATATGTTCTCCAGAGCCGGCCCATCCCCCCCACACACACTGGATAACCCTGATGCTCCCTAGGTCCCCGGCTGGGGACTAGGGAGGGAGAACGCCCAATGCCTGAGCCAAGGTCTACCCACATTTGAAATTTAATAAAGTTGTGGCCAATTTAATCCCATAGCACGTTGTCTAGAGTCGTTATTCCACATGACGGGGGGGGGGAACCACTCGGGATCTGGGGACTCCGCCTGTCCACGCAATATACCTTCTACAGTTTTTCCAAGAAGGACTGCCGATAAGCAGCAAGGTTGTATTTTGAAGCTGGACACTGCTGAGTGATGATCCAAACCATGCGTAATCCTTTTCTCCTTTTACTATCCAGTCAGCATCTGATAGGAACAGCTGGTCTGATAGACCAAACAAGAAACAGAGGATAACATACTGCTGTTTCTGGTACATATCACTTTATGAAAGGATCATGGTCTTCTGGTTTGTTCAGTCATACTGGACTACCTGGATCATAATTCTTGCTATTCTTTAATACATGAAAACTAATGTTGAAACTTGAGTCAGATCAAATTGTCTCTGCAAAGATGCCAAGGGTCAGTTCAGTTCATCAAGTGATGCAGCAGTCCTATACATGCTTACCAGGGGGTAAATATTCAGTAAGACATACTTCTGAGTTGGGATACATAGGGTTGCACTGTAAAACTCCCTCTAGTCTGTTTTGACTCAGAAGATTATGGAATGGTATACAAAGCCTTCTGCATGAATTCATACTGGATCTTAGGCTGAGGGTCCTTTAGCTTTAAAAGCATTGTCCGGTGTTTATTACCAGCAATATAACTTGGAGAAAGATTTAGACTATTACTGTGGTTTTGTCTTACGATGGATTTGAAAGGGAGCTAATAGAAGACGCAAGAAAAAGTAGCATATGAAATAGCAGAAATAAATTCCAGCAAAAAAAACCAAAGTCACCTTGGCTGCTTCTATTGAGAAACGAATAAAATGAAGCCACAAATCCTCTTTGTTTCCCACCACCAGCTGCGTAAGGAGAACCAACTACGAGATCATTGTTTCCATCACCATCAAGGTCAGCTGCCAGCAGTGACCAGCCAAGGTTACAGTATATTTCCTGCAAAAGGAAACTGAGATTTTAGTAGGTCTTGCAATACTGGAGTAGGTGCAGGGCATTAAGTTGCATCTCACTATCCTTCAGTCTGTCTGGAAGCCTTGTATGCCTGAGCCCACCTAGTACAATCTGTCGGGCCTAGTAGTTGCTTGTCCAACTCAAATCAGTTTTCAGAGTCTCTCTGAGCTTGTGCTGCAGCGGCTATAAACTGAGAGGAGGAAGACTGGAGAACAGAAGGACAAGGAACCTGCAAGCTCCAGATAAATAGTTTCTCTAAACTGAGAGAAAACTAACAGTAAACCATCACTTAGCAGAACCATGGCTGAGCAAGAAGACAACTCAAGGGCAGATCTGATATGTAGGAGATGGAGATAGTTTTGGGAGTTCCTTTCTGCCTAGGACAAGCACAAGTCAAGGCCTGTGTCTGACACTATACAGGAAGGTGTGTGTTTTTTTGTCAGGAACCGGGGAAAGAGAGTGATTTTCTTTCTCTTTCTTTTTTGTGTGAACTAACAGCAGTCAGTCTTGAAAGTCTGTACTATAGACCCTATTGTGTCTGTACTATAGACCCTATTATGATGTTCGGATGGCAATATCTTGGCTTAAGACAAGATAGGAAGAAGTGTTATCATTGCATCAACAACCCCTTTGATTCTCCTTCCACATAAGCAAATGAGGAAGTATTCTGTTAACTACAGTTTCCTGTTTCATTTAAAGCAGATAAATATGATTAACAGCTTCAGAACAAGCCAGGATATTGAGCCATAGTTTGAAGTTGGCTTGTTCTGAAGCCATTAAGCATAATTTCAATTTAGATGGATCAGTAAACTATAATTAACCAAGGAATTTCTTGTTTGTTTGCTCATACACCTGCACAAACTTCATTCATGTAAGATTCATTCGTATCATGGTTTATTAAGTCCAAATGTGACCCTAGTACACACAGAGGAAATACAGAATCCTTTTTCTTCAATCTTACATCATTGTACTTAACAGTGCTTCATAGAAGTACAGGAACAGTTATTGGCACACATTGGTACACACAATGACATTGATTTAACATATTGTGTGCCAATGAAGCAATAATAAATCTATTATAATAGAATCCACACGTATGTTTATTCTGGATAGATCTAGAGAAACCCTAGATTTAATTTCTTATATGTTTGTATTGCATTTCATCAGCAAACTTACTTGACAAGCTATGGTGACATTTGGTAGGCTGTGGAAACCTTGTCCTCTATTGCCAAAAAATACATATACAGAGCCCTAGATCAACAGAAAATAAAATTTTAATAGGGTATGAATCAAATCCAGAATTTTTATTTTTATTTTTTAAAAATTCAATTTCACCTCATCCTTTCATCTTCACATGAACCTGTGTGTCCAGGTGTACAACTGCAATCTAGACTAGTCTAATCATTCAATTTGAGATTCACAGATATTGGCGTTCACAAAACAGGTTGGTCCTAAGATTGTCAGTCAGATGATGCATCTGCTATTCTGTCTGCTTTATTTCACTTGGGCCATGCTAACGTCCCCTCTTATGAATCACCCGTATTTACTAACCTGCACTAACATTTTACACTGTAAAAATGCCACACACACATATTCTTACCCTGTAACTGAGTTCCTGTGATCCTACAGACGGGGCTCCCACTGCTAGATCCAACACACCATCTTCGTTGAAATCTAGAACTGCTACTGCAGAACCAAACCTTGCTGAAGGCTTAAAAAGAAAGAAGCCTACATCATTATGGCAGTCCAACACCCATTTTAAAAGCTTATCTGTCTTTTTAAGGAATACCTGCTCATATAACGTTCAGCACAATTGCTCAACATTTTTGGATTTTTTGTTTGTTATTTAGCTTTTTTTTTAATTGTGACAAAAGACTGTATTTTAAATATGTACTTTAAACCCAGCTCAACACTCCATTCCACCATGCAAATATAATACTCAGGAGAATGGCCAAACCCTACTACTTTCATTTAGCTCATATAGATCCCCAGTAAAGAGTCCTTAATAGTTTTAAGCAGCAACGCTCTTTATTCACAATGGACTTTTATCTTTAAGTGATATAGATTAGAAATGAAGTTAATGGCATTGCTAGTAGAAAAGAAGATGCCGCCAGTCTTTCAGATGACTGGAAACACAAGCAAAATGTTTTCAATGACCAATGTGTGACTTGTTTTCCTACCTTATTCCCCTCCAGAATGCAATCTGCTTCCTGGTCTAGGTCCAAGTTTGCATGAGTCAAACCTGATTCGTTGCCATAAACAATATATACACGGCCTATCTGAATGTGTCCCAGCCGGCTGTATCCAGGTGCTCCTGTCACCAGGTCATCATAGCCATCCTGGTTTAGGTCAGCAGAAATCAATGCCCTGCATATTGAGTGAAATAATTCCAATTACTATTTTGGTTTACATTTGTTTAAAATTTCCACATTTTCATTTGCAGATTTTCAATTGTCTATATAAAAGAGTAATTGCCGTGGTAGCCCTGAAGAAAGGTGAGATCCAAAACAAAATCTGATTTAATTTTTTTATTATCCCAATCCTGTATCGACAGGATTACATGCCTTTAAATTGCAAATAAAATGGCTTGGGTTTCCCCCTCCCCCCAACAAGATAATTTCCCTGCATAGTTATTACATGCAGGTAGGATAAGCATCCAGGCAATAGTTTTGAGTCCATACAAGCTGATCTCTCAGACAAAAACAGAATGGAGAAATCAGAACTCAGAACTCACCACCCAAGTCTAGCATATGGAGTTTTCAGAAAATATGAAGCACTGGGTTTGGTGACATGCTTTGGTGACCCTTGTGCCGTGACTGACAACACTCTCCTCAAACCTTTTGCAGTGGCACTATTGCTCAACTGAAGATAATTCTGGGGGGGAAATGCATAAAGGAATATTCAAGCACATTCATAATTATATTTTGGTTGTTGACCCAGCAAGGACCCAATTTATATTTAGTGCAATACACAAGACTCACTGCAATGAACAGGTGCCTCTACATTTGCAAACAGTTAGTGCTGTGCTGAGAATTTATCCTACTTTTTTGTTTTGTTTTTGCTTCATCATTGTCTGTGTCAATGAACAAAAAAGAAATTGCATTAAAAAATTATCAAAAAGGAGAGAACGTTTTGGTGAAATTGTCACAGGGAGGGTGCAGGGTTTTATTGTCATGCTTTCCTCACCTTTGAAGTGTAATCATCCCGAGGATGAGGCAGATAAATGGAAGCCTCTTTCTCAGAGGAAGAAATTTTTTTTAAAAATGGAGGCTAGATTTTGGCACATCACTACACAGCTACTGTCAATTTCATTAGATTTTTTTAAAATTATATGTACTACTACTACTATACACACAGAGAGAGAGTGTTTTTTTCTTTAAAAATGTTTAGGGGTACTCTCAATTTCCTGATCATACTGAAATACTGCCCCTCAATGAGACCACACTTACATTCACAAAATGTTCAGGGGTATGCATCCCCCCCAGGAAAAAAGCACTGTATATATGTACTATGTTATCAGACCCTCCTCTAGCTGTATCTCATGACCTCTTGAAAGAAAGGAGATTGTCTGTTGTCCAGTAGGTTAATTAAACTCCAGCGCAGTGCTGCTAAAATATTGAGCCATTGTTACAATCTCTTGGCTGAGGCCAGTTTACATATTCTACTATACATTTTGACTCAAAGGTTTACTTGGAATCACATGACAGGCACCTACAGAGTTTCCCATAAGCTACAGTGAACAGAAATATCTCACAAATGGTAGCTTCATACTGAGCGCTTTACATGAAATGCACAGAACAAAAAACTACTTCGTATTACCTGAACATAATATATAGGTTTTTTGTGGGGTGGAGTGGCAAAGAATATGTAGAAGGCAACTTGCCAACAAACAAGGCACTGGGTGTCCAATGTATCTCCATATATATTTCTATCCCTTACCATTAATATCTAAATGCCAGAAAGACTTACTGCTGTCCAAGGTGGCACTTCAAAATAAACTCCTCGCTCTGTGTAGCTGATATTTTTTTCAACTGATTTGGCCATTGAAGAAGACGTTTGTCTGTAGTGTTCAGTTTTGGACTGTTTGATTCTGTTGAAATAAGGCAATAACAATTAGACATTTGCTTCTGGGAACATAAAAATGGAATAAATGTCACTGATAGCCCTTTACAAGAGATTACAATGTAATAAGTGTTTTAGTTAAGTACAAAACTGGAAAAGTCCGATGTTTAAAGCGCAAAATGTACACAAAGGTTTTTTATGGACATTTTCTGGCAGTACTCAATAGTTCTGTGCTTTAAGTATTTTAAAATTTTTATTAAACATTTGAATGATCCAATTTAGTATTTCACTCAAAACTTAGCCCATTGTGGTCTCTGGTGTATTTATGGTTGTAATTTTGGCAACACAAACTCTCCGTTTTGTGCTGACAAGTATATGCCAGCTTTTTACTAAAAAACTAACAAACCATTTCCATTTGTTCCATAAGAACCATCTTCTACAAGGCCAGAGGTAAACTTCTGTTTTTAATTAAGTTATTCTAACAATATTTTCAGGAGAGCCAGCCAAATGGGTGGGCCCCAACCAGGGATGCTATAACAGTGGATTTCCTGCATCAGTAGTGAGCTGAACCAGCTACTTTTGGAGGTTTCTTCCAACTACACAGTATTCATCAAAGGAAAATCATAAATGAAAAGCTTCAAGTATTTGAAAGTTTGGTGATGCTGGCTGAGAACGTATCAGCGGGGAAGGTCCAAAGTTCTACAGTATGGCTTCCACTAATGCAGCGAGGCTGTTCCATCTTGCTTTTCCCACTTCCACTCCTACACCCCCCAAATCTGCTCTGGAGATTTCTCTGGAGATCTCCTATAGGAAATGCAAGAATATGGGTTTTTTTCTGATCTAGATGATGGGCCAATTGCAACAGAAAGAGACATAGGATGTAGAAGGCCTGAATTTTGTTTAATGGAATGAACATGAAAAAGACAAATATTGTTCAGACAACCAATCAAACTAGGCAGACATACGTTACGTCTTTACTTACATGACAGCATTTGTTTGTTCATCTTTACAGCGTATATACAAAGGATTCTCAGGAATAAAGCAGCCACTAAAGAAGAAATTTTCAAATAATTATACTAAATGCATAATTTTAAATACTGACTACTACTTCATAAGTACCCAGGGTGCACAGTACAATTCTATACCTCCCTGCTGCTCTCAGATACCAATCCTGCTACAACGTACAATGTAGCTAGATTCTGCACAGCAGCGCTCAAAATTTGTCGGAGGATGACCTGTGGCACAAACTAGATTTAATGAACGTATCAGAGCGCTCTGTAAATTAATAGTTAAAGTCTTTTATATATCAACCTTTTGTGCTCTTACACACCCGCCCAATGATCCTATCCCTTTTTTTAGCTTCTTTTAAATTCTTATAGACTTTCATATTCACATTCTGTTTTAACACCTTTTAGCTTTCCAAAACACTTTTCAGATTTTAAATGACTGTATCCTACCCTTTTATGCTGGTTTATGTCCGTAATAAAGATTTGCATTGTATTGTATTAATTAAACCACACAACTATTCCTCTCTCAGAATTAACCAGATGTCCTTAAACTCGTTTTCTATAATTGCAAACATAATCAGCACTTCATATGAAATGTTAGAAGGCTAATGGGTGGCTATTACATGTGAATTATTATAGCGTCCACAGCTCAATTCACAACTTATCTGAACCACTGTTTTTAGATGAAAATATCTGCATAATTTTATTATTGGTTTAGAGTAGTATACCCTGGTCTAGAGAGGTTAAACCAGCACCTCACCTTGTTCCATTCTCTAACATTTGGCTTGTTAGCTCAAAAATGTTATTTGATGAGAATGCCATATCATCCACACCACCGAGAAAATATTCATGGAATCTGTTCACCAAAAATGGGGACTTCCTGGCATAGATGGGGTAAAGCTATGAAAATGGAAATGCAAATTAATTAGATAGATGAGAATTTCAAGAGTAGCATTCAAGAAAGCTTTTTTCAACAAAAATACATTACCTTGGCGACAGTGATCATTTCGCCAAACCTGCAGGAGAAAGTACAGTATTCTCTATTTACCATCCGTGTAGAACTTTTCAGTGCACAAAACACTTTTTATATACACCTATGTGCTTACTTTGCTGTTGTTGTTTTTTATATTGCCTTGAGTACCTCTATATAAAGATAGCTGACAGTTTAAATACAGACATAACATATTCAGTTCTTAGCTGATTATTAAACTCACTGCTTAATAGCTCCACTGTTAATGGGGAGGGAATAATTAAAGCAATCCATATAAACAGTGCTTTTCTCTGGGGGGACGCAGGGCGACGCATACCCCTAAACATTTTGTGAATCTAAGTTTGGCCTCATTGAGGGGCAGTATTTCAATATGAGTAGGAAAATGAAAGTACCCCTAAACATTATTTTTTAGAAAAAAGCACAGCATATAAAAGTATTTAGCTGCAACAAACTACGGTTTATCATTACAGCAGCAAGTCAAAGCGAGTCGCAGGCTTACATGCTTCCCTCTAACCTCCAAGGTGATCAAAAGTTAATTTCCTTTTTTGATTAACTTCAGTTTAGCATTACGTCCAACCCCTAAACTGTGGTTAAGTTTAACTACCTAACGTTCGAAGCTGGCTTGTTTCAGTAAACCATTTTTAAGATAACAAAACACTTGCGTTAATCAAACTTGAAAATGGAAACTTCTGATTTTTCTCTTCATGGGCACACTGAGGAAGGAAAGGTTCCCTGCAGCTCATTCCCATGATGCTAAATAATAGTTTATGATTACGCCAAACACAGACTTTGTGGGCCACTACAATGTGGAAGCAGTATTCACTATGTAGAAAGATAACAAGGGCATCTGTCAGCTAAACGTATTAATTTCAGTAAAATTCATTAACAAATTGGTTATTCCAGATTTGTTATTCAGCTGAAATAATGAACTGACCAAAACTACCGTATTTTTCGCTCTATAACACGCACCAGACCATAACACGCACGTAGTTTTTAGAGGAGGAAAACCAGAAAAAAAAATTCTAAACGAAATAGTGGATATATGATTTTTGTGGTTCATGCTGTGGCCACAGGCATGTGATCTGACAGTGAGTTTGGAGTAGCCCAATGCAAAAATCCTGAGGATCCATGTGGATCCATGCTTTGTAACCACAGAGGAGGGAAGGAAGGGGAACCATGGATCCTCTGCTCACGACTGCAGCAGATCCCCCCCGCCACCCGCAGGCATTCGCTCCATAACACGCACAGACATTTCCCCTTACTTTCTAGGAGGAAAAAAGTGAGTGTTATGGTGCAAAAAATACGGTATATTTATTAAACACGCAGCCTGATATGAGTCTGTAGTGCAAAGAAATGTTTAGAATAAGGGCAACAATTGCTGGCCCATCAGCAAATGTTAAAATATGTCCACATCCCTCCGGAATCTCTTTCAACTCCACACCATGATTTCCTTTAAAATGTATTATATTGAGACATCTCTTCCTTAATATTTATCTGTTTCCCATTTCAATATGTCAATCCCTTCCAATCTTTCCTTTAGCACCAAAGCACAATTTTTTTAAAAACCAACCAATTGTCCTTCTATCTACTCTGGCCCATCCACTTATGGGAGATCCCTTCCACAAAAAATAAAACACGCATAACAACTTTAAACTTTCTTCTTTCGCACCTTTTCTTCTCCAGTTCTCATCATTTAACAGCACTTGCTCTAGCCTTATTTGCATGTCTAACCCATCAACAACAAACTTCCTCTGTTTGGGCCCAGTGTCCTCCACACTGAGTTTTGCTTTCCCAAAATTATTTATTTTCTCATTCAATTACTAGACTGAGAGGATTTTTAGTATGTTCTTCATTTAAAAAAGGGATCAAACATATAATAAAATTATAAAACCTGCACTGCTGTAGGAATAAAAATGGAAACATTTAGCTTGACTTACACTTCAAGAAACTGCAGATACGTGCAGTCAACAATCGTGTCTTCAGTTATTACTTTCAGCCCATAAAGTTCCTGGTAGATTGACAGTAAATCTTTGACTGGCACATACCTAAATATATTGAACAGCAGAGTTTCTTATTTAAACCAGCAAAGTTCATTGGCATAAATCAAGTCCTCAACTAAAATTGTGGACCCATCCGCAGCGCCCCCCCTCCCCAGCGGGTGAAGCCACAGGCAACAACATGTGTGAACAAACTAGACAAGATAATTTCAACCCCAGAGTCCCTGATGCAAGTAAAGGTAAAGGACCTCTGGACAGTTAAGTCCAGTAAAAGACGACTATGGGGTGTGGCGCTCACTCGCTTTCAGGTTGAGGGAGCAGCATTGGTCCACAGTCAGCTTTCCAGGTCATGTGGCCAGCATGACTAAACTGCTTCTGGCGCAATGAGACACCAGGACGGAAGCCAGAGCGCACGGAAACGCCATTTACCTGCCCACCACAGCAATACCTATTTATCTACTTCGAACTGCTAGCTTGGCAGAAGCTGGGACAGAGCAATGGGAGGAGCTCACCCCCTCACATGGATTTGAATTGCCGACCTTCCAGTTGGTAAACCCAAGAGGCTTGCTCAGTGGTTTAGACCACAGTGCCACCTGCTCCCTGATGCAAGGATAATGTTATAACATCGGTTGCAGTGGTTATAATGTGTAACATTGGTTATAATGTTGTAACATTGGTTCCTCAACACCACATTGGTGGTGGTGGTTAAACCATGGATCTTTCGCTACTATCTCTGCTTCTGAACCCTCTGCTCCCTGCTCTCTCTCTCTCTCTCTCTCTGTTTTGAAAATAGCACACTTACCAGCTTGGCTCCAAATAACTAAAATCAAGCTCAAACTGGCTCAGCACGTCTCCTCCTAAAATTAGAGGGCGAAAAGAGAGCAAGACATCAACTTACTGAAGCAAAAACCATACAAAGAATTTTGCCTGCCTTTTAAATTTGAACAAAATCTGGAACACCTCCACAGGCCCAACTAGTTTCTTTCTAGCTTGCTCAGTTCCATTAAGGGCATTTCTTCCTGTCTGCCACATACTTTTGGATTTGTCCTCTCCCTTATGCTCAGAACCTGAGCAAGTTTCTCACTGTCTGCTTAAGGGCCTTAAGTCAAGCATCTCAGCCAGCCGAAATGCCTCATGTGAAACTGAGCAAGCTATACAGAAAGAAACAAGTGCCATAGTTAAACAATCACTTATTTCAGGGATAAAGTCATTGAAACCTTAGTGATATCAGTTTTTTCTGTAAGAACCTTCAGGAATTTAATGGAAATCTAGGGAGAACATTCTAGGATCCATAAGGAAATAAATTACCAAAATCACCAGCAGCGTGAGCATCTGAATATGAGCCATAAAAATCAATCTAGGAAAAATAGAAACAAGTTATTTACATCAAAGAAACAGGAACATGAACAGAATCAAAATTTCTCATTTCTCCTCTTTGATACAAAGCAACATAGGAGATGATCCAGACCCTTGAAGCTTCTTTTTCACCCTCGACTTTGCATAAAGTTCCACATACAGGATTCCTCCAGCAGAATTTCCTAGCCAATCAGTTGCAAAAGCTCAAGACTTTTGTCTCCTTCTCTGGCTACCTCCAAAACTGCCAAGGTGTTTCTTTCATGTCTACCAAACCATAATGGCTACTAGTCAACAACCATCCTTACTCATCAGAATCTTAAGAGTTTGTGCTCTCCCTGTTCTCTTGTACTACAGAGAACATCCAACCAATTAATTTTTTTAAAGATGAACAGCAGTAAGGATCTTTCCTTCCCTCCTTCTCCCTCCCACCCCAGATATTATGCGATTGTCACTTAAGGGGAACAACAAAACCAAATGATAAAATATGCTTGTTGCATGCTTTGGTCACAAGGAAAAAAAAGACCCGAGCCTATTAATAAAATAAGGCACCACTTACAGCTGCCATGGCATGTAAAAATCCTTGTTCAATCCCCAAGCTATGCCAGCTCACATCTGCCACCATATGAGAAGCGATGCCAAAGAGGAAAGCCACCAGTTTCTCTGTGGCCTAAACAAAAGAAACAAAAACAAGCAATTCTGCATTAAGTGCATTGAAACCAAACTCTCAAAAGGTATTTGGAGACATTTAGTTGACATGTTTGCTGATGAAACCTTGCCTCTGCTTTCACCAACACAAGGCAGAAATCTATGTGGTATGTTATTTATTTGGATAGCATCTTCAGTGGGCATGCACGCTGCCATTTTTACAGCTAGTCGTTATGAAACGTCAAATTTAATTTGACATTTTCTCTTTCAAATGCTTTTGATACAAATGAGAAAGGGAACAGATAATAAGATTTATGAAAAGAGTGATACCAGGGCCTTCAGCCTGAGCAATTTATGGGGGATTTATTACCTCTCCCCAGGGCTGAGGATAGTTCTTTCTGATGTAATGGACACTGGTACTGAGAAAAGGTGCCCAGTGAGTGTCTTCAGATACTTGACGGAACAACCCTGAAACACCAGACAAGAACAACATTATTTCATGATAATTTTTTAATTGATTTTTAATTTCAAGTAACAAAACATACCCATACAAGTAAAACAGAGCTTAGTAGCTGTACAGAAAAGAAAGAAAAATAGCATTGGAGGATTGCAGTTTTAGACACTCCAAGAAAGCCAATCAAATGAACATGTCTCTCCATAAGGTTCCATGAGTCGATGGAGGGTGAAAACCAATTTCA
Source organism: Podarcis gaigeae (assembly GCF_964106915.1). Lineage (NCBI taxonomy): Eukaryota > Metazoa > Chordata > Lepidosauria > Squamata > Lacertidae > Podarcis > Podarcis gaigeae. Next base: position 58,116,366 of record NC_139683.1, on the reverse strand, counting down.
ACTGTCTTAACAAAGTCAATAAAAACATACCATGTCATTTAGAAGGGGTGAGCCCCCTCAACTGATATTCCTTTCGTGAAACGGTTAATTTGTCCAAAAGCATAATGTCCCATACTTGCGAAATCCAGGCTTCAAAAAGATTTGCAATTAAAGTTTTCCGATTTTCCACAATCACTAATCTAGCTGCAGTTAATAAATGAAGGATGAGGTCTTTATTGGTTATGATCATAATCCGCGGAGTAAAACATGACAATAGGGCTAATTTGGGGTCTGGTTGCAGCAATTGTCCCATCATTTGATTGTTTGAAAAAACTTTTTCCCAAAAAGGAATATTTTTTAGGTAAAACCACCCCATGTGGATTGGAGAGCCAGTACTTCATTACATTTCCACTAGCAAAGGTTGAGTGTGTTGTGCTTAATTCTATACAGTCTGGCTGAGTACATATACCAGCGATGTGCTACATTTAAAGAATTTTCTAGGAGTTCTAATTGAGATGGATCCAAATAGTAGTTTATTCCAAATTGGTTGCCAGAGTTGTTCCTCTAATTCTTCTCCAAAATATTTTCCCCGTTCACGAAAACTTGGGCCAGTAACCCATAATATAAATTATAAAGCGTATCAATCCAAGATGCACTCATACCAAAGGAACGTGGAATTGTAAAGAGAGATTGCCGGTTTAAATGATCAAATGCCTTGACTGATCTCCTCTGCCTGCACCTTTTAAAGTAGCCTTCTTTAACCTTGGGTCCCAAGAAGTTGTTGGCCTGCAACTATACTTACTCTCCTCATTCCTCCTGCAGTGTTCCTTGGCATTCATTGTTTGAACAGTGGTTTGTTCTCTTCAGATTCTCCACTGGCATAATTACAATTTATATATATGGACCTCTAGCCAGCCAGCTAGTAAAAATGCATTAAGAATCAGGCTACTTGTCAGTAGTATGGTTTTGGGGGGACAAGGGAGGGAAACCTAATTTCTCCAGCCATTTATTACCGTTCCTGCAGATACCAGAATAAAAGGCATCAGGATACAGGCTTCCAGCCTGATAGGCATCTTGGTGGGTTAGTATCAACTGGACGAGAGGATGGTGAAGAAACAGCAATAAAAGTAAGAGAGAAAAGGGGAGGGGGAAGAGAGAGAGAATAGTATTAGTTGCATATTACCAATATTTTAAATACTAAAACAGTAAGTACTTAATACTCACATCTAGGTATTGTTAAAAAGGTAAAGGTAAAGGTACCCCTGCCCGTACGGGCCAGTCTTGACAGACTCTGGGGTTGTGCGCCCATCTCACTCAAGAGGCCAGGGGCCAGCGCTGTCCGGAGACACTTCCGGGTCACGTGGCCAGCGTGACAAAGCTGCATCTGGCGAGCCAGAGCCGCACACGGAAACGCTGTTTACCTTCCCGCTGGTAAGCGGTCCCTATTTATCTACTTGCACCCGGAGGTGCTTTCGAACTGCTAGGTTGGCAGGCGCTGGGACCGAGCAGCGGGAGCGCACCCCGCCGCAGGGATTCGAACCGCTGACCTTTCGATCGGCAAGTCCTAGGCGCTGAGGCTTTAACCCACTGCGCCACCTGCGTCCCACCTCTAGGTATTGTTAAAGTCACTCAAATACTGTCTCTTAAATACTCATAAAAAATATTAAAGGTAAATATAACAAGGTTTTACATAGTTTGGTAAGGATGAACAAATGTCAATACTTTTACAGTGGGGTGGCTAACCCCTAGCTTATGGTCTGGACAATTTCTGTAATAGTTACAAAAAAGAAAAGGCATGGAAGGAGGCTCAGTGCTGGGGTGGGTGTAGAAGGTAGCAGAAAGAGGAAACATTTATTAAAATGCTTTTTAATGTTAGACTGCTAAGTTTCCTACCTTGCGATAATTAACATTTCCTTCTGGGCTGCTGAAAAATTCCAGAGCTCTGTGAGCTAGAAAAATAACATCACATTAGCTTCCTGGTGGCTTTTAAAAAACAGGGGATCTGCAGTACTTAACTGGAGATCACTTACCATCCTCTGGGAAATATGCAATTCCCTACAGTGTCCAGATTTTGCTGCATGATCGTATCCCTTAATATCGGGAAATGTCAAACAATCTTCACCTACTGGGTTTCAAAGAATATCAAGAGATATCCTTAACTTACTTACCCACACACAATCTATTATTTTGCCATGACAAAATTTATGGAGAAACAGGTAATGGCAAATTTGTAAATAAACGTAATCCTGGCAGTGTGTTTATTTTTATCATGGTTATCCTACCCATTCAAGCAGTCTTTCAATTTGACCATATTGCTTAATCCTAATTTCACTTGTTGAATTAACAATGTATTGTTTTAAGATGCCTTATGCAAAAGACTAGAACAAAAGCATGAATAAAAGAAGTTAAATGCCTGAATTGCCTCCTAGCCATAAATGAATTGCAACTGAAGCCTCCATGGGTAAGACACAAATTCCACAATGAAATATATTTCTAATTCTTAAGCTACCCTCTCCTCTTGATTTCTCAAATATCGGGCAGATAAATTATAAGGTAAGCATATAATTTTTTTAAGGCTTGAAAGCTCAGAAAACATTTAGCATCTAATTTCTGCATATAAAAATTAGTCCTGAAGGCAAAGATACTCAGATTTTTAATATGTTTGATTGAAGATAGCACACATATGTGCTGTTTTCTGTTAATAAAATATGCCAAGTTTGCATTATGCTGGTATCATTTCACCTTTTCTAGATACATGCAGCCCTAGCCTTGCTAGCAGTTTAAAACAACATGGTAATCGCAGTATTTTATTCAACAATTGCTGCATATCCCCCCCCCTTAAATAACACTTACCTGGTAACTAAAATGGTCAGATTACAGAAATTATCTGTTATGGTGCTTCACAACACTCATGCCTTTATTATCAAATCTTACCTATTTCAATATGTGTTGACAAGCCACATGGTGTACCTTTACGGCAAAAACTGCAAAGTACAGCTAGAACAGACCAGATCTTGAAAGCTTCCATGTTGTGGATATTCTGGACTATAAACCATGGTTTTCAAGATGCTTTCAGTAGGAGGACTGTGACCTTTGAAATATGAGCTACAGTGCATTTCTTAATCAAATATGTGACTGGCACATAAACTAAAGCCCTCACGTGATTTGGAAATGTGTTGCCAGTTTCCCCTGTATCAGCCAACAGATCTGAGACAAGAATCGGTCCCAACGAAACTTAATATGATGTCGCTTTTCCATTGATATCTGTGAAATGATGCCTAGAACAGAGAAAGGATATTATTGTACGATGTTTGGCAACTGCGTCCGTCCGTCCTTCCTTCCTTCTCTCTCAACGCACCATTGTTCATTAAACCGTTCTCTGCTAATGCAGGTGATATCAGTGAAAATAACATATTTCACTTAAAAACAACAACCTAAAATACTGGTGGTTGTGTCTCGTTCTGTTAATGTCCATAATACATGCGAGGTTTGCAATACTTATGAATTCTATCTAAAGGAATAATAACTTTTAGTAGCAGTTAACCCATTGGGGGGAGTTTTACTGCATTCACAAGTGTTGCTGCTGATTCACACATTATATGGGAACAAGTACCAAAGTACCAAAACCAAAGACTGTACTCACACAGTCGTTCTTTTGGTATCATCCATCAGCTCCTGTACTAGGGGAAAATTCTCCCACCGCTGAAACAGCTGCCCCTTATGAAAGCTGAGGGGAGAGGAGGCCTGATGGAGCTAGCCCATGGGTAGGCAAACTAAGGCCCGGGGGATGAATCCGGCCCAATCGCTTTCTCAATCCGGCCTGCGGACGGTCCGGGAACCAGTGTGTTTTTACATGAGTAGAATGTGTCCTTTTATTTAAAATGCATCTGGGTTATTTGTGGGGCCTGCCTGGTGTTTTTACATGAGTAGAATGTGTTATTTAAAAGGCATCTCTGGGTTATTTGTGGAGCATAGGAATTCGTTCTTTCCCCCCCAAAAAATATAGTCTGCCCCTGACAAGGTCTGAGGGATGGTGGACCAGCCCCCTGCTGAAAAAGTTTGCTGACCCCTGAGCTAGCCCATCCCATATGATGCTGGGGCTGGTGGGAGGTGTAGTCTGAAACATCTGGAGGCCAACCTGGTTGGCAAAGGTTGCTGTATGCACCGCCACAGCTGTGTTTGACTGCACCCATTCCATCAACTGGGAAACCCAGCATTATTACACTGGCAACCACATTATTATCTGTGAGGAGGTGGGGCAAAATGTTTTTAAATGGTCAGGTCACAAATTTGGGGGAAGAGAGGGGCCTCTTACGATACAGCTGTTAGCCAGCTCCAGGTTAAGAGACCCAAACTGAGGGCTGCCCCAAAGCAAAGGACAAGGTAGTACCTTCCCATGACTGGGCAGAAACCAGCTGGAAGGGCAGCTGAATCTGGCTTCCACACAGGTGAAGGGGCAACATCCTCCACTCTCCCTAAGGGGAGCAGGCTAGCTTAAGGGCTGCAAGACACACACACAGCTCTGCTCTCAAGCACTCTCAACTCTGGTTCAACACTGCTTACACTGACCGGCAGTGACTCTCCAGTTTCAGCCAGGGCATCTCCTAGCTATTGCCTACACTGGCTGATGGCAGTGGCTCTGCAGTGCAAGGTTTCCAGGCAGAGGGCATTATTTCCCAGCCCTACTTGGAGAGGCCAGAGTTGATCCTAGGACTTGCTGCGTGCCAAGAAGATGCTCTGCCACCGAGCATCCTCCAAAGCGCACGGAGACATGATAATGAAACAGACGACGCAAGCCTGGGCTACAAGCGAATCTCTCCAGCAAGCAAGCACGGGAGAGTGGCTTAAAGACAGGGGTGCCAACCTGAACAATATATATATACTGCTCACTAGTTAAATGGCAATGCCGGGGGGGCAGCCCCCTCAAATATTTTAATGGAGGGGGAAAGCAAAGGCACCTTGGTCGCTAGGAGTTGGCTCCTATGCTTAAAGACCACTAAATCCTTGGATGAGCACGGCCCCAAGTGCATTGGCACGGAGTTGCAGCGCTGCGCAGTTCTCTGCTTGGAAGCAAGTCCCTCCGAGGTTTTGCTCCCGAGTAAGCGCGAGTGGCGCTGCAGCCTTCAGGGACTTCGCTCCCGAGAAACCCGCCTGCCGAGGAGCTCCACGCTCGGCGGGGCCTTCGCCCTCGCCCGCCCCCAGCTCCACCCTCTCCGCTCCCTTCCCCGGCGCCGAGGCCATGGCGACTCGCTGGGCGTCGTTGGGCCTCCGAGCCCCGCTCGCTCGCCCTCCTCCTCCCCGCCGCTCTCGCTTCTGGCTAGCGGCGCCCGGCGGCGTCCGCCTGGGCAGCAGCAGCAGCAGCAGCGCCAGCCCGGGCGCAGGGGCGCTGGCCAGTTCCCTGGTGCGCACCGGAGGCTTCGTGGGAGGCCGCTGGGTGCAAGCGGCGGCCGCCTTCCCCGTCCGGGACCCGGCCAGCGGCGCGGAGCTGAGCCGGGTGGCGGATTGCGGGGCGGCGGAGGCGCAGGCCGCAGTTAGGGCCGCCTACGAGGCCGGCGCTGCTTGGAGCGGGGCGTCTGCCAAGGTGAGGCTTGCGGGACGCGGGGAGAGTTTCCGAGGCAGGGGGAGCCGAGCATGGAAGAGCACCACTCTAGGCTCCCTCCTGCGCCTGTGCGCAAGATGCCCGCCGGCGCCTTGTGCACAGCTGTTAAAAGAGAGGAGCCCGGCCTTCCTTGGCTTGTGGCCACCCACCGGCATCAGCTGTAGGTCATGGGCAGCCCCACATAGGCGAGGAACGCGCGCGCACGCTCTTCCAGACGCGCCGTGGGGACATCGAGACAGGGTTATTCAGAAGGCGCCTGCCCCGTCTGGAGAAAGGGAATGCTCCTCCTTCAAAGAGACTCTCCCCCCCCCCCCGTTTTAAACTCAACCAGAGTTTGCGCTGAAGAAGCAGCAGATAAAGGAATGGGTCAATGCTGCTTGTTATTATTTATATGAAGCAGTGCCAGATTTACCTACAAGCTATAGTTTAGGGCCCCACTCTCTTGGGGGCCCAAAAAAATTGAAAGGAAAAAACACACACCCCTGGATGTACATTTCCAAAATAGAAGATAAAAAACAAATAAAATAAAACCTACATACAGCAACAATGCTTTGTGTTGTGTAGGCTCCTATGATGTAAGTAATAGGCCCCGCCTGCTAGCCTGCTCTCTAAAATATCACTGGTTTGCTCATTTCTATATATAGGGTGCCTACATTCTGCATGTGCAAATGGCTTTAGATACCTATTAGGTTCATAAATTACCATACAGCATATATTCAACACCAAAAAACCAGCGGCAATTTGTTGTTGACAAAGGACAGCTGGACATATAAAGGGCCCCATTACCTTCAGTAGCTTAGGGCCTCATCAAAATATCAATCATATTGGCACAGTACACATGTATGTTTTTCTTGCATTTTAAGTGGTCCACATATTGCTTGAAGTTGTATAAGGCTATGCATAAAGTAAGTTCCACTGCATTCAGAAGAGCTTTTTCTCTAGTAAGTGTGGTTTGCAGGGTGGTCTTAAATATATAGGCTTTATTTTGCCTTTCTAAGCTCCAAATACCTGTTTTTAGAGCAGATTTGAAAAAAACATCTACTGGGGTAGATAACCAACTGTTGTATATACTTTGGGGGTATCTCATGGGAAGCAACTCATAAATGAAATAAATAATAAAAAAATAACTTGCACATTCAGAGTAAAGGAAATCCTTTATTTGTTCATTTGTTTCCTCATTAACTATATTGTGGAGTATGGTGCGTTTCCCCTGCATACGTATATTCCCTGGGGTACTTTATGTACAATACGTAAGAAACACGGGGAAATCATACATGTATTAATTATAATGCTTAAGTTCCATCTTTGAGTGGAGATGCATGTTGTTGTTGTTTAGTCGTTTAGTCGTGTCCGACTCTTTGTGACCCCATGGACCAGAGGACACCAAATTTAATTTTATCAACTTTTGTTAGTAGTCCTGTTAGAATTGAACCTGAATCTACTTGCAGGATTATTGGGAGACAAGCAAATTTAAATACTGTAAAGCATGCAAGTAATACTGGAGTAATAATAATTTTTGCACCTGGCAGTGATACTGCTAAAACACTATTTCTTTTTCAGGAAAGAGCTGCTTTACTTCGTAAATGGTTTGATTTGATGATAGAGAATAAAGATGATCTTGCAAGGATCATAACAGCAGAGAACGTAAGTATAAAAAGAAGTGGGGGGGGGACATATTCCTCAGGGATTTGGGGCTGAATTTCAGGAAGCTAGTTACAAGAATCTTGCCTAGAAGGTGAAGCAGTCAATGGGTACAGTTCAGATGTCATTCCATGTTGCAATATGTCACGACAAATGCAGGATCTTTCATGTGTGACTTTTTGAAGCCCCCCCCCACCCGCAAAGTAATGCAGAAGACCTGATTCCGAAGAATTTGCTTCTAAGAAAGTATGTGTAGAGTTGCAGGTGCAAGCTTGTTTATTTCTTTTAAAATGTTTTAACCTGCTTTTCCTGAGGTCAAAATAGCCGCAGGACATTTAAACGATCATCTAGTAATCTTAAATTATGGATGTTATGCTTTTAAACATCCCAGAAACTAACTTCACATCTTCTAAAATAGTTAGGTTTTACGTACTTTATTGAAGGTTGATGAAGGAGAGCAGTTCCAAATCTCTACATGGATGTTATTCCAGAGCCTTGGAACACTCAGTTGTGAAGAACATGTTTATTGCTGCTGTTCTAACATTGTGAAGTGAAGGCTCTTGGAAGAAGGCCTGAGTAACTGAACATAAACAGCGTGGAAGGCTGAAATACAAAGTAGATGCTACAAGAGAAATATGGAGGTCCAACCTCATATTTCCCTCATAAAAATAGTTCAGGGGTCTACAGGGAAACTTCTAAGGAGACCAGGTGAGGGGACTTTACCCTTTCACACCAGGTACTTTCTCCCCGGAAGACTCCATGCATCCTCCCGTCTTCTGCTTAGCAGTGCTTAAGGTTTTCCTTCAGGCAGGTAATAACAGTAGGCAAACCCAGCTGAAAAGGAAATTACCTAGTGGACAGGATTTTTTGCAGAGGAGAACTAGCAGACTGAGGAGGAGTTAAGCACTCTGCCCACTAATTCTTGGTTGCGTGCATCCTACGATGTACATTATCTTGGCAAATATGAGTCTAAATCCACATTTCTAAGACAACATCTCCTCATATATGCAGAGACTGTCTAAGCCTTTGACTCTTAAGGTTTGTATCAGATGGAGGAGGACTTTAAAGGCAAGTGCCAGCACTTGGAAGGCAGTTTAGACAGTTTAAAATCACACTTTAAAATGAAAAACAAACGTGATCACACAAATCCTTCATTGTAATCATTTTGTTGGAGAGACGTTTTGTAGTTCTCTGCATGTGAATGTCTGCATTCTGAATCATTCACAGGGGAAACCCCTAAAGGAAGCACAGGGTGAAATTCTTTATTCTGCTTCTTTCTTGGAATGGTTTGCTGAAGAAGCTCGGCGCATTTATGGTGACATCATCCCGTCTTCTGCAAAGGACAGAAGAGTTCTAGTTCTTAAGCAGCCGGTGGGAGTTGCTGCCATCATTACTCCTGTGAGTTCAGCTGACTGTTGTAAGTCAGACTTTTACTTTTAATATTCAAACGAGGCAGGATTAGTGATGCCCTGAGGCCAATGAATTAAAATTCTTACAATGAAAACTCAAATTTTGCACACAATATACAGGTTGTAAATGTGTTGTAATATTTGTGCTATATCTATGCTAGGTAAAGGTAAAGGACCCCTGACAGTTAATTCCAGTCGCAGACGACTCTGGGGTTGCGGCGCTCATCTCGCTTTACTGGCCGAGGGAGCCGACGTTTGTCCGCAGACAGTTTTTTCCGGGTCATGTGGCTAGCATGACTAAGCTGCTTCTGGTGAAACCAGACCAGTGCACGGAAACGCCGTTTACCTTCCCGCAGGAGCGGTACCTATTCATCTAGTTGCACTTTGACATGCTTTCAAACTGCTAGGTTGGCAGGAGCTGGGACCAAGCAACAGGAGCCCACTCTGTTGCGGGGATTTGAACCGCCAACCTTCCGACTGGCAAGTCCTAGGCTCTGTGGTTTAGACCACAACGCCACCAGCATTCCATACCTATACTAGGACTTGGGGATAAAAGACAAAGAAAACCACACTAGCTACAGAAGCATCACTCTCTGGAAAACTCACCCAGTCCTCTTTTTGCTTTCTAAGCTTTCAGCAAGTACTGTAGCACTCTCAGGCTTACCCTGTCCCTTAGCATAAGTCTCTCAGGGTAAGTATACATATCTGTTAATTAAAACAGCCCACAACTGGAAACAATTGTGCAGGAGCAACTGAAATTAATAACAGCATAAAATTAACAAAATTTAAAAGCTAGCTGAACAAAATAGAAGGCATTTTAAAGGTCACTTTAAAAGTCACCAGCAAAGGAGCTACATCTGCAATTCTATGCACTTCCCAGGGCAGTGAATTTGAGATCTGGGGCTATTGGTAGGCTTGCTGAGTCTTCTTTCTGGTATCTGCTAATCTGATGGTTCTTAGTGGCAAGTCAGAGAACAAGACCTTGGTGTCCCCACACGGTAACTACACGGTTTCCTGCAGAGACAATGGGATTCCAAACCATTCAGTGGAAGTTAAGTTCCCATTTTGTTGGTGGAGAGTGGCTTTTATATATGGTTTGATGGTATCTAGAAGTTGCCAGGATCTCGGGAGCAGATGGGTCAAACAACAGCCAAGGATCTTAAAAGCTTTCTATCTTGCTAATTTCCCCCTCAAATTTCAGAACTTGCCAGTTGTTTTATTGTACCAATGTGCACACAGCATTTAAATGCACCTGTTTCTTCAATTTAGTGGAATTTTCCAAGTGCTATGATTACAAGGAAAGTCGGTGCTGCTTTGGCAGCTGGCTGCACAGTGGTGGTGAAACCAGCAGAAGATACACCCTTATCTGCTTTAGCACTTGCTGAGGTGAGATTTTTATATTGATGAACAGTGGATTAATTATTACTATTTATTGCACTTACTAGTCATTTTTTTCTAAGTCACTCTGAGTTATTTGTAGAATAGTACAAAGACTGAAACCAGTATAAAGCTAAAAATGGAATAAAAATCTAAAAGCATTCACATACACTATATAAAAGGCAGATTAATTTTTTGGTTATTTTTAAAAATAAGATTATTGAAATTATGTGTGGTTTTTAAATGCTTGTGACACACTTACAACAAGACAAAGCTCAGCACCATCTTCAGCTTGTTGTTTATCATTATTATATAATTCTAACCAGTTGTTGTTTATCATTATTATATAATTCTAACCAGTTTCATGCCACTATTTTTTCGCTGCAGCTTGCAAATCGGGCTGGAATACCTGCAGGAGTGTATAATGTTGTTCCCTGTTCTAGACAACAGGCAGTAGCGGTTGGGGAAGTGATGTGCACTGATCCTTTGGTAGCCAAGATCTCTTTTACAGGCTCAACGGCTACAGGAAAGGTAAGCTTCTCAATGTTGGCTCGTAAACTGCTGCAAATTTGTGGCTAAAATACATAGCTAAAATGAAGTTGCTAATTGGGTAGATGTTATCTTGCCTAGTTTGTTTTGTTTTTTAATAATATTTTTATTGATTTTCATTATGACAAACATCACATTAAATGAAATAAATATTTAAAAGAAAATAAAGAAATAAAAATTAAAAACTTCACAGTGCTGTTTATACATTCAATAGAACATCCAAATGTGGGATTTCTTAAATCCCTTGACTTCCCTCTACCCCCTTCCCGTCGTTTCATTGTTTCATGATTAATTCATGCATGTCCATGCAATATTATTCATCTAATTGTATCCAGTTCTATCTTTTATCATAATAATGCAAATGTTTCTTAAAATCCTGCTTATTGTATCAACTTGTATACAGTGCTTTGATATATATGCAATAAAGACTTCCCATTCCCATTTTTAAATTTGTTATTGTCTTGATTTCTAAGTTTCTCTGTTAATTTAGCCATTTCCGCATATTCCATTAACTTCATTTGCTAATCTTTTTTTGTTGGGATCTTTTCCTCTTTCCAGCATTGGGCTATCAATATTCATGCTGCTGTAGTCACATACATAAAAATATATCTATATCTAGATATCTATATCTATATCTTGTCTTGTCTAGTTTGACCCTTACTGCCATCCCTTGAAACTCAGTCTGAAACCAGTAGTCATTTTCCATTCACTTACATAATTGGATCAACTCATCTCAGACCAGTGTCTTAATGCATGCATAGTGGTATTAAAAAGAATGGGACTGTTTCAAAGATTCACATCTATTGCTTTAGAGAACATCCCATGTCCAAGGCTGGGCACTGTGTATAATTAGGTAAATTATACTGTGGTTTTAAAATTTGTTGGAAGCTGCTCAGAGTGGCTGGGGCATACTACTACTACTACTATTTATTATTATTATCATCATCATTATCACCATCAAAAATAAGCACTGAAGACTTTGAGATCTACATTTACTCCTTAGATTAGAAAAATGAGTGGGTAGTTTAGTAGGGAACTCGTGATTTCAACTACAGAGTATTCTCTCGGCATTCAAAAAAAGCTAAGTTTGTGTAATTCATCTTTGTAGGTATACAGCTTTCTGTGTTTCCTGTGTATTTGCAGATATTGCTGCGCCATGCTGCTGGCACTGTGAAGAGGGTCTCCATGGAGCTCGGAGGACACGCTCCATTCATAGTGTTTGATAGTGCTGATGTAGACAAAGCGGTAGCAGGAGCTTTAGCTTCCAAATACAGAAATTCAGGCCAGGTGAGATTAATCTCCGCTCTTTGTTGAATCTGTTTTTCCCCCTACCACACTTGCAGATAATTTGAGCACTGCTCTTTTACAAATTTGGTTATGCCTTGTACTGGGGGGGGCACACAAGCAAAGACGTTTCCCTCATTCTTGATCTATAAAAAGCAGATGTCATAATAATAAGTCTGACAGTTCAGAATACAACCCAGCTATAACTAAGCAGAGTTCACTTACAGTGGGACCATTACATTCTGATTTACTTAGAAGTGCTATTGATTTCAAGGGCAGTTTATTCATGCTTGGGTGGAAGTCCAATTCTGGCACACTTTGAATCTACACTAACTGTGCAGACTAAACCCTTGGCTTTAATTTGGAGGGCAATACTTAAAACTTTTGCCTTTTCCTTTACTTTTAACCTCTCTTGTAGTTAGCTAGTGTTGCCCTCTGAAGAATTCTGCCCTCAGCATTCTTTGCACTAGAACCTAGTTTGAAACCTGACATTGTTGCTCATGAAACTCAGTTGTGTTGCTGATGAAGGTAGAAAACAAAGCATTTGTGTGTAAAACAGAATGTTTCCATGCCTCCCATGATACACAGCCGAGTACAAACAGAGCTCAGTAGGATATGTCCACAAATATTAATTGCACATTTCGTAGTTTTATGTCAATCCTACTAAGGATTTTAATAGTTTACAATAAATTTTTAAAATACATTTTGTATTTTCACCATTCCTTATTAAAATTTGATTCTTCCTGATTCCTAATTCTTCCAGTCAGTTTTGCTATTTCAGCATAGTCCATCCATTTTATCTGCCAATCTTCCTTGGTAGGGACTGTATTTTCTTTCCATCTCTGAGCTAGCAGAGTCCAGACAGCTGTAGTCGCATACATGAATAATGTCTTCTGGTCATTTGGAATCTCTGCACCTAAAATTCCTAAAAGAAAAGCTTCTGGTTTTTTAAGAGAAAGCTTTCTATAACATTTTTTTCAACTCATTATATATATCATCTCCCAAAATGCTTTTACCACTTTACACATCCGCCACATATGATAAAAGGTTCCCTCTTTCTCTTTACATTTCCAGCATACATTTGGTCTTGATTTATACATTTTGGCTTATTTCTTAAATTTCTACCCCACCCTTCCTCCCAAAGGAGCCTATGACATTAAACAACAAAGCACTAGTCTATGCCTAACTGAAAACAAACGCGATTTCTTTTGACTTTAGACCTGTGTGTGTACAAACCGCTTCTTGGTGCAAAAAGGGATCCACGATGCATTCGTAGAAAAGTTTGCACGAGCCATTAAGTCAGAGCTACGGATTGGCAATGGGTTTGATGAAGGGACAACTCAGGGACCGCTAATTAATGAAAAAGCTGTGGAAAAGGTAAGTGTTTTGTTTTTAATTTTTTTTGTGGTACGAAGAGGTATTGCCAAGTTACGTTTGTTGGCTATGCCAGTGGAATAATAATGAACTACAAAATTCTACTTGGGATATGAAAACCGCCCTTTTGTGGGAGAGCCTAACACTGCACTTGCTTTCTTTCTCTTAGGTTGAAAAACATATTCACGATGCTGTTTCCCAAGGAGCGTCCATAGTTACAGGAGGAAAAAGGCACAGTTACGGGAAGAATTTCTTTCAACCGACTCTTCTCAGCAATGTCACAACACACATGTTGTGCACACAAGAGGAGACTTTTGGTCCTTTGGCCCCAGTTATGAAGTAAGAGTTTATTCTGCATATCACACATTAACAAACTTTGATTATTACTCCTGTTAACCTTCCCATATTACACACTTGGAGGCAAGATGGATTGTGATAAGCATAGAAGTAGTTCACAACAGGAAACAGCTGACATTTCTCCTACTTATTACATGTGACCCTCCCAGACAATTCCTGGATTAAGGATCACGCTTCCAAGTATAATGTTTGAATTGGCAAGGAACTGTCCCTACACAAATACACTCTGCGATAGCCACAATTGCTGCTGTGTTTTTTGGACCCATCGCAGTCATGGAAGTGCAATACAGTTTACTCATATAGTGATGGCTTCACTGCTAATGCACATTTCTCAAAGTCAGCGACAGTCCGGAGGGATTATGTGTGTCTGGCCGGCAGTGGGGAACTTTCCCTTATTTTAAATTGCCATGTATAAAGACAACAGCACCCCTTTCCCAACTTCGGGTAGAAAATTTCCACAGACTGTGTCAGACATTTTGTGTTTCTTTATATATTTATGTATATAAAATATAAGCGGATACCACCTTAGATTTCTTTTGAAAACTTTAGTAGTATGCATCCCAGGCATAATCTTGTTACAATTATTTATGTGGATAGCCTGAGAAAGGTAGGTATTTCAGAACCATGTCAAAATACAATAAAATGCCTGTGCCTTTAATTTCTGATCTGTTAGCGCTTTTCAGAATCTTTTCATGATCATTTTTCATGTCCCCTGAAGTTTGCACAAGTGTGTAAGATTGAAGGCACTTGCCTCTTTCACAGTGATGCCCACATTCTAGCTTCTCTGGTGCCTCAATTTTATTTTTATTTCTTATATAGCTTGGGTAGGTAGTGCTTGAATAGACTTTTCCCAAGGGATTTCCTGAGGGAAACTCTTCTGGATGTGCTAAAATGTTGCACCTGTTGACTTGCTGGGAAGTCTTGTCTCATAGTGTGGGAATATAGTGTGCATTATGTGTGGTGAGGCACACCACCAACCCTCTTCTAATATGTTTCAAACACTATGGAGTGACCTGGATGTCAAAATATATTTACATTAGGTCTCGCATTTGCTTAGCTATATTCCAGCAAATGCTCACTGAAGAAATTACATGGTGGTTTTGGTAGCCATTCCCAACCTTTTTCTCTTAGGGCAAAATTTAATGTTACCAATGGACTTCACTTCCCCAGATTCTGGACTGCATGCAGCAGAGAGGTGTAAAAGTCTCTATTGTGCAAGCAAATAGCCATTGTTGGATGTCACCTTTAGAAAATTCTTCCCCATTTCCCCACCGTTTTATTTTAACCTGATGAAACTGCATAGGATTTACTAATCTTCCCAAAATCGGTGTCATTTTAAAACATGCAAATGTATTGCTGATTTTGGAAAACATTGTGTAACTTTTTGTTGTTTAGTCGTGTCCGCCTCTTCGTGACCCCATGAACCAGAGCACACTAGGCACTCCTGTCTTCCACTGCCTCCCGCAGTTCAGTCAAACTCATGCTGGTAGCTTCGAGAACACTGTCCAACCATCTCATCCTCTGTCGCCCCCTTCTCCTTGTGCCCTCCATCTTTCCCAACATCAGGGTCTTTTCCAGGGAGTCTTCTCTTCTCATGAGGTGGCCAAAGTATTGGAGCCTCAGCTTCAGGATCTGTCCTTCCAATGAGCACTCAGGGCTGATTTCCTTAAGAATGGATAGGTTTGATTTTCTTGCAGTCCATGGGACTCTCAAGAGTCTCCTCCAGCACCATAATTCAAAAGCATCAATTCTTTGGCGATCAGCCTTCTTGATGGTCCAGCTCTCACTTCCATACATCACTACTGGGAAAACCATAGTTTTAACTATACGGACCTTTGTTGGCAAGGTGATGTCTCTGCTTTTTAGGATGCTGTCTAGGTGTACCTTTTATACTAGCTTAATTAATGGGAAGTTATGGAAATCTGTGTCAGTCGAGAGAGTGGGGATGCCATCACGAATTTTCCATGGGAGAGGCCTCTAATTGCACACCACTTGCAATAAAGCAGTTCTTCCATTATTATTTACATCTCCTATTAATACTTTTGCAGGTTTGATACAGAGGAAGAAGCTCTTGCCATAGCAAATTCAGCCAACGTGGGCTTAGCAGGTATGTGAGTTCTTAATACCGCAAATCTACAATGCTTAAGGAGGCAAGATGGGGTATGGTTCAAGCTACCTGGCCACATCTTGATTTTACTATTTCAAGCTTAGAAAAATGACCTTTCTCCCCGCAAAACAACAAACAAAAAACTCCAAACTGTTTTCTATTCAATGCTCCAATTTGCAGGTTACTTCTACTCCCGAGACCCGGCACAGATCTGGAGAGTTGCAGAGAAGCTGGAGGTTGGGATGGTGGGCGTTAATGAAGGCATCGTGTCTGCTGTGGAGTGCCCTTTCGGTGGCGTAAAACAATCTGGGCTGGGAAGAGAAGGTTCAAAATACGGTATTGATGAATATTTGGAAATAAAGTATGTCTGTTTTGGAGGTTTATAGTAGCCAATTGTTAGGAGTCTAACCTATTCAGAATGCCTAGAAAACAACCTTTTGGGGCATTCATAAGCTTTAGCAAGATCATTTGTGATTTTTCATTCCCTCTTAAAATGGAAGTAATAATGTTTTTGTAGAAACGTCATTACTTGTAGACATGACGATACATATAGAACAACTCTGGTATTTTGTGTACACAGGTTGTAGGAATATAGGTTTATTTATATTACCTGTCTTAACCATAATGCAGGGACAAATAATGTTTCCATTCCCTATTGTGTTTCAGAGGAACTTGGAAAAACTTTACTAATTAAGATGTATGATTTACCTTGAGTGTCTGTTAGGGGGAAAAGGCAGGATAGAAATAAATGATTTTTGGAGAGTAGCAAAGTAGGGAAAAGATCCTCATTTACCCTTTCTCATGCGCTGAGCCAGGTGTGAAATAACTGAATAATTGTGCCAAATGTTGACTGTTTCTTTTTCTAATGTTTTTATTATTTTCTGGGTGCCTGTCTTAGGGCTTCTAGGAAATATTTTCTAGGGAAGGATGTATTGCACCTTTTCATATTGTTCTTCAGCTCTTGGCTGGAGCTGAAAAATGGCCTTGAAGGTATATGCACAGTTCTGACAGAATCCTCCCTATTACTTACAATAGGACCAGAGCATCTCTAAGGAGATACTTGTGACTTGCTCCTAGCAGCTGCGCCTTGTGACCAAATTAACCTGCATTAGTACAACAGCACAGAGATACGAACATAAACTGTTTCGTATGGGTGGGGTAACATTGTGTCTTGCAAAAGCTGTAATGCACTGAGACCAACTTGGACCAATAGCTCCACAAGGAAGTAATATTTATTTGAAGCGCCACAGCACAAAAGCTCACACCTCCATAGCCCATTACACTGCTCTAGAGCTCTGTTTCCTATGTCTATTCTTGCCAAGTAATATTTCTTCTCTAAAAGACTTGTCTGATCCTCCATGGCCCTCCTGCTCATTCTAGAGATTACAGAAAGCAGTTAACTTGGTACAAGAGAAAAAGCTTAAGACCTGGGGGAAAGTGGGGGGCGGGCGCTATGTGGGAGGACTTTAAAGCTTCCTCCATGAACCTATTTGAGTTAACAGTGGCATACAGCTAGAATCCCAAAAGTTGTTTATTTTACCACCACACGTTAAGACTTTTGATGGCACAAGATAAAAGCACTTTTGTGCTCTTCCCAGTGAGCTTTAATGTTACCTGCATGTGCTCCATCAGGCCTTTTCTGTATGAGCTGCTGTTACATTCGAAACATAAAAAGATTTAACAGTTCTGCTTTGCTACTGCTGCATTCAATGGAACATGCACTTTATTTACATTGCAAAACTTCATTTGACATTTTGCAATATGTTTTCAAGTGGACTTAGCTATGCAATCCCCTTCCCTATCAAATCTGCTTGCGATCCAAAGGGCTGCTTCAGATGAACCAAAAGGGCTTGGAACAAACATTAGAGGTCTTCCTTAAGTGCGAAGCTTCTGCCATTTCACTGACAGTTCTAAGAGACACCACTTGGCTCGAGAAGTAGTTCACAGTGTAGCCACAAGCATCCAGCATTCAGGAGAAACATAAATCCAGATCTCATTCGGACACACACAACTAGTCACTTGTTTCTCCCTATTTTCATATATGTTCATTAACCTCCAAAATTGATACAGGTCAGCTAAGCTTATTTTGGGTGACTTTGTACTACAAAACCCTGGTTCTGCTGTATTATATTAGGGATAGGTTAAATAGTGGCACTATAGCGACTCCTGAAAAGCACATTATGTAGCTCTAATTGCTATTCCTAAAAAAAATAAATTACAACCAAGATGAAGCTTGGTCTGTAATGCCAGCAAACTGAGTACCGGTAGTTCCTGAGGAAATCACTGTCAAATGGTACTGAGGAAGAATAATTAATCTATATAATCTTACATACTTTTTTAAAAAACCCAGCAACAATAATTTTTACATTTGTGGGCATATAGGCTAGTACCACAGACTGATCTACAGTCTTACAGACAAGTCTAGAAATGCTTCCTGTTATATTATTTAAGGCAGTTGCTCTACATGTAATTCAAAATCTGAAACACACACAAATACAAAACTAAAACAATCTAGGGATTCAATGCAGCCCAAGCTTGTCAACGCTCCTCTTTTGAGGAAAAAGAAGCAAAACATTTGAGAAGCACAAATTGTTCAAGTGTAACAAGATACTACTAGCCTTATTGGAGAAATTTTCTCTCGGGGCTGGATCAGCTAAGTGTTAATATGCATTTGTATGGTATGTTTACATAAAAAATAACAAAAGTTATTATTTGTTTGTATACAGTAATTCACTAACAGAAGGTGATACTTGAATTCTTACATTTCACTTTTGTGTGTAGATTTGCTTTGGGTGTTTGGAAAACAGCTGTGTGTAATAAATGTTTAACTTTAAAATTGGTGGACATTCACATCTACTGTCAGATCTGCGACATTTTGTAAGCGTATTAAAAAAATAAAAAAATCCTACGTTGGTATGAGTATTCTTCAACACAGGGCTGGAGAAGTTGTGACCCTCCAGATATTGTTAAGCTCCAGCTCCCAGTGAACACAGGCAAGTGTCAGGTATGATGTGAGTTTGTAGTACCATCACCTGGAGGACCAGGCAGGTGCACTAGTTCTGCCTTGGAGACAAAATGGGAAAGCCACTTATTTCATTGGAGCAACTTCTGCTGGTGAAAGGATATGCAAGCCCTCAAGTTGCACAGACAACTTCTAGAAGACACAAAACCAAGGTTCCTAAAGCTGAACTGTATATTGAGAAAAATTGGTTACACAGGTGTAATATATGTTTGCTTTGTGTGACTTCAGGTAAAGAACAGTTGAATCGCTAATTGTTCAAGACTTGAGACACATGACACTTTACTCTCCAGGGGTAAAAATCATCACAGTGCCTTAAAACTTCTGTTTAGCCCATTCTTCTTTGTTTACAGCAACATTTGGGTTAAGCCCCTAGCGTGAAATTTAAACTTTTTTTTACAAATTTGTGCTTCGTGTTTATCATGAAGGGAGAGTGCTGATGCACACAAAAAAACCCGATGACAATTAGTTCTTGTTCAGTAAACATGTTTTATGAGCATTGTTAGATATTAAGACTAACTAGGTGATTTCTGGCCCACACTTTCACTACACAGAATGCCACAGTCAATGGAGTTGAGCACATCTGATTTACTCTCAGCACTTCACAAGGCAAATGAAGGAAAGGAGTTAAAACTTCCAGGACTGGTTATTAAATCAATGTACCCACAAAAGCTGCGGTTTTCAAAGAACGTGGAATGATTTTGCAAGCCTTTCTTCAGCAAAATAGACAGAAGAGGGTCAAATTGGTGGCAATTTCTCCCAAGTATAGAACCTTCTCCCAAGTGTGGCATCCATTCACAAGAAGGAGGTAGCACCAGGCTTGAAATTTTACTCGGATCTTTCCTTTCTTCCAGCAACTTGGGCTTGCCAGACAGGAAGTCTGCTATCCAAATACTAACGTCCTTTACTACTACTAGGTTGCTTCAGAAAATGCCTTGAGTCCTTTGAAAAAAATGATTTCAACTCCACTGCCTTACCAAAGCAGATGTCAAAAAACCCCTTTTCATCAGCCCTCTTATTTGTTAAACTAAAAGTGACCGGAAGGAGATGGAGGCTATAGCCGCACACTGCTTTTCTTTTTAATAACTCAAGGTACATTTGCATACTGGTGTGTCTTTGTACAGATGCATAGCCACTGTTTTCTAAAGGAAACAACAATATAAGGTAGCTTTCCTATGTGCTCCTTGTAATGTAACAGTCTTGAGCAATAACCTTTTATATGGAAGCCATCTCCACCCATTTTTAGACTTGAAAACCCTTTCACCTAACCCATGTGGCGAGTTAAAATACGTTATTGGTTAAAGAAATGAAAGGGAAAGTCCACCACGTCCATTTCCTTTTCTACTATGCTGTAAGTTTATCATCCCGTCTCCCACCAGTATAGTTTGGGAGGGGGGTGGTGAAGGAGGAGCAGCATAGCCTTAGCACGTGTCCTTCCACTGCAGCCTCTTCGTTTATCTGTTCTTTGAGCTGTAGCTGAAGGAGACACCATTCTTCATGGAACCATTCATGACATTCCTTGGGTTCTCTCTTTCAACCTTCTCTCTGCTGAAGATGGTGTCCTGGTCACTGTCAAACTCTGACTCTGAAACCATCAGGCTGGAATTGTGTTCTGTGCTTCTGTGCTTTATACCTGAGATAGGGAGGAGACGGGAAGCAAAAGATTCTTTACAACGTCTGCTTACTATTTGATCTCCGTTATCTCATCCACAACGTCCAATTGAGGAAGTAATGTTACGTCTTACTACCATAAACCATCACCCAGAGCCACACCACCACAAGCAATCCAACATGAACATTGAGCGCTAACTCTTTCTAAAGAAGAAGAGTTTGGATTTGATATCCCGCTTTATCACTACCCGAAGGAGTCTCAAAGCGGCTAACATTCTCCTTTTCCTTCCTCCCCCACAACAAACACTCTGTGAGGTGAGTGAGAGAAGTGTGACTGGCCCAAGGTCACCCAGCAGCTGCATGTGGAGGAGTGGAGACGCAAACCCGGTTCACCAGATTACGAGTCTACCGCTCTTAACCACTACACCACACTGGCTCTCCTTTCCATGCAATGTTCTAGGTGACATGTAAATAAGCCTACTGACATCACTGCTAGAGTCTGCTGCTCCTTCTGTTATGATCCAATAGAGGAGTGGGGATGCTACTCAACTAAATAATTGGACGAGCACAAGGGACTTCCACACGTGCCCTGTACCGTTCCCAAATCTACTCCAGAGGGTTGAGGAAACTCTCAGAGCAGTTTTAGAGAGGGGAGCGTTCTGTTGCACTGATAAATCCTTGCACTGATTAAATCAGTGACTTTGTACTACCACACACATGCCCTGTGATACCCATTATCAAGGAACACAACTGCCTGTCCTTGGGACGCAAGCAGTAGCTGCCATTCACCTCTGATGAGCATGTTGATGGCAATATTTATTGGCCTGAACCACAATCAGTTCAGACCAACTTCAGTTGCAGCAGAAACAAAAGGAAACAGCATGATTTGTTGCAGAAAGGTGGGGAAGAAATAATTGAAAATAAATACATGGTGATTTTTTGGTTCCTTGGCAGGTACTATTAGCAAGTGCTATTGCAACTTGGGAGATTTAACATGGCCGGGACTTTTTTTGGAGACAGCCCGCTCCATCAGATGCTATCCTGCCTTAAAATGTGAAAGCGCCAGATGCGAAAGAAAAGTCTGTATTAATAGCACAAGAAACAGAAAGTCACATACAAATTGTAGCAAAGGTTTGGAAGACATTAAAAGAAAAAGGGGGAAAGAAACATACCGTATTTAGGCCTGAGCTCCATTCTCTCCTGATCATCTATATTATCCAAAATTGTGTATTTTGTTTTCTTTCTTATTTTAGTCCTCTTTCTGCTAAAAGATGAAATATGCCACTTAAAGCTGGGAAACCAAGTACCCATTCCGCCCCCCCCCCCCCGGGGATATTTCCTTAGGAACCACCCCAGCCACAAACATCATGTAAACCAAGGATGAAATACTAGGCCTCATGATTCTTCCTAGGCCATACCCACTCCCCAGCCATACCCCACTCCCCTCACCATTTTATTTTATTTTTTGGTACCCTGCTTGAGTGTTTATGCCTGACTAGAATATTTCCTTGAATTCTAATCCTGCTTCTTGTTCACCTGGAGTGTGTGGGAATAGAAAACATGGACTTTCGTTGCTCAACCCATTTCTGCCTCTTGCCTACCCGCCTCTGCCATGTTCCCACCTTCCCTCAGAAGGTTGACTGGAAAGGAACGTGACCCTTAGGCTGAAAGGGTGCCCCACTCCTCATTTCAGCACCATTCATGCTGTCATATTTGGGGTCCCTTCAACAGTGTAGCCACCCACAGACATGACCCCTTGGTGGAGCTCCACGTGGAGAAGACCGTTTGCAAGCAACCAAAACCAAAGGCGTTATACAGGCATGGTTGAAAAACTGTTTTCGACCTGTACAGGTGGTTATTAACACAGATAGTTTATTACATGGGAGCTGCGTCTACACCATTATGCTATGGGCAGCCACATATCTCTTATGGTTGCCTCACCTCAGATTAATTGGACACCCCTTAATTCCCATTAGCCACTTGCCAAACTCACAGGGTGGTTAAAGGGCAAGTATTCTCCCAAACCTATCAGTAGATGCTTCTGAGTACAAACGAAGTTTCTACTCTATTTTGGTGACTACAGAACTAAGGGATGTTCATATCGAGCTTCATTAGAAATCATTTACCTTTTGCAACAGCAGATGCAGAGCCAAACGAACCCCGCCATCAGCACAATCAAAATGAAAGCTGATGCCGTTACATAAAGTATACTCCACTCTAGAAGGTGGAAGTAGAATGTTCAAAGTTATTAGAGGAACCATTAATGCACTTATGCATTCAATATGGCAACATCACAGATCTACTCTATTCAGCGTCCCTGCCTGAAACACTTCACCCGTTTCCTCTCAACTCACCGCAATTACTCTCTCCGCTGTTAAGATACCTCTGTATCAAATTTTCCATCCACAGTTGATAGCAAATGCAGCGCTTCGTGATAGGGTCGCAATGTCCATGTCCGGAGCACTTTAAGAGGCAACCTATAGCAGCAAAAACCATCAAAATTATTATTATTATTATTATTATTATTATTATTATTATTATTATTATTGCATTGTATTGTTCTGCAGCATAACGCGGATACTACATACCAGCCGTGTCAACGCGAAGCACTTTGAAAAGCAAGAAGTCCGGCTTCTCCTTCAAGAGCTGCAAGCGTAGCATCTGTGCAACATCTGCTGCCTTCATCACTTTAAAAGGATGGCCATTCTGAACATAGAACACAACAGCTGTGCTGAAGAGAGGATGTATATATTGTAAATAACCAGACTATAGCATTCAAATGGGCTGGCTTTTCAATTTAAGAAATATTGTCACAATCAGACTGTTTGATTTGGCCTTTGCATAGCCCCTATTCCGGGATTCGGTTCACTCATGTAATGGCAGTCCCAAGGACAAATGGTGCTGCCAAGCCCTGCCCACTTCAACCCGGTGCCTTCCCCATTTTTACATCACTCTGTGTGCTCAAGGGCAAACTTCTGAAGCAAAGAGTCTCCTGCACACACACACAGGCTCCCCATGCAAGTCAGACCCTGATTGTGCGACAGGGAGTGATGGTCGGTGATTTTAATTTTATTTCTCAATTGGAAAAGCAGACATCAGCTGCCGACTTAGCTGTTTGAAATTACAGGCTGTAACACAGCGTGCATCTTCTACAAAGTGGGCAACCTTCTCAAGTTTTAGCTACAGAACAATGGTGTTTACATATCCCAAAGCATTCACGCATGTTAATTTTTTAAAAAAAATAATAACATAAAAACATCCCTGCTGGATGAGGCCAAAGACCATCTAGTCCAGCATTCTGTTCTCATCGTGAACTATCAACTTGGTATCTTGACTTGGTAAACTTTAAGGGCAAATATGGTTTGCTCAGTGTTGGATTAAGGTCACTAGATGCGAGGGATGTCCGAGAATTGAAGTGAAAAGAAAAACAAGAGTGGGAATTGCCAATGTTTGCTTAGTCCCATTTCTGGAATAGAAATCAATACAGCAAATGCAGTCAGTATTCACTGTTGTCGCTTTCAGTGTGCAAACAATACATAATTGAGACAACCCCCCACCCTTTGCATTGTGTTTCCTGTGCGCGGAAATGAATGGGGTGGAATAATTTTATTTCGCAAAATTTATACACCACCTGACTGTGGGCAGGGAGCCCTCAAAGCAGTTTACGAAAAGATAAAACAATAAAATTGAGAACAACTCGCAACCATACTTAAAAGGAAACAGAAGCTAAAATACTGAAACAGATTAAAATTACCTCGACTTTCTGGACATCCGAGGAGCCTTGTCTAAACAAGAATGTTATTAGCAAGCACCGAAAACAGTTCAGTGAAGGTGCCTGCTTGGTCTCAGTAGACAGGGAGAGCCAACGTGCAGGTCCTGCCACACTAAAACAATCAAGTTCTTGCAACTTGCTTGTTGCAAGTATTATGTACATCTGCAGTAGTGCATATTCCACCGATCGAAGTGGTCAAATGGGCACATGTGGGGAAAGGCAGCCTTGTAGGCAAACTAGTCCTAAGTTGTTAAGGACTTTATATGCTAATAGTGGCACCTTGAACTTGGCCCATTAGCAAACCAACAGCCAGTGTAGGTCTCTGAGCACTCCTGTCAGCAATCGTTCTGCAGCATTCCTATGAAGTTATTTTCATAACCTAACAACAATGTAACTGATGTAATTACAGTGCGTTGGGTAGCGTTGTTTTTGGCAGAAGATGAACTGCAGTGGGGCAATGCTGCATGTGAAAAATACACAGCGGAATGGAAAATTATACCTTCTCACATCCCTGCTTGTGTCAGCAAGTCAGCCCAATTTTTTTATACCTCCTCTACATATTGAACCAAAGCTAATTGGTCTGTAGTATTTTGGGTTATATCTATTTTTGGTATCTCTGTACCTGATATCAGAATAAGCGTGTATCTTCTGAACTTTAATATCGGAATCCAAGACGTTCAGGAGCATTGCTAGCTGCCGCACAAGCATGTCTTTCTGTTGTTCAGTCAGTTGGCCAACTCCAACTTGCAAGATCAGTTCCACAAGTCCATTTTTCTTAGGATCTGTGAATGCAAAAATAATGCTTTTCATCTGGAGCATGGCAAATGTTGCCTTGACATGTGGATGTCAGGTTTCAAAATTAGTATTTACTACAAATTCCAGTCGGCAATAACAAACAGGGAACATGCAGGTTCCAAGCAGATATTTATCGTGGGCTGAATACAAAGTTATATTCTCAAATGAAGCACATGAATTTCAGAGGGAACTATGTCATTCCCCATCTCCCTCCGATTTGTCACCCATGCCATCAGAAAATGCAGGTGGATTAATTTATAAAGGTTAGCAAAATCTAGCAGCTAAGCAGAAGAGCAGAAAGGAAATGGAGTATCAAAAACCCAGAAAACAAGGGACCAGCAAGATAATAAAATGAAAGGCATCATGACTATCCAAATCAGTATTTGCAGGTATGTGAGAATACAGCATAAAAAGTAATCCATGTTATTGCTTATGGAATCGGAGGCAATTTTTTCATAGGTTTTCTGAGCAGGCACACAAGGCAGGTCTCCATGAGGCCGGGCTTACATTGACATTGTACTTCTCTTTTCTACCTGCACACTATTAGCATGTCAGGATGCACCTTGATTAAAAGCAGCTAACCAACAAATAGAAGCTTTCATCTAGCCACAACATAGGGTAGAATTTGGCTCAAAACGATGGCCACCTCATCAGGGTCCATTATTGCATTACCATACAGGCCATGTATGCTCTCATGAAGAAAACATGGTGGTAAGGATCAGAGAGCCACCAAGGAAGTGTGCTGGCTATGGCAATGAGAGGAGGAAACAAAGTTTTCGCTGCAGAGTGGGACAGGTTTGAAGGCCTTGATTTGATCTATAAGCTGCCTATAGAACTACTTCTTGCAAAGTGGGTTTCAAGTAGTATCGTCACTCCACCCATGACTGGGGAAGCCAAGAAATGAATCAAGACTTCTGAAAGGACTGTACTTCATATCTGCTTTAGGCCCCTGCCTTGAACTGCAATGGAATCAAACCACAACAACCTTTTAGCATCAATGGGAAATCTGCCACTGAGCTACCAAGCCAAGGTTTTGCATGTGAATGGGTCACCTAGCCTGACAAGATCTTTGCTGTGCGCTGCTTATAGGAGAATAAGACAGATCTGGGAGAGACAACATGCTATAAACGTCCTCATACCAGGCCGCACTTCTACAGTAGCCATGTCGATGTCTGACTCTCCTTTGCCATCGGTGACTTTCAAGTGAAAAGAGTAACTCCCTTCTACGAGGTTGGTCAGCTGCAGGATGGCCTCATGATCTGAGCCATGTATCACATCCTGCAAACGGAGAAGTCAACACTGCTTCAGATTAATATTCACTCAAAGGCAAGATAAAATTTGCCCAAGATATTACAACTACCCACCACAAATTGGCCTAGAACAGCCATATTAATAAAGTACAGTGGTACTTTGGGTTACAGATGCTTCAGGTTACAGACACTTCAGGTTACAGACTCTGCTAACCCAGAAATAGTACCTCAGGTTAAGAACTTTGCTTCAGGATGAGAACAGAAATCGCGTGGTGGCAGCGGGAGGCCCCTTTAGCTAAAGTGGTACTTCAGGTTAAGAACGAATTAAGTTCTTAACTCGAGGTACCACTGTAAGGTCAGGGGTTGGGGGCCTGTGGCTTTTCACGTGTTGTTAGACTGCAGCTCCTACCATCTATGAGCATTGGCTGCAATGGCTGGGGTTGATGGGCGGTAGAGTCTGCCAACATCTCTCCCACCCTTCCTAGAGCCAAAGAGTACATCTTCAAACCCATGGGTTTGGTTTCTTCTACTCCTATTTTAAGACTGCAAAGCTGAGACTCGGATCGACTTGCCCAAGGCTGCTCCATGCAAGTCCAGTTTGGATCCAGTGCACCATACTGTTACATGGCAGCGATGCAAGCAAAGAGTACCATGTTTAGATTTGGATTTTTTTAAAAAAATTACATTCAATTTGGCTCCATTAAATTATTAAAATACTTACCCCAGCTGCTGGGCTCTGGCCATCCCGAATCCAGAGGTAAGACACAATCCCTTGGTCATCAGTAGATTGTGAACCATCCAAAGCAATGGAGTTATTGGGCAGAACGAGGATGTGCTTGCCCCCTGCATGAGCCTGGGGTGGGCGGTTGCTTTCTAAACAATAAAATTGTAAGAGAGGAAGAGCTTTGTTTTGAAGAGTTGAACAGGAAATAAAAGAATAGGAATGGAAATAATAAGAATAAGAATATATTTATACCCCACCCATCCGATTGGGTTTCCCCAGCCACTCTGAGTGGCTCCCAACAGATTAAAAACAAGGGGGGAAACTTCCCTAAGCAGGGCTGCCTTCAGATGTCTTCTAAAAGTCAGATAGTTGTTTATTTCCTTGACATCTGATGGGAGGCGTTCCACAGGGTGGGTGCCACCACCGAGATGGCCCTCTGCCTGGTATAGTATCCCAAATGCCTTGCTCAGATGAAGAAGAATCTCAGAACTTGGCAGGGCTCAAAATCCACACTGAAATAATTCATTTACCAAAATACTTGGTTGCTTTTCTGATGTTTTAATATTTTTCATAATATTTAATATTGTGATATTAACAGAACTGCTCTATGCTGTTTTCAAATGCTCTGTTTCTTGTTGTGAGCTGCTTTGCACTCAACTTCCTTGTTGGAGCCTATAAACTTCCAATCAAATGCAAATGGGGCAGTGAGTCTTACCCTCCTTGACAGTCACAGAGATTGTGGCTGTGCTGCTTAGTCCTTGGCTGTCTTTGACGGTCAGTCTGAAATGGTAGGTTCCAACATGCAGGCCTGTGACGGTTGCAACTGCACTATCAGTGTCTTCCATTTGCACAGAGGTTGGCCCACTGCAACGGAGGAAAAAGAAAAAGGAAGAGGAAGGCATATCCCAGGAACCAGATTCAACTCAGTTTAAACAAAAAATGCTATTTTAGTAAACGGAGCGAATTCTAGGGGTGGTGGCAGGAACATTTTTGAAGCTTCAAGAGAATACTTCTTCATGCTGAATAAGAGAGCCAATAGCAACTTTCCAGACTAGCTACTGAAACTGGTGAGAAATGCAAATCATTCCACTTCTTCAGGTTAGCTCGTCAAACGGGTTTAAACAGTGTCACCATTCCATCTGTAGCAGGTAGAATTTGGCATTTTACCTCTTTAAACTGATATTCACTTGAGGGCCTGAAATTCACTTGCAAGCCTCGTTGCAAACTTACATAATGGATGGTGGTTTTAAAAAGGCCAAGGCTTGCAGGTTTTTCAGATTCAGCCAGAAACTTTACCTAAGAGGCCTCAAAACTCAGTTCAGAAATCTGAGTGGCTTTGAGATATCTGTGATATGTACAGGGATGCCTCAGAGATCAAATGGTAATCCCTGAGAAAAGTACATTCATCTTCAACTGAATTATGAAAGTTCTCATTAATCTACCACATTCTTCCTCTGGCTATGTGAATGCAGCAAAAATAGTGGACAATTATTAGCATTTTACAAAATAAACAAAACAGTATTTGGCATGAACAATATTGATGTATATAAACTTGGGACTTTGTTTGGTTCATGCAGAAACTAGCAGTAAGCCTAAATGGCTCCAATCCACCCCAAGCTTTTAAGTTCCTTCTGTGTAACGTGGTAAGAGACACTAGTTTGGCCCCACCAGATACGTTCCTCCACTCTTACAAAATACCTGATATTCTCCCAGTGATAGTAAACAATGCCTAAGTCATCAGTGCTCATGCTTCCATCAAGAACGGTGGTCTGGACAGGGAATGTCAACTCCTTATCTGGCCCAGCCACGGCTGTGGGGGGGCTATTCTTTTCTGCAGTGAAACAAAGCAAAAATTGCTCAAAATACAGTCTGTGTTTTGTAGTCTGTAACTGACAAGGGTTATCCTCTCCCCCAAGCATTAAAGGGCTATTGTATTAATGGTACCAGGAGTGACTTGGAATATCACTTAATCCACCTCTCGTCCTGTGTCCTGGATGAGAAAGCAATGCAAAGAGCATGCCTAAATATCAAGCGTGCCCTCTCCTAGTAAACAGAGGAGTAAACACACACGGAGCCCTGCAACATGGCTCCCTCTCTCTCTAGCATCAGACAGCAAAGAGAAAGAACAAAGGGCAATAGTCCCACTTCACAGAACACAGTAACACAAACATCCTGTCTCCATCACTTCCCACTCTGTGGAGTCAAAACATATACCGTCATGTGATAGACAAAAATCCCATGACTGCAATCATGGAGCAGGAATTCTAACATCCTCACAGGAATCTGCTGTGAACACTACTAGAGGGTTCAAGTTCTATTTCACACCAAGGACAGAAATTGGCCTGGCGGCCATGTGTTCCAGGAGGGACAAGCAACCTCCTCCTGGTGGCTCAGAAAAAGCAGTCACAAGGCTCAATCCTTTCATCTGCCACGCCACTACTTGGAAGCAACCTTTGATGGCAAAGCTGCAGTCTTATGGGTCTTCCATGGGTTACTCAACGAGATATGAATCAGCAACAGCAATACTTGGGCAACGTATTGCAGATGCTGAATGCCAGTATGAACTAGGTTTAACCTAAAAAATATCATGCTAACTGACGAAGCCCTTCAGCCCTATGGAGTGGGTGGGGCATTTGTGCGTTCAGCTCCTATTATTGCCTGGCCTCTGTGCTCAGCACATTCCTAAATAACGGAGGCTGCCTGGCAGGCAAGCAGTCTTTCCTCCTTCTCCTTCCACTTCCTATGAAAGGTCAGATTTAGATTTGTTAGCTCGTGTACATAGAGGTTCAACAGCCAGCCAGCTGAAGGATGTTCTGTTAAGTCAAATATACTATAAATCTGCCTACCGGGACGGACAATCACCGTGACTTCAGCTGTAGACTGCTGTTCAGCAGAATCAGTAACCGTCAGCTGAAACGTGTATTCGCCTTCTTGCATTGACGATAACTGGAGGTAGGGACTCCTCACCCCCTGGGTAATGAGGTGCGGGAGGAAAATAGGGAAATAATGAGACAAATGTTAATAGTATAAAGCTTTCTATTATCGTAACAAATCATTATACCAGTGGTTTTCAACCAGTGTGCCGTGGCACCCTGGAGTATCTTGAATGATGGTCATGGGTGCCGCGAGAACACTGGCCTCTGTCCCTCTTCCCTTCCCTCCCTCCTCTGATGCCCTCTTGCATCTCTGCCTCCCAAAGGCTTCTGCGGCTGTTTGTTGCAGCAGCCCTGGCTACAAGCTTCCCAGGCATATGGTGTCTCTGGGGTTGGCCAGGGGGTGCTTCCCATGCACCTGTGGGGCAGTGGAAAGAGGCACATCTCTTTGAGGCAGGGGGGCACCTCAAAGACCAGAGGCAGCAGCTGTGGCTGCCCAGAGGACTCCCAAGGAGAGGGAAGAAGAGAGGAGGCTGAGGGAACACTCCACAAGGTAGGGTTCAAAAAGGGGTGAGGGGCTGCCAGCTCTGCAGGCAAGGGGTGACATAACTGGGCTCATGAGCCCCACAGGGGTGCCACAGAAAGAATGTAGTTGGTCAAGTAGACCCAAAAAGGTTGAAAACCTCTGCATTATACAGAAATATTCTACCAATATTTCACAACCACCTGAATAGGCTTACAATATTCTGCAGAACTTTGAATGCACCAGTTCAACATCTGTGACATTAAATGTGGTCACCACGTCCAAAACTCACTATTGCTCCTTTGCAATGGTTTGCCTAAACACAGATGGTCGGATCCAAACTTGGTCACAGTAGACCCACTGAAATGACTAATTTTTAAAGTCCCATGCAATACTTTACAGTCCACTCTAAGTATGGTGTCCAGGTGTCTTCCTAGCCAGGGCAAAAATAGAAAAGACTAAGTGTTTCAAGGTAATGTTCCCCATTTCCTGCACAATACAAAGGGCAACCAGGCTTTTTTTTGCCTGTTTTCACCAAACACCACAAAACTCCTGATCTGAAAGCTACTGGATTCGGGGGGCGGGGGGATGTGGATATTATTAAATGAGGCAAGACGGTCTCCATTTACCTGCATTGCTACCACTTTGCCTCGACTTTTCGGGCTCAGGGACCACTCATAGCTGACTATCTCATAATCATCACTGCTCTGATTTCCATTCACTGTGACGGAGTTGCGAGGCAAACTGATTTCCTGATTTGGCCCTGCATTGGCAACAGGAGGGAAATCCACTTTTTTATGGACTCTCAGTGAGGCTTCTGTAGAGTTAGCTGCTCCATTGGAGTCAATCACAGTTAACCTAAAAAGGAAGAGAAAAGATATGTGAATAATTAATGATATTGAATGTGTGCTTTCTCCCATTCTCAAAATTCAGATGCACTGATTCCTTCTACCTCAGGAGTGCAGAATCCAGAGATCATGGACCTAATTAGGTCCATCTAGGGTGGCCATACGTCTGGAATTTCCCGGACATAGCTGGAATACATCAGTCAAAAGCAGTGTCCAGGAGGAAATTGGTGAAATATCCGGGAAAATATGGATGTATGACTACCCATGTAGGAAGTCCAGATTTTGGCAAATTTCCTTAGAAATAGCTCAATAACTTCTTTTGGGGGTTGGGGCTCAACAACTTTGCAAAAAGAAAAAAAAAAGCCTAATAACTATTGTGTTCAGATTTTCACTTTCTGAAATATGGCAACCCTAGGTCCATCAGGCCTTCGAGATTGGCCTGCCAGGCTGGAGGCAAACCGCACCCACCTTTTCCATGTCTGAGGTCATATACGATGTCAGGCACAGGAAAGGTCCATTGGATCAGGCCAATAGCCCATCTAGTACAGCATCCTGTTCTCACAGTGGCTGAACAGTTGCCTGTAGGAAACCACCAAGCAGGGTTCAAGCACAACAAGAACAAGACTCTCCCTTCCTGTGGTTTTCAGCAACTGCTATTCAGAACCAATCATCATGGCTAATAGCCATCAATAGCCCTCTCCTCCATGAATTTATCCAATCCTCTCACTGCCTGCTGTGGAAGCAGGTTCCATAGTTTAAACACAGACTGTGCAATGAAGTACTTTCCTTCCATCTGCCCTGAAATCTTCCAATATTCAGCTTTGTTGGGTGTCTACAGGTTTTAGGGTCATGGGAGGAGAAGCAACTTCTCTCTTTCTACTTTCTCCGTGTCATGTCTAACCTTACCGACTTTTATCTTGTTACCTTTTATGTTTTCTCTAAACTAAAAAGTCTCAAATGCTGCAAACTTTCCTCATGGGGGAGGTCACACCACCCCCTTGATCGTTATGGCTCAGGAGTGCAATACCTCAAGGACCGCCTCTCTCCATAGGAACCAACTCAGACCCTGTAATCATCCTCTGAGGCCCTTCCTCATGTGCCTCCTCCACGAGAGATCCAGAGGGTGGCAACCCGAGAACAGGCCTTTTCTGTGGTGGCTCCTCGTTTGTGGAATGCTCTCCCCAGGGAGACTCACCTGGCACCTTCATTACATATATTTATGGGCCAGACCAAAACTTTTCTCTGTAACCACACCTTTGGCTGATTAACATTCTATGGCCTTTTAAATGTGTTTGTGGGAGGGGGATTATTGGTTTGTTCTTTATTATTACGCATTTTGTGTTCTAGTTTTCTATTTTTATGTTGTGAACCACCCTGTGCTCTTCGGGTGAAGGGCATTATACTAACTAACTAACTTAAACAAAGAACTTTGGTTGCCTTTGCCTCTGACTTGTCCATCCCCGAGTTGTGGTCTGAGGAGCCAAACGCAAAAATGTAGGCCTCTCACCTGAAAGTGTAATTGCCAGGCACGAGGTTAGACAGATGTAAAACTGGTGTAT
This sequence comes from Podarcis gaigeae, assembly GCF_964106915.1. Classification (NCBI taxonomy): domain Eukaryota; kingdom Metazoa; phylum Chordata; class Lepidosauria; order Squamata; family Lacertidae; genus Podarcis; species Podarcis gaigeae. The sequence continues at coordinate 58,083,716 of NC_139683.1, read as the reverse complement.
CAGCTGATGCCTTCTTTTCTCTAGGGGGACCTTCAATTTCTTCCCAGTGGTAACTGGCTATTTCAGTATCATCAGTACTTTCTGTGTTGGAAGGGAAATGCCGCGGAATCATAAATTAATAAGCTGGTATCCCTGTGAGCAATTCTAATTATACTGCAAAGCTACAGTTGCTGCCTGGTACTTACGATTCCCATCAATGAAAGCAGAAGTTGTAGGGAAAGAAATTTCCTGGGCTTTTGGAGATACGATAGCAACAGGCGGCTGATTTATTCTGACAGCTGCGGGAAGGGGAGAAACAGAACCCCATGCTTAATTAAATAAGGCCATCCTGCACAACTCGATCAGCCTGAGATAGCTTTGTGCTTATTCCACAACCAAAAAGCATTCACTAGTTGCTGAACAAGATTAAACAGTTAATATAAAAGCAGTAGGTTAAAAAAAATAAATTAAGTCATAACCAATAGAAAAACCGATCCTTGTAAATTATGATTTAGCAAAGCCACCTTCTGGTACAATCCCAAACTGGATAAATTGTGCCTGGCTTGCGGTTACAGGGGACAACCAAAAAAAATCCCCCAAATCCAAGGCTTCTTAAGTTCTTAAGCTGGAAAAGACCAGAGTCCAGTTCCCCCAACTCAGCCAAGAAGATGACTGGGTGGGCCTTGGGCCAGTCACAGTCCCCTAGCCTAACTCTACCTCGCAAGGTTGTTGTGACTAAAGATCAAATGAGGACAAGGAGAACCAGGTATGCCATCACAAACTCCTTAGAGGAGATGTCAGATAAACATAGAATAAGAAATATTTCAATATCCTATTCTGTTGGATATGAGAAGTACACCACAACAGAGGCTTACATACATCTGTACCTCATCGTATTTTATACTAAATGGCTCCAAAATGAAGGGAGGGAGATGGGTGCAGAAACCAAAAGGCCCATGCAAGCGGGCAAGTCATACCCAGTGCTCAATACAAAACTATTTGCATGGGCAACTTGAGTCCCTTTTCCACCTTCTTGCCCCCAAATGCTGTACTGTAGATCCTGAACTTGCAGCAAGAAGAGGGGAGGGGAGACATAGAATGTGCAAATCAAGTGCTCATCTAGGGTAACAGCGCCACAAATAAAATCAGAAGAGCAGGAAATTACAAGGCTGGATGCACTTGAACATTTACCACCCTGTGGTTCCCTCTAAAGGCAAAGCAGGAATGTTACACAAATGCAATATAAAAATGTAAAACTTTTACAGCTGTTCACTCTCTGATGAAATTCAGAACTGATTAAAAGAACCATTCATCAAACTGGCATGCAGGTATAGCGAGAGGATATTAGTTTTAACTGTCTGAAAAACTGATTTACCTGGTTGGACAGTGACATTGACAAATCCTTCTCCAAATGCATTTTCAGCAGAAACAGTCACTTTGAAGACATAGGCACCTACTGGCAGCTGTAACAGAGGGTTTTTTAATGTATCTCCGGTAACACATAGGACTTCACATGGCACAGTAACAAAAAATGCAAGAAGTCTGAGTGCGCATCAAACTCAGAGCTTAATTATCATCATGAAGAAGCATCTCTGCTACCACCCAGAACAACTTATCCAGAAGGCTGAAATAAAGGAAAATGTAATATATATACAGGTAGCACCGGGTATGAGCTAAGTAGAAACAAGAAAATCTTGCAGTGACTGGAAGCGCATCCAGTAAGATAGTCTACCATATTCCTGAACTGCCTGCGTATAAGAGTTGCTCAGGCGACAGGGTTTAGTGAGCAGGAAGAGGCTGGGGTAGAGAGCAGTCGAGAATCAAAAGCAGGAGAGGAGGCAGGCCAGGAGACAGAGACCAGGCAGGCTGCTGAAAAAGCCAGGGAATCTCCCCCTTCTGCTGTGACAAGCTCCTCTCCCAGAACACGCAGAGAAATGAAGAGGGCAAAGAAAAGAGAGACAAGGAGAAGGAACCATGGAAGGAGCCTTAGCAGTGTGAAGACCTTTGGTCCTTGCAACTGCCACTTTGGTGCAAGACCTACTGGGAAGAGTTGCTGGGATCACTAGGCCTGCACTGTTTTGGGTTATTTGAATAAAGAGTTAACTTCACGGGCCCCAGGTGTTTTATTACTGACCTACTCCTTACTCTGGCTCCTAATACCAGGGCTAGAACAGCACCAAGTTCTTTAGGTGCCAACAGGTATATTTTCAGGAATCTCACTTGGTGCCAGCCTAACACCACCCTAATCTGGAGAGAAATAGGCCCACTGAGAACGGCAACTTGTAACTGACACAACTGCCTTACAGCAAAGCATCTCTAACGCCATTACCCACCGTAGCTGAGTGTGCATTTTGCCACACCCTGCAGTAAACACGAGTCAAGTGTCTCTGAGGAGCAGATCACTTACTTGAGAAAGTTTCAGCGTTGGCGTGTGCTTGCCCTCCATTTCACCATTGTAACCATCAGGGTGACTCATCAAGCTCCACTCATAACTATAGGCCGATTCTGAAAAGGAGGAAGCAGCACAGCAACTGGTTATGGTTCTTCTTTGGAAGAGAGACCTGATCCTGGCTCTGATGTTCGCCAAGCTTTCGCGGGGCAGAGAAACGTAAGGCCCCACTGCCTTCTACCACTTAAGGTATAAGCGGAACATTTTACAGTGATGGTCTGCTCACACAATTTATTTTCCCTTCTACTTGGAAGGGTAGAAATTGCATGAGAAAGTCCTCCGCACAAATGAACATCAGCATGGAGTACAGTGAAATGAAGAAATGAAATGGCAATCCTACATCATGTGAAGATTGCATTAGTATCTGAACTGGGACCGGTTATGGAAGAATTGTGGTGCATGCATGATCATTGGCAACTGTCCCTATTTCCTAAAAATTGAACTAGCCAAACTGATCAACAAGCGAAGTTTTTATACATAATCAGTATGAATGGCCACACCTCATAAGCCAGCTAATATGTGTGAATTACTGGTAGAATTTCTGACTTTCATACTGTGCAATAATCTAACTTTTCCCATCAGTTTAAAATGACTTTGTCTCTGAAAAAACATCTATCCTTACTTCCCTCATTTGTTCTCCCTGAGCTTACATAAAGCTATTAAACCTTATTTACCTTTTTCGCAATTAAAAGTTGGTGCCAAACACAAAGTTGATACTCAACATTAGCTGTGTCAGCCAACAACGTTCATGCAGATTTCCCAATTTTGCATACATTTACTGACTTTGTACATTTAATATCTGAATAATTTAGAATCTTACGAGAGAATAATTGGCCCAGCTTAAACAAAGCAAGCGAACCATGCTTGAATTCACACACATGTACCACCCCTTCATTTGCAAGAGGAAGAAATAAGGGGTTTCACTTTGCAACAAACTATAGTTTTCCATTTCAAATGAATGTGGAAGGAAACTGGTTTGGGCAAACCATAGTTTATTCAGATTTTTGTCGATAGTCCCTACATGGTTTCTAGCATAAGACGAGCAACTTGGTGCTTTTCTCCTCCATCCCACTTGCATTAAGAACTCACCTGAAAGGAATGGCGTGACTACAGATGCATGCAATTCAACGTCGTTTTCTGGTAAAGTTACTTGTAGATTATCTCCAGCCGACACCAGGAGTTCCTTTACTGCGTATAAATTTTTTTTAAAGTTATTTTAAAACAATGTATTGAGGAAAGCATAGCAAGAATTTTCTATTGCTGAAACAGCTGGGATAGCTCAGTTGGTAAAGCATGCAATTGCAACTCTACAGTTCTATGATTCTAAGTATATTAATAACATTGGTTTGGGACAGTTGTTTTCTCATCAAGACTTGATGAATCTTCCCTCTGAAGCTTAAACTTAATAATAAAATAATAATAATAATGCATTTTATTTGATGAAGCATTAAGCAGATAATTTATTCTGCACAAGGATTTCTCCCTGCTTTAAAAGGTTCTTCTCTTCCTCACCACATGCAAGCAGCTAAGTAGCTTTTTACAAGCCTGATTCAAGAAACAGTTTAAGAAGTTAGCACTTCTAATTTCAGTGCAGTCCTAGATACATCCACTCTGAAGTACCGTATTTTTCCGTGTATAAGACTATATTTTTTCTTGAAAAATTAAGAATAAAAAGTGGGGTTGTCTCCCCACTCCCTCCTTTGGCAATCTTTACAGAACTTAAGCTTATGGTTGCCATCAATTTAATTTTAATTAATTTTTATAATGAAATGTTTTTAGAATGTTGCACTATTTTATTGTTGTTAGCCGCCCTGAGCCCAGCTTCGGCTGGGGAGGGCGGGATATAAATAAATAAATAAATAAAATATTATTATTATTACATGGATAATGATGAGGTTGGACGGGCAATTGGTGGCTGCTATGAGCCGGAGACTGTCAGTGGTGTTTTGGCGGGTGATTGATTGTTGCGTCAAGTTCCGCAGGATATTGGCTGCTGCGGCAATTGGGTGGGTGACTGACGTTTGCTGTCGGTGAGCGATAAGACGATTGGTCGCTTCGCTGATGTGTGTGTGATCGGCTGTGTTGGTCCCGTGGGTGTGCGATTTTTTTGGCACCCCCCCCCAAAAAAAAGCTCAACAAGTCTGGGCAATTTCCCCCCCATTTTCTCAATTTGGAGCTTCTTATACATTGGGGCATGTTACAACATGGAAAAGCACGGTAACTCCTATTGAATTCAGTGGGGTTTACTCCCAGATACGTGCAGTTAGGATTGAAGCCTTATTCTCAAAAGAATTTACATTACCATCTTTGGTTGCAGAAGTGGGAACCGATACTTGATCTGTGGCAGTAGCTTGGGTGAAAACAGGACCAGTGGGAAGGGATGTGGCATCATCCTGCATAAGATTTCGCAGGTCTGATGTCTGAGTTTGTGTTGCAGTGGTGGAGAGAAACCCCAGGGTGTCTGATGAAGAAGGATTATGGGAAGTTGTTAGAACCTACAAGATGAATTGCAGGAATATATAATTATTGTGTATATTTCCCCTCTCACATCATGACACACATCGTAAACACTGTATTGGAAGTAAAAGTGCAAAATTACGTTACAGCTAGAATCAATCGCATTTACCAGTGATATATGGGATGAGAAACATTGTACATTCCCAAGTCCCAGCATCAAATACTTAAGTACCTGGGCAAGTAGATGACTGGGATTTATCTAGCTCTGCTATGAAAACTGAACAAAAAAACAGGATGGGACCGCTGGAGATAAACACACACCTATGCAAATTCTGCAAAATAATTCCATCTACAAGCAGTGAAAGCAGTACATCACCAGGCACCCTCATAGCTATATAGGAGACCAACAGTAAAGTGAGAGATGAATGCGCACAAAGCAAAATGCTTATTAAATCCAGGCGAGAGAAATTTCCTGTCCTTCCGTACAACTAGCACAATGAAATCTTATTTGTTTGAGTTGCCCATAAGATATGCAATGCAAGTGGGGGGAAAGGAAGTGTATTTAAATTAATCTAGGCTTTCCTAACTTAATCTAGGAGTAATCAGCACTAATCTAGGCTTTTCAGCTTTCACAAACAACAAAGACTACTGCTAATTTTCTGCATTAACTAAGGGCCGTTTCTTAAAATCAACTCCCAGTTACATGAGCAAGAATTTAACTGCCCTAAACAAAGATTAGGCCAAAATTCCACCAGCACCGCAAGCCTTTTATCAATTTTATTCCATCTTAACAGGCACGGGTTCCCACCAAGGAATCCAGAAAAAAAATCTAGTTTGGTGGCAAACCAAACTGTATTTTATTTGCAGATTTCTATGTTACTCCGTATAGTAAAAGCTATGGTTTTCCCAGTAGTGATGTATGGAAGTGAGAGCTGGACCATAAAGAAGGCTGATCGCCGAAGAATTGATGCTTTTGAATTATGGTGCTGGAGGAGACTCTTGAGAGTCCCATGGACTGCAAGAAGAACAAACCGATCCATTCTTAAGGAAATCAGCCCTGAGTGCTCACTGGAAGGACAGATCGTGAAGCTGAGGCTCCAATACTTTGGCCACCTCATGAGAAGAGAAGACTCCCTGGAAAAGACCCTGATGTTGGGAAAGATGGAGGGCACAAGGAGAAGGGGGCGACAGAGGACGAGATGGTTGGATAGTGTCTTCGAAGCTACAAACATGAGTCTGACCAAACTGCGGGAGGCAGTGGAAGACAGAAGTGCCTGGCGTGCTCTGGTCCATGGGGTCACGAAGAGTCGGACACGACTAAACGACTAAACAACAACAACAACAACATGTTACTCCAATGCTATTTCAAAAATTGAAATACTGGTAACATACCTCTTCCTGCCAAGTGCTGTTGGTTTCATCAGGTGGTTGAAAACCTAATTCATTTGCCGATTTCTCCATCATGCCCGACATGATCTCTGGCAACTCTCCAGGACGTTCGGTGACATGACTTCCCTCGGATTCATTTGCACCTGTAGGAGTCTCCAAAGGACCTCTCTCCTCTTCACTTCTGACCAGGTCAACATGTTTGTCTCCATCACTGAGCCCTGAAGAATTGAAGCCATTCTCAGTTACCACCAACAAACTCCAGTCAGCATAGTTCACATCCTCCTTCTCTTCAGGCTTGAGGCTCAGCCGAAAGGGGTTCTGCTCCCTATCTCCATATTCATCTGGGTAGTCTGGGCTCTCCTCCCGACTGAGGAGGGACAGCTCCTTCAGGCTGCTGACTTCGTCTGATGGGTCTCCCTGCAGCGCCATTGGGCGGAGGACCTGCCCGTACCTCTGGGGAGGCCTTAGCACAAAAGTCAAAGAGGACTTCACCTTCTCCATCTTCTTGGGCTCGCAGTTCCCTTTACGTTGGCAACTGACGATGTAGCAGTGCCGTTCAAACATCCAGGACAAGTCGCAGTCGGAAAGATCGCAACAGGCTGCCGTGCAGTCTGACACCGACACAGCATGGGGGACCCGCATAATCTTCATGGTTTCTAAATTAGGAGATATTATTGCATCCGAATACTTGGCGCCTTCTCTGCACCGTTCGCAGAAACACCCTGAAATGATAGGTACTCATATCACAAGAGAGCAGGAGCACTGAAAAGTCCTTCCCCTTACAATGCATTCTCATAAAAATAAAAAGCTTCATTAATTTATATTGATTTAATGTAGCCTAGAGAGCAGTCACTTTATCAACAAGTAATCACTTGAATCGTCACTCAAATAATTAAAAACTCAATTAAAAGTACCAAGAATCAGATCCCTTCTTTGACTGCACCTTCCTTCCAAACTAGCCTAAGAAAAGGGGGGGAAATAAATCACAGCTCTTGTCCACAGCTCTTTTCCAACTAGAGCCTGCTCCCCCTATTTTTTGAAGTGACATATCACTGCATCCATCTCACTTATTTTGGAGAGAGGTACAATGAAAGGTCTTTTTTCTTAAGCTGCCACTGAAATAGGGATAGCACACAAAGAAGCTTACTAGGCAATGCAGCCTGCTGAGTCACTGAAAAACAGAGCATCTGGTTTGCAGAGAATCAGGATTAGGCACAAGGGAAAGAGCCATCCTCTGCTTTCAGGAAACTACTGTATTTCTGGGATCCTGCTGAAGAACCAATTCAGACAGTACACAAATGACTAATTAACAGTAAATGATGTGGCGATGGTGTTTTAAGACCTTGATCCCCCCCCCCAGTCTGTTCCCCCCAATTATACTTTGTCAGTTGTTATTTTTGCTGCTGAGCTCTTCCTCAGAATCAAGTCGCATAAGGCATCTCAAGCCTTGCCAAAATGCGCCTACAGCATTTTATGTTGCAATCCCATGCCACACGGGCATGAAGGAACTCAATGAAAAACCACACAGATGGGGCCCATTGAAAGGTCATTTCCAGCCAATCACTGCTAACATTCCCAGCCAGGAGAGGATTATGAGGGGATAAACTCTCACAGTTGGCCTTGCAGGTATGGCTTGCTGATGTGGTTGTTTTCATACTCGCACACATAAACCCACCCCTGTCACAAGCAAGGAGGTGGAGTTCACTCTGTTCATCATGGGCGTAGCCAAGGGGGTCAGTGAGGGGCAGCTGCCCCCCTTAGATCAAGTAAAACAATAGAAATACTTAACTAACTGACCAATCACATCGGTTCTGGCCCCCTTAACAAAAGGCCTGCCCCCTCCAATAAAAATCCGGGCTACACCCATACTGCTCATGCATGCATGCAGATGCGACAGTAGTTCAAACCGAAAACAGTGGAAGTCTGAAGTGAATGGGTGGATAATGCAAAGGATAAAGGTGCAAAACTGTACGAATAAGGACTATAAGGAAGCTGGGAGCTGAGTACTGCACAAGCCACTTCAGCATATCATCTCTGACTCTGCTGTATTCTTGGGAGGGACAGCGTTAAGTTTAACTGTATGAACAACATGGTGTAAACTGGCTTGCAGAAGTGGTGGTGTCATCCATATACGACTTATATGTTTGCTGGTAATTTAGAAGCCAAATCTCATGCTGTCAAATGCACTTATCCTATTTATATTATATTATATTATTATTTATTATTATTTTTTAAAAAATCTCCACCTAGCTAAGTTCATCCCATTAGTTTCTTAATGGTGAATGTAACAAGAGACCTGTCACATCAGACTAAAGATCCATCAAGCCCATCATCCTGCCTCCAATAGTGGGTAGCCAAGCAAGAGGGGCATCTCTAATATCCCAGTCTTAAAATAAAAACATAATGGCAAATGCCATGATTTTTACACAGTCACTTTAATTTCATTGTCAGTGAGTCAGCAGAACATCTGACACAGCCTTCGCCCTTTTCAATATGTGTGCAGCAAGTGAACAGATATCTATTAAAAAGTGTCTTCCACTGAGTCTTTTTGAGCCACATACAAGTGGCCTCTCTATCCAAAATACGCATTGGGCTTGGCTCTGTTACTATGAACTTAAATGCATCTATCTAGCTCTCAGCTGTAATTACCTTTAAATGGCAGTTTTCTAGGCCTTGTGGGTAGAGACAACTGGATGAAAGCAAGATGTCAGAAACGGGACACAGGCACCAGTTTATTCCCTTAACAACAATGTGAGTCAAATTGGCTTCAGCTTTACAGACGGTATGGAAAGCATGGACAATCTGTTCGGTATTATTTATCTAAGGTATTTATATCTTGCCCTATCACCAAATGGCCTCAGCATGTCCTACACTAGAAAAAATAAAAACCATTTAAAAAAAACAGGGGAAACAGTATAGAAGACACATGACAAACAAAAGTAAGAGGGCAAACTATGTCTACTTAAAAAGTGAACCCTACTGAATTCAGTGGGGCTTACTCAGAGGTAAGCATGTAATAGGATTGCAGCTAAAGCGAAGGCGTCAGAAAAATTCTCACAGTGTAATGACAGCGTTCTGTAACTTGGCTGAAATTTTAAATCTATACCTTCCTGTGCCTTTACTTCAGTGGTCAAGGCTGAAATTCTATGTACACTTTATGGTGTAAGCCCCAATAAACTCAGCAGGGTTTACTTCTGACTAGGTGCGTATAGAATTGCATTGTCAAGCTACATTATTCGGTCCGTGAAGTTGCAGCAACTATATAAATGCAAAATGACAGCCTTTCTAACACAAGTGTAAGAAACAATTTTCATGGAGCCCAGGGAATGGTCGAGGACTAACTGATGGTGGAAAATTGCTTATGATCACTGACGTAGATGACAGAGTATTAGGAATAAGATACATAAATTTAAAATAAAATAAGTGGATTACTGAATGGAGGCAGAAAACTAAGGAACACTTTAACTGAGCATTCACGACATCAACATTGCAAGTCTAGTTAGCAGCTCCCAGAGTATGAGAGGTGTTGGGATGGTTCACAGGCCCACAATCACAAATGAAAAGGAAAAAAGATTTCAGTGCACCTCCGGAGGTGAAGTTAACAGCACCAAAGTGATCTCCCCGGGGGGGGGGGGAGCCTAGGCAGTGTGTGTAGAGGCCCTGGGCTGCCCAGGCGACAAGCCCTGCCTAAGTGGTACCCCATAAGAGGTGCTAAAAGGTAAAGGTACTCCTGACCGTTAGGTCAAGTCGTGGACGACTCTGGGTTGTGCGCTCACCTCGCTCTATAGGCCAAGGGAGCCGGCGTTTGTCCACAGACAGCTTCCAGGTCATGTGACCAGTATGACTAAGCTGCTTCTGGCGAACCAGAGCAGCGCACGGAAACGCCGTTTACCTTCCCACCAGAGCGGTACCTATTTATCTACTTGTATTTTGATGTGCTTTTGAACTGCTAGGTGGGCAGGAGCTGGGACCAAACAATGAGAGCTCACCCCATTGCAGGGATTTGAACCGCCGATCTTCTGATCAGCAAGCCCTAGGCTCTGTGGTTTAGACCACAGCGCTACCCGCGTCCATCATAAGAGGTGCTAACCCTCCCCTAACACCCCATACTCCCAATGTATGAACAAACAAACTTTTAACCCTAAACCACTTACTCATAAAATCATATAATTGTAGATCAATTTGAACTAGCCGCGATCATCACTCACAGATTTATACCTCTGGTGTGGGCGAGGGAAGAATTTTTTTAATCACATACTGAAAAAGGCTTAACTAACTCTGGCAACATTTGGCAGGGCTTATGAAAATCTTTCACCAAGCAAAAGTCAGAAATTCATCCAAGGCTCCAGTGTTAAGCTATATGTGGTTTTAAGCTCCTGTACATAATAAATAGGATTTAATTCTATCTCTGGGTTACTTTCATGTTACTGATGTGCCCAGCCGCCTCCTCTTCTCTGAAACACGGGAAGCCTTTGGAGAGGAGGGGGAAATCATTTGCTTCAGGAAGAGTAGAGCACTGTTTCTAGATGGAGATTTAGCAATTGGGGGGAGGGCAAAACGAGAGCAAGGAAAATAACGAGTCAAATAAAAATAAAGCTCTGAAAAAGGGAAAACCTCAACAGCATTCTGCACAAATGGTCTGTAAGGGGTTTAAAAGAAATAGAAATTCAGGCCGCTTAGTGTTTACAATGATAGCATGCACACATCATGGTAAACCAAAGTTAATGGTTTCCTGTGAATGCTTCACTCCTCTGCACAAGTGAGAGAGAGCAGAAAACCACAACTTTTGACATAATGCTGTGTCTGAACCACGGAGCCATGGGTTGTTTGGCCACAAACGAGCAATGAAGTGAAGCAAATATTTGTTCTTATTAATTTATTCATTTCATAAAATTTAAATAATGCTTGATTGTACAAAAACCTCCAAGCGGTTTTCTTGGCTTACCAAATGTTTGTTGGGAGCAAAACAAGCAATGACCCTTGGTTCAAACCACGGTTTACTGTGAGGTATGGACTGAACTGCTCAAGCAACTGTGACCTGTCTATACTGTACGGTGCACATCCATTTAGACTCTCCAGATGGAGCTAAGACACTAAGATACTTCTATTACTTCTATCACAATCTTCATAAGCCATTTGGGAGTTTTTGCAAGTCAGAAATTATTTTGAGGTTCTGTGCACATTGGAGAACCTGGGTTGTGTGCAGACCTTTATTCTCTCTCATGGCCTCAAAAGCAAAATAATGGTTTATTATATTTATACAGCATGAGTACAAAGAGTCTTGCCTTACCTGCTAGAATTCCCAAGAGTAAGCACAGGGCTCCTAGTTCTAGCGCAAGAGCCATTCTTCCTTCAACAGGCAAGATCACCCTCAGTTTCAGGGAGCAATTTAAAGACTTTGCATTAAAAAAAACCCTTTGTTTCTGCCAGTTCTGTCCAATATCCAGCTGGGAGCCTGCAGGGGAGCAAAGGGGAGGGACACATGTTGTGATGAACATTAATTAGAAAGCAAATAATAGTGTGCAAACATTACCTCATTGCAGTGACAAAAAAACAGAAAAGGCTAGGAAAAATTGCTGCCTAGCCATGGTTTACTGTACAACTCGTACTCTCTTCCTCCCCTGTTGGGAGTGAGAGAAAGAAACCAGGGAGCCACAATTAACTTGGCTTGATGCAGCATCCAAATCTGGGATCTTACTTAGTTGTTCCCTACCCAGGGGAAGATGGACAATTTGGGCAAATGGAGCACTGCCACACCAACCTCATTCTGTTCTGAGCCAAACACACCACACACACCCCACTTCCCTAGTTTCTTTATATTAGTTCAGGAGTAGAACTGTCTGCCATCTTCCTCCTCCTCCTTAGTGACACCATAGCCCTTGCAGAACGCAGCAAGGAGGAGGTTGTGTAGAAGCTGAATATTAGCTGGCTGCAACTGTCATTTGCTCTGGCGCCACCTACTGCTGGGCTCCCTTCCTTCTGTCCTACCAGCCACCACTGTTCCTATCAAGCCAAGATTTGTAAGACTAACAGCAACAACAGCAACAACAGCAACTCCCTACCATGATTTAGGCTGGCTGACAATGCTGGTTGGTTAAAGAGAAACCCCATGATTTCAGGTTCAGAACCATGGGAAGCCAACTTGGTTTGTTGCTTTTGAAGAAGCTTGCTGCTCTTTCAGAATAAATCATGATAAGGCCAGCAACTCTGGCTTATCGTGATGTGCAAGCATGACGACCGAAAGCACAGCTAGCAAATAATCCTGATAGCTTTTATTTTGGGGAGGGGGTAATAACAGCCATCAAGCCACTCAGCTAAATGCTGATAAGATATGCACCAAATTCTCAGTTGCTAAATAACTGGGAGTGGGGAGATGCTTCATTTAAAAGGTCATTTTGAGACTGAATAATTAAGCAGATATGACAGCTGCCTAGTCAAATGCCTGCGTTAACAATTGCTGAAGTCGCCTTGAATAGCGAGGGAGCTCTAAAGACGAGAGGTTTTGAAAGGTTATACAGTTTCAAGAACCAATCATGCTAGGAGCCAATGAGCAGTGTAATTGCTCCGGCAAGATATTAAAATGCCATTATTAAAAGGAAATTTATGCTAATATTGTGACACACAAGGCCAGTAGAAATAGACCTGGTTTGAAATAACCTACACTTCTGAAGCCATCCAGTTTTAAATGCCTTTCCAAGGGTATCTTAATCTGTGTAGTAACAAACAGCTGATCAAAGGTCAGACACCATTAATAGGAGCCCCAAGACACAAAAATTGCCAAAATCCATTGGTAGCACTTTTATTTATTTGAATGTTTATGTTATGCCCCATTTTGGAGGAGTTGACTCCAAATCTGATACACACTTAGCAAGAAGTTCCAAGTGTGGAGAAATAGTAAAATCCCATCTTAACTCATTATTTCTGAGGACAACAGGAACCAGTCTTTTCCATATTTACAAAAGCTACATTACAGTGAAAACCTACACTGGTTGCTTATTTCCTGATAAAAGTCCATGTATTTTTTCTTAGGGGGTGTGTGTGAAAGCAACTTGAAATTGCCAAGCCACGAAGATAATTCTCTCTTAATGACCGCGCTACACATGTCTCTTCTTGAGAAAAGCACTTAACAGTTGTCGATATAAAATAGCCAGAGCTTATAAAGCTACTCCTGGGGTTTAAAGATCTCTGTATTCAGGGAAAGCTTAATTACCCCTTAATTCAATTGATTTAAAGGAGATTTATGCTTATTTCACCCTAAGCAATGCTGGACCACAACAAAATCTAGACCAAGGGTGTGGTTTGAAGGCACATTGATGCAACAATCTTTGCTGAAGATAAGCAGGTTTGGGCCTAGTCACTGCCTGGATCAGAAGGAGCCTGGAAACCACGTAAGGAAGAACATTTGCTGTTCAACAGTGAAACAGACTGCCAAGGAAGGCGGTGAAGAACAATGAGGTGAAGAATGAAGGTCAGGTCAGCAGGACATCTTCCTTTTGCGTTCTGGCACACCTAGAAATAGTTCACCTCCAGCCTGGCCTGACACTGCTGCAGGGCCTGTGCAGGTACCAGCAATTATGATCATTATCATTATTAATATAGCCTTCATTAATACAAGTAAAACATTAATGTGTACATAAGAATAAAATGCCCCCCTACTTTTATGGTATGCTCCTGCCAAATTTGTAGGCTGGCTATTTGGCCTAGATGGACCTAGTGATATTGGAAGGACATCTGCTACCAGATGTTATTACCTTCTTAATTTTTAAGTGAAGAAGGAACTGCAAGGCGTTCCATGGTTCCTGCCGGTGCTTAGGGGGCGTTGGGAGGCTAACAGAAAGATGTTCCCTGCTTTATAAACATGGCCACCTATATGTACAGACGGCAGGGATAGGAACTCCTGCTTCAGGCAAAACAGTGCTTTGTAGTCTCTGGGGGGCAACACTTGCAAGAGCTGTTGGGTGTGTTATGGACACCGGAAAAGATCCATTTTAAAACTGAAAACACATTTTCGGCAGGCGCATCCATTTTTTGTCATTCCAATTTCAAACATGAGCAATGCAAAACAAAATAAAAAATTAAGTATTGCTTGTGGGAACCATGTAGTCCTAGCAATCCATTAAGTGTCACCGGCGCATGCAGCTGTCCCAAGTAAACATGCACATTATGTTTCACTATATTTGTCTCCCAATCCTATTCCTTTTCATCTTTAAATGGGATATTGCCGGTACTGAATTCTTATCGCCCTGATCTGTGCTTCTCACAAACATTTTGAAGCATTCGGCTTATCCGGTGCAAAATTGGATGAGTGAATCCCATACAAACAAACAAATCATTTGCCTCTGGTTTCTCTTAGCCAAAAGGTTGTAAGTAACTTGGAACATGCAAGTGATTGCTTTATAGAAGCCACTTTTATGCCTTGCAGAAGATATTTTTATGAGATGTCCCCCATCACTTGATGCAACCAGCCATTGCTGCTCTTTCCATCAACTTCGTCTAGTTGCTCAGCAGCAGGCGGGGGAGAGGTTCCCACACACAGCGATGTGAAAACATAGCCCGGCAGACATGCATCTGACTCCTTGTTGCAAGATGAATGCAAAAGGCAGACAATATCTACCTTCAGGGGTTTTTTCCCAGTGACGGATGCACAAGCGCTCTGTCACGGCGAGGAAGCTGCAGAGAAAGACTCTTTGTAAAATTGCTAGGCACTAAAAGGAAGAAATGCATTTCCCCTGGAGACCACCACGGTTTTTTGTTTTTGTTGCAGCGGGGGAAGCGGGGGGGGGGAGGAAAGAGAGAAATATGAAACATATTTGACTTTCCCCTTTGCAAAATCCTTACGGGGATCTCACCTTGCTGGGAGCACAGGCTGGCTGTGTGCAAGACAAAAACCCAGGGCCAGAGCAAAATCGAGAAATCGAAGCAAATGCATCTCCCAGCGATTGCTGGACCAACCCCGCACCCCTTTTCCACCACACCCCACTTACTGAAAGCAGAAACGGCTTGCGAGGGCTTCCCTTTGCATGCGACACAAAGTCGCCAGCACCGACCTACGATGGAAGCGGGCGGGGAGCTCAGATTTTCTTACCTGGCGGTTAGAGACGAAGCGAGGAGGGGGTGGGGCTAGGAAAGAGAGAGAGATCGGGCGGCGCCAGGGACAGCAGCTGATGCTTCGGCAGGGTACGGCTGCATCCTTCAGTGCCCCATCTGCTCCACCTCCTTGTCTTCCCGAAGATTTACAGGACGGAGCAGGAGCTGTTGCAGGATTTATTTTATTATTATTATTATTATTATTATTATTATTATTATTATTATTATTATTATGTAACCAAGGGCAATAAAAATTGGAAGTGGGTGGGCGTACTATTAGGCCAAGCTAGCAAAGCCTAGGCGATCTATGCCTGCAAGTCTTTTTCATGCTCTTGTCCAAAGCAAAACAAAAAAACAGGCACAGCGAACGCTCGGTCTCCCTTCCTCCTTCTCAGCCACTAAAGCGCATCCGCCATCCATGGTCTGGAGCTGGATCGCAACCCCGCCACCAGGGGGCGATGCTTGAGCGCCACCCAACTCGCCTGATGCATCCTTAGAAGAGGCTAAAATAATAATAATAATAATTTATTATTTATACCCCGCTCATTTGGGTGGGTTTCCCCAGTCACTCTGGGCGGCTTCCCATAGAATATTAAAAACACGATAAAACATCAAACATTAAAAACTTTCCTAAACAGGGCTGCGGCTGCCTTCAGAAGTTTTCTAAAAGTCATGTAGTTGTTTAATTTCTTGACATCGGGCCAGCTGCAGAAGAGCAAGGTGTTGCTTTTTTAAAAAGCATACTTTAGAGAAAACACTGAAAAGTCTGACACAACTTTGAAATTTCGTTTTAAGTCAGGAAAATCACAACAGACCATGCAAGGTCAGGCATGAAGCACTGGAGCAGAGCACTCCCACTGCTGGTGTTTGATGTTAGCCACAAGTCCTATCTATCCTGTAGTTTATTGGGAAATGTTCCTGTTTTGTGCAAGCTTATGCCAATTTGATATAAGCAACAATTAAGCTGAAGGGGATGACAGAGGACGAGATGTTTGGATAGTGTTCTCGAAGCTACCAGCATGAGTTTGACCAAACTGCGGGAGGCAATGGAAGACAGGAGTGCCTGGTGTGCTCTGGTCCATGGGGTCACAAAGAGTCGGACACGACTAAACAACAAGCCTCCGATGTTCCTATGAAATCTGCTTCCTTACCAGGTCCTGCTTCTGCCTCCTGGACAAACATACAACAGTCTTCTGCATGACAGCCCTGCAGAGAGACTCATCTCTCTCTCATGCTGAGATAAGCAACTCTGCAGTCATCACATCCTGCCTACAGATCCAGTAGCAGGACTATTTTCGACATGCAGAAGTGGGAGGAATTCAGAATTCCCTGCAAGCACACAGTGACGTAGGGAAACTGCAAGCGCATAGAGGGAATACTGCAAATTACCTACCCATGGGCAATCATACCTTGCCGTTGGGGCTTCAAAACAAGCCATGATCACTACCTTCTGTTTTGTGAGCTGCAGACCTCCAGGAAAAAATACGTTGGTAAGGAGGCAATTCCTTTGTTACCTGGTTTGATTACATGATCGGATCTATTTTAGGATTGCTGACTTTTAAGAGTCATTACCATCAGTGCCAGTCCTAGCTTTTTTGCCTGTACAGTATGTTTCTATTGGATTCCACCTTGTCCTTTTCACCACTGCTGATTCAGTGGTCTCTCTCTTTGGGCGTAAGCCATACTGCCTCCCAAAGGGAGAGGATGAGATATGTAGGGGAGATACCTCCTCTCATTGCCTGCTAATTTGGAAAGGTTGACAGGAATCAGCATTAGAAGGCTCCAAGGTTTGGGCACCCCAACTGGTGCATGGGAATCATCGAGTACCCATAATGCCGATCTCTAACTCAAGCCTTGCACATCCTGAAAAACACCTCCCTTCTTCACAGACAGGAAATGATATGACACTTCAGCAATGTAACAATTGTCCTAGAATTACCAGCCCACAGATAAAGTTGGTTGCTCTCCGCTCCCCACCCACTTAAAACAATTGGCTATTTTTCCAACTTGGCTACCTGAAAAAAGTGGTTTAAATAAAAAAATCCTTCAATCCTTTATTGAGTTCAATATAAGATTATAGAAAGGTGTGTTGAATTATTCTTTATTCAACTTAAGACTGAAATAGTATTATATGGCTAGCATTTTCATTTATCTATTTTGCACAGGAATTGAAACTTGGAAGGGAAATATATCCTGGAGTACCGATAAAATGGAATGAATTTAAGAGTATACATTTAAAAGTCTTCTCCCCGCCCTTTCACTGGGCAAGGATTCCAGTAACGCATGGATTAGTGTATTACCACTGAAGCGTATAAATTTGAACCAATCCCAGAATTGGTTTAAAATAAAGCAGGATGGGGGACAGGACGGGACAGGAAAGGTTATAAGAGTGTCTTTCATACACAGCGTGGAAGTCATTCCCCCCCCCCCTTATAGTACCACATCAAAATTGCAAAGCAGACCCCAGTGATCGCTAGGAAATCTGCCGCAGTCCAGTTTTTCCAACCCAATTAAATCCAAACTCTTAGGAACAATTTGTCCGCCAGCAGAAGCAGCTCGGAGGAAGAGGCGATCAAACCGCAATCTGCACTTGTAACGAGCATCCAGGTTAGTGTTTTGGCTTGTATCCCACGTGTAGCGGCAATGTTCTGGCTTGCCCAAGAATTCCCAAACATCCAGAATGTTGTCAGGCAAACCACCAAGCTTAGCAACCTGATGGGGAGAAAAGTAGAAAGTGTTAATAGTGTACTATAAATATACTGCCAACAATCAGCTTTCAAAAATGAGCCATGGATTGATTTTGTCACTTCTTATATGGTTTGTTGGGAGAGCCACCAATTTTGTTGTGAAGCACCATCACTGCTCCTTAGCAACATTGTTCTAATTCAGAAACATGTTATCTGAAATAAATAGCTACCCTGGCTTTGTTTAATCACTTGGTACAAGGGAACTGCGATATCTTGTGTAGTTTTATGCTGTGTTAATTCATTGCTCTTTACTGCTAGTCGGGTCTACTTTGTTGTCAATATTTTGCAAGACAACTGCTAATTATTGTTGAATGATTTGTTTTCTTCTTTTCTGTATGCATGTTCTTGAAAATCCTTAATAAAACCTGTGTTTAAAAATATATATAGGCAAAGGGGAATTGTGTCACCAGCGGTGGGGAAAGCCCATGTAAGTGATAGGAGTTACAAATAAACACAACACAACTAAGGAGTTTTTCTCCAGTTCACCTCTTTGTCTCTGAGATTTGTATCTCCTCCAAAAATCACAGTAGTGGACTCTGGGGCCTCTGTCATTTTGGCAAGCACCCGTTTCAACTGATTCAAGCGTTCTTCGCTATGCCCCTTAGTGCTCTCCAGATGCGAAGTCATAAGGCAGAGGTCATTGCCAGATATGGTTGCCTATGAAGAAGAGCGAGAGATAAAGCATAAAGTGACATTTTCTGCATGCGACGGTCTGCTACAGCAGTAGGATTTCACCACTCTTTACAGCAATTTCTCGTGAAAGAACAAGATGCATAAAACTACATTTTCTGCACGGGGCTAAGTGCATCTAGACCTTTCTTTACAATAACAGCTAATTCTCCCGTATGTTGTCCTCCATATTTGGACAACATAAAGGTGGAACTTTTCCTAGATGACAAGGACCCTTGTATAGATCTTGCCAATTCTGCTTTCTTCTGTACAGTGCCTAGCCTGGGTCACTGTTGTGACTAACATGATAACAAACAGGTAGGGCTATGGCTATAACTGCTTTAATCAACAAAAACTTAATCAACTAACCTTTTAGTTAATAGCTTTGTCAGGGCCAAATTTTAATCCACAATAGAGACATTTTAAGATGATGGGCTGAGGGAAGAGTGCACTTCTTTGTTGACTTGAGGCTACTTTGCTTCTGGTGCATTTATGCAGTTGTTGGCATCCGTCTGTCTCAAGAGACAATGGACTGCACTTCCAGGAGTGAAGTCAAACCACTGGAGAATCACAGTGCCTGCTGTGGCTGCAGAGAACGGTAACTCGTAACTGCTGCCTCCTATGTTGTTTTTGCTGCATCAGCAGCACCAAAGTGACCTCTCCTGGGCACAAGCCTGGGCAGTATGTATGGAGGTCCTTTAGAACAATAAATAAATAAATGCAAGAACTCACTTACATGTACTGCCAATAAATTTCTCATCATGGAGGTGGTAGGGAAAGGTGTTATTTCTTCTTTTAAAACTCTGACTCTTGATTTTTTTAACATTATGGCCGTAAAATAACCATCAGTATTACCTGAAGAGAGAAACACAGAAAAAGGAAAGGTCAACAACAATGATGTCTCCTTCAGAAATTCCATATAATAAAAGACAGTGGCCTTGCTTAGACTACTAAAGTATGGGTTGTATCCATCAAAGTCATCCTTAGTGCATGGATTATCACCCGTGCAACTGGACACCCTTTCCCTGCCCACCTTATCTATTCTCAGGGTTCCCCCAACCCTTCAGAGCAGATTTGATGGGGCATTGGGGGGGAGGAAATCCTGGGACAACTTTCAGGAATACAGCTCCGTGGTTTATGTTATGTTATGTTTATGTTATGTAAATCTAAGGTTGCCATATGTCTGGAATTTCCAGGACATATCCAGAATAGTGCAGTCAGAAGCAGTGTCCAGGGGGAAATCGTGGAAAATGTCTGGGATATTTTGGATTCAGCAGTGTTGTTTAGGTGATTTTCCTTAAAAATAGCTCAAAAACTACTTTCTTTTTTTTTTTTCTTTGCAAATTTGCCAAAAAAGCTCAACATCTTTGGGCAAAACTAAAAAAAGCTGTCCGGGTTTTCACTGTTTGAAGTATGGCAATAAACCACTGAGGTTTTTACTGTTTTTGCAATCAAGTGGTGCATGAAGGCTTATACCATAATAAATAGATGTTTAAGGTTCCACAAGACTCCTGATTGTTCTTGCTGCAGCAGACTAAAACAGCTACCCCACTAAAAATGCATAGCAATTACTGTAACTTCATTTTACCTGGAATAATTGTGTAACTGACAGCTCTTTTCTGTAGATAGGATAAAACTGGAGGAATAACCTCCTGTAGAAATACCACATCTGGACTGTACCTAAATGAGAAAGCGGAATGTGTAATGGAACATAAAGCAACATACTTCAACAGATAAGCTGTTTACTATACCATGATCTTACACTGGTCTTCTTAACTTATTTAATAACTTATTTAATTACTGTAAAAAGCAACAACAACTGGCCTTGCTTCATAACATTATGGCTGTAATGCAATGCAAACACACATAGGGTTGTGCAAAAATATAGTTATGGAATCAAATGCACAAGCAACACAAGGAAGTGTAATGAACCCGAGATTTGTCTCTTGAGATTTAACTGTTTGTATGCAAAAGGAGTAGCCGTGAAGATTCAGATCCTACTGGGGTTAAAATCAATTAAGTATTTCTAGGCTGGCGTGCTTAAATCAGCCTCCTCCAACCTGGTGCCCCTAGATGCTTTGGCCTACATATCCCACCATGCTGGCTGCATCTGATGGGATATGTAGTCCAAAAAATCTAGAGGCACAAGACTGGGCAAGGCTAGCTTACATATTCTTGGCAGCTCTACATTTCAGATATGTGTAAAAGAAAAAAATGGCATAGTAGAAATATTCTGATTTTTTTAAAAGTGCATTACTTTGAAATAAATCCCAATGATTTGAATTAGGCTGACACTCTAATAAGGTCCCATAGGACCGCTGTGATAGATACTTACAAAGCGAGATAGGAGCAAACTCCTCGTGCCCTATCTTGCAGGTTTTTTAAATCCAGGCCATCTATATTCCAGGTAATTAAAGAAAATGTGCTGTCATCCTCTTTGGGGCTAAGACCCGCCTCTTTAACAGCAGCAGAAACTTTACCGGCGGTTGAATCATCTGTTAGGTCAATGCTAGAAAACACAGACACAAGTTACTTATTATACTGATAAGCCACCTTTAAAAGTGAAACTCTGAAGCTGGCTTCCATCATAAAATAATAAACACTGTATAATACAACTGTGTTATCCAAGCCCTAATGATAATAATAAGACAAACACCCAGCTCAAAAACTAAGATATCATGCATAACTCTTAAACACCGTACAGCAGCAAGAGAATGCATGCAATAGAAATAACAGCTATGAGTTATTGGACCAAAGGTGAAGAATGGCAAAGGGTGTAATCCTAACCCTAGATCCACCAGAATGAGAGTGTTAGGATGTGGCAGGTCCCCAGTTCAGCCAGTAGATTCCCAGCTCAGCTGGGCTTAACTGGCATATCATCAACCCCAGCTCAGTCAGAGATATGCTGGTGTAACTGTCTCATCCCAGCTCAGCTGACGACAAGCCAAAATCAGCAGCCCTGCAAAACAGGCGTTCTGGGGTGGGGGGCAGGACCTGGCAGGGGGCACATATGCTGGATCCTAAATTGGTTCAGCTCAGTCAAGCAACTTGGCAACCCAAAGGAATGACAGAGTAGCATAAATCAGACCTTATATTAAAGACTTATTTCCCTTCTTCCAGTCTTAAAGGTAAAGGTAAAGGGACCCCTGACCATTAGGTCCAGTCGTGGCCAACTCTGGGGTTGCGGCGCTCATCTCGCTTTATTG
Source organism: Podarcis gaigeae (assembly GCF_964106915.1). Lineage (NCBI taxonomy): Eukaryota > Metazoa > Chordata > Lepidosauria > Squamata > Lacertidae > Podarcis > Podarcis gaigeae. The sequence continues at coordinate 58,061,733 of NC_139683.1, read as the reverse complement.
GCCGAGGGAGCCGGTGTACAGCTTCCGGGTCATGTGGCCAGCATGACTAAGCCGCTTCTGGCGAACCAGAGCAGCGCACAGAAACGCCGTTTACCTTCCCGCTGGAGCGGTACCTATTTATCTACTTGCACTGGCATGCTTTCGAACTGCTAGGTTGGCAGGAGCAGGGACCGAGCAACGGGAGCTCACCCCGTCGCGGGGATTTGAACCGCTGACGTTCTGATCGGCAAGTCCTAGGCTCTGTGGTTTAAACCACAGCACTACCCGTGTCTCTCTGCCAGTCTTAGGCTTGCTTAAAGTCCTGAGCGGACTTTGGATCTGGCATATTCTACGCCGGCTTCACTTAATTATGTAAATTACTCTGGCTTCCCATACTTGGGATTGCTTCCTCATTCATATTTTCAAGAAAGGTATTCTGAGATGCTGGCCAGCTGTGAAAATGGCTTTACTTTCAGCTTGACATAGTGGAGCCGGTTTATGAAGGTACAAATCGATACCAGATAGATCAGATACAGGTTTATTGCCATCTGGATTAGGACCTTAGCAGCAGAGGCCACTCCTGCAGCCTGCCCCTTTCTCCCACTCAGTTTCATTTTTTCCAAGTGCTCAGCAGCCATGTAAACACAGCACTAATATGCCCCAGGGCACCCTTGGTATGGCAGAACTCTGGGGCATGGGAGGGAATTTAAATGGCAGGTCTCAGTGGGAACCAACATGTAGGTTTTCCACAATGACCTGGAACAATGCTACTTTATGGGCATTGTGGAAGCCTTAAAAACTGGAGAATTGCTGGAGCCAGCCCTTATTTAGAGACTTGACTACACTACTGACCATTCCCCTGGGCAGGGCCAGGCAAGCCAAGTGCAAGAGATATTAATGATTATACCACTAGGATGTCTTACAGAGGCATATACAGGGTGAGTCTTTTAAGAGTCCCGGTGGAACATGTGTACAGTGGTACCTCAGGTTAAGAACTTAATTTGTTCCGGAGGTCCGTTCTTAACCTGAAAGTGTTCTTAACCTGAGGTACCACTTTAGCTAATGGAGCCTCCCGCTGCCGCTGCGCCACCGCTGCCCGATTTCTGTTCTCATCCTGAAGCAAAGTTCTTAACCCAAGGTACTATTTCTGGGTTAGCAGAGTCTGTAACCTGAAGCTTCTGTAACCCGAGGTACCACTATACTCTGTATCCACTGGGCCTCTTTTAAAGGACTCACCCTGTACTATTGTAGAGTATAGGTAGCAGGCAGGCAGGTGATGCTCTTCCAAAGAGATTGAGGTGGGCTAGGCTAAGAGAATAGGGATTAGCCCATGGTCACCCCAGGGAACTCGAGGCTGGGAGGGGATCTTAACCCCTCTGACATAACTGCCCTGACAGCACCACCGTCCATTTGCACCAATATGGCCCCCATGCATCTGTACACAAGCGGGAATCGATTTTTTAACCCCGAGGTCTTCTTGAGAGGGATGAGTTACAGGGGCAGGAGACTTACAGGGTCCTCTCCAGCGGGAGAGGCTCTGGCATCGCGTCCATAGGTTGCTCCTCAAGAGGCGGCTCAAAATAGGAATTCAGCGCTCTCTGCAAAAACAAACAAAAGGCCGAGTGTGAGTGTGTGCTAGGATCATGCGCCGGGATCTATAAAGCACGTGCTTAAACCGAGAAGCGAGGGCATACCTGCATATCCCAGTCATTCTCTGCCAGGTAGCACTGAGCAACGGCTAGATCGCTGCCGCTGATGGAAGCAAATTCCAAACATAGGAGCTTCCTGCGCTTCTCTTCTTCCTTCTCTTCCTCCTCCTTGGATGGCTGCAGCTGCTGCTCCGGCGTCCTCTCCTCCGGGGTCGCCTGCTCCACCCCCTGAGCAACGCTGCCCACATCCATCTGCCTGTTTGTGAGTTCTTGTTGTTGGGTGTTTGTTTCTTTTCAAAGCTCGCGCTCCCTGTTTCCTTTCAGGACCACCACCGGTTTTCCAGCTTCTGCAAATCCACGCCCCTCGAAGCTCAAATGTCGCGCAGGCGCAAGACGTTTGAAGCTATTGCGCTCGCCCGCCCGCTTAGCAGCCCGAACCGATTGCTGGGGAGGTGAAAGGGTAGGCGCCGTGGGCGGGGATTCGGCGAAGGCTGCGAACGTTCGGCGAATGGAACGCGGAGTAGCAAGTTTTAGAACGCTGGGAGCGAGCGAGGGAGGCGGGGCTTGTCAAGAGACGTTCCTCCAGTTCTCCAGGGCCGGCGCTGAGCTCCGAAGGGCCAATTTGCTGCTAAGGGATCCTGCAGCTTTGCAATTGCCTCGTGTTGTCCCAACTACTTGACTACATTAGTGAGAAGACTGGCTATATAGCGCCTTACTCGAGAGAAGGTCGGAACTTTGAATCATGAGTCACCTTAAGATCCAGTCTCTCCGCGAGGTGGTGAAAATGCTTCTGCAGTCTCCCGGATTTGATCGGGTGCTGAATAAGGTAATAGCAGGAGGGGATTTGCTGAGGTTCCCTACCCTGTGTGGGTAATGTGTTACTGACTTTCCAGGGTCACCTTGAATAGGGCAGCAAAGCTGTGCAGGGAGTGAACACTCTGGGCCTATTGGGGCTTGAAAAAACATAGGTTTACAATTTTTGAATGTAAGAGTATTTATTTTATTTGTTGTTGTTACAAAAAAGCAATAAATAGTATTTGGAAAAAAGAAAAAACGTAGGTTTACAGTGTTCCTGAGAGAGGTCCTCAGTAATACTGCTTTAGATTGCAAACTACCTTCTCTACCCTTCACTTATATGGGGGGGCGGGGGTGGGGTTATGTGGTGGCTTCCCAAAGATGTTACTTCACTCAGTTCAGAGAAGCTCTGTGATTATTGGGTGTGTCCTAACTAGATTGTTTACATAGAAATTGCACTGGTTTAAAGGTCACCTGGTCCTAAACAGGGGCGTCTCAAGGGGGGTGCAGAGAGTGTGGTCCGCCCCAGGTGTCATGCCTAGGGGGGCTGACAAAATCCCCCTGGGCGGATCGGCGTGATGGCACTTGCACGCCCGGTGGGCAGGCAGATTTCAGCGACTGACGCGATCGTCATCATGAAAATCCGCCCACTGATTGCGCAAATACGCCCCGCGGCACTGACACGGTTTTATGTGATTGGTTGGATTTGCGCAACGCTGGGCAACCTTCCTAAAATTGCAATGTGGGGGGGGGGGTGACAAAAAAAATTTCACACCAGGTACCACCTGATCTTGCTACGCCTCTGGTCCTAAATGCCCCAGCCAGTTTCAGCCAATCAAACTGCTTATTGCGGGAATTAAAAATAAACGCTATTTGTAACATATGCTTACTGAAACCTGAAACGTCCTTTTTGAAAAAGGGGAAGAAATAATTGGAAGAGGTTTGAAAGTACATTTAATGCATATGACCTTCCCACAGAATCCTGGGCAAAGTAGTTTAAGGGAGCTGGGAAGCGTAGTGGTAAACTGCAGTTCCCATGATTCTTTGGGGCAGGTCATGTGCTTTAGGTTTCTTGTGTGTAGGAAGATTGTGCAAGTTCAGTGGGCCCAGAATGTTGGCTGACCTTTGGATTGGGTGGTAGCAGAAAAACATTGGGGAGGGAATAGAATGGAGTATGCTTGAAAAGGGCACCAATGAATGGTTGGTACCTTGAGGGAAAGAACTGCACATTTCAACCTTATTTTGCTGCTGGTTTCACTTGTTTTCTCCTGTTGTTTGCTGTTTTGGAGACCAAAAGGCAACATATGTGCATTTTAGATTCTAAAAAGCAAGCATTTAATTTCAGTTTAATATCCTGTAGAAAACTTACTGAAACTTAATGGAATGGGACTTTTCTTCTCTCACCCACTCTGCTCCCAGATGACGGTTCTTTCTGCCAGTCCTGGAAAAGTTGTCTGTGAAATGAAAGTGGAAGAGGAGCACACAAACCGAGGCGGGACTCTTCATGGAGGATTGACAGCAACTCTGGTAGATGTTGTGTCAACCGCTGCTTTGCTGCACACCGAAAGAGCAGCACCTGGAGTCAGTGTGGATATGAATATTACGTATGTATGACAAAATCCGAGATTTATTTCAGTTTAATTGGGCCTTGTTTAATTGGGCCTTGACTCTGCAACTTACGTGGCTTGTATTACCATATTTTTCACTCCATAGGGCGCACCGGACCATAGGGTGCACCTAGTTTTTAGGGGGGGAACTAGTTTTTAAGGGGGGACAGGCTGCGCACGGCTTTGGCAGAAGCCAAGACAGCCAGCAGGATGGATCCCGCTGGCTGTCTTGGCTTCGTTTTTAGCCGCGGGCTACAGCAGGGGAAGCCCGAGCTTCCCCCAACCCCAGCCCCCAGAACAGGTCCAGGAGTGGCGGCAAGGTTGTGTGCAGCCTTGCCGCCGTTCCCGGAGCTTGCAGGGCTGGGGGCGCACTCCAAAGGCTTGCGGATTGCTTTCTGAAGCCCGGGGAGCGCAGCGGGAGTTGGTGTTGCGCTCCCCAGGCTTCAGGCTGCTATCTGCAAGCCTTCGGAGTGCGGCGCACCGACCCCTCTCACTCTCCAGGCTTCAGCGAAACCCTTCATTCGCTCCATAGGATGCACACACATTTCCCCTTCATTTTTGGAGGGGAAAAAGTGCTGTCCTATAGAGAAAAAAATATGGTAGTTAAAAGTAGAGGTGTGGGTTATCAGATATGTTTTGAACCTCATAGGGTGGTTGTGAGGATAAACTGAGGGAAGCAAACCCTATATGCTGTCTTGAGCTCCTTGAAGGAGAGATGAACTATAAATGTAAGGATTCTTTCTTTCTCTCCCCCCCACTCTTTTCCAAATTCAAGCTACATGTCAGCAGCTAAGATTGGAGACGAAATCCAGATCACTGCGGAGATTCTGAAGCAAGGAAGAACACTGGCCTTTGCCAATGTGGACTTACGAAACAAGGTGACAGGGAAATTGATAGCCCAAGGGAGGCATACCAAATACCTGGGATAACCACAGAAGGAAGATCTGGGCCTAGAAGAAAAAGAACGGGGTAGCATTACTTTATTGAAGTAAGTCAAACAAAGCAACACAGTAAAAACAATAGATGAGAATGGATTAACTTAACAAAACGCTTTCTTAGGTGCAGCCACTAGGGGTGAAATATCACTACCTGAATCCTCCTTAATGTTCATGTAAACTAAGGTGATGGTTCAAGTTCATGTTTATTATTCCATGTGTATTTTATTGTAAGCCATCTCTTGGGGATTGGAAGGGATGCTGTGTGTGCATGCGCCAGGAAGCAGGAAACAAATGTAAATAGCAACAATTTGCCGTTGACAGAAAAAAAATGTGTTGCTGTGACTAATACTGGTTTGATTTCTGAAGCCCTGAAGAGAAAGATACAAAGAAAAGATGGAACTCAAGTGTTCCAGCATCTGAAACCTGGGAACCATTTGTGGAAGAGGTTCTGATGCTGGTGCTTTTGGGTTGGGATGGGTTCAGAGTCCCCAGGGGTAGGCCTCTGCCTCCAGGATGTTTTCATTGAAAGAAGGAGTGGTGAGGGGGGTGGATTCTGCTTTCAATGGCTGAGGAAGCCTCCAGAACAGCATGAGAGGTCGTGCCAAGGGCTGCAGGAGAAAAGGAGGAATTGGTGAAAATTGCCTCTTGTGTGCACATGTACACACATGGTTACACCAGCAAGAAGTCTCTGTGAAATCTCAGTCCCTTCTGCAAATTGAAGGAGTCCTCCTCTTTGCAGATGGGTGGCTATATGTCCAGCTGAGAATGTTTGCAGATGACTTCTGTGTTGCTCTTTTCAGCCAAAGCCTTTGGACTGACCAGTGCATACTTTGAATCCAGTGGTGAATGATTGCCAAACTAAGCATAAACTACTACTTTCTCCTCTGTTAATTTGTAGATATTACTGAACAATGTATAAAGTGAATTGATCTTAAAAGGGTACTTTTCCTCCCAAAATAATGAATTTAAAGCATGAACCCTGTGCTAAAAGGAAGTTCAGTTTTCAATAAACTTGGTTTTGTAAACTTTGCTTGTGTGTATTCTCCCCCCAGTTGATTTAGGATACAGGGACGTGGGTGGCGCTGTGGCCTAAACCACTGAGCCTCTTGGGCTTGCTAATCTGAAGGTTGGCGGTTCGAATCCCCACAATGGGGTGAGCTCCCGTTGCTCTGTCCCAGCTCCTGTCAACCTAGCAGTTCGAAAGCATGCCAGTGCAAGTAGATAAATAGGTACCGCTGGGGCAGGAAGGTAAATGGCCTTTCCATGCGCTCTGGCACTCGTCATGGTCCTCCATTTGCCAGTAGCAGTTTAGTCATGCTAGCCACGTGACCTGGAAAACTGTCTGGACAAACGCCGGCTCTCTCGGCCTGAAAGCAAGATGAGCGCCGCACCCCATAGTTGCCTTTGACTAGACTTAACCATCCAGGGGTCCTGTACCTTTTTACCTTTCTTTTACAGTTCTATGCTCATTTACCTAGGATTTGGCCCCATTGAACTTAGTGGAACTTACTTTTAAGTAGATATATGTAGGATTGCACTATTGGCCTACAAAGGGGCTGGTTTTCCCAGTAGTGATGTTTGGAAGTGAGAGCTGGACCATAAAAAAGGCTGATCGCCGAAGTATTTATGTCCCATGGACTGCAAGAAGATCAAACCTATCCATTCTTAAGGAAATCAGCCCTGAGTGCTCACTGGAAGGACAGGTCCTGAAGCTGAGGCTCCAATACTTTGGCCACCTCATGAGAAGACTCGACTCCCTGGAAAAGACCCTGAGGTTGGGAAAGATGGAGGGCACAAGGAGAAGGGGACGACCGAGGACGAGATGGTTGGACAGTGTTCTCGAAGCTACCAGCATGAGTTTGACCAAACTACGGGAGGCAGTGGAGGACAGGAGTGCCTGGCGTTCTCTGGTCCATGGGGTCACAAAGAGTAAACAACAACAGCAGAGTACTGATTCCTTGCTGGTCGTATTTGCTTCCTAACACCAGCAACGACATTAAAACTTAAGAGAACTGATGCAAAACTGGGAGGTTGGGGTGAAGATGACAACAGCAGTGTTTGAATTATTCTAGCAGCATGCCTGCTAGTCTTGCTTTGGAACAACCTGGCCCAGATTCTGTAAAGTGCTTCTAATGTCCTGTGGTAGGAGTGGCAGGGGGAGAAATAGCTCCTTCTCACTGGAGAGTTCTCATTCCTCTTAAAAGCTTTCTAGAATCTGGACTGCCTGAGTGAAATTGTATTTCAATTCCTTGCAGCTTTGAGCTTGGCACTTATCTCATCCTTCCCCGCTTTCAAAGATCCCTGATCTGAGCAAGGGAATAAAAGTGGGGAGGGGCAGGGAGAGCAAAACTGTAGGGAAGCCAATCAAATAGTTAGCAACGGGGAATGGTTGTGGGTGTAATGAATGGGTGGTGGTAGTACAGATAGAAAATGCCTGCTACTTTCAGAAGTGTGGTTACGTGGCTGACATTTGTATTAATAGACAGGAGCAGCTCTCATTACTGGGTCACAAAATTTAGCTGTTTTGATCACTGTGGTTTGTTGATGGCAGAACCTATATTGCTGCATATTGATCTTGGTGTTGCGATTCCTCTTGCAGGATTCATTAGGGAGATATATACCAAGTCAGACCATCTAGCTCAGCGTTAACACTGACTAGCTCCAAACTGGAGTCATACCTAATCCTTCCTGAAGATTTTGTGGACTGATCCTGGGATCCTTTGGATGCCAAGGTGTTTAGAGGGGCATTGGGGAACTTTTGGCCCTCCATATTGCTGAACTATGTCTCCCATCAGTCCCAGCCAACATGATCAATAGTCAAGGCTTATGAGAGTTCAACAACATTTGGAGAGGCAAAGGTTCCCCCGCCCATAACGTTAATTTCTGAGGGTGTAGTGTTAGAACTCAAGCTTGTGCTGTAAGGAAATATACTCTGCTAATTCTCAGAACATTTCCCCCTTTAAAATGGGTTGGGAATGGGGAAAAAATCCCTTTGGTCGTTCGTAACATCAGCCTGGCTCCCAATAGCTATTTTAGGTGCACACCTCTGGCCTGGTGAAATGTGACATTCTCCATCCCATACAAATTGTAATCCTTCATGCATTATTATAACCTTATTATGAAGACTTCTCCCTTTAACTGGGTTTCAAAAGTGATTTGCCATGTTTTATATAGAAGTTTAATGTATTGGTTATAGAAACCTTATGAAAATCTACACTTATACAACGCCCGTGTTATAAGCCAGGCTTTCTGTGAGCATAGTGGTAGGCTCAATATTCCATTTGTGCTATTGCTAGAGGAAACAAACCAGGAAGCTTTGCTTCCTGTTCTGTCTAAACCAGAGTGCAGAGCTTGCTTGTCCCTAACAAGCAACTACCCCTAGCCAACCTTATGCCATGGTTTTTTTCTTCCTGATAATCACTTGTTAAAGACCAGGTAATCCTTGGTTCTAATGTAACAGAAAGGCACAGCTTCCTGGTGTATCTCACTCATGGGAGGAATATGAATGTGTACTGCCACTCATCCATAATAAACCACGAAATTTAATTTATGGTTACATGTGAACACTGCCAATAGATTTTGAATTGGTATCTCCAGCTTATTTTGCATACGATACACTTTGATATATCTAACTTGTTGTCATATGCAGAGACTGTCTACCTAAAGTTAGCTATGACATGTTATAAGCTAGTGTCTACATGTTTTTAAAATAAATGAACGTAGAAGTCTTTGGTCACCTAATTTGTTTATTTTAAAAAATTTTCCAATTCCAAACAAAAGCTAAATACAGATTTTTTTAAACAGATAAGCACTAGTTTTACCCAAAGGGAGTAGGCTTATACAGATTTACTTGAGTCAAATTACTCAACCCTTTAAGCAAAGCTTTCTTTGCCAAAGCTATACAGTAGTCTTCCTTATGTTCATTGCACAATCTTAAACAAAATATGTTCTGTCAAAACCAACTTTGACACTCCAAACAATATTTTACAATTAAATCCACAACTGCTTTATTCCTCCCCTCCCCCCCAAAAAGAACCTCAGAGAGTTTTCCATAAGAAATGTTTTGGAAACCAGTATTTCCTACAGTTCACAAGTCAACTGTCAGGAAAAAAATAATAATCCTCTGCCAACGTGGTTTCTGCAGCTGCTATCTTAAATTTAGCTGCTTTAGGCTACTTCAGACTCCAGGTCTGTAAAAATGTATTCAACTCAACAGAACACTCTACATTTAGTTACACAGCAAACTGGGGAAAGAGATCCAAAAGTGAGAATGCCAGGAAACTCAAACAAGGCCAAGCAAAATAAAAGAGGCAATTAATGCCTACACCAAATGAGATGCTCTTTTTTCCTTAAAAGATTTCTTTCCCACATTTAGCCATCTACTGTAACAAGCCATAGACCTATTCATGAACCTGATACAATCGTGTTAACAGCAAAGCTTATGGCTTTCACACCATTACATTCATTCCTCACCCTATGAATACTGATATTAGGGGACATGACCAGCACAAATGGGAACACCACCATATATGATCACTGTGTGCTCTCAGATACATTTCTTTCAGTGTATAACAGTCCCTTCGTTTCACATTTTGGTAGGATGCTCATACAATGCAGAAATATGCAGAGCATTCTCTTTCACAAGGTCCATGCAGAAAACATCTAAAAAAAATTTAAAAGTTCTGAGATACAAATGATAAAAGAAAATAATCCAGGATGATCAAGTTCCACGATGGATAGTGTTCTGAACATGTGTCCATTTTCTTCTATTCCGAAAGAATAAATGGTGAGAAAAGTGAAAACTGCACTCCTGCATTCTGTGATCTTCCCCATTTTGCTGGCCAGTACCCTATTCTGGCATGTAAGGACGGAGGTGATCCTCTACGGTACCAACCGCCCAGTGGGTGAGCTGCTCTTGTGGCAGATATAGGCAGATGCTGCATAACTTGAAGATTGTAGCTTTGTTTTTTGGAGTCTGGAAAGAGATACATAAATTATTTCAGGACAGAGTATATTTTATAAACAGCACTGTGTGGAAAAACAAACTTCACATATTGCCTCAACTCATCCTTGCGGAAGCAACAGAAAATGAAACTAATGGTGGTGCAACATAAAAGCATAACAAAGAATTTATGGTGCTTGCTGAATATATAAATTGATTACCAGATTTCTAAAATCTGCCTTCTCCAGCAGGAGACCTGTACCATCTTTTCTCGCTTAAGTACATATACAAATCCTTATTGTGTTTCAAAAGCGGACGGGCAGAAACAGTGTCAATTAATGACAAATGATACTGATGCACACTTGCAAATCCCCACCACCTCAGTTCCTAAATCTAATAGAAATACACCCAATCAGATGGCTTCACTGCACTCAAGGCAGAGCAACTCAATAAAGTATATCCCACAAACTTACTGTTTGGAACATATTGCACATTATGCCATAGAAAAGGAATGCTGATCATTTAGCATTCTGTCATGACAACTGCTTGTATCTGTACCTCTTGACTATAGTGAAGCCAAGCAGACAGCTGATAAATAATAGAAAAGAGGCAAACAAGAGCATAAGGAAAAACAGGTATGCACTGGGAGATGGCTACCTGCAAGTGCTGTCGGTCAATGAAGAGAAACACTGACTGGTTAGGGTTGTTGATAACAATTCCAGTCTTGTCCTTTCGGCTCAGTACATGCAGAAACTGTTTTTCATAGTCACCATGATGAAATTCAAACCTGGCCTGTGGGGTAGGGAATATGTAACAAAAAAGTTTAAATATGTTCAAGGAACACCAATCTAAAGTCAAGGTTCACGTATGCAATGCATCCAAGTGCAGAATAGAAAAATCTCAGGAACAACTTGAAATTATAGCTAATGGAGATATAGCTTAAATTAGACTGATTATTATGTCAGTATCTCCCCCTTTTCTAATGGCAGTACATTTGAAGAACCCCATATTTAACTTTATGTAAACAAAAATGATGACTATTGCAGATGCAGTACTCCATACTTATTGGTAAAAGCTTCTGGCAAGTTTACCAATCAAGAGACAAAATAAACTAAGTAACTTCAAAACATCTGCTTAGGTACATTCAGTGACAACATTCTGCCTCTGTAATCATACAAACACCTAAATGATTACAAAAATATACCACAATTCACTATAACCACCATAAAGAAAAAGTGGTATTCATTAAAAGTGCTAATGGCTTATTTGGGTTTTAGTAGCACCCTGCCTGGGACCTGTATCATACCTGAACAGGCCTAAAGGGCTCATCATCCGATCCCTTCCACCTAGAAAACAGAAGACAGACTATCTTCTCAATATCATTCCGAGGCCAAAGTATGAAGTCCATCTCTTGCGTACAGCCAATCACATCCTGTTAAGGACATGAATAAAATTAATAGTGTCCCAACAATCTAGTGGGAGAACACACACACATATATACACGTTTGAGAAGCAAATATAATTGTAATTCAAATGGTTTGTATACCTTTCATACATCTATAACAATAGGATTTTATTCTTAAGCACTACAACACACCCTGCCTATCTGCTAACTTTACATTAACATTTATAATGTGGAAATCGGAACCCAGTCCTAGTAATTTAATTCTTATAGGAACAAACTTTATGGATTTGAAAAACTGCCCAAACTAAAATGATGTCCTTAGGATGGTTTTTTAGATGCTCATCGGCAAATATACCCACTTTTATCACATTTACATTTTTATGTTGTCTTGCTGTCTTCATCAAGAATATTTAAATTCAAAAACACAGCTTATAACAACTGTATTTTTAGCTTAAGAGTTTATTCTCTATTTTGTTTCAGTTCAACAGGTATGAATTGAATCCAGAGTTCCCTTCCCACTCATGGGACACTCCTGCCAGAAATGGGAGGAAGCTTTCTACAATTCTCACTTCCCTGTGCAATTCTTGTTCCCACCCTGCAAAAAAGGTTTGAGGGATAGGAAACCCTATAGAACAGTGGGGGAAGGGGCTTTGCAAAAGTTGGTTCCCCTTCCACCAGGATAAGCCTCTGCTGGATTGTGAACAGAAGCAGCCCCTCCTCTCTCAGAATAGAACTTAAGCCACTATGTTGAACTTCTGCAAGAGATATAAACCAATCATTCATCTCAGATGTCTCTGCCAATATTCCAGTTCCACAATTCTATTTTTTTCTCCATGCCTCTTTCTCACATCTACTTTTACCAAGAGACAAACTTGTTAAAATATTGAGGGCCAGGATAATGAAAACTCTTAGATAAATAATTTATATTCCACTTAATAACAAAGTTTCTAAGTGATGTATACAATACAAGAGGGATAGAACAAAATAGCAACAAAACTATTATTATTTAGCAGTAGTATTAGTATTACCCACCTGTCCTAGGGTCGGTTACAATTAAAAATACAACATTAAAATAACTTAAATGACCGTCAAGAGAATAGGGTGGATGGTGTCAAAGATCCAAGTAAATCAGTGTGTCTTCTAGACAAAGCATACTAAATATTCAAATACAGTGGACCTTCGTTCCAGGGGTCCGTACTTAACCTGAAAAGTCCTTAACGGGAGGCGCCGCTTCTGTGCACACACGCGGTGCACAAAGCACTTCTGCACATGGCAAAACCCAGAAGTATACACTTTTGGGTTTGCCGCGTTCGCAACCTGAAAGTTACGTATCCAGAGCGGTACGTAACTCGAGGGTCCACTGTACAGATTTACCACCTGATAGGCAGCATCCAAAAAACCCTTATGCAGCGACACACTGAACTTCAAACCACATCCCCACACTTCAACCCCCTTTATGCTGCAAAAGTTCCATCAGCAGTTTGGTGCGCAATCTGTTCAAGGGGGGGGGGGGATCCCACTAAGACATGTAAGTCATTGGGTACATCTAAAGTAGTCCTTTTAATCCTGCTGATTATATCGAGATCTTTGATATAGAAATACTACTAGCAGCATTAATAGCCTTTAAAAATGTTGATCTCCGAAACAAAATGACAGAACATTAAATATTTTACCCTGCGCATAGACTGATAGCGGGGTGCATGCAGCTGAACCACATCCTTTTGTAGAAGCTCTATGGAACTTTCCAAGGAATAGCTGGAATCCCGCACGCCTTTCAGGATATTTTCTTCATAATTATTGGTCATGACTGGTATCACTTCAGACACTTCAAAGAGCGCCGACTTTTTCCTCTAATGAGGGAAAACAAAGAACATGTTGCATTTCATTCATTTCTAAGCAGTCTGTCATTACAATGCTTTTAAAACTTAAGAAAAATAAACTTACTGCAAACCTAAGAACTGGGTAACACCCTAAACTTATTGCAAACCTAAATTTAGAGATAAATGGATGCTGAAGAACATGCTTAAGCAAAAATGCATCTCCCATTAAAATCCAAAGTGCTGAGTGTCTAAAATTCAGTTCTATGTATTCCTCAGATTGTGTGCAACCATAGCCCATAATGCAGTATTAACTCTCACATGGCACATTTTGAAAGCTGTGCAAGGTTTTCTTAAGATACCCAGCACATAAGGAATGAACATCATGATTCAAAATTAAACATCAAAGCTACAGCCTAGGCATGATGAAAACACAGTGTAACAGATTTTTACAATGCTCTCCACAATCATTCTCAGACTGCAATTTTGAGAGTGCTAACAGAGGTATGGAGTCACTCAATACAAAAGTCGAACAACCAAAAAGGAAATTACCTTGTCTTTGAATACAAAGGCAATATACATCTTGAAATCAAACTGGTCAGCTAGAGATTCTTTTTTCTTTTTAAGCTGAGCACGAAGTCTGTTCAGAGCTTGTTTCTTCCGGGAGTTTGGGTCCCCCATTTTGTAATACAGATGGTACTAAAGCCTTTTGAAACCTTCACTAAACTATGGGCCCTTTTTCATAAGACTCGAGTACAACAGAAACAAGTCATTTTATTCCTGCTAATACCACTGAATCAATAGAACACAGGCGTAACCCAAAAATGCACCTTAGGCAAATGTTTTACAAGACTGTCTTATTAGAGGGGTCATAAAACAAAGTAACTATTAGTCCAACCATCATTGGACAAAAAGTTTGTGCAGTATTGTCAAAAGCCCAAAGAAATTTGAAGAAAATACACTGATATACACAGTTTAAACCACAGGAATAAGTGGGCAAGAATGGGAAAAAAATCTTATCACAATTTGTGTGTAGAATAAAAAGCAGTAACGGGCATGGACCCAATCCATTTGGGCGGGTTTCTTGCCCCACGCTGCCACCCCCCCAAAAAACAAAAAACTGAAATTAAAGACAGTGTTCTATCCCGCCCAGATTCATGACTGCTGATTATTTTCAAGATCTCTGCTATTGCTATGCTGCCTGGCTTTTTCTTTTTTCAAGAATTATTCGACTTGGTAGAAAGCAAAGGAGGGAGTGCAGAACAGGAGTGGATGTCCTGGGAGGTAAGACGTTTCCCTACCAACAACAAAATAATCAACCACAGACAACAGTGTGCTGGTTTGCAGAGGAGCAAGGAGTTTGGAAAACAGCAGAGTCATTTCTAACTTCATCCTGCTCATCATCAGGCACATGGTTGCCCTGAGGCTGCGGCTGTGGGAGAGAAGAGGGATCATGGTGGCCATTGATAAAAAGGTGGAGGGAAGATTTGGGAGATTATCTGGCCTTTTGAATCCCAAGTCGATCTCTCGATCTAGCACTCCCCTAGGAGGGAGAGGCCTACAACCCACCCCAATAGCCTTCCTTCCCTCAGTCTAAGCCCCGGGCAGGACAAAAAAATCCTCCTCCCCTCTGCCGCTTTAATTGGGGCTGGGCATGGCTGATGCGATTGGCCTCCTTGGGGGTGGTTCTCTTCCTTGCTCAAGAGGAAGAGGCGGGCCTGTGCTCAGCGCAGCGGGGGCCACTCAAGTCTACGGCCCGGAATTCACTCTTGCATTCATGGTCAACAACCAACAACTCGGGTTCTTGGGAGGGGGGAAGAAAAAAGGGGGGCGGGGGGGAAAGGGAGAGGAAGGGAATTATCACGCCAAAAAAATTTCAATTGGGAAAAAAAATTAGTTTGCAAAGAGGCTTTTGTCGCTGCGAACTTGAATAAATTTGGTAAGGGAAAAAACGCGTTTTTCCGGAAACAAAAAAAAAAATTAAAGGAAAAAAGGATTATTAACCCGTCCTTCCCCCTTTTTTATTAGCTGTTTAGTTGTTGTGCTTTTTAAAAACAAAAAAAGCACACACAGGCACACCCTCTTCGTAAAAAATAATAGTAATTAAGCGGTTTCCCTCCCCCTCTCCTTGGAAGCCCCCGCGGCGGGAGGCTCAGGCGGCAAGAGACACCTAACCGGACCGGAGACTGTGGCGTGGCCTGGCTCGCTACCCGCAGCCGGCGGGCGCGGGTGGAGCAGTGGAGGCGGCGGCGGCGGCGGCGGCGCTGCTAGCAGCACGGGCAGGAGCCATGTCAAGAGAAGGCCACCAAGAAGCCGCCCAGCTCCGCCATCCCCGCTGCGCTGTTCACGGTGACCGGGCCGCCCGCTCTGCCGCTGCTCAGTCCCAGCAGCCTGGTCCCCATAGCCTAAACTCGGCGCCCCGGAGCCGCCGGGGGGTGGCAAATGGTGGCGGCGGAGGCGGCGGGAGGGAGGAAGGAAGGACAAGAGGAGGAGGAGGAGGAAGAGGCGGCGGCGGAGCGAGGCCGGGCCGGGAAAAGTCCCTGCGCTACAGGCTCCTACGGCGGGAAAGAGGCAAGAGAGCGAGAGAAGCCCCCGCTCCTGTCCCCTCTGAGGCGAAGGATGGCGCAGGCGAGTCTCTCGGTCCGGGCGGCGCGGAAGGCGGCGAAGCAGCAGCGGCAGCAGCCCGAGCGGAGAAGCCCTCAAAATGGCAACCGCCGCGTCTCCTCCTCGCCTGACTCACACACACGGGAAGGCTCCGCCCCGCGACCCGCTGCGCAGGCGCCCTGGGGTGGACTGTACCATCTCCGTCTCGGGAGAGGGGTGGGGAGGGGGAAAGCGAACGGGGCAAGTGGGGTAGGGTGGGCAGCTGGTACTCAATGCAGCCTGTGTGTTGAGCCCGCTGTCTCCAGTGGGGGCGAAGTGTGTCTATGCCCCGGTCCTTTGCAGAGTTCTGATGTGTCCCAGCCACTTGACATAAGTTAAAGTCGCAGAGGGCACGATGGGACTCGTCCCCGAGTAAACAAATGTGCACAGGGCTGCGTGGTGTAAAAATCAAGGGGCTTGGGTCCTCCTGGCTCGGCAGAGGGTCGGGCCGCGTGGGGGCTGTTAGCCTGTGTAAGTGTCACCCGCAAGCGGGTACTCGAAAATGGAAGTCCGATTCATTTTACTGGAGTAACAAAAAGCGCACACTAGTAATGGGCTCTTAGGATCAAACTCACCGCACACGCAAGATCAAGATTAAAAGGCGTTTGGGGTAACTTTTACGTTCTTCCGATTGCTGACTTACTTGTTTATGTTAATGTGGAGTAGGACGTATTAGTGTACCCTCCCTTACAGTTTTGCTTTTGGAGGCTTTGAAATCATCTGTCTGTTGCAGCATGCCTATGCCGCACAGCTTGCTCACCAGGAGTGTGTTTTTTCCAATCGTATGCCTCTTAAATTGTGATGATGAAATGCACAGCAAGATCCCGCTCTTCAGCCGAACCCCAAGCCCTGTCAGACTCCGGTCCTACACCCATTAGCATGGTGGCTGGGCTTCCAAACTAACAAAAAGCCGCATCGGAGATTACAAAACGGGCGCCTGCCCTAACGGAAGGCTACGTTCCAAAGAAGTCCCACTGAATTGGCTGGGTTTTACTCTTATGTAAGTGGATTTGGGACTGCATCTTAAACGATGCTATGCAACTGAAAAGGTTTCCGACGGTTCGTTGCCCTCTACCTGTATTGTAGCTCGAATGCTACCCCTTGTTTTTCGCCTCCCCTTTTCCTGACAACAATAACAAAGTGTCCTGCGGCACTTTAAAGCCTGAACAATTTATTTCTGCCGTTATGATTGGACCGCAGCCCATTCCCTTGTTCTTCCTCTAGAAGCTGCACGGCGACACACCGCTGCACCTGTTGGATGCCTGCAGCGCAGCTGTTTAGATACACAAAGGGTGCCTGATCAGTGGACTTCGACGGTCATCATGCAAGTGGCGGCATGTTAAGTTGAGCCACTTCTTAAGCAAATGAAAAGCAGCTGCTAATAGCTCCTAGAGACCACAAAAAGCTAGAGTACTTGCCCCCCCACCTGCGCCCCATCCCCTCCCTCTCCCCCTCCCCATCCAAGAGAACTGCTGCGTTTTCCATGACGCACAACGCGCCTCTAGTCTCCAGGGGCTGCTCCGCCGTCACCAGCTCCGCGGCTCTTTTCCGTTCTCCCTCTCCGCGGTCTCGGTCTGTCCCCACATAAAGAACCCGCCATTGCAGAACCTGTTTTAAAGCGCCCTCGCGCTCCGCTGTTGATTCGAGTGACCTTTTTTAAAAACTTAATGCGAGAACTAGTTTCTGCCCAGAGACAGGCTCCAAGTTCCTTCGCCCCGCCTTCTCCCTCTATTGAAGTGGACGGCTCCCCTCTCCCGTCTCCGACGTCACCGCGCCACCTCCCGGGGGCGAAGCACGCGGGTAAAGCGTGTCATGTGTGTATAATGATCACAACAACAGAGGACACGGGGCTTGCGCTTGGTTGTGTAACAGCGCTAGGGGGCTTCCAGACGGGGGCTGCCGTGTCGTCAACGGGGTGTTTTTAACTCATCCGATTTTCCACGGAAAGGGTAAATCCCGATTGGAGGCACAGGGACTGGGACCTGGCGTTTTAATGCTGACGACAGTGTGTGGTCGCAGCAAAATAAGAACTTGCATGCGTGGCGGCACCGATCCCGCATCGAAAGCCCACGCAGAGGCACCTTCCGGGACATGGGCGTAGGCGGGGGGGGCAGCTACTCCCATAAATAATAATAATTAACTAACTGACCAGTCGCCTGACATATAGCTCATTTCTGCCCCCCGCCGCCGCAATAAATGCTGGCTACGCCCGTGATCCAGGAAACCTGTTTATTTAGCACTTTCCCACTACTAACACGTTTGCACGAAGTTTGAAGGAGGTTGCATATGAAGTTCACTTTTGTTTTTAGTATTCTGAGTTCTCTCATAATTTTGCACGCATTTCCCCATCGCTTTCTGATTTTCCTCCCAAAGTGGGTTTGTTGCACAATTTTAATTTGCCAATATGCAACTGAATCCGGTAGCAACAGTTTTGAAGTGGCCTTAGGCAGTGTAGCATAGGAAACTGCTTTCTACTGAGTTGGGCCATATTGTTCAGTATTGTCTGCACCACTGACTGGAGCTGCTTTCCAGGGTTTCAGGCAGGAGTCTCTCCCAGCCTTACCTGAAGATGCCAGGGATTGAATTTCAGTCCTTCTGCCACTAGCTACAGCACTTTCCTCAACACATCCCCTTTAATCCCAAATAATTATGTGATTTGGGCATCCCCCAACTCAGCCCTCCAGATGTTTTGGGACTACAACTCCCATCATCCCTAGCTAATAGGACCAGTGGTCGGGGATGGTGGGAATTGTAGTCCCAAAACATCTGGAGGGCCGAATTTGGGGATGCCTGCTTTAGCATTTCCATCCTTGACATCCATGAAGGCTTATGCCATAAAATCTATTAACAATCTACAGTATTCTAAATGTTCTTTAACCTGTATGGATAATAAAACTAAATAAAGTTCATCTATAATAGACAATACGTTGAAACAAAACTCCAACATAATTATCATTGCAACATAAATGAAATCAGAAAAACATTTAGAACAAATATAGGGAATAATATTATCTAATGCATACTCAGCCCAGGAGGGGATAAAAGCAGCTAGAAAATGTAAAATGACAGGAATACAAATTACATACCCTCAGTGTCTCTGGACATACTGCCCACCAATCACGGACTATGCTGGTGACAATGCCCAAATGACACAAAGACACAGAGGGAGCCAATGAATTCATGATAAGGAGCTCTTCCAGAGTATTTGGGCAGTTGCACCAAAATATCCCTCATCACAGCGGTATGTGGCATTCTGCCAGCATAGTGGGGCTTTAACCAATTCATGTACAGTGGTACCTCGGGTTAAGAACTTAATTCGTTCTGGAGGTCCGTTCTTAACCCGAAACTGTTCTTAACCTGAGGTACCATTTTAGCTAATGGGGTCTCCCACTGCTGCCGCGCCACTGCCGTGCAATTTCTGTTCTCATCCTGAAGCAAAGTTCTTAACCCGAGGTACTATTTCTGGGTTAGCGGAGTCTGTAACCTGAAGCATCTGTAACCTGAAGCGTCTGTAACCCAAGGTACCACTGTAGCGCCTTGGCTGATGGTTCTGCAGTCTAGGGGTGTGCCTTTAATGTTCATGTTATACTGTATTGCCATCTAGTGGAAATTTAAAGGTTGCCAGTATCTTGTGTGTCTGTTACATACTGTACAACCTATTCAAGTTTGGGGACAAACTAAACATTTCCCCTTTACATTGCCTCTTGATTTGAGAGCCATGAACCAGAGTGCATAAACAGAGACGGAACATTTGTATTTCTGTTTTAAGCTTATAAACTGTCGCATCCCAAAAGTTCAGGCTAGACATCGACTGATAAAAACAAACAATTGAAATACATTTGAAATAGAATTCCTCATAACGGACCGTGTGTTTACTAGTAAGTCAAAAATTGTTGGTGTCTTTTCTTATCATTTCTTCACCCTGTTCTTGGAGTTAATCTCCTGGTGGTATTCCATGGACAGACCGACATGCTATGTCATATATGCTTTTTAAAGTGTGACTTTTGTTCTGATCATGCTCTGGATCTCAACTTGGACCCTCTACCAGTTTCCTGCTGAAATCCCTTTATTGCAAACAGCACCTTTGGAAGCAAATAGCTATGCAAGGGGCAATTTTCAGGAGGTCTACCCAATTTCAAGCAGTTCCACCAGCCCTCTACATGTCACCCAACATTGTTCAAAAGTATCCCCAGGCCCTCTAGACTGAGCAACTGTTGCACAAGGCAGGGGAGGGGAGACAAGAAATATTCTTTCCTTGAACTTCCTTCTGCTCCAAACCATTATACAACTGCAGTCACAGAAGCACATTTATTTGTAAGCGTTCCTTATTTGTTTTAATGGGGCATCTCTTCCAAGTAAACTGATTAAGGTGCTCACATGAGCGTTTAAAACTAATTGATTTAGGCCACAAATATCGGAAACCTCCATACCTAAAAACCTTATTGCATTGTAAGGTCTGCAGAAGGGCTGTATGATGGTAGTTCTGTCACCCTCAGAAATGTGGAGAAGAGCAGCATAAGATGTTGGAAGTGCAACAGCAGAGATCATTCAGTGTGTAACTTAAGGGTTAATTCTATTCTTGGTGTTCCTCAACTACCCAAGAGGGTAGGTGGCATGATCTTTTCAGAAGTAAAGATGCTCAGTAAAGTATCACTTGCTTTGATAGGCTGTCTAGCCGTGAGGGAGTTTTCTTCTGGATATCTAAACGAATGTCTCCCTGCTCTCGAGAAGGCCTGTCAAAAAGAAAGCTTAAATTGTATACCATTTTGCTCAGTGTGTTCAATAAACATTTACCACGATTTTCTTCTTGGTCTCTGCATGTTTCAAGTGCCTCTCCTAACACAGGAGAGGCTTTCTCTGTGGCAGCCTCTAAACTGGAATTTCCCACAGAGATGTGTCTAGTATCTTCATTGTACAACTTTTGTCGCACGCTGAAGACACACCAATTCATCCTGGCCTTTGACAATTAAGGCATATTTTGTGGGACTTGCCTCTTTTGCTGAATGTGTACTGTTTTCTTCCATTTGGAACAGCTTTACTACTGTAGTTTTTTATCATTACAATGGTTTTGTTTTTATAACTGTATATTATTATATACTTGTAACCTGTCCTGGGACATGGTGAAAGCTGGGTAAGAAATCTTACAAAGGGTTGGAGTACTAAGATGCTGAGGGTTAAATTCATACCATGCTCTGCTTGTGATGGCATGCTGTCCTGTGGCAAGTGGGCACTTTGCCCTGCAACCTAAAGCTGACAACTTTCCATATTATCACACTCAGCTACAGGTTTCGGAGGGTCGGGGCAAGATGCCCCCCTCAGCACTCCCTTAATTTGGTTTCAGAGGGGCTACATGCCTGCCTACCCATGGTGGTAGCAATGGCAGTGCTGAACAGAACTCCAGGCTGTATTTTTATTTACAGATACATCAGGGTTGGCATTATGTTGACAGTTGCCACCAAGTTCAGGCATGCAACCTGAAGAGCCACTCAGTGAGGCTGCTGTGTCCCTCCAATTTTTGCTGCAGACAGTTTGCCTGGCAGCAGCACTGATCTGGGCCATGTGCCCAGATTCACCAGCAGCACTGCCTTATTAATGCTAGATCTGGCCCTGACATACCCACATTGGAGGCAGGACCACCACAATTAGGAAGACAGCCACAGTGCTAGGGTGTTCAGGTGTGCTGCCCAAAGCGCCATTCAGGCTTGCTGCCATACCACTCTTAGTCTTCGCTGACTGCTCCTGCAGCAACAGCAGTTACACTTGAGCCTCAGCAGTTGGCTGCGTGCTGGTGCCAGGCCTGCATATCACCAAAAAAACAAAAACAAAACACACTTATTGCCAGAAACCCCACGGTCAATGGCATATAGTCCATGGCAGTCATGGTACTACTTGAACCAGGGCTTTTTTCAGCCAGAACTTGATGGAACTCAGTACTAGCACCTCCCAGGTGAGCACCATGGACATTCTAAAAGAATGATGGAGATGTTCGTTGTGAGTTCTGGCACCTCTTTTTCTAGAAAAATAGCACTGACTTGTCTCCTAGGATTAAGCAATACTCTGTCCACTGGATAACATCAATTTTCGAACGATAAAGCCTGGTTGGAAATAGTTTATTTCAACAGAACTTCCTATATTCAATTCTGAAACTTTGTCCTAGATATTGGCTATAATCCCAGGATGGGGGAACACTGTATGGTTATGGAAGTGTCACTACTATCTATTACTCTAATCAAGTGATTCTGTTTTTATGTTCTGGTAAAAAAAAGAGAGAAGAGGGCATTTTGCTTTCCATAACTCTGCATTTTTTTAATGTTGCCTTCTCATGCAAAACAAATTGGCTGACTTCAGTGGGAAACCTCACTGTTTGTTCAAGAGCCTATTGAAGTGCAAACGGTCATAACATCAGAAGTATTAATTTGTTTTGAAACAGATAAACTGAACCCATTCTGATACACAGCAGTAGAGAAAAGAAATATTGAGATTGGCAAAATGTTTAAATGAATGCAGATGTCACAACATGTTTTTATATGTGCCAGACCTTTGTGCTCAGCAGGTTGAAATAAAGTGATGTAACCTGAAACCTTTCTTTTGGATATCTAGGATTAATTATATATGGCAGTTCCCACAAATGAGCCTCTCGTCTAAAATGATTGAAGGGAAATTCTTTCAGTTCTGTAATGAGGGATTCTTTACAAATCCCTCCAAGCTGAGGAAATTAAGAACACTGATTGAATCATAATGGTGCACAATAGGAAACCTTTTCATCAGGTAAAGAAGGAGTGGTTCCATTATTAGGAACACCTGGCCAGCACACATCCATAGCCAGAGGCAAAGTAAAGGGAAAATAAACAGAAATTCAGGCTTCTTACATTAAAGTTATCATATTGCTTATTTCCAATCTACAAATTTTAACTAAGTGATTGTGGAACTCACACAAGCAATACATCTGTGGTTTCCAAATATTTGTGAAAAGATCTCAGCTGACCTATTTATTGTTTCTCCTGTCCTGATTTGTTTGCAGGGAGGTTTCAGTCACATCGAAACAAGTGTAACCCCACACTTTCCAGTGCATTTCCCAGACACTTTCCTTACTGCAAGAAGTCTGCTCTTTTTAACCCAAATTATCTACAATTTTTGTTTAACCCGCAAGAAAGAAGGGCTTTTTCACTGGATAGGTTCAATTCTAATCCTTCTAACCTTCTTTGGGGTAGGTTGGCGGGTATGGCAAAAGGAGATAGGATCTGCCCATGTGATGCCCACCTGGTGTAAACTCTAGCTCACATGGCCCTTATATGTAAAATGTATGATGATCTCCGCCAACAATTTTTAGACCATCTATGTATCCCAATATGGAAACCAGAGAGAGAGGTCATAAGCTTCCTATTACAGGGGAGAGATCAGGAGCTCACGAAGACAATAGCTAAGTTCCTCTATTTGATTTTTTGCTGCCGAAATACGCTACAGGACCCTGCCCTTGCTGGAGACCCATAGAGGTGAAATAAGAGTGCTTGCCACCTTTTCTTCCCTTTGGCAAATTACTTGTCTATCAGGCCATCAGGTCTTTCCCCAGGCTATGCCCTCTCTCCCCCTAAACTATTCTGCAACATGTAGTACATAACTGACTTCCCATGGTAAGTGTAAGGTTGTCAGGCTGGTGGTAGAGTGATGATTGTGCACTGTTTTTGTGTTATGCCAGGCAACCCACAGCAGCCATGTGATGTTATGCCAAGATCCCCTATAACAGCCAGTTTGTGAATGACGCCCACATGACTTTCTCACATTCAAAATGGGCCCACTGGTCCAAAAAGGTTGGGCTTTTAGTTTGGTTTTCAACCTTTCGTTTTTATTTTTTTACTCCATCTTCCCTGATGAAATGCCTGTTCCCATAGAAAACAATTCAGGGATCTGGGATTTGTGTAGCTGTGATGGGGAAGCAGCGTGTCAACAAGAAACCCAGCATAGATATAGGAGCTCATGCTCTTCCTCACTCGGTTCATACAAAAACGTGATTTTCTCCTGAGATTGTAAACATTTAAAACAAAAGTTCTATTATTCTGATGCAGGTATGGAACCCATTTACTTGGGAGTAAGCCCTGCTGAAATGACTGAGGACTAACTGCAATCCACTGCCACTTACTTCTGAGCAATTATGCACAGGATTGCAGTCAGCTCAATGGGGCTTTCAGGAAAGCATGATAGCTCCCTGTACTCAGGAGTAAGCCCCACTGAACTCAGCAGAGCTTAGGTTTGTGGCTATAAGCCACGCTCTCCTTTGCTCCGCCTTAGACGGCCTCCCACTGCCCCCACTTTAAAAAAACAACAACCCAACCCCAAAGCTCCTCCCAACAGCTTGTTGTGCCGCTAACGCGCGCGGGTGGTGGGGCGGCTCAAAGGAAACGCCGGAAGCAACCATTGGCTGCGGCTTCGCCCCAACCCCCCGAACGTGATTGGCTAGAAACTGTTCGCCGGAGGACAGGGTACTGGCGGAGAGCCCGCCTGACGCAACGACGTTCGCCCACCCACCCGACGCTGCGATATATTTTTACGGCTGCGCGCGCGAGAGAGCGAAAGGCTTTTCCTTGTTCAAGCGAGCGCGCGGGATTAACGTGCGAGGGGAAAAAAAAGGCGGGCAGCGGTGGCTGCCGGGAGTCTTGGTCGCGCGGGCAGCTGAGCGAGCATCGAAGCGGGTGAGTCCAGGGGTGAGAGAGTCGTTATCCTGAGGGGCCACACGCACGCACCCCTCCACCGACGCTGGGAACTGTAGCTCGTGAAGGGTGGTGGGAGTTGTAGCTCGGTGGGGGGGGGGCGACTACAGTTCCCAGGTTGTGGTGGCGATGTGGGGTGAAGGTGCTTTAAGTATATGGTGATATCAGCCATTTCTAAAGCAGAGAAGGCTCCCCCCACCCGTTCTTCACAGAGGGGCTAGTGCTCGTGGTGCTGTGGCTTGTGCTTGGTTATTATCGTTTGAGAACCTCGCCTGCATCTTTGACCCGACTCGACACGTGAAGGAGCTTCCCCACATACTTGTTTGAAACGAGAAGGGACCCCAAGCTCAGCAATGCAACTTTGGGGGCAGTTTGGAAGTCTGCGCCTTTCCACGTGGAAGACCTTTTTCTTGCTTTTGGTGAGGGAGCACAGCCAGAGGCCCTCAGTATTCATTGACATACACAGGGTGAACATGCACATTTCCTTTTTGGAGCTACCTTTCAGAACAGGCCGAGCTCCTGCTGAAAGGAATCTGGTGTGGCTGCGAGAGGCACACAAGTTATCTTTTCATGGGTTTGGCAAGGACTACTTGATTATTTTTTAAAAATACCTACAGCTGCATATGATATTGCCGGCTTGCCATGTCTGAAGGGAAAGCTACAGATGCTAAACTGTATGTGGGCTGCTTTAACATTTTCCTGAGTTATTTCCTATTATAAGAATAGTGGTCTTGGTACCAAATGCAGCACTTACCTAGCCTGCACTTAAAAAACCCATATTCCAGCTGTTCAAGTGCTCTGGATATTTTCACGAACTGACAGCCACATAAACTACTACTGATAAATGTTTAAGAACAGATTCGGTTTAAGAATGGACTTCAGGAATGGATTAAGTTCGTAAACCGAGGTACCACTATATTAGCTTCAGAAGGAAGGAATATGTGCTGTTTGGGTGTGATTAGAAATTGCCTTCATTCTTGCCTTCATAAATCCTCTTCAGGGATTTAACTGCAATATTAAAAGTTGAATTAGGTTGTGGCCAGGTCAGAATTGTCTATTGCCTTGTCTCTCTTTTAGAGGATAAAATAACATTAAAGGTGCACATTTGAGAGCATTTATTGAAGATAAACTACTACTTGCTATGTTTTAACCATCCTTTACTGTTAGTTTGCCTTCTTATTCTTGCAGGTGCAGTGGAGATTGTGCATATGAAACCAGTAGTGGTAAATAAAGTGGAAGAGGATAGCATAGGAATAAAACTCTGTAATCATGATTGCAATTTGTCTTTAGTGCTTTGGAACATTGAAATGCTAAACGAAATGGAGACATGTAAAATCACTGTAGTTAGAACATAAGATCTTTGAATAATGGACCAGCTTTGCTACTTCTGGAATGTTTAGAGGTCCTTTCCATAGGATAGTTCTAGCACTTTGCCCATGTTTAACACATTACTTCCATATACAAGTTTGCTATTTTGACATTGTAAAAAGATGGTCCCAGTTGGTGATAATACAGGCTCAGGGTTATGCTGTAACACAAAGAGTCCTAATACTCATTGCCTTCCGACTCAGAAATGTGGTCGGCTAAACTGTGAGATTTATGTATGTGCATTTTTCAAAATATATAAGCAATAAAACCTTTGCCATGTAAAGCTGAGGCATCACAGGGCTATCATAAGGACACATTTCTTAGCTCAGATTAATCATTCTAGCATTATAACAATCAGCTGGAATGGAAATATGGTGTCTCTGCTTTCCTTTTCTCCCATGCCTCAGTTTAGTCATATGGAGTAGCCGCTTGTGATATTGAAATTGCTGGTCCTGCTATTATGACTGGAAGTTATAAGGTGTTAATGTGAACTTCAAAGTTAGGAAAAAATATCTCTTCTGATATTCGCTTGGTAGATGAAAACTGCTGTTAGCGAACCATAACTCTGAGCGCTATGCAGATGATTGTAAGCTCAGATGGCTTTATGGCTTTTAAACCCAGAGTTAAACGGAGGTTTGAAACTGCTTTCAGGAATTGGGAGAGAACCATCCAGACCTAATGTATGAACTCTTTTGATTTGTGGCTGCACTGGACATCCCTGCTTACTTTAATGTGCTGCTTGTACATTTTATGCCCAAATAGGACTACTTGAAAGCAGACAATGAATTCTAGGATGAAACAGAAACTGGATGTTGAGAAGCCCCTTGCTACCAAGGTAATATTGATACTTGCCAAGGTGTAATGACAAGTGGTGATGTGTATACAGCACTATTTTCATAGAGTTCATAGATAATAAGCTTGTACTTCTTTTTATAAATAGACCAAGACTAAAGATCTGTTCAGTAGGTTTAGGCTTCAAACTAATCACATGATTCCTACAGCATAGAAGCCCTTATCATATGTTACTTGCAATATGTATTCAAAATTGTTTTCAGAACTGTATAGATCAAATATTGCTGAGAACAGGCTTCCCCAACCTCAGCCCTCCAGATGTTTTGAGACTACAATTCCCATCATCCCTGACCACTGGTCCTGCTAGCTAGGGATCATGGGAATTGTAGGCCAAAAACATCTGGAGGGCTGAGGTTGAGGAAGCCTGGTCTAGAACCAACCACAGATACCTCTGCAGCACTACAGTCTATGCTACTGCCTTGCTTATTGTCACCAGGATTTGTGTTTACATATGAGACTGAACCTAATTGAGTTATAACAAGGAAGTTTGATGTACAGTGTACCTCGGTTTATGAACCTAGTCTGTTCCGGAAGTCCATTCTTAAATAGAGGCGTGCTTTCCCTAATGAGGCCTCCCGCCGACGGCGCCCTTCCACCGTTCGGATTCCGTTCTTAGGGACACTATTTCCGGTTTTGCAGAGTTTGTAGACCGAATCATTCTTAAACCGGACTGTTCTTAAACCGATGTACCACTGTACAGTAATGGTGGTAGCCTTGCCAAGGGATTTGAAGGATTCTATGGCAGTGGCTATAAAATGTTGCATTCATAATACTGTTTTTGTTTAATTGGAGAGTGAAAGGTATGCAAATACGGTAAGAGAGGAAGCACCTGTTAATAATAATTAGGTGCTATTCAGATGTTTTGGATAATATGTCTTGGCCAGTACTTAAACGTGTACAGACATTGTGTGTGTCTTGCCCTAGAGCAGTGATTTTCAATCCATGTGCTGTGGCACCGTTGGTTGCCTTAAATGATGGTCAAGGGTGCCACGAGCAACACTGGCCTCTGTTCCTCTTCCCTTCCCCTCCTTCTCTGATGCCCTCACATCTCTGCCTCCTAAAGGCTTGCACAGCTGTTTGTTGCAGCAACCCTGGTTACAAGCTCCCCAGGCTAATGGTGCCTCTGGGGCTGGCTAGGAGCAGCGGCAGAAGCTGCCCAGCGGTCCCCCAATGAGACAGGAGAGGAGGCTGAGGGAGCATTCCACAAGGGAGGGTGTTTGAGAAAGCATGAGAGGCTGCCAGCTCTGCAGGCAAGGGATGACATAACTAGGCTCCTGAGCCCCACAAGGGTGCTGCAGAAAGAATGTATTTGGTCAAGGGAGCCGTGGACTCAAAAAGGTTGAAAACCTCTGTCCTAGTGTCTTAAAATGTGATCTGCTCATAGTTGTGTGCAAAGATCCTAATCCCTCTGAGTGATGGATGTTCTGTGCTTTCAGTTCTACAAGACACATTGCTTGACAGCCAAGCCAACAAAGAGGATCCGTTCCCTATGTTCCTTGTAACTAGTACAAAGTTGCAATACACAGGTGGTTGATTTGCTCATCCCCTTCACATGCTTGGAGGGGCTATAGCTGTGTGGTAAATTGTAAGATTTGTATGCAGAAGGTCCCAGACTTGATTCCAGGTAGGGCTGGAAAAGCTTGCTGTTTGAAACAGTGTGGAGGTGGTAGTCAGTCTAGATACGGGATGTAGCTTGTTACAAGACAGATTGGCATTTCAGAGATGAGACCCATTCTCTCATAGGAGGCTAAGAAGGTGCTTGTAGCATCTTTAAAGCACAATGCAACTACCTTGCACCCGTCTTTTAGCTTGTCTTTGTCACCCTTCACTATAAATGTGTTTGGATCATATTTTGGCCCAGGGAGGCATGTTCTGCTGCACTTCAGGTCATAATTGCTAAAGTGGGAGGAATACTCACCATGGTTTCCATAACAAGCTAATTTGTGGATTCTTACCGAAGAGTGATGCTGCTCATTTTGGTAGAATAAAGGAAACTGAAGAGGGAATCTAAATTGTGTAGCGATAAAGGGGGTTGTTGGGATGTTGGCTTCACACCTATCTGTTCTTGAACCTGCTGCTCACTTCTCTCCCCCTCCCTCCACTTTGCCAACCTCCATAGTTAAATTTGTACTTGCTGTCTGGTTTTGCTGTTCAGAAGGCACTACCTCGTTAAACATAAAATATTAAAAGTAATAGGTTAATCCAAGCAAGTGATAGGCTGCAGTTGTCAGAAATATTCATTGGCTACTTCAACAGCAGTAAGTATTATTTGAAGTGTAGCACAGTGCTGGTTCCCAGAGTACCTGGCACTTGTCCTTTTAGTTCAATAGTAAAGCTAATTGGCAGTAGAAACTTTACCGTGGGAAAGGTGAGCTCTTGCCATGTGAAGTACAGTATGAATCGCTAACTTTCTCACGCTAGTATGACATTATGTTCCTGCTATCCTTGTTTGATTATCTACCATTGTTTGCTATCTCATGGTGGCAGTGTAACATTTTTTTAAAAAAAAGAACTAATGCAGGAAATGGGTATTTACATATGACAAGGAAGGTGATAGACATTCTGTTCCTCCAAAACAATACCCTGGCTGGATCAGTATGTTATGTCTCAGGCAAAGCAACTAGGCACCCAGCACAAATCAAAGGAAATGTGCACTCAAGTAGTTTTTTTGTCATGTAAAAATGTGTGTGTCTCAGGTGCTCTCAATACTCCTTATTGGTGAAATGACATTAAGCAGAAATTCAGGCCTGCAGGTAAGACAAAGTTCAAAAGCCAGTATTTAAGATGCAAAACTTGTGTTTAACATCATGTGAGATCCAGTTTTTGTATAAAGATGACCTGATTTACTGCATGTAACTGAAATGTATGTAACCCTTAAATGTCAATACAAGCTTTCTTGAAAATTTTGAATTGAAAACCTTCAATTCTAGGTGAAGTAGATTCACTGAATGTGTTCTTTTCAAAGCAGGCTTCTACAAGCAATAGTTCTACAAGCAATAAAAATTGCACATCACAGAGACAGACCCTTAAGATGATACAACCATCTATTACAGGTTGTCTTGTTGGAAGGGCAAAGGAGGTATGTACTGCTGCTGGAATGCAGTCTTAGCAATATATTTTTGGAAGCTAGAAAGCTTAAGTGAGCTGACAGTTAAGCTGAAATTTGCCTGTTCTGTTAATTTTCATTGATAATATACAATTAGATTGCTAGTCTACACAGTATAGAGGCTTGCATGCACCAATGGGGTTGAATGTTATGTTGAATGCACCTGAAGATCCATCTTCAGTCATTGAATCCCTAAAACCTTGCATCAGATGACAAGTGGGAATATAGTTTTACGGTTAACTGAGTAGGTGGGAAGAATGGCTTGTTAAGATATGCCTGCTTGTAATTCTCAACTAATAAAACTCTCAGCAGGCCAAATCTTCAATCAAGAGGAAACTTTGGAGTGATCAGCTTACCTCAAAGGCTTCCAAACCAGAAGTTGCTGTTGAAACAGAATACAGAACTGTAAGAGGAGTTCAGGCTTCCGATCTTACAGTAAAAGGTATGTTGCTTCTTAAGAAAAAAAGCAGTGACAATCTTCTAATAAATGCTGAGCCTGGAAGGTATATGTAAACTTAAATTGCCTTGGTGAAAGAGCTCTGCTGGATATGACCCAAATCTATCTAGTCTTGCATGAAGGCAATGGCCTTTCCAGCTGGTATTTAGAAGTATTCTGTCTCTGAATCTGGAGGGTAACATATATGCAACTTGACTAGTAGCCATTGACAGGTTTTATCCTTTATGAATTTGTCTGTTTTCCTTTTATGTTGCTGTGCTGGAACTGTGTAACATATGGTAAATATGAAGAAAATGGACTGGTTGGGTCAAATAGACTAAAAAGGGGATGATAATAGGGCAAAACATTTTCTGCTTCTATTCCTCTCCTCTGCTGCTTTCTTTCCCTCTCGATACTTTGCCAGTGATAAGCAAGTGTGAACCTACAGAAAATAATATGGTAGACACTTCTCAGTGTGGTTGCTCAAATGCACATTCTTGCATGCATAGGTTTTTGTTTCTGCTTTGACAAACTTGGGCGAGTTTGGCAGAATATGGAAAGCACTTAACTGCTGCACTGTATTGAAATGAAGATTCACTTAGTAATAGTGCCACACTACCTTTGCAGATGACATTTGACTTGACACATCCTGTATTGGGGCCCCCAATACTCTTAGCTAGTTGAGCAGGCTTGGTCTAATCAAAAGGAAGCATGGAGATAAGCAGCTTGATAGCAGCAATTCTTACATTTAAGTCTTACATTTCTTACATTTGCTGCTCCTGTCTCTGCTTTAATGTTGTATTTTTGTGTGTGTGGATGGTTTTAGTAACTGTAAGGTGCCTGAGTGTTTCTGCAGTGGAAACGTTGGCTATATATTTTCTTAATACTGTAGTAATATGACTTGAGTGAAAAGTTTGGGAAGGGAGTCCCAGAAATCAAATTTTGAATACATAGTTTGCAGTCCTAGAAACATAGGAAGCTGTCTGAGTCAGGCCATTGGTCCATCAGGTTCCATATTGTTCCATCAAGTTCCACTGACTGACAGCAGTTTCCCTGGGCTTCTGATGGGAGATTCCAAGCCCTACCTGGAGATTTCAAGGATTGAACCTTCAACTGTGTGCATGTAAAGTTCCACTGACTGACAGCAGTTTCCCTGGGCTTCTGATGGGAGATTCCAAGCCCTACCTGGAGATTTCAAGGATTGAACCTTCAACTGTGTGCATGTAAAGCATGAGCCACAGTCTTTGTTGTTGCATTTGTATGCCACAGTAAGCTATAGCTAATGGCTTGTCATGAATGTACAGTGGGAGCAATCAGTGATGCTCCTTGCTTATAAGGCATTATGTCTGAACTGGGGATTGCATTTTTTCATTCTGAACAAACTACATTGTAAAGCCAACATTTGCTCTGGCCATTTGTGGTTAATTTGAGCAAATAAAGCATAAACTGGTTCAGACAGAATGCAAAAACCAAGGATCATGGCTTATTGCTCACACTAGGAGGAGCAAGCAGAACCTGTCTGCATGTTCACTGTAAACCATTAACAGTGGTTTTCTATGATGTGCACACGGGGACTTTAAAATCCTTAATTTCTTTGCAGGCAATCCTTCATCTCGGTATTGGAAGGAATTGGCTGAGGAAAGGAGGAAAGCTCTGTATGAGGTGTTGCAAGAAAATGAAAAGGTAATTTTATGTAGTATCAGCAAAAGTATCAGATTTTCACTACCATTGATGCTTAAACTCTGTCTGCTTTCCCCCCTAGCTCCATAAGGAAATTGAATTAAAAGATGGTGAAATTGCTCATCTAAAAGAAGAAAATGAAGAGCTTGCAGAGCTAGCCAGCCATGTACAATATATGGCAAATATGATTGAGGTAAGCTACAGTGATGGTAAACAGCAATATTCTCAAACTGTATTCTGCATCTTGTCTAATCTTGCACAAGGGATTGTTACCATCTATTATTGGGGCTACTTTGCAAAAACAGAGTAAATGGTGAAATAATGTGGGTGGTGGAACATATGCTCAAGTGCCCTGTTGATAAACCCAGACAAAATGTGTTATTTTGATCGATCTCACAAAGATCTTGTGCAGGGATCCGCAACCTTTTTCAGCTGTAGGCTGGTCCGCCATCCCTCAGACCATGTGGTGGGCCGGACTATATTTTTTGGGGGGAAATGAACCAATTCCTATGTCCCACAAATAACCCAGAGATGCATTTTAAATAAAAACACACATTCTACTCATGTAAAAACACGCTGCTTCCCGGACCATCTGTGGGTCGGATTGAGCAGACGATTGGGCCGCATCCGGCCCCCAGGCCTTAGGTTGCCTACCCCTAATCTTGTGCATCCTGATCTAAAGTCTAAAAGCAGGATATCTTGGAACATGAATCCTTTTCTTGGTTTGTGCTTTTTTCACCATTATAATAACATTATGCTTATAAAATATCTCTTGGAGAAGATGCTTCTGATAAACAGTGGTTCAAAGTGCTTTGCCATCTTGTGTAAGAAGTCTAATCTGGTGTTGATATAAAAGCAAAATGTCAAATGTGAATTGTATTGTGTTCTACTTAGCTTTCCCCTTTTTAAATGTAGGCACCAGTTTTTAGGTCATATATTTCAGCTGATAACCTAACAGCTGATACTTGTAGCTTGTACACAAGTAACATCAGTGTTGGGGTCTGTGCTTTGCAGAGATCTTGTCTAATCTGAAGTTTGGAGGTCATGTGCTAGGACTCTCCCAGCCTTGCCTCAAAATTATTTTCTGAGGTAGTTTCTAGAGAAAGTGACTATAAAGTCAAAATTGAATATACTGTACACTTCTCTGCAGGTTAAAGTTGTATATCCAAAAATAAAATGTAGGATTCTGTGACTGTTAGACCTGGTTGAGACAATGTGAACTTTTTTTACTTCATCTCAACCAGGTCTAACAGCACAGAATCCTGTATTTTATGTCAGTCATTCACATCTTGTCTCTGCAACATCTCCCTTCCCTCCCACCCCCGAAGATTTGCAGTAAGATACTTCTTTCCGCCATGTAAGATAATGTTATTAGGAGAATGTGCAAGGTGCTTTGCAAATTGTTGTATAAAGCATGTAGTGATGGTGTAATATCTCTAAAAAAAGTTAACTGCTGTATAATATATTACTTGGCTTCAAAAGCTAAATTCTACCACTGTTCTGACAGTATCACTAATGTCTCATCATACCTCTCTAGCGACTAACTGGACAGGCACCAGAAAGTCTAGAGACACTGAAAAATCTAGACCTGGAAGAAATTGCAAATGAGGAAAGTGATTCTACTGAGGAGGATTTAGATGGAGAAATTGAAGGGGAACCTTCACAGCTCTCGAGGAATTCTACAGATCTGCAGACAAATGAAACAAGTAATCTCTGAAAGTATTGGGCCTCTGAAAGGGAAAATGAACTGCCCGTGTGTCATGTCTGGGGTGGGGAAGAGTAGAATCCTTTGAAATCTAAAGATTCACTTGAAATTTCAAAGGGTGGGTTTTGCAGCGGTGGAAGTATAATGGAA
Source organism: Podarcis gaigeae (assembly GCF_964106915.1). Classification (NCBI taxonomy): domain Eukaryota; kingdom Metazoa; phylum Chordata; class Lepidosauria; order Squamata; family Lacertidae; genus Podarcis; species Podarcis gaigeae. The sequence goes on along the minus strand of NC_139683.1, from coordinate 58,027,956 downwards.
GTGTTAGACTTCATCTGGTTACTTGATTAAATGGGAATACTATGTATTTCAATTTGTAAATAGTTTTTTATTCATGTATGTGGAACTGCCAAATAAATTTCTCTGCACAGATTACACAGTTGTAAAATGCTGTACTTTAGAACATATGTTGCAAGTCTAAGCCAGCTATTTAAGAGGTAATAGACATAGAATAATAGTTCCCACCCCCTTTAAACCTTTGAGTACAGAAGTGTAGTACATATGCTATATGCCAGCCCCAACCAGTAATTTACTTAGTATTTCTGGATACTTCCCTAAACACCATTTACCACCTGGCACTTTTACGGTAAGCTGGATTTCTTAGCTCTACCTGTTAGTGATTCTTTTATCTGTTCTTGGTAGGCTAGAAGCGCTAGCATTAACTTGGCATAGTTTTGCGGCCAGCTAAACCATTCCAACTTAGACAGGGCCTCCAGACTTTTACGTAGCTTTTGGCCACCCACTTCATTAAATAACCTGAGATAAGGGATGTTGTTACAGCAGACAACCGTCATAAGGTAGCAAACCCAGAGCTTCATAGTGATTATATCTAGAGGGTCGTCATCTTCCGGGTCTTCATCTTCATCCAGATAAGCAAGGAGAATTTCCATAAGATGTCTGTCTTTGGCTTCATTTTGGTTTAAGTAGCTTAGGTAGCAAACACCACACAACCCTTTTAATACATAGGTCCTCACTTCCCCAGAAGTATCTGGCATAAGCAAAATATTAATCATATCCTGAATGTATTCTGATGCAAGCAAAGCAGCATTGACACCACCTGTAAAGGAAGACATGGTACTGATTATTTCGCTAATATTCTGGAACACTGCTATGCCTGAATATTTGTCCGTTTTTAATGGCTAATGTAAATTGAGAGATTTCCTAGCCATGAGATGGAGTCCCTTGAATACTGACACTTGAGCTATTAAACATACTTACAATTTTACCGTACATTTACTCAGTCGTATCTAGTGTTGTTTCTACTTGGACTAGGACACAATTAACTTTGGTCTCTTCATTTTAATGGGCCTAGCCCAACTATAACTTAGTTGGACACAATACACTTTTCTCAAACTGGCAGCTGTTGTCTATTTACATGCATACCTGTGTAAGTTAGAAGTCCAATATAGCATGCAGCTGTGGCTCTGTCCTCCAGGGGAAGCTCTGGATCTCTCAGCTCAATGCCGTAGGTTTTGATTTTATGGTGGTGAAAGACAGGGTCTATGAGCTTGATTGCGGGTTCCCTCTCATGCTTGATATGCTTGTTATACCAGGCTGCTAGTTTGCTAAACTTGCTTCCCATATTGCCTGAAGACTTGTTTCAGGAAAAATGTCTTTCTAAAGCTGTATTTCACTCTACCCACAGGAAAGTGTTGGGAGACTGAAGTATTGATTCACGTTTGACTCGCAAGCCCACGCAGCTGGTAACTAGGCAATGAGTGCAGCAAATAGAATGGAAAATGGAGATAGTATGATGTCATACTTACGTAGATTCTTAGCTATCCTATCCTGCGGTTGGTGGTGGGTTAAGCCAATAAGTTATATTTTCACATTTTTTGAAAAGTGAGATTCATCCTTCTGCCCCATGGGTCTAAATTATCTTTGTAAAGAAACTTCTTTCCCTCCACAACTGATACTTTATTGTTGCTCATACCTATTTTCCCTTACCTGTCCAGTGGTGGAGGCTGGCAGATCCAAACACCACCTCTACCACCATCTTCCCAACAAACTGCAGAAGGGCTAGTTCCTCTGCAACGTTTCCGCAGGCAGCCCACTCAGACTTCCAGGTGTACTTGCAGATCTTTGCTGTAGCTTTAAAAACTCAGAAGAGAGGCAGTTTTGCAGTGCTTTCTCCCTAGTGCTGAAACATGTTTTTTGCCAGCTCTTCTGACATACTTATAGGCAAACAAAGCTTGGGTGACAGTGTACGGGATACCTGGACATATTGTCATTTGAGGTTACTTGCTGTTTTTTTCTCAGAACTACCATCTTGATCAAGTTGGAAGTCCAGGTCTAGCACTGGTGGAAGAAATAAGTCGACCAAAGTGAAAACAAGGCTATTTAGTAATTCAAAAATAATCTTTATTATAACTTAAACAGGAGCCGTATATATGAGAAGTACAAATACCACAAACCTAGAAGGCAAATGTAAGCCAAAAATCAATACAAAAGACGACAATGAAAGACTGTAGGCTTGTGGCAGCAATGTGCTGTAAAAACCAGAGCACAATTACTTATTTCACATTTCATAAAAGAGACTTTCCCCCTTCAGTAAAACCTTTGAGTGACTGTACAGCTTTTAATCAGAGAATATTTATAATTTATAATATACAGGTATATACAGTGTTACAACATTAACAATTAAGAATACTGGCTTGCCAATGTATTTTGGCAAAAAGGGGGGGAAAGACTTCTGTTAGATTTATTTTTAAAAAACCAACAATCAGCACTTCACAATCTGTATGTCTCCTAGGAGGAGTGCCCAATGGTTGAAGAGCTATGAGCCACTTCAAACTTTATTGTCTGATGAGGGCTTCAATAAAACACCTTCAAGTTACAACCCATGCATACTAACTTGGGAGTAACCACCATTGCACACTGGGATTTACTTCTAAGAAAACTAGCATCATAGCATGCTGTCTGTCACCTTGATTGTTGCAGATAGGGAGAGTGTGTGAACAACTCAATTTGAAGTAGTCCCAGAGATCTCCACCACTTGTTCTCTTTTACATTGAAATCATTGTAGCTCCCAGCTATAAATGCACAAAACTTCATTCTTTTTTGAAATGTCAAGGAAGGGGAAAGGAAGATTAAATCTCGCTGTTTTCATGTAAAAGTATAATGTGGCCATATTCCCTTTCTGGAAAACACCTGTTTGTTTTATACAACCTGCACGACTGCTTGAGAGTGTTTTTATTTTAAAAAATCATTTGGGATTTATCAGAGCAAGAATGGAAATAGGAAATGAGTCAGAGAATTACTGAAACCTGAAGTTTGCATCCAGCTGTTTCCAGAGTCAGGCCCGTCATCTGAAGATTGTTCATACTAAATGGTGCTACTAAGAACAAAAACAAGGCAGGAGATACTTGAAGGCAACTGAGGCACAGCACAGATGGGAGTCATAACTGCTGTTAAAAGTCCTACTCAGTTTGCTTTTTCCTTTCCACCGATTTAGAGGAAGCATCACAAATTTTAAACTGATGCAATTATATCCACAGAAAACCCACCATATAATGAGGCATTTAAAATGCCTCATTTATGATTACAAAACTTTTGTTGTATTTGCCGAGGCTGACTGTATGGCAGTGACCTAGTTTCACTCAAAAGCAAAGCAACTGCAATCTTTGACAAATCACTGTTTTCATTATAAGTTACAGAGCGAAGCCAGTAACAGCCCTCAAATTCATTCTTCTTCGAACACCTGTGAATCTTCTTTCAGTTCAGCTACAGCACCGTTGTGGTTAAAGAAGACCAGCCTCTGAAGCTGTTGTGTTAATATGCAGATTAAACTCTTAAAAGGCTGTGGCTACCTCAGTCCCACGTCGTACACCAACCTTAACAAATTCACGAGGGAATTTATCTAGCTGCTCATATGCCAACCGTCCATCTTCTCCTGAGCAGAGAAAAATGAGAGAAGCAAGGCAAATGTTACATGAACGCAGAGGTTCTCCAGGCCACACTTTCAGAATAAAAATATGCTTGTGCCACACCAATTTTTTGAAAATTGATAAATACATTGGAAAACAAAAAGAAACAACTAGCAGTGCTTGATTTATAACATAGAACACAACTACTTTATAACATGATCATGGGACATCCAGAATATATAAAACAATGCAGCTACGTAAGAACATGAATTATTCCTGAAACAGTATACCGATTGTCCTTGAATCTTCCTGCCATGCTTGCCATTCTTTCCTGCCACACCCTTTGAGAACCACTGCATTAAGGGAAGGCTAGGTGCTGTTCAGTGGCTGCAAATTTATGGATTTAAATATTTGTAAAGTTCCACTTTTGCAGACCCCAACAAAGAGGTATATACCATACAAAACAGCTGGAGCAATAAAAGCGTCTATTTAAAAAGCAATAAATGTTGGTTGGGAAAAAGAAATTTGCATTGCAAAGGCCTGTCTGACCAGCATTGCCTTTAGGAGATGCCTAAAAGATGGGCAGGGAGTTCTGCAGAGCAGAGCCTGCCACAGTAAAGGCTCAGTCCCTAATAAAGGCTGACCAAACCTCGGATGTGGAAGAAGTGCCCCATCAGAGGATCACGGTGATTAGATGGAGCATAAGGGATCTTATGGTCTTTAAGGTACTTTGAGCCCAAGGGTTTTTTTTGGGGGGGGGGGCTTTGAGAATTAGCAAAAGAAGCTAGCTCAGAAGCAAATTGGCAACCAGGGCACATCTCAGCAGAGGAGTAAACACATTGCCAGTAACTTGCTCCTGTGAGCTGTTTGGCTGCTGTGTTCTGCACCAGCTACAGCTCCTGAACCAGATGCAAGAGTGGCCCCACATAAAGTGTGCTACAGTAATCAAGTCTTGATGTTACCAATGCGTGGGTCACTGGTCAGGCTACTGTGGTCCAGGAACAGTAACAACGGGCATAGTAGCCAGAGCTTGTAGAAAGCACCCCTAGCCACAGATGACTGCGGACTTGCTCCTTCAGAGGGAGTGCAACGCCAGTCAGAACAGGTGACAGATCTATCTCCCACACGTAGGAGCCACCCACCCACCCCTGTCTTCCTAGGGTCCAAGCTGAGTTCATTGACTGCTCAGTCCAGCCCACCATGGCATCCAGCCACTGATTGAGGGCTTTAACTGCCTCTCCTGATTCAGATGAGTTTGGGAATCACCAGTACTGTGCTAGTGCTTCCTAGTTTCTCTTTGTCATTGCTCTTCTATTGCCCACACCCCACTCTCTGCTTTTGTCCCATTTTTTTCATTAGTTTGCTTTTACTCTCACATTTATTTATTTTTTAATAGAGGAATGGCATAAAGTTAGTCAACCTACCAAGAGAAAGAAGGGTTTCAGAGGCTATCTTCCTGATCTCTTCATTGTCAGACTGGCAAAGCGTGACTAGCATTTTAATACTTTCAGTTGCCTATACCAAAAACAAAAACAAATTAATTATTTTCTATTCTCATTCCAAATGGTTTATGATAATCACCGATTCTCTGTCCAGTTGTTCAAATCTGTGAAACATTTTATGAACTCATCTGGACTTTGCAATTTCTTTGCAGAAGCCCAGAGCTCAAATCCAGAATCCCACATGTGTTGTCTGATGCACCCACAGAGTGCAACAGAGGAGGACTTTTATCCACATATGACTTTCCTCACTACGTAATTTCAGTGGGGACAGCAGAGCCACATGCAAAATGAAATATCGTGTGGATCTGCTCCCTCCATTGGGAGACACCTGATACATTTTGGTAGCGCTTGTGGCACGAAACTGAAGATGCACGAAACAGTCAAGGAAAAGATAAACAGCTCATGTCAGCTGCATCCCTGCAGGAAATGCTGTTGCAGGTCCTAGGTTCTCTTTCACGAGCTTTGTTAACTTTTGTCTTACTGTCTTATGTACCTTATTGCATTATGAACAAACACTCTTAAAATGAATATTATTCACAACGATAGATTTATTACTACTAAACTACCACTATGCTACAAGAGCCACACTTGTCATAACTAAAAGGTTATTACTAAAAATCTTCAGTTAATTCTGTATTACAATAGCATTCTACAGCTGATTTGGGTGTATGCAGGCAAATTTCTATGTAGGGAGGGGTTGTTGTTTTTTTGGTCATTTCATGACTTGCTCTTAATTCTGTCTTCCCTGAGATTAGGCAATGCACCATAGGTTAAGTGAAGGTTAGGGTGCAATGCTATAGTCTTGGATATCCTATATCCACCACTAGTGAGTCCTAAAATGGGGAGTGATTGGAGAATATTGGGGGGGCTGAGGAACCTCAGAACAGGAGTGTAGGAAGGGGTGTGGGGGTGTGGGCCACCCTGGGTGTCATCTTGAAGGGTGGTGACATTCGGCACAATGCCCCCAAGTCCAGTGAGTGGTAAGCGGCAAAGCAGCTGCTGCGGCACTCCCCCTTCCCCCGGCTTGCTGTAGGCTTGGGGGCGCACGCTGAATGTCACCCCCCTTCAGCCTGAAGGAGTTAACATTCAGTGCCAAGACCGGCCTCCCCTTGGGAGGATCGTCCTCGCCCCCGTGACGTGTGCTGCTCTGGGTGCCGGAGCACCCAGCTCCGCCACTGCCTCAGAATACAGCATTTTCATTCTTCCAACAACCCCTTCCCAAACAGAGCTGGAAGCTAGGCCAGCAGTTATGTAGGCAGTGGGAGAGGAGGAAAAAGAACTGGTTTCCCACCACCACCATCACTTTCTGCCCTGACTGCCTTGACTCAGCAGGGCTTGGGAAATAGCAGTGGATCTGCCACACCCCCCCCCACCCCGCCCACCATCACTGGTGCAATTGTTCTGCCCCAGTACTTCTTGTGAACTCAAATGGTGCTACAATCTATGTGGTGGTTTTGTTTGGAAGTACAAAAACCACAACATGATAGCAATTTAAACAGATCCTAGTCCAAATGTAGGTGCAACGGCAGAACTTGGTGCTACTGCACTGGCAAAGCCCCCCTTCCCCATTTTCCAGTGTCCTCCATATATACCGGTAGTTGCTGTTCTACTGCGTAAGCATTAGTTTTCTGATTATAAGTTAAGTCTGTGCACCTCTTAAAGGGGCAAGAGTTCTCATGCACAGTTCACACTTCTCATCCTGGAGATACATCAAGGTTCTAAATTACTCGTGCCAAAAAAAATCCTCCTCACTTTTGCAAAGTAATATCAGGATGGCTAATGCAGAAGAACAAGACTCTGATTTTTGCTGTTTGCTCAAGAGGGGCTATTGAAACCCTTGCTATTGCTTGACCTTTTGTTGTGCCTGGGAAAGAAAAGAAGGCAAACTTTACCTGGAGGCATTTCAGGGCCAGACAAGCTGCCTTCTGCAGGTGGAGGCTGGGCTGTGCAAGGGTTTCACAGTAATAAATTAAAGCCTGGGAGAGGGGGAAAGAGGGAGGCAATGAGGAGAAGACTTAAGGCAGCACTTAAGGCAAAGATTGAGAACAGCAGTCCTCCATATGTTGTTGGACTCCAACTCTGCCCCACCCAGTATTGGTAATGGTGAAGGATGAAGGGCATTGCAGTTCAGCAACATGTGGTTCCCCTCCAAAGGAGTAACTAAAGCAGATTATGTGCTCCAGGGGCCATTCCAAATTATTGGCATATGTGTAGTGCATGCAGCTTACTTATTCCAATTTAAAACTATAAAACCAATATAAATTAGGATTAACAACAATTATAGCAAAACCACCACCTAACTAATGCAATCCAAAATCAAAAACAGAGGTAAAAAGCCTGAATACCTTTACACCAGGGCCCTAATCCAAACTCACAATGAATCAATGCAATACCTGAAGCAGTGCTTCCCTGGGTGTAAAGGATCACAGAGTTGGAAGAGACCCTGAGGGACATCTAAGTCCAACTCCTTGCAATAAAGGTCTCTCTTGCCCAATGTGGGGCTTGACCCCACGACCCTGAGATTAAGAGTCTCATGCTCTACCAACTGAGCTATCCCAGCTGGGGTTATATAGGGAGAGATGCTGCTTCTCTACGTGCTGCTGCTTGGCTAAACAGTCCTATAGTCCCAACCCCACTTCCTAACTCAGGGTGGTCCGGTCCTCAGCAACATTGGAGGCCCCTCCTGGTACTGCCTTCTCAAAGCCAGGTAAGCAAGGCATGGAGCTTTAGGAAGGAGGTGTGAGAGCTCTGACAGGGCCCTCAAGTCCCAAAGCCTAACTGGCACTTTCCCACCTTTGGGAAGGAGGTGGGAGGCTTCTAGGACTCTGCCAGAGACTAACACCTCTTTCCCAGAGCCTGGTGCCTCACTTAGCTTTGGGAAGGCAGCATGAGGGCTGGGGGCGACGCATCAAATTTTGGCCTTGCTCCCCCCACCATACAAGGCAGCATAGGGACCATGGGTTCCGGGTTGAAGTACTCTTGTGGCCCACTTGATATGAAATGTTAGACCACCCTGTCTAGCTAGCGTGTTCCCTCCCACCATGAAGCCTTAATAGCCTCAGAGAAATGCCCTATCTGAAATCTAACAGCTCTACCCCAGTACAGTGGTACCTCGGGCTAAGTACTTAATTCGTTCCGGAGGTCCGTACTTAACCTGAAACTGTTCTTAACCTGAAGCACCACTTTAGCTAATGTGGCCTCCTGCTGCCACTGCTGCGCCGCCGGATCACGATTTCTGTTCTCATCCTGAAGCAAAGTTCTTAACCTGAAGCACTATTTCTGGGTTAGCGGAGTCTGTAACCCGAGGTACCATTGTGCTCATAATTTTGTTACCGTTTCCAATTGCACCTACCTTTTCCCTGAAGTCCTTGTCTTCTGCTGCAGCCGACAACAAGGATGCCACAGCCTCGTGGGTCTCCCTTTTGTTTTCAGTCAGGAGGAGGAGAGCCAAAGATTTCAGTACTTCTTGCTGAGGTGGGAGGCTGAAGGAGGTTAAAGTGGCTTTATTCTGCAAGACCTTTTCATCTCTTAAGGACTGTAGAGTCTGCACCATTAAGGCTGAAATGGAACAAGAATGTCCCTCTAAGTTGCTTATGTTCACCACACAAAGACAGCGACAACATATGAGCGTAAGATCATGTCACAGGCCCACCTAGTTCAGCATCCTGGTCTCATAGTCATAGCCAACCAGGTAGTTATTGAACGCCTGCAAGCAGGACCTGAGTACTTGTCCAAGCTTTCACATGTGTTTAAGCTACTTCATAGAATTGCAAACAAATTTGGCAAGATCTATTTATGCTCTGTTTCTTCATAGAATCAGTTTGTGCATTGCCTTCATTGGAAGGCAGTGTCCACATCACTACTAAGTGCTACCAGGAAGTCTGGCAACTTCATCCACATAAGGAGGCACTCTAGGTGTCACTGCGACCACCTGGGGTGGCCAACATGTTGGGTCTTTAAAGTCCATAGCCAGAAATTTAGTGGTAAAAGGGACTGATGGCAGAGGAGAATCAATAAGGTAAAGGTAAAGGTACCCCTGCCCGTACGGGCCAGTCTTGACAGACTCTGGGGTTGTGCGCCCATCTCACTCAAGAGGCCAGGGGCCAGCGCTGTCCGGAGACACTTCCAGGTCACGTGGCCAGCGTGACGTCGCTGCTCTGGTGAGCCAGAGCCGCACACGGAAACGCCATTTACCTTCCCGCTGGTAAGCGGTCCCTATTTATCTACTTGCACCCGGAGGTGCTTTGGAACTGCTAGGTTGGCAGGCGCTGGGACCGAGCAGTGGGAGCGCACCCCGCCACAGGGATTCGAACCGCCGACCTTTCGATCGGCAAGTCCTAGGCGCTGAGGCTTTAACCCACAGCGCCACCTGCGTCCCGGAGAATCAATACAGAGCATAAACAGAGCATAAATAGATCTTGCCAAATTTGTTTGCAATTGTTAATTCTATTGCATGTAGATTATAAAAAAATCCCCAAGCCCTTTAAAAAAAATCAAGTGTCCAGTGCTTGTCCTTTAGCCCAATTCTTTTGCACCTCATTGGACAGGGCACTGGAAAGCTTGCTGCTTTTTACTGTGCTACTGGTTAGAATTCCGCTTGCATTCATCTCCAAAAGTGCTCCTCTTTTTTCAAAAAAACCAAAACCTGAACACAGAAAATTTTAAGGAATATGCGAGGAACCGGATCAAGCATGAGTTTTTCCAGCAGCCCCCATAAGTCAAAATTAGTTTAACAGTCATCTTAGGTTCTTCAACCATCCAGGTTGTTTTGCTGGCATCTTTGATATGGGACACCTTGTGGCAAACTGCAGGGTTTACACAGGAAGCTTGCCTAACTACTGGTCCATCTAACTCAGTGTAATGTATACTGCTTAGCTGAGTTTTGCATCGTTGACCTGTCTTGAAATGCTGAACGACCCTGGGACATTATGTGTTCTACTACTGAGCTATCACCCTTCAACTAAAACGGACTTTACATTACATCATTCGCAATAGCTTCAAGACTCTCGGCTAATAGAAGTTATGTGTTTGTGTGTATGGTTTTTATGCAAATAAACACGTAGCAGATCTTGCTATTCAGGGAGAGCACATGATTTGATCTTCAGATTTCCCCCAGCCGTAGGTGTTGTTTTTGCCTTAGTTCAAAGCACACCATTCATGTGTGCATTGTGAATCTTAACTTAAAACATACTCCTGGATTCTTTGGAGCAGCAAATGGAATTATTTCATGCTGTGCTTCTTCTTTTTTTAAAGATAACCTTCCCTAGGAAACCGTATGATGATCCTTACCTTCTCTTGCAAGCTGAAGCAAATAATTTGCCAGATCGTGGACATTTTTGTTGGCAAAATAGTTGTAATACTGGAAAACTGTTATGATTTCCAAGGGCAGACTAGAGGAGAGGACAGGCTCTGCTCGATCCAAGATATGGGATACCAAGGTTTTGAACACTGTGCATGACAAGATAAAAAAAAAAAGCAGATTAAAATTCTAGGAGGCACTGTGCTGATTTAATAAGTTTGCAAGTCATGGTACAGTTGAATGCGGATGTTGCTTTTGACTCACATTCCTTCCCTAGTGCAACAGAGCCTACCTTCCTCCTGCTACTGGCACTCATGACAGGGCTGCCACACATCCAGAATTTCCCAGACACGGCCAGGATTCAGTCATCAGAAGCAGTGTCTGGGCATGAATCACTGAAATGTCTGGGGAAATCTGGATGTATGGTAACTCATGTAGATTTTGGCGAATTTACTTAACTCAAAAATTCATTATTATTATTTTTTGGGGGGGAGCTTAACTACTTTTGTGTCCGGATTTTCACTTTTTGAAACATGGCAACCCTAACCTATGACCAGCAGAAACAAAGAGTGCTTTATGTGTGCTGTGGACATGCCCCCAGCTCAGAGCTGCTCTCTACCAGCAGAGAGGCACCTCTGTCCCATCTTATTTACCTGCAGCCAGTGGATCAGGGCTTAGGATTGCTTTCTAAGTCACAGTAGAGCACAAGGACTAAGGAACTGAGGCAAACGTGTTGAAGCAAATAAAAAGGTGGTAGCACACAGGCGGTGTGGGCAAAAGTTACAAGCATACAGAAAAAGGCCTGAGTGTTGTAAATGAGAGTAAAGCCTCATGGAATAAACTTCAATGTAGAAAAACAGTGGACTAGGGGTAGGTAGAGGGTAGAAGGAGCAGGATTTGGAAAGGAAACCAACAGCACCACTTTGACCCCCAATTTGATCCACCTGTAGTAGTAGTAGTAGTAGTAGTTCAGTATTAAGTACCACATTCAACAGCTCAGTTATTGCTAAATGTGTGGCTATGCAATGATGCCAGCCTGGTGGTATCTGTCTCTTGGGAGACAATGGAGGACTGTGAAATTAAACCATTGGAGAGTTACAGTGCCTTCTGTGGCTGTAGAGACTGGACCGTCTTGAGGGGCTGGGAGCTGGGGGCACTGTCATACAGTGGTTCCGCTCCTTCCTCCTGGGCCGTGTTCAGAAAGTGGTGGTGGGGCATGAGTGTTCAGACCCCTGGGATCTCACTTGTGGGGTGCCCCAGGGTTCTGTCCTCTCCCCCATGCTTTTCAACATTTACATGCAGCCACTGGGAGAGATCATCAGGAGGTTTGGGCTGGGTGTTCATCAGTATGCAGATGATACCCAGCTCTACCTCTCTTTTAAATCAGAACCAGTGAAGGCGGTGAAGGTCCTGTGTGAGTGTCTGGAGGCGGTTGGAGGATGGATGGCGGCTAACAGATTGAGGTTGAATCCTGACAAGACAGAAGTACTGTTTTTGGGGGACAGGAGGCGGGCAGGTGTGGAGGATTCCCTGGTCCTGAACGGGGTAACTGTGCCCCTGAAGGACCAGGTGCGCAGCCTGGGAGTCATTTTGGACTCACAGCTGTCCATGGAGGCACAGGTCAAATCTGTATCCAGGGCAGCTGTTTACCAGCTCCATCTGGTACGTAGGCTGAGACCCTATCTGCCTGCAGACTGTCTCGCCAGAGTGGTACATGCTCTGGTTATCTCCCGCTTGGACTACTGCAATGCGCTCTACGTGGGGCTACCTTTGAAGGTGACCCGGAAACTACAACTAATCCAGAATGCGGCAGCTAGACTGGTGACTGGGAGCGGCCGCCGAGACCATATAACACCGGTCTTGAAAGACCTACATTGGCTCCCAGTACGTTTCCGAGCACAATTCAAAGTGTTGGTGCTGACCTTTAAAGCCCTAAATGGCCTCGGTCCAGTATATCTGAAGGAGCGTCTCCTCCCCCATCGTTCTGCCCGGACACTGAGGTCCAGCTCCGAGGGCCTTCTGGCGGTTCCCTCACTGCGAGAGGCCAAGTTACAGGGAACCAGGCAGAGGGCCTTCTCGGTAGTGGCGCCCGCCCTGTGGAATGCCCTCCCATCAGATGTCAAAGCGATAAACAACTACCTGACATTCAGAAGACATCTGAAGGCAGCCCTGTTCAGGGAAGTTTTTAATATGTGACATTTTAGTGTGTTTTTCATCTCTGTTGGAAGCCGCCCAGAGTGGCTGGGGAAACCCAGCCAGATGGGCGGGGTACAAATAATAAATAATAATAATAATAATAATAATAATAATAATAATAATAATAATTATTATTATTATTATTATTATTATGATACGGGAGAGACATGTTTTGTTGCAGCTTGCCAATAGGCAATTTGAGAGGATCTAAGGCATTCTGGTAGACCAAAACTCAGCTGTGAGCCAGCAAATGGGTTTTCGGATTAATAGAAGCTTGCTACTTCTTTAAGGGAAACCTTTATTTCTCCTGAATCTGCTGGAAAATGCACACAAAGCATATCTATCTGCAAGTATTATAAAACAAAAGATGAGTAACTGGAAGACTGGAGCAGAGTAGCAATTTTTGCCTTACTGGATACACTAGTTTATATAAAGCATCAACTAAATCAATATTTGTGCTTCGAAAGCCCTTTGTTTGGGTTAAGTCATTTTGCATTTTGGAAAATATAACAAAATATTTCAGTGTGCTAATGTCAGCAAGCAACTTTGAAAGACTCAGATGGATGCTCTCTGCTGCTACTATAGAAACACACTGGAAAACTGTACCTGTTTCTGCAAGTCCTGGGCACTCGTCATTCAGTGTTGTAGCGAACATGGCATCCAGTTGTTTAATCATCTTGTCAGCAGAGACGTGGTAGAACCCAGAAGGATTGGTACATTTACTCCAGAAGGAAAGCAGGGAGACCCTTTTCTGGAATTCCGGAATTGCTGAATGGAAAGAAGATCACAAAAGAGAGATTGTCACTGCTTTCAGTATAAGGAAGATAAATATTCTAATCACAGCTGAATGTTTGCAAAGCTTAAGAGGCCCCACTGAAGGAACACGGACTAAAAATGCCAATTTCATTTGAAATTATAAGGGGTTGCACTGGCTTTTCGGAGTGAAAAATCTAAAAGGCAAAAGCAGATTTGTTCTGATTTGAAAAGGATAACCACAATTCAATTGCTAATCACCCTTTGTATACTTTGGACATGGATCCAGGTCAATGTAAGCACCTTTATCCCATTGATTCCATGGTTAACCATGTACATTTCTATTAAAAATCAATGGCTCACAAGCTTGACTGGATTATATGTGCTTACAACAGAAACTGACTTTAATCTAGGGCTATTGCTTTTCTGCACATCCAGGCACTATGGCAAAGGGTTTGGTTTCTTAAGAATTTCATATCTCATTGTTTTTAAAAAAGGAAGAAGCAAACTTCAATCTAACCCACATGGTGGCAGAGATATGCATTGATAATACACTAGGAAATGTTTGTGAAAATGCATTTCACTTCTGAAATGAGTAATTTCTTTCAGTTTTCAACATTTTTGTTTCCTAACCTATGGCTAAAGCCTATGATGCATGTAGTAGGGGAAACAGAAACTGCTAATCTGTTTTATAGTCCTTAGAAATATGGCTGTTCAGTTTCAATGGCCTGGCAGACATGAATAATCCAATTATCGTGAACACACTTTAAAAACAACACACCCTGAATAAATACTTGTGAATAAATGGATACAGGACTGTATTGCACACCATGCTTAAGGAATATTTAAATAGGCACCCATCCTTTCAAAATGGAAACTTTCCATGCCAGGTCTTACCTTCGCTTACAGGTCTGATGTTCCCGGTGTTCTCATTACTGATCTTTGCAAGATTCTCAATCACTAGAACCTGCTGGGACAGCTTATCAAGGAGGTTTCTTGTCACAAAGGGAGTTATACTGGAGAATACAATTTGCTAGTGAAACAACAAAAGAAGAGCAAAGTTTTAGCATGTTATGTATACTAGATTCTCTGGATAGAACTTAATTCTGCTGATGTGTGTAATGCGGAAGCATATGTATTTTAGCAAGCAAAAATAGTATTTTATTCTATAGATGGGATCTGCAACAAAGTATTGCAGTGTGACGTTGTCCTGCTCAGGATTCCATCCAGTCATGCCATCTTTCAAGATATTCCACCCCATCATCCCAAGTTTTCAATCCCTTCCCAACTATATATATCAGAAGTTGGGTGCCTCCCCGTCTCTGCCAAGCAGTGGCAAGAGCCCATGGGGTTCTAGGCACTCACAGAGGTTCTGTGGGCCTTTGGAGAACTGAGACACAGTGGAGACCGACGTGGCATTAAGAAATATGGTTTATTTCTATTTCTATTTACACCTTCAGTCTGCATGGAGGGAGTCTAGATCTCATAGAATGGTCATTTCAAGATGGGTTTGTCTCCCACAGTAGTGCAGCTGAGAGGTTCAAGGCACTTCTCCCAGCCAGCCTGCAGCCAGCCTGCTCAAGATGGATCCCAGCAACCCTTGCTCAAGTCCCTTTTCCTGTCACCTCACACCCAGTTACCCTGGCAACCTTACAAACCCCCAGTCTGCTCACACCTCACGGCAAGGGGAGGGGGCAACAGTTCTCTTGCATTGCCAACTGCCCTCAATGGCCCTGTATTGTTTCTTAATGGCTCTAGCTTGCCCAGGTCGTTTTTTGCAAGGCCTAGCCCAGGAATTCCTCTGCAGCTTGTATTTCTCCCTTCACATCCCAAATAATAAAAATCCTAACATTTTTAAATTTCTAGGGTTTAGGGGGTCCCCCCCCAAAAAACACCCCACTATAGGTACCTGAATAAGCTGTGTGCAGTACTGTAAGTGCTTGACTATGGTGATATCAAGGCTTTCGTTCCCCGTGGTCAACGGAAGAGGGCTTCCAGCGACACTGGTACCAACTCCTGTGTCTTCTGTCAATGCTTCGCTGAGATGCCCCCTGGCTTCTGGGTGTTCTGACCTGTAACTGTTCATGCTGGGAGGTAAGTGAGTGGTTTGGATTTCTTTTTATGCAGGCTCAACATGACTAACACCAGGCAAAAGAGGGATTGTTGAAAGCACCGACCTGTAACCAGAAAGCCCTCGCGAGGCCAAAAGGCTTTTAATGAAAGCATCATACCTCAAAACTGGCAGGGGCACAAGGTAGCTGGTGCCAAGTAAGTGTCCACATTTAAAGGATATATGGCTTCCACAGTGGCCTACTTGTTTCTCTCAAACAATGCCCCTTTTGTAAAGAGCTCTCACTGTGAAGTCTTTGAAATCGGCCTTCATTAGAACTTGCTTTCTTAAAAAAAAATAATTAAAATGCACCAGCCACCCTGATCTGTTGACAACATGGTTTGCCAAACTGTTTTGCAGATTTCACTGGGTTATAGATTAGTGGTTTTGAAAAGTTATACAATTAAGTCTTAATCTGTCAGTGCTTTACTAGCACATGATTAATTGCCAGCCAAGAAATTAATAAACAACAACCCACAAGTCGTTGAAGCAGAAGACGTGATGATTTCATCAGGTGTTTCAGGCACAGAACTCAGGTTTCCCAGTTATTTACTTATTTACAGAATAATGCAAATCTCAACGTTTAAATGATTGTTTCACTCTTTAAACAATTGTTCCAGTATTTCTCCATGGAAGGTGGATTATAGAGCATTTAAGAAAAGCTAAAGGGTGTTAATAATTGTGCTGACTTATTTTAAAGCAGCAGCAGGGATGCTACCAGGCTTTTCAGGATCTTCATCCAAACAACATCAGGTTCCTTAACCACCTTAACCAAAGACTTTATGGGTTTTATGAAACAAACTCTTACTCAAAGTAGATCCATTGAAACCAATGGTCTTAAGTTATTCATGCCTATTGATTTCAATGGATCTACACCAGGGGTCAGCAACCTTTCTCAGCCATGGGCCGGTCCACCATCCCTCAGATCATGTGGGGGGCTGGATTATATTTTTTTGGGGAAAAATATGAACGAATTCAAATGAGAGTTTGAGACAAGCCAGGGCATTCTGCTACAGTGCTGTTGTTAGGCTTGACCCTGCATTGATCAGAATAGATGGATTGCTGCAGGTTCACACTTATAATGGCCAACTCAGAAACAATCATTTTCTGTTCGGGTATGAATTAAGAGAAGCTGGGGCACAGGTAGGCTTGTGATGGCATGACAAAATGGTGCTTTTTTTTGCATTTGATGATATTTCAATGATTTTAAAAAGTATCATAGAATCTTAGTTTCATAAAACTGTAGAGCTGGAAGGGACCACAAGGGTCATCTAGACTAACCCCCTGCAATGCAGGAATCTTCTTGCCCAACATGGGGCTCGAACCCAGAACCCTAAGATTAAGAGTCTCATGTTCTACCAGCTGTTGTTTTAAGCTGGAGTTGGGGATTTTTTGGCAAAATCATAAATAAAATGTGGGCAACACTGTAAGCAGTTCTTCTAAACTTAATTATAATTGCTCTGTAGGGAAATCACTTATCTATAAAGCCCAATATTTAGTTTAATCTTCCTTTAACAATGTGTGCGCGCCAGGACTGAAAGGACAAGTGCGAGAGTTTGGGCTTAAGTAAGAAAAGTACAAGATATTGGCTTCCGTACCTGTTTTTCTCAACTTCCGTATCTGAGAATACGCAGTCAGTGCCTCGACCGCCATTGCAAAGCTCCTCAGTACCACCATCATCTTCAAAGTCAGAGGTGTTGAGGAAATCAAAACTTTCCAATGCACTCTCAACTGTTAGGCTTAAGCTGGATGACCTGCTGTGACTGATTGCTGGTCTGCACTGCAACAGGAAAAGCAAAATGAATATGTGGGGGATGAGGGAGCTGATGAATCCATACATTCTCACTCCCCCACCCACAACCAAAAGGCATAGAAACCTTTTTTTTAATAACAAAGAAGAAATTCTCTGCATCTTCCTAAAACTACCAGATTCAACAATACAGTTTTTCACAATATGTGACGTAAATCTTCTCTTTGTAGATTTTTATGCTGTCTGGAAGTTGTTGTCTGTCAAACAATGAAATGACTTTTTGTTGACACGTTTTTAATTATAACATCTTTTATAATATGTCAATATAGAATATACAAATTTAGTATATTTGTGGGGTACTTTCTACCATTGGTGTAGTCTACTTGTGTGAGCTGGGTGCTCATTGATTTTAGTCACATAAATGTATGGTATTCACTTTTAATTTATTTATTTATGAATAAAGCTACAGTGGTACCTCAGTTTTTGATTGTCTCTGTTGACGAGCGTTTCAGAACTTGAACACTGAAAACCCGGAAGTAAATGCTTCCATTTTCAAACACACCTCAGAAGTCGAACGGCTTCCGCTGAAGTACCACTGTATTTTTCTCAATTTTCTCTGTAAATTTGCAGACTGCCCTTCGCGCATCGGTTTTCGAACATTTTGGAACAGTCTTCCAGAACAGATTACGTTTGAAAACCGAGGTTCCACTGCATTTCTATACCGCCGTATAGTGTACAAGGCAATGTACACTATAAAACAGAAAACATCATTTAAAAGAAAAAAATACAGATAATCATTCAGGTGACCAACTAATCAAAAATTAGACAGCTGCCAAGGCCTGCAACAACAACAACAACAACAGAAGTATTCAAGAGATACAAGAAAGTTAAAAGCGAGGATGCCTGACAACTTACTTTTAAGATTTCATCTAGGTGTGTTACTTCTTGGTCTAAATCCTGAAATTCTTTAAATTGTTCTTTATGAGGTTCAAGTGCTAGAATAAGTCCCTGAAATGCTTCTTCTAGGCTTCCGTCAACACAAGATTTATAGCCTTCTGATTCACCACTTATTGACCCCTCACAGTGCAGCTTTTCAGGTGTCATTGGGCATTCTCCTGAAGTGAGTCTTTTAACCAGCTGCTTCGTGATGTTGCCTTCAAAAGTATCCAGTTCCACAGGCTTGAGCTCTGACAACTCATCTGTGTCCTGCAGAAGTGATACCTGGGCGCTATTATCTAAGAACAGGTTGCTGCTTCTTGAACCTAGAGACTTTTGGCAAACTTCAGAATCTATGCACGAAATCTTATTTTCTTCATTCACTAGCACATGCTCTTGTGGTTTTAAGTCTCTGGATTCAGGTGTAGAGTCTACAGATGAGCTTGTACTGATATTGTCCATGGTGCGAGTTTTTGATAATTTCTGCCCGTTGTGTTCTGGGGGCGTGACAGTAATTTCAGGATTAGGGTTATCTATGGTGCAGGAACCCACCAAACTGGATGACTGAGTGCAATCTCCATTGGGAATATCACTGAAGCTGAAAGACATTGACCTTTTCTCATTTTCTGCCATCCCATTTTCAAAGACGTCATCAGGTGAATTTGACTGCAAACGTAAACAAGAACAGTTAAAGATGGAAAGTGGAAAAACTTTCCACACAAAATTAACACCAAGCCACTAGCAGAAAATGGAGAAGTTTTAAAGGTCTGTTGACTTATTTGAAGCCTAGTTGTAAAAGAAACTTACCTTTTATTATACTGATTTTTTTGGAATGAAATGATATGAACAGGAAGCTATCAGTAGGCCAGAAAAAAACACAGCAAACAGAAAAGATCAGAGTTGGTCTAGAATGAGCACAGGAAAGTTCTAAACCAATCCTGAACTGATGTTCTGTGAAAAGTACTGCAAACTTACTTAACTTCATGCACAAAACAGAGGAACAAAAAGATTTGTGTTTGCTGGCCATATGCAAAATATGTATATGGAGTGCCATGTAGCATGACTTTGATGATATTACTACATGTTGACAGATAACAGGTTAAAGTGTTAGAGAATATCTTGCTCTTCTCGCTCAGCATTTTTCACACTAAATTGAGGCACACTTTTAAAGTTTGAGGCTGTTTGTTATTTTGTTTCAAAGAGAAACAGCCTCAAACCCCAATGCGGCATAAATGTGAACAATTAATTTCTAGTCTGCATCAAATTTATTTTATTTTATTTTCATCCTGCCTTTCACTAAAATTGGTCCCCATTTAAATTTTCTTTCTATCCTGCATATAGAATATTGCCGGAATATGGTTTACAAGATATGAGCCCCTTCAATGTACATACATATATACATACATACATGTATATATGTCTTATTCCAATGTTCATATGTTTTCTCTTGTCTAAAAAGAGGTTACAAAACTAAGGTCAACCGTGAACATCAGTTAATTCCAAGCGTGAGTGTACAATAATTTATTCAGCACACAGTCAGCAAACTAGACAGATCTCACTGAGAGTATCAGAATCTGGGCAAGCATGAAAATAAGAGTCATTGCTTGAGCAATGCAGGGAGATAACTTATAAAGAGAGCTCCCCCACCATTAAAGACTCACATAATGTTCTAGCCCTGCTCTAGGTCTCAGCCTGAGAGACAGCAGATCACTAAAGGAACGACTGCGGCGCAGCTTGTCAAAGAAAGCATCCTGCAGAGGATCTAAAATGGAAAGCTGGAGCCTGTCTTGCGGAGGATGCAGCCATTTCTTCAACCATTAAGCAAAAAGGAAGCAATTAGTTCAACTAAATCACTTTTATATGAGACTGTACGTTATAGGAATCTTTGGCTAAAGCAACTCTTGGAAATTAGAACATGTCAAAGGCCTCTATAGGGAGCTACAATAGCAATAAATGATACACACACACACATATATTTCTGAGTTTGTGGGTGCCAGATGCCTCTAATCCCTGCATCCAACAAGTGTTAAAATCTGATCAAGCCTTCTGATCTCTGGATCCAATAAGAGTTAAAAGCTAATCAAGCCAGGCTAGATTCCTGAACCCCTGGATCCAGGACTTGTTAAAATATAAGCCAGGCTGGCTTCCTGATGAGGTCATTGCCTGGGTGATAATCTATTTGGAAAGGGCAAATGAGTGAGGGTTCTCCCTCAACTTGCAGATAGTGGGAAGAACAAAAGCCAGAGTTTAGAGTTGAGTTTGGCTATGATATGACCTAGAAGCAAAGCAACAAGCAGAGAGAGAGAGACAGCCATGCTGGACCTCTGCTTGAATCCAAGGTTGTGACTACTGTATGGGGGAAACAAGACCCGTTTGGGGTGTTCATGCTGCAAAGCCCTCCATTGCAGGCTCAGGCTGTATATATGTGAGCAAATAAGCCATATATCATAAAGACACCACAGTCTCTGCAGTTCCTCACTTCCAAAAGGAAATACAAACCCTGTGTAAGCACGCCTGGAAACCCTGGAATCTTGCACTGCTTGGGGATTGGGGTGGTGTGCAACTAATATATATGTTTAAAGTAGTCTTGAAGTTTAAATAATCAAATGTATGTTTATGAAAAGGGACTTCTCAGTAGTGGCGCCCACCCTGTGGAACACCCTTCCATCAGATGTCAAAGAAATAAACAACTATCTGATGTTTAGAAGACATCTGAAGGCAGCCCTGTTTAGGGAAGTTTTTAACGTATTATCATCATTATCATTATCATCATCTCTGCAATGAAGCTTTTTTATGTGCAACGGTTTATCAATAAAGCAGTAGATTGTTTACAAATAAAGAATACACATATTAAGGTAAAATGTTAAAAATATTACTGCAACTCGGGTAATAGCAAGGGATCTATTAACAACCGCTATCATAGTTAAAGGGGACAGGTATTTTAATAGTGGTTATCAGGAGTTAGAAATAAATTTGTTTTTCTTTAAAAAAAGCTTAGAAGAGCATTGAGAAGCATCAGCATTGAACTTATGTAATCACAAAGTGGTGTGAAACTATGCATTGACTATAACTGTTATTTATCCACTGAGTCCGTATTAGAGAGGCACATTGAACTTACAAAGAATGAGTGATCCTTGAAGGTCGGGGTTTCTGGAGTGCCTTGGCTATACATGGACACTCTCCTTTGGAGAGCGGATGCTTTGTTTGTGTTGCCTGCAGATGGGGTCAAGTCCTCAACATCAAATGGGCTGTAAAAAGAGAAGAAAGAAAAAGCCTCTCATTAGATTGAATTACTGTTACAAGGAACCCTTGTTTTCTGTTCATTTTTAGGTCATCAGAGCAGGGACCTCCATCATCTTCCCAGTGAGTCCCTGTAAACAACACATTCACAGGATAGCCCTCTGGTACTCTGTGTTAATTAATCTGGAATAACTATGACCTACTGGTTTACATTTTACAGTCATGGAGGGCCAAAGTACATGTTGAAATATGAAACCTTATGGTTTTTGTCTCGTATTACTAATCTTAGTTTACAGCAAGTTTTTTCTTCAGTCTCCTTATTAGAGAAGCAAAAGACTATGGGCAGGGAGGCAGGAACCCACTTGATCTGAAGCACCATTCGCACAACCACCAAGTCAGCTTCACTTACTGCCAGGTGATCTCCAGATTCAGCTTTATTGTGCCGAGGTCATTGATGTCCACAGCAACAACTTGAGGCTGAGCAGCAAACAACTCTTTTGTCTCACAGGTAACACTTCCCACCAGGATGTGAGTAGCAAGGCCTTTAACTTCTGTGACCTTCAAAAGCAACACATGTTAATAATTAGAAACAGAATAACTATGTATTATGAATGGCACAGTGGCTTGGTAGCAGTGCTTAGAGTCAACTACAGTGGAATCTTGGCTTTCAAGTGACTCGGAAGCCGAACGTTTTGGAACCCAAATGCCAAAAACCTGGAAGTAATTGCTTCAGTTTTCGAATGTGCCTCGGAAGTCAAACGGCTTCTGCTGCATGTTTTTTCATTTTCTCAGTGGAAATTGCTGGTGACCCCTTGTGACTCAGTTGTTGAACGTTTCAGAAGTTGAACGGTATTCCGGAACAGATTACGTTCTACACTGAGGTTCTGCTGTATTCCGCATTTTTCTACAGTGGCCTTGCTACATAATATTGCTTATTTTTTTGAACCGGAAGATGGAACAGTCAGCATTTGACTGTTATGCCCATAAGCAATGATGTGAAAATCTGCCTTTTTAAGGGACATTTGTTTTATCCACGACAAGAAAGGTGGGCTGCCCTAGCACACTTTTGTTAACATATGCCATTTGTGGTTTTTTTTGTGTGCACTAAACTGCGGCTTTCATATTATTACCTAGGATTCAATTTTGCATAAGCATTATATTTGTTGTTGTTGTTGGTGGTGGTGGTGGTGGCTACCCACCCTTCACCCTAAGGCCCCAGGATGGGTTACTGCATTGAAAACAATATTAAAAACAATTTTAAAAAAGAGTATGCTTGAGAAGGGTAGTGACGTACTGACAACCGAGTTCCTTACCTGACTCAATATATAAAATCACTGCAGGATACCTGGAGTCTCTCACAAAAATTAAAGGCATCCAGGATATGGTCTGAAGGCACATGCACCTTGCTGAACCTAAGCTCAGTGGGTCTGAGTTTGGTCAGTGACTGGGTGGGAGAACCACATGCACATTGCCTTTGATTCCAAGATGAAAAGAAGGAGGGATTATAAATGGATGAAGATAATACACATAAGTTCAATTAACAGCGGGAAGTCTGAATGGCACTGCTTACTACCTGTAGAGCAGCATTATAGTCCTGCTTGGCTGACATGTGGCTAGTTAAATGAAAACCATTATACTTATACTGATACCTTAATGGAGATCAACCCAACGATAAGAGGGAGGAAGACCATTTCTTCTCCATCCCAGCTTTGCTTGCCATTGACTTCTATTTTGCCTTTCAGTTTCCATCTCTGACGGCCATACCTCATGAAAATCTGTGAAAAAAGGAAAAGTTGTAGTGTGTTCTCACAACCCACATATTTGTACTATCTGTTTCTCTCTCTTACACTCTGTCTCTTTGAACAAACCATAGTGAGAAGGATAAGAGTTTTATCCAACCTAATAGCTACAATGCATGCACAGTGACAGAACACCGCTATGCATTCTACTGTTCGACCTCTTTTTTTAAAACAATGACAATGACAATGTAAACCATAGCTTTTGTAATCTTCCAGAGAACAAGCTGAATAGATTTGTACTCTGTAGTTCTGGAACATTAGGAAGAAGAGAAAGCTAAGGAATGCTCGCTTTTGTTTAGGGGTGCTATGGAAGCTTGGAAACCTTGAATGTCAATGCAAACAATGTGTTTTCATGCAGCGTCACTAGCGCACCCCACTTGAGCGCAGACTCACAAATTGTGGCCTGGCCAGAGACAAGTGATTACGTTGTAGGTTCTACTTGTTGATGAACTTACATCTCTGTCCTTGAGGGGGAAAAGAAAGGCAATGAAAGGGAGAGAGAGAGGCTTGAATTTTTCTAATTGATCAGCTCAAGTCAGCCTGTCCTGGCTGGATATGGGAGCCACAAGAGGAAGAAAACCTATGCCAAGAACAAAATATTGAGAGGCATGCTGACACCCTTCCAAAACAAAGCTAAAGAAAGATCTGTTGTTATCTTGCTTGCCATCCATCAGCTCTCTGGGACCAATTTCATAGTCTTTACGTGGGAAAGGCTCAGAGTGCATTCATCCATAAATAGAGAATAGTGGGACCTTTCTTGCTGTGCAGGATATGAGAACAGGAAGAAATGCCATGTGGAAACCTTTGAACGTGATGGAAAATGCCGTTTTTACAAAGCCACTCACCTCATACTGGTCTCCAGGGCAAAGTCGAGCAAAACCAGCCAGACCTAGGAGCCAACAACATTTGAGATCCGTTTCAGAAGAAATGCTTATGTCCTCTCTTTCTTACATCAGTGACTCTATACTTGGAACTTGATCACCAACACTCCAGAATGCTGCCAAACCTCTTATGCCATTGAGAGAGCAACTCTGAACTCTGAACTCCATCCTCCTCTCTCGCCAAAGGAGGAGGATCCAAGCTGCTCCATCCAACTACTGCCCCTCTGAAAATGGTAGTGATGGATGCCTGGTTTATTGTTTCTGTTACTAGGGTTTATTATGGGATGCATGGGGAGATTGTTGGGGTAGTTGGTAGGTTCATTTATTTGGGAGCCCTGAATGCCTAATTTATTCTCTGTTCCCTGGCAGGATTTGTCTGCTGACTTCTGACCAGGTTCTTTGAGTACAGCTCGCCAAGACAGATAAAGAATCAAGCTCATCTTCAAACAAGCAATGCATTGGGCAGCACTCGGCTACTGCAAAATCTTCCATCTTACATTCTCCCTCCCCATATGCCAGGCTTTGCTAGATTATATTTCTTGAAATAGGCAGAATTATGAGGACAATCAGTTACCTTCCTTTCCATGCAGTAACAGCAGCTGCTACTATTGCTATGAATAAAAAAAGGTAAATGACCCCTGATAGTTAAGTCCAGTCGCAGACGACTCTGGGGTTGCAATGCTCATCTTGCTTTACAGGCCAAGGGAGCCAGCATTTGTCCGCAGACAGTTTTTCTGGGTCATGTGGCCAGCAAGACTAAGCTGCTTCTGGTGCAACAGAACACAGAAACCAGAGCAGCGCACAGAAACGCTGTTTACCTTCCCACTGGAGCAGTACCTATTTATCTACTTGCACTTTTTTGCCGTGCTTTCAAACTGCTAGGTTGGCAGGAGCAGGGACCGAGCAACGGGAGCTCACCCCATCACGGGGATTTGAACCGCCGACCTTCTGATCGTCAAGCCCAAGAGGCTCAGTGGTTTAGACCACAGCACCACCGTGTGAATAGTAATTAATTAATGAAATAGGGAGCATTTTCCTGTTAACTTTTAAAATCCTCACAATTCTGAACCAGAGAGGGCCACTCCAAATATGCTCCCCACTCCCACATTCCACATACAAAACACATACGGTATTTGACTATCCAGAAATGTAAGACGAAGGATCAGCTCCCTGTTGTGAAGGGTGAAAAACTGTCTACTAGGTGTGCTCTTTCCTGGAGTGAAAGGGTAACCCCACTCAGGAATATCAGAACACACGTGGGCCTCTTGACTGGGGACACAGATTTGGGACATTCATTCTACATGACAGGCAGAGCACGAAGAAAGTAAAGATGAAGGTTAAATGAGTGACAATCATTATTATCATTAATCATAAGGCACTCATCTACATGATCACACTGGCACCAAAGACACACTGCTGTATTATGAACAGCTCGCCTTAACTACTAGTTTTGATTATGGAATCAGATGGCAGTGGCCTAAATACATAGGAACGGCAAGGGGAGTGTAGCTGAATGGCATTCCTATTTTCAGTCCATTGGTGGCAGCAGCTCCTCACAAACTGTGCTGACTTTTTATGTATTTAAAAGGGGTTTTGGAGAAATTATTCATTTGCGGTCTACAAAATAATTATTCCGGAGCAACTTCACTTAAATAACATACAAATAGGGAAAACCTCATACTGGCACAACAGCCGGGAGGAGAAAAGGTGCTCTGTTTTAATCAATGGAAACCTGCCACAGAAATCCTGTGTCAAACTGGGAAATAGGACACAGGACTCTCCTGAGTCCCAGTATCCTTAATTCATGGAAACTGGTTTCCTTTCTGCTGTCACATAGCATTTATTAAAACAACATTATTTGGGGCAAATGTCACTCTTGCACTAATGGCTGGTCTAACATATCTTGACACAGCTGTGCCCTGTAGCTTCATTCTTATAGCCAAGGGGATCTTTCCCTCTGCCTGTGAAAATAAAGACATTGTTTCTCCTGCCCTCCTCCCGCACTGCTCCAACTTCCAGAACAATGCAGCCCTCTTTCAGGTTCATATTACCTCCCACTTTCTAATTTATTTATTATTTATAAATAATTTAAATTTACTAGCACGCTGCCATTGGTTCCATCTCCCTTTGGATGCCTTAGTATAGGACAACTTGATCTCTGCAGCCCATCTCCCCTGTTAAACACATGGCCTACCATGGGGCAAACAGAAGCAGATGAAAACAAATGAGAAGTGAAAAACTCTTAAGGCATCTCCAAACTGCCCCTGCATCAGTTTGCTGTGCTCCCGCGCACATTGGAGCCTAATGAAAGTCTAGTACATCCTGTCACATATGGTTAGGGTTTAAGCTCCAGCTTCCAGAAACATAGGCTCCAAAGTGTTTTTTTCTGGTTTAATCCCAGCACCTACATTCATTACTACTTTCTGGGGAAACCTTTACTGCACAGGTTTATTTGGGTTCACATGCAAAGGAGAACCAGGCTTTTGCAACATCAGTATGCGGAATGACAAAATCGTAATTGCCCAGTTTGTGAAGGACCATAGCTCAGTGGCAGACCTTGTGCTTTTAAAAATCAAAAGCTTGATTCTGGAAAATATATTACACTCCCATTATAATCTAGTAAAGGTAAAGGGACCCCTGACCATTAGGTCCAGTCGTGGACGACTTTGGGGTTGCAGTGCTCATCTCGCTTTACTGGCTGAGAGAGCCGGGGTACAGCTTCCGGGTCATGTGGCCAGCATGACTAAGCTGCTTCTGGCGAAACAGAGTAATGCACGGAAACACCGTTTACCTTCCCACCGGAGCGGTACCTATTTATCTACTTGCACTTTGATGTGCTTTCGAACTGCTAGGTTGGCAGGAGCAGGGACCGAGCAAAGAGAGCTCACCCCGCCGTGTGCATTCGAACCTCCAACCTTCTGATCGGCAAGTCCTAGGCTCTGCGGTTTAACCCACAGCACCACCCACGTCCCTACCATTATAATCTAGATAGGTATTAAAAAATACTCTCATTCTTTGTCTCAGAATCCCTGAGAGTGACAGCATTTCTTAGCTGTCCCCCAAGCTTCACCCCAACCATATCACTTTGAAGAAGAACGCATGCTGAAAATCTTAGGAAAATGTGCTGTTAATACTTGATATTTCACCATGTACAATTGCTGCCTGTTGCTTTGAATGTTGAGCAGAGTAGTGGGGTTCTTAAGCGTCCATAACCAATGTGATGGGAGAAGGAAAACAAACCTCTCATCTATATTGGTTTGTGCTCTCAGTGTTTTCAGAAACACAAGCACAGAGAGAGGGAGAGAGACAGCGCTTTCCCTGTGCTATTTGTGCAGTGAAAGTAATGAAAAGTTACCTTTCATCTTAATGCAGAACTCCCCCATTAGATTTTCCAATTCTCCTTCAATAGTACACATGTTCTGTGTGGGAAAAGAGGAGACTAGTATCAGTTCAACTATCCAAAATATAGAAGTGCCTTAAAATACACAATATAACTGGGTTGTTGTTGTTTTCTTTAAAAAATATATATGTAGAAAGTTCCAACGCAGTCCTGACTCTTGCTGAAGCTGGGAGAAGGCGGAAAGGAACAGGGAATCAAAGAATGAAAATTTGCTCCCAGAAATGGCTATTTTCTTCCTCATTGTCCATGGAGTCAGGAGCTTAGCAAGTCTTCCCCAATGTCTAGACTCTAGCGAGCCAGGCTGACATCTTTACAAGTCATGAAATGCTGGCGCAAGCAATCCTTTGACTGCTGGCAGGGCTTAGAAGTCCTTTCAGGACTTATAGAAAGCCATGGCCAACTGTAGCTCTTCCAGGGCATGTATGCACAGTGAATGCACACTTGTGAAATTTTCACATGTGACAATTTATAGAGAAGCTTTACACCAATTTCCATATGGAAATGCTTTCCAAGTAAGAATTTTGTAGCAATATTTTTTGTAACAGCCCACAACCCTCCAACTCTGGGTCTCAGAAGTTTCTCCCAGTCGTTCTGCACCTGGGAATGAAGTCTAGCTCTGCCTTCAGTACTCCAGCTTCCCCCCCCCCACTGCAATTCTCTCCAGCCTGCAAGCCTCATCTTCTGCCCCCCAAGTCCAGAACTCCCACACAAGTGTTTCTAAAGCTCATTCTCTTCCATGCAGAAATGGGCACTGGAAGAATTGAAGTGAAGCCCCTGGTAGACAATTTCTGTTGGGCAGTCAACACTGAACAAGTGTTGGTCTTCTTGTAACTCCTGAGTTAACAAGATGAGGTCCACAGTATGAACCTCCACTCTGGGCGGCAAGATCCACAAGGCTGCACACGTATGAAGCTAATATCAGTGGCAGCCGATTCAATGCTTTGATCAATCCATAATCTGTCTTCTCAGCACTAAAACAACTCAATCAATGCTCCCACCACAAATTAGTGGTAAATTTAACCCGGGGAGGATTACGTGCAATGGCCCATCATGTACCTCTGTGTATTCTTTGTAGCTTTTGTTGATTTCTGTCAAACTCTCCCGAGCTGCCCTACTGGCAGGAGACAACCCAAATGCTTGTTTCATTTTGCTGGCACCATCGCGGAGCCGTCTTTGGATACAATAAGCTTCAAACAGTTCGTCAACCTGAGTGGAAAAACAATAGACCACTGAGTTTTGTTTTAAGGGAAAGAAAAAGGAAAGTAAACTGAAAGGAAGTTAAATGAAGCAATCCAGAATATTTTTCTATACACAGATTGGTGTGTGGACAACTTCATTGCTGATGCCACCCCTGCCTTCAAATTTAAAATAATTCCACTGCGGAAAAGGCACCTTCCTATTTACAATGTCACGATGACAACAATGAATTCATCAGCAGCCTCTTGTATCTCTGTCACTGCCTCATGCTTTTCTATAATTTGTTCAAACCTTCCCTTCTCTCATTAAGCTTTCTTTAAAAACTTACAAAAGATCCCTGCTTATCAGCTTTAGTTGCTTTGATTAATTCTCAGAATAAGAAAAATGCATCAGCAATATGCCACTGTATTGCACTGAAGTAGCTCGTCCACAGAAAGTTCAAGCTTCTACATTAGTTGGCCCCTTCATGGATCACTGCCTTGTCATGGCGAAGGGGCTTGAATAATTCCAAGAAGCTGAGCTATGCCGTGCAGGGCCACCCAAGACGGACAGGTCATAGCCGAGAGTTTGGACTAAATGTGATCCACCTGGAGAAGGAACTGGCAAACCACTCCAGTATTTTGCCAAGAAAACTCCATGGACATAAAAAAGGAGAAACTTTGAGAAGGAAGTGAGGGTTTCCAAGGCATGCTCTGCTTCATGGGGTCACGGAAAGTCGAACACAACCAAGACGACTAAACAACAACACGTTAGTTGGAGAAAGCTCATCCATCATTCTCAAGTAACACTGACAATCCTTGCAGTATAATATGCTTCACACATTGTCCATGCCTAAACTGGCCAGCTGGAGAAAAACCAGAAATTAAAGCCCAACCCTCTTCATTCCTAATGGATAAAATGTATTGCAGAATAATCCTATGTGTATGGGGTGTTAAGGGAGGTGTGTTAGGGTAGTACCTCTGGTGGGGAACACATTGTGCTCCTTCTGGGGTAGTCTCTCCACCTTTGGTTCCCACCCTGCATGCAGCTCTCACCTGTGGCTCCTAGAAGCTGTCAGCATGCAACAGTGGCCACACCCCGGGAAATGTCTTTGACTGGCTGGCTAAACCAGGTGAGGATAACCAATGGGTCACAAACCTTTGGCGAGTTAGGGATCCTGTGTGTGAATACAGGCTCTGGGAGATTGAGCCGGCAAGACCAGTAGTGGGTCCAGCAGTCAAGAAGGTGGTTCTGCATGTGCTGTAGAGGGAAGTGAGGGGCAGATGGGGCTCATCAACCTGGGAGGGGGGCCCATGTAGGAGAAGGAAAACTCTGATCCTAAATCTCTGCTGCTTTGAGGGATATCTTCAGGAGAATAAAAGGCAAAGGAGTAAACCCTACAGAAATCCAGAGTGGAGTCCCTAAGATAGTGCCTTGTTCTGGCAGCTCCTGCAGCCAAGCTGGTGTCACATGTATTGCTCTGCTTTTCTTTGGACTACATCAGTGAGGCCAAGAGAGGGGTCTTGTCGTCTGGCAGCCCAGAACCTCCATACACACTGCCCAGGCTTGCGTCCCAGCTAATGCAGCTGTTTGACTTCACCCCCAGAAGTGCACTCCATTGTCTCTTGAGACAGACAGATGTCAACAGCAACAACTAGTTAGCCAAACCTGCTTCATTAAAAAAAGAAGATATAGATGCCTACAACACACATTACAACTAGTATTATGTTATGCGCCAATCCTCAAAGCTCAGTCCTAGTGGAGGCAGTTTAGAAAGGCTGTAAATGGTACTGTATAGCACTTGTGGGTCAGGCTACTGTCTCCATCCTAGAAAATGTTTGCTTTGCTGTTTACTTCTGTTAACAAGGGTGTTAACAAGGGTGTGGTATGACATTTTCACTCTCTTTCTCTTTCTGAGTGGAGTTATCACAGACCCATCTGCTGTGCTACAGAGCTACACATTAGTTACCACATTTCCTGTTTTCCTTGCTTTGTTTCCTGTTCAGAGTATAATTTCGAGTCACAGCTCTCACTGGAAGACCAGCAGGCACTGGTCCTCAGTCAGTCAGCTTAAGTTTTGCTACTTTCCATTAAAAGGTTTCCATGAGTTAGTTGCTTACATTCTGGCCTCATAAAACCTTGCTTCACATGAAGTCCCTTTTATTTGTCACCATGGGCGACAGAACAGAAAGCTAATATGCTGAACAATTTAGTGTGGAATTAGCTCTGTAGCAACTCACTCTTCGCTAAAAACACCAAAATCACTTAGCTCTGAGTGGGAGGGACTTGAACAAAAAGTACTCTGCTGCATGACATTTTGCTGGCAGGGAACATATTATTCTAAGAACTATTTTCTTGATGAATATTTGATCCGTGAGTATGGGAATAATAGCTGTGTTCTGGATGCCCTAGCACAGAATATTTTAGCTGAAAGCAGGCAAACAAACCATACTTGCTGCTATGCTCCTTGCTATAAGCAAGGGCTGCCCTTGGGGACACAACTGCAGTGTAACGCTGGAATGGCACTGCTAGCACAGGGCCAAAGTATGGTAACTATACCTAAGTATCTTCAAGTTGTGTGAATCATTGTAAAAATGCAAATAGCTACTGCAGGGGGCCTAATCAGGCTTTGCAACTCAGGGGAGGGAGAAGAGAATTTAATTTATCCAATTACTTGGTCCACAGGATAGCCTGGCATTTACTGACACAGCCGTCAACTATCGGAACTCTGTGGTCCATGCAAGGTGTCTCTTCAATTAGAGATGCAGGACCCTCACCCTCAAGAATCAAAGCAATACACAGGCACTCTCTCTAGGAACACTCTCATTAAAATGGCAAGAATTTACTAGTATTATATGAATTAGTCACCTAGTCAAAATGGGAAAGGATTAGCTAAATAGCATGCACATATTTTAACCTGAAGTGGATATATTTTGTTTAATATTTGCAGGTTCACTTGATGGCAGAGAAAAATGTCTCATCTCCCGCTGAAGTCCCCTTGGCAGGTTTCCTGCCTAGCAACTGGGTGGAAAACTGGACTGTCTGTATCAGCCTTTGGAGCACGCACAGAACAGTGGTGCCTGTGTTGTGTTTGCTGGGCCTACCTTCTCTTGCAACATGCCTCAGGGCAGTGCGATACTGAATTGTTGGATGGTGGCAACAACTGGGGGCACATTGTGAACTCCCTTGAATCCCCACACCCCACTTGCAGCTGACATAAGCAATACCACCTAACCAAAACCTTCTTGAAGAGGTGCTTTGTGAGGAGATCTCTGTGGAATAAAGGAGAATGCTAGACTGGCTTTTGATAAATAGGTTAAGAACAAAGTTAAAAGCAAGATGAAAGGACAGCTGATTACCTTGCTGATGTGGAACTCCAGCTTTCTCATATATCTTTCAATTGCTTTCATTTGCTGCAAAATAAATTAAAAATAATTAGAATGGGAAGAATGACAGGCAATTGAGATGAGCTGAACTGATTTGGCCTTTTTGAAGAACTGTCATATTCTCCTGTCAAACCAGTTTGGCATTCGGAAGCAACACTGCCTTTCCTTAAAGGTGAATACTTTTAATTTCATAGCAACCTTTTTGTAATTAATAATAGAATCATGTACTTGAAAGTAGATTATTTTCTAAAAGAAAATGTAAAAATCAGTGAGGGTTTAGACAAAGAGGGGCTTTTTCAGCCTTTTACCAGTTTCCTCAAAATATAGTAGTAGAACTATTACGAAGTCTGGGTCAAAAACTTGCTGAGAGCAATACTGAGTTCATACCGCAATCCTCAAACCACTTTCTCTGAAATAATTATTCAGGATTAAAAGTTGCAGTTGCAAAATGAATGAATAAGGACTGATTATGCTCATCCTTCTACTGTCTCCTTGCATAACTGTAGCACAATCAGAAAGGTTCCCTTCCACAACTAATCTTATGGTCTGCTGCCACATAGACCGGGTTTAACATTTATTTTTGCAGATAAGTTGCAGATAGACATACCTTGTCTAGATCATACAGCACCCCCTGTAATGAATGAAATGAAAGGATTAATAGTTCAGTAGACATTCTCTCAAGTGCAATGCTGAATTGTTGTCTTGGGCCTTAAGCTAATTTAAGAAGGCAAGTTTTCCCTCCCCATGATGAAGCGACTTTTGTAGCTGGCCCTGTAATGTGTAGATAGATCATGAAGACTTCTAAAAGTATGCAACAACTTTTGGATTTTTTTTCATCACCATATGCCTAGCAATGCTGGGTTTTCTGCAGCGCTGTTTGTGAGAGAACCACGTGTGGCTTTGCACAAAACAGTAACTAGTAAAGAAAGAGTGAAACTGACCAAATGGATCTGCCTTGAGTGATGATGTGAATGGCAACACGGAACAGTACCAAACAGTGTGGGTCAGGCACTACTTTGTGTTGGGGCCTTATTCAAATGTAGCACAGCTCCTAAAGTGTAATGCATTCCAGCAGCGAGATCATCTATCTGTGACAATTGCCGCCACATCATAAAATTACAATATAAGAGGGAAGGTTCTACCCAGACAGTACATTTTTAACATATGGACACTTTAACACAAATGCCTCCTAGTCTGAAATCTTTGGTTCTGGAGACCTCATGGGGGGACTGTACTTCCATTACGGCTACCTGAACCTCCTTACTGTTTTGAGTCCTACAACAAAGACATACCAGCCGTGAGTTTCTTTTCATGTCCTTTAGCTGAGCAGTCAACTTATCCAGCTCTGTTTGATGCACTTCCAGATACTCACTGCAAAGATAACAAAAAGCGACACATCAGCCCTGTTACGTTTCAGTAATGAAGTGCTGATAGCTGATTTCTGTGGAAAGAAAAGCTGTTTTGCTAAGTTTTACTCTTGCCACGAACTGTTCAACCAAGTAAAGTTTGCTTAATTAACAGTGCAATCCTGTCCACTCAGAAGCATGTCCTACTGAATTCAGTCAGACTTGCTCACAGGTAAATGTGTATAGGATTGCAGTCTTAGAGAGCAGTCTATCCCCCCCCTTCAATCCACTACACTGGCCGAACAGTTTTTGGATGCAGCTGAGGTTTCCCTCTGTACCAGATTTTCTGGGCTTCACTAGTGGGGATGTGGGCAGTGCCTTCACCACCATGGAAGTCCCTGTTGCATCTGCCAAAAATGTGGGCAAGTGAAAGCTAACGTTGGCAGTATGCTCACACCATGGTAGGCAGGGAAAGAGTGGAGGTGGTCTGGGTAAGGATCTGCACAATCTTAAATCAGAAGATGATGGGATGCTTTCATTCTTCTTACCTTTAAAAACATTTTATAGTCAGGGGGCAGCTGGCCAGACATGCATATGGCTTCTGATGCTCATTTTATTATTATTTTAACATTAAATTTATGCGCTCCTTTTCTATAACAAAAGTATGCTCAAGTATTATGCTTTTTACTCAGCATTGGCAAACTGTTTTACTCTCTTAAGAATAAAGAAAATGTAAAAGCAGTTGTAAAGCACATGGTGAGCGTGTGCACAAAGAGAGCTGTGAAATGTGAGCTTCACAACTAAGGTAATACACACAGCTATCTAAAGTCACTCGCCCCAAGTAAGTCCAGCGTCTAAAATCACCCAGCTGTACCACTGTGGCTGAACATCTAAAGATTCTGCAGATCTGCCCTGAGCTGCTAAGAGGAGAAGCAGGAACTCATTGCTTTTGGGGAGCTGATAAACCTATCTTTGACATCAGAAGTTAAAGTCTTATTCACTCCAGGGGGGCAACAAGTTGTTCTTCCGCAGAGCAGTAAAGACAGTTTTAGTGCTGCTCCAGACTTATAAAAGCTCTTACTCCAGTCCATTCTTTAAGGCCCTGTAAACCTCCTCCATCCTTTCTGGCTGAGGCTCTTTAGCAGCGCT
This sequence comes from Podarcis gaigeae, assembly GCF_964106915.1. NCBI lineage: Eukaryota > Metazoa > Chordata > Lepidosauria > Squamata > Lacertidae > Podarcis > Podarcis gaigeae. The sequence goes on along the minus strand of NC_139683.1, from coordinate 57,993,428 downwards.
GTTACTCTTGTGTCCCAGATTGTGCATCTTCTTCACTTTTGCCTGGGGTTTCTTGAGCACAGAGGAATTTTCAATAAAGGAGTTACACCTGCAAAATGAACATTAAAGGGGAGCAAGGGGTGGAAGAAAAGGTATAAATCGTGATTATCTGGTTATCTCAAAGGAGCATCGCCTAAGGAGCTTTCCCTAACTTAATCTTTACTGACTCAAAGAAATCTGCTTACTGTGCTGCCTGCCAGAGGAGGAAAAGTTTATGGGTTAATAGGTCTGAGCAAACATGACATTCTATCAGCACCTGATATTCCACTTGCAGAAATGTGCAGTGCCGCTGAATTTGATTTAATTCTTTTGATTTATTTAGACCTGCAGTGGGTCCCCTTGCAAAGGCTGAGTGTGAGTAACAATAGATTTAAAATGTACCATGCAATGGAACTAAATAGAAGAAGAGAAGGGCAGATTATTGCACTGTGGATCTTTCAGGCCATTAACCACTTTGATTCATATTTAGGCAGGATGTAATTAATATTAAACAAAGGCACAATCCAAACGAGCTAAGCAGCTTGCTCTCTGTCATTTTAATGGAGCTCTTACAGGAGACTGCCCTGGTGGCTTAGGGCCTTAACTCAAGTCAACCCGCAATGAGCTCTTTGCCTTTATGCTTTGTATGCATATGGAAAAAGTTAATATCAAGTAAAGACTATAAATAAAAAAGCAACCTGCAACAAGCTTAACCCTGGCTTTAAATGGGGGGAGGGGAGTTCTGCAACACTGCTGATAAAGTTAATGTGTAATAGCCATCTATCCCTAAGCATCATTAATACCAGAACATTACTATATGTCATGTAAACTGCAGATGATATTCAGCTATAGAGACAAAAGGGGCACAGAAACACAGGGCGGAGACAGGGACAACTTCAAATTTGAGAGGGCCCTCAGCTAAGCACCCTCTGACGGGTTTCTGCCTCTATCAGTGGTGGCCAGCATAGCTTTGGCAGCACCAATGTTTTGTTTATGTCCTCCATTTTCAGTTCCCACAATTTCCTCCATATAGTGCTGCCTTTGGCAGTGTGGACATTGTGGTGTTGTGGTAGCTAGACTCAGATGCTCAGCACTGCCCAACAATGCCAGGTTGCTGACTTTGATCCTAGGAAGAGGAGAAAAAACGGGCTGCTGCCTACTCTTGACTTCTTGCTCCAACCCTGGCCTACACTGCTACCTGTTTTAAAAATAATAATGTTGATTTCCATATTCTGGATTTGTGGTGGTGAGTGCACACTGTCTTGAGAAATATTGCTGCAAACAGCATGTCTGAACCTACTGTAGCAGCAAAGAGAATCCATGAAGCAGTTAAGATTAAACTGGATCTAAAGGAAATCAGACTGTTTGACACATCTCTAAGGGAATGAAAGGGCTAGACCCTGACTGCATTCCCTGTGGAAGGGTTTCCTTTGTTTTCTTATGACTGCATGTAACCGCTCCCCATCACCCATCCTCAATTGTGAAGCTGATGAAAAACCTTGCTGAAGTCTTAAAAGACATGATAGGTCAAGGAGATAACCTTTGGTAAAGCCAGAGCTGTTTTCTGTTTGCTTAATTTAAATCTCACCACAGATATATTGTCAGGTCTATAACTGAGGCATCCTTTGCAATAGATAACAAAGGGATAACAACAACAGACCCCAACAAAGCTTCCCACCCCCTATTTACAAGCTGAAAGCCTGGCTTTGGAGCTGCTACTTGCCTTGATCTTCTTTCCTGGAGACCGCTGAAGCCAGCAAAGGATTGACTTCTAATAATCCCATTAGGGCCTCCTGGGGAGAACGAGTGTGATCCTACTGACATGATTTCTGGGAATCTGGAAGATATTCCTGCAAGGTAAGAGTAAGGAGGTCAGGTGCAATGGCAAGTTACAGGCAGGTTTAAGATACAGCTTCCCTAACTACAGCTTCAGGACAATAGAAGGTAAATTAACGACACGACTCATGAGATCATTGAAGATAATTCAAGTCTCTAAATAATAAAGTTGCATTTTCTTTCAGCAACCAGAACTCCCATTTTAGGACCAGAGGTATCTCTATAAGTAGGAGACTGAGGAATGTTATCTGTTTATTTCCATGGATTTCCTCCCTCTTTGTCTCCTTTGCTCTCAGACACCCACGGAAAGTCTGCTGTGTCTCAGAGATCTTTGTGTTCCAAACAAAGCTGTGTGCATGCAAAGAGAACTTTGCTTCTTGCTCCTGAAAAATGAATTGGGCAAATGAATATGGATTATAGTACTGTACTTGGTTAGCACATGTGTACTATTGACTTGGTGTATGACTGGTCATATGGGAATGCAAAGTCCAATGTGCTTTATTTTTCTAGCTTGTACAAAAGTCTACGTCCATTTACTAATTATATTGCTTCCCCACCCCTGTCAAAAGTAAATGTGATAGAATCAAAGATGAGGAATATTTGGGGTAACTGTCTGTGTGAGTAGAAAAATGATTATCTGTATCAGAAATGAAACCTGGGAGATTACTGCCAGAGCCCTACAAGCATCTTCATTCAGAGGAGAAAGAAGCACAGCAAACGAAGAGAAGTGTGAGTGCATTTAGAGGCTGGGAAGGTAGAATATTATCAGGAACCATAAGTAAAAGTATGCAAACTGATTAACAGAAACTCATTTTTTCAGTAATTAGGAAGCTCTGAATTATGTATGGAATTTATACAAAATTGTGTCTTATATCCAAATACTATGTATGCTTATTCAGAAGTCTCGTGTATTTCACCAAGTACTTATTGGTGCTGCTGAAAAACAACATCTTGAGCTTAAATGCTTAAAGAACTAAAAGATACATGAAGAAAATTCTGTATCTGATTATTTTAAACTTCAAGGTACCTGAGCTATACAGGAGGAAATTTATAAACTTTGGAATAAAATCAAAACTCTTTCCAAGCCTTAGTACCTCAGAGCTTCCCTTATTATAATAATTCAACAAAACTGAATTATTGTGCCCTTGAGAAAAGTTTCCACTGAAACACAATAGAGAACTTACTGTTTTATTAAAGTTCCCTATTTTTATTTTTTATTTTGAGGCTTTCCTCCTTTCCTTTCGCTCTCTCTCTATGGTATGGGACTGTCCTCTTTCTGTCATTTATCTATATCAGCACAGCAGCAGAGTGTTGAACTTCTTCAGCTCCCGTCTAAGTAAAACAAATGCTTAAAATCAGGACCAAATACATGTTTCTGGGCCCGGCACAAAGTGAAACCATTGATTGCACCTGAGAGCAAAGGCATCCAAATTTCTCTCAGATCTAGCAAGCTAGAAATGAAAAGACAGCTGTGTTATCTTAATGTGCATTGACATCATTTTGCAAAATGAGATATTCTACTTTTGTAATTGTTGTTGTTGTTTTTTTAAAAAAAATACACTTCACGCAGTTATTAGCCACAAACTCCAAATGGGTTCAAAAGGCAAAGCAATGGGAAGGTGGGAATTACACACTGATAACTGTTGACTTTGCCTAGGTTATGTTAGAGGAGTTACGAACCTTGAGTCTAAACTTAAGAGATTGCTATTAAGGAAAGAGCTCAGAAACAGTGGCAGGCATATGGGGTTCAGGGGCAAAAACATTATACAGCACATCAAACACCAGAAGGATAGCAAAGACTAGTGTTAATTATGAGCAGTTCATTTGCATATGATGAGCTGCTTCTTAGTCAAAAGCCTCATCCTGTCAAAACAAATTAACACACTGCCAAGTTAATATATTCCATCAGGTCCTTGTTAATGCACACACAGGAGTAAAAAAACCCCCAAAACTCTGTTATTGTGGAATGCATATGTGTGCCAATCTCAAGCAAGATAAATCATGCTTCCAGCAAATTTAACAAGATTTTTCACTAATCACAATTAGGAGAAGACGGGAACTTAAATTTTTGGTGACCAGACTGGTTAAACCATTAGGGTTACCCAAGAACAAACCTTGGCTACTGCTCATGCTCCCCCACCCCCCCGAAGCGGGGAAATCCATGGACCCTGCTTTGGATGGAACGCTAAACCAAACCTTGGCTTGGCTCTAGGTAGCACAGCAGCAAAAGGGCTGTGGAGGAGTGAAGTGGTTGCAATTTCTGCTGTGAGCACCTGCATGCATTGCTCACACAGTCACACTTAGCTCCCCCCCCCCTGCACCATCCCTCCCCTCTCCATCAGTAAGTGCCAACAACCCTTTACAAAACATTTAATCCAGGAGACAAAGAAAAATATAACACCACAAGTATTTTCAAGACTGCACTACACATTTCACACACTGACACTTATGCACTGGGTTTTCTACAGAGACTAATTTTGAGTGTGTGTTAGAAGACACTGCATGCTAATAGAGGACTTGTTGAAGCTAGGGTAATACACCTGTACTCTAGCACAAAGGTTGCACACTATTAAAAGCATCTGTAGCTCATGAAAAATACATTTGCTCCCTGACTTCCTTATGCAAAAGCAACTGAAGCCAGTTACAAATTCCCATTGACCTTAGTGGATGCAAAGTATCACCAATACTATAAATGCCATTTCCTTTGGAACACTGCAACTCCTTATAAAGCTGAAATCACCAATGATGATATGAAAGAGAACACATTCCAGAAGGCTGCAAAAGATGCTAAATGGTTTAAGGATGAATGATAGTTTTTAACATTGGGAAGAAATGCTGAATAATATTTTTTTTCATTCTGCATAATCCTCAAGATGGATTCACTATGAAGGGAAAGTAATTCTTCCCCCAACACACAGCTGAATTATGTAATTTGCTACCACAAGATGTAGTAATGGCTAACAGCCTGGGTGGCTTTGCAAAGGGGATTAGAAGAATTAATGGAAGATAAAGGTATCAAATTAAGTAGCCATGATGGTGGTATATCACCTTTAGCATGAGAGGCAGGGCACGTCTAAATGCAAGGTGTTGAGAATCAGAATTGGGGACGGTTCTGTTGCACTGTGGGTTAAACCACAGAGCCTAGGACTTGCCGATCAGAAGGTCGGCGGTTCGAATCCCTGCCACGGAGTGAGCTCCCGTTGCTTGGTCCCAGTTCCTGCCAACCTAGCAGTTCAAAAGCACGTCAAAGTGCAAGTAGATAAATAGGTACCGCTCTGGCGGGAAGGTAAACAGCATTTCCGTGCGCTGCTCTGGTTCGCCAGAAGCGGCTTAGTCATGCTGGCCACATGACCCAGAAGCTGTACGCCAGCTCCCTCGGCCTGTAAAGCGAGATGAGTACCGCAACCCCAGAGTCGGTCACAACTGGACCTAATGGTCAGGGGTCCCTTTACCTTTACCTGTTGCACTTATGTCTCTTGGCAGGCTTCCACAGACATCTGGTCAGCCATGGTGAGACATGGATGCTGCAATAGATGGGCCTTTGAGCACTCGTTATGTTCTGATGAATGACTTTCTATAAAATAAATCCCAAAATTGCTGCCCTCCTGATATATTTAAGTATCATTTATGATGCATGTGAAACCCACAAAATAATAATAAAAAAATGTAGAGGGACAGCTTTCATTTGGATTAATTACATCAGGATGGAAATAGGCAGGCTTTTGACTTACACAGAACTTTTCGTTAGGCAAAATGAAAGGGTTGTGGGTGACACAGCGTGACATGGGAGAGCAAGGTCAGTCACGTATATATATTTTTTTGTCAGTAACTTCTGACAATAGTGGCCTAGTATCTTTTTCAGTTCAAACTGATGAGCAAGAAGTTGCATATTACTGTAACGGCTTGAGAACACATCTCTCAGTTCAGCACATTGTACTTTATATTAAGAGTGATGCAACATTTGAACTGGGAACCATGACACTGTAAAAGAGGTAGCAACTGAGTGCATTCATTCAAAGAGCCATTGTACAGCCCTGCCCCTAATTCCCAGGGTTTCTGCAAAGATTAAAATAGAAATTGGCATTTGGTTGCTCTTTGACGTGATGTAAGGACAGAATGGACATTCAACCTTTACTTATATAAAGCAAATGTATTTTTAGTATCAGGTAGGTTTCAAAAATCCCTGTGTGTGTGGAGAAGGGCTTCCAGGTGGTTTTTAGGATATCTAAACTCACCATAAATAAAGGTACCAGGAACTAAGAGCACAAACAAGAATAAGAGAAAAACACCAATGTGTACACTGCAAAGCTCATTCATAACTGAATGCTAGCAATGGGATAAAACCAACTATCTAATGAAGTAGTTCCATTTGTGCAGTGGGATTTTCTCTCCCACTGCATTATCTCTGCATTCAGCCCCTAACCTCCCCAAATCTGCTCTAGAGGGTTGAGGAAAGCCCCAGAACCCATTTAGGGGACATGTGGATGCAAGTCACCCATAATTCTTGGATTCCCGTAAAAATTAGAATTAATCCAGATTTGACTAAACTGTGCCAAACACGGGAATTTCTGGGCTCAGTTTATGCTAACAAGGAAGACTAGCCTGGCAGAGCTCGCTGAGTGTGGGTGGTGAGGAGGACAAAAGAAGATGATGGCCAGCCATTAACCCATTGACGAAAGCTATCAACAGGACAAAAGATGCTGCTGGACACAGAGGGGGGAGACCCAGCCAGTGTGGAGGGAGTAGTTTCCAGGGATACAGTGGGTGATGAGGTAAGCAAACAGGGAAAAATGTCCTTTTTGCAAGCTGGAGAGGTAGGAGGCCAGAGCACAAGGCGGGCAGTCTGTTCATGCTATTGCTAGGGCTAGACATGTTCTTTGGGGTCTCTTGGAATCCATGGCTGCAGCAGTGGCAGGAACTGAACTTCCTTGGGTTGTGAAAGCTCTGCACTCTCTCCATCTAGACAAGGGTTGTATGTATGTGTAAATAAACCACGTATCATAAACACCCCAGACTCCGCTGTGCCTCATTGTCCCCAAAGGGAATACAGACCCTGGTAAGTACAACTGCAACCCCTGGAATCCCACACTGCTCATGAAGTTTGGAGTGGAGTGTTAACACTATCTATTCAACTGCAATCCCAAACCAGAACAATTCATGTTCCAAACACCTGGACAAACCAAAACATCTTGAGTCTTTGTTAAAAGGTGTCCACTGTGGTGGGAAGACTGAATGCTACTTGGGAAGGAGTTCCATAGATGGAACACAATGAAACTGAGCCGGCAATTGGGCTTAGTTAGATCAGCATTTTAGGAATTAGGAATGAATTACGGTAGTTTAGATTTTGCCCTTTTCAGGTTACCCTTCAATGCAGTCATGGAAAAATTTGGGCCTGCCAAATGTTGCTAAACTACAACTCCCATCAGCTTCAGCAAGCATGGCCAATGATCAGGGATGATGGAAATTGTAGCTCAGCACACCTGCTCCAGTGAAAGGTGCATGGTAAGTCTTTGCCTCTGGGACTTCAATTTGACCATTTTCTGCTGAATATAGTTTGTTTCAAATCCATAATATGCCTCTGCTTACTGAGGAAAATATTTTAATGCTTCATTTATATATATATATTTATCTTAAAGTGCTTGTACATAAATTCTTGTTCTACAAAATATTTAACTTGAGGCTGAATGAACCACCCATAAGGTGCCTTCTATGTAGCAAAGTGTTGAATGAAGAAACCATTTTGTTTTGACAACAGAAAATGCTACAAAATTGTAACTAATGAATGGTTGCAAATAGCAACTTGCCTAGTTGCCTATAATGAGTAAGGCAGCATCTTAGATAGGATAATTTAAAATGCCTTGTGATGTGAGCATGGGTCTTTTCTGCTAACCATAAGCTCTGCAGTTTGGTAACTCTATGCATCTATACCTAGTACAACTGCTTACACAGAAAAACCAAAGCAGACTGTTGAATGATGCTGAACATGTTTAGATAGGAACTAAGAAACATCATGGGGGAAGGAATGTGCAGAGTGATTGTTCATGGGGAAAACCACACATACTGAGAAGACACTATTCTATGCATGCCTTTCTTTCTTTTGGTTTCTATGGCTGTAATTGAACTTGTGCTTTACTGTGACTGTGTTCAGCTGGTGACTAGTTCCATTTCCACACTTCTGCTTTTAGTTAGCAGAGAGCCTGAGGACAGGATTTGTTTCGTGAATGGATTTATATCCCCCTGCCCAAATGCTTTAATGTGATAAATTGAAGGGGCTCCGCTGGTTCCATCGCTTATGCAGATGTTTATGTTCTGTTGATTACAGACTAATTAGCAGAATTACAAATGTAAAACTCAGGGAAACAAAATCCTTCTGAGAGATTTGAAGAACTGGAAATGGTACACCCATTTACATTTACATACAATATAAATATCTTGAGCTGGTCAAATTCAGGTGTCTGTTACAGATGAGGTATGTGCTCCTGGATATAATTCTAATAATGGTAATAATAATAATAATAATAATAAGTAAATTAAAAATTAAAAATTTAAAAATTGTCCAGTAGCATCTTAGAGACCAACTAAATTTGTTCTGGGTATAAGCTTTCGTGTACATGCATCAGACCAACACGGCTACCTACCTGAATCTAGTAATAGTAACAGTAATAGTAATACCCTGCCCATCTGGCTGGGTTGCCCCAGCCACTCTGAGCAGCTTCCAAACACATAAAACTTTCTCATCTACATGAACAGATGGGCCAAAATTCCACATGTGCAAAGGGATATGTGTACATAGCTGCCTACTCTAGTGAAACAATGTGGAAAGAATACCTGTACAAGAGCTTCAAATGCACCCTGGTATAGCCTCAGGTCTCTGGTTTGAAGAGATCAGATCAAACTGATAATGTTGTTAAGGAGACAGATGTTGGACTAAGCTCTGAAGTGAGCACAGAAGACCTGAAGTTTACCCAAGGAACAAAATCACGACACAAAGAATCACAACTGAGTGACATTCATTCTGCTCTTCTTCAGCAACAGCGCATTTGTTGTCGAAATTTGTAGATGACACATTCCTTCAGGAAAGATTTATCATAATGTATTTGAAGAGGAACAAAAGATACCTTACCATTAGCCAGAAACCGTACCATCGCCTTCAAGGATCCGCAAAGCAAACCTACTTCCTTGAAGGAAAGGCCACGGAGCTGAGACACACTGGCTTATGCAAGTTACCAGCATCTGTGTCCCTTTCAGTAAATCTTTAATAAGAAGTAGAACAGGTTTGAGAGAAGATCTTTCATTCTTTTGAACTTTTCCACTGCTGCCATTTGTGTGTCAGGAATGCTGTCACTGCGATTGTACAGGGGCCCTAAGCTTATAGAATGATAAATCTAACTTTGCAACCTTCAAGGCGCCTTAACAGCTGCTGGAAAAATTAGAAACAATTTTGCAAAATCAAATGTGATATGCTACTAAGGGAGTCATCCACAGCTTTAGGGCTATTCCAGTCATGTATACCTTGCATTGAATTGTGCCTGTTCCTTTCAGGATTCCCCTGGTGTTTTTTTCCTGCCCACAGCAACAAATACCATCCATGCAACAGATTTTGACTGCCAGGAGACATTTGCACATAGTGCAAAGCTGCAGTCCTACACATCCTCATCTGAGAATAAGCGTCATTGAATATAATGAAAGTTACTTCTGAGCAAACATGCATTGCAAGTTGTTTTACCTCTACTTTTTTACTTGGCTGAATTGAATCATCCATTTTGGGTGATTTTACAGCAGATGCTCCAGTCATGTGTTTCTGGCCAGTGTTAATTGGGAAGGGCCATGTCAATGGCAAAAATCAATAGTCCATGCAGGAGGACTCAGGTTCAGTTCTTGGGGTCTCCCATGTAGAACTGGAAGCTTCTGTCTGAAATTCTGGAGAGCCACTGCCAGTCAGTGTAGAGAACAAACAGGGGTCACCAACCTTTTTGAGCTGTGGGTACATTTGGGGACCCGTGGAAGAGTTGTGGGCACCACATTAAAACACACCAACAAACCAGTCACACACATACATGCATGCTCATTCTTTGCCATGACCTTTGGTGTATGTGGGGTACTGCAAGACTCCATCTTGTCTCCCATGCTTTTTAATGTTTACATGAAGCTGATGGATGAGGCCATCTGGACTGAACGCCATCACTATGCCAGTATCACTCAGATTTATTTCTCGTTTCCATCCTTCAGCCTCAAAACATGGTAGACATCCTGGACTTCCACCTGAAGCTTGTACTGGAGTGCATGGGAATGAACAAGAATTAATCTGGACAAAATGGAAGTACAATTGGTGAGATATCCAGTGGTTTTGGTGTAAATGTATAACAAATAAATAATGAAGCAAGAGCTTACACTGGGGTGCATTAATTATCCTTCTCTGCAAGTGTTTTGTCTATGGGTACTCATGTACTTCTGGTCATCATAACATACTTTCTATGTAACTGTATCCACGATGAGGGCAAATGTCTGTGAGCCTGAGCCCAAAGGAGATTATGTGGAGACCACATTGAACCAGCGCTTGGTCTTGCTGTTTTAACTTCTGCATACATAAACTAGAAATGCAAGTCAACCTAAATCTTGTTGCAATAAATAAGAGCTCTAGACACTTAATGGCTCCTAGATGTCGCAAATGGCTTCAGAACTGGGTAATAATGAGTCTGGTCTCATTATTTAAATTTCTGCATTTACTTCAAGTTGACAGTTGGCCTTCAAAACTGTCCTTATTCATTGCATTATATGTGCTTGTGTGTGATGTACAGCCGTGGTTTAAAAAAATAAGATTGCATTAATGGTGCCACCCAGTGGGCTATATGCCAACTTAACTACAGTGACATGTGGAGCTGTGTCTGAGGCAAGTGGCATTGTGATGACTGAAATGGGTTTAAGATAGTGTGTGTGAGATGTCTTCAGTCCTACTATGACCATGTGTGTTATCATCCATTATCATCCACTCAACAGCTTCCATAATACTTAAGCAAATTGAGCAGTGATGACTGTTGTTCCCAGTTTGATATATGATTCAGCCAAAGCATTTTCTGAAACTTTACCACAGAAGCAAAGTACTGCTTTCTGGACATAGAAAACAGTGAGTGTAGTAGAGGCAATTCACACAATCAATTTTTCCATATGAGAACAATTCCAACAAAATACGTTCATTTTGTGGAAGTACAATATTTGAAGTTACATATATGGCCGGTAGCTACTCCCATGACAGCTGCTTCTGGAACTGATGGTCCCAAAATTGCAGGAGTTTCTGTCAAGATATTCCCAGTGTTTACCCATTACATTTGTTCATGCAAGCACATACAAGGGGACAATTGGGAATAACATGAGTATTTTGTATAGTCCAGCAGCTCTTACTGCTCAAAACTGTTGAGATATGGCAGCAGGTAGATAGATGTGATGTCAGTGTTCAGATGCAGTAATTTTTAAGAACCCCTTGCAAAAGCTGGGTGACAGGAACACACAGACTACAAAAAGGTGGCCAGTTTTCTCGCTGCTTGTTCTGCATCAGTATTATAATGCCACAACTGCTGGCATTGACAATATAGAAGTGTCTGGGGCTCTGAAGATTATTTCCTGATCACAGCTCTCACTCAACAGGTACAGAAAAAAAGTGAAATATGGAAACAATAGAGGAACGCTTGCTGTGAAGACGGGGAAAACAGGTGTAACCATGAAGGGAGCAAAATCTTTAGGCCATTTTTCCCCAAGAGGAGAATTGCACTTTGGGTGTAAATGCTAATGCATGCGAATGTTAACAGATTTAGCAGCCAGTGCATGTGTAAAATACAGCTGATTTGCATACAGATTGAGGAGGAAAAACCAGGGTGTGACTGGATCAGCAGCTGACAAGAGAAACCAAGATAAGGCATTCTTTGAAAAAGTGACTATCTCCTAGTTTTTACTGTCCTAGAAACTAAACAGATCAAACGATAAAATCTTGGGCCATACCCGAGACGAATAAAAGGATGAATGGGGGATATATTATCCATTTCTCATGCTTTTGCCACATTTGCATAATTTGCTTGCTAATCAAGCATTAAAAAATTGAATTATGTGTGTGCTGGCTGCTTATTGTGTCACTGACATTTAGCCTGATTTAATGATATTGCTTCAGGTTGAAGATGATGAAGTTAGACTTCTTTGCCTGTGTCAGGAAAACGAAACCAACATTTTAAACTCTGGCTTGTGCTGGCAAAGGAAGAATCCATATTCCCAGGTTTACCAGTATACAACACACTCTTGAGCCCAAGACTTGTTAAAAATATGGGCAGGGTGTTTCTTTATCTCTTTTACTGTTCCTCATTTTGCAGGTCACACTTCCTCTTTACAGAGTCTGGATCAGGGAGAAGCATAAAAAGAAACAATTAAAGATATTGCTGCTATTACTGAATACTGTGGTAACGGCCTATGAAAAAAGCAAGACAGGAACCCTAAGACACCTAAGTTTCATTAAAAGCTAATGGGAATTAAGACACATAAGCTGAATCACTATAGCCTTTTATAATGTAACTAGCTAGATTTTGGGTTTTAATTTTCTCTGTAGTATTTGGGCAAGTGCCACTGAAGATAAGATTGGGTCCTTGATTCAGTAATTATGCTCAAGCCTGTTAATTTAAAAGCAACACATTCCATTTGAATTGCAGATTTACAAAAGCCTTCAAGTTTAAGAGGCTGGCACCATATTCTGCACATCACAGGATTAGCAATCACTTAAATCTTTCCAATATAGAGACATAAGGATAAACGAAGCTTGGATTAACCAGATCTGACAGCATTCGTTATCAGAGAAAGACAAAAGTAATTATCATTTATCTCCTTTCCTTGCTTACATTAAATCTGTATGAATTAGTAATAACCACTTCTCCCCCTTTCTCTCTCTGACCACATTCAAGCTTCATTCTAAGCCAAAAATCATATAGCTCACTATGCATAAGCGAATTATGTCCATTTTGCTCCTCTCCTCTCCCTGCCCCACCCCCAATAGTGCACAGAGGAAACAAACTACAACCCTTGGCTTAGTGTTATATCTAAACCAGAAATCATGATTTGTATGGCTCCAACAAGACACTATCCGTTAGCAAGAACAAGCACTAAGGAAGGGATAATGGTTTGTTTCATTTGTGTACTAACAGGGTGGAATGAACAGAAGCAAAGTGGGTCCAGTTTGTTCATGCTTACAAGGTTGTGTGACTATGGGTACATATACACACCTAAAATGTAGTTTTTGGATTATCAAAAGTAGGACAGATCTTGAAAGGTTCAGCAAAAGAAGAAAAATTATATGGAAAATATTGTTGGATTATCTTGGGAGAGTTTTGAGGCGATTATATCACTGTTGTGGCCCCATAGCATAGTGGTCTGAAGGCACATTAGTGTTTGGATGAGAAAACATGAGGGAATCCTATGGATGTTTTCCTAAGTTCTGTAGAAAAAAGGTGGAGGATATAAATTTAATGGCAAACGAAGTGATAATAGTTTATTGCTCACTGCCTATATCTAACAGAGATCTTTTGAGTGGTTTAAACCTCGACCTATTTAGATTCCTGAAAAAAATATGACAGCATGACATCCTGGTCAAAGAAAACAGCAAAAAATACATCCTGCTCATTCCTGCACCACTTAAGGCTACAAACAAGGGGGCATATTTCACCCAAAAGATATTTCAGTTCCCTGACTATAGAAGGACTTCTGAACAAGTTGTTTAGATGAAAAAGCTTGATGCAAATCACAGGCTTGGTTGAGTGTGCTATATAATCTTCCAGGTACTTATTTTGCTACCTGGGACTAGTGTATCGCACCAAGAGACAATTTTCTAGACAGACAGAGGGTGGGGGGAGAGGCAACACTTAACTTTGCTGAAATTAAAATATCCTGTATTTGCTTCATTGCATCTCCCCCTGTGGGCACACGTTCTGCCTAAATCCAAGGTTATCGTGCTCTAACATATTGTAATCAGTTTGGGTCAGGTTTCCCAATTTCTAATCTAGCCTACCTGAATAATTGGGAGCATATAGCTCCCCAGAGGGATGCGGGTGGCATTGTGGGTTAAACCACAGAGCCTAGGACTTGTCAATCAGAAGGTCGGCAGTTTGAATCCCCTCAACGGGGTGAGCTCCTGTTGCTCGGTCCCAGCTCCTGCCAACCTAGCAGTTCGAAAGCACGTCAAAGTGCAAGTAGATAAATAGGTACCGCTCTGGCAGGAAGGTAAATGGCGTTTCCGTGTGCTGCTCTGGTTTGCCAGAAGCGGCTTAGTCATACTGGCCACATGACCTGGAAGCTGTACCCTGGCTCCCTTGGCCAATAAAGCAAGATGAGTGCCGCAACCCCAGAGTCTGTCACAACTAGACCTAATGGTCAGGGGTCCCTTTACCTTTACCTTTTTAGCTCCCCAAAGGTAGCAATGCCCAGGGGGTGGGACTCTTCAGGCATCCATCTCACCATGATAATGGATTTGTGCTATGAGACTTTCTATCACTGTGACTCCACTGATCTGTGAACCAGGATGCCAGAACAGAGTGTCTGGATCTTGAGCTGATCCCAGTTTACCATCTTTCATTGTCTGAGCCATCTGCTGGCCAATGAATAGAAATAGCTAGGTGCCTACCTAATCAAACCTTATTAAGTTAGGTATGAAAAACTGAGCAAATATTACAGCCCATCTATAACATAAATTCAAAGGGACATATAACATGCAGGGACAGACTTTGATAATCTTTCATAATCTTTGGCCTGTGTAAGGACAAAATGTGGTGCCCCCAAATGGATCTTCTCAATTATGGATCTTCTCAATTTTGCACTCCCTCATCTTGTCGCCCTGTGCAGGGGAACAGCCCACACCACCCAAAATCTGGGGCTGATCACAAGGACTGTGTAGTTATTACTATATGGTTATTGAGTTGTAAGATGCGGATGCTGCATAGTCTCATTATGCATAGTAACCACAAGTGAAAATGCATATGCATAATCTTAAGTCTTTAAATATTTTGATAAGTTATTGGATGATTTCTTCAGCAAAACAGAAGAGGGAGGAGGAAAATCATTCTGTGAGTTTTGCACAAGAGAAGCTTTGCATCTCTCCCTGAACTGATCTCACCTCTTCAGGCAGTCAGGATAACATTATACCTTTTTGATAATGGTGAAAATAAACTTTAAACATTGGCTTCCTTCACACATAATAGCAAGTCGGTGTTCAATCATTCATGCATGAGCCTCAGCTTGGATACACTCTTCCTCTCCTCCCTTCATGCACTGTGAAAAACTTCCTCACTTCCTTGCTTGTGCAAAACATAGTTACCATTAACTGAACTGTAGTTTGCACAAATCATAGTAAGGTCAAGGTACCCCTGCCCGTCAGGGCCAGTCGTGACCGACTCTAGGGTTGCGTGCTCATCTCGCTCAAGAGGCCGGGCCGGCGTTGTCCGAAGACACTTCCGGGTCACGTGGCCAGCGTGACGAAGTTGCATCTGGCGAGCCAGCACCAGCGCCGCACACAGAAATGCCGTTTACCTTCCCGCTAGAAAGCGGTCCCTATTTATCTACTTGCACTTAAGGGTGCTTTCGAACTGCTAGGTGGGCAGGAGCTGGGACCGAACAACAGGAGCTCACCCCGCCACAGGGATTCGAACCGCCGACCTTTTGATCAGCAAGTCCTAGGCTCTGTGGTTTAACCCACAGCGCCACCCGCGTCCCTTGAACAAATCATACTTGGCTGCAAACCAGAATTGGACATGGTGCGGTGAAGCAGCTAAGTGACTCAGTTATGAACCAGGAAGTATCTAGCTCCCTTATCACCTCTGCCATGACATCTCTGGTGTTGGACTTAAGCAACTCACTTTCTTATGGCCTAGCAACTTCCTCCCCCATCTGCAATATGGGATAATAATACTAATGCAACTTATAGAGGTTTCATAAGGATTGCAACAGGGTGATGTATGTGAAGCTCTTTTAACATTTGGAAGATCTTTATAAATGTTAAGAGTATGCATCATGCTAAGGCGAAACTATGCTTTCCTATTCTGATTTGTGCAAAACACAGTTTGGCTGTTAGGTGCAAACTTTGGTTTGCATAAACAAGGGAAGCTGAGCAAACATAACAGAAAAACCTAGAGTTGGTTGACCTTTTTTAAAAAAAATATGTATATAAAAAAAAGGCTGGGCACCCAAAACCCCCTACAGTTCACTAAGAGAACCATGCAGTGAACATACCTTGAGGCTGACATTATAACTGCTTCAGCAGAGCTACTGCACTTCCCATCTACTTTGAGGAATGCCTTGCCTTGCCTGTGCAGGCTTGGAGGGCACTGCTGCATTCAGGTCCTTCATTGTCTATTTTCAGCTGGTATTTTTCGCTGGTTCAATGCCCACAAACACAAGGGGTCTATCTTGCAAACAGAACGGCTTAGCATGGCAAATGAAAAATAACCGCAACACACAAACAGTTCACAAGTGAATGGTATTCTTTGCTTTGGCAGTTTGCAAAGTGTTCTCTCTGTGTCTGTCTCTCTCTGGTTCCGTGAAATTTAATTTAATTTTAAAGTAAAGTTAGAAGTACAGGCAACAAAAGAGAATACACAGCAAGATCACTGAAGAAATAACTCACTGATTACAATCCTTAGTATACAATAGATATGCTTGTGGGATGACTACAGCAAAAACAGCCTGAGGAAGAGCCTCCTTTTGGAAATATTGGATAGGCAAGTTGTATAACGTGTGTGTGTGTGTGTGTGTGTGTGTGTGTGTGTGTGTGATAAGAGTAATTGTCAGGAAACATATAGACATCTGGAGTTGATTAGAAACTAATCAAGAGTTTTGAGTTTCCACATAGAAAATAAACAGAAAGCATGATGCCAAAATATCTGTTTTTAAATTAGGATTCCTTGCTTGCTGTGTTTGCTGAGAAAGTCTGTATATAATCATAGCCTTCCAGATTTTCTCTAATCCACAGTTTTGGAAGAAATGGCAGGCAAGTCCAATGCCCATCTTCTTTTTCAATTATTACAACTTCTCAGCTGCAAGTAGTCACTTGTGACAGTCATCCATTCTCCTTAACTCCTGTTAAGGAGTTAACACTGCTTCTTATCTAGAGTTCAGTGCAACAAGAAGCAATGAAGAAAAGGCTGCTGGTATAGCTACATGATCACAGTGTTAGCAGTTCCATTCTGCTTGATATAATATGAAGATCTGTCAACATGTATGAATGATCATGTCCAAGGCTGTGCTTCTGATCTGTCACTCTGAGTGTTTTGTCCCCTGGGGCAGCAGACAGTGGAGCAATTGCAAAACAGGAACCACAATTTATGTAGATATAATAGCCAGGTTCAGGTTTACTTCAGGGTTTATTTTATTAATTATTATTATTATTATTGCCCACAGTCTCTTCAATGGGAGATCTTAAAGAGATCTTACTATTATTACTGTTCCCAAGAATTATTGAGCAAGGACAGAAATGCCCAGGTTGGGACATCTGAATGCCAGTATAACGTTACAAGCTATTATTGCAATTTATGGTAGGTACTTAATGCCAGTGGTAGTAGAGAAACCACCATTTCCCAATGTTCAAAGTTATTAAGGGAACAAACGTGCCTTCTTCTCACGGGAAGGTTGCTTTTCTGCGACTCAGAACAAAGTTCAGATTCCTTCATAGCCTGGTTATATTGGAAGAGGTTTTTGGAAGGAGATACTCAGAAAGCATGACCCTAGTTTTGCCATTAACTTTGTACAGATGCTGGTGGGTGGTGCGCCAAACCTTCTCCAAAGTTACCACTCCCCTTATTGCCCTCTCCTCCATGCTACTGGGGGAGTGTAGAGCAGGTGGTTCAAAGAAGAAGAAGAAGGAGGAGGAGGAGGAGGTTCCTTCCTCTACCTGGCATGCACCCAACTTCCTCTTGATCATGTTCATCAAGCTGTTTCAATTCAAGAGAAGGAAGAGGCAGGGGCATAAGAGTAAGAAGAGGAGGAGGAGGATGCTTTTGTGTTCCTGTTCCTGTCTCGCCTTCCTGGTGATTCTGCCAAGCCAATGCTCAGAACTGGTAGGAGCAAGAGAGGGCTGGCAAGTTACTTTGTACCAACCAAAGGGGGTGGATTTGGCCCGTCGACCAACAGTTGCCAACCTCGAGCTGCATATAAAACAATGTGTCTTAGCCAGGTCTGGCAGTCAGCACAGAACAGTTACCCTAAGTGGAAAGGAACTTTCTCTCTTCCCATGCCACCCTCACTGAACACATCCCTGCCTTTGTTAATTCAGAAAGGAAGGTCTGGTTCTGAATCCCAATTAGCTGTGGGCAAATACAAGTAATAATGTTTCTAATTGGGACTGTTCTTTGCTAAGGTCTCCTGGTGTGTGGCAGGCAGCAGCGAAATGATGTGAAAGCAATGCTTTTGAATATGTAGCTTGGGGGGGGGAATGAAGACTGGCATTTTGAAGGACGCATGACAATGGAGGCTATAACCACCACTAACACTACAAGTATTTTCCCAAAGGCAGAAGAACACAAAAGTCATAGGAATCAAATACTGCACAATCAATTCCTTTAAAAAGTACGGACTATTGCAACTCTGTTTCAATGTAATGAATTTGCTTCAACTTTGCTCAGATGCTATCCCCACACCGAATTGGGTGTGTGTGTGCAAAAAGCTTTTATCCACATTGTAATCAATAATATCCTAAAGGTTTGTTTGGACGACACACATAAGGAAAGCCTGAAATGTTTCTGGAAGCATGATTTAAAAGTGCCACTCAGTGACATACATTTCTCTCTAGAAAAGCATCCTTGTTTTCAAAGAAAGCATAGTATATGGAAGGGACTTCTTCAAAGACAAGTCAGGGCACAATCCACGGAGATGTTCTGCTACTCAAACTGTGCTGAAATGAATAGGAGCTTGAGCAGGATCTTTTGGCAAACTGAGCTCAAGATGTGCAAAAGATTGCTTTAAGCTCCTTCAAACCCCATGAGAGTGCTCTTGAAAATGACAGGGTTGTCAAGGGGCACTGAAGTGCTATGATAAGTGCCAGCTCTATGGACTTGTAAAAAAAACAAACAAACAAGCCAGGGTCTGTCAATAACATTTACAGGACTATAACATTCCAAAGTCAGGAAAAAGTCTTTCCACTTAGGAACCAAGGTTCATCTGGCAACATTACAGTGGGGAGAAGCAACAACAACTGATTTTTATCAGTGTAGCCACAAGCCTTACTGAAGCCACAAACTAAACTGAAAATACAATCTTGATTACTATACAACATAAAGATTTCAAATATTTGTTTTCCTTCTTATGATACCTGTGCTTCCAGGCTTTCGGAGGTAGGTTAGCACTTAGCGTGAAAAGGCAACTTTGCTAAACTCAGCAGAATCATTTCACATTACTAGCTTCAATGTTACACACCAGTTATATATTTCCATGTTTTATTCCCTTACTCAGGGTACTAATCAGGCTCAAGATTCTGCTGCATTTAAAAGAGAAGCATCGGACTAAGGATTTTGAGACACAATTAATTCAATAATGTTTCACTCTATAGTACAGAGCCTAGCCCTATACCAACACAACTGCACTGAAATGCCATGCCTTGCGGATTTAATGGGGACAATACTATTTAACAGTTTAGCAACAATTTCCTTAAGCAACTGACATCCAAATGTTGCAAAAAAATCAGGGTTAAAAACAAACCATCCTGTAATAATTTTATGACCGGGGACAGATGACACAAAAAAGCACAGGACAATATAAAACACTACAATATTTGGAAACAACATGCAACAATATTAGTCCTCATGAGTTGGAAAATTGAAAGGGGGGGGGGAAGCACCCACCTAAATGCACAGACTCACACGTATGGTAGGGAAGCTGAATACACTGGTTTGCAATCCCAAAGCTCCTCTTCCACAGTCAATCCTCATAACAGCAGCAATAGGATCTGAGAAGCAGACTGTACTGCTCTCTACTATGCAGCCAGTAGTGGCTTAGTTAGTGTTTCTGATTTAAAGGGGGGGGGGGGGAGAGAGAGAGAAAGACTGAGAGGGGAGGTGGAGCAGTGAGAGAGAGCGAGAGCGCATCAGTTACCAGCTTGCTCTCAGTCATTAGCTGCTCTGACTCACTCTTCTGCCAGCAGAAGCATCTACAATTCTGTTACCCTGGTAAAGTTACAGTAGAGAAGAGAGGGAATGTGTGTGAGAAGGAGGGAGGAGGAGAAGTGGGGGGGGGGGGTCGCAGCGTCTGACTCCAGCGTCATCTGTGCTGAGACTATAGGGATCAGTGAAACAGCTGCTTCTCCGAGACTTAACTAGCTGCTATAGGTGAGGAGAGCTTTCCCTTTTCCCTTCATTTGATCACTCTGGCATTCTTGTTTCCTCTGCAAATATTTATGTAATGCCGTCTCCCATGCCTCAGGGGAGACAGGAGTTTATTTTCTGCACCGTGGCGAGAGTGAATGCCGCAGCAATTTGCCAGGTTCAATTTCTGACGCGCTGTTGTTCCAGCAGGGTGGATAATTATCTGAAGCCTTCCCAGTTGTATCCAACCTGGGGTTTTTTTTGGGGGGGGACTGGTAGGTGAATGCAAAACCAGGGGCTGTATATTCATCAAAATGTGTTTCTGTGCGTGGATGTTTATAAGCACTATGTCACTCTCAGCAATGCAAGCAGAGAAGAGTTTTGTGGAACCTTAAAGACCAGCAGAGGTGTAGTGGCATAAGAATTTGAGGATGATTCTGGAAGTTGCTGCTTTAGTTGTTTAGTGCATTCTGGTGCACATGAGCAGCCCCGCCCATATCTAGTGGCACTAATCACAGATAATTCACACTACTAAGGCTGCATATGAACTATACCTTGAACATACATTTGAAGCACATCCCCACCCCAAAAGGAATTCTGGGCACTGCAGTTTGTTGCTGGGAATTGCAACTCTGCCCAGAATACTCTGACGGAAAGAATGTGCTTCAGTTGTGCCTTATGGTGTACACACAGACATAATCTGAATCAGGGCATATATGTGTAGTACTAGCGCTTCTGTTTTGTCACTAGGTGTATTATACCATTGATTAATCATTACCATCAACAGTGTTAGTGGTACACTTCACAGATGAACACAGCATTAACCTTCAGCTGTGCATTGAGCGGAGTCTCTAATGCAGGGGTGCTTAACCTCAGGGTTGGGGTGCAAACATGCCTCTCTATGCCTTTCTAGCCCTCTAGCCTTCCCCGGTCTCAACTGTCACTGCCTTTGCTTCACACCCTCCTCGAGAGTTTTCGGCTTCGATGGCTGGAATGTACGTTTGAACTTGCCTGGCTGAAATCAAGAGAGGTGTGCTCATATAGAAACCTCTGACTTCTTCATGCCTGGGATGTACAACTGACTCCCCTGTTTGGATTTCCAGAGCACTTGGAATCTCCAGATTTAGGGGGCAGTAAGTGTAGAGAACAGAAGCAGTTGGAGGAGACTTCTGCATGGACAAGGGGGAATTAAAGGAGGCGCAAGGGGTTCACAACATAGCTGTCAACTTACAGATTTGAAAATAAGGGACCAGCAGCCTTGAAAATAAGGGACCAGCAGCCAAAATAAGGGACCTGCAGCCTCACCTGTTCCAGGCACTCCAGTCTTCCTGTCCTCCTGCAGTCTGGTCAAACTCATGCTGGGTAGCTTCGAGAACACTGTCCAACCAACTTTGTAACCAGAGGTTCAACTGAATAGAATCTGAATCACATGCACCACAAGGCCTATGCAGCCTCAACTTAAGATGGCTCCCCGGCCTGGCTTTGCACTGCAAAGTTTGCAGCAGCACGTGCAACAAAATGGCGTCCAGCATTCAAAAACCCCCTCAGCTTGCATTAACTAGCCACACACAAGGCATGCAAGCTCCACCCCCTAGTCGTTCTTAGACTTCTTATTGGGGGAGCAACACAGCCAAGCAACACAGTTGGAGCCTCCCTCCTCCCTGGCCGGCAGAGAGGGAGGGAGGGAGGGAGAGGAGCTGCTTCCTTTGAAATTTAAGGGACATCATTTAAGGGACATCCATCAATAAGGGACAGCAGCGGGACATGGTGCTGGAATAAGGGACTGTCCCTTCAAATAAGGGACACTTGACAGCTATGGTTCACAATCCACATTAAGCCAAGCTATGGACAGGCCCTTCAAAGTTTTGCCCTGGTGTAATATTATATTCCTGTCATTTAGAAGCACCACTTCCATCCAGGGGCGAAAGTAGGCTTTGTTTCACCTAGGTAAACACCCAGTTTGGCACACACATTTGTGTACATACACACATAGGCAGGGGGGCTGAATGGCGCCCCCCCAAGGCTTCATCTGGGGCAAAAAACCCAGCTAGCCCCTCTCCCCCAGTAGTTCTGGCACTGCTTCCACCAAAACAACAATTTCAGTTTGCGTTTGCTTTCGTAGACCTGCTGATAGCTGCGAAATGGGAATTCTGCTGATTTGACCTATAAAAGTATACTATATTTTTTATTGCTACTTGCACACCTGAAATGCCTCAGTTAGTTATTGGACTTTTAAAGTATGTATTCGACATGCACAAACTTTCCCTGGGCTATATATATTCCAGGAAGCTTTGGGGTGCTAATGTCTGCTCACCTTCCTACTTTGTATCTAATCTACTGGTGCATATACAACTTACAA
Organism: Podarcis gaigeae; assembly: GCF_964106915.1. Classification (NCBI taxonomy): domain Eukaryota; kingdom Metazoa; phylum Chordata; class Lepidosauria; order Squamata; family Lacertidae; genus Podarcis; species Podarcis gaigeae. The sequence goes on along the minus strand of NC_139683.1, from coordinate 57,970,904 downwards.
GCTATCTCTGGGGAAGTTTTCAATATAACTTTGCAGTAGCAAATGCAGAAAACCAATAGGTCCAGTTTCATCCTGTCTTCCTTTATTTCAGTCAAATCCCCCCAAAACCTCAATAGCTATATAACAAACATTTGAATACCACATAGGCTAGCCCTAACCTGCCTTTCCACATCATTCAGTGTCCCTGATGTTGCTGCATTTGAAAGAATCATTCATTTCACATGTATCTTGTTTTGCTAATTCAGTAGAAAATGCCAGAGAATGCTGCCTCTCTCCACAATTAGACAGGCATAAAAGCTTCTATTGTATTGCCACTGTGATAGTGCTACTATACCTATGAATTATTCAATCTATTGAAGTGTAATCTGCCATTGCATTAAAAATAGGTCACCCAGGATGCAGCCAAGTACAAAACACATAATAAGAACCACAAAAGCAAGGTTTGCCTTGGGCAACTGAAGGAACACCAATCTGTGTTAACTCTGGACTGTATTACATTTACATGAACACAAACGGATTCTTCTTCACCAACATCATAAAAATGTAATATTTCAATGCTTTGCATGTATTAACTCTTCAAATAATCACATGGGTGCTTAAAAGCATCCTACCTTTGCAATCTGTGCTGCTAACACTCAATTCTCTTGCAATTTTCGCACAGGGGTGAACATTTAGGACACGTTTGCAGATGCATTTCCCTTGGGGGCACAATATGTGATAATTCTTATGAAAATCTGGGAAATGTGCAATGGGAATAGGAATGGGAAAAGATCTCCTAACATTAACAATACAATCTATTTTTATTACTACTGACAATTTACTCATTTCTTTATAATGCACCCTATATCCACTCCTAATGGCAATTCTCATAATATTAAAAAATGCATCTTGCATTCAAGTTACATAAATTACAGTGCAATAAAACACACACAAAGAAAGTGCAGACACACCAAACCAGGAGTGGAGAATCTTATACCCTCCAGCTGTTCTTCTTCTTCTTCTTCTTCATCACCATCATCATTTTATTTGTATGCCACCTTTCCATAGTTGAAACAATGCTCAAGGCGGCTTATAACATGACAAGAATTACATAATTACCAACATAACAAAAGTCATAAACAATAAATAAAACACATCAAAAAGTACACAACTAAATAAAAAACAGTTTCCACATAAATCATGAAATCTAAAACTAAGAATACAGCATTAATATTAATCACAATTTAAAATGACATAGATAAAAAAGAAAAGCAATTCAAAAACAAAAAGAAAACAACAACGGAGCCCTCTCTGCCCAGCAGCAGCAGCAACAACACTCCTTTATGGAGCCTGTCAGGCCCCGCCCCAAGCCAGGTGGAGAGACGCAGGGCAGGGCCCTTCAGGCTCCCAGCAGGTCAAAATGCACCCTTCTGCTCCAGCTAGCATGGACATGGGTCAGGGATGATAGAAATAGTCCAGCAGCATTTGGAGGGCACCAGATTGGGGAAGGCTACTGTAGAACTGGGAGGTAGACTGATGTGCGCTAGCATATCTGGGAGAAAGAAGTCCTGTCATTTATTTGCTAGTTTTCTAGCTGCTTTAGGGAGTTCTGAACAACCTTTCACAAATATGCTCCCCACCTGTCCAGTGGAGTAGCACAGTGGCAGCAGCCTCAGGCACAAAAATTGTTAGGGGTGCAAAATTTCAACAGCTGGTCTGCCTCAGCACAGCTGTGCAATTCCATTGCTGGGCTCTGTTGAAAATGGCTTCGCCATGCAAACCAGGAAGTGACCTATCTAGGCAGCGGAACATTGGCTGTACAGTGGAACCTCATGTTATGCACCATCCTCCTTGCAAATGCTTTGGGTTACGAGCTCTGCTAACCCGGAAGTAGATGCTCCCAGTTGCGAACTTTGCCCCGGGATGCAAGAGGAAGTCGTGCGGCAGCAGCAGGAGGCCCCATTAGCAAAAGTGTGCCTCATGTTACGAGCAGTTTCGGCTTAAGAACGGACCTCCAGAGCGATTTAAGTTCGTAACCGGAGGTACCACTGTACCTGTTATGCTACTGTACCTGTCCAGGGTTCTCCTTCTTTAGTCTATCGCTTTGCTCTTCTTAAAGGGCCTTGGCTCACCAATAGTAACAAATGTAAGAGGCAGGCATTGACCCATTTAGGAGGTTACAATCCCTGGCATGCAGATTTCTAGAAGCAGCTGCCAACTCTGCTTTGGGCACACTCCTGCCACGTTCGCCACCAAAATGTCACATCTGAAATACGTTTCCAGTTCTGACTTCTCTCACAAACTGTCAACCACATCAAGAGACGTTTCTAGTCATTCTTGCATACTCTTTCCCTCAATGCCACCCCCCTTTTCTATGGCAGAAGTAAGGAGCTCACAAGTGGGCTTGATAGAACTGTACATTCCAATTTCTCAAAATGCTTAGCAACCAGAACTGGCTGTGCAGCTTTTCTACATGTTGTGTGTGAGAGAGAGAGAGTGCGTGAGAGAGTGAGTGAAATCTGTGTTCCCTAATTAATACGCCTAAAAAGCATCTGGAAACCTGTTATGTTTTATTGCAACAGTAAAGAGATAACTGCAAAGATTAGCAATGCAAATGCAATGATGGGATCTAATACTAGAGGTACTATAGGTGGCAAGTATATGACTCACTCAGCATAGCCACTGAAACTGATGGACTTATCATTCTTTATTCTTTCTTTGTAAGAAGTAGAGAAAAGTAGAGACTTGTGGGCAGGACATAAATGTTTCTTATCTGAGTCAACCAGAGTTGTATATATTACAACCACCTAGGTCAGTGGTGGCGAACCTTGGCACTCCAGATGTTTTGGAACTACAAGTCCCATCATCCCTAGCTAGCAGGACCAGTGGTCAGGGATGATGGGAGTTGTAGTTCCAAAACATCTGGAGTGCCAAGGTTTGCCACCACTGACCTAGGTGAACATGATGCATAATATGTATAATATGTATATGAATTCAGACACAGAGATCTTGGTTTAAAATGAATTCTGGTTAGTTCAACAAGTGAGTTCCCTAACCCATAGTCTGAGGTTGTGTTGCTATGAAATTGACCATAGTTTGTTTAAAACCAGAGTGTCTGGTCAGGGCTGCATTTTTTCATGGCAAAATTCCAGGGACCACATCCACTGTTGAGAGGGGCTTGATACAATGGATGTGACTCATTGGCTACTGTACAAAGGGAAATTTCAACCAGGCAACTCAGAGGATTCTACATACACTAGCCCCCTTCTCCACCCAGGCAAGCAGGAGACGCATTACCACATTGAAGGACACACTCCAGCCAGTCAAAAGCTGTGGTCCTTCCCATATGTTTTACAGACGCCGCACAAAAAAGTTTGGGGGATTAACCTCTTAATGATTTTAAAGAGACAAATTGCAATGTATAAAATTAACAAAGCTTTGCATACATTGGCATTCTTTAACCTACCTATCAGAAAACAGATTTTCTATTTATTATTTTAAAAATAGCCAATACAGAATGAGAAACAATCCATTTTATTTATCATCTTTGCATTGATGGATATATCCAGTTTTCTAACTTATGACCCACAAATGCTATTATCGGCATTTGAAGTGATTAGGGGTAAGAGCAGCGATGTCACGCTGGCCACGTGACCCGAAAGTGTCTCCGGACAGCACTGGCCCCTGGCCTCTTGAGTGAGATGGGCGCACAACCCCAGAGTCTGGCAAGACTGGCCCGTATGGGCAGGGGTACCTTTACCTTTACCTTTAGTTGCTATGCTAATCATCAGCTTGTGCTTTTTTTTTAAGCTTGCCTCTCCTGCTTTGTGGTAAGTGAGAGGAATGGGGAGGGACAAATGGGAAGGGGAAGAAACACCAAGGATACTGAGAAAAGAGGGAGAGATCTACGTCACTGGATGCAAGCTCAAAATTCTCAGTAATTTTAATTGGCCCAGACTGTGCCCATTACACTGACCATGTGCCACAAAAAGAGAGTTGTCTGTGTACAAATTAAGTGCATGTCCAATCTGCATAATTCAAGTCTATAATTCTGTACTAAAGCAGTGCGACCTATGCAACAAGAAAAGCCAACAGATGTCAAATAGCTTGTGCTGATTGGACAGGCACTAAATTTGTGTACAGTGGTACCTCGGGTTAAGTACCTAATTCGTTCCAGAGGTCCGTTCTTAACCTGAAACGGTTCTTAACCTGAAGCACCACTTTAGCTAATGGGGCCTCCTGCTGCCGCTGCACCGCCGCTGCACGATTTCTGTTCTCATCCTGAAGCAAAGTTCTTAACCTGAAGCACTATTTCTGGGTTAGCAGAGCCTGTAACCTGAAGCATATGTAACCCGAGGTACCACTGTACCTTATTTTTTTTTTTTAAATATGGATTTCTAATTTTTGGGTGGGAGGCCAGGATGAGATAATTGATGCTGGGTGTCTATTACAGGGACTGCACCAAGGATTCATAAAGAGGGACACGGAGAAGAGCTTTGCAGTGCCACCCCATACTTTGTGAAAGCTATGTAAAACGAGGCCATGCCATTTTTCCCTGGGTAAACTGGTATGCTTGAAGGATATATTTTTCCCCTGCACATGTCTGGGAATGCTAGTGTGTGGGTGGATAAATCGGGGTTGGAGACAAAGAACAGTTTTTGCAGGCTGTTAAAGGTGATATGAAATACGCTCATGGTGTGCACACTCATTCCAATGTCATGTCTGTTTAACAGGCTTTGCAGGGTTCTGTACTGCTTCAAATATTTGCAGAGACTGTTTAATCAGAGTGTGCAATGGGATAAGTATGCACAAAAAGGCAATGACTGCCTCAATCATACTGTCCTCAGCAGTCTTAAAAGCAACTCCAGCCTGGGTATCCCAAAGTCATAAATAAACTTGGCCTACCACTCAAAATAAATGTATTAATAAATATTTCGCAAGTAATGATGAAAGGACGAGTTCTCTTGGCATTGCACGCATTGTCTTACCAATGCCAAGATGTCTGAGTTATCAGCAACTGTTCTGTGAAGAACCACTGTGAATTACATAATTATCAATGTCTGGGCTATTCTGAATTTCATTTTCTTTTGACCTCACAGTTTACAGTACCCCCTCCATGAGTAAACAGGAATGCCAGCAGGATTTCCCTGGGCCTAGCATGCTATATATATATATATATATATATGTGCCTCGGTGCCTGGGCACACCCACCCCCAGCAATCTATTTGCAAAAACTGCTACATATATTAATGTAGCCTAGCCAACCTCACAGACAACCCTGGTAGCAAAAGCAAGGTACAAACATATAGTGTTATTCATCTGAAGAAAAGTCAACATTCACAAAAGCAGGACATCTTTGCTTTAACTGCAATATTTCATAGTCCTGATATTTTAAAGCAAAATGCCAAAACAAAACAAAAAGCTTGCAAAGCACCAGAGATCTAAAAACTACTACAGTGCTCCCCCAAAATATAATCCTTTCTACCTGTGGTCTTTCTTGTGTGTGTAACTCAGGATAGGACTTTGTGGATCTAATGAAGTGGATTGTAGTTTACAACAGCTTATGCTGGAAAAAGGGACGCAGGTGGTGCTGTGGGTTAAAGCCTCAGCGCCTAGGACTTGCCGATCGAAAGGTCGGGGGTTCGAATCCCTGCGGCGGGGTGCGCTCCCGCTGCTCGGTCCCAGCGCCTGCCAACCTAGCAGTTCGAAAGCACCTCCGGGTGCAAGTAGATAAATAGGGACCGCTTACCAGCGGGAAGGTAAATGGCGTTTCTGTGTGCGGCTCTGGCTCGCCAGATGCAGCTTTGTCACGCTGGCCACGTGACCCGGAAGTGTCTCCGGACAGCGCTGGCCCCTGGCCTCTTGAGTGAGATGGGCGCACAACCCCAGAGTCGCACAACCCCAGAGTCTGTACGGGCAGGGGTACCTTTACCTTTACCTTTATGCTGGAAAAAAATGGTTAAGACTCTTTGCTTTGTGTTTTGTTTTTGCTGCAAGAGATTAACGTGGTTACACTTCTCAGTCCTTGCAGTTTTCCCCAACTGAGTCAACATTATAACTTATTGAGGCTTCTTACCAACAACGCAACAATTTTGTTCAAGGAGACAAAAGAAAAATCATGCTATTCCTTTTCACCATGCCATCTCCACCAATAACACCTCTACAATTTGGATTCCTTTATGTGGCAGAAAGGAATCTAATTAATATAAGAAAGCTTTTTTAGTTGTTGAGCTAATGCACATACATATAACCATTTGCTTGTTAGTATATCCAACAGATAATACAATTATAATGTAGGATGCTGGGTAAGATGATTATGGTAGGCTTTCTAGAAATTAAGTGCATCTTAATAAATAATGCAATTTCTTTAGATTTTCATTTTTGTAACTCCACTCAGGCCTGTTTTCATAGCCATGGGAAGGGGGGGGCGTGAAAGTGGCTAAAGAGTAAAATTGGATTTATTTTGTGGCCGACTTATGCTAAATCCACTCGCTTCTCGGGATTTTAAAGCAAATGCTATTAAATAAAAATATTATGGGGAAATGTCTCAAAAGAACTGAGACAAGCGAGGATCTCGAAACATACTTTAGCTGAACCCCTCAAAAAGGTGTCACCATGTGACAATATGATGGGCACACATGATGGGCATATGGCTCCACATGGAGGGTATTATAAGATGAGCAAGATTGGCATGCAATGATTTTGAAGCTGCCACAAGATCTGCATAAACCTAGAACCAATGAAAAGAAAATGGATGTCCCCATTAAATATTTGGTAATCTTGTGGCAACCCCCCCCCCCAATTGCTGCACCCCTATCTTAGCTTAAACTAGCAGTCTATGCAGTTCCCATAGCAGAAGGGTGAGGAAATGTTTCTGTACTCCTATTGCTATCACTAATCCCATGTAACAAGACATTTTGCACTGAATGTTCCTATTACGTGATGTCATGGAATCTAATGCTGAAGGAGGAAGGGCTGTGGTGGAGGAGAGAGTTGCAAAAGGACTTCGCTAGAATTCAACACAGAACTGAACTAGTTGCACAAGCAAGCAATGGTGCAACTATATATTGCTACAGTTTAGGTAAGTGTATGTTGTATTTTCGGTTTTCTCCAATAAGACTCCCCACTATGCGCAGATATTGGGAGATTATACTCCCTGGGTTCATTTTACCTTGTAAGTTACATGTGGTAGATGTTTTTTAATGAATGTGCTTCCATTTCTGACATTTACAATGCCAGGTGGAAGGCGCCAAGACCAACAGCTTCTCTTAGGAGGCAAAGAGCAATTGTCAAACATATGGAGGAACATTTATAAGAACTATTTGCCGTGTGAAATTGAAGAGGTATGATAAGCTAGCAATGACTTTACCACGCTGAAAGTGAATATGTGGAATTTGGGACTCAGATACTCAGCAGGTGGTGGGCAAATGCTAGGAACGGAGAAACAACTTTTTCATTTAGAGCATCTTCTTCTTGTTGTGCCTCTCCCTTTTCTCCTTTCCTCTCATGTTTCACTGGCACTGTCCCTTCCCTTTCCCTCCAACATTCATAATGCACCCAATAAACAACCTTGCAGAAATCCAATACCCTTTCTCATCCACAACAAATTGAGGCACTGAATAGTGTTGGGGGTGCAACATTAAGTGTTGGGCCCTCCCTGTAAATGGCTTGGGTCCAGGACACCTCCAGGAATGCTCCTCCCGCATGAGCCCATCTGTCCTTTTAAAGTATGCTCTAGAGCAGCTGTTCTCAACCTGTGGGTCCCCAGATGTTGTTGGACTACAACTCCCATCATCCCTGAGCTCTGGCCTTGCTAGCTAGGGGTGATGGGAGTTGTAGTTCAACAACATCTGGGGACCCACAGGTTGAGAAAGGCTGCTCTAGAGGCTCTCCTTCAAACATCTCACCAGTGGCAGATACAAGATGGATTGGATTCAAGAGATGGCTTTTTTCTGTGGCCATGTTTGCAGATCTAGGATTAGATCTGAGGCTCCTCCAGGAAACATGCCCCTTGCTTCCCTCCTGGCAGATCCCACCCAGTGTGCTTTTCCTGTGGTACCACCTCTCAAAGCACCTCCTTAGTGGGGCCTCTAGATTGCAGGGTGGGGGGCAGGCAGTAGCAGGAACAAGCAGAAGGGACATGCTGCTGCATGCACTGTGCCTGACACTTCTCCTTTCAGTGTCAGTTGCCTTGACAGGAAAAATGTCATGCCGGGCTGCACAGGCATTCATTAAGCTAGCCAGGAGAGCCCAGTATGCTTCCCCTCTGGGGAAATAGCTTCTAGGTTGTTGGTTTTGTTATGTCCCCATTATGTCCCCCTGCAATGCAGGAATGTGAGCTAGATCACACATGACAGATGGCCATCCAAGCTCTGCTTTAAAAACCTCCAAGGAAGGAGAGTCCAGCACCTCTCGTGGACGTCTGTTCCACTGTTGAACAGCTCTTATCATCAGAAAGTTCTTCCTGACATTTAGTTGGAATTTATCATTAATTGCTGGTATTGTTATAGATTTGGAAATAAAAACCCCCAACAAATTTGTATCAGATGAGATGCTACTGATGAACAGTACCAAGGGCTGTGGCTTAAAGGATCAAACAAAATGAAAACACCCAAACAACCTTGGCATTATCAGTATCACACCGATAAATACGGACTTGATGCCTTAATTACCTTAAATGAAGTAATCAAAAGGCAATCATTAGTGCCTAAGGTATGACTTGTTGGTGAATGGTTAGAACAGAATGTCCCAGAAATATCAGGCCAGTGTGAGCTGCTTGGAAGGAAAAAACCATTCCAAAGGTGTGTGGTGCCAGCATACAAAAAGCCACTGACATTATATATATAAATGTCAAAGGCCTGGTTCATACACTCCCTAGGGCCTTTGTGAGGCAAATGAACAATGCTGTCTATCCCCTCTACCCAACCCATGGAGTCAGGGTCTCCATGTGAAGGTCTGATCACATGGAGGCTCAGTCCCCCCCTTTTTTGTGGGAAATAAATTATGTGATAGGCATTCAGCCCAGGCAATCCATTAATCTCCATGATGGAAGGGAGGAGGTTTATCATTCTCCCCCCCCCCCCAATGCAAAGACATCAAGTATAGCAATGCATGAACCAGGGCAACGTTTGTGAAGACATCTATTAAAGACTATTTAAATTGTGTTTGTGTAAGGCTCCTCTCAAGGGACAGTGCTGTTTTTCAGCAAGTTTAGTTAAGCTAGGAGGCATAAAGGGCTTTGCACACTTCTTAACTCTGTGGGAAGGCTGTGGAAGAGGAGTTCTATCAAATCAATGGTGGGTGACACATATAAGAGAAACACCATCTTCCCCAGAGCTCCAGATTTCTCTCAAGGGGCTGGTGTACAGCAGGAACTTAAAAACAACAACACTGCTATGAGAAGTAAATTCTATAGGAAATTTCAGTTGCCTTGGTGATGAACCAGAGAGAATTATCCTTTCTTTCCACCAGGGCACAGGGAGTTCCATGTGCATTCATGTTCCCTTGGAGTAGGAGATAAACCAAAGGGGATAGGCAAAATAAATGAGCTGTGAAAGCTTTCATGAGAAGTTGCTCACTCTCTCCCATCAAGCAGAATACCTTGCAGACTGGGCAGCTACAGAATCGTTACCAAATAATACATGGTAACATTCCAATGTTTTTTGGAGGAATGGGAGATGACTTACTTGCCTTTTTAAAATGAAAAAAAAATAATATGAAGGCGTGTCTGTTAAAACAGAACAGCGCTTCCCACAAAATGCGTAGAATTTGCAATATTTATTGCATATGTTTATTTTGACGCAGTATCGTTATTAAAGGAAATCATTGTTAAAGGAAAATGCAAAATTTCAAAGAGGATATTTCCAAAAATTGCTTGTTGATGGCATTATTGTTGGGGTAGGGGAGAGGTTTAGGATCCAAGTTTGAGGGTGGGTTGTACTGTGATCTATTAATACAGTGGTACCTCGGGTTACATACGCTTCAGGTTACAAACACTTCAGGTTACAGACTCCGCTAACCCGGAAATAGTACCTCGGGTTAAGAACTTTGCTTCAGGATGAGAACAGAAATCGTGCTCCGGCGGCGCGGCAGCAGCAGGAGGCCCCATTAGCTAAAGTGGTGCTTCAGGTTAAGAACTGTTTCAGGTTAAGAACGGACCTCCGGAACGAATTAAGTACTTAACCCGAGGTACCACTGTAATCAGGTTTGAGTACAAAATCAGAATCCTTTCCATGCTCTGCAAAATCAGAATAAACTCTCCATTGCATAGTCTGTTCTGTTGTTATAATACTAGCCAAGCTTAAATATATTTAAACTATGGAAAGTTTCAGTACAAAAACTATAGCTTAAGCTGAAATTATAAACACCCTTAAAAAGGTAACGGTAAAGGGACCCCTGACCATTAGGTCCATTCCCTTACTAGGGAGTAAATCCTACTGATCATAGTGGGACTTACTTCTGAATGTTGCAATCATAGGATTGTGTTTTAAGACACAAAAAACATGGTCAAAGGCAGTGTGTTGTTGCAAAAACCAGTTGCTGGAAACCGCAGGAGGTGAGGGTGCTTTTGTGCTTAGATCTTGCTTGCAAGTGTCCCACGGGCATCTGGGTGGCCACTGTGAGAACAGGATGAGTAGCCTCTTTATATTCGTTTAAAAGTCACCATAAACTTCAGCTGAAAGGTATTGTCAGTTTCCTAAGATTACTGATCAGCAACTAATTTTGCCAAAGGAAAACCTTTCAGAAATGTTTGCGTGGTAATACAGTTGGCATTAGCCACCTACCGGCAACAGCCTCGCAGGCACGAACATCTGGGTGGTATGAGGTTGGGGTGGTGGTGGCAAAAGCTGAGGTGCTCTCAAAAGGCAGTGTTCCTTGGCCTCCTTGCTAACCAGTATGGGTTTGAAAGGGACACAAAATGAAATGTGTATGAGATACAAACACAATCCCACTGCATTTTCTCCTTTGCAAAGGAAACCGTTTGCACATTTCCCCCTCCTACTCCGCTTGCTTTAAAAATTGGTAGGGAAACTGGAGGCTAGATAAAGTTGCTCTGCGGGGAGAGAGCTGGCCTGTGAACTGCTAGCTGATCATTTCTGGTCTCGAGGATTAGAAGAGACAGGCAGCCATTACTGGGTCATGCAATGTGTCTGACGAACCCTTAAGGGGGAAAAGTTGTACATATACACACACATTCATAAATTATGTATAGCTTTGTGGTTACTTACGAGGGGGAAGCCCATTTAATTTTTTCTCTCTCTCTAATCTATTTGTGCATTTCAGTGTTTCTCTTTTAATCTACAAGTTTGGAATTTTAAAGAAGTGTTTTGTAGATTTTAAAGAGGTCATCTCTGTTTTCTTAAACCCTTATGGAATGTTAATGGCCTTCCTGAACAACACTATATGTTCATGTTTTATCCCTCCAGTGCTCACATTATGTATTCCATCTGTCTGTCCTTTCACTTATTCAAAGCAAAAGGTACCCTTTCAATGTACTGTCTTGATAGCAGTGCTACTTGCACCTTTTCTATCTAAGGAAGAGTATTAACCTATATATATAATGCTCCCTGAGCTTCAAAGATGGAGTTTGTAACATGCATTGACAGCAGCTGTGGGAGGGGGAGGCAGAATGCAGCTTATAAATTTTTAAACCATACCATCCAAATTCTATGCAATTACAATTCTGGAAGGAACATCTCAATAGAAGGCAAATCAAGATTGTGGCTGCATGACCCAGTAAGCAAATCAGCTCTAGGCAATGAATTACCTGTGGGGATTAGAAACAGGGTCCCAAGGCCTCTGGAACACTGCCCCACAGGGACACACAGGTGCCCAACTTCTGGCATTCAGAAGTTGTTGAAACCTTCCCTGTTCAAAAGGCTTTTACAGCGCAATCACGTCTATTCAGAAGAAAGCCACATTGAATTCAACGGGGCTTACTCCCAGGTGAGTGGGACGCAATGGGTATTTTTCCCTGGCTATGGATATTAACTGTTCACCAGAATTAAAGATTTAATTGCAGTAGTTCTTCAAATTAATATGTGATTCTCAGCATTTCTCAGTTCTGTAGTTCCTAGCCACACGTAATTCTTCTCTCTGTTCATTTTCGCCTTTTGGTTCTTTGCCTCAGGTCTTCTTCTCTTCCTGTCATTGCCCTGAACCTTCTTCCCAGCATTCCTTTCCTCGCTTCTTATTTATTTTACTGTCTGCCTCGCCCTGGCTATCTCTCCCAAGCAGCAAAACCAAAGGCAAACAATGTCACTCAGAATCAGAAGAGGGAAGCCCAATGCCACCAAAGGCTTTTCTATGGCAGGCAGGCCGTGCAGCAAGTTATCGTTGCCACCACAATATCCACCTTCTGTATAACATTTTAAATAAAGAAATAAATAAAAGTGTTTAGGGTTATATGCACGTACGTAGGGATTTGTATGTCTTTACTGCAAAGGGCAAATGGAAAGATGATCTGAATTAATTTAAAGGAGAACGATGCAATTAATATTCAATAAAGTAAACACATAAATAAATGAGAAGGATCTCAGAGATTCTTGGTGGCAAGTTTCAGGCTCACTATTTGCTCAAGCATCTTTGAAGTGAGATATCTCTAGTGCTGTGGAATGTTTGAGAAACTCTGTGTCATCTTAGCAGAAACAGCTGAAAAATGGGTCATGTAGCATAAGAGCATCCAAGCAAGTTACTCAGCTGGAAAATGGAAAGAATGGGAACAATTAAGGCCCTAAAGGCAAGCATAGGCATGGTGTTGGGTAGCTGTCTCATGGACATTGCAATAAATTAGGGGCTAATATTAATTCATCTCTTATGTCTTAAGAGAGATCTAATAACCCCCGTTTTACCTGGGTATAAGCCCTGTTGAAGTCAATACAGCTTACTAGATATGATTAGTATGGCACTGTAAAGTATGTGCTTTGAAGAGCCATTCCATTTTTTAGGCTATGAGATTAACCCCACCCAATGGACCAGAATGTGGTCTAAACCTCCCTTTAAATCCATATCAGTGAAAATAAAAGAACACACTCTTAAACTCACTTACAGGTGGTACCTAACACCATGGAAACTAACGCTAATTCGCCCAGGAGCCTCATCAAAATGCTGGAGAAGATGCACCTCCACAGGCACATACCTCCACATTTGGTGGGAATGTCCTAAAATCCAACGCATCTGGACATCAATCATACAAAAAATATGCAAAAGAACTAAGCAAGTATTAGAAGTCATCCTAGAACTGGCCGTACTAAAAATCTTCAAAGATAATCTATGGTGCTTTTTAATCATAATTTATTTTTCTTTGTAATTGGCCAATGACTCTCCAAGTCAGGCTCACTGGAGGTTTTTAAGAAAGAGGTTGGATGGCCATCTGTCATGATTCTTTAGCTGTGATTCCTGCATTGCAGGGGGTTGGAATAGACAACCCTTGTGATCCCTCTCAAGTCTACAATTCTATGATTCATTGTGCCAGCACTGGTTCACATGACACAGTACTGGGACTGCACAAAGCTGCCGACTTCTGGGGAGGTCTTAACTGATTGTCTCCTCCCTGGTCCTTTTTAGTACCATATTGAGCTCAGCAAAGGTTTGGATTAGTATGTCATCCAAACCTGGACTCATAGTTAAGTTCTCTCACCACCAACCATGAACAGTAGCAAAGAACAAACCTTGGCTACGGCTTGTGTTTAGTGAAGACAGACCTTAACCACAAATCCCAGTTCGGATGGCATGCTAAGCCAAACCTTATCTCAGCATGGCAGCAAAGGGACTGGGAGGAGCAAAGCAGCTATGAATTCCTCTCCACTTGCTGTGCAAACCAAGCCAATGTGAAATCATGGAAAAATCTTAGCCGCAGCAGAACCTCCCATCAATATATAAAAAAAGGGTAACAGGCTTATGCTTTCAAGAAATATACAGAAAGGTACATTGACTTTGCTAAATGCATTGGCCCACATGTGGGTGTTTATCTGACCTGGAGATATTTAAATTGTCTTCTAAAGAATGACAGCAGGTGGAGAAGTACAGAAGTGTTCACCATGTTTTGCTATAGAAATCAAACAGCGCCTCTTTCAATAGATGCTCTTTCTCTCCAGTGACTTCACTCTGCCAGAATGCTATGGTGATAAAGGCAATACAAACAAAACAACCTTGGAGCAGTTTACCACCTGCAGCTTATTGAGGGCCTGCCCCAAATCATTTGGCTTGTGTAGGTGTTTTCACTTCTGATCTTACAATTACTCTGTTTGAAACCAGAAGTGAGTGGACACTGCTGACAGGCAAAGCAATTCAGAGTAGGAAAGAAACCTGTCCTACCCAGCTAGGTAATGGGATTGTTTTTGTCAGCTACGTTGAGTATCTGTCATACACACAGACTTAAAGGGGGGACGGGGATGTGTGAAATCACCAGCTGTTCAAAAGGAAGGAGAACCAAGTTGTTTGTATAAACTGAATTCTTATGGATTATGCATACATGATTAATCAGGATAAAGATGCACAGAGATCCTTGGCAAGAATAAAATACGTAAGAACCCAGTAACTAAAGGCATATGCTCACTTCTGCTTCATTGCAAACAGATACACCTGTTGTGGTAAGGTAGCAGTAAGTGACTCAGTTTCACCACCTGTTGAGAGATGTTAATGTGCTGTTTGAAAGATTTGGTGCACTGCAGAGTTCTATTCAGCCTCCACTTTTTATTGTGTCATGAAACTGTTGTTGTATCCACAGCTATGCTTGCCCATCATCAACAGCCATTCCAGTTGCCTCCAAGCTCCATCAGCACAACTTAGAAAGCATCATATAATGAAAAAGAAATTGGATGGATTCTTGGATTCTCTGGTATCTACTGCCATGCTGAATGTACTGTCCACTAGTGAATGAATCAATACAAATCTACCACGCCAAAGATGTCATAGCAAACAATGAAATATTTCAGAACAGCCGATGATACCGACACTAAATTTGCTTCTAATGACCCTTCACTATCTCGGGCTCCAAAATGTATGACCTTTCAGCAAGTTGTACACACGCACACAGGCCTCTGAGCCCCAATGTGGCATTCTGGAAAAATTAAGATGGCATTGGCTGCGCTTTTCTTACAAGTCACAGGCAGCCCACTGCCATTATTTATTTAGTTGCTCAAAATATTTTTTACCCAAAGGTTCCAACAACAGAATGCACAATTATGAAAACAGATAAAACCATTGCAATTATAAAACAAGCAAAACTGTTCCAAATGTTCCAGACAGAAGAAAATACAAATTCAGCAAGAGAGATGGATCCCACAAACATATACCCCACCCATCCTACCTCCCTACCATGCTGTTATCAGGATATCATGGGTGGTGGGCCCAGAGGGTCTCTTACATTTATGTAGCAAAATCCTGGTGTTCCAGGTACACTGTAATAATATAGACTGGAGACTGAATGCTGAGGAAAGGTTTGTGACCAAGCTGAGATTTCAACTGGGAACTGCAGCTTGCAGCACATGAGCTAAACCACCCAAAAGTTCATTGAACTTTGTGCTATAGTTCTATGCAGATCCTAACATTATACAACACAAGAAAAGCTGTGACAGGATAGCAAAAACAATGATAGACAGATAAATCATTCTCTGTTGCTTTCACAGTTTTATAATCCAGCTGAAAATGGCTCTCAGGTGGTTGTAATACTCTTCGCTTCTGGAGATGTGGAGACATGATCTACAACTGCTTAAGCCAGCCAAGCTGCACTGAAGTTGATTTTTACTTGCATACTAAAAATTACATCAGTAGGAGTTGCAAATGTTTATGCACATGTGTAAGGGCAACCACTTTAGTGGCATGCGACCTGCAACTGTAGATTTAGTGTTATAGTTTTCTATAACTTTTCTATGCATATTTGGTAGGGAGTAAATCCCTAACTCTACTTGTGAGTAAACGTGCATCAGACTAGGGCTGCAGGACTAGCTTAAAGCCTACTGCCCTCTTTTGCAATAAGCTTTCTCTGTAACTAATATGAATCTCATTCATTATATCACACCCACAATGCCTTTTTATTTAACAGGAGAAAGGCATCCCTTTGTGGCATCTTTTCATCCCTGCAGCTTCCTGACTCTTCAAGAACACTTGATCCTTTAAGAAATATAATGTGGACACCCTATCTTCAACATGTGACGGCAAAAGCAGCGGCAGCTTTGTTAGAGATCATTTACCTTCACAGAAGATATCATCTGCTTCATCAGAGACAGCCAGATCCTCCTCTTCCATGTGCATCTTGGGCATGAGCTTGCCAAACAACTACTGAATTGAATGATAAAGCTGCTTTTAGTACTACAGCAGGGCTGTTTCCGTTCACCGGTGACAGCGGCTTCCGCATCTGCACAACTCAAAACAGCCTCATTTACATGAACATGATAGCCTGTCTTGTTTTCCTCACTGCCCCACCTTGGGTGTTGCTTTTGAGATCTGAAGCAGGGTATTTCTTAATGGGTGCAGGAAGTTGAAAAAAGAGTTGACTTACGTGCATTGTTTAGAGGAAGGAAGTGTGGCTAGGTTAATTCTGTAAAGTTTGGTAATGTTAAGAAGCTGGCACATACAAAGAGAAAATGATCAAGTGTATTCAGCAGCGGAGCAAGCCGATCCGGCGCCTGGGGTGGTGCATGTGCCCTGCTCCCAGGGGTGGGGCCAGCCACCTGCGGGGTGGGGAAGGTGGGGCAGGATGCTTTGTGGGGCCTCCGAGGAGTCTGCCTGCCTCCTCCCACTTAGCTACCCTAAGCTGGGGGGGAGGCAATGGGCGGACCTTTGTGGCAGCGCGGAGCCTGCGGGCGCCCAAGCCATCGCATCACTCCCAGGAGAGACGCGTCGCTTGGGTGCGCTGCAGGCCCTGCGGTGAGTAGCACCTGGCATTTTGTCACCCCCCTCAGTGGTGACACCTGGGGCGGCCGCCCCCACCGCACCCCCTTCATCCAGCCCCTGAGTGTATTGCCTTATGTAAGGCCACTTCCATGCTATGGATTTCCCACATGGAAGGCATCCCATTGAATGAAATGGCATGCAATGTGTACCTGCCCTTTTTGTGGCGTGTAATTATGCTGGGAAACTACATGAACTTTTCAAGGACTTGCCATGAAAAAACTAACCATGCCATTGTCAAGTGACAAGCTACATGTGACTTGCAACTTATTTACTACATTGTTATAGCGCCCAGTTCTTATCAAATAAAATAAACACGCAAGCTCCAGCAAACAGAATATTATTTAGCATAACTGTCTGTTCTATTAGGCAGATTCTTTTGCAAGAACTGCCTTGCAGAGTAAATCCAAATTCCAGCTTCTCCAACTAGATGCCTCTTGTTTTTCCATAATAACCCGGAGTAAAATGTAAGCTACACCTCTGAGAGTCACAGTTACTTTCCATTTAGCTATCATAATCTGTTGCAATTTATTGCCTAGAGGCTGGATAGCAAAGTTGGCTGCAGCGTGGTGCTGACAATGTCAAGGTTGCAGGTTTGATCCCTGTATGGGACAGCTGCATGGCCTAGACAATCTTCAGGGTCCCTTCCAACTCTACAGTTCTATATTGTATTATGATTTTTGTAAATTGCCCTGGAAGTGCTGCTGAACTACAACCCTACTTCTGTTTCACCTACCAATTGTAAATCATGGTCTGTCCATCTAGACGTTACACTAAAGCACAGTTTAGCTTCTATAACCCTGATTTAGTGTATTATCTGAATTGGGTCTGCAAGTCATAGCTGTGGCAAAAATTGAATGAAGGTTTTCCAATACACTGTCCGCTGGCCTTAACTTATGCCTTTGCATTTCTGATTAATGCTACAGAAACTGTACTTTAAAATTGCCATGGTGACACAGAAGAGCAATGAAAGCATATTCCTTCTTTGTTCAGCACTGTGCAATGAACAGACAGTGCACATCATTTACAAATGTAGTATAAGAGATATATTGCGCTTAGCCATATAACACTGTTTCTGAAGCATTAAAGAATGGCTCAACAGTGTTCTTGTTGGCTCTTTCCTTCTTATGCCACTCAGTTTTTCCCTTGGATTTAAATTTGTTTCCTTGCACACTGCTTTCAAAGCACTACATCCGGATGCCTTGACAGTCCTTGTTTCTTTTATTTTCAGGAATTAAAAAGCATCAAGAGGCTGTTTTCTTTCGAGAAAACAACTGTCACCTAAATGAGCACACAAACTAGCCTGGTGATGAATAATAATGTCTCAACCTTCACTTCAAAGGCCCCTAAGAGAAGTTTCTCTGATTGCCACCCTTTCACCACTTAAATGGCATCCTACAAAGTATATTCCAAAAATACGCGGGGAGGATGCGGGATGTCTTTATTTGAGATGAAACATGGTTTCCCATTTGAAAATTATAAATAGATTGGTTAATGCTGGCCCCTTTTTTATCCTTGGTCTGCTCATTTCATTAGTGACTGTAATTTGAATCCTAGCAACTTTCTCTTTTGTCTGCAGCAACAAGTACTATGAGGTTGTAAAGTCAAAGTAAGGGGGGGCGGGCGGTCCCAGATACAAGGCTCTTAGTGCTCTCTGACAGTGGCTTTTCCTCTTTTTTCTTGCATCAGGAATGGCAGCAGAACATTTTCACTTAGGTGTGTTTATGCATTCTGTTATAGCCTACCCATGCAACAGGCATGGGTCTCTTCTCCTTTCTCCCAACCTCTTGCAGGTGCTTAACCATTGCTACAAGGTGAGCCAGCAAAGGGGCTTACGCTCAGTGACTTTTCCTCTGGTTGCATGTTGTCCACGCTGCCCTAAGAAAGTTCAGTCCCCTCCTTTTGCAGCCTGATTAATTGAACACACACACAATGGTAAACGGTATGTCTCTAATTACAGGGGGAGGGGCAATTATATTTGCAGAAGTACAAGGAGGAAGTAATTAATCAGGCAGAAACCAGGGGGAGGAACCTTTTAAAAAGAAGAGAAAACAGTGAAAAGAAACTCCCAAACCTGTGGAGTATTTTCTAATGTTTCATACTTTTTTAAAAAAAGAAAGAAAGAGAAGTTGAGTTTTCTGTAGCAGAGGAAAAATATAGAACCATCACTGGGAAAACAAAGCCTGATTATGCAAAGATGGTGGTTTCTTAGGTGAAAAGTACTTGGGGAAAGTGATGGGAAGACACCCCCTTGGCTCCTGTATCCTATGCAAGGCAACCAGTCATGCTGCCCTAAATCTACCTCTGACAGTACCCTAAACAAAAAGAAGTCATCATAAGGCTCTTAAGAACTAGGTTGCACATTAGATTTACTAACAGTCATAAGAGCAACCCTGTTCTTCATGGATGCTCTTCAACCTATAAGCTGAGAAAGCTGGAGGAGAATCACAATCACATGTGCAGAGAAAGAAGAGCTGCTGGCATGCACACCCACCTCCAGCACCTGTTCTTTAGCTCCTCTTATTTATTTTTAATTGCTATTTCGCCCCCTAAAAGTTGGAAAGGGAAAGTCAAGGAAATTGGCCTCTAAAGGGAAAGAGGGGGGGAGGTGAAGAATGGATGGAGAAAGATCAGTGGGTCTTCCTTCCTTATGTATGTGGACACGGTCCCTTCTGGCTTTCTCTGCCTCTAGGGAAAATAGCTTCCAGAACAGGCGGAATGACATCATCACTTCATTCCTAACAGTAAGAAAATTCCCAAGACTCACCTCAATTTGCTTGGGTAGCTGGAACAAAATTTTCTATCTCAATGCACTCTGCATGTACACGCATGGTATACATTTAGAGAAATCTAAGGACAAATGCAATTATATTCCCAATGGCACATGACATAAATAAGCACGGTGCCTCCGGGGGGAAAAACTGATTGGTCATTAAAAAAATATATATGCTTAGATGCTTCAAAATATGCTTCCATTTAAACGTTTTAAGACAACATCACTCCATTTTATACATATTCTGAATATTTTGCCCCAGTGTCTCCAGGACCTATACTTTGTTACTATGTATTATTTCTTTAGAAAATGTATAGTTGCTATGTATTATTTATTTTAAAAATGTTTACTCAGCTTTTCCATTTGCAAGGGTTCTATGGGGGGGGGAGAATGATTAAAAACATCAAAGCAATAATAAAATATGACAGCTGCTGTATCTAAAGTTTATTCTCAAATCACAAAAAACAGATGCATCTCAGGTAAACTCCCAGCCTGTAAAAAAAGGGACAAACAATGCAATCCTATACTGTACACACATACTCAGAAGTAACTCCCCTTATTTTCAGTGTAGCTTACTCCTGGGTAATAGGGTATACAATAGAAGTCTAAATATTTATAAAAACAATTTTTAAAAGTTTCAAAAGCACACTTCTGAGAAGACCACATTCTTACCCAGATGGTAAGAAACTTTATAGATGTGAGATCACAACTGAAAATTCTCTATCAGCCTTACAGACAATTAAACTTCTGTTGAAGAGACTTGTTACTGGGCCTAAATGGTTGGAGAGGTTCAATTTGGGGCAACACATACACTGGAGTTGTAAACGACTTCAAAAGCAAGAACCAGAAATATGACATTTAGTCTAGAAACCAACACAGTATAATCCTTACAGTACTGCAGTTATTCCCAGCAGTGAACATCTGCCTGATGAGTTCTGCATCAACTGAAGCTTCTGAACTGGCTCCAAGGGCAGACTCACATAAAGTTCAACGCAGTATTTCAATCAGGGTCTCACTTTTTCAGGAAGGTGGAAAGCTGGGGCAAAAAGCTGACAGATCATGTTCCCACCCACTTTGTCCACCTAAAAATCTAGATGTTGGCATGGCTCAAGGAGATGAATCTCACCCAGAACAGGTAATTCCATTAATTGTCTAGTTTTCATACTACCCACCGTGAACTACTCCATTTTGTCTGGATTACGTTTCAAAACTGCTAATTCCAGCCATGCTGTCATTCAAGGATGACACCACCACATCTGGTACAAAAGAAAAGTAGAAATAGAGATCCCACTCAAAAACTGCAAGTGACCTCTCATGGTGGCTTACATAGATATGAAGTCCCACAAGAAAGTTACTACAAGTACCAATACATTCTGGAATCTTCAGGAAAGGTAGCAACCATAGAGCCACAGCAAAACACTGCCAACCAAAGATGTCATATGAGTAAGTGTCAAAAGCTGGTAAGAAGTCCCAGATAGTCAACAGAATCACTCTTCCTATCTATCTCCTAGTGAAAATAAACAAGGACAACAGCTCAGTGGCAAAGCAGATTTGCTGCATGCAAAAGTTTTCAGGTTCAGCCCTCAGCATCTACAAGTAAGGTTGGTGTCCTAACCCTCACTGCTGGACAAAAAACTAAAACTCCTAGCTTTGTTTCTGCCAAAGGCTTTAATGCAAAAATCAGACTGGTACACGGGCAAGATATAAGACAAGGTGCAGGAAATACTCAAGAGGTTTAGATTCATGGCTGAGCACATGTTAAGACAATGATGCAACAAGTGATGTTCCCCTGCACCTTCCTTTCAAAAAGCAGAGTTAGCACAACACTTAGTGCAAGCAGCTGGAGAAGTGAATGGGCACTCATTTGAGAGGGTTGGGTCTGCAAGGTTTGTCCACACCCATGTCTCCATGTCCTTGGAAATGGAGGAGGTATCAGTACAGGCTCAACACCTGATTTCCACTCATAGTCACCTCCTCAGAAGAAGGCTTCTCACTGACAAGAGGAGAGGTGGTCCTTGTAGTCTTTGCCCCATTCCCACATTTGTACTTGACTTCCAGGTAGTTCTTAGGCAAAATGTTATTTCCCTATACTTGCCAATACTTGCTACACCCAATGTCAGCTTTGTACAGAAACTTCTGAACAATTTCAACAGCAAAGTTTCCTTCCTTTTTCTCAAACCACAAGATAAAGAGGGCACATGGGAACGGAACCCGCGGGGAGGAAAAGCTGACCACAAGCAATGCCCACCCAGCTCAACTTCCATTCTGATAATATGGCCACGGTGCATCACATAAGCAGGAAACAGCTAACATCCAAGGTCACAGCAGAGTTACTAAAGCAGGATTGCTCCACTCTCAAGGGTATGAGCAGTGAAACCGCTTCTTAAATATATACTGCAAAATACTATTTTGAAATATTGTGAAGTAAAGGGAAATTCAGAAATGGCATGGTCATCCCCACAAATGAAAGTTGAAAACAGGAAAGTGTTCATATTGTGATTCTTTTCACACCTAGCCCTTCTTTACCTCAAAGAGGTGAGAGGTTTTACCTTTAACGAAGTACAATGATGCAGGAATGTGTTGGTTTGGTGCCCACAAAAGAGAAACTGGTACTGATTTATTGCAGGGAAATAAAGTTCATAGATTTCTGGACAATGAGCCCATTTCCCTTCACATTCTTTGATTTCCTTATTTGCAGTCTCCTCAACCTTGGCACTTTCAGCTCCACACTCTAACCAACCGAGTTACTGACATTTCTACAGCTTTAAGAATGGTAATTCAAAAAACAACAACAGGAACACAGCGTCAAACTGGAATTACACCTGTTTAGGTCCATGAGGTCTTTTCTACTGTTTCAATCTTAGCATTAGCCACAAAGCATTAGAAACGAATACTATAGCCTGTTCAAAGAATGGCTGGTCATGCAATCTTCCTTTGAAGTTGACCATAAAAACTCTCAAAATGGCTCTCAAGCTGCGGTTGGGGATAGGTGCAAGCTCTGCAAAGAAGGCAGGGGTCACAATTGTGGAGACTCTGACAGAGATCATTTGCTACAGAAGGGAAGCACCCACTGTTCCTCATCTCTCTCCCCAAGTACTTACATAGTGGGCGCAAGTCCAGATAGACACTACAGGGCTTATCACCATTTATCTCCTGAATGTTCTTCCATTCAAACAAGTTGCCACTGCCTGGTTTCTGCCTCTGGCACTACTGCTACCAATACTCCCTCAGGGCACAATGGAAGGAAGAAAAACTCTTGGGGACAGGGTTGTAGCCACCTGTGTTGGACATTGTTAGGAGTCATGGACAGATCCTCAAAATGGAACCCATGGGAAGAGCCATAGCTCAGTGACAGAGCATCTGCTTTGAACACAGAGAGTCCCAGATTCATTCCTGGGCATCTCCAGGTAGAGTTGGGAGAGTTCCCTGCCTGAAAACCTGGAGAGCCACTGCCAGTCCGTGTAGACATTATTGAGCTAGATGGGCCTATGGTCTGATTCCATATAGGGCAGCTTCCTATGTTCCCAGCTCTATAAAGTCATTAACATTCTGTCTGTAGTGGCCATGTTTCAATGACATGATACTACTCTCTCATCCATTAGGACAGCTGCAAAAGAACCTGCAGTGGCCCAGTCTTCTCCTGGCTTTGCATGACTGATATAATGCAGGGGTAGTAATAGTAACAACAGCAACAATCTCAAACATACCAACAATTGCTTTCCCCTCCCCTAAACAATATTTACTTAAGTGCTATTATTTCATACTCCTGAAAATTCTCAACCCAGTTCCCTCCAAGGCCTATTAGCAAAGGGATTATTCTCATATTACATGCCTATCAACAACATGTACAGTAAGAAAAATGTGAGCCAGAGATCTTACAGCCTGTTACTTCACAAATAATTAACAAGTTGTTATAGCTGCAGAGCCACAGGATTTCTAAATTGACATGTAACCAGAGCCTGGCTACATTGCAAGGATTTCACAGTGACAGCTAAACTGATTGAGAACATTTTTTCTTAATCATCCTCTCCCCCCTCCCCCCACTAAGAATCATGAATCCAACAGTTTGGGTAGCTGTCCAACATCAGCTGTCTGGTATAAGCTGTCAGTCTCATAATTAGGGATGGAGGGGATATACACACATACCAAACAAAATTTGGATGACCAGTCTTGAAGGCAGCTTACAAGGGTTTTTACTGGATTTTGAAAATATTTAAAATAAATTAAATCCAGCATCAAATTGTTTTACTGTAATAACCCTAACTTAAAAAGGAAGCCTGAAGTAGCAGAAGTAGACACAATGTAAGAAATATGGGACAGATACAGTATGAAAACAGTTGAACATTTTGTACCCACCACATGAAATACATAGCATTTTTAAACACTGGAAATGCAGATGAGATTGCAAAGAAGAAATGAAGAAACAAAAAAGTTGAAGCAGACTTTATGAACAGGAAGTTACACTTTTCCATTTCAAAACAGCTGTCATGATGAGAGCAGAAATGAATTCAATGAAATGTTTCACAACAGCATCTCACAACAGGAAAGAGATATTGGAGTTGAGGCAGATGCAGTCAATGAAAATGTTGGCTTGGACCAGCCAGTGAAAAAGGCAAACTCCAAAATGGGGGTTAGGTAAGAGTCAAAATGGAACGTTCAGCACGGCAATGCCCTCATCTATGGCGCAACCACGTTTGAATTTTTGCATACCATTCTAGTTGCCCCATCTCAAAAAAGATATTGTAGAGGCATATGGTACAGAAAAGGGCAAGTAAAATGATCAGGGAGTTGGAGCACCTTCCCTATTAGAAGAGACTGCAGTTTATATCCCCAAAGAAGAACATAATAGTGGTTTATAAAAGTGGGCATCATGTGTGGAAATGGCAGACAAAAGAAAATACACATAATCAACTTAGGGAAATGAGTTTACAATCCTAGACACACTTACCTGGAGAACGGCCCAATGGAACTTACTACTGAACAGACAAGCACAGGATTGTGCCATCTCTGCTGCAATTTGTGGCAATGACCACTAGCTTAGATGGTTTTAAAGGGAATTAGACACATTCATAAAGAGCAAGTCTATCAACAGCTATTAGCCATGAGCATTTTCTTGGAGGCAGCTGGCTGGTCACAGGTGTGGGAAACAGAATGCTAGACTTGTTGGATCTCTGGGACTCTTACGTTCTTATGCTCATAATTAAATTTTGGAATAATATTGGTTCATGGCATATGGGTAAATTCAAACACACATTTTATCTCTTGATAGTTGGAACAATAAGGGATAACTTCCAGGTGTAAAACAGCTGCCACAGACCAGAATACCCCAAACAAGTTTTTATATTATTTAAAGGAAAGAGTTTTGAATTAATGCAGTTTATATGTTCGTATGTGAGCCATTGAGAAGGCAATCCTATACCCAGTTACCTAAGAGTTAAGTCTCATTGTGTTCACTACGACTTACTTCTGAGCAGAAGGCTTGAACTTCATGTTAATTAATATCAGGTAGAGCAAGTGAGGAACCTGTGGACCATCATTGTCAGTGGTCAGGGACAACAAGAATTGCAGTCCAGTAACATCTGGAGGGTCTGTTTCACCTACCAATTGTGAACCATGGTCTGCCCATCTAGACTTTACACTAAAGCACAGTTTAGCTTCTATAACCATGGTTTAGTGTGTAATCTGAATTGGATCAGTGAGTCAAAACTGTGGCAAAATTTAATCAAGGTTTTCCAAAACACTATCCACTGGCCTAAACTTACCCACTTAGGAAGCAGAGAATCATCAACAAATATATAAGCACATCTGAATCAATGTAACACTTTGTTCATTTTGATAGCTAATGGAAAGAGAGCACAGACACTTATTTTAATTTTGCATGACCTGGAAACACCAAATATGGCTACACCACCAAAATTCTAAGTTTTGTTATGAAAATAGAAAAGGACTGCTTGTAATCTTGCCGTAATGGATTCCCCCCCCCCCCAAATACAGATCTTTAATTAGTCCTTTTAAACATTAAGCTCATTTAGAAACTTAAGAGCTACAATTCTCTATCAAACTTGACATGCATGCAATTATGTTCTCAGCGGATAAAAATGTGCCAGCAGGAAGATCCGTTCTCCTAATGTAATGCATCCCTACTACCCAGGAATCTGAAGCTCTCATCAGAATTCATAATCCCCAAACATGAAGCCCATGTTTTCATAGATTCAGATTTGGAGCGCTTGCGAGGATTTGAATAAAAAAACAGCTACTTCCGAAACATGACATCAAGCTCAGACCATGAATATGTGACATCTGCATTTTCTCTCAGTTGCTCATAGGTTTATATTTCTTATTAAGCCTTAGCTAAGATTAGAGAAAGCTGGCTCATATTTCTAACCTGACTAAATAATGTCCTAGTTGCAATAAGAACCACAGTTCTACATTTCTTTATTATTGTTCCATTGCAATCTTTTTTGCTTTTTGAAGCCAGTGTGGCATGCAAATCTATGGACTGCACCTTACAAAATGCCTCTTTCATCATAATTCTACAGCTGTTTGTAATAGCAGACAAAGGACCAAATTCTAAACATGCATGTAAGTGCCATCTATCTCAACAATATTCAGTGCAAACAACTGGTTGATGAAGTAACGGTTTATTAAATATTCAAACAATTTACTTCCATTCACCAGATTCAGATTGGTACAGTAAGGGTATGTGTGAAGCATAATCTAATTTGGGGGAGGAGACACTGTCTTATCCATATCCTTAATTGGTTTCAAACAAGAACTGGAATGCCTCTTACCCACGTTCTATATCCACAAATTATTCTGAAACTTGTTCAGAATTTATCTTGAACCCTTTTGTATTTCACTAATCTTCTTTTCAGTAGAAGTTAAGACCTTGGTGAGAGCTATTTAATTCATATTTTACATTTCCCCTTTCCTGTCTGATAAATGAATGATACAATGTTGACCCCATTATGTATTTGATTCTGCTGGACGCCAAGTTTGAATTGCGGGGGATAGAACGGTTGGTAATGTTATATTTATTCTTTTACAGAGCAATAAATGCTACTTAATTAAGGATCAGAGAATTCTCATGTTGTGGAATAGTTGTAGTCTTTGAAATGTTAACCATTGAAAGACTCCACACACCAGAAGTTGTGCTGATCTTCATGGCACTACACCCCTAACACAGCTCCACCATCCTCCAAATATAGGATTTTATTATTGGACAGACTAAATCAGGGGTCTGCAACCTTTAAGACAAAAAGAGCCACTTGGACCCATTTCCGAAGAAGAAAAAAAACTGGGAGCCACAAAACCATTGCGACATTTAAAACAAATATATCTCCAGAGCCGCGATCTGTCAGCGGGTGGGAAGGTGACGTCGGGACAGTGCGTGACTAACGCACGCACCGCCGCCATGCGACATCACAGCCAGTACAGCGCCCGTCACAGTGGGGAGTGTCAGGGCGCACAATGCGCCTCCTCGCTAGTATCCGCCCCAGAGCCGCAGCAAAGGTGTAAAAGAGCCACATGCGGCTCCGGAGCCGCGGGTTGCAGACCCCTGGACTAAATATTTAAGTCAGATAACTTTTTTTTAAAAAAAAAAAATCTCGTTTCAGAAATTTAACTTTTGCTATTTTTCAGAAATTGGAAAACTTCAGGCTAATGTGTACACATTAGCGGTTTAACACACAGTGCGGTTGTTTCCTTCCATTACGTTCCTAGTCACTGTACACACCTGAGAGGGAGCAAGGGTGTCTTCAAGCAATGTGCACTACCTGATTTGTTTCATCGCACTCACAACTTCCCCAACTCCTATTCAATGAAGCTGTGGCTGGTCCATTTGCTGCCATGCGTACCTGCACAATGGCTGTTTGAAGTGGCCCCCACCTCATCTTAACTGTGGCTTACGTTTTCAAATTGCATGGAAGCTGGCTGGAGGGAAAATGCATCAAACAGGGATATTGATCAAAAAATGGCAGGATCTGTACAGATTGTGCCTAACACCACGTGAACTCAGCTTCAAACAGCAGTGGTGGGAGCACACTGGAGACCTTGTAGACAGTAATGTGTACACAGCCTAAAACAACGTTGTCAGTGTAAGGTATTACTCTTCCCACAAACTATTCTTGTCATTGCATGGCTAGCCATAACTCATTGGATGCTGCTTATGATGTCACCAACAATCAGTAGGCCAACATCCATGTCCAGGGTTTGCTATTTTTTAAAGGAAGAAGGAAAAAAAAAAAGATGAGCAGTAACAAGGCTATCTCCATTGATTGTGTGTCTTGACTACACCTCTAATTATCCCCGTAACCGGAACCATTTTAAAGCTACCTCCACAGACCCTAATTCACAGGAGGCTTAAGAACTGGCCACCTGCCAGTCTTCGGCATCTAAACTGCCCATGACAACTCCTGGGTTGAGCTGCAGCCGACTGGCTTGGTTTAACCCTGACCAGCTATTTTTCCCACAGAGATCCATTTGTACTGAGACATTTCTTCATTCAAATGATGGAGCATTAGAACATTTGCTGTACAACTTTCATCTAACCACTCCTGGAGATGAAAGGTATACACATATGAGAAGAGAAGTCACCTTATGATGTTCCAACAAAGAAGAATAGAGTAGAATATATGCCATTTGTGTTCCAATACTCCTGAAATGCACTTTACTGTAGAATAAAGCAAGGTTCTTTCTTTGTCTTCTTTTATAGTAAAAACAACCTTTTTCTCCATGGTGTCAAGGCAATGTTTTGAGTGGGGCTGAGATTACTTTTAAAGGGGTGATTGAGGGTGGAAAAATGGCTTGGAAGACGGTCCTTAACTCTTTCCCACCCACTGCTTCCTTGCTCAGGTTGCCTTCTAGCTTTCAACTGCATGCTTATGCTTTTCTTATAATGCTCCATTTTATTAGCTAAAAGTAACTAATAATATTTTTTATATTAAGGAGCAATAACATGCCTTTCATATAAATGATAACTTTGATTTATTTTACATAGCCTTGTAAAACCTTTTTTTTAAAAAAAAAAAACAATCACAAACCATTTCATTATCTCCAAAATAAGGCTTTCGGAGCTACAACAATATTCCGCCCCCCGCCCCCCGATAGTTTGAATGGTGCCAGACCTGGATCTTGAAGAAGCCACCCAGAATTTAGGTTTCAGTTCTACAAATGCAATGCCATGACTTCATACTCCCAAAGGAGATAATCAGAATGTCGTGTTGCTCACTAGATGAAATGTTCCTGACCAATGCTACAGCTCTATGGAAACTTTCCTGGAAGTTAAGGTCCACTAAAATTATGAGACTTGCTTTTGAGCAGCTATGCACTGCACTGTGAGATCTAAATGCCTGTGTACTCTGCACTTTTGAAGCCCAAATATTTTATTTTGGCAGACTATCCAGTTGTTGCTATTCTTCATTCCTGAAGCAGCTACATTTCAGCAAGGATATGTGTATATATACCCTGAAATGTTCAGTATGTATTCCCGTTACTATATTAGAAGTGGGGCTCCACAACAAAATGTTGCAGTGCATCCCTGGTGTGCATGTGTTACCAGAGCCTGTGGTTGAGGGGGCCTCAGGATTGCGGAGGTGGTTCTCCCTCTGTATAGGAGCAGTGGCACCCTGTAGTTCTCTCCTGTATGTGATAAGAGTGCCTTCTCAGTGGGTTGCTCAACATTTGTTTTCATTAAGAGAACCACAAGTCCCCTCACTGTCCACTTCGCCAGCTCTCTTCCCATCTTCTCTGACACTCACCCAATCTTCTTTCTCCACTCTGCTCTTGCCTCCCACTTTCTAGCATGTCGTCTAAATCGGGGCTTGTGGGCAAGCTCTTTCTTTGCAAGGCATGAATGGAAACAAATGCTTGTTCTTGGTTATAGTTCATCATCACAAAGCAGTGCCACCCACCCATAACTCAGATGGCCACTCCAGAAGGACACCATGGTTGATGGTATCAAAAGCTGCTGAAAGGTCAATGAGAATTAACAGGCATGCATTTCCCCTATCTCTCTCCTAGCAGAGGTCATCATAGAGGGTGACCAAAAAGTCTCCATGAAGAGAGAAAGGGTGCTCAGGGGCGATTGTGTCAATGGCCCAAGCCATTTGGATGTTCCAGAGGTTGGCTAGGGCTTTGACAGGAGTGCCAGTCATATTAGCTGGAAAATTCATGAAAGCCATCTGGAAACCCATTGGTCCCTCAGCCTCTGAGAGTAGACCATCCTAATAGATTCCCCACCTCTGCAGAGTGTGGTGTCGCAGCCAAAAGGATCTGGTAGGAGCAAGCTCTTATCTAGGAGCCTGCACATGGTTCTGCTAAGCCATAGTTTGCCACAATGTGAACATGCTAGCCAGAGCTATGTAGCTACTTCCACTAAAAAGGATCTCCACACACCTAGTTTAGCATTCCTTGTCCATGGAAGCAGTTGTGTGTGGTCTTATTCTCCTCTAACACCACACTATTCACATTAGCTAAAACAAACACATCAAATGCATAAATTAGTTTCAAGAGTTTATTTTCCTCTCTGGCTGAAAGTGCAAAGGCTTAGTAAATGGATTAGTAAATTTATGGCCTTGCACTCCCCCCCCAAAAAAATATCTTAAGATAAAACAGTACATTGGGTAAGCATGTTGTATTATATATATGCTTTATTATATGTTTGATTTTATATTCTCTTCCATTTCCCTTCTTTCAGATTATTCATGAGATTTGCCTTAGGCTACTCAAAAGCAATAGCCTAAACCCCCATCAGTGTAAAAATGTTGGGTTCTGCACCTAAGAAAACTAGTCACTAAAAGGACAATGATAGAGTTGGAAAGGTGTTTTGTCACATAAGAAAGGGGAAAATAAGCCAAACTAGAAATTCCTATCGATCTGGATATAAATAAATGAGCTCCAAGAAGGTTGACAGCTATCCTAAGTGAAGTTTTACTGTGAAAGATAATTACTCAACTCTTTTTTTGTGTTAAAAGTCATCTTTCAAATAACTGTGAGTGCAATAAATAGAGAAGTAAAACTTCTGGAAATTTTGAAACTATGGAGGGGGGGGACAATTTTTTTTTTTTACAAATAAAAAAAACAAACAGAAATTTCAGGGGGATGCCTAGTTTTATATAAACAAAATTATGAATATATCCAGTTCAATACATCTTTCTTCTGTGGGCATTTGTTAGACCTCATTTCTCACCCAACATTTCAGATTTTTCCTCTTAAGCTTTGGCATACACAACAGTTCTTTTGCTGTTTCTGCTCTAACACCTTCTGATATTTTTATTCTCCAGCAAGACTGGACAATAAGCTGCTTTAAAAAAAAACAACAACCCACAGAAGGGTATCTGTGGCAGTGAGGAATGGGTGATAGGTTAGACCAGAAGGGAGGACCAAAGCCAGAATGACAGCAGAAGCAGAATATTTAGCTTGACTGTCTCCAAATCGAACCAAAGGTCTTTGGAAGAAGACAAGCAGCAATTCATGCTCTTCTTACAAAGATGCCCGCATCCTCTAGGTGGAGAAATCAATCTTCATTCTGACAGTTGTATATGTCACAATTACCATTCTCTATTGTTTTGATTGATTTTTTTTAAAAAAACTTTAACAGCATCTCAATCATTCTAAAAAAAAATTGCTTTTCATAGACACTTTTTCCAGTGTTCCCCAATATTTTTCCACTGGAAAACATGATATAAAGTAGTTAGAAATAAACAAGGAGGCAAAATTTACCTGTTTCTTTTTTTACCCTTCCCCTGTCCTGGCTACCACACCTCTACTGATAAGTATGCTGGCTCATCTATAACAATCTGTCGGGCTATGACCTATGTAATAGCTAGTAAACATAAATAAGAAAAGAATATAAAATCTTCAAATTAAATAGCAGACACGTGCTAGCTTTTTCTCCTCTCCATAAAACCTTCTAGAGATGAAAGAAGATGACATGTCCTAAATTATATCAGTGAAGAACAAAGGCAGCAGACACAGATGCTACACCACAGCAACTTTTGTTTCCTTCAGGCATTTGAAGCTCCTAGGCTTCCAAGCAGATGCTGTTTATAGCACAGCTGAAAATTGCTGAAAGTTTATATGAATGGAAGCTGAGATGCCAAACCACCAACTTGGAATGTGAAACATTTCCACCACTGGGGAAAGCAGTCACCCTCTCAACCTCAGTTACTTATTGCACCATATATGTACTCCAGGAAAAGGCAAATGAATCCAAACTCAACAGGTTTCTTCAGAAATTTAGAAGAGCTATAGCAAACTCCCAATTGATCAGGCTAACTAATGTACATACTACATCCACGATCACAGGCACCATGTCTCCTAATACCATTTGCTGATGAGAAACAAAGGAAATGCTGATTGCCATCATGTCCTGCCTGAGGATTTCCCATAGGCAGCTGGTCGCCCACTGCGAAAAACAAGATCCTGGATTACTGATAGACCTCTGATCTGATCCATCACAATGTTCATGCAAGCCACTGAGCTGAAACTCTTCTTTCTGCATAGCCCAGCCACTTCACCAACATAACTTCACTCTGGGCTCTGTTTCTTGGTCACATTAAATTGTAACAGGACCTAGGAATTTTCATACAGTTGCCTCTGTTGCCATTTTGCTGTATATTTTTGGAACAAACACATAATGAGTGCAAATGAAACCTGACTCAACATTGGCCTTTCTACCATTCACAAAGTTTTACTATCATTTCAAGAACAAAGCACTGTCTTGTAAACCCTATATATCTACAGATTCTTGAAGGCATATAGATGTTCAGCAATGAAACAACTGCTTTAGTGATCTTTAGTCACATCCATGGCTCATATTTTATTGGAATTCCCCTATTGCTTTCATCTGTCACAGCAAAAAAGAGATCTTGCAGCAGAACCCAGGACTGCCTCAAACCAAGTGGGATGGCAAAGTAATTTTGCATAGCACCGTATCCATTTTCTTTCAAGACAAAAGTTTTGGAAAGTGTTCCAAAAACTATGGAAAGAGGTACATAAGCAAACAGGTAGAAATGGCAGAATATTATTCTTTATTTGTTTTATTTATATACCGCCCTTCCTATCAATGGAGACAAGGGCAGTGAACAATGTAAATAACAGCACTTGTACACAATGATTAGAAAACTAAAATAACAAAACATGATACAGCAGCACAACAAAACTGTTAAGACCCAGAGGAAAAAATATGTCTCAAAACGAATAAAAATGTTTTCAGTTGATATCTGAAACATGACAACATAGGGGATGATCACACAGGAAATTCCACAGCCACCAAGAAGCACCCATCTCTAGTCATCACACACCACGGGTCATGTCCATTGCCAGGATCTTAAGCAGGATCTCCTTGGATCAAAGCATTGATCGATTGGTATTGGAGGAGGCTGTCCATTAAGAGCATGGGTTCTGGACCAATTATAGGGCATTATACACTTGTACCAATGGTTCGAACTGGACCCAGTAACTCACAGGCAGAGAGTGTAATGTTTTAAGGATTGGGGTTATATGAACCCACCTAGCTGCCTGCAACAAGTAACCAATGGGCAAAGTTTGAGTCAAATCTTTCCCACCTAGGTCTCAGTAATACACAGCAGTTTACAAGTAGCTCCTTCATCAGCAGTCATGCTGCAACCGAGTGTTGTTTTGTTGTAGACTGACCTGATGTTCACTAATAGCACCATCAGATGGGAGGGGAGGTTGGCCTGACTACCCAAGGCTTGCTGGTTGGGGAAAGACAGAGTTTCCAGTGTCTTGTAGTGCTACTCCTCAGATGACTAAATAAATAATCCTTGGCCATGCTGGCTAGGCCTGATGGAAATTGTACCCAGAACATCTGGAGGGCTACAGATTCCCTATCCCTGATCTAGAACTTCAGTGCTGCTTGTAGTGTGGTTACTGCTGGTGAAGTTCCCGTGTCATCCTTGACAAAGCAAGCAGGGAACATCTTGCAGTACCACCTCTTAAACGAAAGCACATTGCAGCCCAATGCTATTGTATTTCAGGAGTATAGAGTTGCATTACCACTGGTGCAGTGGTAGCCAAAAGGCACTTACAGCAACATGAAACTGAATCATTGCGAGTCCTGTCTTGGTCCACCTCTCCATGCACCTTCTCTGCCTACATTTCAAGGCTGTGTGTGGTGCAAACATTGTGGGGGGCCAGCTCAGTGCTACTAGCATGTCCTGCTGCAATGGGAAAAGGTTTTTGGATGCTACTGCAGCAATAATTGTGTTGCTATGCACTGAAAATTCTACCTCGGGACACCCTCATGAAACTGGGAGCCCTGCTGTAGTGCAATCATAGTCGTTCTCTGTGCCAGACAGACTTATTTTCTTTTTTTGCTGGACTCTGGGCATAGCAAATGTTTTATCGCTGCATGACAGGGGAGCAGTGACTATGTTCCCACTATATTCCACTACATCAATCATCTTTTTCCTCCCATTGTGTAGCTTTTATTCTTTGCTTCTCACTTTTGGCATGCCATGTCAGATACAAAAGAACTCATTTCTGGAGCCTAGTCACACTGCCACTTAGTGGACAATGTAGATTAAAAAATATTAAAGCTTCCTTCTTCCTCTGCCCTAGTTTATTTTTCTTCATCACACACACACACACACACACACACACACACACACACACACACTTTGTTGTACAGTATCTAACAAATAGAACCAACACAATATTACAAAAGCACCATCTAAATAGATGTCATCATCACAATAACACCCTGGTGTGCAAGTTCATTTGTAATGGGAAGGAACTCAGCCTCTATCTGCAGGGAGCTCTAAAGCACGTCCACTGCTTGGCTCACGAACCACAGTAGTGCTAACAGCAGTTTTCTTTGTTCAGTTAGTTTTGTGTGTGTACTGGTGCATTCACTTCATGGGGCCGTTCTGCCATCACTATGTGTTCCTTGGTTCCATGTGTGCATGTCTAATTTACAAACACTGTTAGTGTGCACCACCATGAATGATACCACATACGTTGTTGGGGTGTCTGCTGGTGTTGGTATATTTTTTCCTGCTTAAAATGCTATCATTTTACTGATCATTTTATTGCAGGAAGTACATAGGATCCTAACTACATTATGCTGCTTTTTGGCATAGCAGGGCCTCAGGAATGCCCCTTAAGCCTTTGGCATTAAACAGACCTCAATGGTTTTGGTTTTAAATTGCCCTTGTTCTTTGCCTTCTGAAATATCTGAACTTAATACTTCGGAAGATTTGCTCCATGTATATATAGCCGTCCTTGAATATAGATGTTTTGGCATCTACTGTATAACGGAGGCACCACATCAAAGCTTGTGCCATCACTTTTTTCCTTTTCTGAATGTAATCTACTTAACTAGGTCAAATATATATGGCAGAAAAATATGTCACCCATTTTACAGAAGAGTGAGCTAGCCACTGGAGATTTCAGCAAAAGAGCAAATGTCACGCTATCCAGTTGACTGGGTGGAGAATGCACTGAGTCAATTTACATACTGCTGTTTTTGTTTGTTTCCCAAAGATATTAAAATAGATCAGCAATGCACTTTTTCACCGTGGGTGAACTAAATTAAAAGCACCAACCTAGAATTTAAGTGACAGCTGTGTAAACCCAGCAGTTCTCCATAATTAGATTCTTTAGTGATCTGAATTCTATATGATCTGAATATAGCACAGAGGCTGCCTGTGACATGCAAATGCTGTAAAAATATATCATAATGATATTTCCTGTACCATTTATAAACCTGAGCTTATGTGTAACATGATAAAACATAATAGAAGTGCTTTAAAATGGAGAATGATTATCTGAATTTTAAATGCTAAAATTTATCATTACAGATGGTTCCTCTACAGTTTCACTCAACCTCATCTGCAACTGAGCCATTCACTAATTTAAGCCCCCTAGACCCAGCTTCAAACAATATTATATCTCTGGTTAATTTTCTTTTTGTTGGATGCTGACATTTAATGTTCTATTTGATTCTCTGGTACATTAACTTTGATTGTGTTAGAAGAGCATTTCAGTCATCGTGTCTCTGCTGTGTACCACAATTTGTATAAAATCCTACAATTCTAATGAATTAATAAAAGAAAGAAAGAAAAAACATTTTTTTCTAGCATAGGAAGCTGCACGTTGCCAACTTAGACTGTGGTCTGACTTTGCACATAATGCTAAGCTAAGCTATGGATTCTTCAGACTAACTATGGTTTGTTTGAATGTGAAAATACAGCCCACCAGAGTAACAATACCAACAAACTATGATGTGGTTTGTTGCCGGCTTAGGAAACATGACTTACTTTAACTGTGGTTTGGCAGTATGTCTGAGCCCAACAGCTTTGCTTAACCATGGTTTGTTTGTCCATCCCACAACAGGCACCGATCAAGCTACAGAGACATACAGCAAGAGGATTGTGAAAACAAATCAAGCTTTGAATAAACAAGTCATGCTTGCTCATCTGTCAGATGACTCACGGTTTGTGAAGCAAACCATGGTGGTAACAAATCATGGATTAGCATAATATGTTAATATAAATTAACATATCTCTAACATATATATGAAGTAAATAAATAAAGCATGGTGATCCAAGACCCATTCCAGCAGGATACCATGATCAGGGATACTGGAAGTCACAAAACATGTGGCAGAACCAACAGAGACAAGCTCTTCCTGTCCACCTCCTGGTATAAGCATCTTTAACAGAGCAAACAATGCTATCTCTGTCTTGTTAAAAGACTTGTGCTGGCTCTGTACTAGCACATAAATTCATTCAGGCACCTCCTCAGACCTGAAAGAGCTGGGAAAAGCACAGCCCTTTCCCTAGTACTTTAAGGCCACACAGTTGCAATAGATCTGCATTTGGACCCCATTACAGCTGGCTCTCCTTCCCCAGCCTATCAAGGCTGCAAGAGAGAGCAGAGGTAGTATGTCTCCTGAAAGAGACAGACAAGTATTCTAGCACAATCAAACCCTTGCAGAGGGTTCTATCCAATGTAGCACTATGCAACTGTTCCATCAGCACACAAGGATTTCTGCCTGTGCAATGAGCCCTCCTTTCTCTCTCCTTCCCCTAAACCTGATCTGGGGGTTCCCTCAACCCTCTAGTGAAGGTGTGCAGAAGGAGACCCAGAAAAGTGTTGTTGCACAAGAGGAAATTCCTGAACGGATGGAGTGTGGTAGTTGAATACTGCCCATACTTTCCAGTTTATTTTAAATAATGGAATCTCTCCCCACCACTACCCTCCCTCCCTGCCTTACTGCTGCAACACTATAGCCTAAAAGCATGATGGGATGATTTGTTTGGAAGGTATTCGTATATCTTCATTCGCAACTGTAGCTGGGGAGTTGTGTGAGTTGAAACAAAGTTAAGGCAATTCGGAAGAGAAGAACAAGAAAGCAGGAAGGCTAGCTGGTTTTCCGGTCATTTAAACGCACCAAGGAATAAAATGCAAGTACTGTACATGAGGAAAGTGAAACTTGTAGTGAGACTCAAAAAGGAAATGACAGATAATTTAGGTGTGTTGCAACATTTAGCTACACACCAAGTTCTCCCCATATTGCATACTAAACATCACTTCAGGGAAGCGAACACCATGTTGCAGGAATATATGAGAAACTCTTACTGAGCTGCTATTCTTGTCAATGAGTTTCCCTTTAGCTACACGGCATATTCATCCTGTAAGCTACCCAAAGGGTGGTAAAAGCTGTTAGTGTGTGTTGTCATAGCAACCACCCTATGCACTACTTTGGGTTCAAGAGAATCTAAAGTAACAAAGCCTATTCAATGGAGGCTGAATGCAATGTGAGCAGCCTTGTCAGAGGAAGGAATGCTTCTAGGGAAAAAGAGAATGATAATGGCAGAATCTGCAAAGTCAAAAATGCACACTTTAAAAGGAACCCAACAGAAATTGTGACTCGCCAAACTGACCACAGTCCATCCAGCCCTGCAATGTGGCCTGCCATTTCATAGTCCTAGGCAGAAAGTCCATTGTGACTTGCCATACATTGCTAATGGGCTGCATTTGGCTTGATGGGGCAAAGAAAGATTATATACAGGCCCATTTTAAGGTCTCCATTTTGTTTATTTGGAAATAGTTAAAAGGGGGGAGCCTGAGCAACAATGAACAGTCAATGTGCATTATTTTAGAAGCTGATGACAACTCATATAGGCCTAAAGGATCTACTTCATCAACAAAAACTGTGCCTGTCCGGGCTCTCGCTGAAATATGAAAATTTGCAACTCCCAGCTCGAGTTCTGCTAAAGATGATAATGCTCAAATCTGATTGGTGCATAAGGCATAGTACAGGTTACAAGGTTCAGCAGGTACACAACAGGCAAGAATACATGCCTCAGGACTAGCAAACACATTGATCCAACAAGCAACATGCCCCCTGCAGCTTCATTTTAAAGTAGGGGGCAGACACAGCTATTTGTGCAGCAAGCATCCTGTGTCCTGGGACTAGGCAATCAAATGGGCACTCCTCTGAGCAGCTATGCAAGGCTTGTTCATGTTGCCACTGCTGGCATTGGAGATGGGGTGGATCAGACCCCGCCCCCGATGCCCAATTTCAGCTCCTCCATCATGCTAGGAACCTCCCCTGGGTCCTCTGGCTGCAATTCTCCAAGCTCCTCCCTTTCCTCCTTGGCACCTGACCATCTCCACAGGGCTCATGACAACGCAGATGAAATATGATGGTTGAAGAGTTCATCTGTGAGTTTGGTCCATCCTAAGTAGCTTCTATATTAAAATAAGTTTAAAAGGGCACATAGGGAGAGCTGCTTTATACCAGGCCAGGTTTTTACTGTCTGCTCTGCTTGGCATCAGATTCTTCAACCTTTCAGGCTTGGACCTTTCCCCATCAACTGATACCTGACATTTTCAGCTGGAGGCACCAGGGACTGAACCTGCAACTTAACTGCATTCAAAACATGTGCTGTGGTCCCTCCACAGCCTACATTTGCCACAAGAACACAATAAAAACAAGCAATTACAGGGAACCCAAAGCACATTTGCATTCTTCTTAGAAGTCTTCTATTACAGGTTTCTCTGACGTTTCTGGGTTACATGTTTGGAAATCAATGAAATTGCAGCCAGCGCTGCGGTTCCAAACAATTGAGGCTTTCTTTATAAAGCAGCCAATCCACACCCATCCACCCACCTCGCTGCCCTTCCATCTCAAGGGCTGCAAGACCCCAAAATCTTTTCAGCATCACATTTAACCGTGGATAAGTAGGTTAATGCTGGTTCTTGCAATTATTGTATATTTCACAATATCAACTCAAATGATTGCCTCAGGCTTAAGCCAGGCTGTCATGGCAAATAACCTGCTTTCGCCCATCAGCTACTGTCTCATTTACAGTTTTTCACTTGTTGTGCGCATTAACCAGCTTCTCAAATCAAAGGTGTTGATGTCCCTCTCCACCAATCTTGTTCCAGTATTGAAGAAAACAACAACAAAAACATTTGTCTTGTTCTCTTCATCAGGGTTTAAGACTGTCATGCGGCATACAAACTGATCTAAAATAGCCATCCTTTGGTATAAAAAACATTACAGCCTAACTCACTGTCCCCTTGCCAGAGGGGCAGGAAGGATGACAGGCAGGTTATCCATTTATTAAACATGCACATAGCTGCCTGTCTAAAGAGTTTGGAGAACCTGTGTATCTTCATCAAATTAAGGCAAAAGGAGGGGGGAATTGTGCCTTGAATAATAGTTTTGTGCTGGAGCGCTGCTACTGACTTCACTGGGATGTGGGTCATTCATTTTCAGCTCATCTCTACCCAACTTGGTAATACATTTTACAGGGCTTTGCCATGTCTTGAGGCTTGATCCAGTCACCCTTCACAACCTCCCCATCGCCTCTATGCATGCATGAGAATTTTATGCCACCAGCCCTTCTCTCAGCAGCCCTAAGAGAAGGATAGCTGGCTGCACATACATACATATTATCCATTTGGATAAGTAGGGATCTGCATCGGACCAGCACAGGCCACCTGTGTATTGTGGGTAGCCACTGATAAAAGTAGGCCTGATGCAGAACGCCCTTCTGTCTAAAGTTGGGCTGTGGAACCTGTTGCCCTGCAGGTGTTGTTGGCCTATAACTCCTATCACCTCCCCATACAGTTGTCCATAAGGGTTGGGGCTGATGGGATTTAGAGTCCAGCAACATCTGAAGGGCCACACTTTCCTCTTCTACTTCACAGCTTCCTATTTCCTATTTTGTAAAGAAATAAGAAAATCAGGAAGCATGCATCTTCCAGCATCTTTTCATCTCTTGCCAGCATCAACCATGGTGTGGCATGTTTTACACTGTTGCTAAACTTGGTTAGCAAACTGAATTTGAAGCTAGTTGTATTAGATTTCCCCAGTGAAGGATGTGTGGTGGAGAGGAGAGGAGCCCTGGTTTAAGAGGTCAGTAGTGTGATGTGACATTTGCACCAGGCCTGGAAATATATTCTGTTAGCAAAGATTAAAAAAAACTCCACTGAAATGGAGTGCAGTGCTAAAAGCAGAGAGGTCTTCACCTTTTGGTGAAGTGTAGCAGCGCTGTTGCTACTGTTATTTTGCTTTCTGATGGGAACTTCAAGTGCCATCAGCAGACTTTGGCAGTGGGTTTGGTGGGGAAAGAGCACTGCAAGCATTAGGAGTAAGCCAGAGAAACACCAAGGGGCTTACTTCTGAGTAAGCACG
This sequence comes from Podarcis gaigeae, assembly GCF_964106915.1. Taxonomy (NCBI): domain Eukaryota; kingdom Metazoa; phylum Chordata; class Lepidosauria; order Squamata; family Lacertidae; genus Podarcis; species Podarcis gaigeae. The sequence goes on along the minus strand of NC_139683.1, from coordinate 57,930,582 downwards.
CATAGAATCAGCCTTGCTATGATCCAAGCAAGAACCACAGGTTTCCATTTCCTCCTACTTTCGATAGGAATATAGGAAAGTGCCTTATATGGAGTGGTCCATCTAACTCAGTATTGATAACACTGACTCTCCAGGGTTTCAGGCAAGAGTATCTCCCAGCCCTATCTGCATGCAAAGCAGATGCTCTGTCAGTGAGCTACAGTCCTCCCCAAACTTTTTTATGTGACCGCAAAAAATCCAGGGGGGCTGTATTGTATGAGGGTTGCAATTAAATTCTATGCAGAGTTAGCCAAACCTAATTCTGCATAGGACCAAGGTGGTGGCTTGTTTCCATTGGAATATAAATTATTGGCCTCAGAGAGCCCGATCTGCAAAATGGGTACATGTTTCCATGCTTGATTCCTTAAGAACATGTAGCATATATTTGTGTATGTGACTTAACCTGCACACTACAGCTGTAGTCATAGTGTGCAGTTGTCATATGCCCCTTTCCTTGCGCTTGTGTCCCAATTGAAGTCTGAACTGTGTAAGGATTATCTGTGTTACCTAAGCGTTATGGATGGATGGATGGATTTGGTGGCAGGGACTTTCTAAGTGCATCAAAAGCCATACACCTCAATATGGCTTTCTCTGTAAGCTCCGCACTCAGGCACATGGGCTCTACCCCTTTACTGCTCACCTGTGTTTTGGGTGCATGGCTTTTAAATGGCTTCCATGCTGTGGAACCTCAACCTGGATAAGTTCTTGACAAGCAGAAGAACACTCTGCTAGAAAATCCCAACTAGTCTTTGAAATATCACACAAGGCTTGCAAAAGCATGAATCCAGCAACTTATTTACTAGAATTACAGCCTAACAGTCCAGGCCTAATCATCAGGGGCAGCCCGACCTGTTTCACTGCCTAAGGTGAAAGGGAAAGGTGTAGCTGGGGTTGTGTGGCTTAGGTTTTTTGCATGGCTTCCAGGTTCAGGTGGCACCCATGAGGAGAAGTTGTAGCAGCAGCAATATTTCACGAGAGCTTGACAGAACCTGTCGCTGCCCCTTCTCCTTGCTTCTCTGGAGCCAGATGGGGTGGCAGTGGGTGGGGGCACCCATGGTGGCACTGTCCCAGTGAGGTTCTGCCACCTCTGGCAGCTCCTTCAATGTGCCTTATGGGTGGGCCAGCCCTGCTAATCATTCATCAGTTTAGACTACTTAAGCACAATGAAATCATCTGAAAATGTTTCCCTGATTCAACTGTCTTCCTTGTAAAGTTAGTGAGGGGCAGGGAATGGGCATTTAATTAATAGATATTCAATTAATTGTGCGACTACTCAGCATGTTCTTCCATGCTGTAAAGAAGCTGAGCCACTTCATCAAGTTAGCTAATGGAATTAAGTTCCATTGTGCAGACAAAAAGGCAGTCTGTGATGGGGGTCGAAAAGGGAGGATCTGCTATGAAACGAATGAAGTTGAAGTTTCAGGGCCCATAATCCCGGAAGCGGCCCAGTCACAAGTGACTTCAGCCCACATTGCTTTTAAAAAATTGCTTTAAAAAGTGCATTGCGCATGTATATAACATTTCCCTAATTTTCATCCCCCCTTTCACGGAATCACAGAATAGTTCGAAGGGACCACAAGGATCATCCGGTTCAAATATTTCACCCCACATGGGACTTGAACCCATGATCTTGAGATTAAGAGTCTCATGCTCTACCAACCGAGCTATAACTCAAAAACTGTAAGGCGTTGGAAATTTTCGTTCACGCCAGTGACTTTGACATGTGAGATAATCCAGTACTGTAGTGCAGTCTAAAGATGTACAGTAGTAGCTATTTTAAATAAAATAAAATAAAAAAGTGGTGATCTTCCTGGAGCAAACCCCCTGAAGAAGATACCAGTGGTTTACAGGTCTCTGGTAGAGAGGGAGGCAGAGGGAGGGAAGGCAGCAGAAGAGGAAGGGGCAAGCCAGGCCCAATCCAAAGCGCCCGCCTCGCAGGCGCACTTACTCCTGAAAGGCCCCCGCTTGGTCCTGCGCCTCCAAGACCGGTTCCTCAGCAGGCAGCGGCAGTTCAGGCGCGGAGGGAGCTCCATGGTCACCAGAGGCTGCAGCTCGAAGCGGCGGCGGCGGCGGCTTCCAAGGCGGCGCGCGAAGCGCTGCGTAAATCCACGCGCCCAGGGGACGCGGGCCCAGCGGGAAGCGAGGACACCCAGTTTCCTCTCTGGCCGGTGGGGCGTGGGGCCCACCAGCAGCAGCAGCGGCAGCTCTGGGGAAGCCCGGCGACGCGGGACGGGCGGCTGTGCTGCTGGGCTCCGCGCGGTCGCCCGCCGCCTCCCCCTCCTCCCGCGCCATGTTTTATGCATGAGGGCGAGAGGCGCGTAATTTCATCCAGCCCGGAGGCTCGGCGTGTGGGAGCGAGGGCAGGTTCCAGGTTACCTGCCGTGGCGGGGAGAGGCGCGCGCCCGCCCCGCTCACCTGGCGCGCGCCTCTCAGAAGCCAAGCTCCTGGGAATGGGGGCTCTTTTTCCTCAGAAGGGTCTCTCGGGGAAGGGCGCGCAGCTCCACTGTGCATGCAGACTTTTTGCACCAGACACAGGAAAGAAAACCTCTCTCTCTCACGCACGCACACATATTTGTGCCTTGTGATGTTATAGTTACTGAGGGATGGACTGGGGGCAGATGGTTGTATTGCTGAAAACTTTCTTCAATAGATAAATATTTATTTTAAAACGAAGAAGAAATGGAAGGGCTGCTTCCAGATGTGAAGCGAGATTATTGTAGGATTGGTGTTTCTCGTGCATGCCACTTCGCGCTTGTAATGTTTCTGGGCCCGATAACAAGCACCAACAAACCTTTGGCCAACGCCCGATTTGCAGTATCTCGACAACCTTTTTTTTTGTAAACTGAGCCCCCTCGCCCCCTCAGTCTGGAAGTACCCTAAGTCTGTGGCAGCAAAAACAACCCAAGGTCCCTTGCAGACTGTTGCTATTTTTGGGTAGGATTCACATATAGCCAATGCCGGTTGTGCCATTAAAGTTGATTTAGCACTCCACCAAGATTAGAGCTTTTTGCAATAAGGAAAGGGATTGGAAATTACACTGGGAAGTATCATTTTGCTTGACAAACAATTGCTAATGGCTGTGTACACAGGACATTTTATTAAAATCAATGGAGACGGTGTGCTTGTTTTTTTGTACCTAGCAAAAGCAGCACATTGCAGACTAGCACAAATGATTCCTTATTGAGAAGTACTATATTTTTGTACTACGATCAGGTTAATGTTTACTTAGCCAATGTTCTCTAACTTTCCTGCAAACCTTGTGAGAACAAATTCAGAGTAATGCTCACCAAACAAATAATCTGGAAGTGACCTAACATGGCTAGCCTACTGGAAATTGAAAAAACAACAATCTCTAACCAATGTAGGGTTTATCATAGACTGATCTGAGCACAAATCTGCTTAAGCCTCACATGTGAAAATGCTTCTAGCCAATGTTGATTTTACATCCATTATACACCTAGTTAAATCTCACTGTTAAAATACTCCATGTGCATTAGCATCACCACTCACACCCATTAGCAGGCAAGTGCCGAAAGGAAGTGCCAAACAAGCAGACTGCGGTCTGGGAAGTTTCCATTTGGACATGTCTCAAGTAGTCTATTATTGCAGACTTAACTTTGGATGGACAGCAATACATGTCATCACAGGCATTAAGTGGACTGAAAGCATGTCAGGTATGCCTTGGATGTGAAGTGTAGTGAAGGGTGGACAAAAAAGAAATCCCACTCTTCCCTCTGTCCTCTCAGTGCCATCTGATTTGGAACTGTAAGCTCTTTGGGGCAAGGACCTTTTGCTTAGCTGATGTGAAGAGTTAAACTATAAAGCAATGAAAAATTCTATATAAATTATTAGCTGTAAAGCAATGGGGCTATTTTAGGACTTTACTTACTGATGATGATTATTATTATGATAATTAGATTTATTACCTATCTACTTGTCCATTGAAATGCCATCTTGAGAGTATTATTATCAAAGTCCAACCTGGCACTTGCAGAATTTGGGGTGAGTTGTTTGTGCAGAGTTGATCACATAGTGAAAGAGCAATAATAACACATTTCCCGTGGCACAAAATATGCACCTATGAATAAAAGATCCCATCATGTCTAAATCCAAGGCTCTTCCTAAACCTGTCTGCAATGAAAAGTTCCTTCTTGTACACATCCAAGCCTCTCTCTAAAACCATGTGCAATAATTTTACTTGTATATTTATCTGGAAATGTAATTGTCAATCTCCTGCTCTAAAATTCAGCTAATTAAAAAAAAAAAAGTTCTCTCCCCTTTTGCAAAACCTGACTTCTGTGTATACCTAGGTCAGAACTCAGACCATTTGCTATAAAACGCTTTCCAACATTTTGTTTCTCGGATATTTAAAAATGCAGTATAAACTGTTGAGCTGAGCAGAATGTTCACAGTGAAACTTGAGAGCATCACAGACTTGATTGGCTTCACTTTTCAATACTAGAAACTCACACCAGGTTCATTAAAAGGTCCATTGTCCAATGGTTGTTTCTGTATTAAAGATAGGTAGATTTTGCATTTTCAACATTAAGCCATATGCCATGCATTGATACACCTCCAAACAAGAACTGAGTGCAATCTTTAACATAGTAAGAACACACCAGCCTTTTTAGTTATGTTTATTTAGACTTAAGCCAATTAATATCAATTACCATATTTTTCCATGTATAAGACTAGGTTTCCCCCCTTAAAAATATTGTCAAAAATTAGGGGGTGTCTTATACACGGGGCCATCTCCCTCCATTTTTAAAAATCTGAGTCCCCAAAAAGAGGGGGTGTCTTATACATGGGGGCATCTTATAGCTGGAAAATACGGTAATATCTGCAGTGGCTCCCTGTCTATGCAATGCTCTCCCCAGGGATGTTTGTGTGGCGCCTTCATTATATACCTTTAGGCACCAGGCAAAAACATTCCTTTTTAACCAGGCTTTGGTTGATCTTATTGATATCCAACACCCTTTTAGAATGTGGGTGGAGGGTTATTGGGTTACTGCTTTTGGTTTGATTTTGTATGTTGTGGTCTTGTTGCAAACTGCCCTGAGACCTCTGGGTATAAGGTGGTGTATAAGTTGAAATAATAATAATAATAATAATAATAATAATAATAATAATAATATCATGATCCTAAACCTGCTATATGGAAGCAGTTTAATATAAACAGTGGAATCTGCTTTGTCATTTCTGAATTTACCATACGCATAAGATCACTTTAGACGTCTACCATTCTCAGATACCTCCAATTTGTCTGTTTTCTTAATCCATCCTTGGAAATTGCCAGATTCATTGCTACAGCATTTTAGCTCAGCTTTCCTCAAGCTTAGTATAATATATTCCCTCCGGAGGTATTGTGCCTTCTCATTTTGGGTAGAATTTACTGATCCAAAGCATCTCGGTGGAGATGACTTTGGCTTTTATATTTTGCCCTTCTCACCCCCACATGCCTCTCAAAATATTTTTACCCATTTCCTGAATTCCCTGCTGCTCCCTTCACACCCAACATGTCCCTTATTCCTACCCCCAAACCACCAGTTTCTTTCCTCCCTCCTCCTAGCTCCTTTTACATTCACTTCTTCCTCCTGTAACAGCTTTCCTCTCCTTTGCCTTCTTAGCTTTTGCTGCTGCTGCTGCTGCTATGAAAGCCTGTGTTGTGTAGTGGTTAGAGTGTCAGACTAGGCCCAGGGAGGCCAGGATTCATATTCCTGCTCAGCCATGAAGCTCACTGGGTGTACTTGGGCCAGCTAAGCCTAACATACCTCACGGAAAGTGTTGCTGTAGAGATTGAAAGAGGAGTGGGGTAAAAACCATGAACACAACCTTGAGCTCTTTGGAGAAATGGTGAGATATAAATGCAATAAATAAAAGATAGGTTAAAATATTAACCTTTTATCTTACTTTCCTTCCACACCTTTTTTCTAGTCCTCTCCCCTCAGAGGAAGTAAACTTTTCCTCTGTAGAGCATGGAATTCTTAATTTCAGGGTTGTGGGTTCAAGTCCCGCATTGGACAAAGGATTCCGGCATTGCAGAGGGTTGGACCAGATAACCCTCATGCTGCTTTCCAATTCTACGATTCCTTCCTTCCCTGCACTGGTGTAGTCAGTCCTGAGTTAGATGGACTAGTGGTCTGGCTCAATATAAGGCAACTTTCCACATTCCCTTTCTTCCCTTTCCAATACAGTGGTACCTCAGGTTAAGTACTTAATTTGTTCCGGAGGTCCGTACTTAACCTGAAACTGTTCTTAACCTGAAGCACCACTTTACCTAATGGGGCCTCCCGCTGGAGCACGATTTCTGTTCTCATCCTGAAGCAAAGTTCTTAACCTGAAGCACTATTTCTGGGTTAGCAGAGTCTGTAACCTGAAGCGTATGTAACCTGAAGCGTATGTAACCCGAGGTACCACTATATATCTGTCAAAAGTTAGATTTTAAGTGTGTCACCACAGTGGCCTGCCTTTTTGCTTATGTCGTCCTATAGCACCATGACCATTGACGACTCAGGATAAATAAACAGGCAATAATTTAACTGGTATGTGACAGACAGACCGCGTTCCTTTCTCTCTTCTCCCAGCTCGATATTATTATTTTACATCTCTCAACTTATATAAAGCGGGCTCAAAAGACCCCCACTGCAAGGCAAAGAGGAACTTTGCATGAATGAAGCTCTGCTTCTTTAATTAGAACAGGGGGGAAGCAACTTTCTCTTTTCATAATTCGCTCACGGTTGCTTTGAAAAACAAAATTTACATGAATAAGTGAGACATAGCAGCAGGCGTGGGGCTTGGGGCTGGGAACAAAAAACGGATCTGTAATTAGGATGGTTGACAGGTATCGTCCCTTTCTTTTGTTCGTGTTATAAACACTGCCGGCAATATTTTTAATAGGGTTGTCACAGGGAAGGAGAACGATGCAGATTAAGACAATGCTCAGGTTTGGCTTGTGTGTTTGTGTTACATATTTATCTGAAGGCCTCAGGTGCTCTGTGCCATGAACTGGAGATTTTTCTTGGTTTATTCTCATTCCCCCCCAGCCTAACTACTATAATTCTTCTCCTTCTAGTCTGTCTCTTCAGCAGCTCCAGTTGCTGAAGGAGTTACTGTTGAATTCATGTCTTCCTCCTGGGCTCCCAAAAGGCCTCTGGTTGGCCACTGTGGGAGCCGAATTTTGCCAGACCTACCTGGAGATGCAAGGATTGTAGAATTGTAGAGTTGGAAGGGATGCTGAGGATCTTTCAAGTCCAACCTCCTGCAATGCAGGAATATGCAGCTATTCCATAGGGGGATCAAACCTGCAACCTTGGTGTTAACGCAAACCTTTTGTGTGCAAAGCTCATGATCTACCATTGAGATGTGGGCCCTTGTGAACACATGCACTGGGGGGGGGGGGCGGATACCTGATCCCTAGGTAGGGTTGGGAAATATCCCTGTCTGAAAACCTCAGAGAGCTGTTGTCAGTCAGTTTCAGTACACAATACTGACCAAGATGGGCCAACTGGTTGTTTTGGTATGAGGCAGATTCCGATGTTCCTATGAATGCATTCTTAGATTTAAAAGGTAGTGGCTGGTTTTCTCAAAACTGACCCGCTGTAATTGGTGGACATGTTAAACTGAATCACACTGATTTCAGTGCATTTACTCATGAGGGCGATGGCTGTGTATACACTATCCCTTTAAAGGATTTTCAAACAGTGGCGTAGCGTGGGTTGTCAGCACCCGGGGCAAGGCAAGTAATTTGCGCCCCCTAACCCGTGGATTTGCGCCCCCTAACCCTAACCCCCAGATGTTGCGCCCGGTGCGGCCAGCCCCCCCTGCACCCCCCACACTATGCCACTGTTTTCAAAGCACATTCTATCCCTCAAAGAATTCTGGGCATTGGAGTTTAGGCCTCACAGAGTTCCCAGCAGGCCTTCACAAACTGCAGTGCCCAGAATTCTTTGATGGAAATAATGCATTTTGAATGTGCTTTAAAGGGATGGTGTGTGCACAGCCTTACTTGATACCACGCAAAATCCATAGTTACTCTGACAACCTTAAACAAACGACAGTATTCTGCTAAGCTTGGCAAAGGTTTTTACAAGCAAGTGTGGGCCTATGAAGCTCTCTGTGATGGTCGTGAGCCAGTAACAACTCTCCTCTTAACAAAGAGAATTATTTTGAAGTTGGAGTGACATTCAAACCCTCAGCAGGGAACAATCTTCCATCTCAAGTTCCCTCTAAGTGTTGAGAAATTTACATAAATCTCCAGTGTTGAGGCTTTCGCTTGAAAAATAAATTGCCCATTAAAGCTGCAATCCTATGCTCACTTTCCTGAGGAAACAGGAATAAGATAACGTAAATAAACATGTTAACAGTTACCAAGCAGGCAGCCCCAGCTGCCACAACGTTTATAGTTGATAACAGTGTTACAGTGCATGTCTCCCACTATGGATTCAAATGACAAGGAAGGAGATTCTGATTAAAGATTAGGAATAACTTTTTATTTACTATTATTATTTAACTTTCTGACAGTAAGAGCTGTTTGACTGTGGCATGAAGCACCTCAGAAGGTGGTGAACTCTCCTTCAGTGGAGATTTTTAAACAAAGGTCAGACAGCCACGTGTCAATGATTCTTTAGCTGTGATTTCTGCATTGCAGAAGAGATAGAATTACGGTAGATGGACTTTGGGATCGACCCTTTCAGCTCTATGAGTCTATGATTCTGTTACCTGTCTCCACTCTGAGCCAATGGCAGTCTCTACATAAATAGCTATCCTATTTTGTATAGACAGCTTTTCCATTGCCCAGGCAAGAACCAAGGTTAGAAGAATCTGGCCAAACCCTTTCCCACGTGCGGATTTTACAGTCAGGGTGAGCAAAAATGATAGAGAAGGCAGATATTTTCATCCAGACATGACATGATGTGTAGGTAATGGCAATTTTTTCTAGATATTTGCTGCCTGTTGGTGCCTTCGCTTTTTGTCTTCTTTAATACAAGCTCCTCAAGCTGCAAAATAAAGCACTTCCAACATATTTTACCTATGTGTAGGCAGATGTTAGTGATTCTATGCTCAACTGGCTCCAAGCTATATATTTTTAAACATGTAACACAAAGGATTTTGGTGGGCCATTTGCATTAAATAATCTGCATCCAGAGTGCAAAAGGAAATTTCAGAAAAGCTTAGCTGCGTGAGTCTACTTTCCCTTCCTATATTTCCACCAACTCATTTTTCCATAAAAGAATGCAAAGTGTCAGCATCAAAAGAAAGAATAGCAGCATGTCCTCTCGCCACAGTTTTACTTTGAAATATCACTGGGGTGAGCTTGTCTTTCAATTGCACAGTGAAGAATGCAAACTGCTGAGCCAAGTCACACCCAGCCACATTACTTTGAAACTCGAATCAGATACAGAAAACTTTGGATCATTAGGTAGCAAAGCTTTTAAAACCCCCACAGGTGCTACTTCCCCTGCCCTTCTCCAGTTACTGTTAAAATGTTTATTGAAATGTCCATCAGAATGCAACAGCAAGTGAAATAATCCTTTGTATAAAATAATCACTGATAGGAATAAAAATGAACAGATACTTCAACCAGATGATAACATAGAAATTGCATTGATTGTCACGGTAATGGTTAATATCCTTTCCCTTTGAACATCACTTTTAGCCCTTTTCCATCTTTCAAATACTCTGCTATTGAGCTGTCTACTATTCCCCCCCCCAAAAAAAACCCCCCGTTTTCTCTTCCTTGAAATCTTATCTCATATTCCAGTCATTTCTTGAACATGAGATGAGAGGGGAGTAAGTCTTGGCCCTTTCCAGATTATATTCATATAATCTGGTATAACAGTAGTCTTATCTGCATCCAGGACTCCTTGAATCATCTTTCCAGGCCCAAAGAGGAGTTTCTTGCAAGAGATGAAAGCAGCATGGGAAACCAACAGAGATGCTTTGTTGCTATAGAAACAGCTTCCCAGCAGCTCCCTGCAATCTGAATTGCCAAGGCCTGGTCCTCTCTGCTGCCTCATAGTGGCTCCTGCTGATACACTCCTGAGTCTGCTCATGTATTCTCCTGCTTGTTGCTGAGTCTTGGAATCATAGAATTAGGGTTGGAAGGGACCACAAGGGTCATCTAGTCCAACCCCCTGCAATGTGGGAATCTTTCACCCAACCTGGGGCTTGAACCCGCAACCCTGGAATTGAAAGTCTCATGCTTCACTGACTGAGTGGCAAAATGGTGCCACCAGAAGAGTCCCAGGGAAAGACAGGACTCGGAGATGAGGGAGTTGATGTGGTGTAGTGGTTAGAGTATTGGTCAAGCACCTGGGATACCAGTTTCAGCCATGAAACACACTGGGTGAACTTAGGCCAGTCACAGTTTCTCAGCCCATCCTACCTCACAGGGTTGTTGTGAGGGAGAAATGGGGAGGGGGAGAATCATGTACACCACAACTAGAGCAAAAACACACACACAAAACGTGATATTATTCAACTACAAATTGTGTTGGTATTTTTAAGCAAATGGGGCCCACATATCTAGACTTAGGGCATGGTGCTGAGGGGACAGGGTTTAATTTATGGCTCCCAATCTGGATCCCATCACAGCTGATATTTGTGGTGGTAATAACATCCAATCAACCATGGCTCTTAAACAGGAAGATTCCAAGAGTTTTGGTTGCGTTGCTTCACATTTCTGTGCGCAGACACAAGTTATCGGCGTTGCAGGACAGAAGTCAATAAATCATTCCCTGACTACCAAGAGCTGAGAAGCAATCTCATGGAATTGCTCCTAGAATGACAAGGAATGGGCAAGAGTTTTGCAGCTTCCCCCCACCTTTTCATCTGGAGCTCAGACAAAAGATGTTAAGGGTAGGTGGTTCTATCATGTTCCCCATCCATCATGTTGAGTATCATCACTGAGAGTGCTTCCACACAAGGCTGATTTCTTCAGCACTAACACCATTGTTCACTTATTTATTAAAATCCAGAAGATGATGCTTTTCTCAAGCTATTCTCCTCCAGTGTTTTGTTTTCCCTGTTGTCATCTCGATGGTTTTTTAAAATGCTGCTCTGTAGCTGTTTCTAAGCTTTCGATCTAGTGCAATTGCAGCAAAATCCTTTCAGAGAACACTCCATAAATGCAGATTTTTCCATTCTGCCGTTCTCCAAGTCTGCTGCTTTACAAACCTCTCAGAGGCCAGTGGGAGTCAGTTCTGGAAGAGCCCCAACCCTTCTCCTGGCTTGGGGAAAGAGCAGTGGGACTCTCTGACCTTCATGAGACTTCAGTCCCCATCCTTTCCCAGCTGGTGGGAGGGAAGAGGGGGTGGGGCCTTACTTCCACTGCACACCTTTCAGGGACAGTCCCAGATTTACAGGAGCCATCCCGGTTTCTGATTTGGTCCCCAAATGTCCTGCTTTTCCTTAGGATGTCCCTATTTTCATCAGAGAAATGTTGGAAGGTATGGAGTTATGCGACCCCTGAGCCATCTGAAGGCAGCCCTGTAGAGGGGAGCTTTTTAAATGTTTAATGCTTTATCATGTTTTTATATATGTTGGAAGCCACCCGAAGTGGCTGGAGCAACCCAGTCAGATGGGCGGGGTATAAATAATAAAATTACGATGCTGGTGGAATAGGATGTCCCTCTTTTCATCGGAGGAATATTGGAAGGTATGCCACTGTTGTCATATTGGGCCTTGAGGGCAACGATGCTCAGTGTTTCTTGATTTAACAAAATTTATATACAAGGTGGAGAGAGAGAGAGAGAGAGAGAGAGAGAGAGAGAACAGAAAAGAGTTTGGCTCAGAATCAAGATTTCCTCCCTTTGCTCCATCTTTTCATTCCTCCTCCCCCCCCCCCTTTCTCAGCCTTGCTTTGGAGAGAGCCCTTGAACTGTGCTAGCAGAATCTCTGTTCTTTTTCTGTCTTCTTTCTCCAACTCATATTGTGTGCAATTGGTAGCGGCTGTGATTTTTAGCACTGAAACTCAGAATTGGAGATCAGAAGAGCCAGAGGCTATTTTGGGGGACAGCGGGGGGCAGCTGTTCCCACATGTTGGATTTCCGGAAAAAATAATAATGTTATATTTCACATTTATGTTCCCATCCTAAACACATTTTCTTTGAAATGTTGAATTTGATTGAGGAACTTGCACATAAACATGTTTAGGAATTGGCAGCTTATTTTATTTTTCAACCAAGAGTCTTGTAACACCATCATTCCCCAGTCTCCAATCACAATTTCTTGGAGCAGACAGAAGTGTGTTTTCCCCTGACAGAGCAACTGAATACACATATGTCTACTAAGAAGCAGGGACGCGGGTGGTGCTGTGGGTTAAACCACAGAGCCTAGGACTTGCCGATCAGAAGGTCGGCAGTTCAAATCCCCGCGACGGGATGAGCTCCCATTGCTCGGTCCCTGCTCCTGCCAACCTAGCAGTTCGAAAGCACCTCAAAGTGCAAGTAGATAATTAGGTACCGCTCCGGTGGGAAGGTAAACGGCATTTCCGTGCGCTGCTCTGGTTCACCAGAAGCGGCTTAGTCATGCTGGCCACATGACCCTGAAGCTGTATGTCGGCTCCCTCGGCCAATAAAGCGAGATGAGCACTGCAACCCCAGAGTTGGCCACGACTGGACCTAATGGTCAGGGGTCCCTTTATCTTACTAAGAAGCAAGTCCCATTGAGTTCTGTTGGGTATAGAATTGTAGTCTATGTTTCACGCATCCCTCATTTCCTGAGGGTGCATTTAGCACACAGAACACCTTGAGAGGCATGCTTAAGCCACAAATTCCATGACTCCCTGACAGGTTTGTAGGGCCAAAATTTGCACAACACACACTTTTATTTATTTATTTGAATATTTCAACTCCACTTCCTCCCCAAAGATCGTTCGAGGAAGCTGACAACAACAACAGAAATCTTACCAAGCCAACCATCCTTCTTTCCATCCTTCCAGCATCTCAAAATGTAGTGGATTGTTCCTAAATTAAACCCTGACAGAAGCTTCCAATAGGTCTGAAATCAATAAAAATATGCCCCCTGTTCCCTTTGCCTGAATGTAAAAGATGCAAAAGAGGACATTGTTCCTGCGCTGTTCCTAGTAGTGTAGAAGAGGGAGTGTCATGCAAGCTACCTGCTGAAATCTCACTTCCCTCTTTTCCATACAACCACCATGCCCTAATCCTCTGTTTTCCATCCTCTGAATGACCCCATCTCTCTCCGATGCTCATGCACAGATTAAGTGCATAATAGAGGCGTGTAGGCCTTGGTGAGAGGCCTTCCAAAAAGGAAAAAGGAGGAGAGTGCTACAGATCCTCACCCACAAAAACAGGGGGAGAAGGCTATGAGAGCTCACTGTCACTGGCTTGAAAGAGAGCTTAGGTTCTCTTCCCCAAGCCAGCTCTAACAGCAGCTGAGCCCATAGAGAACTGCCCTTCATTGGTGACAATAAAGAAAGGAATGTTGAAAAATACCTTTCCTTCATGGGACCACAGGTGGGAGAGCTTGAGCTACCTGTAGGTTCTGGTGGCATCAACGGTTGTCAGAGGAACAGAAGATGGAGAACATGTGTGCCAGCAGAGCTTTGAACTCTTGAAATATGCTTGGAGTGATTAGCACTCAAATGGGTGATTAGCAGTCAACAGAGCTAGTGCATTAGTACAGTGCAAAAGGTGGACATGCTTGTTTTGTTGCTGCTACCATCGGAAAGCAGCCCGTGTTGCATCAGGGTAGGTATGTAGTCATGCCTAACAGAAGTCTCTTTTAGTCTCTTGTAGAATGGCAATAAATGTTATAATCCAGGCTCCTGTTGCTCTGGACCTGTCCAAGTATGGCTGCACAGTGTAATGCACTAATTATTATTATGCACCAGGCGTCAAGCACACATTATTGGGGAAGGGGGAGCTATGCCATCTTGGCAAGCAGAAACCCACTTTTTGACGTTTTTCTTATGGAGCTTCATACAACGCTGTTCTTGTGCCACCTTCTGGCTAATATCTGCACTGCTATTTAATATAATTTTTCTGTGTTGACCTCAAAAATAAGTAAGCTCTACCTTCTGGAGATAATGTGATGCTGCCTCTGTGTTATTTTTCAGTGATCAGCAAGCACCGTAAATGGAAACGGCAAAATTCTGCACTTGGTTCAGTGTGGGAAAGTTTAGCCTGCGTGAGTCTAGGTAAATTAGAAATAGGTCACATGCTGAGTTTGTATTTTGACATGCTGCAAGTAACCCACTTGTAGGGTTTTGTGCTCTGATGTGTCTCAAAACTGTATTCAGAATATGGAGACTGTTGCTCATGATTTGAAGCTGGTTTATCATGGATTTGAAGTCTATATAGGATCAATTTTTCTTGGGGTTGCCCCATGCTGAAATTGTTGGGTGAACAAACCTTTATTTTTGCCCCTCGCATCATTTTTTTCAAAGGATAACTTGGATCAATCATGGCCTGCTCAGAGAACGTGGGTGGCAGTGAATACTTTTCATAAAGCAGGAGAATGGCCTAAAATCCCCTATGCCTTTTGAAATGACTATCCAGATGACATCCTGGCATTTGCTTTCCAAAACAGCAATGTTGCTCTAGGATTGCTGTTAACTACTGTAACAGCCAACAAAGGTCGAATACACATTAACATTTAAAGCAAACAAAAACACAAACAGCCCTCAAAAAATCCTGGGAACTGTAGTTTAACCCTCCCGGAGCTATAATTTCCAACACGTCTAACAAGGTACAGTTCCCAGGATTCTTTTTCTGTGAGGGGTGTGTGCTTTAAATGTGTTGTGAGTACACAGCTACGGTGTCCACTCATAACCAGTTCTCAAGAATGGGCCATTTAATCCACCTCCGGCATTCAGCGGCCAATGCCAAATGCTCCCATTAAAGTTAATTACATGGTGTAGACTTCTCAGCTTAAAACAAGACCAATAATTAGTTATTCTGAAATGGCTTCCATGTGGTTTAACATCAAACGGGGCAAGTAAACTTAGTGAAGAGTCAGGGTTTGGGGGAATGACAGAAAGGCCAGAAAGAGTTTGCAACAATGCACAATGACTCAAGTATTCTTACAAAATCTGAGGGGTGCCCATTACATGACTCACGCTTAGCTTGACTTCATAAAGAATGTAATCACATGTACCCTATCAAGCTGCACTTCTATATGCCTATATACCTGGAAACTAATGAATGAGCAGTCACTCTCAACACTTTATTTCAATTATCCCAGCAGCTGAGCAGTGGTGAATGGCGTGGATGGATTCAGCCAGCCAGCTAGTGTGTGCATGGTGGGCGGGAGAGATAAATCAAATGCGACATGTAGGTGCTCTGTTATAATCTCCTGATTCATTGAAATGGAAACTATTATGATTTCAATGACGTTAGAGAACTCAGCAAACCCTGAGAACTTCCTTTTCAGAAGAATGTAATGTTCCTCCATTCCAACAAGTTTGGAAATAACAATTGCCTTCATTTGTTCAAATTTCCTCCCAACTTACCCTCTTACTGATTTTTCATAACCAATAATACAAAAAAACATGAAGCATAACTACTTCTCCTGCCGGAAAAATAACAGAAACAATTACCCCCCATGACTGCTCACTTTGATTTTGTTCCACCCCCCCCTCCAAGGCCCTGGGCTTAAATAAACAACTAGACAAATAAATTATCAGAAAATGGGAGAAAAATGGGAAATCATTTTTTAAAACTAAAAGCTCGGCTTGATTTGGATATTTTAAAACATTGCTTTTTAAAAAGATTTTAAAGTGAATCATGTCAATAAATTCTAACAACAATCAAAATGGAAACAAGGGAATAAGATACCATGTATTCAACACATAACATGAACACAGCATTTAGAATTATCATTTATAGAAAAGGTAAAATGGAATTCTTGGTGTCCATTCTCAACTCCTCAAGGAATGAAACACAGGGAAATTCACCTGGGATTCACCAATCATTGAATAAATCTATGATTCTCAAGTTGGAGTACAGCCGGCTTGTGGAAAACCCCATCAAAACACAGTATTGCAGAAGAAACTATGAGATACCTGTGGATAGCGTCATCTGCATGTGGATTCAACAAATGGATGGAATCACACAATTGTAGTGTTGGAAGGAATCCTGAGGATCATCTAGTCCAGGCATAGGCAAACTCGGCCCTCCAGATGTTTTGGGGCTACAACTCCCATCATCCCTGACCACTGGTCCTGTTAGCTAGGGATGATGGGAGTTGTAGCCCCAAAACATCTGGAGGGCCGAGTTTGCCTATGCCTGATCTAGTCCAACCCCCTGCAATGCAGGAATATGCAGCAGTCCCACGTGGGGATCGAACCTGCAGCCTTGGTGTTATCAGTACCATGCTCTAACCAGCTGAAGTCCACTGGAGCTACAGTAAATGGTAAGGTGCACACAGCCTAGTTGATTTATTGCTTTTACTTCATCACCCCATAATCAAGGTTTTTCTAGGCGACAAGCAGTTAAAACAATTTTAGAATCCCAAAATTCCATACACCAACCAAACAGTTTCAGATTTTTCAAACCCATGCTTCTAGGTAGTACTTGCAAAGAAAATCAATTTCAGAAGGGAGGGTGGGTGGATCTTAAATTGTTTTTAGAGGAAATTCACATAGTATAGGGACACGATTATTCAGTAACCGTAGCAGAGTTTTTATCCATTTCACTTTTCCACAGAGGATGCAGCGAAGACTAAACGTTAGTAGGGAGGCACTTATCATCAACTTGGTTGGCTGCACAACAATTTTCTTTCAATTCAGATTTTGTTTGCATTGTGCCAAGAAAGACTGGTGGGGTCAGAGGAAGTTTTATTTGGAAATGATTCCAAAACCTTTAAAAATATAAGAAAACAAAAACAGTTACACACAGAAGGACAATAGCTACCGGTACATTAAATTTGGATCAACTTGTTCACTATGTCCCAGTCCACAGGCTTGGGAACCCTTCATGGACTTGGGAAAAGGATTGTAACTCGGTGATAAAGCCCATGCATGCAAAACATCCTGGGTTCAATCCCCACCATCCATAGCAGGGCTGGGAAAGACTCCTGAGACCTTAGAGAACGTCCAGTTACTGTACACAGCAGGGTTGGCCAATGTGTTGGTCAATATGTTGGTCAATATGTTGTTGGACTACAACTCCCATAATCCATGTCCATTGTCCATGCTCTCTGGGGATTATGGGATTTGTAGTCCTACATCTGGATTCAACATGTTGGCCACTCCTGATGTACTGTGCAGACAATACAGAGCTCAATGAACCAATGGCCTCTAATCTATATGGCAGCTTCACATGCCCGATTCCAGGGTGAAATAGCAACATACGTGGTGATAAGACCAGACAGCTTTTCAGTAGCAATTTGTGAACACTTGTTTGTTTTGTTTTGTTTTTGCTTAATATTATTATCTTTATTTATATCCTGCATTTCTCCCAGAAAGGAACTCAAAGTGGTTCACAGATAAAATAGAAACCGCTAAGAAGATTGTGTGTGTGTGGAATCATTAGATTTAGATTTAGATTTAGATTTAGATTTAGATTTAGATTTAGATTTAGATTTAGATAAATTTATTGTCATTGTCCGTATATACACAGTATACACAACAACGAAAATCAAACACCCGAGACCGGATTCACATACACATTCGCACGTATCTCCAACACTCTCATCCTATTCAGACATAATCTATTAGAACATAACATAATCCAGAATATAACATAACCTATCAGAAGCATAGCATAACCTAAAACCTATCTCATTCCTTACTACTCACTGCTTGCTATTTCTTACAACTGGCCCTGAGATCATTATTTAGTGCAATCAGAGCTCTTGGATAGAAACTATTCAGAAGGCGTGTGGTTCGTGTTTTCATTGTCCTGTATCTTCTGCCCGAAGGCAACAGTTCAAAGAGGTTGTGAGCAGGATGTGTGGGATCTCTCAGGATATTGTGTGACTTCTTCAAGCTGCGAGACGTGAAGATCTCATCCAGGGTTGGTAGTTGGAGCCCAATAACATTCTAGGCAATTTTAATTATTCTCTGTAAAGCTTTTTTATCCATTTCAGAGCTGCTCCCATACCACGATAATATACTATAGGTTAAGACACTCTCAATGGTACTGTGATAATAGGACAGAAGTAGGTGCTGAGATAGATTCAATCCCCTGAGCATTCTCAGGAAATACAACCTCCCCTGCACCTTCCTCACAACCATATTAATATTTGCAGTCCATGAGAGGTCCTCAGAGATGTAAATGCCCAGGTATTTAAAACTACCAACCCTCTCCACCTCCTCGCCATTTATGTGCAATGGTAAAAATACACTTTTCTTTCTCCTAAAATCAATTATGAGTTCTTTGGTTTTTTTGGTGTTAAGCATAAGATTATTTTCTTTACACCATTGAATTAACCCCTGTACTTCTTTCCTATAAGCAGCCTCATCATTCTCACTAATGAGCCCCACCACTGTTGTATCATCCGCAAATTTGATGATTGTGTTGGACTTATGCAGTGGGGTGCAATCAAATGTGTACAGGGAATAGAGAAAGGGGCTTAACACACACCCCTGAGGGGCTCCTGTGCTTAATACTAGAGTAGAAGAATAGTAAGGTCCCATTCTCACTGTCTGCGGCCTATCGGTCAGGAAATTCCTTACCCACAAACAGATCTTCTGATGTATACCCAAATTGGTCATTTTAAGGAATAACCTGTCTGGTAGAATTGTATTAAAGGCAGAACTGTAGTCCACAAACAACAGCCTTGCGTAGGTTCCCTGTTGTTCTAGATGACTCAGTACAGTATGGACAGCGATGGAAATAGCATCATCAGTAGATCTATTTCTTCTGTATGCAAACTGGAACGGGTCTAGAGTGGATGGAAGACCAGCCTTAATATAATCTAGCACCAATCTCTCAAAGCATTTCATAACGACAGATGTTAGGGCTATTGGTCTGTAGTCATTGAGAGATACCACCACTGACTGTTTAGGGACTGGCACTATAATCGATGTCTTCAGGCAGGTAGGGACAGAACCCTGCAACAGGGATAGATTAAAAATGTCCGTAAATACACCAGCTAATTCTGCAGCACAGTCCCTAATAACTCGTCCCATAATTCCATCCGGTCCAGCTGCCTTCCTAATATTAGTGCTCCGAAAAGCACGTTGTACGTCGGAGGTCTGTAATAAAAATGGTTGTTTATCAGTAATAGTTTCTGATGATGTGCTGGTAGCCAATGCTGTAGTGACGGTGGTTCCAGTTCCCACCTCAAAACGACTGAAGAATTGATTCAGCTGATCAGCCAGGTGCGCACTGCTGCTAGCCAGTTCGTTTTTAATATTTTGCCCTGTAATTTGTCGCAGGCCTTGCCATACTCGACGAGGGTCGGAGCTCTCAAAATGCTTTTCGATCCTCCGGCAGTACATAGCTTTGGCATCCCTAATGCCCTTTTTCAGTTTGGCTCTAGCTTCTCTATACTGTTGCGCATCGCCAGAGTGAAAAGCAGCATTTCTTGCCTTTAACAGAAGATACACATCCCTGTTTAGCCAGGGCTTGTTGTTAGGAAACACCCGTATTTGTTTGGTGGTAGTAACGACATCAATGCAGCTTTTGACATAGAACAGTACTATTGAAGCGTATGTGTCCACATTATTCTCCACAAAAAGTGACCATTCTGTGGTCCGAAAGCAATCTTGAAGTTGCTCGGATGCACCTGCTGGCCACACTCGTATCTCTCTAGTTGATGGTCTAATTCTGCGTACGAGAGGTCTATATGATGGTATCATAAGTAAGGATATGTGGTCTGACTGTCCCAAATTGGGCAAGGGCTTGGTCTTGTATCCATGCATGATGTTACTATATACTCGGTCTAGGGTATTTCCCCCCCTAGTGGGACAATCAACATACTGGTGGAACTTAGGAAGCACAGTCCTTAAATCGGCTCGATTGAAATCACCAGCAACCACAAATGCTCCATCCGGGTGGGCCCGCTGCTGTTTGCTAATAGCAGTTAGCAGGTGACCCATAGCTGTAGTAGTATTTGCATCGGGAGGTATATACACCGCTGTTATTATGACAACATTAAACTCACGTGGCAAATAAAAAGGGCGGCACTTCACCACTAGGTACTCCAAGTCAGGAGAACAATGCGTGTCCATTTGTTTAATGTCTGAGCTCCAGCTGTTATTTATATAAACGCAAATTCCTCCTCCTCTGCTCTTCCCGGATTCGGCGGTTCTATCCGCTCTAATTACTGAGCGTCCTTCTAGCTGCAAAAGTCCCTGTGGAAAGGAGGAATCCAGCCACGTCTCTAAAAGGACCATAACACAGCAGTCCCGGATACTTTTCTGCCGAGAGGTAATAAGTTCCAACTCCTCTACCTTGTTGGGTAAAGATCTAACATTTGATACAAGGAGACTTGGCAATGCAGGCTTGTGAGGATTTTTACTTAGCCTCACTCGTAGTCCGGCCCTACAGCCCCTCTTCTGCTTACGCCCTCTCCGTTTTCTTTTCTTTCTGGCCAGGAGAGCCATTAAAGAAACAATTAAACGTTAACAGAATTTAAAGCTTCTATATGATCTATTAAAGCATCCAGATAATTACAATCTTATCCTTGTGCATAGCACCACTAGGAAGTTGCATGGTTGTATCAGCTCATCTGCTGAAATCAGTTTTGTTTACAGTTGAAGATATTTTGGTAACTTTAGGCTGGCTGCTGTCAAGGTTGGGTTATGGATAGCAACATCTGTCTGGCATGAGAGAAGACTCAAGGGTAGTGAGTACTGTCAGTACTCAAGCCAGTAGTCAGGACTGTAGAGCAAGTCAAAAGCAAAGGATAAACTAGGATCAAGAAGACAGACAGGAGACAGGAGCAGAAGCCAAGCAGGACCAAGGAATACAGAATCATGACAAAGCTCAGGAAGCCCTTGTTGCCGAAGCAGACTTGACTGGACCAGGAAGCCCTCTACAACTTTTCTTCCTGTCCAGAAGGATCCTATAGCCCACCTAGGTGAGTGCAGTCAGTCCAATGTCTGAGCACACTGTACTGAACTATACAGTGTCTCACCAAAAAGGGGCAGCTGGACACAAACCCCAAGGCTCTGAGTTCAAGACCCAGCAGCAGTGTACAAAATGAAGTAACATTTGGTAGAAAATGAATGATACATTGACAAACGGGATGTACAAACTAGTGTCTAATGACACTGAGTCCTTTGTATTTATGAAGGAAAAAAGAATAGAATTTTCAAGACTCACTCTTAACTTTTGATTGCT
The DNA here is from genome assembly GCF_964106915.1 of Podarcis gaigeae. NCBI lineage: Eukaryota > Metazoa > Chordata > Lepidosauria > Squamata > Lacertidae > Podarcis > Podarcis gaigeae. The sequence goes on along the minus strand of NC_139683.1, from coordinate 57,909,286 downwards.
ATTAGGTATAGATCCAATTAGAAGTAAATCCGATTAGATTGTTTTGCTATAGGGATTAAGTAATTATTGGTTTTGCAAAGAGACAGAATAGATAAATGCATGCTTAAGTAACATGCTTTCTGGACCACATGATAATTGTTCAGCTGCAATTCTTTTTAAAAAAATGCTTTGAACATTTCTACCCCTCTCATTGCTTAACCCCCCCCCCAAAAAAAAATCCATGGACTTTCAAACTTGTATAATAATAGATGCAGTCACAGCTGCTTCTGTATCTTTTCCCTTTGGAACTGTTATGAGGGATAAAGTGATTTGTTTCAAGACAAGAATCCATTTCTTACATTGTATTCTAGAGGCATAAGGAATGGGAAAACTATAATCAATGAGGCTATGCCAGTTGACACCAGCTTAATGATTTACACCTAGACGTATGCTTTCAAGGAACAATTTCAAAACAATTCTATATCAAATACTAGTGACTGGCATTAGCATGGCAACAACAGAAACAAATGGGCTTACTGGTGATGATATATGTCAGGGTCACGTTGTAGCCTGGTTTGGAATCCTATATACAGATCATCCCAGAGCAATCCATGTTTCACTGTGTGCCTCATTACACTAACTCGGACTTTTATCTGTAGAGAAGGACAAAGTACATGAAAATCTGGCATCAATTTTATTTGATACATTAATAAAATAATATGCAGAATTCGAAGACCACCTTCAGTTCTCATTTTCTTTCTTTCTGTCCTACTGAAAATTCTGAAAGTTCTGCTTCAATTTCAAAGGCAGCTTGCTGTGTGGTGCTGGTGTTGGGGACACTGCTGTTCGTGAAACACAAGTCCAAAACTCTCTTTGGCACACAAAGCTGGTTGTGTGGCTGTTTGGATGCCAGATGCTGCTTCTGTTCTGGAAGATGCCCATGATATAATCACATTGTCCTAGTTCATACATATCACTAAGGGAGGCATGGCTTGCTTAGCTTAACTATGGTTTGTTTGAATGCGCGAATCCAGCCCAGCAGACTTACCATGGTTTGTTTTCTGCCAACAAACCATGTTGTGACGCCATAGTTTGTTGTTGGCTTATGAACCATGGCTTGCTTTAACTATGGTTTCATGTTATGTCTGAACCCAACAATGTTGCTTGTGAAGATGCTTCGAAGACTGCTAAGTACAAGGTTACCACAGCCAGAAAACCAAGCTTTGAAAACACAAGCCATGGCTTGTTTGCTCATCTATGAGACAACTGATGGTTTGTTGAACAAGCCATGATTAAAGCAATCATGGTTTAGTGTTAATGTGCGAACATAATTAGTATCTAATTCTGCTGCTGTGTTCTCGTGTGAACACAAATAATATCTTCTCATATTAAAAATGATTAGGCATGACTGTTTTTTACTCTTAGTGGCATCCTGAAATAACACAACAAAGAGAGAATAAGCAGGTTTCTGTCCCTTTTCCTAACACGCTCCCTCGAAATACAGTTGTTGCTGTCCATATGTTTAGCCAGCTAACATTTCTAAGTGCTGGCTGTAACCAAACTGTAGTTCTTGTATGTTTCAAAATTACAAATACATTTCCTAAATTAAAATGAGAAGGTGCCTTGTGACTCTACTCATCAGCGGACATTTTGTGTGGAGTCAGCTAGAGCTAGAAGCAGGACTCTTAATGGTCTGGGAGGACACTTTATAATTGCCATATTGTATTTTCAGAAGGCCTAGTCTCATGCCCTCTGTTTTCCTGCCTTTTCCCATATTCCCTTTCTGCATTTCACTCAGTGCCCTCTTCTCCATCCTGCTTTTTATCTTAGCCTTTGCTCAGGCCTTTTCCAGCAGCTAATGCCATATCCTTGGGGTAGTTCACATTAACATTAAGATGACAGGAATTTCTCTGCTTGGGTCAAGAACTGAAGCCACAGCAAAACTGAAAGCAGATCCCAACACTGCTACAAAACTATTGAAAGAAGGCTGAGTGGTGGTATCATAAGCTGAACACTCTGAAACAATAAGGGCATGGAAGTGTTGCATAAATAAGCTCAAAGGGATTCACTTCACACAATGAGAACCATGACAATATTTTAACAAACTATATATAAAAAGCATAAGAATTGTGCATTCTAAGTGCTAATATACTGAATTAAACACACACAGTTTTATAGTCCCCCCCCAAATCCCTGTCACCAGAAATAAGTGAAAGTAAATTGTTGTCCTTGAAGGAAATGTTATATATATATATTTCTATATTTGATAACATTTGTAATCCTTACTTCCTCAAATGGACAGTCCCGGTTTGGTATTTTCATTGGAAAAGATAAGTCCAAAAAATCCACTAAGTAGTTGTACCCTCCAGGCAAAGGACTGAAATCATCATCGGTTTCTATTACCTAGTTATGGGATATAAACAACAAGAGGAGGTTGTCATTTCAAATAGATGTTGTGCAATCCCCCAAACTATTTGGTTTTTGCTTGATTCCCCCATTTACTCTTGGTGCTCAACCGTGAAGCTCTTCTGAATTCAGTTGTGCTTACTTAGTCACAGGTATGCGACTTTAAGATTGCTGCCTTATATTTAATATATTATGTTTCAATTTTCAAGATCTTTGTCCTCTCTGTGTAGTAGTTTATTTGTTTTGACTTTTTTAATCCAACTTTTTATGAGCTGAATTTGTGGTAGGAAGTCATAATTCTTTGAAGAGAAGGGCTCCTTTAAAATGAGAATAAAAGAAATTGTCTTGCTGTGTTAGAGAAAAACACAGAGAGAGAGATATTTATAGTTCAAGAAGAAATATTGACTGTCACTTAAATATAATTGTCATCTTAATTGGTATATGTCCGAAAAGTTTAAATTTTTAAATTTTTGTATATCCCAAAATTAAATTTTAAATTGTTAACAGCAACAGTATGTCCCAAACTGTCACCATCCATTTCATGTTGTTCTTTAAAAGGTGTTTGCGTTTCTTTGCTAGAGCAGTTGAAAACAGATATTCTTTTAGAATTTGTCCCTGAAGTAAATAATATCTTGCATTTGATAAATGCTTGTATAGACCTACTCACCCTTATCACAAGGTTATAGCCTTTAAATCCAGCCCATAGATAATATTCTTTCACCCAGGAAGGATAGAGAAAAATATCATCATCAACTGCAGCTCCAAGAGTGTGTAAGTATGGCTTAAAATCCCATGAGTCCTTGAAAATTTTTGTCCCTTCTGGAGGATCAACAATTCCTAAACTAAGAGAGAGAAAATAGACAATTAATAACTGCATTGACTAACTGTAGTCAAAATCCATGAAGAGCATATCTCTCTGATTCACAGAGCGAGTGTAACGGCAGATAAAATGAATAGCCCCGCTTTCTATTTCTTGTTTATCTGCTGACTCTCAACTTGCAATAATTCAGATGACCCATCCTTCAGTGTTGTTGCAAGGGAGCATTTTACACCCATTTACATTCTCCAGCGGTTTGACTTCACCCCTGGAAGCACACTCCATTGTCTTGAGACAGACGAATACCTACCACACATTTAAGGGCAATCTGGATTCAACTCACAGAAAATTAGCATGGTAGATTTATTCAACACAGATAGAAGAATGACACTTTGACTTTTTGGGGAAAATATTTTGCTAAACTAGCAAGGAACCTAAGAAATCGCTGGAATGTTTGAAATCTGCCGCATGGTTCAGCTTGTCACTGGAATTTTGAAATCTATACAGTGGTACCTTGGGTTAAGTACTTAATTCGTTCCAGAGGTCCATTCTTAACCTGAAACTGTTCTTAAACTGAAGCACCACTTTAGCTAATGGGGCCTTCTGCTGCCACTGCACCACCACTGCGCAATTTCTGTTCTCATCCTGAAGCAAAGCTCTTAACCCGAGGTACTATTTCTGGGTTAGCGGAGTCTGTAACCTGAATCGTATGTAACCTGAAGCGTATGTAACCCGAGGTACCACTGTAATGGGAAAAGGAGGAGGAGGAGGAGGAGGAGGAGGAGGAGGAGGAGGAGAAGAAGAAGAAGAAGAAGAAGAAGAAGAAGAAGAAGAAGAAGAAAAAGGAAGAAGAAGAAGAAGAAGAAGAAGAAGAAGACTGGTCCACTGCATGCTGGTGTCACAATAGCCCCTAACTTTGCCTTGTAAGAGCCCTTTCCTTACTGCTCTTCAAAGGCGAATGGGTCATTTGGGTGCTTCTTAGCCGCATGAAATGGCACAGAATTCTCAAACTCAATCTCAAGACTTCCTCTCCCTTCTCAACTTTATGAAGATGCTTCTCCTGCCCACACCAGTGAAGCACTTCAACAAAAACTGATTAACAGATTTATTGGCATTACAAACATTCAAAACCTAATTATAGAAATTCAATAAATACTTAATTTGAAGTACATTAGGATCACCTGTCTGTTGGATCTCTGAGCATCCTTGCCAGGTCCAAAGTGGCTCCAGGTTTTGGTGTCCATGTTGAAACTTCTTCAGATTTTTTTTTAATTAGTCTGTTCAACTCCTCTGGGTCATTTTTGAGATTTGTTTCTTTGATGTAACTAGGTTAAGGAAAGACACACAATTGGATGTTTCCAAAGCACTGGAGACACAAAATCATGAGTGGAAGGAGAATAGTCACTAGCATTGTTTACTTGTACAAGAGAACAAGATTAAGTGGAAGATAGTTGAAGATAGATTGTGCAGATCTGCACCATACACTTAAAGCACATGACTTTCCCCAAAGAATCATGGGAAGTGTAGTTTCCCCCTTACAGAACCATAGTTTCCAGCATCCTTAACAAACTATAGCTTTATCTCCCACAGTACCTTACTGATGAAGTGGTGTAGTGAGTTCAATAAGGCTATGGAACAGATGAAGAGTCCCTCTCTTCAGGTCAGAATGCTTAAGAATCTGTAGTTATCCTCAACAAGAGGATGGATTTAGGGACAGGTAGTCTGGGTTCCAAAACTTTAAAAGCTCAGAGTGATCTCAACCCTACTCAGAGCAAGTTCTTCACTTGGAGCTGTCTGTGGTCCTGCCCTGCCTCACTGCTATCAGACCAGGACAAGACAACCTTGGATTTAATTTCACTTTTATTGGCAACTCTCTCCTGCAATGATAAAACAAATTTTCTACTAGTGGAAGATTTATTCCACATTTGGAAGGCCATTTACCAATTGGTAATAAGCCAATACATTCTGTGCCATGGTGGAAATTATGAAAATAGGTTGGAAAGGAACACAGCACTGATTCCAGCATTATTTGATAGTCTTCTACTTAGGCTTAAATGCAAACACATTATTAGGTAGGAAAGGGCTAACCACACATTACACAGAAATGCCTATAATAACCCCCACCTCCATTAAAAATTCAAAGCAGGTGGCATTTTAATTTATTAATTTGCAGGGGGGGGGATAAGAATGGAAGGATCTGTTAATTTCTATTCTCTCACTTTCTTATTTTTCCAGTCTGAAATTCAGTTCTCCACATTTTCCAGCAATTTGCAGTTTGTTTTTAAAATCATACCGAAAAATCACCAGCATTTCAGTGCAAATTTCTCCTATTAGACACATTTTAATATGCAGTTTTGACTAATGTGCACATTTTCGCAAGCAATTTCCCTTACTATAATGCGTTTTTGTATGTTATTTTCACTAATAGCTTTATTTTTATGTACACCTTTCCCCAATATATGCATTTTTGCAAACACCGTTTGGCTGGAGAAATGCACTGCAAAATTTGGAGGAGTGCAAATCTTGCAGGCTAGCTCTATTTCAGTTCACACATTGTTTCACACATCGTCATTGATCACATTTGTGCAAAATTATTGTGCTACAACTGGTGACTAAAGAGCGAACAGGAAGACAGTACCTGTCGGAAGGATGAGCTTCGACAAAATATCCCGCAAAAGGACAGTAGATTTTGGGCTTCAGATCAGTAACTAGCTGGGCCTTGTAATTCAACAGCTTCTTCCTTTCGATTTTAATAAACTGGGCTTTCTTCTCCTCTGAAAAACAAAAGCACTTATTGGACCTAGGTTGTGCAATCCGGGGGGGGGGGCGGGAATCTTAATTGTCCCACAAAGATTTTAAGTTATGTTCTTCATTACTAATTATTATTATTGATCACCTCCATCAGCATCACCTTCACACTTGAAGCAGAGCAAGAGAAATCTAGAAGGGCCATCTATCCAGTGGAAAGAGATCGGGGGAAGAGACTGCACAGAAGATCTGTCTCACTGCTGCAGGCATCCCTCCCTCCACTTGTGCACAATCAACTTGCATGCGGCTGCGTATATGCATGGCGCCGGGAAATAAATAAATATTTATATATATATATAAATTATATTTTATTAATTTTCCATACATTCATGCCACATTGCAATTTCTATTAAATTTTCAGTTTTTGACTTCCTTCAACTTCTCTGCCAATCATCAAAATTCTAATTTCTTTAAATACACATTTCCAATTTTTGGTATTGCCTTTATACCTACCCCCCACTTCTATTTTGCCTTTTTACAATATTTCTTATGCTGTTACAGAGCTTCTCTAAATGCCACTAACGTTATTCCATTATCACTTATACATTCCCAGTATTCAACTAGTTTTCCCCAGTCCTCGATGAACTTTTGATCTCGTAGATATCTGATCTTCCCAGTCAGTTTATCAAGTTCTGCATAGTCCATCAACTTCATTCTCCATTCCTCCAACGTTGGTATTTGTTCTTGTTTCCATTTCTGGGCCAGTAATATTCTTGGAATATTTAGGTATTTGGATAACCCCCAAGAATATAGATTTATATCAGAATAATTATACACCAGTGTGGAATGGGATAAAGAAAGATCTGGAAGTGTGGGGAACGAATGAAACTGTCATTTTGGGGAAGGATCTCATCGATAAAGATGAGCGTGTTGCCAAAGTTATTATTTTTGTACCAAATGATTCCAATAATCAAGGGGACTGGGGTCTTTAAAGAATGGCAAAGAGTGATTTCAAGGTATATCTGGCAGGGTAAGAAGCCAAGAATCCAATTTAAGTTACTAACTGATGTGAAAGAAAGAGGAGGCTTCGCCTTACCAGACTTGAAATTGTATTATGAAGCCTCATGTCTTTGTTGGTTAAAGGAATGGATAAAATTAGAAAATACAGAGTTGTTAGATTTGGAAGGATTTGATAACAGATTTGGATGGCACGCGGATTTATGGGCTGAAAAGAAGAAAATCAATAAAGGTTTTGAGAACCACATTTTCCAAAGATCATTAATAGAAATATGGGAGAGGTATAAAAACCTACTCGAAGCAAAAACTCCACACTGGTTGTCTCCGTTAGAGGTTATGAGTGTTAAAAAAATTAATATGAGAAATAATTAGATTACATATGGAAATTTGATTATTAAAGAAGGGGGAAATGGAAAATGAAACCTTATGAAGAAGTGAAACAATTCATATATGATTGGTTGCATTATTTCCAAATAAACAATATGTTTAAAAAAGATTTTAAAGAATATGGATATGCAGAGAAGGATTCTAAATTCCAAATAGAAATAATAAATAAGGAATATAAAATCCTATCCAAAATGTATAAGATATTGTTGGAATGGCATACAAAAGATAAAGAAGTTAAATCAGTCATGATAAAATGGGCCAGAGATATTGGTCATAATATACAATTTAATGATTGGATAAAACTACGGAATGAAAGTATTAAATTTACTGCATGTACTGCATTAAAGGAAAATGTTATGAAAATGATATATAGATGGTATATTACACCAGTAAAACTTGCAAAAATGTACAAAACATGTAAGAAGTGTTGGAAATGTAAAGAAAAAGATGGTACATTCTATCATATGTGGTGGGAATGTAAGAAAGTGAAAAGCTCCTGGGAGTTGATATATAATGAGCTGAAAAAATGTTGAAATATACATTTGTCAAGAAACCAGAGGCTTTTCTCTTAGGAATTGTTGGTAATGAAATAAATAGAAAGGACCACAAACTTTTCCAATATGCAGTAACAGCGGCAAGAATAAATAAATAATTTAATTCTAACCTGAAATGTCAGGAGAGACCTGGAAAGCCCTTGTGGTTCATGAGGAGACCCTTCCCAGAGGGACATCAGTGAGCCAAAACTCCAGAAAATGAGACTCCCACGGCTCAAAAATGGCATGCGGAAGCTTTTGCTACTGCTGCGCTACCCCACTCAACAGCTGTTGGGCAGGAAGATGTATTTACTGTGGCAGGCCTCCCACTTATGTGCATTTCACTCAAGTGTGCAGGGTCCCAGAATGCCTGTACATGATAACAGACAAGGGGGTATTCCAGGCATAGCAAACTCCGGCCCTCCAGATGTTTGGGACTACAATTCCCATCATCTCTGGCTAACAGGACCAGTGGTCAAGGATGGTGGGAATTGTAGTCCCAAACATCTAGAGGGCCGGAGTTTGCCTATGCCTGGGGTATTCCATATTTTTTCCAAGCTTTTAAATACTCTTCTGGGTTAATTGACATGGACCTTTTGCTGCTTTTGGTCACCAAGTGTTTGTGGTATGAGTGCTTCATTGTGAGTCCAGGAACAATGTACACACACATTTGATTGGGCAGATTTCAGTGGGACGGGGATGGATGTTGCCTAGGTATGCTTGAGTTGGGGGTGAGCGTTTTTTTGTTTGTTGCATGGGTGGGTTTTAGTTTTGATGGTTAACGTTGCCTGGGTATGCTTATGTCAGGCATAGGCAAACTCCAGCCCTCCAGATGTTTGAGACTACAATTCCCACCATCCCTGACCACTGGTCCTGTTAGCTAGGGATGATGGGAATTGTAGTCCCAAACATCTGGAGGGCCGAAGTTTGCCAATGCCTGGTTTATGTTGTTGGGTTGGTATCTGACAACATAGAAAGAGCTCTTGCTTCTTCTCACGTTTCCTCCATGTTTTTCTTTGGGGCAAATTTAAAAAATTATGTTGTTGTGTGTGCTTGCTAGTTTGTCTCTCAAGAGATAAGGGAGGTGTTGGCTTGAAATAAAAGTGTTGGCTAATGGAGGCTTCAAAATATTATGAAAAATGGACATCTTATCTAGAAGAATGCATTGGTTCATTACCAGTGTAATTTCCTCCGCTATATACCATTGGGAATCCTGACGCTCCACCTGCAAAGTCACTCATCATGAGGTCAACCTTCTCTGGAAGCTTTCCACCATTGGGCCTGGTGCAGTCCACTGTATTCAGAATTTTGTGCCCTATGCGAAGATAAACACTCAGTTAAAATTGTGTCCCAACATCTTCCCAGCAAGACCAGGCCAGAACTGGCTGAGATTTCAGAGCAAGGTGAAAGGACCATATTTTAGGCACTGGGAGCTTTTGTTAGAAACCTGAAGTGTAAAGGAGCAAGAATGGTTTTTCTTTAGTTTTGTACAATAATCTGAAGTTACGAATAACCTCAAAGTAGGTCAAAGCTGGAAAACAGAAAAATTGCACTAATCATACAGAGTATCTGAATCATTCCACTTTTTTATTTCATGCACAGTACAAAAAAAGTATCAAATGCAACATAGTAATTACTGTTACATTCAGGTACCTTTATATTCAATAATGATGCAAGTATCTATTTCAGGATGAACACCATCCATCAGTATCATAAATCTAAGATTCCTGCCCACCTTAAAAGAAATCAAAGCATATGTTACTATGAATTTTGACATGGACATTTTTATTTATAGAAAACAGTGTCTATGATTGGCTGTAATCCCTTTAAAAAGTTATTGGAATACAGGGGGCCGCTAGGGGCGCATTGGAAGATGGCCGACAATACCGTCTCTCCGGCTCACACGAGGTAATTAAGAGGCTGATATGGGAGTATGCAGCCTTCCTCGTTGCCCCAAGGATATGGGGAATGCTGCCTTACCTGCTGTGGCCATAAATCACCCCTTGATTCAAAAGAAGGGGGTGAGGGCACTAGGCACAAAGCCCTTGTGTGGGTCCGGCTCTCCTGGACACTGTCTCTGATCGCGCACTGGTTGCAGCAGCTCGAAATAAACAATTAGAAAGAAGCAAATGCACATATTTCAAGTGAAGAACGGGAGTGAAGACTGCTAATTGAAGAGACCTCTGTGAAAGTAGAGTGACGGGTTGGATTTAACAGGAATATATCATGAAGAAGATACATCAAAGGTTCGGTATATCGGGACTGGATGGGGGGACTTTTTTTCTTTTCTTCTATGTGATTAACCAATAACCCCTCCCCAAGAAAGAACCGTTGCATAACTGACCTAAGCAGGATGATTAAAAACTGTGTGGAAATGAATTACTAACCAAAAGTCTGCCTTATGGAGATCGAGAATAGAACAAGGGCTTTTGGAATGACGCAGCAATAAAAAGAGGTCTCCATGTTGGCAGGTTCTGTCAAAAGATTGATGATCGGGAGGAGGAAGCTATGGATTTGTTTTCATACTGGATTGCTAGCAGAACCTCCTCAGAGGACTGAGAAAGGGAGTGACAGACCTGTGAAGATTAACGAGATATGACTCTTGGACGAATGGAAGAACCCACACAGGATTACAATTTTTTTCAATTCGCTTGTGGAGACTATCAGAGGTCACAAAGAGAAAGGAAAAATATGTGAAAATAACAAGAAGAGATATGGAAAGCAACAAGAAAGGATTGTGAACATTATTTGGACAGATTTGTGGACATTAAAGCAGCAGCAATAAGATGGTTGGATCCCCTTCAGAACTTGAAATATGGGTACCCCCAACAAAAATTTAAAATTCGGCTTTGTAATTTGTAATTTATGTGATTTGATTTGATTTGATTTGATTTGATTTGATTGGTCGGTTAATAAAAATTATTTTTTTAAAAAAAGTTATTGGAATGCAATCTAGAATGGCATTGGTGTGCTATGGCTCCCTAAGGTGTATATTAGGGGAAATTGCATAGAAACATGTGTATAATAGAATAAATTTGAATAAAATCCTGATCAACTTCCATGAACATGTTGTTGTTGTGGTTGGTTGGTTGGTTGGTTTTTTAAATGCAAGGTTATGTAGAACTGTTGAGAACTGTGTTTAAGATCAGGATGGATAGAAACCAATAGAAATTGACAGATTTACCCAACCTTAATTGCAAGCAACAGTCTGCTGCATGGTTATTTATCCATAAGTATCTTGTTACTATTAAACTTATTGTAAGTAATGCACCCTCTGGTGTTATTGGTGTTAGTAATGCGCCTCCTCCTCCTCAGAATACATTTTAGTAGCAACAAGGATAGGATATTTTTGAGGAACGCTGAGTAGTTCCTTGTGGATCAGATGATAGTGTGGTGATTAGGTCCACCAGTTGTCTCTGAACTGGTTGGACATGTCCAAGTAGCATGAGGTGGTGAGCTAGTGGCTGCTGCGGGAACCAGCAAAGAGCACTCATTCATGGCCCCCTACAAGAGTCAACATGAAGCAGAGTCAACTTGAGTCAGGAGTCTTGCTTCATCGGCTCACCTTATATGTTTACATTCCATCTTAGGATATATATGTGGCAACCCAGAAACATATTTCAAACTGCTTTGGTTATTAAGTGATGAGTACTGGGAGCATTGGGACCTCAATTCCCTAATTCTGTCAATATTGTTGGGGTGGGTGGGTATTAGGCTATATGTCTGAGTCCCTTCTAATTCCCGGATCCAGCAAGTATTCAATTGTTGGAATAGCCAGGCCAGTTTCTTGGTAATGGCCCTAAGTGTGAGTTGTTAGGGTAACAAAGGAAGCAGCTATGCACCAGAGGGCAAATGGGTGGGCTCCCCTACCTCAACTAGCAAAAACAAGAGTTGAGATGTGAAAGGGAGGGAGGGAGGGAGGGAGAGACATTCTTGATTTCTCTTTGAATGCAAGGTTGTGGCTATGGGAGAAGCAAGAGGTGTTAATGCCGTGAACCGCTCCATCGTAAACTCAGGCTGTATGCGTAAATAAACCATATAGCCTAAAGATACCACAGTCTTCACTGTCTGTCGTTCCAAGGAAACTGAACCCTGCATAAGCATTTGGAAGCCCTGGAGTCTCAAGCTGCTTGGAAATTTGGGTGGCATGCAAAAATTGTGTGTTAGGGGATTTTTAAAATTAATTAATTAATTAATTAAAAAATATTGTTGCTTATTCATGGTCTGGTAGTGTTCTGATTAGAAACTTCTGGATTATTTCCAAACTTTAGAAAATATAAACTTCAGAAAATGTCAAGACATCAGACCTGTTGCCAAACTCCAAATGGGACAATGTTAATATTGGTCAGCTTTACACCACTCTGTTTGAGGTACCAGAATACAGGCCGTTCTGTCTTCCCAACATAAATGGGCACATCTGGCCTCCTCTCCGCAAGTTTCTTCAATGTAGGGTAACTGGAGAGTAGGAAAAGTAGGAGAGTAGGAAACAAACAAACAAACAAACAAATGACAATAACATATTTATACCCTACCCATCTGGTTGGGTTTCCCCAGCCACTCTGGGCGGCTCCCAACAGAATATTGGGGGATGCGGGTGGCGCTGTGGGTAAAACCTCAGTGCCTAGGACTTGCCGATCGTATGGTCGGCAGTTCAAATCCCCGCGGCGGGGTGAGCTCCCATCTTTTGGTCCCAGCTCCTGCCCACCTAGCAGTTCAAAAGCACCCTTAAGTGCAAGTAGATAAATAGGGACCGCTTTATAGCGGGAAGGTAAACGGCGTTTCCGTGTGCTGCGCTGGTGCTGGCTCGCCAACTGCAGCTTCGTCACGCTGGCCACGTGACCCGGAAGTGTCTTTGGACAGCGCCGGCTCACGGCCTCTAGAGCGAGATGAGCACGTAACCCTAGAGTCGGACACGACTGGCCCATACGGGCAGGGGTACCTTTACCTACCCTACCCATCTGGTTGGGTTTCCCCAGCCACTCTGGGCGGCTCCCAACAGAATATGAAAAACAGGAAATAACATCAAACATTAAAAACTTCCCTAAACAGGGTTGCCTTCAGATATCTTCTAAAAGCCAGATAGTTGTTTATTTCCTTGACATCTGATGGGTGGGTGTCCACAGGGAGGCCGCCACTACCAAGAAGGCTCCCTGCCTGGTTCCCTGTAGCTTTATGTCTCGCAGTGTGGAAACCACCAGAAGGCCCTTGGAACTGGATCTCAGTGTCTGGGCTGGACAATGGGGGTGGAGAAGCTCCTTCAGGTATACAGGACCAAGGCCGCTTAGGGCTTTAAAGGTCAGCACCAACACTTTGAATTGTGCTTGGAAACGTACTGGGAGCCAATGTAGGTCTTTCAGGGCTGGTGTTAGATGGTCTTGGTGGCCACTAAGTCACTTTACTGGGGGGGGGGGTGTCAGCTATATATAGTGAAAAGCACTAAAATAATGGGACCAGGATTCCTGGAGAGTGAGAAAGCCAAGTGAAGCTCACTTCAAGGCCACCCATAGGCATATTGGATTCTGCTTGAATCCAAAGCTGTGGCTATGGACCAAGGCCCTCTTGGACCATTAATGCTGTGAGCTCCTCCATCGCAGGCTCAGGTTGCATATATGTGTAAATACAGTGGTACCTCTGGTTAAGAACTTAATTTGTTCTGGAGGTCCGTTCTTCACCTGAAAGTGATCTTAACCTGAGGTACCACTTTAGCTAATGGGGCCTTCTGCTGCTGCCGTACTGCCTCCGCACGATTTCTGTTCTCATCCTGAAGTAAAGTTCTTAACCTGAGGTACTACTTCCAGGTGAGTGGAGTCTGTAACCTGAAGCATCTGTAACCTGAAGCGTTTGTAACCTGAGGTACCACTGTAAACCATATATTCTACAGACACCACAGTCTCCACTGCCCCTCATTCCGAAGGAAACTGAACCCTGAGTAAGCGCCTGGAATCCCTGGAATCTCAAACCACTTGGAGATTGGGGTGGCAGGCATCAGTAACTATGCACAAGAATGGCACGACTAATGATGTTCTTCCTTTCCTTATAAATGCCATCCAGGAGGCAGAACTTTGGCTTGTGCTACTTATATGCTTCCTTATATGCCTGTGTCACCAGAGCAGCATGGGACAAAGCCATACAGCTTGCACACCACCAGCCCCAGGTAAGAATGCATAAGATGACAGCATAAGTAATTTCCCCTCTCTTTTTTATCATACGCACAGATACCTGAGATGATCAGAATGCATGTGGCTGATGTAAATTAGATCTGCACGACATAGTCTTTCCAGCCAGTCGCCGGGTGGCTCGTGAAGCAACCACCATCCGCGCGCAAAAGCAGGGCCAACGAGCCACGGATCGAAGATCATTCTTCTGTCTCCAAGTTTGAGGTCCATACATGCATGAGTTACATAAGTTACCTAACAGCAGACAGAAACCCAAGACTGAGATGGATCAGTGTTGTCATGTTCCGTGTGCCTGAGAAGAAAAGAACTGTTTCCAGTGGCGTAGCGTGGGGGGTACAGGGGGGGCCGGCCGCACCGGGCGCAACATCTGGGGGTTAGGGTTAGGGGGTGCAAATCCACGGGTTAGGGGGCGTAGATCCACGGGTTAGGGGGCACAAATTACTTGCCTTGCCCCGGGTGCTGACAACCCACGCTACGCCACTGACTGTTTCCTAGCGTGGCTAGCTCAGTAGGTTAGAGCGTGGTGCTGACGATGCCAAGGTTGCAGGTTTGATCCCTGTATAGGGCAGCTGCATATTCCTGCATTGTAGGGAGTTGCACTAGGTGATCCTCAGGGTCCCATCCTTCTCTACAGTTCTATGATTCTATTATGTCCCCATGGTGATATTTTGAGAGCGGATGTTAGAGAAGATTTCCACTTCCTTTCTGCAGAAGAAAATACAGCCCAATGGCTGGCTTTGCTCCTTGGCTGCTACGCTCCAAAACATGCAGCTGGGCAGGGAGTGCCTCTTCCTTTGGCCACCCCCAGAGGGAAAAAAGAGACCAGGTGACCTTGCCTCACTGCCAAAAACATTTCCTCTGCTTTGTCTGCTTCCACTGTGCCCCCTCCCCAAAGGTCCACACATACTGCCACTTCTGTTTCACACATTTTGTACCTTTATGTTCACACAAGCACATCCGCTCCTGTTTCCCCACCTCCCCGCTTCTGGCTAACACTGAGTAGGGAGGGTGCCCAGTCAGATGGGTAGCTAGCATATCTAAACTTTGTGCAGAGGCCAGAGGCCAAATAGGAACTGCTAAGAGCATTCAGAATTAGTGTGGGTGGGAGACTTGCATTGGGTTGAGATCCTCTTGGAGACACATGAGAAGGCCATGATGAGAATATGTTCCCTTCTTGGGAGGCACACTAAACATAGAGAGACTTCCCCAACCTAGTAATAACAATAATAATGTTATTATTTCTACTCCACCCGTTTGTCTGGGTTTCCCCAGCCACTCGGGGTGGCTTACAACACATAAAACTTTGTAAAACATTAGACATTAAAAAGTTCCCAATACAGGGCTGCCTTCAGATGTATTCTAAAAGTCAGATAGTTGTTTATTTCCTTGACATCTGATGGGAGAGAATTCCACAGGGCGGGCACCACTACCGAGAAGGCCCTCTGCCTGGTTCCCTGTAACCTCACTTCCCACAGTGAGGGAACGGCCAGAAGGCCCTCGGAGCTGGACCTCAGTGTCTGGGCTGAATGGTAGGGGTGGAGACGTTCCTTCCGGTATACTAGGCTGAGGCAGAGTTCCCTTCAGATGTTTTAGACTATAACTCCTATCATCCCTGATCATCAGAATGAATGCTTAATAAAGGCTGGGCATTATCTAACAACATCTAAGATTTGTGCAATCAAATCTGAAAGAATGCTGAATAAACAGGCCACAAACTTAAGGTGTATCCAGAACTTCAGGATTGCTGGAGGAGGATAGGAAGATTACAGAGTGGATGAATGAATTGTGACAATTTTCACTGTGAAAGATGCTGAGAATGAGAAACTGGGGGTCTCTGGGCTTGTCCTCGCTGAGCATTATTTAGCTGCTAATTCACTTTCCCCCCATTCAGATTAGACCAGACTAGTGCAAGCCTGCATATGTTTGAATTTGTCTCTGGGGAGGAACTTCAATCTTTCCCATTCATACCAGTGAGCATTTTCTTTTGTTTGTCCCTACATTCTGATTACGATTATGCCAATTAGGTGCTGACAGAGCATGCAAACAACAACAGCAAAAACTTCCCCACCCAAGGAATGTGCAAAAGCACACAATCTAAAAATAGTAAATTTGCCTGTGTAAATTTGCTTGTGCAGTTTTCCAATTTTGTTGCAGTCTGAGGGATCAAAACACACACACACACACATTTTACTGCATTTTTAAATTATTTTTTAAATTATTTTTTAAAAGGTTAAAAAATAAAAAAAATACAATGTAGTAATAGCTTGGAAATGAACTAGACTCAGGAGAAAGAAGCTGTATTTTTTTGTAACTGTCTGTGGGAAAACTCATGAGTTACCCATAGTTTGTTAAACAAACAATAGTTCAGCACCTTGTGCACACTAGGCCATAGAGGCAAGCCCCAGTACTTAAAAAAGTTGGTGATTTTTATTTACCTGCACCTCCCCAAAAGCCAGGTCTTCAGGCTCTCTGGGTTCTGTATCCCATGGATTTGGAGGATTCAGTTCAACTAGCACCAATCCAATATCTGGACCTGTTTCAACAACTAGAAGGAGAGGAAATAAATCGCTGCTGCTGCTGCTGCTGCTGCTTCATTCATAACCCCTAAACCTAGCCAACACATAGGCACTGATTTTTGGTTTCATTGCCTGATTCTCAATGAACTATCTGGTAGGAGGAAAGAGAGAACTCTCTTCCTGTTTACCTGTCTCCCAGATATTCCCTTGGTCTGGTCAAGAGCAAAGCACCTGTCTACATACAAAATGAGCAAAGTTCCAAGATCTTCTTTGATTGGAGGCTGAAGCTTTTGCTCATCTATCCCTCTGAACATAAAATACCATGATATATAGCTCTATCTTTGCTGGACCAGAAGAACCATGTTCTCTTCCACTAATGGAACTTGGGCTCAGCCTGTGAGCCATTCTGGATATCATGCAACGGAATTTTTTAGCAGCTATTTGAGTTCTATTAATCAAGCACTAGTCAGTAAATGCTGTGTTTCATTGTCTTTTACAGCAACCCTAATTGCTTTATTTCTCTCCGTTGTACTGCTGAATATGTAATTGGAGTTACAACATACACAGTTATATAATTGAGACTGTTGAAAGGCTTGTTTGCCTCCTTCTATACCGATGGACTATATTGTCTAATTTTGTTCGATGCTACGCTTTGAGCTTCTATTATCGCATGATTGCAGGATTGGGACTATTGAAAGGCTTGTTTGCCTCAGTGATATTGATTGATTACCTTCTCTCATTTTGTTCATACAATATTGACTTGTTTTATTAGTTGCATCTCCCCCATATGTTCTCTATTCAAGAACTGTGAAATAGTACAGGTTACATAGATGTTGTTAGAACATTATTAGCCACGTGTTGCCTGTTGCTGCTTAAGTTTATCTAGGCTATAAAGGTAGGGAAAGGATGGGGCAGCTCCGAGCAAAGGGTGTGACAACAGTGGCGTAGCGTGGGGGGTGCAGGGGGGGCCAGCCACACCGGGCGCAACATCTGGGGGGCGCGCGCTCGCACTTGCAGCTCTCTGCCTATACCTGGCTCACTCAGGGTTAGGGGGTGCAAATTACTTGCCTTGCCCCGGGTGCTGACAACCCACGCTACGCCACTGTGTGACAATAGGGGTTGGGGAGAGAAGCCAGCAAGGGTAGGTTAATATGACCGTTTTAGTCCTCTGGTGACAGGCAGAAGGGAAAGAGAAGGAATTGGAGGAGGACAGATGGAAGTATCTGGGAGCAAAGGGGGCATTTGCAGTAGTTATTAGTTGGCTGGGGTGGAAAGAAGGTCTAAGGTGTTACCATGAGGGGAGTGATACGTAGTTGGCAAACTGGGGGCAGAACCTCCCTAGTTAGAATTATCCAGAGTTAGGGTTAATAATAATAAAAAAAATATTATTTATACCCTGCCCATCTGGCTGAGTTTCCCCAGCCACTCTGGGCGGCTCCCAATCGAGTGTTATTAGATGTTTACTCAAAAATGTTTTACTGTAGGGAAAAAAGTTGTTGTTGTTTTGTTTTTAAAAAATAGTTTTTACCATTTGCCATGCTTGGCTTTTAAAAAACCAATCCAATATCTTACTGTTTTTGACTTTTATGCACGACAGCCAACAAAGTAAGCAATATAAATCAAATCAAACTCTTTAACTTGAGCAAATTGGATTTGTATTTATATTAAGCCACAGAGCAAGAAAATAACAAGCGCGGCACTGCTATAAAAAGCTGCAGCAGACGTTACATTTTACCTAGTTCATCTTGGCAGAAGCTGTCTGGGGGGTTAACGTATTTCATTGTGCTCACATCCAGCTTCCAGTTATGCTTAGTGCAACGTACACATCTAGGTTAAAAAGTCAACAACAGAAATAACAACAATGGGGTTTTAAAGTGTAAATTCTTAGAGCAATATTATAAATATTTAGCAATGCAAAGCTAGCCAATGAACTCAGATACCATGTTGTTGGGAAAGATGCATTGCACAAAGAGAAGGAAGAAGTTTTAGGATAGAATAATAGTCAGAGTCTGGGTACACACTACCTTTAAAGCACATTTGAAACACAACCTTTCCCTTTGAAGGATTATGGACTCTAACATTTACCCCCCACAAAAATTACAGTGCCCAGAATTCTTTGAGGGGAACAATGTGCTTTGAATGTGCTTTGAATATCTCACACAGCCAGAATGCTGGGCCGATTTTATTTATTTACTTCATTTAGGAAATGCTTCTCATGGAGCATCTTCAAGTGATTTTTCAATACAGTAATAACATCTATTAAACTTACAAAAATGCAGAGCTGAGAATAAAGCACAGTATTGGATTATCCTGGGTCAAGTATGAGAGGTATCAGGCTAGAGAACTAGAGAACTTTGTAGTGGAGGCATCAGTGACCAGTCACCATTTCTTTCTCTGCTCTACATTCTGACCAAACTCTAGGAATTGCAGGGAAGATGTAAAATATTACACAAGACAAGATAATCTGTACATATAAAGTATATGCTACATCTAATATATGATTACATTTTTAAAAAACTGTGGGGAAAGGACCAGCAAGACAGGACAAGGTAGAAAAGGGGGAAGGGGCTAAGGAAGAAATGGCAGAAATATTGCAAAAACATTTTTATTAACTAGCCACAGAGGCAGATTTAGGAGAGTGCAACCAGTTCAGTCGTACTGGGTGCGTAGCCACAGGACCTCCACAGGGGACGCAGCAATTATGCTTTAGAATGGAATGCCAGAGGCAGGAAAGGGAGGTGGTTGCCAATTTTTGGCATCACATAGGGTGCCACTGATATTTGAGACCCCCAGGTCCACTGCTGCCAGCCATATACATCTGAATATGCTGGTCTCCTTGATAGAGCTTTTAAATGCTTTAACAAGCATGCGTCTCTCTTTCAGCCACCTCTGAACAGGCTCATTGGTGGTGCAGTTCTGTGGAGCTAGGGGGTGACCTTAGAGGACTTGAGGGGAAAGGGGGTGCCCTGTATGGCAACTTGCCTGCTCTGGAACTTCAGTCATCATCATGAAGATCCTTAGCTACACTATTTTTTTTTGTTGCTGCAGAAAATACATTCCTTGTTCTCATGGGAAACCCAGCCAGATGGGTGGGGTATAAATAGTAAATAATAATAATAATAATACTTATCATGGACTTGAGGGCAAGTTGCCGCCAATGTCAGTCTTTAAGATGGACTCATTCTCATTGGGGCAAATCTTGAGCCCCATCATCACGAAGCAATAGTGTTTCAAGTTTAACCAATCAGCTTTCCAAAAACCCCAACAACCCAGCATGCTACACAGTTGTCTATCTGAATTCTTAGTACTTCCCATGCTTATCAGTTTACAGGAGTATATTTATTGCGAACAGAAAGAGAGAGCGCAAATGGGGCAAAGTCTGGCCTTACTTTTGTGTCAGATCTTCAATATCTTTAATAAGCAATCCTCCTTGGTGCTTGCACAAGTTCTTGCATGCACGGAGCGTGTCCTTCTCCTTGTACAAGATGTAATTCTTCCCATCCGTTTTGTTCTTTAGGAAATTTATCCCTTCCTCGAGTGCAGCCGCCTCAGAAGGTGTAAGTGACAGCAGTGTCCTGCTGGTTTGCTCCACACTATTTGAAACCAAATAATGAGCAGTAAGAGATAACAAAACAAGCTTGGGTTTCTCAGAAAACATATCAGAAAACATCTTCAGAATTCATTTTGCTTAACAAATTAGATACCAATATTTATTATTCTCTTTCAAAGACTTCCCCAAACCCCGGGCTCTCCCAGTATGCCCCACGGAGAGCCTCAAGGTCCATAAATAGCAACACCCTAAGGGTCCCGGGCTCTAAGGAAGTTAGATTGGCTTCAACCAGAGCCAGGGCCTTTTCAACTCTGGCTCCGGTCTGGTGGAACACTCTGCCTCATGAGACCAGGGCCCTGCAGGATCTGATTTCTTTCCGCAAGGCTTGTAAGACAGAGTTGTTCCGCCTGGCCTTTGGCTTGGAGCCAATTTGATTCCCTCCCTCTCTTTCTTTTTTCTTTTCCTTCTCCTCCTGCGATGAGGCATTTTAATGAGGCATTTTAATATTTTAATGTTTCAATATTTTAATGTTGTATTTTAATTTTGTTTTAAGTTGTAATCATTCAACTTGTTTTTATTATTGCTTGTTAGCCGCCCTGAGCCCGGCCTTGCTGGGGAGGGCGGGGTATAAATAAATTATTATTATTATTATTATTATTATTATTATTATTATTATTATTATTATTATTATATTACTATATTATTATATTATATTATATTATTATTATATCACATGATAACAAAGCAAGGGAATTAAAACCAACATTTTTCCTGGATCTACCTCACATTCAACATATCAGCAATTATTGTGGTATTTTCCTTTCTATTTTTAAACTTCAAAAATACTCTCCTGTACTTGTGTTCCATGTCTGTATCGATGCTGCCTAATTTTCTCCCCCACCTCAGCTTCTTCTCTCTCTCTTTTTCTTTCTTATTTTCTTTCTGTAAATTTCCTCTGATTTTAGAATTTCCATAAAAATTACATGGGGGGGGGGGAAGCAACACATTAACAGTAAGAAATATAGCAGTAAGGAAAGCATTACAGGTAAAATGACAACAAATTCAACCATCAAAACCCATTTGTCACCTGAGATATTTTTCCAGAAGCTGCCACTGTGACGCCCCAGTAAGTGAGACTTTGGTGAGGGCAACATCTTCCTGTTTCACCTCAAGTGGTGAAACAGAATGGGATTCCCCTCTGATGGCAAGAGATCTTTAAATATTTTTGTGTGTGACTTGTACAGAAGTAATAAGAGATAGTGGTAAGAGGGTGCAAAAAAGGAGGTGCCCTCTGCCATTAAAAATTCCCGCCTCAAACGGTGAAGGAGGGCTGGAGAACCATTGCAAGTTATTTTACCATCTGCAAAAAGATGTTCTATTCATACATTGGAAGGATGAAAATGTGCCCTCCTTCAATTAATGGATATATGACGTGACAACTCTTGCAACCTATGAACAGTTCACTTTCAGACAATGATTATGCGTGAACAAATTAAATGATTTTTGGAATGTATTTGTTGAAACCATAGTGACACATGAATCAATGTATACTTGAGGGAAACAATTCACTTATTCATCTACATATATATACTATATAGTTTTGTGACTTTAATTATAATTTATGGTTATTTTGTTATTGCTATTTTCCTCTGCTTTAAAAAAAATTTTTTTTCCTGTTTCAGGTTTCTTTTTCTATTTTTTCTTTTTTTCTTTTAAATGTATTTTAACTTACTATAATATCCTCAATTTTATATATAAAAACAGGATGATGTGTACATAAACCTGTATTTTTAGAAGGTATGCAGATGGATTGAGGATAAAACAAAATGTGCTTTGATCTTATCTGATCATTCAACAGGCCACCAGTTTGGGATTGTGCCTGTCTCCTAAGTCATCAGTATTCAGGTCTACCTGTAATCCTGTTCCCATTAAGTAGGTTCAACACAACACGCCAACAAAGCGTTTACGGTAATTTACGGTAATTGTTGCAACTGTTGCAGGATACCCAGGCAGCCAAGCCAAAATTAATGGACTCTGTTATGTGCAGTCAACTGGGAATACACAGGCTGCAAAATGAGAGGTTCCTGACTGGGGCCAGGTTTGTTCCCACACCTCCCCCCCCCCCCGCTTGTGGAACTTTGCTTGTGCTTGATCAATTTAGTAAAGAAGGAGGAAGATCATTCATTTTTGCCACTGCTGCAACCACACCTGCAATGTTCACACAGGAGTGATGTCCTTCAAGGACATTTTGTGGTCATCGATTAAAACTTCAAAGCTCAAAGGAAATGTCTTTCTCGAAAATTAATGTGGCTCAACTAATCATTGTATTTAGCATGTGTGGTTTAAAATATTTTAGGCACTGGGGGAGGGGATGTGGGAAAGCTTTACTGCTGCCTAATGAAACTGTATTTCAGTATCCTATAGTCTAATGAAATGGGGATCTACTTCCATGTTGCTTTAAATATAGTAAATTTGATATATCAAGTCCATTCCGTTTGCAAACCGTGATTTTCTAAAAATGTTTCCTGACTGCTTCTACTCCATCTGGAGCCTACATAGAAGTGCATCCATGGTAGAACATTTCAATACGTAGCTAAAATTCCACACACCATATGCTAAATACAAGAGCATTTATCATCTCTCTGCATGTGGAAATGGTGCAGGTGGTTTAGGTCAGCCTTGAAAAACTTGTTGTACGGTATCTAGATCCTTAACAAGTTAAACAGTCTATATATCTCAACACCCTACAAACTTAATCTAAATTGTTATTTGCTGGAATTATCAAATTACATTCTTCTCCGCACAACACATGAATGTTAACACATTTCACGTTGTGTTCAGCTTTCAGCTTTGAAAACATAACGAAAGCTCCAGCTATTTAAATTATTTTAACTTGTTCAATATATTTTCCTCAGCTGACCAGCTGTGAGAGATGAATTGTTGCTAAGAATTATTGGGAGATACCCAACTTCATTACTTAAGTCCATTAATTTCAATGGTTCTATTCTGGACAAGGCTTAGTTGGATATCATCTGTTATCTTTGTTCTTGGAATTAACTTTCAAATACTAACATGCACATTAAGAAATTCCATTCCATCGCAAACACACATATCCACTGAGAATATAGAGCTGTATGCAAAGAAAAGAAATGTATGAATGTGCTGCCTTAAAGTAGTTCATTAGGTGATGCCAATGTCTACAATCAAAATGACTGCTATTTCTCAAGTCAGCCTCTGATAAATTACAGAGCCTTTTTGCCCAGCAAGAAATGCATGCCATTTGTGATTTGTAAGATAGTTTTTGAGGGGAACTTCCTAGATATAATATATACAAAGGTTTTGAATATAATACATGTTGAATATGTACTATTAAACTATATAGGATCATGACTCAGGTTCAAGACGATATAAATGTACATATCACCTCTTCCCGTAAATGCATGCTTCTTTATTCGTACACAGCTGTTATTTTAATGGAAGAAGCAACCACATGTCTCATGTCATGTAAATGAACTTATGGGGGGGATAACATACAGAATGGATGAGATCCACTCACACATAAGACATAGCAAAGGAACTTTTTTTACATAACATTAAATATGTGCTATAGTCTACAGAAAGACTATATCTCACATGGCACTCACTGCACAGCATACGTGTTATGCAAATAGTATAATATATATTTGAATAGTTAATACAATATGCTCTTAATTTAATGGTATACAATTGCTACAGTGCTGCTGTTATGCCCTGATGTTAAGATAAATTGTGGAAAACTAAATAAAAAGCGGCAGTTTATTCCAAATATGTCAGCTTTCTCAATCAGTTTCCTTATATATTAAACTTTTTGTACTACTCGTTATTCTGCATATCTCTTGCATTATTTTAAAATAATACATGTTGAAGAATAATTAAGATAGAAATCTTACTTTTTCTCCATAATGGATCAACAGGTTAGAGGAGAGAAATAATGCTGAATCCCTGGCGGCGACAACAATGAAGTCATAAATTTTTATTCCGCTTCACGAACATCATAGGCTGGTTCTGGAAGAAGGACCTGTAAACTCCAGTGGGGCTGACACTGTGGAAACTACAAGTTTTGAGAGTTTTACAGCAGCTATAGCAAGGTGGAAAAAAGCCTGAGAACTGATCGCTAGAAAATCATTTACTTTTAATAAGGTCGCCAGCAGTTTATATACACAATGGTGTACATCTAGAAATGAAAGTTATGTACTGGCACATACGTACTGAAAAAAACCTTGCATACGCTTGTGAGGTTCACAGGTGTTGATGCCAGCTGAAAAGGGAATGGCTGAGATCCATGGCAAATATTAGTAAGATAGGAAGAGTGACAGTGGAGGTACACCCACTATGGAATAAAGAACTGAGAAGATAGCGTGTCACACAAAGTTCATATGGCAACAATCTATGTTTGTCTTATTTAAATCTAGTACTGTGAGAGAGTTGGAAACAGCAATGTTTCTTTGTATCCTTTTTCTTTGTATTTTTAGCGTGCTCTCGAAAGAGCAGTGAAAATAAACTCACATAACCCCATCACCAAAATGGCGGAAGGAAGCAAAAAAACCCAAAAAGCCAGTGAGGGCAAAGGTTCTCCAAAGTGCATTGCCCCAACTCCAGACTAAGAGTCTGTTATGTACTGAAGTTCTCACCCTGGGCCAGCAGGGGGATACTGTAGATAGTTTTCACTCAGGTCCACGTCAGTTATTTTAGGCAGGAAACCCTGGGTTGTTGTTGCTACAATGTTGACAGCCGACTGCCTATAAAAGCAGGCCGGCTGAGCTGTTTGCTGTTCAGTTCTGTCCAGCGTATAAATAAAGAGCTGCTCTGGAGAAATCGCTGTGTCGTCTGCTATGTTTGCCCACAACTTAACACTGGCGACGAGGATGGGATGGATGGACATCAGAGCACAGCCAGATGCAGCCACCTCTGAGCAGAGCTGAAGCACTGAGCTGAATCACTGAGCGAAATCACTGAACAGAACCAATTCAGAGCTGACTGTTCTGGCTAGAGCACGGTGTTCCATCCATCGCCCTTCACGCCGGCATCAGAATCATGGCTTCACTTGTGCCTCTACTGCCTTTTGCGCCAGCCTCTGAATCATGGGACTCCTACCTTGCTCGGTTCGACTGCTACCTCCAAACCAACGAGCTGACGCAAGTATCACAGGAACGTAAGCGGGGCCTATTCCTCAGCCTCTGTGGGCCTGAGGTGTTTGAGACGGCCCGAGCATTGGTTGCGCCTGAAGCAGTCCAGGCAACACCATGGGACACGATCCAAGAGAAGCTCCACAACCATCCAAGATTGCTGCCCGCCATGCGTTCTACCACCGGAACCAGGCAGAGGGGGAGTCAATCAACAACTACACCACCGCCCTGCGACAGGCTGCAATGCACTGTGAGTTCCGAGACTTAGACGATGCCCTGATGGATCAAATCG
Source organism: Podarcis gaigeae (assembly GCF_964106915.1). Classification (NCBI taxonomy): domain Eukaryota; kingdom Metazoa; phylum Chordata; class Lepidosauria; order Squamata; family Lacertidae; genus Podarcis; species Podarcis gaigeae. The sequence goes on along the minus strand of NC_139683.1, from coordinate 57,883,700 downwards.
TCTGCGGGGTCCGGGACATCCATCTGCAACGGCGTCTCCTCGCCAAGCCAGACCTCACGCTACAGAAAGCCATTGAGGAGGCTGTGGCCTCAGAAGCTGCTGAACGCTCCGCCCAGGAGATCCGCAAGTCCAGCAGCTCGCGTCTTGCTAGGAAGCCAGTTCCAGTGCATCATGAAGAGGCCAGCAGTGATGGGGCATCCTCCAGTGAAGACGATGACATGCACCAGACAAAGCAGGAGTGCAGGAAGTTCCAACAGAAGTCCAAGGGCCAACCGGAATGTGCCGGCTGCGGAGGCAACCATTCCCGTGCCAAGTGTCGATTCAGAGATGCCATCTGTAGGAAGTGTTCCAGAAGGGGCCACATCGCTAAGGTCTGCCGATCGGCTCCCTCTGACACCCCCCCTTCACCAACTCGCAAGTCCAAGTCTTCACTCCAGTCTGCCAAGGAAAGCTGTTTCGCTCTCACCAACTGCTGCTGCCCATCTGGAACCATGACTGGCCAAACCGACTCACCTACGCGACGCAAGCTGAACGTCACGGTGCTCATTGAAGGAGCTCCATGTGATATGGAGATCGACACCGGGTCTGCCCTGTCCATCGTGTCTTGGAGCACCATCAAAAGACTGGTACCCAGAGTGTCCAAAAGGCAACTCGACTGTCACCGCGTACACCTGAGAGACTACCAGGGAAACGACATTCCCGTGGTAGGCGTTGGCCAGTTCCGGATCGCCTTCAAGGATTTTTTGGGCCTGCTCCAGTTGGTGGTGGTCAAAGGTTAGCAGCCAAGCCTCCTAGGGCTAGACTGGTTTGATGCCCTCGGCCTGGAAGTCACCGGCATCAACTGCATCTCTGATGCAGAGACTGAGAGTCTGGTCAAAGACTTTGCCAAGGTTTTTGACGGCACTTTGGGGCAATATACAGGTACGCCCATCTCCTTTAGCCTTGATTCACAAGTCGCCCCCATCAAGCTAAAGCCACGCCGGGTTCCCTTTGCTCTCAAGGCTAAGGTGGACGAACAACTGGACAAGCTGATCGCCCACAAGTGCCAGTGCCTCCTTGTCGAGCTGGCTGTAATTCCGTTCCGTCGGAGATAGCGTCCTGGAAAAGTAGGCAAACGGTGCTTCTCTTCCGTCTGGAAAACGGTGACTAAGGACAACGCCGATGCCAAAAGGTGAGGCGTCGCAGGCAAGGACCAGCGGCCTGGATTCACTGTACTGTACCAGCACACGGTCCGATGAAAGGAGAGCCTTGACCGCGTTGAAGGCCGCCATCTCCCGATGACCCCAGGACCAAGGCGTCTTTGTGCTGAGGAGTCAGTGAAGAGGCTCAGCCACCGTGGCTTTGTGGGGCAGGAACATGTTATAAAAGTTCAGCAGCCCCAGGAACGCCTGCAACTCCGTCTTGTTCTTTGGGATGGGGGCCTGCTGGATAGCGCGGATCTTGGATGTGGTCGGGTGAAGGCCGGAGGCGTCGATAAGATAGCCCAGAAACTCTACACAGGTGCAGGCTCCTCAGAATCTAGGCCTTGCCCCAGTTCAGCCGGCCCTGGAGGCGGGGACTCCTGTGCAGGCTGGGATTCCTCTGGTTCAGCCTCTGAATCAGAATCCCAGGCCATCACAGTTTCCATCAGGAAATGAAAACTGGATTGATCCTTGCCCGAGTGGCTAGTACAACCAGAGGGTTCCTGCTGGGTCCAGCCTCCAAGGCAGGCATCCCCAAACTCGGCCCTCCAGCTGTTTGGGGACTACAATTCCCATCATCCCTGACCACTGGTCCTGTTAGCTAGGGGTGATGGGAGTTGTAGTCCCAAAAGAGCTGGAGGGCCTAGTTTGGGGATGCCTGCTCCAAGGTATTCAAGTGAGCTAGGATTAAATTGACAATCCACTTGTTAGCCTCCTTTTTGCTTGGGTGTACCTTCTTTCCTAGCACTTGGTCTGCTGAGGGAGCAGAGCATGAGGCTGAGGGAGCCAGAGAAGATCTTTCGAGGGGGGCAGACAGGGGAGCTGAAATGGCCAATCCATGAGCCTTTTCTTCTTCATCTTAGGAAACAGAAAACAGGGTGTTTAGGATCAAGAGGAGCCTTTACAATTTTTTGCCCTAGGGCCCCCTTTCATTTATAGGGAGCCATGACTAATCAAACCTAGAGCTGGGCCTCATTATAGAGATACACTATACAGAAAGCCTGGGACTAAAATGGCCAATGAGGCCCGATAAGAAAGATAAACTATATAGCAAGGCTGGGTATTGACAGAGATGAAAGAAAAGGCCAAAAAGGCAACTCCAGCCTTAAACTGTCATTTCTACCATTAAGCAGTAGACCGATTTGTTCTTTTTAATTTATATTATTATTGATTTTGTCTGCAGAAACAAAGAACGTAACTTACAACCTAAATAAAAATCTGAACATAACTTGTAACTCATAACTTATGTGGAAATTGCTCGGTTTGGTTGTGTACTTTTTGATGTGTTTTATTTACTGTTTATGACTTTTGTTATGTTTCTAATTATGTAAATCTTTTTATGTGGTAAGCTGCCTTGAGCATACTTTCAACTGTGGGGAGGCAGCAAACAACGATGATGATGATGATGATGATGATGAAAACCAGCAGAGGCTGGCAGGACAGCATTGCACAATTGGCTTTCCAAAGCTAAGCATTGCTGCCACTGAGGGAAAGAGAGGGAGCTATGGTTAAGGTGTGGTTTAGGAGGTCAGAATATAAAAAGCTTCGCTTTTGAGACTTCCTGATTTATTTCACATGTCTTTTGCTCTATTAAATGTCAGGTCTGTTTACAATTAAGTCCAAGGTCTTTTGTTAATTGTTCTGTGTGTGGTGTAGTTAGGGGTAATATTCTTGGGCACAATGACTGCCTGTACAATCAATAGACTGCATTCTATTTGGTGTTTCATTCCACAGATAAGTATCTTAACAATAATTGATAGGTAGAGAAATCCTACTTACTTGTATAAAACTGAGATGTTTCATTTCCGCATGCCAAAAGGGAGTCATAACCGGGCAGGCCCATAAAACATGCTCAGAGTTTCTACACTTTTAGAGCCTAGTGTACCTGCAAGATGATTTTCTGCTAGATCAGCTGTGGTCACAAATCTAAAGATATTTTGATGCTTGCAGATTTATAATTCCACTAAGAATACATGCTGGCTTCTGCAGTTCAGTTGTCCACTTAATCCAAAACTCATTGAGTTTGGCACCTAGTTCAATTCTAACATAGGAAAGCAGAAGTCTACACTACTGGGATGGTGCAGAAATAGAACAGGTTAGCAGAAAGTTTGATAAGCAGCAGCAGTGGTGGTGCCAGGAGGTGGTTCAGCTGCTCCTGCTACCTACTGAAAAGGCAAGTTCCAATTAGCCTCCCTAACAAAAAAATTGTCCTACTGACATGGCCACTGATCATTCTCAGTCTATCTTATATTTCTCCCCCCCCCCTTCCAAAGTTATTGATGACATCTATCAGTCTTGGGACACAAGCATGTCAACCTTGATCTATCATTTAATTTACATATGCAACACTGATTTTATTCTCTGTGCAGTATATTTGTTTACTGCTTATGTCATGTGTAGGCTTTAAATATTTTTAACTTACTTTCCAAAGGTAAGCTATGCTTTGATTGAATTTGGGGTGGGGAGAAATATGAAAAAAGTTACAAAATGTAGAATCATAGAATTGTAGAGCTGGAAAGGGAAACCAGGGTCATCTGAGTGCTGGGAGGACCGCTCCCTCTCCTGCCAACTCCATCTGGCCTAGGGGGCGGGGCCTGCACTCAGCGCCACAGCTTGAGGGCCTCCATCAAGGCCTCCGGGACACTGCTGCTGCTGCTGCTCTGGTGAGTGCTGGGAAGACCGCTCCCTCTCCTGCCAACTCCATTGGGCCTAGGGGGCGGGGCCTGCACTCACCACTACAGCTTAGAGGCCTGAGGAGCTACCTGCAGCAAGGGACAAAATGGTTTAAAATGTTTTAAGCGCTTTTAATCTGCAGCACCTTAAATGGTGGTTGTTTTTTTTTTATATAATATTATATTATTTTATTATTTTATTTTTGCTTGGGGTGGGATAAGCATTTAGTCAGTGTGGGGAGTAGTTTAATTTGAGCACTATTGTTTCTTGCTTTGTTTTTATTTTTATTATCCTGTTAAGTTATTATATAGTTTGTATTTTGCATTTAAGGGGAAGGGTCAGGGCTGCCTGGGAGTGGGCCACAGCCAATAGAATGGCTGGGGCAGGTTCCACAGGGGGGAATGTATTGGGACACCCGATCTCAGTGATCACAGGCAGGAGGAAGAGTTATGCTAAGACCAGACCATGTCATTACCGAGGAGGCAGGGTTAGTCGTTGTTTGAGGACTATCCCTGCCTCCAGGTCTGGTCCTGACCGGAAGGATACAGGAATCAGCAAGGGAAAGCCACATGACCTGAAGGTGTTGCTGTATAATGCCAGGTCAATGATGAATAAAACCACTGCCATCCACGACCTGATTGTGGATGGAGGATTTGACCTGGCATGTGTGACAGAGACCTGGTTGGATGAAGCAGATGGGCCTGTCCTTGCCGCTGCTTGCCCACCAGGTTTCTCTTACGCACAGCAACCCAGGTCATGTGGGCGGGGAGGGGGGTTGCAGTGATTTTTAGGAAGTCATTAGTCTGCACCAGGCGTCCTATTGGGAAGACCCAGTTTTCTGAGTGCATGTTCTGGAAGTTGGGCAATAGGGGCCGTACAGGATTCCTACTGGTGTACCGACCTCCCCGCTGCACCAAGGATTCCCTGCCTGAGCTGCTTCAGGTTGTGGTGGATATGCTCCTGGAGACACCTAGCTTTGTTGTCTTGGGGGATTTTAACATCCATGCCGACACGACCTTACAAGGGGCGTGGAAAGCATGGCCTCCATGGGGCTGTCCCTGAATAAGTTTGGCCCAACTCATAGCCGCGGACATGCCTTAGACTTGGTGTTTACCTCTACGGATGTTGGTGATCTGACACTAACTAAAAGCGAAACAAAAGAAGTGCCATGGTCAGATCACCTCCTGGTGCAGCTGGACTTCTCCGCAACCTTTCCCCTCTGCAGGGAGGAGGGACCGATTCGGATGGTCCGCCCCCTCCACTTAATGGATCCAGTTGGCTTCCAGAGTGTGGTAGGGGATTTTTTATCTCAAGTTGATGGCCTTTCAGCTGATTCCCTGGTGGCACGCTGGAATGCGGAGTTAACCAGGGCTATTGACTGTCTGGCTCCTAAGCACCCTCTCCGATTGCATGGAGCCCGGACAGCCCCGTGGTTTTCCCCGGAGCTGAGGGCGATGAAACAATCGTTGAGATGGCTAGAGCGTCGGTGACGGAAAACTCATTCTGAATCAGACCGGACATGGGCTAGAGCTCAATGTCGAGCCTACCAAGTGTCAATGGCAACAGCAAAGAAGGCCTTCTTCGCCGCCTCCATTGCATCTTCAGAAAACAGCAGCAGGATACTTTTTCAGGTGGTTCGCAATCTATCGGAACCACCTGTACCACCGGGGACTGGTAGGGACCCCAAGATCTCCTGCAATGCTTTTGCAAAGATTTTTGCAGATAAAGTCGCTCAGATTCAGAGGGAGGTAGACTCCACCGTGGGAGCAGGGCCAGGACAGGAGAGTGCTGGGGTTCTGTCTGCTCCTGTTACATGTCATCAGTTCCAATCTGTTACCTCCGAGGATGTGGACAGGCTGCTTGGACAAGTGAAACCGACCACCTTGCCCATCCTGGCTGACAAAAGCGAGCCGGGAAGGGCTGGGCAATGGGCTTCGTGGGGTGGTGAATGCTTCCCTCTGTGAGGGAGCCTTCCCAGACCCGCTTAAGGAGGCGGTCATTAAACCGCTTCTTAAAAAAACATCTTTAGACCCGGCCAATTTGGCCAACTATCACCCAGTCTCAAATCTACCATTCTTGGGCAAGGTGATTGAGCGGGTGGTTGCCAAACAACTCCAAGCACGCCTGGAGGATGTGGACCATTTGGATCCCTTCCAATCGGGATTCAGGCTTCACCATGGGACTGAAACTGCCTTGGTCGCACTGATTGATGATCTCCGGGGGGCTAGGGACAAAGGTGAGAGCTGTTTCCTAGTTCTGCTGGATCTCTCAGCGGCCTTTGACCCCATCGACCATCACATCCTTCTGGACCGTCTAGAGGGGCTGGGAGCTGGGGGCACTGTTATACAGTGGTTCCGCTCCTTTCTCCTGGGCCATGTCCAGAAAGTGGGGGGGTGAGTGTTCAGACCCCTGGACTCTCACTTGTGGGGTGCCTCAGGGTTCCGTCCTCTCCCCCATGCTTTTTAATATCTATATGAAGCCGCTGGGAGAGATCATCAGGGGGTTTGGACTGGGTGTTCATCAGTATGCAGATGACACCCAGCTCTACCTCTCTTTTAAATCAGAACCAGTGAAGGCGGTAAAGGTCCTGTGTGAGTGCCTGGAGGCGGCTGGAGGATGGATGGCGGCTAACAGATTGAGGTTAAATCCTAACAAGACAGAAGTACTGTTTTGGGGGGACAGGGAGCAGGTGGGTGTGGGGGATTCCCTGGTCCTGAATGGGGTAACTGTGCCCCTGAAGGACCAGGTGCACAGCCTGGGAGTCATTTTGGACTCACAGCTGTCCATGGAGGCACAGGTTAACTCTGTGTCCAGGGCAGCTGTCTACCAGCTCCACCTGGTACGCAAGCTAAGACCCTACCTGCCCGCAGACTGTCTCGCCAGAGTGGTGCATGCTCTAGTTAGCTCCTGCTTGGACTACTGCAATGCGCTCTATGTGGGGCTACCTTTGAAGGTGACCCGGAAACTGCAATTAATCCAGAATGCAGCAGCTAGACTGGTGACTGGGAGTGGCCGCTGGGACCACATAACACCGGTTCTGAGAGATCTGCATTGGCTCCCAGTATGTTTCCGAGCACGATTCAAAGTGTTGGTGCTGACCTTTAAAGCCCTAAACGGCCTTGGTCCTGTATACCTGAAGGAGCGTCTCCACCCCCATCGTTCAGCCCGGACACTGAGATCCAGCACTGAGGGCCTTCTCGTGGTTCCCTCATTGTGAGAAGTGAGGCTACAGGGAACCAGACAGAGGTCCTTCTAGGTAGTGGCGCCCGCCCTGTGGAACGCCCTCCCATCAGATGTCAAAGAGATAAACAACTACCTGACATTCAGAAGACATCTTAAGGCATGTAACACTGTACTGTTTTAAACACTTGTCTGGGAGCCGCCCAGAGTGGCTGGGGAAACTCAGCCAGATGGGCGGGGTATAAATAAATTATTATTATTATTATTATTTGTCAGGGGTTCAGAAGGAGAGACACAGGAGGGGGAGCAAATGGAGAGTGAGGAGGAGGAGTACGAGGGGGGCGCAGGCAGTGACAGTGGCCAGAGTTATTCCACAAGCCTCTCTAGCGAATCGGAGGACTCACAGAAGGGAGCGCCGGTGGCCAGAGCAAGGGAGATTCCAAGGGAGAAACCTCAAGAGGGAGGGGCCAGCGGGGAGTCCCTGAACAGCAGCTGGAGATCAGGGCCAGCGTCTCCACCAGAGCACAGTGGGGAGGGGGAGTCCCAGGAGTCGGGACCAGTGTCCTCACCACCAGAGGGAGGAGAGGAGTCAGGTTTGGCAACACCCACATCAGGAAGCGGGGAAACGGTCAGAAGGAAAGTCACCGGCTGGGTGCGCGCGCCAAGTTCAAATGTACAGGAGCGCGGCACAGCGGGGAGCCCGGGAAGGGAGCCAGGTCCTAAAGCCCGCCGGAGGGAGGGGCAAGACTCAGGAGGCTCCGCGTCAGAGGAGTCCAGGAAGGAGGGAACCCCAGAGGGCAGAAGGACCCAGCGCAGGAAAGAGCAGCGCAAGAGGTGGAGCCGGGCTAGAATCTTAAACTGGTGTGGGTGGAGCAGTGAGTCAGAGGGGACTTAGCCGGTCTAGCGTTAAGACGTGGGCCTGCGCGCCCAGAGCTTGGAAATGGAAACTAAACTTCAATAAAGACTTTTGTATATAATATCCACTGGGCGTTGGTCCTCTGTGAGCTGGGACCTAGCGGCAGTCCTGACACCATTATTATTATTATTATTATTATTATTATTATTATTATTATTATTATAGACCAACCCCCTGAAATACAGGAATCTTTCACCCAATGTGGGGCTTGAACCCACAACCCTGGAATCAGTTTTTTTAAAAATAAATAAATAAATAAATAAATAGGAATTTATGTCCATTTAGTGATCTTGAGTATACTCCAGGAGTGGGTGATCTTTAGCCTTCCAGATGTTGTTGGACAAAAAATTCCACCAGCTCCAGCCAGCATGCACAATAGTTAGGAATGATGGCAGTTCATCTGGAGGAAGACAATTTGCCATTCCAGGCACACATCTCTTTAGAGGTGCATAAGCACAAGGAAGTACTGTGTTAGTCAATGTTAAAAGGGAAAAGGTTATGCTAGGTCAGATTATTTAATACTGAATAATCTATATGTGCACGAATATATTTTACGTCTACAACATGACCATACAGAAGTTCAGAAGACTGGGGGAATCACATGTTCAGTTTTTCTTTCTTTTGACAGCATTAGGCCACTAGGTGTCAATCCTCCCTCACATGAAGAACTGTTTCACGGTTACTGTAGTTTCATTTTTCTCATCAGAAAGAAGGGCGTGGTGAAAAATCAAACAGTTCCCTGCTGTTACTTGCTATTAGGAAGAGAGGAACCCAGAATCTCAAGGGAAGAAGAATTTGTCCTGAGGTAACTGGGGACATAGTTTTTGGCTGTGTGTGTATTGCTGTCTTAAATCGCAGCTAAATTGTTCTTTGTCTCAATTTAGATTGAGGCTGGTTTGGGATGAAAGGCACCAAACCACAGGTTTTCATAAGAAACAACAGGATAGATATGGATTGTTGATAATGTTGTGTGTAAACTGCTTCCCAAACTGGAAGCTGGCAGCGCCTGGAGTAAACAGGAGTATGTACCACACTCTTAGACTCCACAGGGCACCTTCTATAATGCAAAATCTAAGTCAGCTCAGTTCTCGGTCTGTGGGGTCCCCTTTTTCTCAACAGCTGAATTGTGGTGACCCATCTGTGGAATGGGGCTTAGAATTTCCAGTGTCACAAGAGGGACAGGGTAAATAAATCATGTGGTTACCAAGTGCCTCATATTTATTTATTTGATTCTGACTTTTCAGCGTCAGCAGACATTTTTATCTTGTTACATCCCACTGAAGCCAAGGTGGCATTCCACAAATGCGCATTCATTTCAGCAATCCCACCCCAAAAGTGGGATTCACATGAATATATGATGCTGCCTTACAATGAATCATGTGTTTCTCTCACCTAGCAAACCCTAATCTTACGATCTACACTTCTCTGACTCCTCAGCTGGGTCTTTTCCACCCCTACTGCTTAAAATCCTTTTAACTGGGGAGGCCGGGGAATGGTACCTTCTCCATTCAAAGCATATGTTGTACTACTGGTGTATGATCTTTCCAAGTATCCAGAGTGCTATGCCACACCTTTATAAATGAAACCTGAAATATCAATAGGGCAGCCCCATTTTTTCGCATAGACACCTATCCTTTTAAAAAAATTAATTTAAAAACTGTACCTTCATCCAAAAATGGATTTCAAGGTGGTATACATAAGAATGAAAACAATGCAAAGCCACAATATAAAAGTATTGAGAGGAATAAAACTATTCTGCCCTCCCCCAAAGCAATATTGATACAAAAAAACCCTGAACAACTTGGGTCCAAGGTAACTTAAGAACTACCTGAGCCCGTAAAGCCCTTATAACATTTTTGCTCCATGACTAAGGAATTCTTCTTTAAGAGTCTTCACCTGTAGTTACTAACACCTTTTTCCAAATTGTCATATTTTATTATTCTTCCATTGTCTCACAGCATTGCAGCCAAGGGTGATTTTCAGGCAGTGCAAAATGCTTTCATATCCCCCTTGCTGTAACATATGATAACATTTTTAGCACCTTTGCTTTGTGAGAAAGAAAGTATCAGTTGAGCCTCACCTGTCTAGAATTACTCTTTCACATTTAGTTATTTTAATGCATTTAGGACTAGGAGAGATGAAAAATAAAGAGCAGTAATTGCTCCCTACCCCCATCCTCCCTCTCTCTCTCTCTCTCTCTCTCTCTCTCTCTTTTCTTTTGTAATCATAGCTAGGAAATTTGTGAGAACAACCTTCCCCCCATTGAATAATCCCATCAGCGCTGCAGATAAAATACTAATGAGCTTTGTCAAGAGTCTAATTGTATTCATGCTCGTCCTGAGCTGCTGAGCTGACAGCCTATATTTTGCTGTTGGCGGGTGGGGGGAATCACGTTTTCCCAATACAAAATTAATTATGGCAAAATCACACACCAATACTAGCAAAGCAATATGCTACAAGTTCTTCCTTGGTCTCCAGGGAATGTCCCTGCCCACCTTCCTGTTATTTTAGGATGTCTCCGCAGGTTTTGCTTTCTCATTAGGTTTTCAGCCATTTCTGCATCATGTGAGGCCAAGTTCTGATTTCAAAACACATTCAGGTTGTGAATGGGTTTTAAAAATAAATAAATAATCAATGAATTATAAAAAAAATCAAAGGAAAGTCTGCTTTGGGGATTTATTGAATCTTTTGTGAAACACAATGGAAGGACCACTAATTATTTTTAGCTGAGCAGGATTCATGGTTGACAAATCCAAAACATGTTTTCATACATTCATACGGTACCCAATATTCTGTGAAATTACAACGAGGAGAGAGACAAGACAAACCTGTGTGACCCTTTTGTTTCTCAGCTACTTTGGATACCACTAGCATGGTGTTTTTCTGGAATGGCTCAAGGAAGTAGGAGTTGGAAGTTCTGTATTACAGTGGTACCTCAGGTTAAGAAATCAATTCATTCTGAAGGTCCGTTCTTAACCTGAAACCTGAGGTACCACTTTAGCTAATGGGGCCTCCCGCTGCCGCCACGTGATTTCTGTTCTCATCCTGAGCTAAAGTCCTTAACCCGAGGTACTATTTCTGGGTTAGTGGAGTCTATAACCTGAAGCGTATGTAACCTGAAGCATATGTAACCCAAGGTACCACTGTATAGACGTTCTGATGCTACCTGCAGAAGCTAGGAGATCATTACTCAGCTCCATGGCTTGGGTTCTGTAGAGTCCCACAAAAGTCCATTCAGTCCTGTGCTACTTTATGTCTATATGAAACAATTGAGAGCTGTCATCTGGGCCACAGTGTCATCTATATGTTTATGACACACAATTTCACCTCACCATTCCATTGGAATCAGAAAGGTGTTGATAAACAGCTAACTCCAACTTTGAGCTGTGTGATTTACTGGCTGGCATGCCCTGTGAGATCGGCAGGTGGGGCCTTTTTAGTGGTGTTGCCACTGAAGGCTTTCTGACTGGGCCTTTTCAGTGGTGGTTCCCTTCTTGTCTGTCTCCTTCATCATGTAATCTTTGGATGAAGGGTGGTATACAAATCTCATAAATAATTACTATTATTGACTTTCATAACAATTCTCTTTTTTTAAAAAAATAAAATCCCGTTTACTCAGGAATTTGACAATTGAAAACCCTTGCAACCCTAAAATTGAGAGAATGTTCTTAGAATGCTTCCATAGTTTATTTTATGATTTTATTTTATGTGCTGGCCTCTTTCGGGAGAAAGGGGGGGGGAGAAGAAGACGCAGCTACATATCGTCCTAAATATATGTATGAGGCTTAAATTGGCTCTTAACCGAAATATAAAACTATATAAAATTGTTCAAGTGCACATTTATTTTTTCATCTCGGGTTCTCTCCCACATTGACAGCATTCATGCATGACACTGAAAGTACAACAGAGGCTCAAATACACTTTTTACAGCTCAAATATATGCATAGAATCATGTAGTTAGTGACACTTATGCAAGCACTTTGAGATAACAACAGGCTGTTGATAGCTTTCAAATAGTCAAAGAAGGGTGATGTGCCTCTCGGTATATCTCCTTTTCAAAAGAAAAACCCATCTGAGACTTTTTTGACATTGGTGTTATGACTGGAAGATGTGAGGTAAGTAGTACAAAAACACAGACTTTGATTTATTTATTTTTAATGTGTCCAACCCTGTAATGCTAAAACAATTTTGAAGGGGGGGGGGGATTGGTTGACAGCTCCTAAGGAAAATAGATCCTGAGAAAAGGTGAAGGTGTACCCTTCAATGTGCAAAATGTTCTTAAATCAATCCTGGCAGAGGTTTTTCTTGGCAGCCCTAAAGATAATCCAAATAATTTTAGCTGTGTCACAAATGCCAGACCCTGTTATCTGGAGAAAAGGCTGATATGTTTATAAAAATTTGTATCTCACACTCTGTTAAAAGCATTTTTCTTCTGTGCTAATTTTGCTGGCAGTCCAGATAGCTGAAACCAGGAACTAACAGAATTTCCCAGGGTAGAAAATTCAACAGGACATCACAGAATGCAAGCTCATTTTGACCTCCCGTGAAGAATGTGCAGGCAGTGAATGTCTCCTATCAATAAGCAAGTGATAATGCATTGAAAGCTTGATGATGCTTTCCTGATGGCAGCGCAAATGAATTAGTGCCAGAGAAAAAGAATTATCATTGTGTGTTGAACACCCTATAATTTTTCCTGTCAGTGGAACAGTTAAGATTACTGCCAGCAGTGGTTTATGCATGGGGGAAGGATAAAGATTAATAATAAAGTTGCAAAGCAAAGGCAAGCTGTGACTGCAGTTAGCAGGAATAAAAGAACAGACAAACGACAGCCAGTTTTGATCCAGTGAATAACCGCTCATTTACTGACCAGAATAGTCAATGGTGAAGAAGACATGATTTGGGAAATCCTGGTCTAAGGCAAGCTGAGTCCCTTCCAGTACAGTGGTACCTCGGGTTAAGTATTTAATTCATTCCGGAGGTCTGTTCTTAACCTGAAACTGTTCTTTACCTGAAGCACCACTTTAGCTAATGGGGCCTCTCGCTGCTGACGCACCACCGGAGCACAATTTCTGTTCTCATCCTGAAGCAAAGTTCTTAACCTGAAGCACTATTTCTGGGTTAGCAGAGTCTGTAACTTGAAGCGTATGTAACCTGAAGTGTATGTAACCCGAGGTACCACTGTACTCAGCTTAGTCACATGAAAACAGCAACAATACAATTAAAATGGGCAGGTAAATCAGGAAAAAAGACAGCAGTAAAGGGAGAAAAAATGCAATAGCCTTGCTGCTGTTTCGGTTCTGCTGCAGCTTGTTTTTAATAGCATAAAAAGTAGTTATGTCTACAGATTTATAGATCAGTAGATAATGTAGATACTTTTCCTCCCTTTCTCTGAGAGGGAGGGCAAGTGAGTTCCACAAAGGGGACCGAGGAGGGCAGTAGTGCAGGCTTGTGTCCCAATGACAAAATCTGTCGATCCGGCACTGTGGCAAACTCAGAAATAAAAACTACAATTCCAAACATATTTATACCAAAGCAGAGACCTAATGTTTATACAGAATGTGCCTTGTGGGTAACCATAACTCTTTCTGTTTAAATGGATAACCTCAGTAAAAGCAGGGGGGTTACTGCCAGAAACCCCACCGTGTTGCAGTCAGTTTTGTGAGTAGTTCACAATTAACGGAAGTGTTACATATATAGTCATTGTAACACATTGATAACAGACACATTTATCTTTGAGATACAGACCAGTCCCTACTGCCTTTCATGAAAACCACTTTTTCTGAGTCTTCATTGGGGTCCAGTAGCTTCTGGGACTGAATCACATATTCCAACGACCAGCCAGAGAAGGTTTTGGTGTTACTTCTGCCGGAAAACTGGAAGACCGGCCATAGCTGAAGGTGCATGTTTGATTGCCATTGAGCAAGTTTCCCCTACTTTTTTGGCAATCATCTGCTGTTGTGGTTAGTAGCTTTCTGAGCATAGTATTGTGATAAAGAGCTTCTGGGACAAATTTATTGAACTTGTAATATTGTTAAATAACATGGGTTGTTTTATTTCCCTTATGTGGTTTGGATTTCTGGTCCTAATTAACTGGTATCTTTAATCCTTACACCGACTTATGTTGGTGCCTTCACATTTAATGTGCATAGTCCACATGACGTTACCCAAAGACATCAGCCTTGATTTCCCCCCTGTTATTTTTGGTTCACCCAGGAAGGGAATGATCCAATAAGTTGGGGGAAATCAGGTTCTGAACAGTGCCATTTGGGCCCTCTGATAATTTGTTTTAGTGTTTGAGGGGGGAGGGGGGATCAATGGTCACTTTCTGCTACCCCCACTATTTCCTCAGTGCTTCCATTTAATTTCTCTTCTGGCTGTGCTCCTATTTCCAGTGTGCTCCTGAATGGACTCTCTCCCTCCCTCCATCCCCCCCTCTCTCTCTCCCTCCCTCCCTCCCTCCCTCCCTCCCTCCCTCAGATTTGCACAAAACTACAAAACTGCACAAGCAGGCCACATTTTTAAAAAAATCTACACCAGAAATATTGAGCAGCAATCTGAAAATTATGTGCTTAGAATTTACCATTGTTTTCATTTCTTTTCCAGGCTGCTAGTAAGGGTGTGTGAGGCGCTTAGCTCCCCCTTTTGATCCTTCATATTAGCACAAAAGCAGAAAACTGCGCAAACAATTTTTCAATTGCCTGTGTGCTTTTGTATACCTCCTGTGTGGGGAGATTTTCATCAAACAAGGTGGGCATGGCTATCTGGGCGTATGTGCCCTGTCAATACATAATTGGGATAACAGAATCAACAAATTGGAAGGTAAGGACAAGCACAAAAGGGAATGGCAACTTCTATAAATGGAAAAGATTGAAGTTCCTCCTCCGATCCAAATATATGCAATTGGTGATGACTCTTGTCTAATTCAAATGGGGCGGACAGCATTAACAGCCAAACAATGCTTGAATGTGGACAAGCCCTGAGTTTTAACTTACAGCGGTACCTCGGTTTACTTAATCCGTTCCAGAAATCAGTTCTTAAACCGAAACCGTTCTTAAACCAAGGCGCACTTTCCCCGATGAGGGCTCCCACCGCTGGTGCCCTTCTACCATCCGGCTTCCATTCTTAGACCGAGGTAAAGTTCTCAAACCAGGACACTACTTCCAGCTTTGCGGAGTTCATAAACCGAATAGTTCGTAAACAGGACTGTTCTTAAACCGAGGTACCACTGTATTCAAGACTGATTGCAGATTTGGAATCAGGGGTACCAAGTTGAATAAAATACTGGGTAAGCCCCGCCCCCATCACATGATGAGGCACATGCACACCATTTGAATGGCAATGCACATCAACTTTGGGGGGGCCGTCCCCCCCTCAAATATTTTATTGGGGAGGGGCAAAGGGACCTTGGCACCGAGGAGTTGGCTCCTATGTTTGGGTTGTAACGCTCTTTGAAGCTTTATCAACCACATACAACACAAGCACAAAAAATAGCAGTTTTAACTGAGAAATAATCTCTGTTTTCAAGACTGGGGAAGAGAGTGCACTCTTCTTCTGTTCTATATATGATTATTGTTTTCAGGCTGCAACATTTGTACTACGAACGCAACCCTGAGGGGGCAAGGACTGAGGGGAGAGAGTGTAAAGAGGCTGCAAGGTTTGGTAGGAAAGAAGGAAGGGGCAGACAAATCCATTTAATGTTCACAAAGTAGTAAGCAAGAAGTCATCTTCGGACTAGATATTAAGGAAATAGTGTGAAGGGTGGGAGAAAAGGATGCCCCTAGGCAAAGTGAAAAACACCCATTCTTCAGTTAATAAGGTGGAGCAGAGGAGGTATTGCACATCGATAATTGGGTTACAGTGTGACAATGGCTGCAGCTCTCCTTTGAAAATACAAACATCAGCAGTTATTCTTTTCTGCTTAGCTCTAATTAGAACACACAGGGCTCTTGCAAGAGAGTGGCAAGCAGATAAAAATGTAATGGTCCTTATAGTAACAAAGCTGGAGATTAATTTTAACGGTCCACATTAGTAAGAAGTTAATAAAACGTTTGCAATAGATATTAGTGATGTAACGTGAAATTATTTTCTCTTTATCGCCTTGCAGTAGCATAAGGCAGAACTATTTTGAGACATTGTTATGAGATCTCGAGGAACTGCTGGAAGTCCCGTGAGTCTTAACTTTGGAGGAGAGAGTTAACCAATTCAAAACTGGTCAAACCTGCTGGACTGCTTTGCTTGCTGGAATGGTCAAGCTAGGCTCTCCTCCCTCCCCCTTAAGGAATGTTGATCATGCAAGGAAGCCTGCAGTTCTGCAGATGCGAAAGACAAGATTGAGGCTAAGATATACAAAGATGACTGAGCTGCTTTCTGCAAAGATCTAAAGGTGATGCCTGCCCCCACCCACAAACTCTGAGGGGGGGCATGGAATATTCAGCTGTGAATCAACCTGTATATCTGTAAATAAATTCAAATATTACAAAAGTCATAAACTTCCTGTGACCTCCAAAGGAAATCAAGGCTTGCACAGGAGAACCCCATAAAATTCTTACTGCCATGTACATGACATCCTTATAAGTTGGTGTTTGATTCCTCCATGTCTAGCAACCCCCACCTGTTAACAATTCTCTGCTCGGGGATCATGAAAGTGATAAAGGATGGGGTATAAATTTAAAAAATGAATGAATGAATGAATGAATGAATGAATGAAACATCTGCTGTTAATGTGTGGAAAGTGGAGCAAATTATATCCATACCTGCTGGAAATGTGAAAAAGTGGGTAAATTTGGGAACAATGTCGTAAAAGTGGCATAAATGGATATTCTATGAACTGAATCTCCTGTGTTTTCTGTTGGTTGTTGTTGTTGTTGTTTAACTGAAGTGGGGCCTGGAATTGGAATTTAGTATGGAATTTAATTATATCAACAGAAAGAAAAAGAAAAGGCCACCAATGCTTTTCACACAACATAGCCACAGAAGAAGACTGGTTCAACTAGACTTGGTACCTGACCTCTGAGACTAAACACAATAAATTGCCATGGGTGCATGAAGGAAGACAGAGAAAAATAAGTTGTTAAAGACTTTATACTCAGATCATTATTTATATGAACCAGAAATGCCATATGGTCATTGATGCTTATGAAGGCTTTTTGCTGCCAGCATAAATTATCGTGCGTTGTATGAACTGGGTGCTGGGAGAAATATGTTCCCTACCTCCCCCTTTTAAATTATTTCTACTTAGCAAATACATACACTGAGTGTCAATACACTTTTGATAAATTATTAGAGATTTGTGTGTTTATAGTGAACAGGTGGTACGCAACTAAGCCATACTCAAAGCAGGCCCACTGAAATCAATTGACTAATTTAAGTCCATATTGATTTCAATAGTAGCAGGACTCCCATTGAAGTTACTAAACAGTTATAAACTCTGGTAAACTTTCACCTTAAAAATGTGGTGACGCCATTCCTCCTTTCCACTCCTGTTCCACTCCCCCCCCCCCCCAATAAGGTTGAAATTTCCTTATTTGACAGCAGGTGGCAAACCCATTGATTTCCTCAGAATGTCCATCCCACAGTTAATAACATGGTTTTCATTGTTACACCTTCTTGTTACATTGATACAACTTCTGCATTTCATTTCCCCAACGACACTTTTTTACAACCACCATACCCTTTCCAATCATGTCTATCCAGAGGAGCATCTCTGGAACACAATGTGTTTGGCTAAGTGGACTCTCTCTACAAAAGCTTGTGGAAATATATTTTGTGAAGTCTTTAAGGTGCCACAAGATTCTTTGTTGTTTTCCCCAGAGTAAATTTCTGAGAGCTGGTAATTTTTTTTAACTGTTTAAAGTAGCTTCCCATAGGAACTTTTTTGGGCAGAAATGGGGGGTGGGAGTGGAAGAGACTCAGGAATGCCAAAAGTTAACAGGACACTCACCCCTAGCTCATATTTTTTTTTAAAAAATGCTGCCACCATATATTTCATATGCTGCATGGCAGTGATGGTGTTTCTGGTAGTGTGGGCATGCTCCCAAGGGGGGGGGGAATGGTGCCCTCCCAGGCACAGGATAGCCACTTGGGAAGAAGAGTTTGGATTTGATATCCCACTTTATCACTACCCCAAGGAGTCTCAAAGCGGCTAACATTCTCCTTTCCCTTCCTCCCCCACAACAAACACTCTGTGGGGTGAGTGGGGCTGAGAGACTTCAGAGAAGTGTAACTAGCCCAAGGTCACCCAGCAGCTGCATGTGGAGGAGCGGGGAATCGAACCCGGTTCACCAGATTACGAGTCCACTGCTCTTAACCACTACACCACACTGGCTCCCTTGGGTGCACAGAGTGGCACATGCGCCCTGCAGCTGGTGTGGAGTGAGCTGCCCATGGGGGCAGAGCAAGCCGCTGATGGTGGACATTCGGTACCCCCCCCACCCATGACTCCCAAGCCTCCCCCAGCTGTCAAAATGAAGGGGAAAGGGAGGAATGCCGCTGGCAAAGCGATGCAGCTCCCTCCCTTCCCCCGATGGCTCGGGGTAGGCTTGGGAATCATGGGTGGGCAGCACGCCGAATGTCACCCCCCTCAGCGAAGACACCCGGGGTGGTCCACCCACACCGCACCCCCCTTCCTCTGCCCCTGCCAGGAGGCCCCAGGGCAGGAAAGGAAAAATGTGAAGCACAGTGAGAACACCCATTCCTATCCTCAATCCATTGGCCCATCCAGTTCAGTGTTGTTTTCTACACATGGAAGAACAGCTGGGAGCAGTTTGCCAAGATTTCTGAGAGGGGACTTAACCTGGGATCTTCTACATGCAGAGCCTGTCCTCTACATATGTTCTTAACGTACACGGAAAAAAGCAAATATTATATTTGAAATACGTATTAGGCTAGAACTGTCCTTTAATACATGGCAGGCTGAACAGATGCAGTCTCCCCATTACTGTGCTTCCGTGCAAGAAAGAGGAGGTTCACCAGGAGAACCGATGCCAAACAGGCAGTTCTTGAAAAGCACAGAGTCTTTGCCAAGGGTTTTTTTTTAAAAAAGGCAAGAGCCCTTTGATGCTGAATTAAAAGCAAATCCTTAAATTGTTGTTACCCAATTCACATGAGTGGTGATTATATGATAGTACAAGTTTTCGTTTGGGCATGCAATTTTGAGCAAAGCCTGACAAAACCAATTGAAGAAGAAAAGTTAATTAAAACATAATTGATGCAAAAATAATTTCACTTAATACAATCAAAATAAGATGAAGCGTATATGCTAGGAACTCCCGTCTTGGAGTCAGGCCACAAAGTAGAAGGCAGTGTTTGTGCATTGCATTCTTATATGACGGAAAGGAATTTCTTGCTTCAAAGGAATTGCAGAAAAGCTTATCTTGGGCAAAAGATAATAAAGGGATTGTTGAAGCAGGACAGAAAAGGATAGGAGAGCAATAGAAGCAAAAAAAAGTAAGTAATGATAATGTTGACTGTCCTGAATTTCTCTGGACAATGAAGATCTCTCTACTGCTTTTTGACATGAAAAAAACCTCTTTTGTAACAATAGTATATCCATAATTTTACAAGTATCTCACCTACCATTTCAGCCCATAGCCCTGTTGCTGTCCATTTAAAAATTGTTATTTAATTTTGTGACTCCTAGAGATGCAGCACTAGAACACCCTGTATGTGCCACTGGGTACGCAGAAAGCATTAATTAACAATCAATATGACTTAACGAATTCATTTGTTCTTCTTACCAGTTCAAACCACACGGGACTAAAAAAAGAAACTCTAGGTACATGGCCAGCTGGCCAGTCTGTCTTCTTCTTAGACAAACGGCACAAGCCCTCAGGGGATCTTGAACCATCCATTAATATGTCGGTGGCAGGCCTCTCTCCCAGCTAAAGCTCCTGAAGTTAAACATGTTTTTGGTAACAGCAGGTTTTATCTACCAAGCAGATAACAGCACTTGTGGTGATGGTGTAGAGACAGAGTGACCACACTAAATGCATCTCTGGAAGTCTCCTGCCCCATCGTTCAGCCCAGACACTGAGGTCCAGATCCGAGAGCCTTCTGGCAGTTCCCTCACTGAGTAAAGTTACAGGGAACCAGGCAGAGGGAGGTCTCGGTAGTCACGCCCTCCCATCAGATGTCAAGGAGATAAAGAACCATCCAACTTTCAGAAGACCTCTGAAGGCAACCCTGCATCAGGAACATTTTAATGTTTGATGTTTTGCTATGCTTTTATATTTGTTGGAAGCTGTGCAGAGTGGCTGGGGCAACCCTGTCAGATGGGCAGGGTACAAGTAATAAAAATTCTTATTCTTATTAGTAGTAGTAAAACGGGAATGTGGAACCGGTGGTCCTCCAGGTGTGGTTCCAACTCACATAACCTCCAGCTAGTATTAACAATGGGCTCTCTGGTCTAACGGTACCTGGAGGATTATAGGTTCTACAAGCCTGAGGTAGAAGGTGCATTTCCCCCTTGTTCCATATCCATTTTTACCCTTGCAGCAGAAGGCCACACAGTCAAAGCCTATTAAGTGCCTGAGGCTGGCACTACTTGATTACTGGGCCGTGACACCTCTTTTTAGACATGAACCTCTACACTGCCATGCCATGTAATCTTTTTGGGCTTCCCATATGCATCTTGTGGGCCACTGTCAAAACAAAATGTAGGTCTAGACCGGCCTTTGGCCTTATTCAATGGTCCCATACATTCCAGTGTTGAACAGGAACACCAGCATTCATGAGAGTCCTTTATTTTCCCCAGAAGATCACACCTCCAGTACAGAACTGGGTAGGAAGGAGTAAACAGCTAAGCAAAGCTTCTCCACTATTTGTTTATTAAAAGGTGTCTCTCCCTTTTCACCACCTAAAAAAGCAGCTTACAACAAAAAAATATGTAATGTACTTTTTAAAAAAAAAACAACCCAGCCTAGACACTTTTAAGATCTAAAAATTTTTGTAAAGCATCTGATGAGAATTCCGAGTGCAAAGGAGCTGGAATCTTTGGATGTTACTCAGAGGAAGTTCAATAGGAGGCCTCACTGCCAGGTAAGTGTGCATTCCAGCCCAGTCCTACTCGGAATCAAAACCCATTTAGTTCGATGCGGCTCACTCCAAAGCATGTGCAGCTTTTCAAAACAACCGCTTGCTTGGGGATTCATGGTGGGGTGGGGGCAGGAGCAGGAGCAGGAGCAGTGGGTGGGGCTGAGGCAAGGGATCCCTTTTTTTGCCCAGGTTTAGACCGCCTCAAACCAGCAGATGGCCCCCCTGATCTCTCTCCGGCGCTCTCTTTGCTGCTGGATCCTGTGATTGGAGAGGGGAGGGAGGAGGGACCAAGGGGATTGCTACAAATGTCCTTAATTCTTCTTCCACCCCCTTCCCTCCCTCCTCCCTCCCTCCCTGGCCGCGCGCATGGAATCTGTTGCAAATGTAGGGCTGGCAGGAAACGCGGCTGAGTAGAGAAGAAAGTCTTTCTGCTGCTTTAGCGAGAGAGAGAGCGCGCGCAACGCTCTCCACGGCGGCGGCGGCGGCTCTCGCGAGGTGAAGAGGCTGCCTCTCGGCTGGAGCCGCCGGGCGCGCGTGTGGGCGCGTACGAAGCGAAGCCCTTCGCCGGGGCTGGGCTTTTCTCTGCGGGAGTAAGGAATGCCGCCGCCGCCACCGCCACTACGACGTCCTCCTCCGCCTCCTCCTCCTCCACCCACGCTTTCCGCTTGCACCTCAAGCCAGGAGGCGGCTGCGTGAGGCAGGAGGGGAAAGCGGGAAGGAGGAAGGAGGAAAGGCGAGCCTGACGAGCGCAGACGCGGCGGCGAAGAGGGGATTAGCGCCGCGGTCTCTGCCTCGGGGAGACCATTCCGCCCTTGGATCTCTCTCGCCCCCTTCTCCCTTCAGCCGAAATGGAGAGGCGTCATGTAGCAATAATCTCCTAAGTAACCCTCCGCTTTTTGGTCTCTTTTTTTTTAAACCTACCGATTTTTTTAAGGGTAGAAAGGAGGGAGAGAGAGACACTACCAGCCGCAGCCAGCTCGTTGCCCCTCCCTCTCCTCTTTTCCCTACCCCAAAATAATTGCGTTTTGGGCAGTTCTTTCGCGGCGAGCAGGCGCGAGTTGTCCCCGGCAACCAGCGCGCACAAGCGCACACACCTCGCTGGGGAGAGACGACGGGGGGCAACGATGACTGAAGAGAGCTCCGACGTTCCCAAAGAGTTGCTAGGTAAGCATGTCCCTCGCTTCCCCATTTCTCTTCCTGGGTTCATAATGGGCACTTAACTGGGAGAGATTAGGAGGACGGGGGGGTGTCGCTTCCTGTCAGGGGTATTAAGGTGAGGGCTAAAGTCTATGCCTGCCTGCCTCCTCCTCCTCCGCCCCCCCCCCCGACGCCTTCCTCGCCCATATCCTGTTGTCTTCTGTATTAAATGCTCCTTTGGGAATGGGGAGGCGTGGTGGGAAGCTGCAGTTGTTTTCTCTGGGAGACGGGTGGAAAGGTGCGGGGGGTGGGGGGTCGTCTGTAAGCTGAAGCAGCTCTCGCTTCCGCCGCCCGCCCGCCCCCTCCCCTGTTTTTTTTGGCATCGCTGTTGCTGGAGGAGATTTGCTTACGGGGCGGAGGGGAAGATTAGGCAGCCTTTTAACTAGGCAAACGGAGCGGAGCTTTCGGCATCTGCGAGCCAACTAAGTGAAAGCAATCTTTAACCCTCTCGAGGGGCGGCTTGTTTCTCGACGCCAGCGTTTCCTCGCCACCCTTGCCCTGCTGGCTCTCCCCATCTGGCCCCATAGGAGCCTCCAACCCTAGCGATGATCTCTCCCCTCCTGTGCTCTTCCCCAGACGTATGTCGAGTCTCTGGCGCGCGAAGAGTGGGAAAAGGTTCTTGGATTATTCCATCGCTTGGTGGTCTTGCAAGGTTGCGTGCGAAAAGTGATGCTTAAAAAGCAGGCAGAACCTCCTAGCCTTTCCTTCTCCGCTGCAAATGCGCTCCAGAGTGTTTTGCTTATGGACCTTGCTTCGCTGTGCAAGCCAAGCTGCTAGGCGGATGGGCTTAAGATGCTCAGGTGCATAAGGAGAGGACTGCCAAAGCATCTGTTGCTGTTCAGACTGTGGATAGGGAGATTTCAAAAAGCCCCTTCCCTGTGTCTCGATTTGAAATGGACTGGGAGCCAATATGGCTGGCAGTTCAGCCCTTGTTAATTAAAAATATATCCCTGTGAAAATTATTATTTACTGGGGTAAGTAGTCTCTTTGGGCATTTATGGACTGCCCTATAGCCAAGTTCCCAGGACAGTTCATAACAAGATTTAGTTACCTATTATAATATTGAGTGTATCATATCAGGAAGATTCATGGGGTGTGCAACAATATTTCCTTTGCCTGGTCCACTTCAAACATGCCATGAAATTTCATGGGGTTTCCATTTTACAGAGAAGGAACTGAAACTGATCCTTGGTGTATTACTTGTGACTATGTCTCGCTGAGTTCAGTGAAGCTTATTCCTACATTAAGTGTGCCCAGGATTGTAGCCTGAGGCATAGTGGTTTTCCAGCAAAAGGCAAGTCTTCTTATCCTTCCAAATGCAGCACATCTTTTTATCTTGACTATCCACCATTCACTGCTCCTCTTCCTCTAATCTCAGTTACTGCTAATGCAAGCACATATATGAGGGCTGCTTCTTGAAACAGCTGGGCATAAGTTGAGGGCAATCCTTTTAGGTTTACCTGCATATGTTATTTAGTCTTCTACAAATGCACTTGAAAAGAAACGGTTTGAAAAAAATTATACTGTGTGGAGGAGCACGAAAAGGAAATGAAGGTGCTATTGCACATAATCCTGATTAATAACTTTAGACCATCCACTAATATTACCCTGGTGAAATCAGATAGCCAGCTCCTAGCAGCAGTATTTGGTGCCAAACGTGTACCAGATTGCAACCCATTTGTTTTGTTGACCCATATTACTCAATGGAGTCTACTAAGAATCCTCACCTGTACAGCTCTGCTCTGGATTTTGTTTACTGTGCTAGAATGTGACACACAAATGGATCCCTCAAACTGTTTACCTATATATATATGTTACGTTTCTCAACTGCTTTATCATCTCCTTTGAATAAACGACACTATTACTCGCTGTGCAAATAATGCATACTTCAACAATGTCTTGACACAATGTCTGGCAGTGCATAGATAGTTAAATTCGTCATGTATGTAATGATTCTGAATATTTGGATAGGAAAAGAGTTATAGTTGCATGGGTAAATAGTGCAGGAGCATCTTGGTTCGGTTACTGTAAGACGCCAGAAAAGAAATCTGCTTGTTTCTTTTTATGCACATAATGGGGGTAAAGAAACTTACCCATTGATAGAGGGGTGGGGAAGAGTTGGATATAAAAATAACAATATTTTGAACTATCAGGTATATTTGAATCATTTGTTGCCAACTTCTAGATGGATATAATGTCTAGAAAGGCAGACACTTGCATAGATTCATATATAATGAGTTATTAGGCTGCATTGCTCATCCAGGAAAACAAAGGTGAGCTGTCTTCTATTGTAAACATAAATCAGATGTTACGTTTAATATAATATGACTTACCCTAACATCTGTCAGGTTTCAGAATTAAAGCTTGATCATACACATTTGTGTGTTCTTGAAGGTATTCCTATGTCTTCAGGGTGGATCAACATATCCTCCAGTTTCAGTTAGTGCAGGTGCCTTAGTACTTTGGGTGGATCATCTTGCAGCAGTGATACCTTGCTGTTCTGCACTGTAGGTTAATGTGTTGTAAGAGACATGATACCAAGGTGCATTAGTTAAGTTGTTTGAAGATAGTCATGAAAACATAATAGCATATATTTAAATGTATAAAACCTAATGCGGACTGTCTTGCCAGAGTGGTGCATGCTCTAGTTATCTCTTGCTTGGACTACTGCAATGCGCTCTATGTGGGGCTACCTTTGAAGGTGACCTGGAAACTACAACTAATCCAGAATGCAGCAGCTAGACTGGTGACTGGGGGCGGCCGCCGAGACTACATACCACTGGTCTTGAAAGACCTACACTGGCTCCCAGTACGTTTCGAAGCACAATTGAAAGTGTTGGTGCTGACCTTTAAAGCCTTGGTCCAGTATACCTGAAGGAATGTCTCCACCCCCATCATTCTGCCCGGACACTGAGGTCAGTGCCGAGGGCCTTCTGGTGGTTCCCTCGCCAGAAGGGAAGAAGCCAAGTTACAGGGAACCAGGCAGACAGCCTTCTCGGTAGTGGCGCCCGCTCTGTGGTACACCCTCCCACCAGATGTCAAAGAGAAAAACAACTACCCGGCTTTTAAAAGACATCTGAAGGCAGCCCTGTTTAGGGAAGCTTTTAATGTTTAATAGACTATTGTATTTTATTATTCTGTTGGGAGCCACCCTTAGTGGCTGGGGAAACCCAGACAGATGGGTGGGGTATAAATAATAAATAATAAATTATTATTACTTATTACGCCAAAAAGCTTAAATAGTACTGTGGATGTACTCCCCTGAGCATTTTAACATATTGAGCAATATTTATTAAATTAATTGTATTCTCTGGGCCTTGTTGAAGACCCTGCAGTATCTTTGGCAACATGTTACTGTATTTTGATGGGTATTGATGCAAAATCTTTCATAGGAGATGAATTTTTAGTTAACCACATTGAACTGTAGCTGCTGCTATCTTGTTTACTGATGGGCGTGCAAAATGGCGGCATCTTTGTGTTCTAAAGACGTTTTCATTTTGGATTGTGCGTTGAGCATGTGCAACAACGATGGTCGTATCCATGTTGTCTGCAGGCCAGCTTCAGACCAAATGACGACCTTTTGATGTCGCCCCTTCAATTTTTGAATATACCTAGCTTTGTAGTCTATTCCATGACTTCAGTACTTGATTTGCATGAGTTACTTATCCCTGTTAATATTAAGATGATCGACTTGTACACATGGATCTGACCACAACTGCTTGCACATTGTTTGAATGGCCACAGATGCTATAAATTATCCTATAATGGGGAAAAAAGAACATTAACACAACACTAGCCATGCTGTGAGAGCTTTATAAGTGAAGATGAACTGTTTGTAGTACTTGCTTTGGCTGTTGAGTAGATAGCTTGTGACAAATTCTTTCCTCTTCCCACCCCCAAATCTGGTGTCTCGAGGCAGTCACATGCTCCTAAATCCAGCCCTGGATGACTGGTTCTGGTCTGGTTCTTGCAGAGAGTGGTAAAAATGTGTGAAATTGAGAATGAGGCTGGTTGAGGCCAGTGACAAATGGTATGAGAAGTGAGCTCAGCATAGTTTTTTTTAAGGGTGTATCAGCGTGGCAGCTTTCCTTGCATTTGGTTTTGTACTTCAGTGCTAAACCAGGAATGTTCCTCTAAGAGGATTCCATACTTACACTTTAAGTACCAGTACTGTACTGTAGTACTGTAGTCTGCCTGCAACCTGCATACTTTCATGAGTACTTCAGGGGATGGAGATGCATCCTGTTTGTGAGACACCTTTTCAAGGTACTAAAAATTGACACAGGCCCTAGGAGACTGAACTCCTAGACTGAGATCCATTCTGGAGAGGCCATTCTACAGCTCTCAGATAAGAACACATAGAACTGTTTTGATGTTGCAATCTAGGGGGTGACACAGCTTGCATTTACAAGGCACTGGATCTAACCTGCACTATTCGACTTCCTAAATGTGAGAGCCTGCTGTGAATATGAATGAGATCAAACATTTGAGTGCCTCAGTATCTGATTACTTTAGTTCATAGATGTCTTTCTCTGGTAAGAGGAGGAAGTAAACCTATGCTTTCCTCTTTAGACTTTTCTTTGTTTACAATGCATTATTTACCTAATGCTCAACGACAAAGAAGTACAGATTTCCAAAGTGCCGTAGAGAATGTATAGGCATGTGTGGTTTGACTGTTTACTAAAACAGTGGAAACATTTAGTTTAGTCATTTAAGTTTATTTGAAAACAAGAGCATTGCTTGGCAGGATAATAGTAGCATAATTTCATATTTACCCTACTTCTTAACAGTGAAAGCAATTTTATATTCTTCACTATTTCAGAAAGTGTCAAGGATGTGATTGGGAGGAAGATAAAAATTTCAGTGAAGAAGAAAGTTAAGCTAGAAGTCAAGAGCGACAAAGTGGATAACAAAATATTGGTAAGTACGCTCCTTTGCCCTGATGACAATGTTCTTCATGTTGAACAAGTTATTCCAACTGGGTTTGCTAGATTCTTGCTCCTCTTCTTGAAAAAGTTGCCTGGCTTTTAAAATTTCTCATTTCCTCTGTATTGTAGTTGTAGGGGGAGGGGGGCAGAAAGAAAAGAGTTTGGTTGTACAGCTCAGGTGAAGGAAAACTGGGATGTAACCTCCACCCACCCCGACTTCATGCCTGTTGCATGTTCTCCGTGTGTGTACCTGAGAAGCAGGGGAAAGGAAGAGCGTTCTGTAATCATGGTGGCAGGAGGGGAGAAGCAGTGGGTTTCTCTCCTTGCCTGTTTCAAAGCTCTGTCTTGTTAGAAACTTCTCCCCCTTGGGAGAGGGGACAGTCATGATGATCATGGGCTCTTGCTAGAGGATATTTGGAGGCCTGACAATCTAGAGTTGTGCCTAGTACTATCAAGTTAAGAGTACAACAGATAAAGACAGATATTTACAGTATGTTCAAATTAATGTTCATGCAGGCATGCTTGCGTGGGAAGTTGCCAATATGGTGCTTGAGCTCTGTAGCAAGAGTACAAAACAGGGGGAACGCTTCCCAAATATTTCCCCTTCCTTTGCCAAAGTCTGCACAGACGAACTCTCTAAATAATTCAAATAATTTAAAATTATGTGTACTAGAGGGGGTTTTGGAGGCTCTGGGAGCAACTTGTTCTGCTTGTGTAAAATGTTAGGGAGGGAACACTGAAGTTCTACCCCTTAACTACCAGAAATAATGCTTAACCTACTGCTTCAGAACTCTCACCAGGCTTTGTCCACATTTTGAAGTTCTTTTTTAAATATTCTT
Organism: Podarcis gaigeae; assembly: GCF_964106915.1. NCBI lineage: Eukaryota > Metazoa > Chordata > Lepidosauria > Squamata > Lacertidae > Podarcis > Podarcis gaigeae. Next base: position 57,855,754 of record NC_139683.1, on the reverse strand, counting down.
AATGTCTTAAAACTTACTTTTTAAAAAGGCAAAAAGAGAGCCCATATTGTTGGTTTAGGTTTGTGCAGGAAAAATTACTCTTTCATTTCTTCAGGTTAATTACTTTGATTATTATTTTTTTAAAGGATCAAACAGATGTACAGTTGATTTTGATATTCAGTTGTTCACAACAGCAAAATTGATTCCTCCAGAACAACAGTTTTGAAATTTTGTTCCACAATGTGTATATGTGTTTACATAGGTGTGAAGGAGAACAGGCTGTCAGCAGAAAGCAGTTTGTATTATGACTATCAGATTCACGGAATATTTTTGAGCCTGATGTATTGTAACACAACAGCTGTCATAGACTTGAAAGATTTCCTGCCAGCTTATGCATATCAGATGCAGGCAAGAAGCAGTAAGCTTGTGTTCAAAAAGTGTTAAATGCTCACTCCCCTATGAACAATTTGATTGCTTTCTTCATTTGACGCATACTTACTGAGCATTAGTGATATTAATAAATGCCTTACCTCTTTCTGCGATCAGCTACTTAAAGAATTTGAAGTATCTTATATGCAGTGTCTCTGCAAGGATCTCTCCCTCTTTCCTTCCTTCCCTCTCTCCAAAAAAATCATGGCCCTAAATTCTACACCTTGCATTCTCCCTACTTAAGGTCTGGAATATGCATGTTGACTGATGGAGAATTTTTTGTCTTAAAAAAAAATTATTCATTTAACTGATCAGTTCATTCACATAATAGAATGTGAGCGACTTTTTGACTTGCACAAAATTATTGCTGTTATTGGTGCTAGATGATATAGTTGATACATTGCATTTCTATTGGACACTGGAAAACAAGCTAAAGTTTAGTGTTTTCACATTTCCTTATCACCCTTTTGCACTTCTCACTGCTAATTCTGCTATGGGTGTCCAAGTACAAAATATGGGCACAGTTCATTAGACCATATGCTTTTATTTGTCAAGAAGTGTCAACTAGGAAAGTTCTGTTTCTTTGTATTTTGCATAGAAAGGCAGCAGTTTAAAGGTGTGCACCGTTATTGACTGAAGTGTACATATTTTGTAAATGAATATATTGGAGTATTCCTGACTTTCCATATGCAAGTTGATTTGTGTTAAACAAAATGGTATGTGATGTTAACCATAGTTCTTCATTTTGCACAAAGTGTAGTTATGGAAAGTAGAAGCAAAAGCTTCTAAACTCTTCCAGAGTGTGTGACCTTGAGGCTTACTTATACTCTTTTATGTCACACTAAACTGTGTTTTTAGCATGGCGCGGGCATCTTCCCTGTGGGCTAGCCCTCATAAAAGTAGCTACCTATAGGGATCCTAAGTTGCATTAAGGCTAATAATGTTGAGGGTTGAGTACAAGTGCCAGTTTAAGAGTGTTATCTTAGTGCCCCAGAATGTCTACATTCTGGCATTATGAGCAATGGGTAAATGAAACTCCGAGTAACATATGCTTTCAGGTTATTTCTGAGGTTTTTAAACATTTTTAAACATCTTGGACAAAAAAGTAAGGATCACCCTCATGCTAATGGCAATTCACTGCCTTCTGCTTGCTGTTTTCTTATTTTGAGGTCAAAAATAGCTTGGAGTTATTCATTAACTTGGACTGCTTCATTAAGAAATTTTGAACAGGAATCTACTTGGTTGAATGGCCCTAGGTGCCTCACATTGCAGGAGGAAAGGTGCTACATAAATGTAACAAATAAATTCTTTTCACTGATCTATTTACAAAATGGCAACTTCTGTGTAGCTTGAATATAGGACATGGTGATGGGGGCAAGTATTTGTAGGATTGCAGCTTGAATTCTTAATAGTTGATTTTTAGGGTTACTTTTTGTAGATTTTGACTTTCTAAACATTCACATAAATTTGGGAGAAAAGGAAAATGAATATTGGGTTGTTTCTAAGTTCTGTAGCTAATCTACTTCACAGTGTCCCCAATGAAAGATTTTATCCCCACGTACTATTTGCAATCATTTGGTTTATTTAGACATTCAGCACTTCCACGACTCCTCCTCCTCCTCCTCCTCCTCCTCCTCCTCCTCCTCCTTCTTCTTCTTCTTCTTCTTCTTCTTCTTCTTCTTCTTCTTCTAGTTTTCATACTCTGTTGGTCTTGCTTTCACCCCCAGTTTGTTTAATCTCAACTGTTAGCTTCTGACATGGCTTTGGTAAAGACCAGTGTGCTGTTTTTTTACTCCTTGGGGAAAACACTCTTGGTAACTAATTTTCAAAGTCACGATCTATTTAACTCAGGGAAATAAAAATAACCTTAAGTAGAAGTGGGATTTGGTTGTGGAACAAAACCAACATGAATATATTATAAGACAGCTGGAGTTGAGCCACGCAAAGGTTGCTAATGCTAAATGACTTAAATGTTACAGTGAGGCCCCAAATGGAGATTGTGAAAAAGCACTTCCATGCGGTAGTGCTCAATGTTGTTTGGAAGTGTCTTCTAGTAGGTATTAATAGTGCAATTGTATTCAGTGTTTCCATGTCATCCCTGATGACTTGCATGACTATAATGTCACATGTGTGAATGCAGCATTTTCATGCTAGCACCAGCCGGCAAGGACAGCAGACGTTACTGGACTTAATTTGGCTAAATCGCATATGGAAGGACCTTAACACCACAATTCTGATAGAAAGTACTTCTCTGTGGCACTGTTCAAGCTAACAGCCTCCACAACAAGAATATACCATGTTTTAGTCAGCACTCTGATACATATCTTCATCAAAATCTGTAAATGCACCTGTCTTTAAATTAAGGGAAGGATAAGGGACACGGGTGGCACTGTGGGTTAAACCACAGAGCCTAGGACTTGCCGATCAGAAGGTCGGCGGTTTGAATCCCCACGACGGGGTGAGCTCCCGTTGCTTGGTCCCTGCTCCTGCTAACCTAGCAGTTTGAAAGCACGTCAAAGTGCAAGTAGATAAATAGGTACCGCTCTGGCGGGAAGGTAAACAGCGTTTCCGTGTGCTGCTCTTGTTCGCCAGAAGTGGCTTAGTCATGCTGGCCACATGACCCGGAAGCTGTACGCCGGCTCCCTCGGCCAATAAAGCGAGATGAGCGCCGCTACCCCAGAGTCGGCCACGACTGGACCTAATGGTCAGGGGTCCCTTTACCCCTTTACCTTTTAAGAGAATGCTTAGAAATTAAAGCACAAGGATTCAGACCGCTAGGTGTTTGTAGAAAGTTTGGTTGGCAGACTATTAGGTGACTAGTAAATTCATATGGAGCAAGATTCTTCAGGAAGAAATGTTAACTGTTTGGGACATTTGGGAGAACCTTTGAGCTGAAAAAAGTAGAAGCGCAAAGTGAGAAGAAAATCAACAGTGAAGGTTGTCAAAGTCCTTAAAATGCCTTATGAACTTACTGACAATTATGGTCTCTGGCTTAGTGTCTTGTGCATGCTGTCTAGGGAGGCCTGTATCAGTTTGATAAATGTTCATTCTGATTTGATATACTCTGTGAGAGTGATGGATGAATTTAAATGTGGGTACATAGGTGGGAAATACAGCTAAATACTGCCTTGAAGTGGTGTACTCCTCTTTTCAACTACAGTTGGCAGCCTTTTTGATGATCAATGATGTTTAGAGAATACTTTCTCTGCTATTCCACAGTAGAGGACATTCTGTCCAAGTGTTTTAGCATTAGCAACTTGTTTTCTCCCTTTCCTATTTCTGGAAGTTATTTTCAGTTCCTTGCTGTTTTTGTTTGGCCTTGGGTAAATTCTCGAAGTTGACATATCTGTTAGGATTGTGCTGGTCAGCTCAAACTTGAATTGTAACACCACAATCTAGCTTTTATTTTACTGTAATCATTTGGCTTACTTCTTTTTTATTAGAAGAATGTATATACCGCTTAATCAAAGAACCCTTAAATTAGATAACAAATAAAATCAGCAAGATTTAAAGCAGATGTACATAACTTCTTACATGTCCAGATAGGCTTGCTGAAACAAGTTTTTTGCAGGCTTATAAAACAACATAATGAAAGGGTCTGACTAAGGTTGATTGGCAGGGGATTCCCAGAGCATAGGTGATGTCACATTGAAAGCCCAACTTCCTGTAGATTTAGAGCAAACATTCTTATAAGAGTGCAAGTTCAGGAGATTGAAGGGATCGAGTAGACACGGGGGCAAGGCAGTCCATCAGGTAAACTGGTCCCAAGCTGTTAAGGACTTTATACACTAATACTAAGACCTGGAACTTGGTTTGGGAGTGAATTGGCAGTCAGTGCAGAACTTGTGAAGGTGTAATACGCTGGTGCTTTCTTGGCTATTTGGCCATTAACTCAATGCTGCTATTCACTTCATAATTATAATGTGCTTACTTGCTGTTTATTTGTTGATATAATAGCTTTTTAAGAACTGCAGTACTCACCCTGGGCTACTTTCCTCGCTGTCATCAGTTTCCTCTCAGTGCCATGAGTAACTTCTTGCTCCGTGCTCGGCAGGCCTGAGGAAAGCTTTCGGGATTCCTTCCTAGCATGATAACTAATTTTAACATGGTAAAAGGAAATAGAAGCATGCAGATAAGTCAGGAGCAGGACAGAAAACTTATACAAACTTTGTGTGTGTGGAAAATAGCACCCAACGTATCCATATCTTAAAAGTTACTTCTTGTGTATAAAGTCCTGTCGCTTTGGCTTGTTTCAAAACAAACAAGATCTTGCAATACTTGTTGGAAGTCGCACATCATTCCTCTCTTTCGTCCTCTTCAATTCCATATTTATCCCACTCGCACTTAAAACTGTGTCTCTTCTTAGCTATGATCTCCATCTATTCTATAAGTGAATGGCAAGGGAAAACCATATTTGATTATAGAAATGTAAGAAAATTAAAACAATGGATGCAAACAAAATTCTTCTGTGCCTCTCCCTGGCCACAAGTCCTACTTAAATAAATACTTAAGTGTGTTTCAGAAAGTGCCTAACATTGACCTTTAGCAGACTGTCAGCATGGCAGTCTTCCAGAACTGGGGTGAAGCCATACTGTTATAACTTTGTCAGGAAACTACCCTCCATGACCTGTCATTATCATGAGGAGATGCTGAGGAGGAGGAGGGCTTTTAGGTATGAGGGAGAACTGTGGACTGCTTTGTTTTACAAGTGCCATTGAACTTTGCACTTCACTCTTGCTTCCCTCCTCCCATATTAAGAATGAGATGGGTTAGTAGTAGTTCTTCTCTAATTCCAGGAGAAGCATCTTTAACTTATTGACTTTCCTTATGTCCCCCCCCCCCCAAGTTTGTGATGCCACGTTCTTTTGGATAGTTCCCTCCATCTTTTTGCTTTGGTTATTCAGAAATTGAGACAATTGTGGTTACTTGACATTCATCACTTGCTACAGTGAAGTCTCTAAGCGACTTACAGGGTTAAGAGTAAAAAAAAAGCATAGCATGAAATGAAATACATTCCAATAAAAACTCATTTCATTCATCCACAAAAAGAACACAAACGCTAAAAAGAACAACAGGACTTTAGTAGAAAGAACATTCCAATTCAGTAGGCCAACAACCCTCTTATCATACTCCATCAAATGCCTGGGAGACCAATCTGTGAACATTCTTCGTGCCTAGTTGCATCACACCTGTCTTTTATGTAGCAGAAGTGGCTAAGAGACTGAGCAATAAACCAAGAAATCTCTGTTTCAAATCCTTACTCTGCCATGAACTCATGGCCTTAGGCAAGTTGCTCACTCTTAGCTTTCAGGCGCCATCAGAAATAAAATAATAATAGTAGTAGTGTTTGTGGTGTGTGTGTTTGTTTTTTAATTTCTACTTTTAGTAAAACTAGATTTGCCGCCATAAGATAGTGTTAACAGATAAAAGAAGGAATTGCCTTCTGTCCGTGGCAGTATGAAGCAAATTAATCGTTTTATTATTAAAATCTGTATTCTGCATTATCTTTCAACAAATGCATAGCCGCAAACGGTACACAGAATCGCCATAGCAAGAGCGGAAACATCAAAAAGCAATTTGTTAAAAAGTGAAAACAAACCCTAGTGCACCAGGAGGAACCAAGCACAAAGGGCAACTAATCCCAAAAGGTCCTCTTGATGAGCCAGGGTTTGGTTTGTTTTTTAACCTGGCATTCGAAACACACAGTATCTGGGGAGGGCATTCCATACAGTTGGCACAGTAATTGAGAAGGCCATGATCTCATCAGATGTTAGTTGAGGCGTGGAACAATGTACAGGTGGGCTCTTTACGTATTTGGGTCCCAAGGCATTTGCAACTTTAATGCAAGAAAGAAAGAAAAACACAGTAAATTGAGTCCAGATAATCTGTGCAAATTAAACAGTACCTTCTAGTTTTTGGTAGTGACACTTTGTACCATTTGAAGTTTCCAGATAACATTGAAGGCCTTACTTGATTTTCTAGCACAGTACATGTGGGGCATTGATTTAAAAAGACATCTTGCAAAGTCTGTATCATTGCATGAAAGAGATTCATTTTGTAATTTTCCAGTGGATATAGGAGTCTGTGTTACATTGCAGTTTGGGCAAGGTTATGTTTGTTTGAGGTGCGGTTTGGATTTAATTAATAGGTCTAGAGGGGGAAATCGTGCCTTTGTGAGATATTGCAATTGCTGCAACAACTATCTTCTACTTGTAATCCCAAGTCAGCAAGCGGATTTTAAACATGATGCTGGGGCATGCATCTGATGTTGTATCTAAACCGAATTGTCAGCCTGTGTATGTTAGTATGCTGCTGCAGCACTTGCTCTGGATCCTTGAAATGGTATTTGCATTAGGTGACTCTCTTTAGACATGATGTCAGGCATATGTGACTTTGCATGGCTAGTTAGGGCTTTAATGTCCAGCATTTTCCAAGTAAGGAGCCCAGAAAAGGGGAGAACAAGGTGATGCATTGTTTCAGCATCACTTCCCCAAAGCAGTAGAGAGAGCCTTGGTAAAATCATTACTCTGATTAGAAGCTAGATCAGTCATTTACAGAAGAGTTCTCCTCCCCCCACCCCTTTTTCCTCACCTTGGTAATTTCCTGAAATGGCAAGCGCTTCGTTTCTGCAGGCACACTATTTGCAGGTTTCTTTATAAACATCCAAAATGCTCAAGCCATTAAATTGCTTCAGAGAGATCCTATTTCGACAAGCCCTTAATCTTTGGTTCAGGATACATCTGGATCCAGGTTTTAATGGGAATCTTATTTCTATGAAGCCTTTAGATCTATAAAATCAATATATTTCATAAATCTATATGCTGGGTAAGATTTTGGATAAATTATGATGGCAGGCATCTGCCATGGATTGGAGCAGAGCCTGGCTCCCATTCAGAAGTGGTGCTGCCACTGCCCACCACTAAGAAATGTCTCAACTTGAACTGGTCTGCAAACTAGAATTGGGAACTCAAGAAGGTTCCTTTTCTCATGTGACTTGAATAATCTCTGATTCAAAGTGCAAATAGTTGAAGTATGATGGCTGACCAAGCTGTTTCGGATATATAGTAGTTCTTAAAGCAGTTTCATTTCCTCCAGTGTAGTTGCCCCATAGAAATCTGTATGGAGAAAGCATAGCAAACAAAGACCTTGTGAATATGACCTTGAGCTCCTTGGAGGAAGGGCAAGATATAAATGCAACAATAGATAAATAATTGCATATAGGGCATTTAATGACAAGTCTAAAGACCTCACCCTAACATCCTCTTTCAGTATGCCTTCATTTTCTTTCTATGCATATTCTGTCTCTCCCACAACTATTCTGTGTCATTCTGTATCAGTTTGGTGTAGCCACTTTTGAAGTTTGTAGATAAATATGGGGCATATTCCTCCCAAGCTCCATTTCCCAGATTTTTTTCAGCCCTTATATGATTCCATAACTTTCATTTTATAGATACCTCAGGTTTTTATGTGATAAAGGGAAGACTGAAAACTCAGGGTGGGGGGGGGGAGAGGAAGTGAGGGTTTTTAGTTTACAGTGGCAAGAAAATACTTTGTCAATACACATTTCAAAAATGTTATTGACTTCTTTGCATATCAGAATTGATGGGCTTTAAAAAGCATGTGTGTTTTCTTTTTTTGCCATTTATGCTGGTGACCGTTTGGGCTCTGGTTAAAGCTTTGTTGACAGTATTTTGTTTCTGGGTCATGCCCTTGATTTTTAAATTAACATAATAGGAATAAATCATCTAAGGGCGTGTATTTCCTCCAGACATCTGTTTTGAGTAACTGATGTTGAGGGATGGCTTCCCTCTTGAAATATTTGCTCTTAGTATATATGTATGTTGCCATGTATATATTGCTTCATTGGTTTTGTTGAGTGTTGTGGATTACTAAAAAGGTAAAGAACCCCTGACAGTTAAGTCTAGTCATGAACGACTCTGGGGTTGTGGCACTCATCTCGCTTTACTGACTGAGGGAGCCGGCGTACAGTTTCCGGGTCATGTGGCCAGCATGACTAGGCCGCTTCTGGCAAAACCAGAGCAGTGCATGGAAATACCGTTTACCTTCCCACTGGAGCGGTACCTATTTATCTACTTGCACGTTGACATGCTTTCAAGCTGCTAGGTTGGCAGGAGCAGGGACCGAGCAACGGGAGCTCACCCTGGGGCGGGGATTCAAATTGCCCACCTTCTGATTGGCAAGCCCTAGGCTCAGTGCTTTAGACCACAGTGCCACCTGCATCTCTGGATATATTACTAATATTCTCTTATATAATGATGATGATGATGATGATGATATGTAATAGTAATATATATTATTAATATCCTCCTAATAGGAAGGAGATACTTGATGGTCTCTCTAACCTTCTTATGTGTTCTTCCCTTTTTGTATTAACAACTGGGGAGACAACGACTGTCTGCTTACCTAATGCGGTATGGTAAAATAGGTGCTTGATTATCTTTTGATAGAAATATGTACTGGCTTTGAGGAAAAGAGGGGAGGAATGCTGTCCCTAAGTAAGAATTTCTGACATCTCAGTTTCCGTTCAGAAACTTGGCTCTTTTTCTAAAGTACACTTTTGCAGAAACTGATGAAATACAACATGGGCTTGCCAGAGGGATGAGTGTACACACACAGCATTCTGCACCTCCCTGCATTTCTGAAGGGCTACACTGTTAGAACTGACTTTTTCCTAGGGCATAAACAGGAAGGACTGGCTCATGTTTTGTCAGATGTTTGGCAGGAATGAAACAAATGGACTCAATAGTGGTGGTTGTTTTTTGTTTTGTTTTTAATGGCCAAGCCAGAAAAGATCAGCCTTTGAAAACTAGGTATCTCATAAGTGCCAAATAGATGAACCCTATAAAAACTAAACAATGAGCTTTAAAGAAATAAAACTTGCTTAATCTTGATTACCTAGTGTTAACAGTGTGTGCCGAGCATTTGGCACAAATTCTGTTTCTGGAATGTTGGTTTGCAACATTAACATTTCAAATGGTAGGCAGTCGTAGAGGATTTATATCTGGATTATAAAAGTGCCAGCAAAAGGTATTAAGGAAGGTATTCAGGAAGAAAGGATAAAAGGAGTTAAATGATAAATGACTTGTGTATCACTTGTACCAGCAGGTCTTGAATCACTATGAAATTAGATGTGAAAAAGGCACTTGTTGGTTTTTAAGCACAAAACCAATTCAAACAAGTCAGTTTCCTGGGGTAAATGCAGTACCGGTTCCTACTATATGTGGCAAGGAGAGCTTTACCCCACACAAAATGCAGATAGTGTGGCTGAATTTGTTGCCTGTATGTGGTCTGCCATGCTAGTTATCGCTTAATGCTGCAGTCACTTCATGTGTTTATTCACCTTTAATGACTTCAGCTTTAGTGCACATTAAGCTAACCTTGGTTGGTAGGAAATTGCCACGAGGAACACAACAAGGCATTTGCAAACCTCTTAGACAGGATTTCCCAACCTGGTGTCTTAGCTCAGGGTGGTGTGGAAGTTTAGAAGACCAGGGAGGAGTTTGCCATAGTTGGGCTTACCATGTTGTGTAATCCAGGCCAATGTGCCTTTCAGAGTTAGGTTGCTGTACTAATCTTGGGCTCTCCACATTTCCTTTTTCCTATAGAGTAAATTCCCCTGCTTCATCACTTCATACTGTCCAAACTACTGACAGCAGGATGTGCCTTAAATTAAATGTGGTTTCTTTTAAAATTCCTTTTGGCAACCTGACTTCACCTGAGGACTTCATTATGTGGTGATCTAAGCTGCTTATTTGCTGTGGCATGCTCCAGAGGAGCTGCTGACTCAGCTGTGAATGGGGATGATCTAAGCTCTGGAATAGAGTTCTTGAACTCTGTGTAGATTTCTTTTTGACATTGCTACTTTTTGAAAGAGAACGTTGACTTAAGAATAGGATAGAGTTGGTGACATAAACCACAGAACTGACTTGCTTTGAGGGGTTCCTAGGCAGGTTGTCCTCAGACCTGGCTGTTCAGCTATCCTCCCAGTTTTGAGGCAAACGTGGGAAAGCCCAAATGGATCCTTTTTCTTTTTTGAATTATGAAGACATGTGTTGTGTAGTGAAGGAATGACTGAGGAACTGAGGACACCTCTGATATTCATTTCCCCACTCTCACTGGAGTTTTGGCTTTGGCTGCTCATCTAAATGTTAAAAACAAAACAGTTATCAGCCCTGATTGCTTCGCCATTCTGGGCTTCTGTCTTCATCAGTTGTTTTGGACCTCCCTGTGTCTAGGCCTGTAAGTCAAATTCTACTGGCACCAATAATGGCAAAGTATATGTGTATAAATATGAATGAAAACATTGCAGGAAATACATTTCAGGGATATGGTGGTATATTTCAGAAACACAGGCAGTATTTGCTATGAGTAGTGTGCATAAACATGTTTGAAATTGAGTGGGTAACATTCTTAAAAATAACCTAAAGCTACATTTTAATGTGTTTTTAATCTCTTGCAACCTTATTATTTTCTCAGTTGCTGTTGTTTGTAAAGAAAGGATAGGGAAGTTTTGACTTCTGAGGTCAACAATAATAAATATGGCCCAGTAGATCGTTCAGGTTAAAATTTTCCTTGGCACCACCATTAAATTAACATACATGCACAGCAGAGCCATATTTCAAGTTCTGGTTAAAAGCAGACCTTGGTTAGCAGCAGCTGTGATGAACTGGGGTGCCAGAATAACCCCAGACAGTGAGGTAATGTAGAACAGATTTTCTACTGAGAGAGACAGCCATTGCCCGAACAATTAAACATTTTCAAGGAGCATGGAGTGTTGTGTCTGCATGGGCTCCTAATCTCTGTGTTTTGAAGAATTCTACTGACTTGGTGAAGGACAAGTTTGGAGATAAAGGGCCTTTCTTTTTTGAACATACTGTGTGTTGTACCTGAAGAGAAACTGGAAGCAGTGTGGCAGTTGTGAATATTGCCTTTAGTGAAAGGAACATGGGCCATTGCTGCTGCTGCTTTTCCTTCTTCTTTGTTAAATTTACTGTTGCTGTGGATTATTGATACATTTCTGTGATATGTGCTTGATATATCTTTTTAAAAATGTTATTTTAATATTTACTAATAAATACATAAACTCCCAGTTCATAATAAAATATTGTGGTGATGCACCTCAAATTAAAAATTCATTAAAACATCATAAAATCATAAAATGGTTAAGTACAGGATCAAATTTATTTATTTATTCCATTTATATACTGCTGTTTAACAAATGTGCTGATACAGAGCTGGCCAAAAGTCGGGCTGCAGCATACTACACCAGCTGCAAATTCTGAACCAACATCAAGGGTTGAAGGATAGAGCACATTGCAATATTCCAGTCTAGAGATTACCACTGCACCACTGTTGCCAGGCTATTCCTGTTCAGGAACAGCCATCATTGGTATACCAGCAGGAGCAGAAAAAAGCACTCCAGGCTACTATGCCTCCAATGACTACTGATAGGCACTCCCAACAGTTTCAAGTAGATGTACCTGACAAGGCAGTTTCCCAATGCTACCCTCCTCTGTGAACCTGTGATTCTACAGGACCATAGTACTGTGCCACCAATTCTTATCCCACAGAGCTGGTCCAAGAGGACGCCAGGACCAATGGTATGAAAAGTCGCTGAAAAATGGGAGTAAGAGCAACAGGATTTCTCGCCTGATAAAGGACTTCTGTCAGGGCAACCAAGGCTGATTTGGTTCTGAAACCAGACCTGAAGCCATAATGAAATGTGTCAATGCAGTGGTACCTCTACTTACGGACACAATCTGTTCCGGGGTGCCATTCGCACCCCAAAAAAGTCTGTAAGTAGAGCGCTGCTTCTGTGCGTGCGCATGACATGATAGAATGCTCATGCGCATGTGCGAAGCACACAGATCACTCCTGCACATGCACGAAGCAGTGAACCCAGAAGTAAACACTTCCGTGTTTGCCGTGTTCATAATATGAAAAAACACAATGTGAAACAAACGCAACTCGAGGGATGACTGTATTGTCAGTATCTTCCAAGAATTTCTACACTCATATCTTGATTTTCTTGCCCAGAAAATCATAACTGTTTGTTTGTACTAATAAGCTCTGCATATTTAATCATTTGATGATCATGCTGTAAAATGTAGAAATAATGTACCATATAGTAAGTAAGCTTACAATATTTATTTAAATTCATAATCTACTTCTGTATATATTTGGGCATTAATGTCATCCATTTAGATTAATTTAAATTATTTACATTTTGTAATGGTTGCTTCCCACAACAACTAGACATCATTAAAGGCTGACCTAATTGAATAACTAAAGCTACACGAAAACAAAATTTTTGCTAACCAGTTGGGAAAACGCTGAAAGCTTGGTAACAATGTTGCTGGTATTAAAGTGTCATTTCAAAGGCTATTACTTGGCCAGTCAGCACATTCCATTCTGTGGTTTTTGTTCTTTCAGGAACTTCTATTTACACTGCAGCTTCTTGCTTCTTGCAAATAGCCTTGAAAAGAGTGAAGAATTTCACTGTTGTTTTACTGCACTGACCCTTAGTTTAAAAACAGACTTTAAGATATGTATCTTTTTAAGGTCTCTTTGTAAGGAGTCCTTATCTAAGCTTATTATGGGATAATGCCCACTTGTTTTACCAGTTGTTGGGGCTTGTGTATGTTAGCCACTGTATGAGAGGAATAAATACAGTGGTGCTCCGCAAGACGAATGCCTCGCTAAACGAAAAACCCGCAAGACAAAAGGGTTTTCCGATTTTTTAGCGGCTTCGCAAGACGAATTTCCCTATGGGCTTGCTTCGCAAGACAAAAGCCCATAGGGAAATCTCCGGGGACAGTGGGGAAGCGCAGCGCGCCTTCTCCTCTGTTCCCGGACCTCTCCTAAGGCTTGCGGTGGGAGGTCCGGGAACAGAGGGGAAGGCGCGAAGGGCTTCTCCTCTGTTCCCGGGGCTTGCGGTGGGAGGAGGGTTTTTCCTCCCCACCGCCAACATTCAGAACAGCATTCTGAATGTTGGCGGTGGGGAGGAAAGCCCTCCTCCCACTGCAAGCCTTCAGGACAGGTCCGGGAACAGAGGGGAAGGTGCGCAGCGCTTCTCCTCTGTTCCCGGGGCTTGCGGTGGGAGGAGGGTTTTTCCTCCCCACCGCCAACATTCAGAACAGCATTCTGAATGTTGGCGGTGGGGAGGAAAGCCCTCCTCCCACTGCAAGCCTTCAGGACAGGTCCGGGAACAGAGGGGAAGGTGCGCAGCCTGCTGCCCCGCGCGAGGGGCGCTCTTAAGCAGAGCGCCCCTCGCGCGGGGCCGACATTCGCCGCTTGGAGAGCCCTGCGGGGAAGTCCTGCAGGGTTCCCCAAGCTGCGAATGTCTGCGCCGCGCGAGGGGCGCTCTGCTTAAGAGCGCCCCTCGCGCGGGGCAGCAGGCTGCTATCCGCAGCTTGGAGAGCCCTGCGGGGAAGTCCTGCAGGGCTTCCCAAGCTGCGAATGTCTGCCCCTCGCGCGGGGCAGCAGGCTGCTATCCGCAGCTTGGAGAGCCCTCTGGACCTCTTCTGAAGGCGGGTGGGGGGCAAAAGTCTTTGTCCCCCCTGCCTGCCTTCCCGGGGGATTTTAAAATGCTGGCGGGCGGCAGCGCTGCCGCCCGCCAGCATTTTAAGATCGCCCCGGATAGCGGAGAAGTCCTCCGCTGTCCCGGGGTTTTTAAAATGCTGGCGGGCGGCAGCGAAGGCTTCACTGCCGCCCGCCAGCATTTTAAAATCGCCCCAGGACAGTGGAGAAGTCTCCGCTGTCCCGGGAAGGGGGGGGGAAGCAAAGACTTCCCCCCCCCCGTCGGCCTTCAGAAGAGGTCGGGGGACAGACTGTCCCCAAACCTGGTCTGAAGGCGGTTTCCATAGGAACGCATTGATTGATTTTCAATGCATTCCTATGGGAAACCGTGCTTCGCAAGACGAAAAACTCGCAAGACGAAAAGACTTGCGGAATGAATTAATTTCGTCTTGCGAGGCACCACTGTACACCAGACAAGCTTTTCCTGTTTCATAGATGCTGTCACAGGGGAAAGATCCACTGGCTGCATTTCTTCTTGCCATACTACTGTTTTTAGAGGTGCATGGTTGTACCCAGAAGAGGTTAATAACACTCGACTCTGTGCTCCCATATGCAAGTTCATTGGCCTTAGAGTGGTCAAATGGAGAGAGAGAGGGAGAGAGAGAGAGAGATATGGCCCCAGGCTACAAATTTAGGAAGTTATTGCACTTATGAATTGGCAAACTTGTTCACATGACTGCTCAGGATTCATGCAATTAACCGATCACAGACATGGCCATAAAAAATTATTTAAAAGCACCACTTTCCTTTCTCCTCCCTATTCCACCTCTACCCTCTATTGAAACCTTCATTTTGCTCTGCTAGGCTTTTATTAGAGGGCTGAGCTCTCTTTGGATGGATGCAAACCATCATTGAGCTGCAAGCAACTTGGGAGGCTTTGCTTTCTTTTCATTTATTTTCTCCAAATTTTTACCTCTTGACTGAGCATACACACACACACACACACACACTTGTACCTTGGATCTTGAACAGCTTAGTTGCTGAACGTTTCGGCTCCCGAACGATCAAAACCTGGAAGTGAGTGTTCCGGTTTTTCAAACTATTTTTGGAAGCCTAATGTCCGACAGAGCTTCTGCAGCTTCCAATCGGCTGCATGAGCTTCCTGCAGCCAATCAGAAGCTGCGCTTTGGTTTCGGAACATTTTGGAAGTCGGAACGGACTTCCGGAACAGATTCTGTTCGACTTCCAGGGTACGACTGTACACACACACACACACACACACACACACACTAAAATCAAGCATTTGAAACAACAAAACCAATTATAAATAAAATAAGCTACAAAATAAACAAAGTAAAAACGAGCATAAGTATAGCTGCTAAAAAAAACCCTTAATCACCAGCAGAATAATTTGGGGATAAGAATCTGTACGATGACCTCTGTTGGGAACGTGACCCTGCTAATTCGCCTTGATCTCTCGGCAGCTTCTGATACCATCGACCATGACATGGAGTAGCTGTTGGAGCTGGGTGGCACTGCTTTGTGGTGGTTCCAGTCCTACTTTGATGGGTCATTTTCAAAAGGTGATGCTTGGGGAGTGTCCCTTGGCCCCATGGAACCTTCTGAATTCAATCGCTGTCCCTTGAGTCTCCGGTGGCTTCAGCAGCACAGAGTGCCTTCCATCGGCTTCTGCTGTTGGCCCTCCCTCCCATATCAGATCCACAAGCAGAACAAAACGTGCCAAAATATGCCTAGTGTGCAGGCACAAATTATAATGGACTTGCAGCCGAATCCAGGTTTACTGAATTAGCACCTGGTCTCACTGCTGTCAGAGAGACTTATTTTCAAGTCAGGATGCCAAGGATAGCAGCCTCAAAATTATGTTTCTAAAATGTGCATTTCTACAACAGCTGAGATTCGGTAATATATTCCAGCAGCAACAACAAAACATAAAATAAGTGTTACAGTCCATATGTTGATGGAATACAAACACTGAGTATTGCCTGCATATTTTAACAAAATATTTATCTGCCAGTTACTTGCCCGCATTCTGTCACAGAACTTAAGATGGGGTTCTGCTGATAGGAGCATGTTTGATTCTCCTTGACTCAGGGGTTCTTAGCAGTAGGAAGTGGGTTTAGATACTAGCCCAATTGTGACATTGCACGCATCTCTTTACTTTCTCCTGTGTAAAGAATGTATGCAACCATTCATGTATGGGGAAAAGCAAAAGTGCTGCCATTGAAGCAATGTTTCCAGTGAGTAACCTGAGCCTGCTAGATGTTCATGAGCAAACTGGATGTGATCTCAGGAAACACATCAGATAAAATAATAATAGTAGTGGCTGGGGAGCTTGTCAGGATTGTGGCTGGGGAGGGAGGGTTAAACCTGGTCTCCCTGTGTGTTGTGGGGTTTTTTTTTGGGGGGGGGGAGATCCTCCTGCTCTTTAATTAAAGGACCACAGTGGGCTTTCTGATTATGCATTTTTGTCACATCTAGTTTGTCCTGTGCGGGAACAGATTCATATTCTGCTCAGTGACATACCTCATTGTGACATACCTTTAAAAAGCTTTGGGTTGTAGCCAACAAAGTTTTACCCAGGTCAATTAATTTTAATGTATCTATTCTAAGTTGGCCATGGCCATTAATTTTAATGAGTCTACTCTGAGTAGGCCTAGCATTGGGTGCATACTTGCTTCCTGCCACCTCGATGGATAGCTTTTCACTATATAACATTTGAAAGACTAAAAAATGATAGAAACTCAAGGTACAGTAAACTTGAGTGCTTTGCTGTGGGATGTTGTGACTGGCAACTACTGCTTCTGCCCATTAGAAGTGGATTATAGGCCTGTTAATTGTAAGCCAGTTAAAAGAGTAATGAAATTCCCAGTCTAATTACTCTAAAGCAACTCCAGGGGTATTAGGAATAGGATTGCAGCCTGTATTTATGATGATTTAATCATTCCTAGTTATGCTGCTTGCTTTACATTTTTCTTTTTAGAATTTATTATTTTTCATTGTGCAGAGTTTCAAATTATAATTTGTCATGAAAACATGTAGTATTCTCTCTCTCTCTCTCTGCAAGGTACATGTGCACATTACTTCAGAAAATAATTTGAAGTATATACTGTACTTTGAGCATGTTCACAAAGGCAAGCAAACAAAAGATGAGAGAATATTTGCCTTTTTACTCAAGTGGAAAGTAAACAAGTTGAAGAGTTATAGCCAATTATTGCAATAAGTTTGCTCTGTGTATGGTTTAATTTAGGCATGGCCACATGCTATTGAGTTATATTTTGTAAATAAAATTGATTTATCTAGGCTGATAGTAAAGGATTTTAAAAAAGGGAACAAACATCTATTTCATGTTTGTTCCTACTTTAACATTTCAAGACTTGTTATAATTTTCAACATTCCTACTGTCATCACACACACATTTTTGTGTGTGTGGGAATTCGTGATGAGCTGTCATTTGCTTAACAAAGCTTGAAGGAATAATATATTTTGGGAAGCCATTTAATTTGGTGATTCCATGGGCATTGCATTTCCAATAATCCAAATGTCAGTTCCTCTGTGTGCAGGTTGTATTCTTCAATCACCAACCCTGAGGTAACCCTATATGCTTAGATTGAGATACTCCAGATAAAATGGCTTAGGCCGGACTGGCGCTTATAAGAGCCTGTGGATGAAGGTATTAAGTTTGCAGGCCTGGCCGCTGCTGGTCATTGGAGCTCCCATGCTACTTTTAGAAACGAGTAATGGTATACTTTTGCTCACTTAGTGACATTTTGTTTATAACTAGTTTCTTCAAGCATTTACTTCCACTTTGAAAGTGAACAAAGCAACTTTTTATGTAGATAGGTTGCATTCCTTTTATTTAATATTTGAAATTAAAAGGAACACTTTTTCAGTGCAGTTTATTCTAAGCCTCCTTAGAAAACCTGTAAACCCTGACTCTTTTCCCTCTCTCTCTCTCTCTCTCTCTCTCTCTCTCTCTCTCTCTCTAACAAAAATGTATGGAACTTGACCCATCAGTCCAGGTAACACACTAGCATATACTCTGTGAGCAATAGAACATCCTGCATTGTAGGTTTCTTCCTAGCTCAGTGAGAGCATGAGACTCTTTATACAAGGTTTTGGGTTCAATCTCCACATTGGGCAACAGATTCCTGTATTGCAGGGGGTTGGACTAGATGACCCTCGTGGTCCCTTCCAACTCTACAGCTCTAGAATTCTATAATCTTAAGGGCTACCAGAGCCAAAATAAGGGCATTGACTAATTCTGTTTTACAGCAGATAAAGTTAATTTTCGGTTACACTATAACCCTTCCTATAAACATTGTGGGTAACTTTGAAAGGACTATTTTAGTTTTAAGAAAGGAGATCCTTGGATTAGGCTTATGATAGTTAAACAAACTACAGCAGTGTATCTGAAGAAGTGTGCATGCACACGGAAGCTCATACCAAGAACTGACTTAGTTGGTCTTTAAGGTGCTACTGGAAGGAATTTTTTTTTGTTTTGACTATGGCAGACCAACATGGCTACCTATCTGTAACTGAAACTACAAAAGAGTTACAGATATATTTAGAAAATGAATGATTTGGAAGAATGCCTTTCCGTGAGGAATAACTCAGTAAATAATAGCATGAGCTGAGTACTGTTCATATATTAACATGCAAAAGCTTTCTTGGAAGCCTGCATGTCTCAGCTGAGTGCCTGGGAAGCAGAACCAGGCAAGACGCTCTCTCATATTTTCTGTCAACCGTACTATTGCAGTTGAGATTAAGCTGTAAGGAGGAATCCTTTTTAAATGAGTAAGTGTGAGATGCAATAATACAGATGCATTAACCATTATGAATACTTACAAAGCCATGTAGAAAACAAAGCCTGGTGCGTGCAACTCATAGTCGTTGAAAGTTATGCAAAAGAATAAAGGCTTTTATTATTTTTATCACTGTATCTGTTACTGAGACTGTGCCTGGCATAGCAGGAAACACATTTTCAGATTTTCCTACTAGTCACTCTTGAATTATATTAGGGTTCCTTCACATTTTTAAAAAAACTGCTATTTTGGAATGGACACATTTTCAACTTCATTTTATTTGGAGACTTGATATAGAAAACATATTTGCTTCATTCAGTGGTGTGTGTGGCCCCCCCCAAAAAACCTATGATTTGTCAAAAACAAATGTTCACTTGAACCCCCTGACAATTAAAGTCCATAAACATTTACAAAGAAGACCCTAGTGTGCATGTGTAGGCACAGCCAGCCCACCCATGAAGTGGGGTGAAGTAGCTGTCTCAGGTGGTGGAAGTCGAAGAGGTGGCTTCCCCAAAGGCACCCCTTCCAGGGAGATATCACATGTCATTCCTCTCCTGCCCCCACTATGGTGAGTATTCCAAAATATTGTAAAAGCCTCATCATTTTATTCCAGGCTGTATGATTTTTAGCTGTTGGTTCAACAGTTGCTGGGCTGGGGGAGGGGAGAGAATATTGGTTTTATTTGGAAGTAATCCCCTGTGTCTGCAGGGAAAAATGTTTGAGAAAGTGACTTAATGTGCCCTGTTAATTCAGAAACCAGATGGTCAATTCTTAAAGAAGAATACAAATGTGAGTGCTGGAAAACAGCATTTCTAAATGTGTGCATGAATCTGTGCTTGATGAACTGTTAACTAAGTTGTTGTAAATGTCAGGCTAAGACATGTTCATTATTACTGTCATAATTGCCTGGTGTAGCTCTATTAAGAACCGGGTCTTGCATTAAAGAGCAGTAGCTAACTGATTGGATAGTATTAAAAGAGGAGGTTTTAGGCCTAGTCTGGGTCTTTGTGAGAGGCTTTTGGCTCTTGAGAAGGTGACCTCTTATTCATTCCCAAGACCCTCATGACCAACTAATGTGAAAGGGAAGAAGGAGCGCTCTCTAGGCATAGGAGCTTAAAGTTTCTGCCATTACAAAGAAGAAGAAGAAGAAGAAGACCACAACCCAAAATTGCACAGAAAGTTAGGGGTTGCCAACCTTTTTAGAGCAGGGGCACATTTTGAATTTTGAGAGAGTGCTGTGGGCACCTGTCACAAAAGACTGCCATGTCAGGTGTAGTATAACACAACATGACTACCAGGTATAGTAATTTCTGCCGCCCCCACCCCCGGTTCAGCGGTGTTCTTTTCATGGGAAGTAAGCTGTATCCTACTTGTAGAGATCACACAAATTGATTTCTCTCTCTCTCTCTCTCTCTCTCTTTCTCTCTCTCTCTCTCTCTCTCTCTCTCACACACACACACACACACACACACAGCAAACAGGAACCTTACATTATGAATTGCCACTGCAGATATATGGGAGGTTATAACCATGCTTGGTTCTGATATGTGCAGAATGGTGGGAGGCTGCCCACATCCACATGACTTAATGCTTCTTATAGGATGACTGTGAAGATACCTGAATTCCATAGTGTTTTGTGTATGCTTTTTCCTACTTATTGCCTGTTAGATTTAGATTATAAAACTGCTCACATACATTAATTTTGGGGCGAGGCCGCAGTTTGCTTCTGGTAAAAGGCATAACTGAATCCTGTCCTGAATTGGTTACAGGGGCTGAGTTGTTTTCTCCCCCCCACCCAGCAATTTGTTTGCTTGCTTTAGTTAGTTAGTTAGTAGGTCTCTGGTGCAAGTAAGAGAGTTATATTTCAAGTGTCTGGTCCTTCTACAGATACCTTCCTGCCCGGAGTGGCTGGGGCAACCCAGTCAGATGGGCGGGGTACAAATAAAATTATTAATTAAGCCTATAGCACCACAGCAGTGGAAGGCAGGTAGAATGGACCTCAGTGCTGGGGAGGGAGCAACCAGGTTCATATGCTGCTTAAATTGTGCAAGTTTAAGTTTTAAGGTGCAGCATGACTGCCAGATCTGTTTGCTGGGGGCAGCCCACTTTCCCAGTTTCTTTCAAACTGGCAAATTCAGGTTAAAGGAGGTGATGGATGCTTGCCTGGGATCCTGGAGTCAGAGTAGACAATATGGGGTAAAGGCACAAATAATCTGATCTAGCATAAGACACCTTATTATCTTTGCTCTGCCTCTCAAGCTCTTTTTGAATTTGATGGGCATTCAGATTCCAGGCCTGTGTGGCTAGTGTTGCGGTGGAATAGGATACAAAGTAGAGAAAAGGAGCAGGCCTCTTATTTTTGTTTTTGAAGTAAACCTTAGTTGTTTATTTTCAAATAGTTTATTTTCAGACAAGATACTTCCCAAAGTGGTGTACAAAATGTACACAAATAAAACATAATGCACTTTTAAAAACAGACATTTTATTACATTCTATCTAGTACAAAATACTGTTAAAGCCAGTATAAACTAACATGGCCATGCTAAAAGCCTAGGCACACCCACAGACTATTAAAAGCAGCAATGAAAGGATGCATCTTTAAGACCTATTTAAGGGTGTTGATGGTTGGGGCCTACTTAACCTTATAGAGAATCAAGTTTTACATCTGAAGGGCATCTGAAGCAGATGGGCAAATTGATATGAATACAAGCAGTTCTTTATCAAGTAACCTGGTCTCCAAAAATTAGGGGCTTAAAACATCACCACAAGCACTTCAAATTCAGTACTGAAGTATACTGGTAATCGGTGGAACTGGTACAGTAAAGGTGTACTGTAATATGCTCAGACCACCTGGCTCCAACCAGCAGCCAGGTGGCTGCATTTTGTTCCAGTTGAAGTTTCTGAGCTGTCTTTAATTGCAGCCCTGGGCAAGAGCACATTCCAACTGGATGCCCCTAGTACAAAGTCCATTCTCTCCAGACAGGATTGCAGCTGGCAAGCTGGCAAACTAGCCAAATCTGGTAAGAAACACCCTAAACCAGCGCCACTGCCTGAGCATCTCCACTTAGCATTGAGAGGAACTGACAGTTTTTCCACCTACAACTTATCTGAATTAAGCTTGTTGCCTTATCCAGCCCAAACCTTCAGCCACAGGCTCTGGGCATTTTCTGTAGTTGCATTTTGGTTGAATAAAATCACAACGATCACTGCAGGGAACCCTGCATGTTTGTTACTGCTCTTGGTGCAGCCCATTTCACAGGCCAGCATGCGGAGAGCATTTTGTGTAGAAACTCTGCAGACTGTTCTGTCACTGTCAGGCTGCTGATTTAGCATATCCAATGATTTATTTTTCAGCAGTGAAAATTCCGCTGTAATTCTCTGGCAGGTTGGCAAGGGGTAATAGATCACTTTCTCATTCTTTTTATTGTTTTCATCCAAATGCAGAAAACATCACTGCTCTTTCCTACTTGGACACTGCAGGCAAAAGAGGCAAGCCCGCCTTACAGAATGAAGGACCATTCATAAGCAACCGTATGGTATTTTTCATACTGTGAGAAAGGTTTGAGGCATGCACAAATAAATGACGTTATTTGGTAGCATGGCTTTGTCATTTGTGCAAGTGAGTTTGTGGTTTCTCTTCTGAGTATGTTGTAGCTTTCAGTGCTTTTGAAAGCTAATGAGCTCCACCGCCCACTACAGTGCTGTGTGTTATGCATGGAATTTTGAGCTAGCCTGTGTTGAAGACAGGCCAGGTCTAAGCAGCCTTTGCTGCAAGATCAAGCCCAGTTCTCATAATCAACAGTCACCAAAGGTGGTTCTGAACTCACAACCAAATATTGCTAGAATTGGCACAGGCAGGCTGAGAAGACTTGCCCGTTGCATCAGGATATAGGAGCCAAGATTCAAAGGTCACATTTGGTAATCTGTTGGTAGGAAAGGCCAGTAGGTCAATTAGTGACAGCGAAAGGGCTTAGGCCCAAGCCTGTAACTGTAGATTGTGCTTTTACTTCCCAGTCATGGGAAACAGCTACACTGAGGATAATCAGTACGATATTACAGTATAATCTGTAGTACTAGGTAATTTCTCAGTGGGTAAATTAAACATCTACTCGGATTTCTTCTGTTTGAAATTAATTTTAGAAGAGGTAAACTGTGGCTGTCCTACTTTACAAATGTTGCAATCCTACACACTTGAGCTTACTTCTGAGTAAACACATATAATATCAAACTTTCACAGCACAATTCTAAGGAAGATATACAGCTCAGTCCTATACTTCAGCGACTTGGAAGTAAGTCCCATTCACTTTGATGGGGTGCTTATTGGTACTGTAAGTGTATAGGATTCAAGCCGTAGTTGATTAAAACACCAGGCACTATTCGAGCAAGTTGAAAAGTTTAATAAAATGTTTGGTGTCTTTTAATTTCCAAGCTTCAATCGTTATTGATTTATGTGCCATTTCAGAAATATTTCTCAATGGTAATAATAGTAGTTAACAAAATTGAGGATTTTCTGTGAGATAACACACTGCCAGTACATTTTTAAGTCAGCTTGCAATCAGCAAGGTGGAAAGTGAGCCTTTTAGAAACAATGCAGAGCTGAACATTTTATGGTATTAATAATTCTTTTTGCATAAGATGTTTTTGGAAAGTGTCTTGGCAAGTTCTTCCGTGCTCTAATTACATAGCAATGCTTTCATTTTAATCAGTCTGAATAGACAAATCCACATCTGGTTTCATGGCAGGTTTGTAGCAGCATGTCAGCTAGTTCATTTTGTAAGGTTTTGTCTCCATGAGCCTGTGGGATAGCTCAGTTGGTAGAGCATGAGACTTTATATCACAGGGTCGTGGGTTCGAGCTCCGCGTTGGGCAAAAAGATTCCTGCATTGCAGGGGGCTGGACTACATGACCCTTGTGGTCGCTTCAAAATCTACAATTCTATGATTCAGCATTGAACTCCTGTTATTGATGAAGACTGTTTGCTGATGTTGTATTTGCATGAAAGACTTCAACAGTTGTACTCCCTTCTGCACACTGTAGGAAGCTCTGTATCCCACCATGCTCAAATAATATACAATTCCCCCCAGTTCAAAGGCTGCTATCCTCTTTCGTTTCCCTGAATGCTTCAGAGGGGTTGTTTTATACCAGAAGTGCTATAACCTAGATATAGATTATCACCAAAGGGAGAACTAGGCCAGTGATTTTGTTTTCTTAGGAACGAGAGAGCTAGCATCCTCTTCGAAAGCAGGTGTGTCAGAAAAGCTGTTGCTCCATTATAAGAAACTGTAGATTGTTCTGTCTCCAGCATTATCTGTGTGCTGTAAAATCAACATCATGTGATGCAGCAAGGCAGCGGGGCTTAATCTCATAAATTTCTGATTAGTTAAGCCTTTGTGTGAACCAGCCTGGATAAAGTGTGTTTGGATCACTGACTCTCATTGGACACAATGGAAGAACAAACATGTGTTTCCACACAGAGGCTGGATTTGAAAGCGTAATAAATTTGTGGGGGCTAAATTTTAGAAATATACATCCCTGCCCCCCAGATCTACATTTGTAGTGTAGAGTCAGTACAAATACTGACTCATCTCTGGCAGTTAAGATCCTGGACTTTGGCCAGACAAAGGATATTGCAAAGGAGTGCCTATATCCCTGAATGCATCACTCTAACTCTAGGAAGAATTTCCTGTTGTAGTTAATATTTTCCCCCTGAAACTGAAATGCAAATTGTTGAAAGATCTATTTACATATACATTTGAATAGTGTTTCAGAATTCAGCAGTGAAAGCATTGCCTGAAAGTTGCATTTGGCAGTGTTCTTGTTTCAAGACTACATATAGCAAAGATAATACCTTGAATGGAATTTTATCTGTTTTGCATTGCACACTCAGGACCCTGTAATTATCTTTGCCAAGAGAATTGAGTTCAATGTGCACCTTTAATTTAAATAAAACAGATTTAATGAGAAGGGTTTTCTAATCATAGATGGTTACTTGCAACCAATTTGCTGTATATTTTGCAGCATTTCACTGAAGGAACTCCATCTCCCATGTGTACCTCCCACTATTTATTGAGATCTTCGGTCAAATCCCTTCTGCAAAAATTCATCCTGTGGCAACTGCGGGGGGGGGGGGGATTCTCTGTGGTACCCCATTTATGGAACCACCCCTCCTCTGAAATGCAACAAGCATCTACTCCGAGTCCTTTGACACTTGCTAAAGACTACTAGATACATTCTTTTTGTTGTAGTTTAATGCATTTATTTTATTGATAATATGTTTATTTTGCAGTGAAGCACCTTGGAATCTCTGATGAAAGGCAGTATAGAACTGTTTTGAATAAAACAAATGAGCATTAAAATGTAATGTTTCTTAAAATGTTCTATGGCTGGAATTCTGCTCTCAGAATATTTGAGTGCAGCCTGTGGTCATTTGCTCTAGGAATTAGCATTTGGAACTGCTTCTGTCAGTTTTGTGAGAAAACCCCAAAGCTGACCTAAACATTTTGTGATTTGAAATACTGTGGTTGCTCCCACAGCATTTAGAATTAAGATGAAGTTTGGCCATTGTACGTTTTAGGAATGGAAAAATTGTAGGTTGATTTGTAAAAGTAACTATTTCAAGTTTTCAACAGTAACTGACAGCTGCTGGTGGAAATATATTTTTAGCACCTGTCAAGTGCTGGCATCTTGATGTCCTTCTTCCCAGTTAGTACCATTGACTGACCTGAGTCACTTGGCTCTATTTATATCATATAGATTGAAGCCCCATAGGCATCTTTGACATTATATTCTGGGTGGTCCTCCCATTCTGCTTTTGATATTTTATTAAATAAATGCCCCTGAATAAAATAGCTACAGTGACATCACTGTCATTTCCTTTAAATGTATTTCTTCAACTGTTCAATAATCTCCTGGGCAGGGCTATTTTTGAAACAAGTTGTGCAGTAATATTATATTTCTCTTATTTGAACAATTATGTAAGCCAAGTGAAGTGGCCTGTGAGAGAAGTGAAATCAACCTAAAGGGTTTGAATGCCTTGGGGAGTCCAGAGTTATACTTGTTCATGTAAATAAAGAAAGCAATACTAGTTGGATGCAAGAGAGTCCTTGTGATTGTATTTGGAACACCAATGCATGATATGTATCAATGCCTTAAGAACCTTTTATATTTAAATCTTAGCCCATCTTTATGAATAACCAGTTTTTCACCTAGAATTTTCTTTTCAAACAAAAATGCTCCTGAAACACATCTGAGAATACTGTGAGATGTTTTCACTGGAGTGCAGTTCTCTGCTGGCTTTTATCTCATCCCCTCCTCTACATTTCGAAGTACTATTTCCGGTGTCATTCCAAGAATCCAGGGGAAAGCCAAAGAAACGGATAAGCCAGTATCTTAGTTTGCAGTACATCCACATTGTTTTGATATGCAGAAAC
The DNA here is from genome assembly GCF_964106915.1 of Podarcis gaigeae. NCBI lineage: Eukaryota > Metazoa > Chordata > Lepidosauria > Squamata > Lacertidae > Podarcis > Podarcis gaigeae. The sequence continues at coordinate 57,829,554 of NC_139683.1, read as the reverse complement.
TTGCTGAATTCCACAAGAAGGAAATGGTTCATGCTACAGTTGTGGCTTGTTTAGTTTGTGGTGAGGTACTGAGGCTCTGCACATTAATTCTTTACCCCATAGGTCCCCTCTTCTCTCTTCCACCTTAAATCCCCTCTTATGGCTTCATATATGATCCCTCTTTGCATTCTGACACTTGTAACCAGTGCCATAACCAGTTTCTAGAAAAAGAGGTGCTGGAACTCACCATGAACACCTCCCTCATTCTCTTAGAATGGCAATGGCGCCCACCTGAAAGGAGCCAGAATTGAGTTCAGCAAGTTCCAGCTAAAAAAAAGAGCTGCTCATAATTTTTCCTGGAGCTTGATGCTCAACTCCTGCTTTCTCATCTCCCTGTGAAGAATTTCAGCAGGAAGGACGTCAGCCCAAGAAATCATTTTAATTATGATTCATAACTGAAAGAATGTGTTTTTGGTTAGGTTTAAGAATCTCATGGGAACCTCATTAAATTTGATACTGCTTGTTTAAAATTTGTGTCATCCAGGCAGCCTTTGTGGTAGAGAATAAGAATGTAAATAACATTCTGACTTAGCCAAAGCTGGGTGTAGACAAATGCTTTTTTTTTTAGTTTCCTGGTCCTTTTGGATAAATAGTTTCATATTACACACCAAATTAAGATAGCTGGAAATCACAGCTTCCAATCCATAGTCCTGTGGGAAAACTTACTTAGCATGTTTTCCTCATAGCCAGAATATTTTAATGGTAAACTCCAGTACAGTCATACCTTGGAAGTTGAACGAAATCTGTTCCGGAAGTCTGTTTGACTTCCAAAACGTTTGAAAACCAAAGAGCGGCTTCTGATTGGCTGCAGGAGCTTCCTGCAGCCATTTGGAAGCCACGGAAGCCCCGTCAGACATTCGGCTTCCAAAAGAACGTTCAAAAACTGGAACATTCACTTCCAGGTTTTGATCGTTCGGGAGCCAATTTGTTCGGGAGCCAAGGCATTTGAGATCCAAGGTACGACTGTACTTAATTAAAAGAAATGGACAAGAATCACGCTGGTTTCTGATTTATATTCTAAGCATGTGTATGTGATGTATATTTGAGGGCACCATAGGAAAACTAGCCACTCACAATAGGTGAAGAAATGGCTGTGCAATCACCTATAGGAGTCAGCTGCTCTGTAAAATGATTTCTGCAATGTAAGTACTCAACATGCATTCTTACTGCTACATCTGAAGATAATGAGTGGTCCAAGCATTGGTGTCTGCTTCAGAAAAGCTGCCACTTTCTTATGGTCTTCGTTCTTCAGGTTGCTCAATTCTAGACCAATTCTCTTCTTAGGAAAACGCCCAAATACGGGCAAGCATGCTGACAGATTTGTGGTGGTTCACTGAAAACTAGGGTGACCTTTTCATGGTGCTTCATTGTGAAGAAGTTTGGTTGATTTGTACATTTTCCACCAGGTTACATCAAAGTTTGGAACACTAAGAACCATGTATGGAAGGGCCATTTATTTGTTTATACTGTTGTAGGCCTGCAATATCTGGGATTTTGCAGAATGCCATAGGTGGTGAAGATGTCAGGTGTGTACTTTTTGTCTCTTACCCTAACCATCTTTTGCTGGAATAGTGAATTTGGGGGAGGATGGAAGAGATTTCAGATGTTGCTTAGGCTACAACCAGTGCTCTTCTTTCCTCTCTAGTAAAATAGTTGCCGGTAGTCACAATGAAATTGTTACAGAAAGTGCCACACTTTTTAACATCAAAAAAGAGAGGTGCCGGTACTGCATACCCTTGAGTGTACCCCCTGGGAAAAAGCACTGACTACAACTATAACCATCCCTGACCATTGGCCAAGGGGGCTGGGGTTGTCCAGCGACAACTGAAGGGGGCCACAAATTTTCCATCCCTGGCATTAACATAGCTCAACCAGAGGCACAAAATTTTCCAGTGCTTTATTTTCCAGTGGAAACCCAAATTCTTTAAGTCCATTACTGAGAATGAATACTTGCCAAGTTGAAAAAAGCCAGGTCATTTTTCCTCACTCAAAACATTTTCTGTATAATTGTGCTCACCTGTTTTCAAAAATTAGCCTGTAATTATTGCCACGTCTCAGTAAGGGTGTGCCTCCTATTGTGCAGATGGCAGAACTGGGTAAATCAAAGGTAAAACTAGCTAGCCTTTTAAACTCTGGCCAGTTTTCAGGATCTGCTTTTTTACTTTGTTTTTATAATTCAGAATGCAACTTTTTAAGTATGGACATGCACTGATAACCATGAGAAAGATATCCTACATGAAGCCGCTGGGAGAGATCATCAGGGGGTTTGGGTTGGGTTTGGGTGTTCATTAATATGCGGATGATACCCAGCTCTACCTGTCTTTTATATCAGAAGTGAAGGTCCTGTGTGAGTGTCTGGAGGCGGTTGGAGGATGGATGGTGGCTAACAGATTGAGGTTGAATCCTGACAAGACAGAAGTGCTATTCTTGGGGGACAGGGGACAGGCTGGTGTGGAGGACTCCCTGGTCCTGAATGGGGTAACTGTGCCCCTGAAGGACCAGGTACGCAGCCTGGGAGTCATTTTGGACATTTTGGAGACGCAGGTCAATTCTGTGTCCAGGGCAGCTGTCTACCAGCTCCATCTAGTATTCAGGCTGAGACCCTACCTGCCTGCAGACTGTCTTGCCAGAGTGGTGCATGCTTTAGTTATCTCCTGCTTGGACTACTGCAATGTGCTCTACGTGGGGCTACCTTTGAAGGTGACTCAGAAACTGCAATTAATCCAGAATGCAGCAGCTAGACTGGTGACTGGGAATGGCCGCTGAGACCGTATAACACCAGTCCTGAAAGATCTTCATTGGCTCTCAGTACGCTTCCGAGCACAATTCAAAGTGTTGGTGCTGACCTTTAAAACCCTAAAAGGCCTTGGTCCTGTATACTTAAAGGAGCGTCTCCATCCCCATTACCCAGCCCGGACACTGAGGTCCAGCACCAAAGGCCTTCTGGTGGTTCCCTTGCTGCGAGAAGTGAGGTTACAGAAAACCAGGCAGAGGGCCTTCTCGGTGGTGGCGCCTGTCCTGCGGAGCACCCTCCCAGCAGATGTCAAAGCAATAAGCAACTATTTTATTTTTAAAAGACAACTGAAGGCAGCACTGTTTAGAATTTTTTTATGTTTGATGCTGCACTGTTTTTAATATTCTGTTGGAAGCCGGCCAGAGCGGCTGGGGAAACCCAGCCAGAAGGACAGGGTATTATTATTATTATTATTATTATTATTATTATTATTTCCATATAATAGTTCCTATGTGACTTTTCTGCACACACTGCATAATGGGGAGAATGCCCTTAGTAAGGATCCCAAAAAGCAAAGCAAAATAAATATGTTGTTCCCCTTTCCCCAATGCATATTACCTAATTTGGCAGTTGTGCTGCTTTTACCTCATTCTAAATCTAGCCACGTTCTCTGTCCTTTGCCAGTGAACTGAATCTATGCTTTTGTAGTTATCTTAAAAACATTGACCTGTCTCCAGAAATTTGTTTTTTTGTGTGGGTTAGAAACTGTCAATTTTATTTATATATCTTACAAACAAGTTACAGACTTTAAAGGGCCTCTTTTTGTTTAGCACTGTTTATGGTTAACGAACTTAAAATATTTTTATTACAAATCTACCGCTATGTAAGAGGAAATCAACAAAAATCATTTTGAAAACAACAACAGGAAAAGAAAGTGTCATTCTGCTTTCGGCAAAGTCTTTGAAACCTGTAGTTGCCTCAAGCTGTGGCTTCGCTATAGAAGAGTGTCTGATAGGAAAAGATGAAAGCTTTCCCTCGTTTTTTTGCTTTTCTAAATGTGATTGATGTTCAGAGGGTCAGGCTGGTTGCTTTTATGCATTCCCATTAAAACATTTCCTGACAGTTTTAAAAGGTCTTTTAACTGAAATGGTAATTTTCTGCCATCAACCACTGGTTGTCTAAATCTCTTTAAAAGAACTTTTGTAGAGCAGAGCTAATGGTATTAGTTTGGATTCAGGCTAAGAGAGTTGAACTTGTCCCATTGATTTCAATGGGACACCAGCTAGTCATGGCTTGACTTAAATTCATCTGCCTGCTTCTGTGCATTGTTATGTCTCCTATTACTTGTTGGTGTCGAGGACAGACTTTCCATAATCTCCTCCCTTTCATGGGCGATTTGTGATCAGCACAATCTCTGCTGACAGAGCCATACATTTGTATTGCCTACAGTTGCATGGGGTAGTGGGTTAGTAATGTTTGTTTTGGAGGGCTGTCCCGCAGCTCCTACAAAGACAACCTTTTCTATAAAAGCCTTGGCTTAACCTCAAGAAAACATATTTAACACTTCTTATATAGGAGCAAATATTTTACACTTCACTGTTTGGCAGTGTAGTCAGTTTTTTCAAACTCGTGCAATTGGGATTTGGTAAATCTTGTGGGGTTTTTTAAAGGATAAGCTAGAATTTGATTGACACATTTTTAGCAACGGTTTTTATTTGACACAGAAGCTTTTGTACTCTGACACAGTCAACTTTCACAAGCTAAGAAGATGGTTTGAAATTTGGAACACTAAAGAGGCAGTGGTTTTGATTGGGGTGATAGGTTGTTGGGAATTTTTGTAGTTTTGCTTTTATTTTGATGAAGCAAATAATAATAATGATGATGATGATGGTGGTGGTGGTGGTGGTGGTGGAAGATGATCCACAAACAACCCATTGTACTATTTAAAGAAGCCTTTAGATTCATCAGGGTTTTATTATTATTTTATTTTTTGTTTCATGTTTCTTTGCATTTCAGTTTCTGTGCATCTGGTGAGCTCTAGTCCACAAAAGCTTATGCTAAGATACATTTATTAGCCTTTAAGGTGTTTCCGAAAATTCTTTTAAAAAAAGAACCAGCAACAGACCTCAGTTACCATTCTGGTAATTAATCCATGTTTATTAAGCTAGCTAGAAACATTAGCCTCCTTTAGCCTCAGTGCTAATTTTCAGTTGTACGATTGGCGTTATCTACTTCCCAAGTTGAAATTTAATTAACAGATTTGCAAAAAGCAAGTCAGACCGGTAACAAAAATTGTAATATTGGGCAGCATTACCAAGATACAAACATGTACCAGGTAAGTGACTGCTTTTATATTGTATCATCAGGCATGTTTCACTAGTCACTTCACCCTGTGTTTACAGGCCACAGGGCCTGTAAACCACTAGTCACTTCACCCTGTGTTTACAGGCCACAGAGAAATTGAACACTTCAATAACCAGATGGATTTTCCTTCACAAAGTGATTCCCAATAATGATGTAATCCTGATACCCGCCAAGTTCGTTTGTCCTTTTATTCTGCATCTGAGTTAATAGGATTTTTAGTGTATGCCAAGACAAGTTGGCACGTCTTCAGAAAGTGATACGACTGCTCTTCCAATTACCTTTTAAGCTCGTTGATTAAACTTTGTCTTCCAAGTGTCATGAATGTGTGATTTCTCTTTTATTAAAAAGTCTTCCTAGTCTGTACCTTGAATGACGAAGCATGAATTTGGTAAATGGTGAGCTCAAAGTTCCCTCTTTAGATGTAGTGCATAGTTCAGAAATAGGAGTCATGTGAACAATTACCTGATAAAGTATAGTGAGCTAGTCGGTAGAACACACAATGCATTGTGGATGCCACCTGCTGTGTAGAAACTCAATATTTCTTACTGGAACTGACTATAAAACAGTGCTTTCAAATAAGAGATTTCTTGGAGCATACCTGACATTGATTCGCTCAGAAAAATAAAGAGCAAACAAAGAGCCACAACTCACAACTACACTTAAAACCCTAGATTTCTCAATTATTATTTTTCTTGGCAACAATCACATTTGTACCAAGGAAGGCTCCCCCATCCCTCAAAAAAGAGGATCAGAATAAACCTAATATCACTTTTCCATTGCCTGAATTAAGAGACACCAAAGAAGACACACAAAATGCTTGCAAATAACCCCGGAAGTCCTTTCTTCATGTTCAGGCCATTTTGGGCTCTTGTGTCTGGTTTGTATGATTCTAATTTAGATCTGACTTCACTCATTGGCTTAAAACACTGAAAGGCAGAAGCAGGCTCATCTCTCACAAAGCCTTCCTCTCCCCCCAAATAGGGGGTTTCATATCTTTAGTTTCATATCTTTCATTCTAATGCGCTAGCAACTTTTTTTAAAAAAGAGAGAGAGCTCAGAATCTTGCACCTATACTGGCTCTGGACCCAGTACAGATATACTTGCTAAACCTACCTTTCTGCAGCTATTACAGTGGTGCCTCGCAAGACGAAATTAATCCGTTCCGTGAGGCTCTTCGTATAGCGGTTTTTTCGTCTTGCGAAGCAAGCCCATTGACAGCTTAGCGGATTAGCGCTACAGCTGTCAAGCGGCTTCCAGCAATCAGCTGTTAAGCGGCTTATCAGCAGAACAGCTGATAAGCGGCTTAGCGGCTTAAGAAAAGGGCGAAAAAAGCGAAAAAACCCCACGGGGGGATGCAAGATTTTTTTCGTCTTGCGAAGCAACCCCATAGGGGAATTCATTTTGCGAAGCGCCTCCAAAACGGAAAACCCTTTCGTCTAGCAGGTTTTTCGTCTTGTGAGGCGTTCGTCTTGCGGGACACCACTGTACTGGAATCTAAAGTTATGATAGTACTGTGGTAGCTGCATGCTCTAGATCAGTGTTCCCCAACCTTGGGCCTCCAGCTGTTTTTGGACTACAATTCCCATCATCCTTGACCACTGGTCTTGCTAGCGAGGGATGATGGGAGTTGTAGTCCAAAAACAGCTGGAGGCCCAAGGTTGGGGAACACTGCTCTAGATCAGGCACCCCCAAACTCGGGCCTCCAGGTGTTTTGGGACTACAACTCCCATCATTCCTAACTAACAGGACCAGTGTTCAGGGATGATGGGGATTGTAGTCCCAAAACATCTGGAGGGCTGAGTTTGGGGATGCCTGATCTAGATACTGACTCCCATTTTAATTAAAAGAACTACAACCCATCTTTGGTAGAAGTCCCATACACTGCCAGCCCTGGCTCTCCCTGTTACTTTTGGAGGGCAAGCAGAAGCATGTTAAACTTTTACATAACTCTTTTCAGCTTTAACTGGCTGGGAGAGACATCTGGAAAGCTGTGGTGGTGAGAGCATTTGCATACCCACAGAGACATTAGAAATTTAGTCTTCAACCAGTGGGTTGGGACAAACAGGTGTGTTGTGAGGCTATTCCAGGTAGGTCATGGCAGAGGTGTTGCTGCCATGTTGGACTCCAGTTAAGGCTGACCAAACCAAAGGAGCGCTATATGAGGCATCTGAGCTAGAACACATTCTTCTGATGAGACACTCATTCTATCAATTTCCGTGAGAGTTGCAATAACCGTTTTTAATAAGAGAGATTTCTGTGGAGTGTAAAACTCTGTTCACTTTCTTGATACAGTGGTACCTCGGGTTACAGACGCTTCAGGTTACAGATTCTGCTAACCTAGAAATAGTACCTCAGGTTAAGAACTTTGCTTCAGGATGAGAACAGAAATCATGTGGTGGTGGCAGCGGGAGGCCCCATTAGCTAGAGTGGTACCTCAGGTTAAGAAAAGCTTCAGGTTAAGACCGGACCTCCAGAATGAATTAAGTTCTTAATCCGATATACCACTGTACTTTCTATGGCTTTCTAGACTTCTCCAAAAAATGGAATTATGCTGAGAACTAGAATTCAGAAGTGTCTACTGCAGTAGGTAGCTTGGTTGCTCAGTGGTTGCCGTCATGAGAGTATCTGGGGGCCTAGAAGGTGATGACAGAAGTCTGGCTGCAGGACGTGAGTTATAAGGAGCAGGGGTGCCACAACATCCTCATTCCCATGTGGCACAGACTGAACTGGCCTGTTCTGGGAGCCATAGATTGGGGCCACTGGTCAGATCCAGGAATCTGGGCAAGAGAGAAGAGCAAATGACAGTGTAAGAAGGTAGGAAGGCAGAAAGGCACAAGCAGGTGACACAGAAAGACAGGAAAGTGATGAAAGTAGAAGGACGTGAGAGAAGAGACAGAAGATGAGTGACAGTTGAATCCTTCTGGAAGCAATGGATACTTATTTTTTGGTAAGAAAACGCAAGCATAATGGTGTGATGATAACTTGTCCTCTTTCTCAACATCAAAGACAGTGAAAGCAATGCTGAAACTCTGGTTTGAGCTGTGGTTCAGAAAATTCTATTCATGTTTCCAACTGTTGCCCAGTTTTCTGAGAAAGATAAAACAGTAAAGTTTTGCTTTTATCAAAGCAGATATTCTGCAACATGTACAACAGTTTATTGAAAGATTCGGTGCCCATCTTCTTCACAATCTGTGTGAGGAAATACAGTGGATACAATCATCATTCACTATGGACGCAGAGTTACTGGAATTAAGATACGAATTACAGTAACACTTCCTTGAGCTTTCTTGTAACACAACCTTAAAAGTGCAATATCAGCAACTAACATTACCAAAGTTTTGGATTTCATTCAGTTAGTAAAGAATATCCAGAATTGGCAAGTGTAGCAATCATCCACCTACTACCATTTGGTACCACCTATCATTGTTAGTTGCTATAGCGCACCAAGACTTTGTTGTGTTTTACTTGTGAACAAGTAAAGTGCCAGTGCCCTGTTTGGCTGCAAAGTGAGTCATTTTATTTGTGGATGAATTGAGTGGAAAGAAAGGAAGCCTTTGTTGCTGTCATTGTATTGTGGGAACTGGAGAAACCAAGCAAACCATAATTGGATATTTGCTTTTTCCTAATGTCAGCCATCTTCAGCATGATGCCTCCCAGATGTTTTAGACTGAAACTCTCCCGATTCCTAACCATTGGCACTGCTGGCTGGGGCTGATTGGAGTTGTAAGCTGATGGATGGCTGCCTTATGTTTTCTCTTGCAAGTCTGTCTTGAAAGGCATCAAATTTAAAACTTTGGTGCATTTGTACTAACTTAAATAGAAATTTCTTAACATGGAAAATGTGTAAACCTCATATTTACATCCTTTTCAGCCATGTATCCAGTGCATCAGTGAAGAATGTGATGAGCATTATCTTTGTCTTGGCCATTTTTTTGGTCTGGGAAAGACCTTAACTGTGATCTTGCAAGCTGTCTGAAAGTACACCATTGATCTACTGTTAACCAGATATCTGTTCATGTCACGTAAGAGCGGGAGAGCTTATTCTGATCGAAACAAGTTGCAGTTGTGAAGGCAGCCAAAAATATTTTGTTGTGCCTCTTTGTCGTTGATCACACGATGTTCTAGTAAAAAAAAAAGTTGTTTACTGTCTGACTTTTGTGCTGTTTAATCACTAGATTTAATCAATACCAGCTGGTTTTCAAATCTACTCAGATTGTTGTGCGTAAACAGTGCTTGAGTCTATGATATGATGACTTCAAGAGCTGGAAGGAATTGTGCTACAGAAACTACTGTAAAACATATTTATGAAAGAAATGAAAAATCTTCATGAAAATTTTAAATGCTATGGGGATTCTAGCCTATAGAAAGATAATTTCCCTTTACCATTATTTATTTATTGGAGATCTATACTGCCTTTCTGCCAAGGCAGTATAAAATGAAGGGTGACCAGACTCCTCTCAGGCCAACTGGGAGCTGATGGCATGTGCCCTCCCTGGCTCTGGGGTACCTTCCTGCAGGGCACACAGTGCCAAAATGTTAGCCACTGAAAACAGAAAAAGGACCAGGAATGCAAGAAGACTTTGATTAAGTTTCTTGCTGTTACTAGTGATCCTGTCCCTGGGGAAGAGGCCTGATTATGAAACCAACATTCCCACTGACATCCTTGTATTTTAACAAGCTCTTGTGTTGAACCTGCATAAGCAGATGTCTTCTCTTCTACTTTTTAATGATTTCTAAATTTATTATGTAAAAGAGTGAATTGGTGGACTTTCTATGGATTATTTCTAGGAAAATACCAAACTTCATTCGTTTTGTTAGTCCTGTAATGCTGGAAAAATAAGATAGGTTCTTTGGCTCGAGTACTGACTATTTTATAGACTTAACAACAAAAGGGTGCTTGGAATAATTACTCTATTCTTCACTTATTGAACATTCAGTTTCCACTTAAATTCTCATATGCTGACTTCATGCCTCCTCCACAATATTTTAAGCTCAGCAAGTCTGTCATTCAGCAACTTGGTATGGTTTGTAAAATACTGACACTGACATCTACAATCGGAGAAAAATAAGGAATTGGGTGAGGAAAAATACTGAATAAGCAAAATATATTGCTGGACTCCTTTTTGTATAGAACCAAAACTGCATACTGTGTGCACGAGAGTATTTTTCAGTCTTATCTGCTAGTGAAACTGTCAGTTGTTTACAGATCTAGATAGAAAGTTAGCGAAGTAGGCAAGGAACTAAATATAAACCCATCATTAATATCTGCCTGGTCCTCAGTAAAATGTATACTTGACTCTTCTTATGGAAAACAACTGTGATTTTGGTTCTGTACGCACACACTTCAAATACATATTCACAACTACATACAATTCTTAAAACTCGTCAATAATAAAGCAACAATGCAGTCATTTTAAAAAAGAAAAAAGAGAAAGTTGGGACCCGGAAAAGTACGAGTATGACATGTATGAGGCTACAGCCCATGTTGCTGCTTCACTTACTTGTTTTTACCTCTCTTTTTAGGTCAAGTGCTTACAAGGAAGTTTATATTTTAAATGTTGTAAGTAATGTCGTACTTGTTATAATTGTGTATTAGTTCTCTGGTTACCTTCAAGGGCTGGAATGCAACTTTTGGCCAGTATAATAATATTATGCGTGTCTGGAATAAGTTTTAAGAAATAACAATCTGAATGTCTCATATCTATGTACAGAAAGAAACAGGTGTATCCGAAAAGACGGAGGAAAAAGTTTTCTATTACTAGTTCTGTGGTTTGTAGAGGGATCATGTTTTTGCATGCAAGAAGCTCCCATGTTCAGTTTCTGAAATATTCAGTTAAAGGATCACATGGGGCTGGGAATAGCCTCTGTCTGAGAGTTGCTTCTTACACAATTCTATGCTGGGTAGACCAGAGATCTCACTTGATTTAACGAAATCAGGGGAAAAAATACATAAAGTTAAATATTCAGGTGATCTTAAGAGCCAACTCCTAGCGACCAAGGTCCCTCCCCCCCCCCAAAAAAAAAAATATTTGAGGGGTCTGGACTTTACCATTCAAATTCATCAACATTGTCATTTAAATGGTGTATGTTATCAATAATTGTGATCAATTATGTGGGGTGGGGCTTACCTGAGGGCCCCCCCCCATTTTATTCAAGTTGGCACCCCTGCAGGTGATTACAGACTCTGGAAGGCCACCTTAGTCTAATCTTTCTTAAACATGGATCTTCTCTCTAACAATCTCTTCACAGAATAATCTCGGCAATTCATGTGGAACATATATTCTAAAATGATGCTGGGGCTCAAACCTGTATTTTGTGATGCAGAACCGTTGCTTCAACCACAGATGTTGGGGCTTACTCAGAGTGGCTTGGATGCACGGTATAAGTCAAAAGCATAGTCATTTCCACATTTGCCTGGTAGAAATTTGCTGCGGCTGTATCCAGATTAACAGCCAGCGGAAGTTCCCCTTTGAATAAAAAGTACACCCAGCTGGATGTGGGAATGACTGCCCATTTGACTGAAAGCGTTGCTTCACAGTTGAGAGAGAAGCTTGCTATGTAAATACTCTAAAGCAGTATTCATTCTTACTGCTCCCATTCATGGGTTGAAGCCTGTGCACCAATTAAATTGGTACTTGTGCTACTTGCATGTCAAGTTATCTAGGCTGAAATCCTGATCTCAGAGACGTTTGACAAAGTTCCACTCCATTTTAAATGGCATAGGATCACAGTCTCTTTTTAAATTTGCACATGCAGCCTACTTTAGATTGGCACCAATGCCAGCAGCAGCCAAGTGCTTTTGTACTAAAGGTGCAAACCAATACAATCCCTCTGTTAAGCAGATATGAAAGGCAAATCCTTAGTCTAGACAAAGCCTTAGTGTGTTTCCACCTTGGATTTGTGCCAAGGGGAAATGGGCAGGCATAAGCTAATTTATTTGAAAGATAGACATGGGTGATGAGAACTTTTTCTATCCCATTTCGGGGGGTGTTGAATAGGAGCAGCAGAATGAAATGTGATGTCTTTGGGTGATAGAGGAAGGTTAGCATAGACGTTCTTGTCACCTTCTGGAATTTTTAAGACTAGAATGACAACATGGGGTGAGGAGACAGTTTTCCACAAGCTGTAAACATACTTGATTGAAATAGGTGGAGAATCAGTAGTGTTGCTCCAAGGATAAATTGAGTTTCAAGCTGCCACTCCAATCTTGATGCATAGATAATAAGAAATCACTTAATTAGAAATTATCCAGTGCTAAGGATGCAAGCAAAAATGGTAATGTGTCTCATCTAAAACACATATGATGATAAAAACTAAAATAGTTCTGAAGCAAGTAAAATAAGATAGATATAGATTCCCATAGGTGTTGGTCTGACGCAGTCAAAATAAATAAAAGAATTAAATAGTCCAGTAGCACCTTAGAGACCAGCTACGTTTGTTCTGGGTATAAGCTTTTGTGTGCAGGCAGAAGTGTGTTCTGAAGAAGTGTGCATGCACACGAAAGCTTATACCCAGAACAAATTTAGTTGGTCTCTAAGGTGCTACTGGACAATTTTTTAATTTATTAAGATAGATATAGGTAATACTCCAATGCAATTTCAGTGAACCTTGAGTTTCAAGATTAGCAATGTAATCTAGGCATGTCCACTCAGAAGTAAGTCCCATTCAGTTCAATGGGACTTATTCTTGGGTAAGCATGTACAGTATAGAAGTCCTATTATAAGCCTCCGGTTGAAAACTGCACCTTTGTGACTTGCTCAGGAATAAAGAACCTCCCGGCACATAGCAAATGGTTCAAAGAGAACTTGCTGCAAGACAGACCCAAAAAAGAAAATAACAGAACACCACTAGTAATCACATACAGCTCCCAAGTTAAAACAGTTCAATGCATCTTCAGAGATCTACAACCTCTCCTAGACAATGACAGTTCTCTTCCTCAAGCTGTGGTAGGAGGACCTTTCATTGCCTACAGACAGCCACCCAATCTTAAACAATTCCTCACCCACAATAATACAACAACCAGACTTAACATGGACAGTCGTACCAGATCCTGCAATAAACCCAGATGCCAACTTTGCTGCCACATACACCCGGACAACACCATTCCTGGCCCCAACAACATCAGACATACCATCTCAGGACTATTTAATTGCTCATCTTCTAATATTGTGTGTGCCAACAGTGCCCTTCAGCTCTCTGTATTGGGCAAACAGGCCAAACCCTATGCCAGACGATAAATGGACATAAATCTGACATCAGGAATCACAAGACAGAGAAACTAGTAGGAGAACACTTCAATCTCCCAGGACATTCTATACAAGATCTCAAAGTAGCTGTCTTATTACAAAAGAATTTCAGAAATAGACTGGAAAAAGAAGTTGCTGAATTGCAACTTATTATCAAACTTAAAACCATGGAGAGACCTGGTCTAAATAGAGACATTGGATTCTTATCTCATTATACATGATAAAGCTATTTTTTGCCATCTCACCACCTTGCTTTTTCCTGTAAGACCAACCGCAGTCTTTAACAGTCAACAGGTTTACCACACCTATCAGCCAATCACCCTTTCCCACCACCCTTCTGAGCAATACCCCTCCCCACCCTCTCACTATATATAAGGGTCGGATGATTTCTGTTTTAGTGTATCTAAAGAAGTGTGCATGCACACAGAAGCTCATACCAGTAACAAACTTAGTTGGTCTCTAAGGTACTACTGGAAGGATTTTTTAAAATTTTGGTTCAAAGATTGTACTGCTTCTGTGCAAGAGAAAACACGTGATTAAGAAAAGCATGTAGTATTCAAAAGTCAAAAGGAAAGGTAGTAAATTGGGAATTGAGGGGGGAGCTGAGTAATGTAATGTAAGGAAGCTGTGGTGCTACAATGAAATGTATTGTTCTGACCATTACAGTTTTTATAGCATTGCCAAAAGTGATAAGCGCATCAATAAATTTTATATGCATATGCTTTTTATTATGGCTTATTCAATGCATTGGGTTGTGTTGAAATGACATATGTATTGCCTTTAGTAAAACATTTGCAGGATTTTTTCACAACAGGAATGAAACTATTAATAAAATAATTAAGTTTTTTATTTTCTAGAAAATTGAAAAATGTAAGCATGCAATACATTTTAAAGATCTAAATTGAGAGTTCATGAAATGCAGGGGGAAGGGGTGGTAGTGCAAAACACAGCACAAGCCCTTTTCCAATTTCCCAGTGATTTTACTGGTTCTGAATTGCACTATAAACTCCTATTCATGCTGCCTGTGATATCCCTATAGGCAATGAATTTTTAATTAATCAAACAATTTATATACTACGATTGTGAGCGGTGTATGGAGATTACAATACAGAAAAGGTAAAAAAATCAGTTATTGCTATAAAATCAGACCAGTTAAAATGCCTGCTAGAATAAAAAAAAAGTCTTCATTGAGTGTCAGGAGTTCAACAGGGAGAAGGCCTGTCTGACCTCAACCAGAAGGGATTTCCATAAAATTGGGCCCACAGTACTGATCACTGGTGGATTGTGCACCTGAACCAGAAAGGACCACTAACAGTGACTCCCCCACAGACTTCACTGATCAGGCAGGGATATGAGAGATTAGGCAGTGCTTGAGGAATCCTGGACTCTAGTTAAGAGCCTTGCAAATTAATTCAAGGACCTTGAACTCGGACCAGTGCAAGCATAGGCAGCCAGTGCAAGTTTTTAAGCACTGGGGTTCTAGCAATTATCTGTTCTCATCAACAGTCAGTTGCCATCCTCCAGACGTCTTCTGGAAGAGGCACACAAAGAAGGGCCTCAGATTATGATCACAGGGTCCAGTTCAGTTCATTTGAGGAGAGGCAGTACTTGAGGTATTGAGGTCCTGAGCTGTTAAAGGCTTTATAGGTCAAAACCAGCACTATGCATTGAGTCCGGAAACTAATTGGCAGCCAGTGCATTCGGGCCAGGATTGGCGCTATATGCTCAAACTGTCTCTCCCCCCTTCCTCTGTTTTCTCTCCATGCATAACAACTGTGTGAAGGAGAGAGATAAGTTTGAAAGACTGTAAGTGGCCCAAGGTCAGCCATCAAGTTTCATGATTGAGTAGAGATTTGAACCCTGGTCACTCAAGTCCTAGTCCAACACACTAACCACTGCACCATACTGGTTCTACATGCAAATGCACCTGAAAGCCATAATATATTTAAAAAATGAACAAGTAATGGCTCATGAAAAAAGGAACAATACATTAAAATAATTAACACACCACAGTTTTTCAGAGGCTGGAAGACAGACAGTTTAGAGTTGATGTTGTTTAGAAAAATACACATCTAATTCACCAATGCAGTTTTTTTAACGGTTACCATTAGTCTTGTACCTCAAGGGCAGTTTGAAGTTTCATTGTGTGATGTTAAGCAGCTGCCTGACTGACATTTGTTGCCTCATATAAGGTTGGCATCAATAAAATATGCCATTGTGCATGCAGGTCACAGCTCATTGTTATGTGCTTGCTGGTACCTATCCAAGTCACCTTCCAAATACTCCTGGGAGCATCTAAAGACGTTACTGCATTAATTTGTCCCTATTCTGTTGTTTAAATACACACATGAGCAAAATATTTAAAATTAGTTAAAAGACCTATCAGTTCAAATTATTGCAGAACACTGATAGACACTTGGCCATGATGCATTTATACAGTAAACTGTTTTTGTTGCGTTTCAGTTAGGTTTAATCTTAGGGGCTCAAATATTGCACATCATGATAGGAGTCACATGTTATCCTTGCTAAGCAGTAGCAGATCCTTGTTTAGCTATGAAACAAATTACAGCTGTGCGCAGAATAATGTTGATAACTTTTGTGATAAACAGTTACTGTAATAGTAAATTGCTTATCCTACATTGAAGGAGATACAAAGATGCTGCTGGGAATTAGATGGGGAATTTGGTGGTTTGCCTCTGCTAAAGCAGTTGACTAATTGCTTCAGATGTGTCTGAAGCTAAGAGTCCTTAGTATCTGTGGAGATCCTAATATTTTAACCACAGTTAAGGAATCACAAGCAAGATCATATGCTTGCCCCCTTTTTTGCAGGAAATCATACCTACGCCTATCCACTGTTAAAAGTTACATTGCTGCTTATCTTAATCATGGATGGATAAAGCTATAGTAGCTAGGGTATGCTTTTAATTTGGGGATATGAGACAAGCTTCAAAACATTGGTGAATACATACAACAAAAATCATAGCATCTAGGAAAAAGGTAGTGTGTGTAATACAAGAGATGAACAATCAATTATTTTTTACATTATGATCATACATCGTAGAATTGCAGAGTTGGAAGAGGCCACAAGGGTCATCTAGTCCTACTCCCTGCAATTTAGGGATCTTTTGACAAATGTGGGGCTTGAACCCACAGCCCTGAGATTAAGAGTCTCGTGCTCCACCAACTGAGCTATTCCTGGCCTTTAATGATGAGTAGACTCTCTTTCTGTGCCTCTGTTGACATATATCTAGATCTATCATCTATCTATCTATCATCTATCTATCTATCATCTATCTATCTATCATCTATCTATCTATCTATCATCTATCATCTATCTATCTATCTATCTATCTATCTATCTATCTATCATCTATCTATCTATCTATCTATCTATCATCTATCTATCTATCTATCTATCTATCCCCTCTTCTCTTAGTTGACCACAGGTGGTCTGAATTTTATGTGAGTAGGTATGATTGATTACAAGAAATACTTGATAAGGTATGACTTATAAAGTGCAAGATAGACCCCTTGATTCTGTTTCCTGTGTGATCCCTTAATAGTTGGCTAAAATTAACATATTTAAATGGCTCTGAAAGTGACCAAGCCAAATTTTGTAATAGAACAGAATGAAGATTCTTTAGCATTAAAGGTTCTACAATGGTTTTCCATGAATCAATAAAAAAACCCCACATACTTTCCATCCCTTCATGACAACGTAAAATGGTTGTTTTCATAGTGCTCTCAGACTCACTTAATTCTGTGGAAGGCAGTGTGTTGCTGTTAATAGAGCCATCTGGGAACAGGTCCAGTGTCAGCAGTTTATGCAACCTTGTGACAATGGAATAATCCTGAGGCTCATCCCATGAATGTAAAGCATGTGTGTTAAATCACTCCATAATCAGTTTTCCAATAGCTTCTCTGCAGAACTATATTTTTCATTGAAAGTTAATTAAAGTAGTTTAGAGGTATGGTATAACAACCTTCTGTCACTGAGCTCCACATATGCACCTTGTGGATTTCATAGTGGATAAATTATCCATCCCCGCTTGAAAGGGATGGCCTGGGCCACTGTGATTCTTCCTTGTTTATGTCTGATGGGTTTGTTCCCCCTGCTGGAAAGAGCACGGCATTGTCAGAGTGGAGCAGAATGTTCCCTCCTCAGTTTTAGCTATTGTAGCGTTGAATTCTTGCAGAGTGGGAACTTTATAGCAGCTATTATTAAGGGATTTATCTTGCAGCAAGAAGAGTTGGTGCTGGGACTGGGTCTAAATTGGGTAAGTCTTCACCTGTATGAGCACAGAGGATTGAGGATTTGTACAGCAGAGGATGCTGTGTCTAAAACTCATTTCAATTGTTACTCACCTGAAGGTGGAGACTTGTGTTGGAGAGGCAAGGCTATGCAACTGACCTACCCCGATATGTTTGGCACCCTGAGATGCATTCATGGCTGCCTTATTGCGGACATCAATGTGCACATGACTAAGGGCAAGTTCAGTGGTCTTGCTCTGATCCCTTTCAATGCATGGAACTTTCCTTCTCATAACTAACATGTGACAGAGTCTTTGTACCATGCTCAGTTCCTATGGATGACATGAATTCTTCTCTTTAAAAAAATAGTTAATCTATTTTTAATACATTACCCTAATGAATAGCACTTACTGCTGGCATTGTAGTTAATCTTTTCATCTTGGAAATGTTGATACTACAATCCTGTTGTTCACTTTGAAGATTCTGCAAATGTTTTGATAATCCTGGGGTCTCATGGAAACCTAATTCTCCTTAGAGATTAATAGAAAAAAGGTATTTCAAGTTGTTGGTAAATGTGGAGGGACAATTATTTTGCAGTTTGAAAACAAAATGCACTAGTAGCTTTCAACATGCTATGGGAGCAAACTTTAATGTACCTGCTGAATATTCCTAGTAGCATCCAAGAAACTTGTTATATGACATCAACACTTTCATTGTTTCCCTGCATCATAAAAATGACGCCCAGAGCACAGTGAAGTCATCATATCTTTCAGGGAAGATGTGGGTCATTGGCCAACCACTTGCTCCCAGTAATGTCCAGTTAGACTCAAAGAAGGTCTGGTGGTGGGGTCTGTTATCATTCCAAGCATGTATAAGATTTAGTCAATTGAAAAGATCAGTGATGGAAGTATATTTTTTACGGTACTTGCAAACCGTCAGATAAACGGCTGCTCACTGTTGCATCATCTGGATGCAAATACCAACGAATTCACTGAGACTTGCATCCTGAGCAAAGATTGGTTTATAAAATTACCTGTTGGTAACAAGAGTTTATATAATGCTGTAGACATTTATTTTAAAACAGCTAAACAATGACTGGAGAGCCAGTGTGGTGTAGTGGTTAAGAGCGGTAGTCTCGTAATCCTGGGGAACCAGGTTCGTGTCTCCGCTCCTCCACATGCAGCTGCTGGGTGACCTTGGGCCAGTCACACTTCCTTGAAGTCTCTCAGCCCCACTCACCTCACAGAGTGTTTGTTGTGGGGGAGGAAGGGAAAGGAGAATGTTAGCCTCTTTGAGACTCCTTAAAGGGAGTGAAAGGCGGGATATCAAATCCAAACTCCTCTTCTTCTTCAACTTTTGCTCTTTCCTTTGTAGGTGCTAACATCATGCCGGGCCTTTCTGTTAACTTCTCGTATTCCTACCAAGGTAAGGCATTTTTCAGTCCAGTAGCATGGTAAATTTCACTTTTTAAGTTAATGTTGTTCATGTGGGAGCTTCAGTGTTTATCAATTCAACGGAACACAACTGTCTGCACAACTTCAGACTTTAAAGGACTTGCTTCAAGGCTTTTTTTACAGAGTCCTTTTGCCTAGAAACAAAGCCAGGGCTACCTTTGTTTCAAAACTGCTAGATTTACTCTTTTCCTCCCACTTCTGAATCTCCAGTGGTGCTTCGCCAGCCCCCACAGACCCACTCTCAGGCTCTACCACTTTACCTACTTTTTCTCTTTCTCTCCCTGCTTCCCCTCCTTTCCCCAGAAACTCAGCCCTCCACCCTAGAGGTCAGAGAATACAGAGTAGCAGAGGCTGTTGGGAAATGGAGTCCTAAGAGATCACAGCCCTATTACATCTCATTTAGCAGGAAAAGCTTCTGCAAGTATTAAGATAATTCCATCAAACAATCCTCTTTTTGGGTACATTTTTCAATAAAATTTGTGAGGTGACAACTTCTGAAAACTTGATGCTTTTGAGACCTTGGTACACACGTCTGATGTCATTAGTACAATGCCCGGGCTTGTTGCTGCTTCCATCTTCACCATGAGTGCTGGGACCTCCCCATCCTGCACCATCTTGACACAGCAGCGGAGAACTATATAGAGACTCACCAAATAATTTGATGGGTATCCCATTCTCAACAGTACCATGGGTTTGATCTGTTTGGGCCAAAACCTGCTGCTGGGTTGAATTCCGCCCCCCAGAATTCATTGGCAATCTTAGTTGTATCTGCAGCTTAAAAACATGAATGTTATACAGCCTGCTGTGCCACATTATTTGTTATCAGTGGAATCGTGTCTGCTGTTCTCTAGAGACCGAAATTGCATCTTATGACTTGTCTAACAGCATATTCCATGAAATGCTTTGATTCTCCTGACAATCGGAACTGATTGTCTTGGCAGAGGAAAGACTCCAGTGCTCTTTGCAGATGATGAATTTGTATCTGGAGATAATCGTTCATTCCATATGGACTCTGGCTAACATGATGTTGGCAGATGTCCTTGTTTCTGCTTTTATACAAAACAAATTCAGAAAGACTTACAAAATAAAACATGAGTGAAGCTTGATTTTCTCTTTCCTGAGAATATATATATATGTGTGTGTGCACATTTTAGTCACGGTTTAATTGTAGTATAGAAATATTAGTATAGTAATATTAATATTATAGTAATAGTATAGTAATTTTACCCAAATTTGAATTCTCGTAAACATGCCAAATAAAATGTGTTACATTAGGAAGTATAAGAATATAGTCAAATACATTTAACACTGCTGAAAAAATACCAGATCTCTTTCCCCCCAAAAAGAAAAGCTGAGCCACACAGAAAAATACGATCAATGCAAATTTGTTCTTTCAATCTGCAAATTAATACACTTGCAGTAAGTTTTCTGCTGAGACATGGAGGAGAGGTGCTGTTTCCCCCCTCCCCCCTTGCTGTAAGATAGAAACTCTATCTCTTTTTAAAGGAATAAACACTCAACGCTGTTCATAAATAAACTTAGAACTTGCTTAACCAGTGCTTGCAATGAACAAATCTGGTTTAACAAATTAGTGCAAAAATCTTAGAACTATGCATGAAAGTAGTTCCCATAATTTCAAAGTGAACTAATTGTGAATTAAATTCATTTGGGGTAGAACTCCGAATGATTCATTATCAAGTTCATCTTCAGGCTCATTATCTTGCATGTGTTTTGTTCCTTAGACTAGTGGTTCCTGTTATGTACTGAAGTTCTCACCCTGGGCCAGCAGGGGGATACTGTAGATAGTTATGCAAATAAGGGATCGAAAGTGACGTTCAGTGATTGGATAGTTTTAGAAAATTGTTACAGTTACATTGTACTGGAGCTCTATATAAGCAGGCTGACTGAACCCTTCAGTTCAGTTCTGTTCTGGCCTGTGAATAAACAAGAGCTGTTTGAAGAATCGCTGTGTCGTCTGATATGTTCACCCACAACCTAACAGTTCCCAATTGGGGGTTTGTGTAGCCCACCCAGGGGCTCCATGGAACCATTCACATAACAAAAACTACAATAGAGATATCAAAATTTTCAAAAGTAGGGGGTCCAAGGCTTGGTTCTTGGAAAATAGAGGATCCGTCCTACTTAGCTAACTAGAAACCTCCTTAGATGAGTTGAGCCTTTAAGCTTAAAGTTCATAACTACCCTATTACTGTGCTGGCTGGGGCTGATGGGAGTTGTAGTCCAAAACAATGGGAGGGCACTAGCTAAGGACATGTGCTTTATTAATGGATACTTGGCTGGGCGCTCATTCTTTGTAGAATAGTTTAATCTTTGCTTGTTGTGCTTTTACTGCTGTGTTTCGATATAAAGCGAAGTAATTTTCTGTTTGAATTACAGCTAGAACTAACTTTCAGCTACTTGGAAATCCAAGGAATCACCTGCAATAAACCAGGCCAGGTGAATATTTCCGTTATGAATATATTTAACGATGCAGTAATCCTATATAGCAGAACAAAAAATTCCTTCCAGTAGCACCTTAAAGACCAACTAAGTTAGTTCTTGGTATGAGCTTTCGTGTGCATGCACACTTCTTCAGATGCACACAAAAGCTCATACCAAGAACTAACTTAGTTGGTCTTTAAGGTGCTACTGGAAGGAATTTTTTGTTTTGACTATGGCAGACCAACACGGCTACCTATCTGTAACTGGACCTATATAGCAGATTAGAAATGTTCTAATTAGGCAGCTGTGCTCCCCCACCCCCACTTTCCAATGCTAATTTAGGTGAAACCAATGGAGAAAGAAATGTGCATGGAATACCAGCCTTGTCTGAATTATGTTGGTAATAGCTTATTACCGATTGGTGTTCCTCTGCTGACATAAGTGGAGGTTTCCAGCAGAGCCTTTTGCTGATGGAATAGGAATTGAAGCAATATTGGGCTGTTCACTTCCCCTACCATATGTTCCAAAAATCTGCTCCAGAGGGTTCTGGGATCTTTTGGAGAACAGCATGAGGAAGGGAAGGGAAGATTATGGTGGGCAGGCAGGGGGTAGGGAATTGCAAAGATTGCCTTGATTGCTATTATACTAGAAGGACTCTTAGGACTAAAGCGTCTTCTGTCAGCAAAGGGACACCAATTGGATTCTTTATTTGCAAGCAGGTGTAGATACTGAATTGGGGGCAGGGGATGAGTTTGTAACTTGGAGTACAATGAATCAGATTGACTTGGCTTTGTACTGAATGTATGCTTGCTTTCATACAAGATTTTTTTTGGGGGGGGGGGGAATCCAATGTCACTTCATTCCTTCTTGATAAAAATAAAATATATATAAAAAATGTTGTTTGTGAAAGCAGAATCTGAAAGTATTCCAGAAGGAGGAGGCAGGAATTTATTTATTTAATTAATTGAATATATATATATACCACCCTATACACGGAGGTCTCAACTTAGTCTGCAACTTGCAAAGCTTTCATGAAAAAATCCATGTGTTTGCATTCCCTTACATCCTTTTTCCGTATGTGTTACCCTCTCAAAGAAAAGCATTGAGTCAGTTCAGATGGAATATATCTAAATGTGGTTTGACTGATGAGCCTAAGCCTCAGGCACCCACACTTCCTTCATCACACACACACACACACACACACACACACACACAATTCCCTCCCTGACTCCTTGCTTCATAGCAAATCATAGTTTGCTATGACATTTCTGGGCAAACCCAAGATTTTTACAAACCATAAACAGGATACCAAATTATGGTTTCTATTTATGGTGGTCTGTCATGTTCAGAGACGTAACAGCAGACTAGGTTTGTCTCAAACCAGGAAGTCGGGAGGGGATCCATAGTTTACAAAGGAAGCAGGGAATATTCAAGTTTCAGACCCTACACACAACTGTCACTTGTCAGTATGTTTAAGTGGGGCATAGGATTAATTAGTAGAGAAGATGGAGTGTATCACTCTTCGAATATCTCCCTTGAAAGTGCTAGGACCATATTTCACTTGATATATTGGGAGTGCCTACAGCCACACATACAAAAGTCAAAATTGGATCGCATATGCGCCAAACAATTTGATTCTAAAGTGGCCTATATAAATCCAATTGTTTACTTTTTT
Organism: Podarcis gaigeae; assembly: GCF_964106915.1. Lineage (NCBI taxonomy): Eukaryota > Metazoa > Chordata > Lepidosauria > Squamata > Lacertidae > Podarcis > Podarcis gaigeae. The sequence continues at coordinate 57,806,349 of NC_139683.1, read as the reverse complement.
TTAGTAGTCTCTTTTTAAAAGTAAAGGTTTTCACCAGTTTTTTCTGTGCCTGTACATCAGATTGGCATAGTTTAGCACTTTTGACCTGGAGGTTGAACAAACATACACACACATACACACGTTTCACATGTGATCCCATCACCACAAGTGGGAAGATATCAGTTGCTGTGATCTCTGCACATTCTTCTCTCCCAAGAGAATGGTGCAGTGATGTGCTGATACAGCCCCATTCCCAAATCCTCTGTGATGTGTTATCACTTAGAAAAAGATGTGGGAGACTGACAAAGTAGTTTGGTTGTGCTCAAGTCCTGCTTGTGGGTGTCCAATGGGCATCTGGTTGGCCACAGTGAGAACAGGATGTTAGACTGAATAGACTTGAATGGGCTTTGGTCTGATGTACCAGGGTCGTTCTTGTGTTAGTTCCTTGCTAGGTTTGTAAGGAATTAACACAAGAATGGCCCTGGTACATCAAACCAAAGCCCATTCAAGTCTACTCAGTCTAGCATCCTGTGTTAGTTCCTTGCTAGGTTTGTAAGATGGGACACGGGTGGTGCTGTGGGTTAAACCACAGAGCCTAGGGCTTGCCCATCAGAAGGTCAGCGGTTCAAATGGGGTGAGCTCCCGTTGCTCAATCCCTGCTCCTGCCAACCTAGCAGTTTGAAAGCCCGCCACAAAAAGTGCAAGTAGATTAATAGGTACCGCTCCGGTGGGAAGGTAAACGGCATTTCCATGCACTGCTCTGGTTCGCCAGTAGTGGCTTAGTCATGCTGGCCACATGACCCGGAAGCTGTACACCGGCTCCCTCGGCCAATAAAGCGAGATGAGCGCCGCATCCCCAGAGTCGGCCACGACTGGACCTAATGGTCAGGGGTTCCTTTTACCTCTACCTTTAGGTTTGTAAGATGGCCAGGGGGTAACCACCACAGTCAAGACTCTGATAACACCAACAGTATTGTTACAGTGCTGTTTTGGCATGAATATGCGGCTTTATTGGTTGATGAAGCAAACACATTTCTAGGAACATAGATTATTACTTGGATTGATTGTTTTTTACAGTAGTGTTATTAGATTTTCATCATAATATTTATTATTGAAATGATATATACAAGAAACATTATTTTTCCTACTTCATTATGCAGCTGATTGTAGAAACTGAAAAATGCAACATTTCTATGAAGTTGACTTCATCTGAAGATGTGCATGAAGTTTTGGCACATGTTGGAACATGCCTTAGGAGGATATTCCCTGGTCTGTCTCCTGTGTAGGTACTCATTGGGAAAACTGTAGCATATATTTGATATTCAATTAGTCAGCCAGATTCTCTTTATATTTGTATATGTGTATGTGTATGTGTGGCCCCATCAGGGTTCAGACATCCATGGCTTGAAGTGGGTTTCAGCTTATGATTTGGAGACAAAAAGTGCAGTTTTAGCAGTGACCATAGTTTGCCCACTTTGGATACCACTCCAATCTATGGTTACTGTGGACAAGCCTGCAGCATATACCTGATCAATAAATCATCACCAACAGTTTTTGTGACTGTTACCTACTTTCCAAGTTGCTGTGATCACAGGAATTGCAGAGAATTACTTCTGTAATCACTTGGTTGACACAATATACTTGACTGAGGACACTTCTCACATGGTTCAGTGTGTGGGTTGAACCAGCCCTTTGACCTAGCAGAGAGGTGTTCAACAACCACTTCACTCCAGGAAAGCTCTGATTGTTGCAAGTACCAATGTAATAAATCTGAAGTGTGATTAATTTGGGGGGGGGGGAGAAACCGAAAGCTTAACTTCTTCAATTTACCCTTCTCTGCACTTATGTAGATAAGTATAATAAATAAAGTAGCTGAAGGAGACCTCTTTCCATGAGGCCATATTCCATATGCTTTCCTTATGTAATCACAATGGGGAAAGGCTTTCTCTGTGATGGTGCCCTGGTTGTGGAATGCCCTCCCATAAAGGAGTATGCCTGCTTTCTATTTTGCAATCTTTTCAGTACCGAGTTAAGATGTTTTTATGTACCCAAGTGTTTGAATTTGCATAATCCCTCAGTCTGCTTTGTCGTCTGTTGTATTTTATTATGGTTATTTGTTTTATTTACCCACCCTTCATCCCAGAGGAGACCAGGGCATTTACACATAGCCACTTCCGGGCCTGCCCCAGGAGGTGGGGTTGCGGGCTTCACGCCCACCCCACGTGAGCGGGGGCTGATTCCAGCCCCCGCGAGAGCATGGGAATCCCTGTCGGGCCTGCCCCCCCCCAGCCAGCCAATCAGCTGGTCGGCTGGGGGCGTGATTTGCCCTATTTAGGGCCGGCGCGGAGGGGGCTCGCCCTCTTTTCGCCGGCTAGCCCTCACGTTTTCCCACCCTCCCTCCCTTTAAGTAGGTTTGGGCTTAGGTAGGTCTTTGACATTGCTATGGACTTCGGTCTGTCGCCGCAAGGGGCATGGTAGGAATTTTTCCCAATTGGCAATTTCGGGCCTTTTGGTTTTTCGCCTACCTCGTAGCAACTCGTCACAACTTCTCGGCATTGGCAGTAGGCATTGGTAAGAAGGGGTTAAGACGATGTGTGGGGGGGGAGGAACGCCATCACCTCCCCCCAGCGAGCGAAGGGTGGTCCGTTAAAGGACCCCGGGGGGCGTGGCCCTGTCCGAAGCCTATGGAGGTGTGGGCCAAAGGCACGTCCCAGAGCGGTGACCTGGGGGAGCTCCTAGTCGACGTGCCTCGCGGGAGTCTCCCCCGATATAAGGTTAACCCTTCCCCATGTCTCCAGCAAATGGGCTGGAGCCGGATAGTCGTTAGGACCAATGCCTATGCCAATGCCTCTCATTCCTGAATTCAATAAAGTTGTGGCCTAATTTGCCCAATTAACCTTACATTACGGTGTCTTGTGTCTTTATTTATCCTGGTGGGGGGCGGGAACTCGCCACGCAACTCTCTCTCTCTCTCTCTCTCTCTCTCTCTCTCTCTGTGTGTGTGTGTGTGTGTGTCTGTGTGTGTGAGGTTTAAAAACTGTTAAAAAATATAAAAACAATGAAACACATTAAAACATGTAATCAATCATGTGCCTCAATAATTGTGGTTTATTGTATCAGGTTTTAATTAACTTATTATTTATATAGTTGTAATTGTTATGGAGGATGGCATAGAAATGTTTTAAATTTATAAAGGGCTGAATTCAGCTACTTGGTTATGTTAGCAGAATCCAGAGCAACACATGGAAATGCTTGCACTAGCAGAACAATCTCCTTAGCACTACATACATTGAATTCCACCCAAATATGGGTAGGCTACATTTTCACCTGTGTTCTAATTCAGATGTGCATTTTCCTCTTGCATGCAGAAGGATAATGAAAAAAGTAATTATGGAGCCGCCAGAAAGACTGGCTAATCTCCAGACATTGTGGGACAGCCAAACCGTGGCAGAGTTAGGACCATGTGGTGAGTGTGCATGTTTTTTTTAGACTGAAATGTACAAAAGTATAATCGCCAGTGCTGGGAAACAGTATTCTATTTATGGTAGGCTTAATTCTATTTCTAGGAGAGGCTTGGCTTTTTGGTAAAGGTATAATTAGCTCTAAGGTATAGTTAGAGTAGAGTGCCGTTGTGACTGGCTTGGGAAGGTGCTATTTTTGTACGTCATTGTGTCCTGCTGTACATTACAGGCAACGTGGTCTAGACTCAGCTAGCTTCATATTGTGCCTGCAGTATGTTTGTGCTCAGAAGAGAGGAAAATATACCGAGTCTTTAAGATATGTGCATCAGCTTGAAGTACCAATTCCCAAAGGAGACAAATGGTTTGTGTTGCTTCTTTTGTTTCTAGGAGGTTTTTCTCAAATGTATGCGTGTGTTTGTGACTGGCTTGGTTTTCCATATAGGGAAGAAGTTCAGTGGGTAAGTACAGAAATCTCATTGGCAGAGTTTTATTTTCACCTAGCTGTGCAAAGACAGAGGGGTTTTATTTATTTTATTGTATAAAAGCCCTAACCGAACCCAAACACCACCTTTCTACCATCCCGGCTGTAAAATATATTTCGTTGTGCTTTTTTCCCAACCAGGATGTTGATACAATTTATCTGACTCAAGATACCAGGGAGCTGAATTTACAAGATTTTAGTCATCTCGACCACAGGTAAGCACCCAAGACATTCCAAAAACTGTTCATGGTCGAAAGCAATATGCCATGCTACTTTCACAGCACTCAGTATTGCGTGCATCTGTAAACCTTACTTTTTCAGTATACCATTGAAATGTAGAGCAATGCTTGGGTCTAGTGGTAACATTGTGAGCTTGCTGTGCTGCCTCTATAAGCTTACCAGACGTCCCCAGATTTACAAATCAGTCCCCTGACCAAATCCATCTATTTAGTAGGAAGTTGAAAAGTGTCCCCAGATTCACTGAAAAGAATCTGGTAACCTTACTATAATCATCTGCAGTGTTTGAGATGATGCAACTGCTGGCATGCTTCCATCCAACACACTTATTTGCTTGCACTTAAAGGGTGCAATTCACTTCCCTGGCTGGAGGCAGCTCACTTCTGAATACTAGTTGATGGAAACCACAGAAGGAGAAAGTACTCTTGTTGTCAGGTCTTGTGTGCAGGCTTCCCTTAGGCAGCGAGTTGGCTGCTGGTCTAAATGGCCCATTGGCCTGCTCCAGAAAGCTGTTATTATGTTCAGATGGCAGGCTACTGTTTATTTGTTCTTGGGACAGTTAATATGTCTGTATCTGTGGCACAGTTAGGATACTGGCATTAGATTATGATAATAAAAATGTATATTGTGTTTGATGTTGTACGTCTGGTTAGCATTTCAGTGCCTAGGAAATAATTGCAAACTGGAAGAATATCATGCAATGCAGGACTGTGGTGCAGAGATCTTTTCACAAGGTAGCCATGCGTGCAAATAGTAAGTTAGCTTTGTGGGGATTTAAAACTGTATGTCAGCCTGTTGTCAGCACGCGGCACACTCAAGGAAGTCTCTCTGGGAAAATCTTCAGGCGTACCTAAGATAGATCTTTGGATTCTAATCATAGTGGCCATGATCAGACACCAGTTCATACTGGCTGAGGGTGCTCATGACCCTTTGTCATCTCATTATGCACAAACCATAATTTGCCTGATTGGGGTGGTGGGAAACACAGCAAAGCTACAGTTTGTTCAAACCAGGGAGGGAGGTATTGAAGGCAAGGAGAGACTGCATGAGCCCAAATCCTGTTCACAGTGGCCAATCACTGGTTTGCCAGTCACATCTGAAGTGAGCTAATATATACCTTTCTCACATGTTTAGTTTTAGCTTTTAGTGTAAGCCAATACAAAATAAGCCTTATTTCCTATTTGAAACTTATTTACAGTGGTACCTTGAGTTACATACGCTTCAGGTTACATACGCTTCAGGTTACCCACCCTGCTAACCCAGAAATAGTATCTCGGGTTAAGAACTTTGCTTCAGGATGAGAACAGAAATCGCGTGGCGGCAGTGGGAGGCCCCATTAGCTAAAGTGGTGCTTCAGGTTAAGAACAGTTTCAGGTTAAGAACGGACCTCCAGAACGAATTAAGGACTTAACCTGAGGTACCACTGTATTTATAAAGAAGTTTATAGTTTGATATCCTGCACTTCCTCCCGAAGCAGCCAGGAACCATACACATTCTGCATTTTATAGCACACAACGTTGCTAATAGGCGCAACACTGAACAGTCATTTTATGTGGGGCATAGACCAAAACAACAACAAAACCTCTTACATGTGTTCAATCTGAAGTAACCATAGGATTACAGCCAAAAACATATACAGACTTACATGGGAGTAAGCGCCACTGGACACACTGGACACTTACTTCTGAGTAGACATGTACAGGTTTGGGCTAGACATTTAGAGGAGATGTTGTATACATAAAAACATCTGTATCAGACAAAAAGATTGAGAGTAAAATATCAGGAAGAAAATAGATGAAATTTTACTCTTAAAACAGGCCAGTTTTAGTACAAATCGTTTTCTTTCAGAGTAATTGCTTTATAGAGAACTAGAACTTTAAAGTCATATTGTATGGATCAGGAATGTTAAAGATCTATATTAAGCTATCTAGCATACTAAATGCTGTGGTAACACTTAATACGATTTTACTGTAGTTAGTATGGAAGCATCCAGCAGCATGCCTTTGTTGGTATTAATTTAATGGAGAAGCTGACAGAGGGACAGCATATCAAATTAAGGAGTCTAGGATTAAAGGAATGAATTTCATCTTAGGGTTTTACTTTTAAAATCCTTTACAATTAGAGAAGAGGCCATGTGGAAAGTTTTATTATCTTTTCACAAGACACCAGTATCTTTAGAGTAAAAGGTGACTGGAAGAGATGCTTGTTGGATTCATTCAGTCATAGGATTATGTTAAATCATCTAGCTGCCTAAAAGCCTTTAGCACTCAATTATGATTACTACACTGATTAAATGTGACACAAGCTGATAAAAAACCAAATGCAATTCAGTAGCTGAAACCGCATTCTAAACAGGTGCTCACTTTTTAATGAATATAAAATGCCCAATCTAATATGCCCAGTCTGAAAAACCAGACTAAACAGAATTGTTTGCATTCCCTCTTACCACCTACTTTTTATTACAGATCTACACATTTACAAAGCTCTCTAAAATTGTAATTATTACACGTTTCAGGTACTTTGGCTTGAAATACTAAAACATCACACACACACACACACACACACAAACAAACAAACAAAACAAAAGAGCAGGTATGATGCATATTCCAAAAACAAGCTTACATAATCAGTAAGTATTGCTAAAAAGAGAGAATATAATATTTACTAAAATAGAATGTTTGCAATACATATTATGGTACTGAACAAAGACTTCCATCCTTTTTACTAACCTATCAAGAGTCAATCCTTTTTGCATGTGAACGTAGCCTGTAAACCTGACAATTGCAGCTTCTCATAAAGATAAAACATTTTGCCAAGTTGATTGCTCTCATGCATTGCTTATAATTTTCATTTTTCTCAATATGTGGTACTTTCCCCCTTAGGGATTTAATACCAATAGTTGCTGCCCTGGAATACAACCAGTGGTTTACAAAGCTTTCCTCCAAGGATCTAAAGTTAGTAAGTATTAGAGTGAAGGGTGACTATCTGGTTCATATTGTGGAATTTATGAAGGTGCAGTTATCCAAATGAAAAGACGGATTTGCAGCTATAAATGTTTTGCTTTAATTCTGCATGCAGTAGAATGTAGTGGAATTAAATATGCAAAGTTCACTTTCAAACACTGATGAAAGGAGAAATCCTATACACAAGAAGCTGGCATAAAGTAAGCAGTGTAAGGCAAACCAGTGTATAGTTATTCTGTTTAGCATCTGGCTGAGCAAAGAGAAAATACCCTTTTCCAGGGCTTAACATCCAACAGGCTCAGATCAGCCAGCTGGGTCCTCGCTGAGCCAAGGATTGAGGAAGTTAAGCCACCATAACCTGGTTATGCCAGGAATCTCCCGGTTCATCCTGAAACATCTTAGATGCCTCAGGTTGTTTCAGGTGATGAAGAGGGACATGGATTTTCCCCCTAAACAATCTGTAAATTAAGCAACCCTTTTGAGTGAAAGTTACCTTTATTATTTGAAATTTTCAAAGTCAATGCACTAAAAAAAATATGATCTAATTTGAAATCATTTGTGAGAGCTTAGCAATGGACAAATCTGCCAATTTTGGTTTCTCATTTTTCTCATTTTTCCAGTCTTCAGTTCACTTTCACATTAGTTTTAAAAGTCTGCATGGCTAATTATGAAAGCAGGTCCAGTGTTGATGTGGCAGAATGGATAAAGGCCCACTGAATTCACCAATCACACCCAACTCAGAAATTTCCTTTTAAATCTGTCACTTCATGATTCTAGGGCTTAGCTAACACATATTTATGTTTTTAGGAGGAGGTTTCCTTGAACCTTGGAGACCCCTTTAGTATTTTCCTTGAAGGGACAAAAAAATCTAGTACAGAACAAAACAAAAAAAATTCCTTCCAGTAGCACCTTAAAGACCAACTAAGTCAGTTCTTGGTATGAGCTTTCGTGTGCATGCACACTTCTTCAGATACACTGTGTATCTGAAGAAGTGTGCATGCACACGAAAGCTCATACCAAGAACTGACTTAGTTGGTCTTTAAGGTGCTACTGGAAGGATTTTTTTTTTGTTTTGACTATGGCAGACCAACACGGCTACCTATCTGTAACTAGTACAGAACAGTTGGCAAAAAATATTGTCATATCTCTTAGAGTTGCAATGACAGTTAAGTTTCCAGCTTCCAGTTATTAACCATAGGCTCAGTAGAACCAATTATTTTCTATTTTCTATCTGGAATGCGTATTCACACCTGAAATGTCCACCAATCCATGCCTTTCTGTGGGCTTCTGGCTTTGATGTGGACATTTTGTATGTGGTGATTCACGTAAGAGAACATTAGAGCCCCTCTATGGAGCCCAACCACATTAAAATAGTTTCAGGCACTTGCTTCGGGTATGAAGGCAGTTTGTTATTTGCTGCATTCTCATACTGACTTGTTTTCATTGATATATAATATTACACCATTGTTGTCTTTGACAGTCTGCTGATGTTTGTGAGCAGATCCTAAGAGTGGTGAGCAGATCTAACAGACTGGAAGAGCTAGTACTGGAGAATGCAGGTCTTAGAACGTAAGTCCATTTTTTCTTTAAATAGCATAAGTATTTAGCAAATCCAAATATTGCTAGAAAGAGCTTTGAGTTTGAAATTGCAGTCTGATTCACACTTCCATGAGAATATGTCCTACTGAACTCAGTGGGGCCTGCTTCTGAGTAGACATACCTAAAATTGCTAAAATGTACAAAATTGCGCCTCTTATCTACTTAACACTGCAGTGCATGATAGGAGTGTAAATAAGATATGTGATGCTTCAAAATAAATATTTAGGGTTTGCAGGAGAAACCACCCAGACCTAGAAAATTGTTGCTTTGTGAAAATAGGTGTGACTTACAGTAACTTTGCACAAATTTTCATTCTGTATTACATAATTTTTATCTCATAGAGGCAGATATGCAAAAAGAAAATACCACATCTTTTTTTTTTTAGGAAGCCCACAAATGTGTATTACATTGTCCAGTAAATATGGCATCTTTCCTTTCCTTGCATACTTGTGCCTTTGCATGGCTAGTTAAGCGCTACACGCAGAAGCTAAGCCTAATGCATAACCCAATGTATAGGCAAAGCCACCCTTAACGTAAAAGAGAATTGGTACATAGTGGCAATGTTGTAAACAGTTTCCCTAATTCTATGCTCATTCTTTTTAAGTAGTCATTTCATATTAAGCTTTTAAATATGGTGTGATGCAACTTTGCAAGCCTTAATATAATCCTCTGTTTTATGGTTGTTGTTTTTCTTAAAGAGATTTTGCACAGAAACTGGCCAATGCCCTATCCCATAATCCCAACTCAGGACTTCATACAATTAACCTTGCTGGCAACCCCCTGGAGGACAGAGGTACTGTAGCACTTAAATTTTCTCCATTCCTAATACACACCCAATAAGAGGATTAGTGTGGTTTCATTCAGCTTTTGTCTAAACAATACATTTTGTCGGATGTCATTGCTTCGTAAATACCCTTTGTTCTCAAATGTCTGAGGATTTAGTCACTGTCCCTTTAAACTGCAAGTCATGTTTAGTAGTTATAGTGGCCATAAATTTAATTAAGCCTAGCTTTGTTCTGATTTCACAAAAATGCTGGCATTTAAGTAAAAAACAATAGCGGGTAATTAGTTTGGAACTGAGGTAGGAATTAATAGGCCACAAATGTTGTATTTTTCAAAGTCTTTAGAATTACCATAATATTCACCCTAGGGAGAAGTGTTACTCTTTTGAGTAAATAATACATTTGTGTCTAGTAATACAAGCTTAAATATTAGCATATCATACAATTTGGGCGGAGGTCCTTTCTGTCATAGGTATAGTAAGCATCTAGAGCAGCCAGTCAGGACAGAAATAATGAATGATAAGCTTATTGCTGTTCCGCATAACACTGAATCATGTTTCAATCCCAGGGATTCAGTTTCAGTTCTAGGAAGTGTCAGTTAAGTAATTTGGTGGGCTTGGATACTTGCCCATCATCTGGTTTCCAGTTCCTTCCTTAAATCTAAATATTTAAAACCTCGTTTGCACATTATCAAAGGGTAGGAATTCTCATTAACTTTCTCACACATTCCACATACATATTAGCGTGCACTCTTTTTGTTAAAAATACTCATTTCATATAGGAAATTGCTCTGATCTTCTCCTCTGGGATAAAAGAGATGCCAAAATGTATTTTATTTTTACCGTTAATGTTTAACTTTACAGGAATGTATTCCCAGTAAGTGCACTTAGGGTCATTTCTTGATGGCATATCTGCAGCACAAATCTATCATATTTGTATCAGTTTAACTTTTTTTAACGGTCAGGGATACCTTTACCTAACTTTTTTATGGTTTCAACCCAAATAATTTTGAAGATTCTAGTCAGTGTGCAGAACGTCTTGTTGCAAACCTTTAGCCCATCCCAAACTACAGCTCCCAGGGTAGCCTTAGGGGAGGAAAGTGATTATTCTGATAATTACAGTGAAGCATAGGTGTATCGTAATTAATGGCTAAGGCATCATTATATACCTTTTGTCTGTGGGTGTGCAAGGCACTTCCCTTCTTTCTCGACTTAGCCTAATAGTAGCCATGCAAAATAGAAGTCTGTCCCATTTTGCAAAATCAACTTGCCAGAAGCCAAATGATGCATCACTGTATGTGCAGTGCTTTGAACCTAGCTTTTGAGGTCCAGACATACTGTTGTGTCAACTGGACCACACTGTACGTCAATATTGAAACATGAATATTTACGATGTAAGTGCTTCCCCATTTCTAGTGTGAGTCTTTGTTGTCTTTCGTTCTTCTACAGGTGTGTCCTCACTAAGTATTCAGTTTGCCAAACTACCAAAGGGGCTGACACAATTAAATCTATCAAAAACCTCATTATCGCCTAAAGGTATGTTCAATAAATGTACAAGTCATTATTACACATTAGCTTTTGTTTTCCCTTCTGTTATCTGGGTGCTTTCTCCAGTTCAGAACTTTTCTTTCATGATCAGGCAGGCAAAATAGAGCCGGAAATGTTTTGCAACACACTTTTTATCAGCTGTTGCCCCATTGGATGTTGTAGTCTAGACCATCAGGATTAATTGAGCTCCAGTTCAGTAGCAGTTGCCATCACAAGCACTGCAGAAATACACAGGTAGAGTCACAGTGAGTTTGCTCAGCACAGTGCATGATTTGCATGGCAAGTAGAATAATAGAATTGTAGAGTTGGAAGGGACCACAAGGGTCCGCTAGTCCAGCCCCCTTCAATGCAGGAATCCCAGCTAAAGCATCCATGGCATATGGCCACCCAACCTCTGCTTAAAAAGGTGGTGCAGGTGGAGAAAAGTGGAGGATGTGTCTCAATGGCAGGTCAAGGCAGTTGAAGGAACTGCAGTTGCACAGGAAACCTTAGTCAATGTTGTGTTTGCCATTTTCAAGGATTTCTTTCTGCACATTCTGTTTAGAATCAGGTACAGGAAGCTTCCAAGCACCACACCTTAAGCTATAATCACTATACTAGGTCAGCCCTTCAGTGTTCTTACAAAGAAGCTAGCAAACTCAAATAGCTCTCCTAACAAAAACAAATTCTTTTGAGCACTTATGTCTGTCTCTGTATGTGAGATCCTCCTCTTACAAAAACCTGTGATTTCCCCTCTCTCTGTGTGTGTCTCTAAAAAGCCCCTTCAATCTTGCCTCTTAAAGCTTTGTGGCTTTCTGCCTAGCTTATCTTCTAAAACATTCGCTTGGCTTAAGGACAACACTTCATTGCTTTAGCCATGGTTGGGAAATTTAATCGGAAGCCTAAAGGCTGAATTTTATTACAATTAAAGATTAGATGCAGAAACTGGTTGTGCTTATCACCTGTAAATTAATCCGAGGAGTATACAGAAGTGGGTTTCTTCTCCCTTAGCCTGGCCATCCACACACTTTTCAAGAGAGTATCACATGCGTGCTTGCTCTTGAGTTCCTTATTTGTGCTCATTTTCATGGTTAATTGCAGTGCATGTTTTCATTAAACCTTGCAGCTTCATTGTTGGTTGTCCTAGATCTGCTTTTTGGAGCACAGCAATTAAGAGGGGGTTTTTTAATTTAAAAAAATGCTTTTCTTAATAAATTATAACATTGGATGCTGTGATGTTTCATTTTTATTCCAATCTTCCTAATATTCCTTCTCTACCCCCACCCCCGCTACCTCTAACTTCATCTCTTCATCTCTTATCAGATTCTGAAAACTTAATTCTTCTGCAGAATCTTCCCTGGATCACTGAAGCTTGACTTCCTCTGTACTGCCAGTTCATTCCCATCTAACTCCTTCCCATGCTACCTTTTAAAAAAAGTTCATTTAGCCTATAAGCCTGTTGAATACAGACTGGAGACCTTTGGTAGCCTGCACAGTACCTATTGCTCTTTTCTTTCTTCTTGAAATGGTTGATCCTGTTTCAACAAGACTGTAACAATTCCATATGAAGCTTCCACATTTATGACCTTAAGAATGGAAATGTTTATTTTCTGAGATCAGCCTCCCACAGACTGGTTTTTTTCATCTTCTATATGTACCAAGCTTCTACTGAATATGATCAGCATGTGGGCAGCACAGTCTCTCCAGCAGTGCTGTTATCTTAAATATTCATTGCTGTTCATGTTCTTTTGATGAGGTGCAGAACAGGAAATCATTAAATGTTTCATAGAAACTGTATATTTGCAGAGTGTATGTTAATACTTTACTGAGCATGACAAAAGCAAATGTTGACCATTTTGTTGCAGGGGTAAACAGCCTTTCTCAATCACTGAGTGCCAACCAGCTCTTAGCTATCACGCTGACCCACCTTGATCTCTCAGGGAACGTTCTTCGGGGTGATGATCTTTCAGTAGGTGCTACTTTTTTCTACTTCCTAAACAAATCTGTTGTGTTAAAGCAATCAATGAAGTAAATACCAGTGAAGGCAGCATCGCAAGAGCATTGGGAATAGTAGAAAGCACAGTTTGCCAATCGGATGTGTCCTGTGAATCACCTGTTAGTTCCAATCCTTGATGTTCATAACAATCTATAGGGACTAAAGGAATAATTCCCTGAGGTTGTCAGCCATCTTCCATTACTTTCCTTAATCTGTGAAGAAAGCAACATAGCAAGCACCTAACCTATGGCTCAGGTTGTTGTTGAAGATAATATTGGCCGGTTCACCTATCACAGTAAACCACAGTTAATGGCTTACCATGAATGAGCAGATCACTTTGGCTTTGTTCTTCCATGAGCAAGAGAACCCTTGGTTTAGCATCACGTCTGAACCAGATATCATGCTTTATTTCCCCAGTGGTGGATCTTGCATTTTCAAATTTTAGTGGCACCTCCAACGAAAGAAGAAGAATGGATATAAAAATTTATGGACTATACAGAAATGGCTGAACTTACTGGAAAAATAAGAAATCAAGATAACGAACTTTTTATAAAAGAATGGAAATTGTAAACAGATAAGGACATTGGCAGGATTATTGTAATAAACTGCAGTTTCGTAAGAGTATTTAATTAAAGTAGATTAATAAAATAATAAGTTAAGTTAGAATTTGCAGGAAATGATACAAATAAATTTAAGGAACCGCAGAAAGAGGAGGAAGGAAGTCGAGTTTTGAAATGTTAAAATGACTGTAAAACTATTGAAATGTATGAAATCATTTAAAAAATAATCAGCGGAACCCTGTGCAGTTCCAAAATTTGGCATCCCCTTGCCTCTCGCCAGGGGAAAACACTGGTTTCGTTCAATACCAGCAATATCCCATATTTTTCCATCTATAAGATCCCCCCATGTATAAGATGCCCCCTATTTTGGGGGACTGAGATTTAAGATGGCCTCGTGTATAAGACACCCCCTAATTTTTGACTTTATTTTTTAGGGGGGGAAACCTAGTCTTATACACGGAAAAATACAGTACTTCTCATTGTAAGATGGAGGGAAAGTGAGGTGTACCTGAATCCCTTTCAGCTGAGTACAGATACTCCTGTGTCAGAAAGGCTAGAAGTAGAAGGAAGCTTTTGGCTTCCTCAGTATGTCCTCTCTTTAACCCTGCCTCAAGAAAAAGTGAATGAAACTGCATTTGAGGGCAGAGCTTTCTCTCTCTAAATTGTGACGCAGTTTGAATTTGGTTTGCTTTTCCCCTAGTATAGAATCCAGTGGCTGCCCTGTGGGCCGAAAAGCAGGGTAGCCACACCAGTGGGCGGGGCGAATGCAATTTTGCTTTCTTCCAACCCAATCATAGGTTCTGTGCAGGGAGTAGCCAATGTGATGTCCTTATAGGGATTTACAGGCCCTCAGCAAAAGAAGTGGCTCTTCTCTTAATTTAGCTGCTTGTTTCTGTGAACCTTGACAAATAACATGGCCCATGTCAGCTCCCCCCTTTTTATGAGAATGTTTATTCATGTATACATGTATATATAAAGCTCTCAGTTTTTCAGTCTATGAAATTATTTCTGAAATGCCTTGTGGGAATTTGTTCTGGGTGGAGGATGCAGCTGAATTACTTGATCCAGTTGCAATTTAATAGCTGTCTTTGTGAGAGAGTTTAACTAAAATTGTTTTGCATTATTTGGCTGAAAGGTGGCTGGTATTCTAATCTACTTTGTAATTAAAAATAATGGTTCCTTGAAACTGGGTAGTTAATTGATTATTTAAAACCGAGACATGCACGTGTCAAGGCTACTATTTGATCTTATGTAGGCAGTATTTTTTTCTCAGTACTTACGAGGTATTTGGTATTTAAGGACCAGAATGTTATGGTATCATAAGGGTGAAATATGAATATTTGTCAGGGCAGCAGTTACCTTCAAGATCAGAGAAGTGGATATGAATACCAGAAGAAAACTGAAGCTTATTTTTTAAAATTCCTCTTTCTGTCTCTCCCTTATAGTTCCTGTATAATTTTTTGGCCCAGCCAAACGCGATTGTTCATCTGGATTTATCCAACACAGAGTGTGCATTAGACATGGTAATAATTTACTAAAGACAAGTCCAGTTTTTCCTGTTTCATATTGGCTTATGTGTAAAATTACTATCTTCTTATTTACGATTTAGATGTGTGGAGCTCTTCTCCATGGCTGC
Organism: Podarcis gaigeae; assembly: GCF_964106915.1. Classification (NCBI taxonomy): domain Eukaryota; kingdom Metazoa; phylum Chordata; class Lepidosauria; order Squamata; family Lacertidae; genus Podarcis; species Podarcis gaigeae. The sequence continues at coordinate 57,791,129 of NC_139683.1, read as the reverse complement.
CTTCAGCATCTTGCCACCCTCAACTTATCCAGAACAGTTTTTTCTCACAGGTCAGCATTTATCGTTATTTGTGTGAATTATGTAGATACTGTATCATGAATCTCTCCCCACCTAAAAAAAATAATACTCTTAGAGCTGTAAAAACACTAGTGAAATGATATTACCAGCACTTGTAAACTAAGAGGATGAAAAAGGAATAAAAAAGGTGGAGAATCTTGCTGGATGGTGTGACTCTGTGGTGATTTGGGCAGGTGTATGCCACGTGCAATGTTTTCTGTATATCGTGATAACTGTGTATGAAAAGTCATATGTAAAGTACCTCTTGTACATGTTATGGTTGTCTCTTACCTCTGGCACGCTAACTATATTTGAAAAGGGAACACTTACTGTAAGTGTCATATGGTAGGGCTGGGCAAAGAAAAAGTGAAACAGCTGGGTGTTGGTTCTTTCCTACCCCTCCTATGAGATCCTAGTCCAAAACTGTTCTCTTACTTCATCTCTGTTTTTCTGCTAGCTTCTCTGTACATGCAACTTTCCATTTATGTGGGGGTTACGTTCTAAGCCACTGCATGTTTAAGTGAAGTTGCGTATTTTTGAAATGCTGTTGAAAAAGCCTGCAAATACCCTATTCCACCCTCCCTGTTCTGCCCCTTTCTGTGACATTCATGGGTCTCTTCTGGGTTTCGCGTGATACATGTTTGCACAGTTGTGCACATATTGAATGTGTGTAAATGGGAGGGGGGCTGCCTGTATCAGTAAAACATGTGCACTACTACAAGTTTATTTTTAGATGGTCATATCCAATGCTGCAGCTCTGCTTGTGCAAGGCAGTTTTGTGAGCAGAGTTCTCTCTTCCTCTCCTGTCCCCTCCAGCCCCAACATGCACTCAAATTCATCTCCATAGGGTTGTGGGACCCTTCAGAGCAGATATTGGTGGTAGAGGGGAGGAAACTGAAGTTCTGTAGCACCAGCCCACACTGGATACCACCCAGTAGTTCCTGTTTGTTTTCTGCTGGTTGATGCTTGTTGATCTAGACACTTGAGGCTGATGAATTAATGCTATTATTGCATTCTGATAAGTGTTAGCAATTGTATCTCTTTGGATTGTAAACATACATAAAAATGATCACAAGCCTTATGTGGGAAACAGCAGATTTAGCAGCATATCTTAGAGGTTTGGGGATGTTGACTACTATCTGCTTATTACTTTACAGAAAGGGCAAAGAAGTACCCCCATCATTCAAGCAATTTTTCAGCAGTTCCCTTGCTTTGATGCAAATCAACCTTTCAGGGACTAAACTTCCTCCTGAGCCGCTAAAGTAAGTGTGCTGTGAATTTTGTCATAAGATTTTAAATTGCATTGTGACACTCCCTTATGTAAATTTATGAGTAGGCAGGAAAGTTGATAGTAGAGTGTATTGATTTCATATGAATAAAATAGACCGAAAAAATGTTCTGCAGATTTTGGCTTATAAATAGTCATGTATTTGATTCCCTGCAGTGTTATGTGTTTTCTTTACAGTTCCTGTTTTATGAATAGCAAAATTACTCAGTTCTTTCATGTTCGGTTTAATTTGCTTGATTTTTGATGTTTGAGTATTGAATTAATAAATGTTCTACTTTAATTCTGTTTAACTGAAAGGTGTTAGAACTTATTGACTTGGCTTAGATCATTCAGGACACTGCAGACTCATGTGGTCCCTCTTCCCTTTTGCTAACTATCATTTTATAATAGGTCCTAGACAAACCTTATCCAGTAGGCACCATATTCTAACCATAGAGGAGCAACCTATATACAGGAGGGAGCAGAAAAAGTGTGCCAGCCTATGGAGACACTTCCAAACCATGTTTTAATTATACCGTGTATTCTAAATAGGGTGCAGCACATTTAGTTACGTTGCCAATGCCTTTCAGTAAATATTTTGTTTGTTTTAAAATGTATCCCGCTTTCCACCATGTAGTTCTCAAAGAAGCATCCAACAATAACACATACAATATACAAAAAATATATATAACAGGAATTTCTCTTGTGACTTGATTGCCATTCTAGTGTTCCATAATAATAATTCTAATTCATTTTTCAGAGCACTCTTACTGGGTCTCGCTTGTAACCAAAATGTGAAGGAGGTGTTTTTAGATCTGAGCAGCTGTGAGGTAGGAAATGCTTACAATCTATAATGTCACGATTATATTGTTCTCCTTAAACGTAATGGTTTCTGTATATTTTGTGTTGGCCATGCTGAAGAAGCAATAAGCCAATTTTAAAACCTGTTTACAGAACATGCCTGGCCTTGTGTACAAGTGCACCTATTGTACAGACATGCATCTATTATGCTGTGATTTTCCGAACAGCAGCAGCAAAAATGGTAATCTGTTTTGAAACTGAGGAAATTCAGATGGAGGTCTATTATTATTATTATTATTATTATTAGGGCCTTGCTGTTGAAAGAAAGAGTCAGTGTAAGCAAAACTGAAAAAGGTTATCTTAGTCCAGGGTTTCCCAAACTTGTGTCTTCAGCTGCCTTTAGACTACAACTCCCATCATCCCTTGCTAGCAGGACCCCAGTGGTTAAGCTCTCTGTGCATGACAGTAGACTTGTTGATGCTGTTGAAAACTTGTGAATGTTTCCTTTTCATCAGTAGTACAATTAGTTTTCAGCTGCCCACTTTAAATATCCCAGTGCCACCCCAGCTTCTAGCAAACAAGTAGCTAGAGTACCTTTCCTAGTTTTATCTGATTCTGAGAGGAATGTATTAATATCAAGTGGAATATCAGCTTTGCCTTTCCTTATAGGCTGCTTGGTCCTTTTAGTCTACACAACAGAGCCAAGGCTTCATCATGCCTAGAAAAAAAAACAAATATTTCCTTTCCTCACCACTTCAGTTTTATCTTGTGACTAACTGCTGACTTACTAACTCTGATCCAAAACTTCATTGCTATGTACTGCTGATTTTATTGCAGAAAATACTTCTATTTTAGTTGCTCAGCTCTGATGTATTTTAACTTTCCCCCCTCCTGCTTCCATTAGCTTGGTCACTGTGTAAGTACACATCATTTATTACTTGCAGCCTCTCAACTATTAACCCCAAAGCAGCTCACTTCCTGCCTATCCACTACACATGTTCCCTTTGCAGAGCATCTTTTTAATTGCTGGTACTTGAGCGCAGGAGAGCTTTGGTTGTTTTATAGCAGAACGTGTCATACTTTCATAGAATAGAGGTTAGGCAGATGTGAAGCTGATCACTGCCTAGATCAGGGAGAATTGGGAAGCTATTTTGAACTTAATGAAAGGAGCAGCAGGATATTGCATGTAGTTTGTATTTTCTTCATCATCATCATCCTTTATAGCATACACTTTGTCATGAGATATTATTCCTGTTCGATAGGGTAGCAATTAAACAAAATGCTAACAGCTACTTTCAAAAAAAATGAAATACTGCCATGGTCAGATCACCTCCTGGTGCAGCTGGACTTCTCCGCAACCTTTCCCCTCTGCAGGGAGGTGGCACCGATTCGGATGGTCCGCCCCCGCCACTTAATGGATCCAAATGGTTTCCAGAGAGTGGTAGGGGATGCTTTATCCCGTGTTGATGGCCTTTCAGCTGATTCCCTGGTGGCACGCTGGAATGTGGAGTTAACCAGGGCTATTGACTGTTTGGCTCCGAAGCGCCCTCTCCGATTGCATGGAGCCCGGACAGCCCTGTGGTTTTCCATGGATCTGAGGGCAATGAAATAATCGTTGAGACGGCTAGAGCGCCGGTGGCGGATAACTCATTCCGAATCTGACCGGACACAGGTTAGAGCTCAATGTCGAGCCTACCAAGTGGCGGTAGCGACGGCGAAGAAGACTTTCTTCACCGCCTCTATTGCATCTGCAGAAAACAGCAGCAGGAGACTTTTTCAGGTGGTCCGCAATTTAGCAGAACCACCTGCTACATCAGGGCCCAGTACGGGCCACATGATCTCCTGCAATGATTTTGCAAAGTTTTTTGCAGATAAAGTCACTCAGATTTGGGAAGAGGTAGACGCCACCGTGGGAGCAGGGCTGGGGCGGGAGAGTGCTAGAGTCCTGTCTAGTCAAATTGCGTGGGATCAATTCCAATCTGTTACCTCCGAGGATGTGGACAGGCTGCTTGGACGAGTGAAACCAACCACCTGTCTCCTTGATCCTTGCCCATCCTGGCTTATAAAAGCTAGCCGGGAAGGGCTGGGTGATGGGCTTCGTGGGGTGGTGAATGCTTCCCTCCGTGAGGGAGCCTTCCCAGACCCACTGAAAGAGGTGGTTATTAAACCGCTTCTTAAAAAACCATCTTTAGATGCGGCCACGATGGCCAACTATCGCCCAGTCTCAAATCTTCCATTCTTGGGCAAGGTGTTTGAGTGAGTGGTTGCTGAACAACTCCAGGCACGCCTGGAAGAAGCGGACCATTTGGATCCCTTCCAGTCGGGATTCAGGCCTCATCACGGGACTGAAACTGCCTTGGTCGCACTGGTTGATGATTTCCGGCGGGCTAGGGACAAAGGTGAGAGCTGTATCCTAGTTCTGCTGGATCTCTCAGCGGCGTTTGATACCATCGACCATAACATCCTTCTGGACTGTCTTGAGGGGCTGGGAGCTCGGGGCAATGTCATACAGTGGTTCCGCTCCTTCCTCCTGGGCTGTGTTCAGAAAGTGGTGGTGGGGGATGAGTGTTCAGACCCCTGGGCTCTCACTTCTGGGGTGCCTCAGGGTTCTGTCCTCTCCCCCATGGGGTTTGGGCTGGGTGTTCATCAGTATGCGGATGATACCCAGCTCTACCTCTCTTTCAAATCAGAACCACTGAAGGCGGTGACGGTCCTGTGTGAGTGTCTGGAGGCGGTTGGAGGATGGATGGCGGCTAACAGATTGAGATTGAATCCTGACAAGACAGAAGTACTGTTTCTGGGGGACAGGAGGCGGGCAGTTATGGAGGATTCCCTGGTCCTGAATGGGGTAACTGTGCCCCTGAAGGATCAGCCTGGGAGTCATTTTGGACTCACATCTGTCCATGGCGGCACAGTTTAAATCCGTGTCCAGGGCAGCTGTGTACCAGCTCCATCTGGTACGCAGGCTGAGACCCTATCTGCTTGCGGACTGCCTCGCCAGAGTGGTGCATGCTCTGGTTATCTCCCGCTTGGACTACTGCAATGCGCTCTACGTGGGGCTACCTTTGAAGGTGACCCGGAAACTACAACTAATCCAGAACGCAGCAGCCAGACTGGTGACTGGGAGCGGCCGCCGAGACCATATAACACCGGTCTTGAAAGACCTACATTGGCTCCCAGTACGTTTCCGAGCACAATTCAAAATGTTGGTGCTGACCTTTAAAGCCCTAAACGGCCTCGGTCCAGTATACCTGAAGGAGCGTCTCCACCCCCATCGTTCTACCCGGACACTGAGGTCCAGCACCGAGGGCCTTCTGGCGGTTCCCTCACTGCGAGAAGCCAAGTTACAGGGAATCAGGCAGAGGGCCTTCTCGGTAGTGGTGCCCTCCCTGTGGAACGCCCTCCCACTAGATGTCAAAGAGAACAACAACTACCAGACTTTTAGAAGACATCTGAAGGCAGCCCTGTTTAGGGATGCTTTTAATGTTTGATGTATCACAGTATTTTAATATTCTTTTGGAAGCCGCCCAGAGTGGCTGGGGAGGCCCAGCCACATGGGCTGGGTATAAATAATAATTTTTTTTTTATTATTATTATTATTATTATTATTATTATTATTATTATTCGTACTATAGTTTGCATTATTTGCAAACCTCTGCTTTCCGCATTCTCAGCACTTCCTCAGTGAAAAGGTATCTAATGCTTTCTTTCCCCCCTCTAGCTAAGATCAGGAGGTGCGCAGGTTTTAGAAGGATGCATAGCAGAAATACATAATATCGCCAGCCTTGATATTTCAGACAATGGTAAGGGCTCATATAAGTCTGCACAGAGGATTAAGGAATGTGAGTGATTTATGGTGTCATCCTATGCATATTTACTTGCAAGTAGACTGCATACCTGATGGGACTTGCTTTATTTGGACAAAACTCCTATTGAAAGCAATCTGACTTGCTGATGAGCAAACATAGTTAGCATTGAGTAGTAAGTCTGCTTTCATTATATAATAGGCTGGGGGGGGGATTGAAGAACAGGATAATTAAGTATGCAATCAACCTCATTTTTCCACAAAACCCTTAAAAGCCTAATGCTGAAATATAATTCTGTCAGATGTTCTTTTCTAGTCTAGACACAGAGCAAAACACTTGTTGCATCATTTTATTCTCATGCTATTAATCTTCTTGGGCAGCAGTTATTGAAGCCATTCAAAACAGGATCAAATTGTTGGAGAATTATATTGCTTTTCAAAGCAACTAAAATTAGCTAAACAATATATTGTGGCCATAACTCTCAAAAGATTGAGAGAGTCTTCCTTTGCTGAAACACATAGCTGTCTGCATAGCAGCCATTATGCTGAGAGCCCAAGTACCTATTGTGCATGTAACCAATGCTCAATGTTCGCTTTCCTGGGGAAAAGCATCTTCAGGAAATTGGCAATTTGAAGTAAAGAAGCCACTTAACCCTTTCTCTACCTACTGGTTTCCTTTTTAAAATTGTCTTCTCAAAACTGCTTTTCCATAGGAAAATAAGGGACTAGATCATATTTTTCATCCACCAAAGCATGTGCTCTTGCTAATTAAGGAAATTGGTGTGAAAGTACTCTCTAACTATAGATTGAAACTCCTGTGACAAAATGCATGCGTGGGGATCTATTTTAACTGTGCATTTCATCTGGTTCCTCGCAGGCCTGGAATCTGACCTTTCAACCCTTATAGTCTGGCTTAGTAAAAACCGATCAATAAGACACTTGGCATTAGGGAAAAACTTTAACAACATGAAATCCAAGTAAGATTTTTATTTATTTGTGGGAGGGGTTTTTAAAATGGAATAATCAATAAAAACTGCTGGTTTCACCTTTTCTCTTGCTTGTTGCCTCTTTTAGAAATCTGTCCCCTGTACTTGATAATTTAGTACAAATGATTCAAGATGAAGATTCGGTGAGTATCATTACGCTACTACTTTAAAGTTGTCTTAAACACCACCATCTCTCACCTGCAGCTATTAGTCAACAATATATACTAGGCGAAAGCATTAGTCAGGTTTATTTTTTATCCAGTTCAAATTTATATAGCAAACAATGAGCTATGTACTGAAACAAACACAACCTTTTTTTTGAAAATGTTGAAACATTTTAAGATTCTATCAGGGTCTGATTGATTTTTGGCCTACACTTGTGCTTTATTGATAGTAACAAATATACAAAGGTCCATTTCCCTGCCTTTTTAACAACAGTTTCCCTTACTCCTGAGATCCAAATCGCGTTCTACAATTGTCTGGGGTTGTTGTTATGAGGTCATATGAAGTTTACCTGCTCACCATAAAAAGCTTGTTTTTTTGTTTTTTGCTCCAAAGAAAATGGAAATTTCAGTTTGAGTGCTTTGGAATTGAGTGCAGAACGAATGTGTCTGTGTGTCTGTCTGACTGACTGACTGACTATCTATATCTATCTATCTATCTATCTATCTATCTATCTATCTATCTATCTATCATCTATCTATCTATATTTACTGGTTCTCCTCCTACATCGGCCAAGCAGATGGTTGGCATTGTTGTCTATAACAATGCCAGTCACCTGCTGGTGAGAAAGCAAAGCCTGGGTTATCCTCCTTTGGTCTCTCCTACATTAACTACCAGCAGGACGAAACAGTTCCAGATAGTACATAGCAACTAGCTGTCAGAATGGGAGTGTAGGTTCCACCCAGGGCTAAGTGAGACCATATAACTGCCAGGCTTCTTGTCGAAAAGGAATTCTTCCTACTAACAGCAAGATCATATGTATTCCATTTAGGCCAGGTGACCAATCATGTCCCCCATCCCTCGTGACTGAAACTTCAAAAGATGTTGCTTCTGGGAAGGGGCAGTGGCAGCCAAAAGACATCAAACTTTGGGGTGGCACTTTGGCAGAGTTAAAGTTTGTTTGGGTCTTTAAGGGGATTTATGTTTGTTACAGTTTGCTTTTATATTTTTTCATTATTGCATGCCACAAGATTTGTTATTATATTTTTAGAACTGTCATTGATAACACTGAGGTTATGTTAAGTATTAAGTATTCATGCAAATACAAGTATGAAAACGTGTGTGTTTAACCTCTGAGAGACTTTTTAGAACTCCTGGAAACTCTATTAGCGATTTAAATTTTGCAGGATCAGAAATTCCTCTGTTACATTGACTTAATCAGGGCTGTTTCCTGTTTGTATATACATTTTTATTTCAATTTTATATTTTACAGGCTAATTTTAATACTAACTAGGTATCGCCTTAGGTCCCCTAAATCTAATCTGATTTCATGTGACCACTTGGACAGAATGAGCATTTTAAAAACTGAAAGATTCCTCGCAGTTCCCCCAAATGAGTAATTGGTTTTTATAGCCTATTGTTCTAATCCAGAAACTGTATTTGTAGATGTTTTCCAGGGGATTTTGAACAACCTGGCTAATGGTGTCAATGATACCCTATTTCTAGAAGTGAGATTTAATTTGATGCTGAAATCTTAACAGTATATTAATCTTATTAATCTTAACAGTATATTAATAAATCATTGGAGCTTCCTAATCAATAAATGCCAGTTCATGTCTCTCTTCCAGGGATAATTCCAGGGATAATTGATCTCCAGACCCTCATAGGATTTGGTTCAGGGTTCTGTGCTTTCAGAACTCAAGAGCAAAGAATTGCCCTTTAAATTATCGTTATATTAAGCTTAATATATCAAAGTATGACTCATCTTAGGCCAGTATTAATAAAAGTGCAGATTATTTGTCTTTGATTTTATTAGGCAACCAATGTCTCTGAACTGGACAACTGAGAAGACCGACTATATTCCACTAAACAGCTCTGCGCTATTTTTAACAACCATTTATCTACTAATGCAGATTGATTTTTCTTTTATCCTGGTCTCTCCTTCAAATTTCCCCCAGGGACATTATGATGATGAGGGCAATTGTGATCTATTAAGCTCTGAATATGGGACACGGGTGGCGCTGTGGGTTAAACCACAGAGCCTAGGACTTGCCGATCAGAAGGTCGGTGGTTCGAACCCCCGTGACAGGGTGAGCTCCTGTTGCTTGGTCCTTGCTCCTGTCAACCTAGCAGTTCGAAAGCATGTCAAAGTGCAAGTAGATAAATAGGTACCACTCCGGCGGTAAGGTAAACAGCATTTCCATGCGCTGCTCTGGTTCACAAGAAGCAGCTTAGTCATGCTGGCCACATGACCCGGAAGCTGTACGCCGGCTCCCTCAGCCAATAAAGCGAGATGAGTGCCACAACCCCAGAGTCGGCCACGACTGAACCTAATGGTCAGGGGCCTCTTTACCTTTAAGCTCTGAATAGAGCCACATTCCCAATTTTAGAGGAGTAAGTCAAATTTTGGAGTCAGAAAGAAAGATATTTTGGGAACTAGAGAAGTCTCTTTCTAGGGATGAGTCAAATAGTAATTAGGAGGGTGCAATTTCACAGCCTTAAATAGGTTAAAAAATCCAGAGTTTTGTAATCATTTATTCTCTTAGGGATTTATTGGAATAGGGAAGGCAAAAGGGTCCCTCGAGTATCAGAAATGCATAGAAATAATCCTGAGCAAGAAAAAGGGAACAAATATCCACACCTGGACAATTGGAAAGGGGGAGGACAGTTATCTCCCCTCTATAGATAAATGACTTCAGTCTGCAGACAAACCTCTAATTTTCCTGGTGTTACATGATGGGAGCATGAAGTGTTGGAATGGGTTCCCTAAGAATAAAATAACTCTAATTTTGGAATTACAGTACTTGATGATACTTGGCACAGCACCTGGTTTCAAGTGCAGGAGTCAATTCAGGGTATAATTATGATCACACAGAAACTCATGCCATTTTCACACACTACTCTGCATATTCGCATAGATGCTTTCATGCAGAGTAGTGTGTAAGAAAGTTGTCATATGAAATGGTATTTAAAGCCTTAATTTTATTGGATTTAACAGACTGGTGCAATGTCTGTCTTAGGTTGACATAAGAATGTTTGGGAGTATTGGATCCATTCATTCTAAAATCTGTTTTTTTGTATAATAATCATTAAGTCTTGTGGTTTTTATTACATGGGTGTGTTTTATACCAATGATTATCCAGTGTCGAAATACTAAAATATTAAAATAGTACTGTGATCATTTGGCAGACCCTATACAGGTTTTTTGAATTTACCTCACAGCCAGGCTAGGCAGAAACATTTGGCCTCTACCAGTCCCCTCATAGGGCCTAAGATTGATAAACACAGAGGCTTTCTTTTCAAGCATGTCTGGGGTGAATAGTTCTTTACTGTTCCATGGGCCCAACTACCAGCGTGACCAGGATAATTAGTTAATTGAGAGTCAATTGGATGCAGGAATAAGTTGTGCTCTTTCTGAGACTGTGATTGAAGACCAGATGTTCCACTTTTAGTATGAAAGCAGAGAAAGCAGTTTACAGAACAGGAAGGCCTTAGTGTGGAAGGAGGAATGTATTCACAGGAGAGATGTGGTGCTCTCAATGTTACTGGACTACAGCGTTCATCATCCTCAAGCATTAGCCATCCTGGCTGAGCTAGTAGGAGCTGTTGTCCAGGGCCACAGATTTCCCATCCCTTATGGTACATATTATTGAAGAGATAAGCTTATCCCTTGCTCACTCTCAGTAATGATGGTGAACTCCTGCATTCTGTTCCAATTAACTTTTTTAAAATTTCCTCTGCCGTGCACACTGTAAACAAGCATTGCTGAGCTGATTATTATTTCAGAAGGATGAGCTGTACTGTTACAGTTTTGTGCTAGAACCTACGACAGAAGCACGAAGCACCTCAATTAAACTTTTGCTACCGTTCCCAAGCACCAGGCTAATGTGAAGCTAATGCTCTCTAAATTATGTGGCGAATAAAGTAAGGGCGCACTTGGAGATTAGGAGAATTAATACAGTAATTTGATAGCTGTCATTTAAACTAAAACGGTTACATTTCTTTGTCAAGGACAGGCTTTTCAATTATGTAGTCACAGCGCATTGCCTTCCTAGTTTGCATAATGGGAAGCTCCAACTTAGCGCCATCCCTCTGGGTTTTTAATCTTACTGTATAGCAGTGGCAAGAAAAAAATAATATTTTTCAAGCCATCTAGAGAGCTCCTGCAGCATGTGTATGTCTGTGTGTGTTTGTGTGTTGACACTGAGCTGCAGATTCAGCTGCAGAGGGTATTTTATATTTCTAGATGCTGTCAAAAAAAAAAAGCATAGTTATAACATGAGGCCTCCTGGATCAGTCCAGTAGCCCATCCAGTCCAGCATTGTTTTTTTAACAGTGGCCAACTGGATGCTCAAAAAAAGCCCACATGCAGGATTTCAGTACAGCAGCACTCTTCTTGTCTATAATGTCTAGCAACTGATGCATTGAGGGTTAGGTTTTGTTAGTTGTGTGTTTTTCCTTTTAAAAGGTTAGAGCTTTTTACTCTATATCTCATGTGCACAAAAGACGAGGAGAAGGGAAGGGGACCTCACGTGTCCAGAACTTGTTGCAGCTCATTTGCAGCCATCTGCACCATGGTCTGGACCCAGGGGTGGGGAATATGTGGCTTCCAGATGCTGCTGAACTAGACCTTTCATCTCCCCCAGCCAACATGGCCAATGATCAGGAATGAGGGGAGTTGCAGTTCAGCCACATCTGAAGGGCCATCTGAAGGGCCACAGGTTCTCCACGCCTGATTTAGGTGATCATATGAACCAGGCCTGCGCCTTGCAGTAGCTCCAAATAATATGATAGAATGTATTGCTCTTTTGTAGTGTAAAATTCTACATTTGTAGCATTTCACTTAGAACTTCCTGTGTGAAGGGATCTTGTGCAGAACTGTGCTGCCGGTTGATCTAATGATTTGGGCTAGCATAAGGGGTTGTGCATGGGAAGCGGGTGGTGCTGTGGGTTAAGCCACAGAGCCTAGGACTTGCCAATCAGAAGTTCGGCAGTTCGAATCCCCGCGATGGGGTGAGCTCCCGTTGCTCGGTCCCTGCTCCTGCCAACCTAGCAGTTCGAAAGCACCTCAAAGTGCAAGTAGGTAAATCCATTTCTGGCGGGAAGGTAAACGGCGTTTCCGTGAGCTGCTTTGGTTCGCCAGAAGTGGCTTAGTCATGCTGGCCACATGACCCGGAAGCTGTACGCCAGCTCCCTCAGCCAATAAAGCAAGATGAGTGCCGCAACCCCAGAGTCGGCCATGACTGGACCTAATGGTCAGGGATCCCTTTACCCTTTACCTTTAAGGGGTAGTGCAGTGATATTGCCTGTTCTTTATTTACTCTGCAGCCCTTGCAGTCGCTGTCTCTAGCAGATTCCAAGCTGAAGACGGAGGTTACTATTATCATCAATGCTTTGGGCAGCAATACATCTCTTACAAAAGTGGATATTAGTGGAAACGGCATGGGAGACATGGGAGCAAAAATGCTAGCAAAGGCTCTTCAAATAAACACCAAACTCAGGTATTATGTGCATATTTAAACGTAACATCTTCCTTAACTTGAACAATGTCTGTCTTGCATGCCATAACCCATGCTTTGTTCATGAGTTTCTTGCATATTTTCTAATCTCCCAAACCAAACATACAGATCTACTCTGTTCTAAATACTGGAAATGCACTACTAGTTTTTAATATGTGTTTTTTGTTTGTTTGTTTGTTTGTTTGTTTGTTTGTTTGTTTTAAAAAACAACTTCATCCGTGCACCTGTGTCATTTCTATTTTCTCAACAGAACTGTTATATGGGACAAGAATAATATCTCTGCCCAGGGTTTCCAAGATATAGCAGTGGCTCTAGAAAAGTAAGTTCCACCCAGTTGTGTAATATAATTGTCACAAAGATGGACCCAATTTTTGGTTGCTAATGTTACAATACTGCTTTGCAAAAATAGACAACAAATCATTTTGATCTGTGTGGTCTGAATGGCAGAGGAATCCCTAATATTTACATTCTCTCATCTGTACTGATGGATGTACACTGTTACTAAAACATTTGTTGGTTGATTACCAATTTTCAAATTCATTATCAATTTCTATTCTGATGTGTGGAATTAAAAAATAGTCAAGTGGCCAGCTTAGGCACTTAATGCTTAAACGGTGCCATCTTGTTGAAGTCACAGTTAATGAAAAGTTAACTGGCAGTACTGAGATTAGTGGCAAACTTTGGGTGAGGAAATCCCTTCACAGACTGACAACATACATTCTGTTGACAGGAAAATACTCTCTGGCATCCTGTTTATAATATGTGCCTTCTCTTCCATCTGCCAAGATAAATGAAAAGGGGGAGCTGCTCTTAAGATTGAGAATGAAATTATCTGACAGAAAGTGGAAATGTTGGTGCTAATACAACAGCTATGATTTTCTAAAGGTGACATCTTATTTACTGAGCATAGAAGTTCAGGTCACCTTCTGTCTCCTTCATGGGGCCCCAGCTGTGATCAGCAAAGTTCTTAACGGGGAAGACAGCCTTTTATGTCAACATTTGTTAAGAGGGGTGTGTGTTCTTTATTAGAAAACTAATAAACATCTTTATTAGAAAACATTCTCTTCCATATGCTTCTTAGCAGATCAAGTAATGTAACTAATTCTTCTGCTATCAGGGTAGTTGTTTTTTGCATTATAAAATTAACCTTACTTTAGATAAACTATTTCTTTCTTCCAAAGTATCCCTTTTTTTTGCAACAATAGAGTAAAAGAAGTACAATGTTTTCCTTTTTAACAGCATCAGAATGATTGGTTTGGGAGTTTTTCAAACTGTAACAGTGAAGTTATATATTTGCTACAGAAATATGAAAACCATTATGAAGAACAACAAACAGTGTTGCATTCTCTCATCTTAATTACTTTGGTTCAATAGGGAGTGATTTATTGATGGTTGCACTGCAGGACTGAAAATGCAAAGTCTAGAATCAGGTTGAGATAATTATGAAAAAAACCCACTTGTTGTGCATTATGATGATTGGAATTTTCAGGACAGTATCAGGGCTGCAGGGTGGGAAATAACTCTTTAGAAATGTGTTATAATCCAAGAGACAAAAACTCCAAACATAGATTAGGATCACAGCAGTGAAAAATAAGTCAATATATAGCACAGGAAGAGGTCGAGACTCCCACAGTTACTGACATTTTGGTGGATAACGTCATGTATTCATTAAACAAAGGGCTATAGTTTTGCAAGCTAATTCTGCAGAAGCCTATGGATTATTTAGTCATATTTTTAAGTAGGCTGTTATCCCTCATTCCAAATTTTTATACTGGAAAACTCAGTGGTTTATATTTGCATGGAAGATCTAGTTGCTACATCTGTTGTCAGAAAACTTAAATAGGCTAGCAGTACACCTGTTGGGCATACGAGTAACATTGATAGACTGCTTAAATTTCTTTTTTCCTATTTGCTTGTTCTCTTTAAATAACATATATCCTGCATTACTTTATAAAATACATATACAGTGGTACCTCGGGTTAAGTACTTAATTCGTTCCGGAGGTCCGTTCTTAACCTGAAACTGTTCTTAACCTGAGGTACCACTTTAGCTAATGGGGCCTCCCACTGCCGCCGCACCGCCGGAGCATGATTTCTGTTCTCATCCTGAAGCAAAGTTCTTAACCCGAGGTACTATTTCAGGGTTAGCAGAGTCTGTAACCTGAACTGTATGTAACACGAGGTACCACTGTAATTTATTGTATTTTGCTGTTCCTCCAAGGAGCTCAGTTGCATTTTATCCATGTATTTTGCACTCAGTATGAAACAGTAAATATAATGGTAAAAATACATGCTGGTTATTCTTTCAGATGTTGAATTTTAAATTTCCTGAATTGTCTTTGGAAATGAGAACTTTCCCCTTGGAAATATATTGTTAGGATTTGGGGGGCGGGTCAAACTCTGCTGGATCTCTGAATTCAGTAAAAGTTTAGAATTTAAGCAAACTCCTAAATTCCTGGATCTAGCAAGGGCTGGAAATAACACAAGCCAGTTTCCTAATGAAGCAGTTATTTAATAATGGCCGAGTCATTAACCAAGCAAAAGGCAGGAAGGTAGGCTGTTAAGTCAGACAGCTGTGGGAAGGGCCCCTGCCTCAACTAAGAGGGAGAAAGTTTGCAGAGACAAGGAGAGATTATTTTTAGGGTTGCGGTTTGCCTGATGTGAGCTGCAGGATCTGTAAAATGGGGTCTTGTTTGCATTGGGGTCTGTAAAGTGCAATAACCTGTTGAAGGGGATCACAGGACGATGTGGGCTG
This sequence comes from Podarcis gaigeae, assembly GCF_964106915.1. NCBI lineage: Eukaryota > Metazoa > Chordata > Lepidosauria > Squamata > Lacertidae > Podarcis > Podarcis gaigeae. Next base: position 57,775,778 of record NC_139683.1, on the reverse strand, counting down.
ATCAAACATTGCAGACATGAGAAAGATGGAACCCACTTGGCGTGTAATGTTTTGAAGCAGATTCAAGCAGATTCAACCACTATACCTTACTGGCTTGGCTCGGGTGCTTGTTGAGCCACTTCTGAAGCTCAAATGGTCCCTGCTTGTGGTCTGAATAACTGTCAGGGATTGGTGAGGGATGAATTTGGCCGGAAAGGGCGCATCAAATTTGGATTCTGTAGTGCTGCTGATTCTTAAGTAGTCATAGCAGAACTTTAACTGTCATCCCCAACAAACCAAAAGAATGACTGAGAGATGCCAAACATGAAGCAGTTTTGGTTCCTTGAAATATGCCATTTATGTGGTAAGGGTGAAAACAAGTCATATTTCATATTAGATATGGTTAAAAAAACTTGTCAACTAAGAAAACTGTGAAGCAGCTTTGTGTTTGTGCCAAATGTAAGATTATATAGGGCAGTCATGTTTTATTTTGCAGGTGTTTATTTAGTTAGTTAGTTATATAACACCCATCTGGCTGGGTTGCCCCACCAACTCTGGTAGGCTTCCAACAAATTAAAGCAAAGTAAGACATTGAACATTAAAAACTTCCCTATACAGTCATTTTTTCCCACTTGGTAGTTATTATTCATACTCTTATATGCTATGAAACACAACTGTTGTGCAGCCTCTGTTATTTTCATTAGGCATACTTGTTTAAAAAGCTTGATTTCAAGAAAATACTTAGATGGGTTAAGTTATCTTCCTATATCTATATGAAAGACTGAGATCTATTTTCTGAGAAGGGGTGTAAGAATCACCCCTTATTTGTGTCTACTTGCAAACTGATGCAGAACACCATATATATCACTTTTTACATCTCAGCTATGTATCAAAGCCATTTTGAAATGTAGTCCTGGAAACTATATATTGATACAGCGTTTCAGCTTGTGTGTAACAAAATGTGCGCATTTGATAAAGGGACTAGGAAGTTTACAGAAATGTTAGAAATAATTCTTTTTTCTATGTGCCCGTCTAACCTGATTTTTTTCTACATCTTTTTAAAAAAAAGAAATTATACATTAAGATTCATGCCTATACCTGTGAATGATGCATCTCAAGCACTTAAAACAAGCCCTGAAAAAACCGAAGAGGCACTTCAAAAGGTATTGCCTACAGTTACTTATAGATTGGGATGGACAGGGAGAAGCAAAAAAACTAATATTATTAAATGCTTGTCATTTCATGGTTGAAAGAACAAAATTCTTGAGGTGTGTGTGTGTGTGTGTGTGTGTGTGTGTGTGTGTGTGTTAACCCTGGGGGCCCATACAAGTATGTTTGCAAAGGTTATGATTTCCAAAAGTGCATGAAAATAACTCTCCCTCCAAATAAAGTGTGGGAAGTGAAAATAACAGAAATAATAGCATAATAGTAAACAGTCCTATGTAGTGCTAATTAAGCAGAATTTTTGGTACATAACACAAATAAAACGGATGTATATGTTTGCATGAGTATTCCTGGGCACCTAGGTAACAGACTAATTTTTGGAACAGTTATTTGGCCTTAATCTATAGAACAAAAGGGCCATTGTCCCTCCCCCCCCCCCGATGATTTCACATATGTGAAAACCAATGAATTGAAAGTACCTTTGGACATGATGGTGATTGCCACTTTTATCCCATTTTTTAAATACATTTAGTTACTTTTCTGTTTCCAGTACTCAAAACAATTTGTTGAAAATAATATTTGTTATTACAGTTAAAACACAAAAACAACGGAACAGAAATCCTTTTCCAGTTAGTAATTATTTTAAAAAAACAATTTCGCATCTCCAGTGATTGGGTGGTTGAGGCCCCACCCAAAAGTTGCAAAGGAAGGCACCACCATGGAGAAAACTGAACCAATGACTTGTGCCTGTTACTATCTGAATCCACTGGATTAAGGAATTCCCAATTGCATTTTAATGCAAGGAAACCTGCTGAAGTTTTCCATAGGATTTCCCTTGTCCCTCAATCTAAATACATGTATGTGTGGTGCTATTTGTACATGTTCTGTTTACTAATTGCTAGTGACTGCAGATATAGAGAATATTAACAATATTATCTGAGAAATGTGGCTGTTGAGTTTTGTGCTTTAAATACTGGGATGTATCAGAACAGCTGCTTTATATTCTGTGAACTGCCCTGAGAGCTCCAGGTGTAGGGCAGTATATAAATTCAATAAATTAATAATGATAATACTTTAACTGCGTCAAATAGTACTCCCCTTTTCTTTTGACTCATTTTTGATCCAATCTCGTTTACTCATTTTGTATCAGTTGCATGAAATTGCATTTCTTTCATTGTTTTTCTCACTTGATTTTTAAAAACAAATACGTTAACTGTTTGTGTGCATACTCATGCACATATATTCCTAACTTACTTTTTACTTCTGTTCTCAGATAGAAAATTATTTGCTTCGCAATCATGAGACCCGAAAATATCTACAGGAACAAGCATACAGACTGCAGCAGGGCATAGTTACTAGCACAACACAGCAGGTGAATACATTTCACTTAAACAAGCAAGCAAGGAAACAAACAAAAAACTATGGTAATTTTCAGTGGGTTGGATTTAAATTGGTCTCCATAAAATTCCACTCACAGAAAAGGTTTTCAGAAATGGAAGTGGAGGGGAGATAACTTTCACCAATTTCTCCACAAAACCTCCTGCCCCACCTTCTATTTTGAAGGGTCCCCAACCTTGTGGAGCATATTTTTAGAGGTGCTTCAGTGGGGAGGGAGATTTTGAACCTAAGAGTATGATTTGAACTGACTATGTGTAGAACTCTGGATCCCAACACATATTCCTGAACATCAGATTCTTTCCATCCCCTGCTAAACCACCATTCTAAGTCTGAAGTAAGATTTGACCCAGGAGCCAAATGTGACCTTCCTAGGATCACTGCCAGACCCATGGGCCTCCCCCAAGGCCACATCTCTCACTTGCTTTGCCTTACACCCTTCTTGACTGTTTTTGCATGGTTGGGTTGTGTCCTTGAATTCTGATAATGCCTCTTACTTGCCTGGATGGAGAGTAGAGAAGGGTCTGTGAGTACAGTACATGTAGAAATTGAACTGCTGAACAACAACAGTAAGTAAGCAGTAGTAGTAGTAATAATAATAATAATAATAATAATAATAATAATAATAATAATAATAAAAATTATTACTTATACCCCAGCCATCTGGCTGGGTCTTCCCAGCCACCCTGGGAAGCTTCCAACAGAATATTAAAAACACAACAACACATCAAACATTAAAAACTTCCCTAAACAGAGCTGCCTTCAGATGCCTTCTAAAAGTCAGATAGTTGTTTATTCTCTTGACATCTGATGGGAGGGCATTCCACAGGGCAGGCACCACTACCGAGAAGGCCCTCTGCCTGGTTCCCTGTAACCTTACTCCTCGCAGTGAGGGAACTGCCAGAAGGCCCTCAGCGCTGGACCTCAGGGTCCGGGCTGAACAATGGAGGTGGAGACGCTCTTTCAGGTATACTGGGCTGAGGCTGTTTAGGGCTTTAAAGGTCAGCACTAACACTTTGAATTGTGCTCAGAAACGTGTTGGGAGCCAATGTAGGTCTTTCAGGACCGGTGTTATGTGGTCTTTGCGGCCACTCCCAGTCACTAGTCTAGCTGCCGCATTCTGGATTAATCTTGCTCTGCCCATTTTTGCCTTTAGCCGTCATGTGGCCCCCATAAGGTTACCCAGAATACTGGGAATGAAAATGTTTTACAGCTTTTCTGATGGTTGCTAATATCTTTTCTTCCGGCTCTGTTTCTGTGTAGATGATCGACAGAATATGTGTCAAAGTGCAAGACCATATCAACTCTTTAAGAAACTGTGGTGTTGATACAATACAGGAAGATCTGAAATCAGCAGAAAGACTTATGAAAGATGCGAAGAACTCCAAAACTGTAAGTGGTACCACGCTTTTATGTTACTGGCGTACTAATTCCAATAGAATAAATCACTATTAAAATATTAATGTAGATTAAGTATTTTTAAATATATATTATTTACGTTTACCTGCTTAACAGGATTCTGTAGATAATGATTAATTTGAGTTAATTTGTTGCAATAATTTTTACAGTTACTGCCCAATCTGTATCATCTTGGTGGACCTTCATGGGCAGGAGCAAATGGTTCCTTATCCAACCCAATCCAGGAGACACTAGAATCGATGGCTGGGGAGGTTACCAGAGTCGTCGATGATCAACTCAAGGTATTATTATTATTTTTCCGTTCAGTTCTATACCGCTTTATATTTTAAAGGGGGGGGGGGAGCAAAGTGGTTTACAACACGTTGAAGCTTTCAAATACAATAATCCAGAGTAAAACTTTACTGAAGGAAGCCAGATATAAAGTATACCTTCAAAGCAACATAATTAACCGGAAATGAAAATGTTACCTTAAAGAAATAAAAGAAGAAATAAAATAAAACAGTACAAAGTACCGTATTTTTCGCCCCATAGGACGCACCACCCCATAGGACGCATATAGTTTTTTTTGGGGGGGGGGAAATAAAGAAAAAAAATTATTTCCCCCCCAGGTGCGGGGCTGGCGTGGGGGAAGCCCGAGCTTCCCCTGACCCCAGCCCCCAGAACAGGCTGCTGCCTGCAAGCCTTGCGAGCTCGGCGCGCAAGGCTTGCCGACATCTGCCCAAAGCATGGGGCAGGCTCCGCAGCTCACCCCGTGCTTCAGGATGCAGGCTGCCAACCCGAGCCTTGCGCGCCCAGCGGGACCTCCCGCCAGGCTTGCCGACATCTGCCCAAAGCACGGGGCTGGCTCCACAGCTCGCCCCGTGCTTCAGGATGCAGGCTGCTGCCCGCAAGCCTTGTGCACCCGGCGGGACCTCCCGCCTTCAGGCTTCAGCGAAAGCCTGCATTCGCCCCATAGGATGCACACACATTTCCCCTTCATTTTTGGAGGGGAAAAAGTGCGTCCTTTAGGGCGAAAAATACGGTATGTCAGCTAACAGAATGCACATATAATTAACAAAAAAAGTTTCAGAAGAAAACATTACTGAGGGAAGTCAAATATAAAATGCATATTTAAAACAGCATAGTTTGCAAGGGAATAAAAAGTCATCTTAAGCATAGAACATATCTGCTGCTGTTGCTGCAGGCTGAAAGCCACCCACCTGTCAATCACCAGACGTCAGAGTGACATCAGGTGAAGCTGTGCTTTGATGCCCCGATTTTCAGAATTTTTCAAATTTCAGCACAGGGCTGCTTGAAAGCCCTTTTGCAAACAGTCCTGTGTGGCTCCTTAAACTTCAGAAAACATGAAGTTTTAAGAGCAGTTCAAAACTGTTTTGGAAAGGGAACCTCTAGCTTTTGGAGGTTCAAAGAGAAGTGCAAGGAAGGAGAAGCAGTTTCTATTGTGAGTGGGAGTGTGCTGTGCTCCAGCAAAGGAACAATTAGGACTTCGCTTCAAGTTCTCAATTGTTCCTTTGAAGTCTTGCCCATATCTACCTGCCGTCTTCTATGTAGAGCAGGTTGCCATATCTACCTGCCGTCTTCAATGTAGAGCAGGTTGCCGTGACTTTCTAAAAACGACCCGGCGTGCACACACTCCAAAGTTTCCGCACCCCCGCTGTAATTTATTTCACTGCCTAAAAGAAAATCCAACAAGAACAGTAATACTTGGAATAAAACTAAGTTAGGGAGAATGGATCGTGCCATATTAAAAGGGAATCATAGTGCCTAGCGATGTTAGTTGTTGTAATCAGCCCTGCGAGGTATTATTAGGAGAAGATAGCAGCATCTAAGGGATGCAGGTGGCGCTGTGGGTTAAACCACAGAGCCTAGGACTTGCCAATCAGAAGGTCAGCGGTTCGAATACCCATAACGGGGTGAGCTCCCGTTGCTTGGTCCCTGCTCCTGCCAACCTAGCAGTTCGAAAACACATCAAAGTGCAAGTAGATAAATAGGTACCGCTCCAGCGGGAAGGTAAACGGCGTTTCCATGTGCTGCTCTGGTTCACCAGAAGCGGCTTGGTCATGCTAGCCACATGACCCAGAAGCTGTACGCCAGCTCCCTCGGCCAGTAAAACGAGATGAGCGCCGCAACCCCAGAGTCGGCCATGACTTGACCTAATGGTTGGGGTCTCTTTACCTTTCTAAGCAGCATCTATTCCATTGTGAAAAAAGCAATGCCTAAAATTCAGTGGAAATTTGTCATCTTCAGGGTTATCTGTGGGGAAGCATAATCATCACACATAGCGTGTTAGAATTTCTCCTGCAATGGCTTTTGCTTCCAACTGCTTGTTGTGTTAGTGTATTTGTGAACGTAGTAGCAGCTCTAAAGCTACAGATTGGACTTCTGCTCATAAGAAGCAAAAAAGAAAATGCCTCAGTCAGTGGGAAGGTAATGAAGGACTATAGAAACACCACTTTGCTATTAAAAAAAAAATCTAAATTAGAGGAGTTAATGAGGAAGAAAATGTTACAATTTAGAGTACTGATTCAAATCCCCAGAGTGCCGAAGCATTTGAAGGGACAAACTTAAATCTTCCCACAAATTCCCAGGATTTAAGACTTACCAGCATGCAGCCCTTTCCTATGTTGTAGGGTTTGGAAATCCCATTTTATGCTTATCTCTTCAGAACAAGGCAGGGTAGCCACAGTTTAGCGTCAGCTTAATATTCTGGCTTTTTCCAAAGCAAGTAAACCACAGTTTCCCATTTTGCCCAAACCAGGAAACTGTAGTTAATTGGAAGTGTTCTAGTTTGATTGCTGGTGCTGTGAATGAAGGAGCAAACAGAAGGTGTGCACTGGCAAAAACCCCCCAACTTATTCATCGTCTGAACATGACCATAGAGTTGGAAAGACCTTCTTTTCCAGCCTCCTCCCACCAAAGCGGACCATGTATAGCTTGATGAAATCCTAGCCAATGCAGCACCAAAGAAATAACCCTTTGAGAGCAAGCTTTTCATCCAAGCCTAGTATGTAGGATAATGCCAAAAGCTACAGTTGCAAAACTAGGATCTCCCAGTGGTTCTGCTAGGGTGTGTGAGTTCAGCTTTCTTCTGACTGCACAGCTGAAATGACAGACATTTATCCCAGGGAATCAAATGCTGTCTCTGCTGTCAGTCTTGCTACTCAAACCCCAACACCCTGCTTCTTCAGGTTGCCTGCTTGACCCTTTTTAATTTTTAAAGTGCCACCATTATATTTATCTATAATGTTTTATTAGAAAAACCTAACAATTTTTTTAATTTTTTTTTTTGTAAATTCAGAACTACTTTTGGCATCCAAAGTATTTCAGTTTCTCTTCCAACTTCCATTTTACCAAAGTCAAGTTCAAATAATCTGATCTGCAAACTTCATAGATGTGTTCAATCCCACCGTACTGAGCTATCATTGCTCATTATTTGATCAGGTTTTGATGGTGGTTTTTAGGGGGGGGTTAAGATCTTGGAATTATTAGAAACAAAGCCACTATTCAGATTTTTATTGAGATCTTCCATGTAAGATAGCAATGCTGGCTACTTAAAATTGCAGTGCATTCTGCTTAAACTCAAATTCCTTATTGTAGACAGCTATTAAAAAAAATAAAACGGGTCACTATTTGCTATAGGTAGTGGTATAGAGGTCTATACTTACGCTACTATCCCTTTAATACTGAAGCAACTGAATTAGCATTCATATGTCTAGTGGGTAGCAGATCAGTGTTGAATAAATATCATTTCCTCTTCTGTATTTTACACTCAATTAAAAACATTGCTGCTGCTCCTTTTTGTTCCTTTTTGTAATCAATTCTTACTAAGATTTGTGTAGATCTTATTCAGCTGCTGCCAACACACAAACTTGAAGTTATCTAGAGCTGCTATCACAATTCATGCTGGAAATATGTTGGGTAATTTCAAAAGACGTTCTCATATGAATCTGCCTAGGGATAAACTGCATGGCAGAAGAAAGTGTCGGTAGGAACTGGAACTTAATTTGATTACTCTTCATAATTTGCGACTTGCACATCACCAGGCCTTAGCATTAAAGCAGCACATGCAGTATTTCAGATGGTTTCTTGAAAAAGTTTGCCTTCCTTCACTTTGTGCAACAGACACTGCTTGAGTCTATGGTTGATGCAGCAGAAAATCTCTGTCCAAGTGCAATGAAGAAAGCACACATAAGGCAAGATCTGATTGAGTCAGGCACTGAAAAGATTTCCATTCCACGGACATTTGTTAAAAACGTTCTCTTGGAGCAGTCTGGCATTGACATTCGTAATAAAATTAGGTAAGTTGGCATGATTTCTCGGTTCGTCTGTGGATTCAGTGGCACATATTTAAATTGTATATTGTTAAAAACAGACATCTACCTGTCCCTGCAACAGCAAATGGGGAATACCAGCGGTTCTAGACTTAGTTTGTTTCTACCTCCCTTAAGTCAAACACTTATGCCCTGGATGTCCATGTATTTGATTCTTGGCTCATCTCATGGTCCAGAAAGTCCTAACAGACATACTGGTTTATTGCATGTCCAACTTTGTTTTCTGATTAGAATGTTTTGTTGACACAGAACTAAGGTCTTATACAACACATATAGAAATTGAAGTTCAGGCTATGGTGCCACAGTTAATGTAGAATACAATTAATTTCATTATTTGATTTTTAAATATGATTCATTAGTTTGATCTCTTGAGAATTGTTGGCTATCACCATTGAGGTGGGGGCTTCCAGATTAGGGATGGGTAGAACCATGTATTTACGGTCTGTGTCAATTTTACACATGTTCATTTATATATCCCTTTCATTCTGAGTCCACATCAGTCTTGAAATTTGAGGGGGAAAACCCACATTATTTTTGTAGGCATTTTTTTCTTTATTTTTTAGCTGAGAGCTATATCACAAACTTCAGGGAAGTGTGAAAACCAAAAGATAATGCATTCCAATCTGTATATTGGCAAATGCAACTCAGGCTGGTACCTTAAATGCAGACTGAATGAAATCCCCTAGAATCGCTACTCCAGATACACCTTTTCACAAATAAAATGATGATGAACACAGTTTGGAAAGGAAATGTTTCCTATAAAACCTCTACAGAGTGCAAATCAGCAAAAGAAATATTGATTTACTGTCCATGTACTCTATGTAACCTGGTTTATTTACTACACCAATTAACCTCTGTTTTATATCTTCTTGTTTAATACAAAAGCAAAAGCCCTGAGATAAGTTGTAACAAAATTGCAAATTCATCAGGTTTTTTGTTTTTTTTAAAGTTTACAATCAAATTCTATTGATACAATGGTCAGGACCACTGCAGATGTCACAGCAACCTTGCAAGGAAACCAGAGCAGCCTAACTGTGCTCCCCACATAGCTGTTAAGCATCCATAGCTCAGAAGTGCCATACGTTCCTACTCTGTTCTCACATTTTGCAGCTTGGTACAAACCAATGGCACACATGCAGTGGCATAATTGCATGAACTATGTCATGTATCAACATTGGTTGTTGTGTGGGTTATTTAAGGCACTCCATCTGTATAGAGTGCCAGATCTTTGAAATGGCCCCTGAGACAACATCAACATAACACTTCCAGAAGTTCCAGCCTTGTAGTGCAAATACTTCTGTTGTTGTCACACTGCACTGTAATAAGTGCAATTTACAACCATATAATGGTGCTGATTGGTATCGCAGAAGGAAGGAATAAATTATTCTTATTTTTAATTTTTGCAAATGGACGGATAGGAACAAGGTAGAAATACATCTGGTTCTTTGTGATAGAAATAATTCATCATATTTGCTGAAAGAGTGTGTGGCATTTTGTGTATTTTCATAATATTAATAATAATTATTAAATGCCCTCTGTTCCTACATGCACATTCATACATTTCTCCTTGGAGAAATTTTGAGATCTTTGTAACTTTTACATTATACAGCCAGTAATGTAAAGAATAACGGAAACTCTTGTGTGAATTAAGCTTTCATTTTCTTATTCTCAACTTTCACACAGTGAAGTGAAGTTGACAGTGGCCTCATTTCTCTCAGACCGAATCGTAGATGAGATCCTTGACGCATTGTCACATTGCCATCATAAACTGGTGAGTGCTGACACAGATCTGAGTATTTCAAGATATTTATAACAGCTCAGCGTGATTTGCCTGTTACGTTGCACTCACCTGCACTGTAGCTTCCAAAATTATACCCATCTGTTTTGTTTCAAACTGTTCTTAAATATTATATTTTTAATTATAATCCACCCAACAACGTTAGGGTGAAGGACAGGTCAGAAATCAAATTATAATTGCAATTAGGATTGTGTAACTATTAGGATTGTGTAATTGCAATTAGGATTGTGTAACATGTTGTAGTTACACAAATGGCTACCACAGTGTCCCTAACACCCATAATGGACAAAATATCTGTATAATACTGTGTAAATTGATACTAGTAAGGTAGCAATGTGAATGAGGACGAAGGAGACAAAGACTCAACTGGATATGCATTTAAAAACAGGCTTGTCATTTGGCATACATCCTCAACACTCTGTAATCTCTGTTATATAGTCAGAGAATTGTTGTACAAGAGTTCAGATCTTTGACTAGAATGTAGGAAAACCAGATACTTGAAGAATGTTGTTTGGAAGAGGACAAAGTCTTCTTCTCTTCTGTTGCAGAGAGAGCTCGCAGGACTAAATATAATGGGCTTTAGTTGCGGGAGGGTAGATTCTGTTGAACATAAGGAGAAACATCATGAGGTTAAGAGCTGTTTGGCAAGGAGCCAATTACCTGGCGGGATAATGGGCTCTTCTAGCAGAGGCCAGACAGTCATCTCTGGGAGATGCTCTAGTTCTGGATTTCCTGCACGGAGGTGGGTGTGAACTAGATTTCCTACAAGGCTCTGTCCAATTCTGGGAGGAGTTGCTCTGTGAAGGGCTCTTGAGTTGACTCTTGATCTTTGCATGAAACGTGTTTTTTTTTACCAGTGTTTCATTTTTACTAAGAGCACTTTCTCCTATTTCAACCTTTCCTCTAGGCTGATCATCTGACCCGGCGAGGCAAGCCCCTTCCCAGTCAGGAATCATTAGATATTGAACTAGCAGAGGAAAAACCTGCGAAACGTTCCATCATCACAGTTGAGGAGCTAACTGAAATCGAACGTCTGGAAGACCTAGATACATGCATGGTAAGACACCTTTTGCCCTTGTCTAGATCTCGGCATTCTAGTTTGTTTAAACTTCTGCTTGTTGTTATTGAAAAAATTTAGCTAGTAAATATGAATGGTGTGGGAAACATTTGTCCAAGAAACATTGCAGACAAAAGGAAAGGTAGCACTTTCCCTTCCTTTTCACTTTTATTTCTTGTAGTGATCTTTTTATGGTATCTTTTAGTGTGTGCTATGCTGCTACCTCTCTATAAGTGACTGGCAGTACACAGGGAATGATTACCTCAATAAATCAAGCCATTCCGCAGCAGCAAACTGTTGCTTCTGTCAGCACAGAAATTTCCACCCAGGTAGCCATTGAGCTATCTTTATCTATGGCTGCATTTTTATTATATGCTCATTTTAGTGGCAGACATTTGGCGGGTTTGGGTTGCTGCTGCTGTCATTCCAAGGCTTGTTATGAATGTATTGGCAATCTGTTCTTACAAATAGTATAGATCCTTTTTGCCCCTGGCTCAGACTTTTTTGTTTATATGGATTTCTTTTGTTCATGACTTTAAGGAAGCTGAAAATTGTGTGTGTGAATCTTTCTTCTGCTCAGTAGATAGCTCAAGTAAGGCAGCTGAGTCTTGACACTTAAGTGACCTTTCTCAAGGGAGTTGTGATGTACACATTTTTCATTTCCGTCCAGTGTTTGTGCATATGCACACACATGCACATACATGCCTTGCAACTGAGAATAACATTTTTTTTTGATGAAGTGGACTTTACTACATGAAAGCTTATGGCACAATAAATATCTCAGTCTTCAAGGTACTGCAAGATTCTTGGTTATTTATTATGTACACCAGAGACTGATCTTTTATACAGAGCTAAACTGGGTCAAAATAATCAAATAACTCATTCAGCAAGCAGCATGAATTCTGCATGCTGCATTATTGATGGTACATGTTATCTAACTAGCTCTTGTAGGCGGTTTTGTAAATAAGGGGTAATAACTGCCTGTCATTGCTTTATTTCATGGCTCTTATTTTTCCAAATGTCCTACCTATAGATGTCTTGGCAATTGTATCAGAGTTCAGAATCAAATAAGGGCAGCTGGCAGTGGTTTGTTGACCATAATTACAAATTTAAGAATATATTTTAAAAAATGGCTACAGAACAATATCGGCCATACTTTCTAAAACAGTCTTCTACTGACTCACACTATCAGACCATTAAGCTTTGTTTGACAAAAGATTGCTCAAGTCATTAGGTTATTTGGGTCAAGGTACACTGATGATACCCAACTCTACTTCTCTGTAACATCTGAATCAGGAGAGGCCATTCAAGCCCTGGACTCTGTGGTGGGCTGGATGTGGGGAATAAACACTGAATTCTGACAAGACAGAGGTGCTGTGGGTGGGGGGTTCCTGAGCCCAGATAATTGGTCAATTGCCTTCTGTGGATGGGGTTGTGCTCCCCTTGAAATAGCATGTTCATCGTCTAGAGGTCTCCTGGATTCATCATCGTTGCCAGCGGCTCAGCTGACCTCATTGGCTAGGAGTGACTTCTACCAACTTTGGTTGGTAAGTCAGTTATGGCCATGTCTGGACCTGAATAGCTGGAGCAGCATTGTCCAAGTTTTGGTAACCTCCAGACTGTACTGTTGCAATTCTCTCTGTGTGAGGCTGCCCTTTAGGCTGGTCTAGAAGCTGCAGCTAATGCAAAATGCAGTGGTTCTACCACTTACAGGGACAGGATATCACTAACACATTACTCTACTGTTGAAATAATTGCAGTGACTGCCAATTGGCTACTGGACCAAGCTCAAGACGATGGTTTTAGTCTGTATAGCTCTGTATACCTCAGGATCAGGACACCTACAAGATCATTTCCCTCCTTGTATGCTCAATTTATCATTGGCCTATACAGGTGAGGACTGACTGCACATTCCATCTTATCAGGAAGTCTGTTCAGCACATGTAGGAATCAGTCCTTTAGTGTTGCGGCACCTACCTTTTGGAATTCCCTCCCCTTGGGTATTTAGACAGGCACCATCTCTGTTGTCTTTCTAGCACCTACTGAAGACTGTCCTCTTTCAACAAGTATTTTAAGTTAGTATGTTCCCCAGTTTGCATCTGTATCAGATTTGTTTTCATAATGATTTTTTGTTTTATCATTTGTTGTGTGGCACCCGGTGGTCCTTTGGAGAACAGGGTGGGATATAAATTAGATTGATAAATCCTTGGACAGGATTCCTCATCAACCCTGACACATGAAAGATTTTCCGCTAAAGACCTCTGGAATTGGGACCATCTGCATGCAAGCCAAATGCTTGTACCTCTGAGGAATGGCTCCTCCCCTTACATACATCTCAGCTACCATCAGAAGTTATAAGGTACTTGTGGGCCAAAGTGATCGCTACATCTGCAAAACTCTGAATGAGCTGTTTACTCAGGAATGTGTGGTTTTCATTGACAGTGGAATCAAGAGTCCCAACCAGCAGACTCTTATGTTCTTTTGTATGACAAACTACAATTAAAGTGGTTGGTATGTCTGCATTAACTGACGGATCAACTTAAAAAAAAAAGTTTGAAAAAAGAAAAGCATAATATTGCAAATTAGAATCTTTCTAGTGGAAGCTAATGAGAGTGGATGATTTAGCACTGGGTTTTGCCAGAGAAGGGCTTCAGATCAGTTCTTGTTCCCTCTTAAAAGCTCAGCGATACACATAAGAGAAAGATGGGGACATTTGCCTTCATATACTTCTCAGTATTATCTTTCCATAGCCAGGAGATCAAATCTCCCTCTCGAGGGTAGACATCTCTCTCCCCAACATCAGAGAGGGGGATCTGAAAAACCCATGACCCCTGGAACACCTTCCTGGGGGACCATAGGATTGTGCCCCAATAGTTTTTGAAATAATAGCCATACAAGACCAACTATGTTGTTTGGTTTGGTCTGATCTATGGGTTGTTGTGTCTTTAATGTTAATGCAGTAACAATATCAGCACTGTATTTTTACTTCAAAGATTTCTCTGTGTGACGGTGGGAGTGTTCAAATGGGTAGAAGTTATTCTGAGAAACAAATAACAGTTCAAGCTTAAACAGATGATCTCCTACTTAAAACTTTCAAACTACTGCTTGTATTTCCAGTAAGGAGCTTTTGCTTCTGGTGCAAGCTTGAGAGATCTGGCTCCTGTTTGAGTCCAAGAATTCAAGAAAAACATTTCCAGGAGATGCTCCCACCCTGAGCATAGCAACAAAAGGACTGAGAGAAAATCTAAGATTAGTCTGTGATGAAAGGCACCCAGCCTCATCCCATCAGTAGGGGAAAGAGTTACCTTCTGAAACATCTTATGAATCTAGCCATAATCAAATTTGTTCCTGGGATTTGCACTGCAGATCTTGGTGTGTTCAAATATGCGTTAAAGGATATTTGACTTCCTATCGTAAGAGCATCCCTGCTTAATATACCACAGAGTTTCAAATGCTAATTAAGACTCTTTGATTGCTCTAATGTTGAGCAAGCTTACTTACACTTTGTTCTGATGTTTTATGTGCTGGGTTTTGTTTTTTTGTTTTTAGTATTGCTCTCAACATGCTCTTTTTAATGTCTTTCATGATTAGTTTAGCCCTTGGTCAGGTTTCCTAGGCTGTTCAGACCACTCCAATTTGCCTGGAGACTTCACACTTAGGTGCTAAATATAGATCACTCTCCATTATTCTTTCTCAGTATTTCACGGTTCATTCACTTCGATTTGAGCACTAAATCATAACCTGCCTGAAGAGAAGAGGCAAGTGTGCGTTTTTTCATCTTCTTTATGACTGTGCAATCTTCACACGGCACTGGCACAGAATTAATGTCCAGACTTAAGGAAAGGAAGAAGATTCTCTCTAAAGGCTACTTTATAAATTAAGAATTTGTCTTTTACTGTTGGATACAGGCTTGGTGCTGTTAGTGTTGTAGTTGAAGTAGCCTTGTAAGGTTGAACAGGATATTTAAGTATTTTTGTTTTCGCTCTGTGGAGTTGACTTGCAGGTGAACTCTTAAACCGACAATGGTCAGACTCAGTCGTGGATTATTGTATGGGAAGCTGAGCTATTGCGTGGCATAATTTAGCTCTGGCATAATTTAGTGCTTGTCATACTTCTCTTGCAGCTCATCCATACCTCCTTTTGCTTCCACACTTTTCAGACACAGGTCCCCCGCTGTAAAGCTCCGTGTTCGAGCAGGTTGCTGCTGTTTTTTGTCTCGGAACTTTCCCCAGAAAACTCTTGTTTTACTGCGGAATTGGAGTAAATGGCTATCTGCAGAAAACCCAGTTGCCATTTGCTGTGATTCAGTGGTAAAACGTGGGTTTTCCTGGGGAAAGCTCTGGGACCAAAAAAAAACCTCAGCAATGCTCAGACACAGAGTTTTAAAGCCAGGACGTATGCCTAGGAACATTGTACAATCTGGATGCAACCCTTAGTTGTGTCATAGCTAAACCTGCCAAAAAAACAACAACCAGGCTCTTCAGACATTACATTGCTAATGACAATGTGGCAGCAACTTTCATAGTAGTAGACTTCAGATGTTCTGTGACTGGTATTGGAGCAACTGTTGGATCTAGCAGCAAGTAAGCTAGTAAAATGTGTTACGATATTGAAGCAATGCAGCTGCAAACTGCTAGCTTGAAAAGTAAACATGATGGGAATGTTGGGACTGTCCGTGGGAAACAGAGGGATAGTCAATTCACAGTGTGAAGCACCGGAATTAGCTCAGAGTGTAATATGAGCTCTTCCGTTTATTCCTGTCCAGGAAGTGCAGGAAGTGTTAGCTACTACACTGCTGGAGTTTGAAGAGAGCAGTCATGTTTTTTGTAATGCTGCAAAGACAGAAATAAAGGCATGTAAATACGTTTCTGTCTATCTCTTTCCCCTGCCAGGGGGGGCAGGAAAGAGTGGGGGTGTTCTTCTCACGTTTGAGAAGAATTGCCTATCGAGACCTCACCTGGAACTTGCTGGGGAATGCAGCCAGGGAGGTCAACAGGGAATCATGCTGGGTGCCTGGGAGAGTTGCCAGTTTCTCCTGATAAAGGCTTGATTTCCGACACCCGAAGAGGAATGTTTTTCCATGCATCTTGCTGCCATGGTGTTTAACACACTAGTATTTAGCTGTTCAGTCTAATAAAAGTAAGGAAAGGTTTTGCCTTCCACTTCCCTTCTGGGCAGCCTTCTATGGCTCTTCCTGCCCAAGCAGAAACACGTATTTCAGTGTGGGTGAGACAAGAACGGCACATTCCATTTCCATCTAAAATTAAAGGGAAATCCTCTGCTTACAGCTACTAGCTGGAACAAAACTCTGTCAATTTAGAACCATAGGCATAGAATGGTGCAAGAGACAAACGGCAACCTTCTCTCCTCTTCTGAAGTATACAAAGTTTCTGTATATGTAATTAAGACTTTTCCACCTGCACTAAGGCTTCAGCAAAGGCACCAGCCATACCTATGTTAGCTTGCCCAGCCTTAAGATTGACTTCAAAGATGACATCACTGGCTTATTGGAAAGTTCCACCAGTCCAGTGGATGATACTAGCAAGAGGAGCTTTTGGGTGGTGGCCCCCACACCTATGGAATTCTTTGGTTACAGGGATGTGTACGATCCCATCTTTATTTGCCTTTAAATGGATTCTGAAGAAATACTTGTTTCAATCTCTCTTTGGCTGAAGTCTTGTGTGCCAGGAGTTTTAACTGCTGCTGATTTTTGATTAGGGCACATAAGGTATAATGTGTTTAATGTATTGTTCATTTATGTTAACTGGTAATGGCATTTGGACATAGACCCGAAGAGCATGTTTTCTACCAAGCGTCTATTTCTCCCAGATGTTTGAAATGTAACACTGAACTGTGCTGCAGTATAAAGAAGAAGAAGAATAATAACTTCAGGTTCAAGAAGCTACTGGCCCTTCAGTCATCTGAGCCAGGAACTTACATTATTTCAATTAAAAATCAAGATCCTCAAATGTTTTGAAAGTGCATGAGGTTCTACACTGGAGGTCTTCATGCTCCCCTGCCCCTTTTAGTCATCTTCACCTCTTCAGGGAATAGTAATAAAGCATAAATGAAAGCACAGAGAGAGCTTCCCTGTTCCACATCTATATGCACCTGACATAAATCTGTTCCCATTTTGCCTTAATGTGAAAGGTTTGTATCTTCTGCTTATCTTTGCTTCAGTATTTCTGCTTCAATATTTTTTTTTATTTGCCAAATTTCAGCACTGCTTGCTTCTCCCTACTCTTCTCCCTTGAAACTGCTCTTGCTTTATCTTCTGCCCATTCATATTCTTTTATCTTTCTCTTCTGGCTGCATGGAGACTCTCTGCTGTACAAGTGTAAGTATTTTTGTTTTAAGCTTTGCTGTTTCTTACCTACTTCGTTTTTCTTGCTCCATTTGCTTCTGTAGTGCCTTACTAATCTGTTGGGGGAAATGCCGTACCGTCAGTGTGCAGCTATTAACAGAACAGGTGACAATTTGGAAGCGAAGTTGGATTTTACAAGACGTTCCAGCCAGCATAATGTGTGGCGAATTTGAAATATCCCTCAGAAGACATGAGAACAATACCAAGCATAATGTTCACATAGCACTAGTTAATGGCTAAGAAAATCTCTCGAATCAGTTGTGCATTAATGCTAAGATCAGTTTATTGAAAACAAAGCTTTAAAGGAACAGAAGGTAGGGTTTTCCCAGGGGCAAATTAGGCTTTATTTCACCTGAGTCAAAGATCCAGTTTGGCACACCCCTACCCCCACACATACAGGTGCCCCTCTGGAGACTTCACCCAAGGCAAAAATAAAACTGGCTAGCCCCACTGTAGCTGTGGCACTGGTTTTCCTGTCATAGATTTTATTTTCTGTTGCACTGCATTGTCTCTGCTTGGCAAATGTCATTCAAGCATGCAATATCCGTACCTTTGACGGGGAGAGGAAGAAAAGGAAAAGAGACTGGATCTGATCTGAATGAAAATGCATTCAGCAACTTTATGTAACAGGAATAGAGCAGAGGCAGCGGAAACAGGGAAACGTTTGTGTATAACCTCTTCTGGAGTCATTTCAAGTCTAATTATGCTAAGCAATTGCGTGTAAAGTTTCCCCCTAATACCAAAATTGAAGCTCTCCATACGTGTTAAAATGTAATTTCCACTTCCAGTTATAAGAGTATATAACAGAAATCCCTAGTTTTCCCCTTGGGCAGTGGAAGAATCAATACACTAGGTTTCTTGCCAGTTTTTCCTCAGATGCCCACACCCTCTGGCAATTCTACACTTCCATTTCTGTTCTTGATCGTTTGCTAGCCAGGCTTTGGTTTAAGGAGGAGCAACAAACACAAGTACTACAGGTGACATGAGCTGTTATAGAGTGGGACACAACAGGAGTCTGGAGTGGTGTGCACCACCATTTTGCTTTAGAGTTGGAGTGTAACTTAGGTACTTGGAAGAACATGTTTTCTCTCCTTCTGCGCTACAGGACTTTTCCTTTTCAATTCGTGAAGGTTTGGTTTGCATCACTTTCAGCATACTGTTTCTGCTTTTCGTGGTCTCTATGAAAAGAGTTACGGTCACATCACACATGCAAATATTTTATCAAAAGTGGTTATGCAGGAGTGGTTATTGCCACCTGTAAAAATCATATATATGTTCTACAATTCCTACATTTGATGGAATATTTGCTATTCATACTGCATCCTGAAAACTGAGCAGACATGTGCATTCTCATGCATCCTACATTACACTAATGTGCAGTAGACTAATAATGAAAATATCTTTTAAAATCATACTAATTGGGTTGCCTTTAGGTTTGTATGAATGGCGTCTGCTTTTCTGTCAATCTTTCTGCTGAACCAAATGCCACTCAAATTCAGCTGTATGGGCAGAACTTTTAAGAAGAATGTCTTAACACAGCTTTCCCCATCCTGGCAGCCTTCAGGTGTTTTGGGTTACAATTCTCAACATCCATGAACATTGGCTAGAGAAGACAGGGGCCGATAGGAGTTGTAGTTCAGGACATTGGAGGGTATCAAGTTGGAGAAGGCTGTCTTAACATATGTAGGTAAAAAATGGCTTGAACACGAGCTTCTGCAGGTACCAAAATGCTAATTAGGTAGAAAATAGATTGTCTTGTATGCACTTCATTACCATATTCACTCAAAACATAATAGTTGCCATAGATAGGTAAACACAAGATTCCTCCCTGCTCCATCCCATTTTGCTGAAAATGGAAGAGTGCAGTTTTCAGCAATCTTCAACTAAGCTTTTAGTATGGCAGCATTGAGCATGTCTTAAAAGATTACTTGCATTCAATTTTACCAACTAAAACTGCCCTATTGATTTAAAGTCACCAAGAAAATGTGTAGATGATCTTGTGCCAGAAATTATTAATGAAATAAGTTAGATAAACTGTGCTTTCTTTGTATGGTTGGGACAAATTGATCAGTGTACCAGCGTAACAGTTATTAATTGCTCCAGCCTGGTGGCTGTAGGACACAATCACTGTCTCTGCCTTGCCACTACTCTTAGGTTTAGTCAGTTAGAATAATAATATTGTTTCATGATCTCCGCTTCCATAAGCAGTAGAAAGCTCTAGGGGAAGTCTTTTACACTGTCTGGCATATTGTTACAAGGCAGTACTGAAGACCTTTGGCATGCTTGGAATGTCTGCTTCTTTATAAATATGCAAGCTGTGCACGAGGGAACATGCACCCAGATATAGTGCTAATATTTAAGGCAGCATTCAGTCCTGCAAAAGGAAACAGTGTGTTTATCAAGCCCTCCTTTTCTTTTTTCCTTCATTGACTACAGTCCAACTATCTAACAACGTTCTTCAATCCTACTCAAAGCAGGCAGAGCGTGTCCAATAGCCACCATCCACCTGCTATCAAAAGCTCAGTTAACTAAGCAGGAATGTTCCTCTCAGTGCCCATTAAAGAAATTGCTTCAATCTAGGCTTTTGTTTAATTATCTGTTTACTTTGCATGGCTTTAACAATATATTGGACATTGTCGTAAATGTAGCGTAATAAGAGCCAGGAAGCTGTAGATCCCGATGACTAGCTGAAACCAGAAGGGGGAATAATCAGAGGCAGGATTCAAGGAGGGTACAGGGAGTGAGTGTGTGTGTTGGGGGTGGGGTTGACATGGGAAATATCAGGAAAACAACTGTAAACATAAAATAACATGTTGTGTTGCATGAACGGAAGGCAGTACAAAAGAAACTCATGTGGAGCGAGGAGGAAAATTTGGGCAGGGGGACTGAGGGTTCTCTGTGTGCATTTAATCAGACCCTGTTCTCCCTCCTAATTGTTGCACACCAAAGTACCTCAGATTCTAATTAACTGGTTAGCATCATTTAGTTTCTTTTCACTTGTACTTTTTGGTTCAGGAACTGGTTACCCAGACAACAACAAAATAATAGGAATAGGCTCATCAAGCTTACAGAAGAGGTACCCCCACCCCCACCCTAAATCTGTATCCTTTCCTATTTTGATTCTGTGGCTTTTTTGTGTTTGCCACAGTAGTAGGAACTAGATTATTTTAGGGGTTTCACCTGAAGCTCTTCCCTGATGAGTACTACTGTTGTTTATAATGAGATTATTATGATGATACCTGAAGTTCTCAGCACGGTGCCGATGGGCACAACAATGCCCTTTGATACCCTACTTGTGGTCCTCCCCCTGCCCCTCCCTATTTTTATTTTATTGTGTTTGCTCTTTCTTTGTTTTTTTACTTGAGAGAGTTGAATTCTTTCCTTTGGCTTTTGTTTGTTTAGGGTGTTTTTGTCTGTGCTTTAGTTGTATTTGGGGGGGTTGGGGGGGAGGGGGTGTAGGTAGGCCAAGAACAAACTTAAGTGCAGACTCAGTCCTAGCAGTAAGCCAAACTAGGTCACACTACAACAGGAGGACCAGGGGAGGAACAAAGCAACCACAGTTCCTATTGTGAGTACGCACACCCTCAGATGTTCATGCTTAGGTGTGAACTGGCCAGATAAACTTTGTCTGAAGTGAAGTGAAGTGAAGTGAAGTGAAGTGAAGTGAAGTGAAGTGAAGTTTGTTCAACAACTTCTTTCTGTGCTGGCTTTCTCCACTATGACTTACATTTGATTAAAACAAATAATGCATAATTCTACCTAGCAATACTTTCATCGTTCGGCAGTAGTAGCATTTATTTAGTTATTCAGCCATTTGGAATTTCCGTTCATTATCCCTTCTAATGGCACTGACAGCTGAAAAGGCTCTGGCTAGACTTGAGATTCACCAGTCTGATCCTGCAAGAAAAACTTAATTGAGGTCATCCCCTAGGGCTTCATTTCTCTTTTCAGCTGGTGTGAACAGGTAGATCAACCAAACTGGAGGCTAGATTGTCATATCAAAGAGGAAACTCCCATTCAGAGTTCAGTGGGTTCTAGAATGAGTAACAAGTATATTTGTACACCCATCATTTCATTAATTTCTTCTTGGTCTTTACATTCAGGCTTTGATTTATCACTGTGAACTCTACTCTTATTTTTAAAGTAAATAATGTATTGTTTTCAAGTACAGTGATTCCAAAAGTGCAGGTTTTAAGCAAAGGTGTACACAGTGAACTACTAACCAGTTACAGTTGAAACCCTTTGTGCTGAGGCTGCCTAATACAATGAGTATTTCATATATTTTTATACCTCAGAAAAGATAGAAAGAAAAGTTGTGAATATTGTGGCAAGGGTCAGCTTTGAGTATAAATCATTAGGTTTATTATATTGTAGCTTTTTAAAACTACAAGAAGTCAATCCCCAAAGTGATGTATAAGGTTATTACCAAAATTTGATAAATTTACAAGAATGACACTATGCACAATTTATAGTAAGGAATTTATCTGTTCTCTCTCTGTGTGTGTGTGTGTGTGTGTGTGTGTGTGTGTGTGTGTGTGTGCTCGCGCGTGTGTGTGTGTCTTCTTTCTCTTTCTTTCTTTCTTTCTTTGTCGGTATAATGCCTAAAAATAGAAAACACCATTCAAAGGTAGCTTGACTAAAAATAACGCTTAGGATAATGCTTCCATTGTTCAATAATAATACTTTTGTGTGTGAAATCTCAGTAACTTCTTAAAAATCAGATGGCACTATGTGATATTGCTCCTTTTCCAACCACATTTCATCAAATGTGATGAATTTGCAGACTCATTATAAAGTCTGAACACCAGGTTTGAATGCTTTCCAGCACAATAAATGATCATTATGAATGATTCTGAAGACAGAAAGCTTAATTAACCGTTACTTGATTAACAGATCACTTGATTTCTAGTCCAGAATTAAACGAGCTTTGATTTTGCTCCATCTTTCACAGCTGTGTTGACTTCATAATAGGAAGAATATATTCCAGTCTTACTCAGAGCTAACAGCTGCACTGGTACAGCTAACTTTTCTGTCCGCACTTATGGCATTAAGTTCTGCCATCTTTTCATTCTGCAGATGACTCCTAAGTCTAAAAGGAAGAGTATCCACAGCAGAATGCTCAGGCCTGTATCCAGAGCTTTTGGTAAGTGGTTGTTTCTTTTCACAATTTATTAAGCTACTTCCTTAAGATTTATAAGATTTACATAAATTGACTTTTATAAGATTTACCTAAATAGACCAGGGATGGGGAATCTGTGACTGTGGGGAATATGATGATGGACTACAGTGAAGGACCCATTCCTGTTCTAGAATATAAGCATTATTTGGTCTGATGCTCTCATCTAACCTTATACAAATTAAATTCAAATTAAATTCAAAATAGATACTGATGCTCAAGCATCTTTAGGGGTATTAGTTGTGCAGGAACCTGTGTCTACAAAAAAAGATGAAATACTTTGATAACTGCAATTCTATATTTAAAGACATTATGAGTGAAGATAGTTTAGATGCTGTAGGCCTGGTTATTGTCAAGCCTCAGGCACTCACATGCTTCTCCCTCCCTTCTTCCTTCCCCTATGGGCTCCGATTTCCTCATACCCATTCTGGTTTAAGACATCCTATAGTTCACCATTATATCCAAATCAGAATTGGAAACTATGTGCAAACCATAGTTCTGGATTGCCACAAACCGGGGAGTGCAGAAAAGGTGGGGTGAAAAAGCGATCCAGCGGCTCGGATCCAATCATCAAAGCATGATCTGTCGTTATTCCAAACTATTTCATACGTGTCTGTTTACAAATGCCATTTCCCACTGAGGGGGCTTATTGACAGAGTTATGCCTATGTTAACAAACCTGACCAGAGAAGCAGAGGTTCAAATATAATAAACTTCAAATATTTCTCTTAGAGATGGAGTTTGACTTGGACAAAGCATTGGAAGAAGTTCCCATCCACATAGAAGACCCCCCATTCCTTTCCGGAAGAGTGGACAAACGGACTTCTGGGCTTATATCAGAGCTGCCCTCTGAGGAAGGAAAAAAATTGGAGCACTTTACAAAACTAAGGCCTAAGAGGAATAAAAAACAACAGCCCACGCAAGCTGCGGTGAGTGAAAATCTTAGTTGTGATATTTTACCTCATATGAGAGATAGCTGAGTCAGCAGAGCAAGAGACTCTTAATCTCAGGGTTGTAGGTTCAAACCCCACATTGGGCAAAAGAGTCCTGCATTTCAGGGGGTTGGACTAGATGACCCTCATAGTCCCATCCAACTCTACAATTCTAGGATTCTTATTATTTTATTATTTAAATAATTTGCAGGCTTTAAGCCATGCTTTAAGATTTCTGATAGCCACCTTCAGTCTTGTTTGGCTGCTTATTTTTCTGTCCTCTTGTCAGCACTCTTCATAAGAAAAACTGCTGCTTCTCAAATCCATGTTATGGCTTTTGACACCCATAACTGGCAATATAGAACCTCCAGAGACTTCTATATTAAGTAAAACTATGTGTCTTATCAGGTGAGTACGACAGCACCTCAAGATGGCGAACAGAATGGTCTTATGGGAAGAGTGGATGAAGGCGTTGACGAATTTTTCACTAAGAAGGTGACAAAAATGGATTCAAAGTAAGTCTTATTCTTCAGCAAGGTACAGTAGCTGAAGCTGCTGTAGATATTTGGGGGTGTTTTCTGCCTTTAAAAATTCAAAATAGCAAGTACAGCACGCTGCTAGCACTAATGTAATAAACGTAATTATACCAATAGTAAGTTAAAGTGACTTATATATGCTAAATACATCAATATACATATATTTGGGTTTATGTCACCATAGCGCCACTTATGTTCATTAGAATTCTTTATGATTGCAATTTAAGCAGAAGAGCCATTCTTTTAGGAAGCTGCCTTATACTGAGACCATTGATGCTCAGCATCTTCCATATTTACTGTCAATGGCTCTCCAGAGTTTGAGTCAAGGAGTCTTTTCTAAGCCACATCTGGAGACGCCAGGGATTGAACCTGGGAACTTCTGCATGCGAAACCTATGCTTCACCATATCTTGGTGACATTCCAGTGCTACATGTCATGGCACGGCACTGCAGGGCATCGTGTAGGATTAAAGAGTGGCATAAGCAAGGGAGGCCGAGGAGGAAGGCAGTGGTGAGGAAAAGCAGACAGTGAAACAAGTGTGCCAAGCAGTACTTAAATGCTGCATTTCCTTTTCAAAGTGGTTTAGTGCAGGAGGGATGATTTTGTTCAGCTGAAGCAAATGTGGGTATTTTGAGGTAGGTATCAAAATTTGGTACCACACAAAACCCTCGTTTCCTTGGACAAACAGAATGTGTTCTGACTTGATAATGCTATTTTATTCACTTCCATTTTATTTATTCATTAAATTTTCGTAACGCCCTTCGTCATAAGATCTCAGGGTGGTTCACAAAATAAAAATACAAGATAAAATCACAAGTATTAAAGCAAAACAACAAACCACCCCCTTCCCACAGACACATTTTAAAGGCTGTAGAATATTTAGCAGCCAAAGGCTTGGTTGAAAAGGAATGTTTTTGCCTAAAAGTATATAATGAAGGCACCGGTGAACTTCCCCAGGGAGAGGTATGATAACTCCACATAACTGTGTCTCTGATAGACATAATCTACCAGAGAAGATTGACTTCTCTGGTAATATAAAGTGCATTCTTTATTTAGAACCAGCCTGACTATGTTATTTAAACAAGGAGAATTTAATACAGTACTGCACCAGACTCCCTCGGGAGGTTGTGGACTCTCCTTCCTTGGAGGGCTTTAAGCAGAGGTTGGGTACCCATCTATCATGAATGCTTTATCTGAGATTCCTGCATTGCAGTGGCGTTGGACTAGTTGACCCTTGAAGACCCTTCCAACTCTACAGTTCTATGATGGCTCAAAACTGTGGTTAGTCAAAAGACAACTGAAAGATTTCAATCTCCTTGTGATCTCACCAGATATGGAGAGCAGAAGCACAAGAGTCTATGCAACACTAAACCGTAGTTTAGCGTTATGTCCAATTGAGGCCATTATAGCTTATGTGCCTTTTTCATCTATTAGGAGATCCTCAACAAAAGGCGGGGACACGAATGATTCCGGTGAAGCCACTGATGAAAAGAAGAAAAGAGATTCTCGGAAAAGTGGCTTTCTCAATTTAATCAAATCTAGATCAAAATCTGAACGTCCTCCAACTGTTCTGGTGTCGGAGGACCCTTCAGCACCCAAAGGGGCTGCCAAAGGCCCCACAGCGGACACTGCAAAGAAGGAGGTTAAATTGACTGAACAGAATGGCAACACTGAAAAAAACGAGGAACTGAAAACCCCAGACTCAATAGAGGAAGGGTCCTCAGAGGATGCCTCAAAGCTTGAGAAGAGTGACAGCAAAGGCAGTCCTCAAGGAGGACGTCGGTATGGGGTGCAAGTGATGGGCAGCGGACTTTTAGCTGAAATGAAAGCCAAGCAGGAGCGCAGAGCGGCATTTGCACAAAAGGTGAGTGACATTTTCATTTTAATGGTCCAAGCAGTTCATTTGAGGGCTTACACGGAACAACGTAGCTAAATATTGGTGGCCAGCTTGAGGCATTTGATTCTACCAAGATATATACTCAAAATTGCCATTAGGACTTACGGTTTCTATATTTTTGTATTTGTTGTTAAAAAAATAGCACGTTTGTATAAGTGTTGAGGTGACAGCTGGCTGCTTAAACGTACCTGAGGTAGGAACAAAAACTATAAGGAATTTACTACTTGATGTGCGACCTAGTACAATCCTACTACAATTGCTGGTGAGGAGCAGATGTGTGCTAGATGAAAAGATGGCAAATGTTGGGCGGGGTGGGGGTGTTTTTTGTGTGAATTTGCAGGAACAGTGAACGATCAGTGAATAGGGGATTAGTCTTCTCTCCGAGCAAATATTCAGCAGTGGTCTTGCTCCACCTAGTGTTTGAAGAGATTTTAATATTAGCTCTAGGAACAAATGCAGTGCAAATAAGACCAAGTAGCATGGCTTAGTTAGCACTTGAGATGGTTTAAAACAGAATTCTCCAGCAAGCAATGGTAAGACTAATGAGATTTGGGAGATGGTATTGTTTGCAGTTGCTATGAAGTGCAGTTAGATATCAAATAGGTTAAAAAAATACATGTGACTTCCCACTTACGTGGGGATTACGTTCCCAGGTACCACACGTATATGTGAAATTGGAATAGATATTATTGGCCTAATCCAACAAGTTACAAAATCTGGTGTTGGCTAGAAAGAGTGAAGAAACTCCACCAAAAAGCTTTTATGGTGGAGCCTTACCCTCCAGGATTTTTTGATGCAGTGGATATAAGTTATTTAATGTTTTATTCCTGTGTGATGTATGTTCCTACTTTGTAATGTATGTACATTACCTTATTTATGTAGAAATGGTTTTAGCTATAAGATATGGGTACATGATAGTAAATCTATTTTATTTGTGGCCTAGTTTACTAAGATGAAATTCTATTATCTAGAAATTTCATCTCCAAAGATTAAAAAAAGGGATGCCAGGAAGTTGATTTACAGCACAGGCAGGTGTCCCTAATGCAGTGTTTCCCAACCTTGTGCCTCCAGCTGTTTTTGGACTACAATTCCCATCATCCCTTGCCACTGGTCTTGCTAGTCAGGGATGATGGGAGTTGTAGTTCAAAAACAGCTGGAGGCACAAGGTTGGGAAACACTGCCCTAATGGGCTTAATGGTGGGTGGGATTGGGGGGAAAACAAATTTCCCAGATCCTTGCCCCATTTTTATTTTTATTTATTTTCATTTTGCCAAGCGTGTAAAGCTAAACGTGCACACGTTGAAGATGTGTTCAACTTTTAGAAAGTTCAGGGAGAAGAATGCTTTCAAAGCAGCAGTTGGGATCCTGTGGCTGCCTGGATGTTATTGGACTCCCACCTCCCATCAGCCTCAGCCAGCATGGCCAATGGTGAAGGATTCTGGGAGTTGTAGTTCAGCAACGTGTGGGTTGTCACAGGCTAGCCATCTTCCCAAAGTGTAGATTTTGCTTACGGTAAATGTCAACGCAGGGTGTTCAATAACAACTAATTTAGACTACACATCCTATAATGCACAGATGTACTTGTAAACCAAGGACTGCTGAAATGTGATAATTATTTACTGTTGTTCAGATGTGATGTAGCACAGTGTCAAGAAAAGCTTTCAGTGCCACATAAAAACTGATCAAGTCTGGGCACACAGGTGGTAGTAAATCTAAAGTAGGACAGGGGAGTTCACACGACTTCATAAAGGCATCCTGGTTGCCACCTGTTTGAGTGCAGAAATAGCAGAGCCATTGCTCAGGGGTAAGGCATCTGCTGTGTTTATGGAAGGTCTCAGATTCAGCCCTGGCACCTCCAGGTAGGCTAGGGGATGCCCCCATATAGAACCCAGGAGAGCTACCACAATTCAGCTTAAATACTGAGCTGGATGTGCTGCAACAGCCTGATTCCGTATAAGGCAGCTTCTTATGTTCCTAAATGGGATTTAAACTGCTTGAATGGGATTACAATTAAGTTTGCACACAATGCTACTTTGATATCATCATGGGGAAATGATGTTCTGTTAATAGATTCATTTTTTTTAATGAAACCGTAAGTACATGGAGGCCAAAAGGAAGGCTGTTCAGAATTCCCACCACCCCTTGCAGAGTGAAGAAAGTGCAAGAGAAATGCAGGTATGCAACAAGATTGGAATAAATATTTATCCAGCCTTGTTGAATTAATTCCTAACACCTTTATGAATAAAGTTAAAAACAAAAATATGAACCCATAGTGAAAATAATAAAGCTATATGTAAAAAAGAAAGAAAGAAACACAGCTGATAGACCAGCAAAGGGCAGCTACAAGGATCTCAGGCCTTAATAAAGGCCACCAAAGGCAGAGGGGAACAGGATGGAGTTTACCAGGGACCAAAAAAGATTGTTGAGTAGGCACCAGTTGCACATGTCTAGGAAGGGAGCTCTACCATTTGAATGAATTCCCCCCCCCCCCCCCCGGTGGTCCTTAAGATTCCTGGGCCCCAAGCCATTCAGGGCTTCAAAGACTAAGACACTCATCTCACCACTTTTAGCCCAGAAACATACTGGCAGCCAGTATAGGTATTTTTATACCACCAAAATATATTCTCTTTGGCCGGTTCTTATTACCAATCATGCTTGTCTTGTTTTGTACCAACTGGAGTTTTCAAACATTCTTCAAAGGCTGCCCCAATATAAAATGGACAGAGAGATGTTTTAATTACATGTTTGTTACCCTGGAGTCCTTTGCAAGAAAGAACAGGATATAAATTGAAATAAGAATATGAATATGAATAATGATTGAATTAATGATGATGGGGATGTTGATGTTGATAGTAATAATAGTCCGGAGCCTTGGAAAATGGTGATCTATCAACCAAGTTAAGAGAATTCTGTTAATTTTCAAGGATTCCTTATCACACTTTTCTTTCTTTCTGTTTTAAAGAAACTTGGGAATGATTCAAGAGACTCAACAGATCTCTCGGTGAATTCAGAACGGCTGGATGGAGGTGCTACAGGTGCGTTGCTATTAGTAAAATGCTACTTCATTAACTAGTGTCCACAAGCTTGCTGTTGCCGATCAGTTAGTACAAATGAATGATTAGAGGTAATATACTTTTTGTGAATGTACTTGATTGTTACAGCCATGCAAACTGAGCCTTATCTGCACAATACCATGGAAATTAGTTTCCATTTCCCTCATATCCACACCTTGCCATGCAAACTGCACCTGCTCAAATTCCCTGCACAACTGCCCTCTTTTACATCTGGCCTCCTTGCCACAACCCCCTTTTGAAATCTTGATTTTTTTAAAAAGTGCAATTATATTATTCATATCCTGTCCAATTTTTACAGAGTAGAAACATGTTACTTATATTTGTGAAAGCTGACCTACTTTGCTATATTCCTTGACTCCCTCTGTAGGGCAGAATTCTGATCTGTCTTATGTGTAAGTGATGTCAGTTGCTTAGCAGATTGCTTCATTTTCATTCACTACACTGTGGGGAAGCTAACCTAGAACGCTTCCAACAGGGAATAATTAACTAGTAGTGTGGGTTGTGGGTTGACATAGCAGACGGCACAGCGATTTCTCCAAGTAGCTCTTTATTTTGTAAGCTGGAATAGAACTGACTGCAAACAGCTCAGCCGGCCTGCTTTTATAGGCAGCCGGCTGTCAACAGTGTAGCAACAACAGCCCAGAGTTTCCCGCCTAAAATAACTGACGTGGACCTGAGTGAAAACTATCTACAGACCTGAGTGAAAACTATATACAGTATCCCCCTGCTGGCCCAGGGTGAAACTTCACTACATAACAAGTAGCATCCTCTATGCCAGGCCTGGATATCAAGTTCCAGTCAGCAGTGATGGGAACACAGAAGAAAGTGGTTCTAAGAGTGTGCTGTGGATTTGCCCTCCAGCCTTTATAGATCTGCCTTATGAATGCAAATGGAGACGGAAGAAATGCATTTCAGTTTTTAAGGAATTTTAGAGTGGAAGACACCTGCTAAGAAGTAGAATAGAACCGATTAGTGCCAGAAATAATGTTCATTTGTCTGTGGACAAAAAAAGGCATTTTTCCATGGTTCCTCACAAAATGTATGTCACTCCTTTAAGGAACTTCAAGGATATAAAATGGCTGCCAGACTTTAACCAATATGTAAAATGTAGCCACTTCATCTGTCGCTGCTACTTTGGCTTCCCATCCTCTCTTAACTTCTGAAACATCCTAACTGTGTATTTTCTCTTTTTATTAAATGCAAACAACCCCATCTGTGTGAAGCACAGCTGGGCAAAGTGTGGCCCTAGTGAACTTCATATCTGTGTCAAGAAGAGGGGAAATTGGGGAAAGCATCTAGCAGAAAGAGAAGAGGTGGTCTTGTTTGTTTTTGGCTGTGGCTTTTATACCAACTATATGATCCCCGACAGATTGGGCTGTATCCAACTAAAACAGGTTGGTCCAACATGTGGCCCCATTTGACACACCACCACCCTAGCTCACATCGCCTTCCTCAAGCTGGGTAAGGGAGGCACTGGGCTTTGAGAAGGAGCTATCAGGGGTCTGACAGGGTCCTAGTGTCCTAACACCTCATTCCCAAGCCTAGTTAATGCTTTCCCAGCTTTGGGGAGGAGATGGGAGAGCTTTGGGACCCTGCCAGAGCCCTCACTCCTTCTTCCCAAAGCCAGCACCTCACTTACCCATATTTGGAAAGGCATCACAAAGGCTGGGGTGTATCAAATTTTGAATGCCCCCCACACAGCAAGGCAGTGTGTGGCCTGTGGGTTCCTTGTTGAAGTACTCTTGTGGCCGACTTGGTATGGAAAGTTGGACCACCTAGAAACAGTTCTGCTAGTGTGGGTGCAGGGAACCTTTGACCCTCTAGATGTTGTTGAATTGCAGTCGCCATCATGGTCAATAGCTATGCTTGCTGGGGTTGATGGGAGTTGTAGTTCGGCAACATCTGAAGGGCCAAAAGTTCCACCTTTGCTAATGCAAGGAGTTTAAGCTGTGCAGTGGAACTTACGTGGTTTGTCACCTCTGTGTGTGACCTTAAAATCTGTTCTAAGGATTTCTCCAGAGCAGATTTATGCAATACTCAGGGGACAGGGGAGTTCTGTTGCATGCTTCCAGGGAGAAAATGGTGTCTAAATGACACATAGCCAGCTGCACAGACATTTGCTTTGCTCCCTATATATACAATGTGCATGTGCTAAGATCCTTTTTGGTTTTGACCACATAAGCCCTCTCTTTGAACGAGCTTAACTGATGGATATGGGGAGAGGGTTTTGAAGGCAACAGAATATATATTGGAAAGAAAAATATTACTGAGGGAAAAGGTGGTCCATATATTTAAATAATTCTGGGAGAGAGAACATTTAGTTCTCACAGATCTTACAAGAATGTCTGAACATATACCAGTATTTCTCAAACACTCTCCCAAAAATTTGAATTAAAAATTGGAAGAACATCTTGTTCGCATAGATAATACACTTTTAGTCACAGAATGCATGCATACATGTACAAGTCAAAGTACAAAAACATCTATGTAAGCTAGAAGAATGTCTTGGAAAGTGGCCTGCGTCCTGAATCACCTAGCTCTTTAGAATTTAGAAGTAAAATAACAGGTAGCTGGGCCAAGTTATGAGTTTGGGATATAATGTTCTGCATTAGTTGGCTGGCCAAGTAGCTTCAGTAGGATAGGATTATGTGCAGTTATAAAATGTGTAAGTAGAAAAACTGCTTTCTCCATTTGACGCAAAAAACCTACATGTTATATACATACATGTGTATATATATAAGCCTAGCACATATAAGCTATATATATTTGAGAATAAAAAAGGAAAGCATCACCCAGGCAGACTTAAGCATCTTTATGTTCCATAGAATTCAGTAAGTGAATTAACATGATTAAGGAATTCTAGGGTGGTAATTCACAGGCCATTGTATTTTATAGAACTGTGAAATGCATCAGCCCCCAAACAACCTTCAAGATGTTTGTATGATTAGCCATCCTAGGTTGAATGGTGGATGAATCAAGATCCCTTGACTTTACGGAGGGATTTTGGCTCTTTCTCTGTTAGTCTTCAGGGTAGCTCCTCAGCCATTTTCACAGACTTTCACTGACATAAGGGCTGGATCTACATTGATCTTCTGAATGCTATTCAATATAACACTCTAGAAAGCTAAATAGCAGTTTTCCATTGCCAGTGGCTCGCTGCTCTGTTGGTCACATTTTCATAACACCTTTTTAACGTTATAAATGACGAGAGTAGATCTGCCCAAGGTCTGTTGAGATATTTTGGGGCTTTCTAAGCCTCAGCCCAGTTTCTCTCTCCCTCATAAAGCTTTCTGTTGGAGCACACAGCTGTTGCCAGACCTCAGAGAATAATAGGGTGGTAGTGATATTTTCTGACAGTAAAGGAGTTAGTATTCTGCACTCACACACTCTCCATATCATCAGGCTTGTGTCTAATGCTCAGGTATTCCTCTATGGAAACTGACTATATCAGATTATCCCAAACATTCCCTCATGTGTTACAGTCATCAACCTTGGCCCCATTGAGGAGCCAATCATGTACCATAACTCTTGCTTAAAGTGCTAATGACCAGGGGAACCAAGCCAGTTTCTAAAGCCAGAGTAGTGATATATCAGCCCAAACCATTCCAGAAATCTGGGCACATTCTCCTTCTAAAGCTCCCACAGAGATGGAAAATCTGTTGGATGTCTCACTGATATTGCTTGTCAATGACTATATTCACATTGGTCAGAAAAGAGGACACTTGGGGAAAGTAGCAGCTTTTATTTTTCCTGAGTAACTGTCAGTCCACACACATCCCTCTGCACCTACGGAGGCTAGAAACTTTTGAATACGCTGCACTCTTGGTCTCAATGTTTGCTGGGTCCTTTTGTTTCAGTTACCAAGCTCCACCAGTCTTCTCCAGAGAACCGGTTTGCCCTGAGTAAAGGTGACACTATTGTAACCTCATCAGAGAAAATCACAAAGGCTGAACCAAAGACAGAAGTTGGGGCGAGGACACGAAGTTCTTCCAGCACACCTACCAGCCCAAAGCCCCCACTCCAAGCAGTAAAGCCCAGCCTAGCAGGACGGCCAACAGTTCCTCAGAAGCCACGATCTGCCTCTCGGACTGGTGAGAAGCCTCTGTACACTACGCTAGCATTAGCACAATGGCTTATGTGCGGAAAAATCAATAGTTAAATACCAAAGAGAAAATTCAGAAAATAAGATAATGGTTATTATTTTGTTTGGCGGCGTTTTTCAGTTGTTCTCTGCTAATCCTGACTAATCTTTTAAATGCTAGAAATGGGATTGCAATGGTAAATTAAAAGAAAGAATGAGATATTCCCCTAAACACTGAGGTACTAATTTGTAGCCTTTGCATTATAGTACTGCCCTAAAGGTCTCAAAGATTACTACATTCTTCTTGTGTCTGATTAAGCAAATTGTTTCCCCTCATTTCTGAATATTGAAATGCAGGTTTTAAAAAACTTTTTTGAGGCTTCGTTGGAACATATTTAAACAACTTTTTAAGGCCCTCTGTTGTGCTTTATTGCCACGTAGCCCTTCAGGGCTTTCATTTCTTCCAGCTTACCCACTTTGGATAGGAGATACTTAGCTTTGAGGCTGTTCCTCCTCAATCATGCTTTCAAAAACTAAATCAGTACATTTGGGTGGGTGGGTTGGTTGGTTGGTTGTGTGAGGGTTTATGTGAACAAATTTCCTAGATGATGTGCAGCTGGTGACTGAATTTTTCTGTGTGCACGCTGTGTTTCCACAGAGGATATCCCAGAGTCTCCATCTGGTCCAGGTTCCCCTAAAACTGCTCTTCTTCCCCCCATTCTGAAGAGAGTTCCTTCTGATAAAGAAAAAGATGGACAGAGCAGCCCCCAGCCAGTTGTCAGATCTCTTTCACACGAAGGTGAGAATGCTAGTATATTTCTCCAGCCCCTCCCCCCTTTGTATAATTCAGGGGTCAGAAAACTTTCAGCAGGGAGCCAGTCCACTGTCCCTCAGACCTTGTGGGCGGCTGGACTATTTTTTTGGGGGGGGGGAATGAACAAATTCCTATGCCCCACAAATAACCCAGAGATGCATTTTAAATAAAAGGGCACATTCTACTCATGTAAAAACACACTGATTCCTGGACCATCTGCAGGCCGGATTTAGAAGGCGATTGGGCCGGATCCGGCCCCTGGGCCTAGGTTTGCCTACCCATGGTATAATTGTTCATGTCCTCAGCTATTGGAAGTCAATTTGCAAAGTTCCTGATTTTGAATATGACCTGAATGTCTGGTCATAATAATGTGTTAATTTACCTATATTATGTGTTCTAATTGCATGCACGCCTCGCCCTTCTGCAGGGGTTGTTTCCATTCTAGCCCATAGTGCTCATTATATCTCCCATTATCTTTTGTGTTATCTGCAGCCTCCATCATTTCCTTCTCGGTCACAGGGCCAAACTAGGCAGGAGGCTAATGTTAAATGCATCTTTACATTTAACATGCAGGGTTTTCAAAACAATTCAGCTAGCATTCTCCGGAGGGGCTGGTAGTTACTGTGACAGCAGGAGGCATGAAGACAGAATTTCATCCTGCTGCAGCCCTGCGGAAAATGCTGCCTCTGAAGCTGATATTTCCCTGGGCATCAAATGCAGATTTCCTCCCAGTGCAAATACCAATTTGTAGGGAAGGATTTTCCTCAGGACCTCAGCAGGCAAGGGCAAGGTTAAATTGCCCCTCCTCATCTGTTGTTATCCCGATAAATATCACTCCCACTCCCTAAGCTGGTACAGTATTCGCATTTCTAAAAACCTGCGCATTAGATACAAAGAATCCTTCTGTGTACCATCTGCTTTGACCCAGAGAACTCCTATCATTGGCTGGCAGAAGTCGAATCTCAATACAGATTGCACTTAGGTCCTGTTTCTGGTTGGCCATTGTGAGAAGAGGGAAGTGAACTTGATGGTCCATTCGCCTGTTCTAGCAGACTCTTCATATGTTCTTTCATTTAAAAAGCTCTACAGTGCTCCATCTGCTGAGTAAGGGAGGTATGGTGATGCTCACAGACATTTCACACATTACAAAGAGGCAAAACTGGATTTTTCATTCCTTCATTTTATTTGTATCCCGCTTACACACATACACACACACACACACACACAACAAAGAAAACAGGAGTGCATTTCAAACAAACACTGCAAAACAACTCCAAAATAACGTAGCAAAACAATAGCAAATATAAGAACATAAAAAACCTACATTTCAATACTATAAATGCAACAAGATTACTGAAACAAGGTGCAGCATCCAATAGCAAAAATAACAAGGGAGCTCCAAGGTTTCGCCTTAGTCCTAGAAACACACCTCCTATGATGTTGCTCATAGACCGTCTCCTGCAGCAGGAGCTGCTTATAAGCTTTTTATAAGGATTCCAAGAGCAAGGGGTGGAGTAACTGAAAACACCCCTCCCATTAATTTTGACCACATGTTCAGCCCCTATAGAAACCTGCAATCCATCCCAGCTCCCTGGAAAGTATGAAGTGTACGATTAGAACATTTCAGGTGTATTGCTATTGTTACCTCTTGGTATATGTTAGGACTGGTTAAAAGCTATATCCTCCTGCTCCCTTTTTTTAAGTTACAGTTCTGTTTGTGCAACCTATACTTCTGTGTTATGTCTGGCTCCCATTTCACGCTCGCCCCCGTAACTTTATTATTATTCATTTTATTTATTCCCCACTCTTCACCGTAACACCCTCAGATTTTTAAAAAGCAGCATTGGAAACAGTTCAAAACAAATGTATGTGGACCAACACACTCAGTTAATCGGTTCCTTTACCAGTAAATCATTGACACGATTTGCTTGGCAAAAATTATGAAATAATGCCATCTTATTTTCTCTCTCTCTCTTGTGTATTGTTGTTGTTACTAAGCATGTTAAATATCAGGATATGTAAAGCATGACCTTTTCATTATTAGGGCTGCTAAATTGTATAATATAAACAAATGAAGCTAAGAATGCTGCTGATTGAGCTAATCAGGCTTCAAAATCTGAAATAATTTGCCTCGGTCATTTACTGCAGTGAGTGATACATGTGCCTTGCGGGGGCTGCCTATTAAAGGGGCAGGAAATGTTTGCAACTCTGCAATGGATACAACAGTCACATCCTTTATATGGGTTCAGGTAGTAGTACATAGGTCTTTGTCCTATGCAGTTTGGCATCAGTTGTTGCCTGCTGTAGAAATCTCCAAGTGTAATATTTATCCAATTCATTTCTGACCCTGTAGCATATCTCTAGAAAAGGAATCTCCTTATGAGAGGCTCTTGCTTCTGCAGGGAAGGCTGGTTCAGTAAGAAACATTGGGCTGGTTTGCATGTCACACTAAGCACGAACATATGAGTGTGTAGACTCCTGGGAAGGAGATAGCCATCCCTTTGCTCTCCCCAGTTCTTTTGCTGCTGCACAACACTGAGCTAAGCCATGGCTTGGCTTAGCATGTAGTCCAAACTTCTGCTTATTGGTTTAGCTGGTCAGCTAGATCCAATTCTCCATCGCTGCTGCTTAGCTCAGCAAAACAACAAGGGAAGAACAAAGAGGCCACAATCTCCTCACCAGGAGCCCTGATACCTGCTCTAAGCCATGATTTGGCTTAGTATGACATGCCAACCAGCCCATTGGCTTAACATTTGGTCACATTCTCAAGAATCAACAGCACTCTCAA
Organism: Podarcis gaigeae; assembly: GCF_964106915.1. Taxonomy (NCBI): domain Eukaryota; kingdom Metazoa; phylum Chordata; class Lepidosauria; order Squamata; family Lacertidae; genus Podarcis; species Podarcis gaigeae. The sequence continues at coordinate 57,738,974 of NC_139683.1, read as the reverse complement.
TTCTCCATGCTCCAAATGTAAACAGTCCTCAGTGTAACTGCTCAGCGGTTTGATTACGCCTAGTGATTAAGTACCTGTCTCTTTGAAGAGCTGTACTTAGAAAATTAAATACGGTATTTACAAGTTGAGCTTGAAGTTCATTAGTGTCAGTTACAATACATCCCTCCTGAAACCTTTAGTCAACTTAATAGGCATTTTTGTTCAGTGCTTTCCTTTCTCAGGTTTATGCTGAAGGAACAGCACAGCAATTCTGGTAACTCTCCTCTGTATAAAGCAGACTAAGTGCTTTAATATTTAATTCCATATATATATATTTGTAAAACCTTATTAAGTGGTTTCATTCTCAAACTCTGAGGCTGGAATCCTATTACCTAGAAGTAAGCCCCACTGAGCATAGTAGGATATGTTTATGTGTAAACATGCTAAAGGTTTGCCACATGCTAGACATAGGACGCAGGTGGCGCTGTGGGTTAAAGCCTCAGCACCTAGGACTTGCCGATCGAAAGGTCGGCGGTTCGAATCCCTGCGGCGGGGTGCGCTCCCGCTGCTCGGTCCCAGCGCCTGCCAACCTAGCAGTTCGAAAGCACCTCCGGGTGCAAGTAGATAAATAGGGACCGCTTACCAGCGGGAAGGTAAACGGCGTTTCCGTGTGCGGCTCTGGCTCACCAGATGCAGCTTTGTCACGCTGGCCACGTGACCCGGAAGTGTCTCCGGACAGCGCTGGCCCCTGGCCTCTTAAGTGAGATGGGCGCACAACCCCAGAGTCTGTCAAGACTGGCCCGTACGGGCAGGGGTACCTTTACCTTTTACCTTTAGACGTAGGAATGTCTTAGGGCCAGAGGCATTCCAGGGTCTCTCCTTTCCCTATGCCCCCTGGGGCCAGAAAACAGGGCTGTGTGGGCATTTTTTTACCTGAAGCAACTCCTGGCAAAGAATTCCTAGCAAAGTTGAAATTGTGAAATCCACTGCGCCATGCATCAAGGAGCAGGATTTCCTAGCATCATTAGAACTACTGGAGACTTAGCTGCACATCCTAATAAAGCTCTCATGCCTGAAGTACCTGTGTTTTCATTCATTTTATTCATTTGTATTTATTTAAATATTTATATTTAATAATAATAAGTATTTATTTATTTATAAACTGCGCTTTCACATACAAAGATATACAGACTGAAAACATAGTATTGCAATAAAAACAATTATCATGGGCACTTCCGTATAGATCAGTGCCAAAGGTGACCTCTGCTGGATCAAGCCAAAAGGCTCATCTAGACAAGCATCCTATTCCCACCATGACTAATCAATGCTTGAGCACAACAGCACCCTCCCCATTTGTGATTCCCAGCCAACTGGTGTTCAGAATCATGCTTCTTTTTATCCTGCCTTAATGATGCCCCGATCCAATCTAGTTCCTTATTTAAGAGTCATCAGGACAGCCCAGCTCAGCTTGGAAAGCTCCCCAGAACCACAGCTTTGTAGCGAATCTAGAAAAGAGTTAACTGGATTTAGTGTTCTAGGAACTGTACCTTGGGGAAATTGTCCATTTATTCCCACTCTCTGCTTCTTGTTCCTTAACCACCTACTGATCCACAAGAGGATATTTCCTCTTATTCCATGACTGATAAACTTACTCAGGAGTCTTTAGTTTCTGAAAATGAACTCTAATGTGCAGTATCAATTTTAATAATAATAATAATAATAATAATAATAATAATAATAACAACAACAATAATAATAATAATAATAATAATAATAATAATAATAATAATATTTTAGAGACAGTTACATGTTCCTCACAGGGTAGCAGTCTTAATGAATAGCATATATATATATATATATATATATATATATATATATATGATGTGAAAATATTTCTTTCCCAACTACATTATTCATTTTTGTATGTTAGGAAGTACTTCTCATCCCTGCAGGTTTTTAAATGCTGTGCTGAACAAAAGCACTGCAGCAAAAAAGTTCGATCTTTTACCTATTCAGTGCTGAAATAAATGGGCCTTATATCACCAAATTACCATGTGTTGCAGCTCAGCAATCAAACCTTTAAATCTGATTTTAGGGTTGTTGTTTTTTTAAAAAAAACGGGGTTTCATCCATTCTCTTCTTTTCTCTCAGAATTCTTAGTCTTACATTTAGTTTTCCAGTGAGTATGTTTTCACATTGATAATGAATAGAGTGGAATTGTCCTTTTGGTGAATTCTGAATAATAGGAAACAAGCAGATGTGCTCACTTGTCAAACATGGAGGAATTTCTTCTGTGTTGAGAATATGCCTCATTGCATATGTAACTCATCAGAGCTTTAAAGAGAATGAGAGCAATTTCAGTTATTATCTTAGGAAACGGTTATTGGTATAATTGTTGACCTGTGCATAGTCAAGCACATTGTTCTTTACAATGCATTCCACATAACATGCATTCTGCTGTGGGCAAAAAAAGGAGGCAACAATTTGCTCTAATCTCCTGCGTTAGACTTACCCACTTTTTGCCTATGATGAAATGAGTTTGACAATGTGTGCAATATAAAAAGATTGCAGTGGAAGTCAAAAGCAAATCACTTCTTTCCTTGGGAGATAAATTGTCTGTATAGCAACAACAACTTGGCTGCTTGGTAAGACTAGCTGTAGATTTTATATATGATTAAAAACTACCAATACAGTGGTACCTCAGGTTAAGTACTTAATTCGTTCCAGAGGTCCGTTCTTAACCTGAAACTATTCTTAACCTGAAGCACCACTTTAGCTAATGGGGCCTCCTGCTGCTGCCACGCCGCCGAAGCACGATTTCTGTTCTTATCCTGAAGCAAAGTTCTTAACCTGAAGCACTATTTCTGGGTTAGAGGAGTGTGTAACCTAAAGCGTATGTAACCTGAGGCATATGTAACCCAAGGTACCACTGTATCTTGTCTTTTTAAACAGATGTAAGTATTGCTGTGGGACGCGGGTGGCGCTGTGAGTAAAACCTCAGCACCTAGGGCTTGCCGATCGCATGGTCGGCGGTTCGAATCCCCGCGGCGGGGTGAGCTCTTGCCTTTCGGTCCCAGCTCCTGCCCACCTAGCAGTTCGAAAGCACCCTTAAGTGCAAGTAGATAAATAGGTACCGCTTTATAGCGGGAAGGTAAACGGCGTCTCCGTGTGCTGCGCTGGTGCTGGCTCGCCAGAGCAGCTTCGTCACGCTGGCCACGTGACCCGGAAGTGTCTCCGGACAGCACTGGCCCCCGGCCTCTTAAGTGAGATGGGCGCACAACCCTAGAGTCGGACACGAGTGGCCCATTTAGGCAGGGGTACCTTTACCTTTTTTACCTTTAAGTATTGCTGTGTTCATTTATTATAAAAGCTGCTGCTACATTTACAATGTAAACAAGTTCTCATATGTTTTGGTTTGGTTTAAATTAATGTATTTCTGCCACCTTCTGTTGGTTTCAAGTTAGTGTTTACACTTGCACGCTAATGAGGTAATTTCTGCTCTCCAATCATGGAAAAGTTACACATGGATCCCTTTCTGGGTCAAGAAGTACCAAACTACAGTGGTGCCTCGCAAGACGAAATTAATCTGTTCCGCGAGTCTCTTCGTCTTGCGTTTTTTTCCCGTCTTGCGAAGCACGGCTATTAGCGGCTTAGCGGCTATTAATGGCTTAGCGGCTATTAACGGCTTAGCGGCTTTAAGAAAAAGGAAACAAACTCGCAAGAACTCGCAAGACGTTTTGTCTTGCGCGCTTTTCGTCTTGCGAGGCATTCGTCTTGCGAGGTACCACTGTATCGAAAAGCACTACTGCCATGGTTTCTTTGGGTTTGATAGGGCCCCATGTGCAGGGCCTAACTTGATTCGTGCCGCTTTGAAAGTGCCTGTCCTCTGAGAGAGCTTTCCACTCAGGAAAATATGACAGTTCCTGTCAAAGTTGATTGTGCCCTGCCATACATGATAACTGTGGAAACCCTGCCACTATCTGTGATATCCTTTGGATGTTGGCCATAACTTACTATTTTAACCAGCTTCTATTTGGAATGTAGGATATGACCTTTTGAGTTACACAGAACTCTAATCAATGAACAATTTGGAGCAACAGAGCAGATATTGGGGTCATAGTGAATAGCTCTGGGGTCATAGCAAATGAAGATGTCCACTCCCCAACTTCTCAACTCAACATTCTGCTTTTGATACAGGTCCAAAGAGAAGCCCAGGACACAAGGAGCAGAAACAGAGGTCTTTAAGTAAAGATGGTCAGCAGGGAAGCAAGTCCAGTGACTCTGGTGAAGAAGCTGATAAAGATTTTATTTTTGTTTAGTTGGTTGGTCGTGTATTTGGCAGTGCTCTTTTGTAACAATAAGGGTACCACTTATCCCTCTTTTTGATCAGTTACTCTCCTTTTATAGAGGAGCATTTGGAAATTGGGGGGGGGGGGGAGTGTCGGTGATTGCACTGGTAGCTGAACTTCATGACTCTGAACCTTTGTTCTTTCCTGATCTGTACGATTCCAGACATTCCCTTTCACGCCTTTGCAAAAGCCAGCAACTTTTTCATGTCTTCTACTTGAATTTCTCTGAAGCAGCTATAAAAATAATGCCTTGCTTTGCGGGGCTTTGCGGGAGGAAACCCCAAGCAAAGGAACTGGACAACTTCTTACACTAACCCACACTGTACAGCATGAGAGGTGTTGTACTGCTGAATGTAAATGTGTCAAACTTGCACGCAACTTACTTTATAAATATATTCTTGCTGAATGCAATTGCACATTGTAATTATATCAACAGAGCACACTAATAAAATAATTTGTATAAATAATATATATTAGATGCTTGGATATGATTTTTACATTCTCCTTTGGGAGACCTTTTTTCTCGTTTGTTGTACTGTATATAAGAACACAATATCCTACATTTTGTGTACTGTTCTAAAGCACAAAACAACAACAACCCAGAATTACTAATAACTTGATATGCTTCCATATCCATAAGTAAATGTTTGATTGGAATGCGGGCAATGGACATTTTATTACTGTTGGTATTTTCTAGAGGGCACCTTGGGGGGTCAGTCTGCATTCGCTCTAGCTTCTAACATGTACTTTTGAAAGAAAAGTAGATTCTCGTCTGTAAAAGCAATTCTTCATTTTTTCCTTTGCATATTTCACAGGCATCTGCTTATAATACACGCTGAAGGGAGTTTATTCATAATGTATATTTGTACCAATAAAAATGATTTTACAACTGGAATATGACTTTCTAATTTTAAAGAAATACTTTCTCGAAGCCTTTGTATATTTATAAATTATAAATCTATAGTTCCATACTCCAGTACATTTTTTTCAAACCCTAAATATAGGCAAACTTAGCATTTAAATTATTTCAAATCATTTTTGTACATAATGTAGCAAGTAACTTCATGGGGACAAAAAAATCTTCATTATTTTTAAAGTCAATCATTTCTTCTGAACGTAACATTGCAGAATATGAGGCATATTGCTGCAAAACAACCCATCATCTTTACACAATTCTATTGTGATGCTTTCTGTATGTTTCTGCCAGTGAATCAACAGATTTCCCCTCCACATCTACCTTTCACTGTCACAAAGGGATCAAACACCGATGTGTATCTGTTCATTAATTGGTTCGCTTAACCAACAGTAACCAAAAATGTTCTTTTACTGTTAACCAAATATCAAAACTAACAGAGGCTAAATTAAGGAAAGTTGGTCATATCAGGCGTGCCTTGGTTTAAGAGGGGAGGGCTCTGTGTGCAGGGCTGCTCTGGCCTTAGTTAAAAGGCATGATACATGCAAATGAGAGTAGTGAATCCACAGCATTTAAAAAATAATAATGAAAAATAGTCCTGCCATTTTGAGTGGAAAAACAAGTGATGCTTAACCCTTTCCTGCTCAGCACTGCCCCTTTGCGTTGCTTCCTCCATGCAAGGTCCCAGTATGTAATTTCCTTTTATAAATAAAGGTAAAGGGACCCCTGACCATTAGGTCCAGTCATGACCAACTCTGGAGTTGCGGTGCTCATCTCGCTTTATTGGCCAAGGGAGCCGGCGTACAGCTTCCGGGTGGCGAGCATGACTTAAGCCGCTTCTGGCGAACCAGAGCAGCACATGGAAATGCTGCAATTGCATAAAGAGGGACAGCTTTGGCAAAGGATAGGAAGAGTTTTTAAGTATCATATCCTTCTCTGCTAAAAAATGTAGCATCCTAAAATTGCTTTTAAAAATAAAAATAAAGACTGTTCAGACAGTTACATGTAACATGGTTTGCCTTCAAAACAAGCCCTTTACCTTAGAGGACTACTGCCAATCTTCTCTTTCAACCTATAATATACAGCGAATGAAGTAATTCAACACGTAAAAAGGCAGAGGTCAACTCTACCATTATTTAATCTATTATTTCACAGCCATTATTATTAGTATAAGTGGGTTCTATGAAAATAAATGGGATCAAGTGAACCAGAAAGGTAAGGTTAAACATTTGAAACGTTAATCTTTTTCTCTACAATAATCATTTAGGTAATATTATTTCAGGAAGGTTGTTCGTAACCATATCTGGTGCGCAAAGCGACCCTGGGTTTTTCCATCTTTCGAGTCATTTTTCTTTCTTTCTTCCAATGAGGAAGTGAACATGTAGAACCAGAGGAGGATATAAAAGCTCTCTTAGAAGAACTGTTGTTTTAATTAGATTGACCGTGTCCAGGAAAGGGATAGGGCTGCTATCTGCACAAATCCAATTTGCTTGAATTCAGCAAAGTTAACTCTCTAAATGACTGCTGAAAGGCACAGCAGAGGGGGAAATGAAGTAAGTCTCTCCCCTCATTTCCCATAAGCTTTTTTTCTCCAAAACCCTCTGGCAGAAAAAACCCTTTTGGAAGTTAATGCAGCTTGCAGTGTTGATTGGAGCATTATAGGTCGGCAAAGGGACAGTGGCATAGATGTTTGTTACATTACCAGTCAATGTAAAACCCAACATGTTTGCCAATATGATTGTCCCATCAGTGTCCATAGAGTACTGTTTCAGTGCCATGTTAATCTTGAAATTTAAAAGTTGGAGGGATGGTTGCTGATTCCTTTATGTGGTTCCTGAGCCAACAATGGAAGGGGCCACGCTTGTTTATAGTGTTGCACTTTTCTCCTTTCAGAGCTATGGTAGGGGGGGGGGGAATGGTTTAATTAATTAATTGCATTCCAAGCCACCCTTCATCCAAACAGATTCCAAGGAAATTGACAACAAAAACATAATCATTCAAAGAAAAAACCCAGCATACATCTAAACGACAACAGCTTTAAAAAATGCAGCAAAAACAAATGTAACCCTTTTAAACTTCATGAACAAACAAAAGTGGCTTAAACAGGCATCAAAAAGATGATAATGCCAATTGAACCTCCCCAGGGAGGGTATTTCAAAGTCAGGCAGTTCCTACAGAAAAAAGGCTTCTCCTTTGTGTAAGCATAATGCAGATCAGAGACTCCCTTTCTCTCCTATGAAGTTTGCTGGCAAAGGCAGTTGTTTCCATCTGCAGTTGCACCTACTCTTGGCTACAGGTAGTGTTGAGATGCTATGGGGAGGGCTTGTCCAGCTTTCCAACTCATCCCTGCCTGCCTGGCTAGTAACAGAGTGATCTATCTAGTAGTTCTAGAATGGGGCATTCTTTCATTTCTGGGAAGTACCTCCTCTTGGTTGTCAGACAGGAGTTTTCTAGTAAGAGCATCACTAGGGGGTGGAGCTAAAACAGACTGCCTGTAGACAGTGTGACTAAGATTTCTCTACCCAAAGCCACAACACAGAATGGAGTGAATGGACTAAGAGTATGAACAGAGGCAGATTGTGAGTTGCATCAATGTAGCTTCACTGAAACACACAAACACACTGCAGTCATCTTCACTATCCCACATTACATGGTATTGCATCCTTGTGACCAGTCTTTTACTTCCTTTCAGCATAAAAGCATTGTAGACAAGTTTGTGGCACCCTAGCTAAACGTCCATGATATTATCTGTAGGTTGTGATAACTTTGTACTCAAAGGACCTTCCACCAACAGTTACCCAGAGGTGCCTAACACATTTTCATCATCAGCATCTAGCCACGAGTTCCACTCTACATGTTTCTTCAAGGTAGGTGCCTTGGTGAATTGCTTTTCACTGTTGCTCGATATGCAGGAAATATGTGGAAATGTTGCAGGCTTTCATATCTTTCTGTTCTTCAGACCACAGGTGTTCAGCATACATATTACAAATAAAATAAAGTTAGGATTTGATCATTTTTTAAACAAAACAGAATCAAATTTTTATTTTAGCTGTTCTTGCATAGCAGGGTCTGACTGGAAAGTGATGTGTCAACTTTGTTCAGCTATCAGCATGTCTTTGATCAATTCCCCCACTTTGAATGTTTATTTCAACGTTCAAAGACCCCCTTAGTGGGCTGCTGCCTGTTTTCCTATCAAATATCTTCTCAGCTGCTTTGAAAAGGCTTGTTTGGCAGAACCATGTGTGTCAGGTTCAATTTAAATTGTATGCTGTGAGGCAGATAAGCATGTTTTCTTTGTAGTCTTAAATCATCCGTCAGACATGCAATTGTAAATTATCATTGAACATTCCACATTTATAAAGTTAAAACTAAAATTCCACATAATTTTGCATTCAGTTGTATGTCTGAATTGTTTGAACTTTAAGGGGCCATTTATGATACTTATCCTGGGCTATATTTATTCCCCTTAACAAATATGTCTGTTGAAGAAAATTAGTTAGTATTGGTATTCACAGCTATTGACCTGACCTTGTATTCACACCTTGTGATATGCTGACCTAGGCCATGGAAATAATCCACATTTAAGAGCTCTGTATGGTGGTGGAATCATTTAGACCACAGTTGCCTTTCAGCAAAAAATAATTACTTGTTCCTGCATGCTCAAAGGACTTCACATACGTTGACAGTAAACCTTACCCCAACTAAGGTAGACAGGATGCACTTTCCCTGTTTTCAGGTGGCATGTCTGAGGCTCAGAGATAACTGTTGCCCTAAAGCCAGCTATTAAGGTCAAACCCAAAGCAAGATTGGAACCAGGGACTTCCTGGTTTCCGACTCTTTCTCGTAACTGCTGCTTCTAACTTGCTTTCAGGCTTATATCTGGGAGGTGATAGTGCTAATTTCAGGTGAGTGACGTGGGCTAGCAGCTCCCATGTTGCACCAGTAACATATTGTTACAGAGGTTGTACACCACTCCTAATCTCTGCCAAGCAGCAACAAGATTTCAGGGGTTTCCAGGTGCTCACCCAGGGTTGTATTCCCATTGGGAAATCAAGGCACAGGTAAAAGGACCCCTGACTATTAGGTCCAGTCGTGACTGACTGAAGTTGCGGCGCTCATCTCGCTTTACTGGCCGAGGGAGCTGGCATTTGTCTGCAGACAGCTTCCGGGTCATGTGGCCAGCGTGACTAAGCCGCTTCTGGCGAACCAGAGCAGCGCACGGAAACGCCGTTTACCTTCCCGCCAGAGCGGTACCTATTTATCTACTTGCACTTTGACGTGCTTTCGAACTGCTAGGTTGGCAGGAGCAGGAACCGAGCAACAGAAGATCACCCCGTCGCAGGGATTCAAACTGCCAACCTTCTGATCGGCAAGTCCTAGGCTCTGTGGTTTAACCCACAGTGCCACCCGCGTCCCAAAACACCTGGAGATGCCAGGGATTGAACCCGTTGCCTCGTACACACGAAGCACGCATACTACACATATTTACAAGCAAACAATGTTCCTCAGGTGTGGGGGAGGAATCTACCCTCTGCTCTCCTAAATTTGGGGTTCAAGTCCTAGGATTCCAGGCCTCCTGCAGTACTTCTTATCAAAAGCTTTTGTTCAACGGAAGGCAGATCTGAATGCTGAACAATTCAGTACTCCTATAAATGCTTCACTCTACTTCTAGCAACATCTTACAGCTTGAAGAAAAGCTTGTTGAAACTTGTAACAGCTTTTGATAATTTGAGAGTTGGGAGGTTGGATAAGGCTTTACGTATCCATCTGTGAGACAGTCATTTTCTTTTGCAAGAAGAGAATTTGATTACGAACATTCTTACAAAATAGCAAATAGAATGTGGTGTGGCAATGGCAGTCATTTTTGTCAATACTTATTGTTCAGTACTGTGCGAGAAGCTTAGCTTGTTTGCATTGTGCTACTATACAATCATGAAGACAAAATAAGTCAATAACTGAGACAACCAAATGTAGACAATTTAGTTAGTGTCTTTTATTTTCTTTCATAATAGCCTATCCACTTTTCAATGCACTTAAATGCATTTTGCAGGCCTTAACATAATGCTTGTTAAATTTAAAACTCAGAATACCTTTTCTATTTCAATATTTCTTTTCAGATTGAGTTATAATAATTTTAACAATACATTTTATAGTAATAATGATAGTGATAATCTTCATGTTATTCATGTAATAATGATGTCCTTCTTTACAAGTACCTTGCTAAAGTGGGGTTAGGTGGGTGGTGTGGAGAAAAAGCCATACACAAGATGGGTATATTGAATCTGAGGCCTTCTTTGGTTCTTCTAACACAGGAGTGGGGAACTTTTAGCTTTCCAGATGTTGCTGCTCCACATCAGCCCTAGCAAGCATGGCCGATGGCCAGGGATGATGGGAGCTGTGGTTCAGCAACATCTGAGCAGTTAAAGGTTCCCAACAACTGTTCTAATCTATATGAAAATGTTCCAGGATCAGTGGTTTGTAGCATGATGCAATGGTGTTGGCTGTGGCAAAATAGAATCCTAGAGTTGGAAGGAATCCTAAGGATCATCTAGTCCGACCCCCTGCAATGCAGGAATATGCAGCTGTCCCTTATGGGGATTGAACCTGCAACCTTGATGTTATCAGCCCCACTTTCTAATCAGCTGAGCTATCCAGGTGCTGAAGAGTAATCAGCGCCCTTGCACTGAACTGGAGCACATGAACAGATATATTGGAATCTGGATGCTCAAGCCCACATGGTAATTACTGTGGGGAAAGGGAAATGTGCAATGGTGTGTGTGGGTGGGTGGGTGGGTGTGAACTTCCCATAGTTGACATAAAGCAAACTTTGTAGATGCCCCAAATGACCCCTTAAGCAAAACTACCTGATTCCGTGGCCCCCTCCCAAACCCTTCCTCTTTATTCTCCTCCAGCTTCCCCCATTGCTGCCATTCTCCCACTCTTGAAAACTGGGAGTGGAGAATTATGAAAAGGGTTTGCTCCAGCCCATTCATTAGATGTGGAGGAAATTCTTTTTCGAGACATCCCTTTTAATATTTCAGAAACCCTTTACCCCAGAGCACAATAGTGATTCTAGTCAGTTTGGGACCTCATGGGGTTAATTGAATGCTTCGGTTCTTGTGGCAAGTTTCCTTTCTCTTTAATGGCCTTCAACAGCCACATGCTTTCTGCTCAATGAACATAAAAGGTTTGGGTGGGTTTTATTGACTTAAGATTAGCTCCATTATTTCTATATATTTCTTTTATTAAAATGTTAATGCAGGGGAGCTGTCATAGCAGGCTGGTGTGTGAGAAAATGGAGCCTCTGTGTGAACTATTACTTCTGCCAAACTTGCTCCAAGATTTTTCTTGAATGCAGGCTTCTTGCACAGCTTTTGAGCTGACAGCTATTTGCCACTGAATGCTAGTACAGTGTTACTGGAAGCCAGAAGATCCAAACCTGGGTCTATTGCACTGGCCCTTATCTTTTTTTATATAGCAGGGGCAGGAAACCTGTGGCACTCCAGATGTTGTTGGACTGCAACTCCCATCAGCTCCAACCATAATTGCCTACATACATGAATGATGGGAATTGTAGTCTAGCAGCATCTGGAGGGATATAGGTTCTGAGTGTACTACGAAGCTCAGTACCAGTGAGACTCCAGCCATTTTCCAACTTTAACCTGCCCAGAGGCAAATCTCTGTGATTGGGCGCTTGCTACTAGTTCTTAAATACCTTTGGAACCTAACGGGTTACTCTCTGGTGTCAACAGTGTAAAAGTAATAACTGTAGGGTATTTTAGACATTCCAACAAGCAGTTGTCCAGTTGCCAGCAGCGAACACGAGGTTCTATTTGTATGGACATGGACAGGTGTGCACATGTCAATCATAATGTTTTGCATCATCATGCAGACCAGGGGTGGGTTGTTGTTGTTGTTTTGCAAAATCTCCCCCCAAAATGAAATTCCAACACTTCCGATATGGACTGCCATATGCCCGGGTTTTTCAGGACATTTTAACTGGTTTCTGAGAATTCTGCCCAGACGCTGTTTTCGACAGATGAATCCCGGATATGTCTGGGAAATTCCAGATGTATGGCAGCGCTACTAGTTAGCTGCCCCTGAGCCACACCAAATATAATAAAGCTGATATTAAAATTGCAAATGGAGCTTGCTCACTTATGCATGAAGCAACTGGATAAGCAGCTGGACAAACGTGGACTTGCATTGTGTACGTACTTTTGTTTTTCTGGAATTTTCATTTAGAAATCTTTTGTATTGCTGTCTCAACACTTTCGTTGTATTTCAATTAACTGTCAGCCTTTGAGAAAGAGTGCCTTTAAAAATTAAGCCTCACTGTCAAAATGAATATTGGAAGGGGAAAAGAGAGACAGGAAAAGCGAAAGGGTGGTGTTCTTTCTTTCTTTTCAAATAGGCAGTTGCCATGGAAGAAGGGAGCAAGTCAAGCTTTTAACTGTAGCCATGCTGCTAAGAATCCCTCTCACACACCTCAATATGCAACATTGACTTTGTGCCTGTTTTCAGAAGCTTCTATATCACACCAGTCATTATTTGTGTAATTTGATAGTGGGTGGTTTTTTGTTTTTGTTTTTTAACATTTGCTATCAATCGGGCCAAATTGACAAATTAATATATATTGGGCAGATTCAATTCATCTGTTTGTGTGCTTGTGTATGTTTAGACTTTCTAGACTAGTGATCCACTCAAGAGAAATTTGATGTTGCCACCCCTAATAACAACAATATTCTGCGTATTAGCTAATATTGCAGATGCCCGTGTACATAATGCAACTGTAGTAGAGCAAATGTGTTCACAAAGTACAGTTCTGCAGGATGCTTGCCTGAGATATCATAGAACTGTAGAGTTGGAAGGGACCCCAAGGGTCATCTAGTCCAACCCCCTGCAATGCATTACTCTTCTAATTTCTAACTTGGAAATGCCATTTCACATCCTAATCTTCAAAACTGCTAAGGTTTGCCAACACTAACAGATATGTAGAATGGAAAACGTACAGGTAATTGCTGTTGTTTTGCCTTTTCCTCTTTCACATACTAATGTAATTCTAAACACCAGTATGTGGGATAAGAGTTATATGGCATTAATAACTTATCTTCTGCATTCACAGACAAAGTGTAAGAACCAAGGTTTGCCATAATTTGCAGAAACCCATGGTCAGTTTGTCCCCGAGCAATAGATAAGTCTATTTCAGTCTACCACCAGTGGTTCATAAAACCTGCAAGCTTTTCAAATGAGGAATACAGTGGTACCTCAAGTTACAGATGCTTCAGGTTACAGACTCTGCTAACCCAGAAATAGTACCTCGGGTTAAGAACTTTGCTTCAGGATGAGAACAGAAATCGTGTGGTGGCGGCGCAGCGGCAGTGGGAGGCCCCATTAGTACCTCAGGTTAAGAATAGTTTCAGGTTAAGAACGGACCTCCAGAACAAATTACGTTCTTAGCCCGAAGTACCACTGTACTGAAAAACAGGCACAACAGCTATATCCTTTTCTGATGCCACTCTGAAAACTAACTAAAAACAGAGGTAGTGCTTCAGAGCAACTTGTGAATAATTCACTGTGTGCATGAGCAACATTACAATTATGTAATATTTATTTACCCCTAATTCTGTGAGGGGGGTTTTAAAAACAAAAAACAAAAACAACACACACACCCTTGCCCATCACAAATTAACAATGTACTTTTCTGTGAAGTAAATAACTGATTTATATTCCTCATTTCAAATAAATAAATCTTGATTTAAAGTCACCACTATGGGTTTCATTCTATTCATTTCAGGTGATTTTTGGATTGTTTCCAAAAGTACGGTAGCAACAGCTCCATAGGCTTCCTTTGTGATGCATGATTAGCTCCTCTACAGGTGCTGTACTCGCAACTCTGAAACTCTGGCAATATAAAAAGAAGAAAAAGTGAGAGAGCTCCATGCAAAGCGAGCTTTCAAACCGACCCTTCTGCCTGCCGCGAATGCAGTTCTGAATTAATCCTACTCATTAACCGCTTTTAATACTGCAGCTGTTTCGACTTTCTCCGAGGAAGCTTCTTCAAAGTCCCTTTAAGCTGGTGACACTGCCTTCTAAATTCCATCTTGCACCTCGGTGCACCAATAAATCCCCTAATATTCTCGCCTTACTTACAAGGATATATCCTTACAAAAAACAACAAAAGTTGGTGGCAGCAGTCTCACTTCAAGGGCGAGCCCAGCAGCTCTTCCTCCAAGCAGGTGACAAGGGAAACTTTGGCACGAAAGGGGGCAGCAAGCAGTCGACTTTGCCTCGCTTGCTGGCTCGCTCCGACCTTCTCTCCAGGCAGCAGGTGGGATCTTGGGGGGAGCCTGGGCGTGTCCCCGGCTGGGCTGCCTTCTGAAAACCCGCCCGCCCGCCTCTTGGGCACTCGAGGCCAGCAGCCCCAGCGCCGCGCAGCCCACTTGGACTTGCCAACGCGACGCGCTGACCTTTGCCCATCGCGGTCTCTCCGGCGTCAGCACCATGGACAGCGACTTTCTGCCTTCCCTCGAGGCGGCTGCCTTTCTGCGACTCTGGCAGCGCTTCGACGCCGACGGTGAGTGCGCCCGGGAGAGGCTCTTTCCACTCTGGGAGTTAAATAGGGAAGGGACGGAGCGCGCCTAGAAAAGGCGGTAGGCACGGGCGCTAGCTGGGGTGTTTCTTTGTCCAAGTTTTCTCGTTGTGCTTTGCAAGGAAGTTTTTGCTTTTCCAAGTTCGATTTTCGACCAGACATATGCTTGTATTCCCGTGATCTCAGAGTGTCTTGTGTTCATGGGTGCGCAGAGGAGATTAGGGTGGTTGGTGGGTCTGATTGAAGCCATTTAATTGAGAAGCAAGGCTAATTACAGATCCTCGTGGACCTCGATCAGCTGACTTTTTTCACCTATTATTGATTTTAGAATGCTGTATTATATTACTCTTGTTAGCCGCTCTGAGCCCGGATTCGGCTGGGGAGGGCAGGATATAAATAAATTATTATTATTATTATTATTATTATTATTATTATTATTATTATTATTATTAATTTGCTGGTTAAAAGAAACACTGCTGTGTTTCAATACCGATGTTAACCCTGAAGAACTTATTGTTCTTGTTTTACACCATCAGCGTGAATGGTGCTGAGTAACATTAGCAAAAGGACATGTCCCTTCTCCAAGGAGCTTACACTCTCAACCAGTCTTGTAAATTAGACCCCCAAAGTTACTAGCATGCAAAAAATAATCATAAAATACCAGCCTACTTAGGCTGGCAAAGGAGGAATGCAGAATCCCACTCTCCTTCCAGCTGTCTGCTTGATTTCTATGCTGGAGACCAAGAAAGTGGGGAGACCTCTGCACTACTCCCCTCATTTGCCTGCCTGCAGTTGTTTGCCATTTATGCTTTCCAGGCTGATGCAAGTTTGATTTAAATGGTTCTTCTTCATTAAACATCACACTAAAACAACATATCCCAAAATGTCTTAATACATTATTGTATCCCTAGATTGTGTACAACCTGGAACATGATGGACAGGGTATAAATAAATTATTATTGTTATTGTTGTTTTTATTTAGACATATTTATTCTGTTTTAAAATAAACATGTTAATTCTCTGATTAGTGCATTTATACATGCATGAAAACTTTATTCCTCTTTCGTGTACTTCAAAATGTATGTGCATGCAGTCTAAAGCTGTAGGCCTGCTCTGGCATACGCAGCCTGGCACCTTGTACCTATGTTTTCCAACCTTTGTATCAATACAGTTCTTGGCTATCTGATTGATATCAAAGGAGGCTGAAACAAGAGAAGCTCTTGGTGGATATTGGACAAACTTTCATATCTCTTATTTATTTGAAGAAGAGGAATATTTAAATTTAGAAAGCTGGAATAAAGTAACTGCATATTTAAACAATCTATCAAAGCAAAAAACAAACATTCACATTTTCTTTATATGTGTGTGTCAGTTTGGCTAAATGTTTGAGTTGTTACTAGATTTATGAAATGTTTATGTTGCATGTTATTTCTTCAGTTTAGATTCTGAACATTAATGGTACAATATTCAGTAATATGTTTTTAATCGGTTTTAGACAACGGTTACATAGAAGGGAAAGAGCTTGATAATTTTTTCCATCATCTGCTGAAGACACTGGGCAGTGAAGTAAGTACTGTGTCTTATATTCTGCATGTAAATATAACCATGAGCATATGCAGAGGTTTCCTGCAAATTGGTGTTGAACATAGATCCAAGAGCTGGGGTTCTTTGTTGCAGAGCACTTTCAGGAAGATGAGAATTCTGCCACTCAGCTGTTTGGTAGGGGGAGGAGAAACATGGATTATCCACAACATACATTTAAATCACATGGCTTCTTCCAGCACCAAATTTAGGGCAGTGCAGGAGGTTTCCCTGCACAGGGTTTTGAGCTGAAGGGGGGGGGGGCAAAATTGTAATTGAAAAGATCCATTTGGAGGTCCCAAATTTTAGCCTCGCTCAGGGCACCCTATTACTAAAGATTACCAAAGTCTGCCCCTGGTTCTCCCAAAGAACTGTGGGGAACCCTCATAGAGCTACTACAGTTTCCAGGATTCTTTGAGGGAAGCCATGCACTTTAAATGTATGGTGTGGATGTGACCCACCTCTCTCCTTCCTGCCCAACACCTGATGAGACATATCAGACACACACAATGTGGTATTGTGGTTAGAGCATTGGACTAGTACCTGGGAGTTAAAATATCCACTCAGCCATGAAGCTTGCTGGGTGGCCAGTCACCAACTCTCAACTTAACCTTCGTATTGTGAAGGCAATATGGAAAAAGGGAGAGTCATGCTGTATGCCTTGAGCTCCTTGGGGAAAAGTTGAATATTTTTTATAAATGCAATGTTGTTGTTGTTTAGTCATTTAGTCGTGTCCAACTCTTTGTGACCCCATGGACCAGAGCACGCCAGACACTCCTGTCTTCCACTGCCTCCCGCAGTTTGGTCAAACTCAGGCTAGTAGCTTCAAGAACACTGTCCAACCATCTTGTCCTCTGTTGTCCCCTTCTCCTTGTGCCCTCCATCTTTCCCAACATCAGGGTCTTTTCCAGGGAGTCTTCTCTTCTCATGAGGTGGCCAAAGTATTGGAGCCTCAGCTTTAGGATCTGTCCTTCCAGTGAGCACTCAGGGCTGATTTCCTTAAGAATGCATAGGTTTGATCTTCTTGCAGTCCATGGGACTCTCAAGAGTCTCCTCAAGCACCATAGTTCAAATGCATCAATTCTTCGGCGACCAGCCTTCTTTATGGCCCAGCTCTCACTTCCATACATCACTACTGGGGAAACCATAGCTTTTACTATACGGACCTTTGTTAGCAAGGTGATGTCTCTGCTTTTTAAGATGCTGTCTAGTTTTGTCATTGCTTTTCTCCCAAGAAGCAGGAGTCTTTTAATTTCGTGGCTGCTGTCACCACCTGCAGTGATCATGGAGCCCAAGAAAGTAAAATCTCTCACTGCCTCCATTTCTTCCCCTTCTATTTGCCAGGAGGTGATGGGACCAGTGGCCATGATCTTTGTTTTTTTTTTTTTTGATGTTGAGGTTCAGACCATATTTTGCACTCTCCTCTTTCACCCTCAATAAAAGCTTCTTTAATTCCTCCTCACTTTCTGCCATCAAGGTTGTGTCATCTGCATATCTGAGGTTGTTGATATTTCTTCCGGCAATCTTAATTCCAGCTAGGGATTCATCCAGCCTAGCCTTTCGCATGATGAATTCTGCATATAAGTTAAATAAGCAGGGAGACAATATACAGCCTTGTCATATTCTTTTCCCAATTTTGAACCAATCAGTTGTTCCATATCCAGTTCTAACTGTAGCTTCTTGTCCCACATAGAGATTTCACAGGAGACAGATGAGGTGATCAGGCAATCCCATTTCTTTAAGAACTTGCCATAGTTTGCTGTGGTCGACACAGTCAAAGGCTTTTGCATAGTCAATGAAGCAGAAGTAGATGTCTTTCTGGAACTCTCTAGCTTTCTTGATAATCCAGAGCATGTTTGCAATTTGGTCTCTGGTTCCTCTGCCTCTTCTAAATCCAGCTTGCACTTCTGGGTGTTCTCGGTCCTCATACTGCTTGAGCCTTCCTTGTAAAATTTTAAGCATAACCTTGCTAGCGTGTGAAATGAGTGCAATTGTGCGGTAGTTGGAGCATTCTTTGGCACTGCCCTTCTTTGGGATTGGGATGTAGACTGATCTTCTCCAATCCTCTGGCCACTGCTGAGTTTTCCAAACTTGCTGGCATATTGAGTGTAGCACCTTAACAGCATCATCTTTTATAATTTTAAATAGTTCAGCTGGAATATCATCACTTCCACTGGCCTTGTTATTAGCAGTGCTTTCTAAAGCCCATTTGACTTCACTCTCCAAGATGTCTGGCTCAAGGTCAGCAACCACACTACCTGGGGTGTACGAGCCATCCATATCTTCTGGTATAATTCCTCTGTGTATTCTTGCCACCTCTTCTTGATGTCTTCTGCTTCTGTTAGGTCCTTACCACTTTTGTCCTTTATTATGGTAATCTTTGTACGAAATGTTCCTTTCATATCTCCAATTTTCTTGAACAGATCTCTGGTTCTCTATTTCTTTGCATTGCTCATTTAAGAAGGCCTTCTTGTCTATCCTTGCTATTTTTTGGAAATCTGCATTCAATTTCCTGTATCTTTCACTATCTCTCTCGCATTTTGCTTGCCTTCTCCCCCCCGATAAATGCAATATGCAGTAATAAATAAATTCTACCCAGAAAAAGAGAGAGAGAGAGAGAGAGAGAGAGAGAGAGAGAGAGAGAGAGAGAACTCCCCATGCATAGCACTGGCAATGCTGTCCATACTGTTTTAGACCAAGCCAAGAGTGTGTAACCATATTTCTCTCCCCACCTACTTTGTTGTTGTTTTTTAGTAGAAACATTCTAAAGTAAATAGTGTTGTTCTTTGTGTGTTCTGCTCAGGTTCCTTTCGCAACAGGTGTTCTTATCACTGTTTGTGTTCTGAGTCCCTCTGCACTGACCACCCACTCAATGGTCATAATTTTGGCATGAAGCAAATGCTAGGCTACTGACAAAAAAACACATTTAGATTAATGAAGGTGAGTCAAGAGGTTTGCATACACATTAATCTGGATGAAGGGAGTTAGGGCAGCAGGTGTCTTTTGCTTATTCAAAACATTGCTGATTAGTTTTGCAGATGCAAAATTCTGCTTTCCAAAATCAATTAACATGGGTCTTTCTCCAGAGTTAATTGACACTTGCTTAGGAAAATGGATCTGCTTGTAAACAGCTGTAAAATGAACGGTAGAATCAACAGCACAGTCAATTATGTGCAGGTCCTGTTCTTTGCAGTTCTGTTTCATTTACCCTGACATATTGGCCCTTTACTTTTGATTGCCACTAGCAAACAGCCATGCTTTCAACTTGTGCTTACTTTCTTCTGTCTATTATCTGACTATCTGCAGTTGCCATAAACCACCAAAAAAGGAAATGAGTTCTGATTACTGTGATCTTGTTTTTGTGATCAGATATCCTGCGTTCATGTAGGGACATGGGTGGCACTGTGGGTTAAATCACAGAGCCTAGGACTTGCCGATCAGAAAGTCAGCGGTTCAAATCCCCGCGACAGGGTGAGCTCCTGTTGCTTGGTCCCAGCTCCTGCCAACCTAGCAGTTCGAAAGCACGTCAAAGTGCAAGTAGATAAATAGGTACCGCTCCAGCGGGAAGGTAAACGGCGTTTCCGTGTGCTGCTCTGGTTCGCCAGAAGTGGCTTAGTCATGCTGGCCACATGACCCGGAAGCTGTCTGATGACAAACGCTGGCTCCTTTGGCCAATAAAGCAAGATGAGCGCCGCAACCCCAGAGTCGGCCACGACTGGACCTAATGGTCAGGGGTCGCTTTACCTTTTATCCTGCGTTCATAAAACCTTGACTCTTTGGATTCTTCTTTTACTATCAAAGGAAAAATCATGAGAGAGAAGTAAGTTAAAGGGAGTGGGAAAGACCCCTGGATGATTAGAAATTATTTCTCAACTGTGATTGTGTGACCTTAGAATGACTGATAATAGGTTTAGTACCTCCAATGAGGGGAAGTGGCCTCAAATTACTCATAGCAAACACCGCAAGCTGCTTCAAACATTATTTCCCACTATGTTGAGTTGCTGGTATTCTTCTTAAAGGGGAGGATGCATTTCATAATATATGAACAATAGGTGATTCTCTACAACTTAATGGGTTTCTGCTGTTTCAATAACAAAGCCCTGCTTGCTTAAACACTTCCCTACCAAACACTTGGAAGAGGGAAAGGAAAGGAAGTCAGACTGCGAGCGCAGAGTACATCATTTGCTTCACATCTCTTGGACTGAGTGGAAAGTGTGGAAGATTCCCTTCCCCTGGCTGCTAGCCACGAGGGTTATGCCCTGCCATCACAGTCAGAAATGCTTCTGAATACCAGTTGCTGGAAACCAAAGGAAGGGGAAATGCTCTGGTGGTTGGGTCCTGCTTGCAGTTTTCTGACAGGCCACTTTGAGAACACGATGCTGGACTAGATGGGCCATTGGACAGATCCAGATGCCTCTTCTTACATTATTATGTTTGTGTTGTTCCCCTCCCCTCAAACATCAGGCACCATGAAGGTTAAAGGGCAGGGTGAATAGGGCAGGCTTGTGTTTGTGGGAAGTAAGATCCTGCAGGGGACAAGGTAGCCCCCCAGGGTAGGAGCAGGAAACTGTTTCAGCCTAAGGACTGCCTGTCCCCCTGGGAAAGCTTGCAGAGGTCACAGGACAGTGGTGGAGCCAGGGGCAAGTGGGCAAAGCAAGATTGTAGACTGTTATCTTTGTACCGTCCATGCAAAACTCAGAGGTTACCCTTACAAACACCTTCATCCAGCCAAACAAGAGGCATTGTCACAATTCAAGGACACATCCTGGCCCAGCAATTGCTCTTGAGAAGGACACAGGGCAGGACCAGTGAGGGGCATGGCCTGGGAAATGTCCTATGAGTAGGTAAGCTGGCTAAAGAAGCCAGGGGACACATTCAGCCCCTGATCCTAAGGTTGCTTCTCCTAGGCCTCTTGAAAAGCCATTGCTGCCAGACTGGCATTTGCAGGCGAGACATGACTGGCATCCGGGGGATAAAGCATCCCTCCTTCTTGCTTGCTCACTGATCTTCACCCAAGTGCCACCCCGTGACCCTGTTCTCCAATGTCTTGGTGTTCCTTCTGCCACACCTGTTGTGTGGACCACTTCTGCCTTTCCATGCCCTTGATGTTCTGCAGAGTTCTGTAGTGTAGACTCTAACAATGTTGTAATTCTGTAAGAGCAGCGAGTTGGAGGCTGGAAGAGCATCTCCCAGTGGTGATTGTTTTACAGTGACTTATTGAGTTATGAATTTGTCATACCGTGTTGGTGTGCGTCAGAATGAGACGATCCTGCTTACCAAGCAACCTAATTAAGTTGTTGTCAAGAATAACCATTTCTACTTATATGCTTTGAAGATTAAAAGTGTCGGACGAAATAAAATGAATAGTTATTATGCACTCCGAAAGTTGTCTCTGTTTGAATAGCAAACTGTTCCATAATTATTGTTTTTAACCTCTGTGCACCCTGTTGTTATTTCTCCCTAATGACCACTGTAGTCTCTAGCACTGTTTCCCCTGCCTCTCTTTCATCTACTCTGAAGCATTCTCAACTAATGCTAAAGGCAAAAAAGGAACCCCAGCTGGGAGAACAAAAGACTGACCAAATTCAGTGGGCATGCAAAATGGGGAAGGGGTGGAATGAATGAGGAAATGGAGGAGTCTGTGTTTGTTTTCATTTCTGGTTGCCCTACAATGGTGACCATTTGTGTGTGTGTGTGTGTGTGTGTGTGTGTGTGTGTGTGTTTTCAAATGGAGATCTGTGGGGTTTGTGCATAGCTTCAGACCTTTTAAGGGAACAGCTATATTGGCGTCTCCTCTTTTGAAATATTTGTTCAGCTGGAAGTTCAGCCAGCAAACTTTCATTATATCTCCTTCAGGGTGGCTGCAGGTGACAGTTTGAAATGGTGTCCTTGTGTCAAAATAGCTGCATTTCCCTCTAACAGACCTGGAAGTTAGGCTCAATCTTTTCCTAGTTACTGTTTCCATGTATTTTAAATGGAAATGGGGTTGATATCCCTCCCCTGAGCATAATAGAGAATGGCCTCACAATCCAGCAGGATTGCTGGTAAAGTTACCAACTTAATTTCATATTTAATGGAGAAATAATTAAACAATCTCTTAATAATTAATCTCTTTGCTGATATCACATTAAAATGAGAGCCCATAAATAAGGACAGAACATTGAAACCCCAAGGAGAAGTTCTTGGTTGGCTATATATATGTTCTACTTAAAATACAGGAGCAAATCTTGCATTTGTTACTAGCTGATGGAATATACATGGTGTCAGAGCCACCCGAGGTCCCAGCTCACAAGAGACCAAAATCCAGTCCAAGTTATATACAAAAGGTTTTATTGAAGAACATTGTTGTCGTTACATCCAAGCTCCGTGGCTCAGCATCTGTTACCCTTAGATGTTTGAAGTCCCCTCTGAGTCAGTCCCGCCCCTGCACCAGCTTAAGAGGCTTGTACTGCTCCACCTTCTCCTCTCCTTCCTTTTCCGCAGGGTCTTCCTGCCCCCCTGTGCTCCCTCCCTTCGGGACTCCCCCGAGGCTGAGTCTTCTGACGCCTGCTCCCCCCTCCTTCGTGCTTTGGGACCAGGCTCCTCCTCAGGGCTCTCCTCATTTCCGCGCGCCTCCACATTTGAACTTGGCGCGCGTACGTTGCCTCTGACCTTCCTTTCGACCGTTACGCTACTCTCGGTACTACACTCCTCCCCTTCCGGCAGGACGTTCTGCTCCGAACTCCTTCCCCTCTCTGCTCCCTGTTCTGCTCCTTCTGACACACTGGTAACTCCACCCCCTTCACTCCGTTCCGACGGAGAGGCCGGTCCCGATCTCCAACTCCCACTGGGGATTCCCTCTTCGTTCCCCTGCTTCTGACTGCTTCCCTCTCTACTGCCCCTTGGCCTGACCAGAGGGGCTCCCTTTTGGGAATCCTCGGATTCACTTGACGGACTCACTGACAACCTCGGGTCATCGTCGTCCTCTTCCTCGTCACCCTGGGACCCCTCCCCCTCGCTCTCTGTCCCTGAAACCCTGACATCCATCCCCCCCTCGAAGCCCCCCCTTCCCCCCTCCCGCCCATCGGGTGCAGGTTGTAGGAGCTGCAGCTCTTCGGAGGTGGATGCAGGATACAGGTTGTGTACCTCCATATCCTCTGCTTGCAGTTCGGTGTATGAGTGTTCAAATTCGGGTTCTTGACCCAAAGTGTTCTCTTCTCCCTCTTCCATTGGTACCTCGTCTGGTGCTGCCGGCCAAGGTCCCGTCAGCCATTTCCTGCGCCAGTCCTCCTCTGGTTGCTCGTCCCACCAATAGGAGGTTTCTGTGTCCACCCCTGAGCACGATCCCCTGGGCGGGCTAGATTCCGGCGTTCTCTCCTCAGCTGAAGAAAAACCCCGGAAAGTACTGCCTGAGAGTGTGGGCGTAAAGAGCCAGTCATCAAAGTACTCGGCTGGCATGGGTCTATGCGGGAAAAGGGCATGGAACTCGTCTTTTAGAAGAGGTTCGTCTAAAGCGTAGCCCGGCACCCAACCGTTGGCACTGGCTGGAGTGCCCTCTGTGGCTAGAAAGTATTCTACCCCCTCTTCCCCCCATCTCGAGTCCAGGATTTCTGTGACCTCGTTGAGTGGTTCGGCCCTAGGCGCCCTCTCCCTCTCCTGTGACTTAGTGTGTAGTTGCGGGACTGTTTCAGACTCCTGAAACCTGTGCGGTGCCTTGTAGGGGGTGAGCACCGACCTATGAAATACCGGATGCACTCTGGAACCTTCGGGGAGGGCTAGTCGAAAGGCTACAGGGTTGATCTTAGCCTCCACTTGGTACGGCCCTAACTGCCTGTGCCCTAGCTTCTTCTTGGCCAACGACTTGGCTGGCATGGCTTGGGCGGCTAACCACACCCAGTCCCCCACCTGGATCTCCTCCCCCGCTCTCCTGTTTTTGTCTGCCTGCACCTTATATGCTTGCTTGGCCAGCTCCAAATGTCTCCGCAACTCTTCGTGCACCTCCTGCAGCTCCGCTGCAAACTGGTCGGCTTCTTGCGGCACCCCCTCTCTCGGTGCCCCGAACCCCGGGAAGGTTCTGGGATGCCGACCGTTGTTCGCGAAGAACGGCGTCACCCCCGTGGACGCGTGCTTCGTGTTGTTATAGGCAAACTCTGCCATCGGCAGGTAGTCCACCCAAGCTGCGGGTCGCTGATTGGCGTAACATCTCAGGTACTGCTGCATGATCGCGTTGACCCTCTCAGCTTGGCCGTTGGTCTGTGGATGTCTCGCCGACGTAAGGTTGATGTTGACGTTCAGGATACCTAAAAGCTTCTGCCAAAAATTGGAAACAAACTGGCGCCCCCTGTCGGACAGGATTGACTGCGGCAGCCCATGCACCTTGAACATGTGATCAATGAAGAGTTTGGCAGTCTGTTCCGCCGTCGCCACCTTTGCGCACGGAATGAAGTGCGCCATCTTGGTGAACAGGTCCACAACCACCAGTACCGCCGTCTTCCCTCTGGAGCTGGGCAGGTCAGTAACGAAGTCCAGGGCTACCCTCTCCCACGGTTGCTGTGGCGTTTCCAGCGGTTCCAACAGCCCCGCTGGCTTCTGGTGTACTGGCTTGAACCTCTGACAAGTGTCACACCTGGCGACGTAATCCGCTACCTCTCCGCGCATCCGGGGCCACCAAAAGTCCCTTGCCACCAGTTCTATTGTCTTCTCCTTACCGAAGTGGCCAGCAGTGGGGGCGTCGTGCAACTGCTGCAGAACCTTTGCGCGAAGCTCGTCGCTTGGCACGTAGAGGGCACCTTTGCGAGTTAGCAGTCCGTCGCGCAGTTGGAACTCTTCTCCACTCTGCACACCTCTGCGCAACTCCTCCATTTTGGACTGTGCGAACTGATCCACTTGCAACGCGCGTCGCACCGCGTCCAGATCTACTGCGATGGCAGCGCACGACCACGCCTGCGGTGCGAAAATGTGCTTGGCTGCTACTGGCGCCGCTTCATCGAGATATTGCAGTTTCCTGGATAGCGCATCGGCTATAACGTTGGAATCTCCTGGGATGTACTCTATCCGAAAGTCGAAATCCGCGAAGAATTCCGCCCAGCGCATGTGTCTCTGGCTTTGGAGCTTCGCCGTGCGCCAATACTCTAGGTTTTTGTGATCCGTGCGGACCTGTACTGTGTGCTTGGCTCCTATGAGGAAATGTCGCCACGCTTTGAAAGCTGCGTGAATGGCTAACAGCTCCCTGTCCCATATGGTGTAGTTTTGCTCCGCCTTGCTGAGCTTTCGGGAGTAAAAGGCACCGGGTCTCCAGTTTCCATGTGGATCTTCTTGCAGGAGTACAGCTCCAACCGCCCTGTCTGACGCATCGGTCTCCACTCGCATGGGCCTGCCTGGATTCACGTGCAGCAGTTGCTCCTCGGAGGCGAAAAGGCTTTTAAGCTTCCGAAAAGAGCGCTCTGCCTGTTCCGTCCACACGAACCTCTTCTTCTTGGAACTCAGAGTGTCCGTGATCGCTGCTGTCTCCTTCGCAAAACCTCTGATGAATTTGCGGTAGAAGTTGGCGAAGCCGACGAATCTCTGGACTTCCTTCCGATTGCGTGGGCTCTTCCAGTCCAACACCGCGCGGACCTTGACGCTGTCCATGGCCAGCCCCTTGTCGGACAGCTTGTAGCCCAGGAAATCCACCTCCGTCACATCAAACTGGCACTTCTCTAACTTGGCGTAGAGCCTGTTCTCCCGTAGTCTTTGCAGGACTTCCTTTACGTCCCTCTCGTGGGCCTCTTCCGTCTCCGAAAAGATCAGGATGTCGTCGAGGAAACACACACATTTCTTGTAGAGGAGTCCCGCTAGCACGTGATGCATAAAGGCTTGGAATACGTGAGATCCATTTTGGAGACCAAACGGCATAACTCTGTATTCATACGTGCCCAGACTCGTGAACATGGCCGTTTTCCACTCATCGCCCTCCCGGATGCGTATGAGGTTATACGCTCCACGCAGATCCAATTTGGTGAAGATCTTCCCCTTCCTCACGGTTGCTAGGAGATCATCTATCTTGGGCATGGGGAAGGCCTTGGGCTTGGTCATACTGTTTATGAACCTGTAATCCACAATGAGTCTTTTTTGGGGCGTGTCTCTCTTCTTTACAAAGAACACAGGACTGCCCCCCACTGCTTTCGATTCCCGGATGAATCCACGCTTCAAATTGTGCTCTATGAACTCCCTGAGCTCTTGCATCTCGTCCTCAGACATGGAATACAGTTTTGCAGTCGGCAACTGCGCCCCCGGCACCAGGTCGATGGCACAATCATAAGGTCTGTGGGGCGGCAACTGGTCAGCTTCCTTCTCGCAGAAAACCTCCAGGAACCCTTCGTACTTGCTAGGTACTGCCTGCACCATGCCAAGTCGCAGCTGGTGCTCAGCCCCCTCCTCCTGGCAGGACTGGATGCAATTTTGAGCACAGTACGATGAGCAAAAGGTGATCTGGCGTTGGTACCACACTACAGCAGGACTGTGTTTCTCCAGCCAACTCATGCCTAATACTATAGGCGTGTCAGACAGTTGGGTGACATTGAAGCTAATGACTTCTCGGTGATCTCCTATCCGCATCACCATGGGAGGTGTCTGTTGCACAACTTGCCCTCCTAGCAATTTCCTGCCATCCACTGTGACTACGTTCAGAGGCGTTGTGGCAGGCAGAAGCGCTATGCGATGCTGCTTGACGAATTGCATCCCCACGAAATCGGCATTGCTCCCCGAATCGATCGTGAGGGGCACTTCTAGGGTGGTCCCATTTGGCAACTGAAGTGTTGCAGTGAGCTGCACCGCTGGCTTGGGTGGTAAAGGGTCTGTGGGTTGCAAAGACGCTGGGGACTGTTCTACAGATTCGCCTGGCTGAGCCCCAGCAATTCTGCTTCCAGCCAGGCATTGTCGTTTCCCTGAGGTTCCTCTTCCTGGATCACTTCTGCAGCTACCGTCGCTAAAGCTGCAGTGTGTTTCTGGAGCCTCTGGGGGCACTCTTTCGCCATGTGCAGTGCACTGTCGCAGATGTAACACTTCCTGGTCCCTCTAGGAGGCTTCGCCTTTACTGCACCGGAAACTGGGACTCTGGCTGTTGCTTGAGCCTTAGCACCACCAAGTTCCATCGGCTCCTCCCCCTGCCTCCCCAGCGGTGAGGGATGTGACTGACTGAACTCCCTGGGGATGAAAGAAGACGTCCTCGCTGGTGGACGCACCTGACGTTCTTCCTCATTGTGCCAAGGACGTCCCTCGTGACGTATCCCAATCGCTAGAGCCCTCTGCACCACCTGCTCCAGGGTCTGAGGTCTGTCTCCCCTGGCAAGTTCGTCCTTTATGGGACCGCTGAGACCCTCCCAGAACAAATCCCTCACAGGTGTGCAGTCTTTTTCCCAGCGTAACGCAGTCAGTAAAGCAAAAAATCTGGAATGGTACTGACGCACAGTGGCTTTGCCTTGCCGCAGTCCAAATATCTCCCTGCGTGCAAGATCCAAATCTACGGTTGACTGGAAGCAGGCATCCATCGCTTTAATGAATTCATCAGAATCGCGGCGGGCAGGGCCATCTTCACGCCACAAATTGCGCAACCAGTCTCTGGCCGGCCCATGCAAGTGAGAAACAATAAACCCCACTTTCTTCTCCTCATCTTTAAAGTCATGACGAAGCAAGTGTAATGCATACAAAACGTCTGCTCTGAAACTGGGGTAGTGCTTCAGGTTCCCATCGAAGTGGGTGACTAGGCTGCCCCCCCGCCTTCCAAGTCCAATGCCCTCTGATCTGGACCCTGGGAACCCTTCCCTGTTTGCACGCTCCCACCTTGTTTGCAGGTCCTGGCAGCGCTTCTCCATTTCGTCATGCTTCTTCTGAGACGCAAGGACTGCAGTGGTGAGTTCGGAAACTGTAGTTCGCAGTGCTGTCAGCTGATCCTCCGCACTCATGGCTGTCACCGTTTGTGAGCTTTGCAAAAAAAAATTTTGCGTTCTTTGGGAGGGGACTTACTGTCAGAGCCACCCGAGGTCCCAGCTCACAAGAGACCAAAATCCAGTCCAAGTTATATACAAAAGGTTTTATTGAAGAACATTGTTGTCGTTACATCCAAGCTCCGTGGCTCAGCATCTGTTACCCTTAGATGTTTGAAGTCCCCTCTGAGTCAGTCCCGCCCCTGCACCAGCTTAAGAGGCTTGTACTGCTCCACCTTCTCCTCTCCTTCCTTTTCCGCAGGGTCTTCCTGCCCCCCTGTGCTCCCTCCCTTCGGGACTCCCCCGAGGCTGAGTCTTCTGACGCCTGCTCCCCCCTCCTTCGTGCTTTGGGACCAGGCTCCTCCTCAGGGCTCTCCTCATTTCCGCGCGCCTCCACATTTGAACTTGGCGCGCGTACGTTGCCTCTGACCTTCCTTTCGACCGTTACGCTACTCTCGGTACTACATTCCTCCCCTTCCGGCAGGACGTTCTGCTCCGAACTCCTTCCCCTCTCTGCTCCCTGTTCTGCTCCTTCTGACACACTGGTAACTCCACCCCCTTCACTCCGTTCCGACGGAGAGGCCGGTCCCGATCTCCAACTCCCACTGGGGATTCCCTCTTCGTTCCCCTGCTTCTGACTGCTTCCCTCTCTACTGCCCCTTGGCCTGACCAGAGGGGCTCCCTTTTGGGAATCCTCGGATTCACTTGACGGACTCACTGACAACCTCGGGTCATCGTCGTCCTCTTCCTCGTCACCCTGGGACCCCTCCCCCTCGCTCTCTGTCCCTGAAACCCTGACACATGGCATTGCGGGAAGAAAGCTAAATTTAAAAGACCAAGATGACTATACAATGGAAGGTCTATTTGAATATGTACTATTCTATTCTCACTTTTATTTTACTTTTTTGGTGGTTTTTAAATTGGTCTTAAACTTCTGTTACAGTCTCACATTGGAAATTTTTAAACTATAATAACATGCAGTATTCTTTTAAAAAGATACTAGGGAAACCAAGCTTGCCCTTTTTCTTTTTCTTTTTTTAAAAAAACCCTGGTATATTGTTCAGTTGTATGCAGGATTATTTTAATGACTTCTTCAAAGAATTTAAAGCAGACATTATCTTTTTATATGGGGTTAAAATATCTTGGAAGTGTCATGAAGTTTAATTAACCTGGCTCCCATAGAATTAACTTTTGGAGCAGAGGCTGAGCTCAGGGATATTTAACACTTGAAGTCTGATATTCTTCTGACTGGCTTTAAAGGCTACTCATAATATATTTAGGCCATCTTATTTCTACAAGCTGTCATCGGCTTCTTGGCACAAAAGGAGTTTTCTCATGTACAGTGTGGAACACAGTAATACAATGAAATTGTTGTTTTGGCTGCCTAGTGACATTTATTTGAGCAATTATATCCCAACCTTCTGGTGCTAAAAATTGTTCACTGTTTCAGGCAGAGATCCTTAGCTGTACCTGCAAGCTGAGTTGGTTGTCTGAAATGCAGAGGCAGCTACATATACCTACAACATCTTACTGCTCTGGGTGGATGCATATGAGCAGCGAATCCTTTTCAGGAGCAGCAGTATTGCTTTGCCTTTAGGTGCCCCCCTTTGCAACTATCTCCTGGAGTGCTGTTCTGTGTTTTAGCCACAATGGCTCCCAGCCAGGAGTTCGATATGCTCTTTGAAGATTTCAGAGACCATGTTGATATCTTCCTCTTTTTGTGTGGTCCTGAACCTTTCATATAAACGTGTAAACTCTTTTTTCTATCTGTATGGATAGTGCGAGTGTCTAGTTTGCTCACGAAGTGGCACTGCACTTAATTTATATCTGGGTATGGTCAGGAGTTTCCCGTCACTATTCTATTCTTGTCTAAATAAAGTTATTGTCTTGTTGTTCACCAGAGCCTTCCATGACACCAACTGCTCCCAATCTCAGCTAAGCTAACTGCAATATAGGTCAATGTGTCTAGCTGCCATGACTTTGTCTTTTCTTCCAATAATCTTTTTCCTTTCTCACATTTATATTCTGCCTTTCTTCCATCATGGGACCCAAGATAGCATACATGTGGCCTCCAAGAAGTCTCTCATCCAGGCACTGATCAGACCCACTCCTGCTTAATGTTAGTTAGATGGTGGCTTCATGTGCTCTTAGACTATTGTTATTTTGGTAAGGAACAAGTCGCTTCTGATAATGTATGTGTGCGCGTGCACATCACTTCCAAAGATGACTTCAAGGCAGGGTGTTAGGAAACCAGAACAAAATGGCTCTTGCAGCAGGCTCCCCTCCTTTGAGCCTAAAGGAAACATTCACTGCAGGTCCTGCATGGCTGGTCTTAAAAGAGACGGGAGAGAACACATTGTACTCGGGGAAATTGGTTTTATCCTTAACCTGTTGCTTTTCATATCACAGAGCCCCGTAACAGAAGAAAAGGTGCAGAGGGTGAAAAAACGATTTATGTCAGCCTACGATGTGACTGCAGATGGACGCTTACAAATACAAGAGGTACCTAGCTGCCTTTTATTTTGCAGTGTTAGAAAATAGATGACAGGCAATTGAGGAATAATAATTGCACTGTTGCAAAGAGTGGGTTCACCGGTTCGTTTAGATAATGTAGTATTAGAACTTTTTGTCCAAATGTCCTTTTGACAAAAGCATCTGTCAGAATTTTGCTGCTAGATTTTGTAGTTTTGCTTTGCTCTGCCCTGCTTCTGTCCTTGTGGTATAGCAATTTATTCTGAATAACAATTACACTGATGATGATGATGATGATGATGAAAATAACTGCATAGAGAACAGTTTGAGAAATGTAACCTTTTCCCCCTCCCCCCCAAAAAAAACTTTAGCTTGCAAATATACTCTTGTCGGAGGATGAGAACTTCCTGCTTCTTTTCCGAAGAGAAACACCTTTGGACAACAGCGTAGAATTCATGCGGGTGGGTGTAATTTCCTGCTGTCTGTTTCCATCTTTCAAAGTATTTTGCATTGCATACTTTTAGTTGGTGGATTGGCCACACGCTGAGGCTCACATTTGTTTAACCTTGGGGTAGCTAACATGTAGCCCTCCAGAATTTATTGGACTCCAATTCCTAGCAGCCCCAGAAGCCAGCATAGCCAATGACCAGTGCTGATGAGAGTTGTAGTCCAATGATTTGGGGAAGTCCAGAGCTTCCCAACGCTTGGTTTGAACCCAGGTCTTTCCCAATCAAGTACAAAGCATGAGATGGAGGGTCGGATTCTGGGAGCCTAAGAAAAGGCTCCAGGAAGCGTAACCTGGTACTTTGCTCCTTGTACCTATCACTTCCTTGGCTCTGCATTCCACCCAACCAGTGCTTTCCCCAGTTGCACTCACTTCCAATATTAGAATTTGGTCCAGGAAAGAGCTCTGGAGGTGATAGAGAGCAAGGAAGTAAGTGAGGGAGAGGTGTGGGGCAGGTTCAGAATCCTCCCATACACCCACACCTTTGCTCTCAAAAGTAGACACTTCTCCTGTTTTATCTCTAGTTTGCCCCCTCCATCACATATATGTTGAGGCTCAGCATCCTTCTCCATTGTGAAGCACGATGGCCTAGTTTGCATGATGCGGAACTTATCAGCTATGGAAGAAGCAGTGTGCAGCTTTTGGCCACAGATGGTCTGTGGGGATCTTTTGCACAGCTGTTTATTAAATTCAAGAATAATATTATCATCTTTTATTACATAACACAAGCTGTTAAGCGTTGTGTGCCTTTGAACTTTGGAACCTGAGAAATGAGATTATGAGGCTTGACGCTTAAAATAATATACCTACTAGGTTAATGACTCAAGTCACCATATAAACATCTAGCTAACAACTCTCATTCTTCTTCCCAGATCACTCTCTGTCTTTTCAGTCCAATATAAAACATGGGATTGACACTGCAGCTACTGAAGGAGGGCCATTCTGGAGTCCTGGCTAAGAATGGGTCCATTGTGAGCACTAGACCAAACTGTACATTACTCAAAGAGATCTCTGGGGAATCTCCTGATTCTTTTTTAAGCAATACTTAAAAATGAGATGGAAACTTCAACTGGTCCAAAATACAGTGGCCAGATTACTGGCTGGGATTACATTTAGAATTCACACAAACCCTGTTTTGGCTGCCAGTTTGCTACTGGGCCATATTCAAGGTGTTCAAATTAGTGTTTAAAATCCTAAATGGCCCATGCCCCAAATTTGACTCACAGCCTCCTTCCCTATAGATTTTCTCAGGTCTTACAATCAGCAGAGAGGGCCTTCTTGGGAGTTCCACTGCCCTCAGAAATTCACAGTGGTGGCCCAGGAGAGGACATTCTCTGTGGTAGCCTCTAAAGTGTGGAATTCCCTTCCCACAGAAGTGTGTTGAACACTTTCATTATGTCACTTTCCTCAAATGCTGAAGATGCACCTTTTTTTACCCTGCCATTTGACATCTGAGATGTATACTTTAGGACCCAGCCTATTATCTTGACTGTACTTTGTTTTAACTGTTTTAATATTATATTTTTAATTATTATAACCCACACTGGAGCTTCATAGTGAAGGGGCAGCAAAAAAATTAATATTGGAACAACACCACAGAGGAAATACTCAGCTTCTGTAATTTTGTAACTGTGGCATTGAGTTGTTTATATTGCCCTATCTAAGGTGGATACCATCAATTAGCTCCAGGTGGGTACCATCAAGTGCACTGGGATTTATTTATTTTTTACAAAATAAAATCTCTTCTAATCTGCGCCTAGTGTTTCAATCTAAAAATACCATCTAATGTCAACTACCACCTTAGGATGACTAAGAACAAGGGGATACAAATAGGAATACAAATAGCCACTTAGTCCCTTGACTGGCTGTGTTGTTTACATAACAAATAATGAATCTGAATATGCAGCCATGGTAACGACATGTCCAGGTTAAGGATGAAAAATGATTTAAATCTGTTTACACACTTCTTTTAGATGGAACTTGTCAGTGACACATAAGGTTTTTTCCAGGTTTCAAAATCCTTGTTTTCTAAATATTTTGGAAAGAAACAAAATGTTAGTTACCGTAATAATTCCACGATGTCAATACTGAGATGAGCCATTTAAGGTTGCCATATGTCCTCTTTTTCCAGGACATGTCCTCTTTCTCATGGGTATGTAAAATGAGAGTCATCATAGCAATCCACAGTTAAAAGTAGAAGTTGGCAAATGTGTCCTCTTTTTTTGCTCTTCAAAATGTGCACACTTCAAGCAGTTTATTTTAGAGATGGTGGGGTAATAGCCAAGATCTAGAGAACACGCTAAATAAATGCTCAGTCTTAGAAAAGCAAATCAGTAACTCCACCTGCCTGCGTATTTTTGAATCTGGCCTGCTGCTGGATAGCTCCAAATGAGTCTGGCATGTTCATCTGCTAGGAGACTCAGCACAGCCTGAAGGAACACGAGCCCAGAAGACTCTCCTTCCCAAACTATCTTATTCATGAGCAATGGGCCTGATGTGATGGGGGCTACTTTCCATCTGATACTGTAGAGCAGCCCGTTCTTTCTGCTGTGGCTCCCCATGACTGAAGTACAAGGGAGAGTGGGCATACAATTGCCACACAGTGAGCCCACTGAAGGGCTGCAACAGACTCCCATCATCTGAAATCCTTCCTGTGTTGGTTGCAAACCTTGGATATAATCACTTATCCAAACTCCCACTATCCAAACATTTGCTATGTTCCATAC
Organism: Podarcis gaigeae; assembly: GCF_964106915.1. Lineage (NCBI taxonomy): Eukaryota > Metazoa > Chordata > Lepidosauria > Squamata > Lacertidae > Podarcis > Podarcis gaigeae. The sequence goes on along the minus strand of NC_139683.1, from coordinate 57,704,915 downwards.
CACTTCATAAATGAGACTGAGATATAGTTACGTATTGAACATCTATTGGAGATGATAACTGTTCACTCATTTTCCCCCTTTAGATCTGGCGCCAATATGATGTTGATAGCAGTGGTTTTATTTCAGCTGCCGAACTCAGAGTAAGTTCTCTAGGGAGTTTTTATCCAGATGCCTTCTTTACTCAATATGTATATTTTGATCGTATATGTCAGAGGCTCAGGAGCAGAGGCACAGGGAGGAGAGGAGGTGGAGAGCGAGGGGGAGGAATCTGAGGGCAGCGTAGGAGAAGATGACAGTGGCCCGAGAGATTCCATGAGCCTCTCCAGCGAATCAGAAGATTCACAGAAGGGGGCGCCGGTGGCCAGGGCAAGGGGGGTCCCAAGGGGGGACACTCCAGAAGCAAGGGGCCAGCGGGGACTCCCAGAGCAGCAGTTGGAGATCAGGACCAGCTTCCCCACCAGAGCGTAGTGGGGGGGAAGAGTCCCAGGTATCGGGGCCAGCGTCTCCCCCAGCAGGGAGAGAAGATGAGTCAGGGCTGACCACGCCTCCATCGGAGAGTCAGGGAACGGAGGGGAGGTCAGGTCCAGCTAGCCTCCCGGAAGAGGGAAGCAGTGACAGAAGCAGTGTAACCGTCAGGAGGAAGGTCACTGGGTTGGCGCGAGCGCCAAGTTCAAATGTACAGGCGCGCGGGACAGCAGAGAACCCGGATTGGGAACCAGGTCCTAAAGCCCGCCGGAGGCAGGGGGAGGAGTCAGAGGACTCAGCATCAGAAGAGTCCAGAAAGGGGAATGCCCCAGCGGACAGGAGGACCCAGAGGAGGAGAGAGCAGAGGAAGAGGTGGAGCAGGGCTAGAGTCTTAAACTGGTGTCAGAGGGGAGGAGATTCAGACGGAGCTTCGGCGGTCTAGGGTTTAAGACGTAGAGCTGTGCGCCACGGCTTTGAAATAGAGACTGAACTTCAATAAAGACTTTTGTATATAACAACGACCTGGCGTTGGTCCTCTGTGAGCTGGGACCTAGGGCAGCTCTGACAGTATATAAAACAGATTAAGTGCATTCAAGCAACTGCCTTAATTTTTGTGAAGTGTCTGATGAAACAGGCCTTGATTCCTTTATATTATTCCTAGTATGAATCTGAAACAGTAAAAACTACTTCTCTCCTTTCCTAACAAAGAACTTTCTGCAAGATCTTTTCCGGCAGCATGGAAAAATCATTTCTAAGGCAAAGCTGCAAGAATACACAGAAACCATGGTAAGCAGAATGCAAATTATCAAATACTTATGTTATTATAGAAATTCTCAGGAATTCTAAATAGCCAATATGGTAGTTGCACAAGATGGACCAACGTTTCATAAGGATGGTCAGGAGATATCTAAGGGGTGGGGGGAAAGAAGGAGAGAGAGCTGTTGCTCATCCTGGGATGGGGAACCTCTTGGCCAGCTAGGGGGTCCAATTAGTCCAATGTGGCCATTGTCCCTAAAGCCTGTCATCCCACTCGTGAGCTGCTGTCACTGGTGGTTAGAAGTTATCTGCTTTGTGCTCAGAAGTCATCTGGTACCAACTACTAGTATTTATTCCCTATTCTGTTTTATGATGACTTGTGTTTTGCTTTTGAATAAGTAATTGGACTGTACCTCAGAATAACATCTTGCTTGGGGAAAAGGGATTCTGTCATCTGGATTATGAGAGGGGGAAAGGAAAAGCAGGAAAATAAGCAAAGATTAAATCATAGCAAAAGAACTGAGAGCAGTTATCATAAAACTACTGCAGTGTGTACTGCTCCCATATTTCACACCAACCCACAAGCCCAATCTGACTGAGATTTAGTGTGGTTTTTTTCTCTCATATGCATTGTTCTTGGCCTTTGTAGTTGTTTTCAGCCTGGACTTGGCATGATCACCATCACAAGCACAGACTACAGATTCATGGACCCCCCCAAAAAACTATTTTTAAAAATAAACTGCATTATGATCAAGATGGAACCCATTATAACCTATTTAGGCTAGACTGAAAACTTATACTTTACAAGAATATTTGTGATATCCACAAGAAGGATTTGAACAGGCACTAAATCTTTTCTATCCATGCCCAGACAACTGATTTGTGGATACCATCTGATGAGTTACTGCATATGTTAACATTGTAATCTTGCAGCAACCTGGTTGATTTCAGTAGGCTTTACATCAGGTATTTGTGATTTCCTTTTATTTCTTGTGTCTTTCAATAAGTTGTTCCAGTACCTATTTGTCCACAGGAGAGTTGGTTTCAGATAGGGCTCATTCCCCAGAGATGTACTGTTTTTAAGGAAGAGCCATTGAGGCACTTCATGCAAATGGGAAGCAGCTGTTACACAAGCTTGACCTTATATTGCGAAATTGACCTTGTCAAGTGGCCTCCTCAAGTATACATTGCACAAGAGGGATGACAAGGGAAGGAATCCTACCACAAAGGTCCCAAAGAGGTGACGAGCAATTATCCTTCAATACCTGTGGAAACTCTCTTATGAGAGGATGAATTCTAGAGGGCAAGTGTGTTTCTAAGCACATCATTCAGTTTAAGTGGTATCAAAGGCTGAAGGAGAAGAGAAGACCATATTGTTCCAGGAGTGAAAATCAGCTAAGGAAAAGGTTTGGTAAATGAACAACAAGTGGCTTGCCATTAGCATTCATCTGTCATGTCCCACATGTCACCTTTAAGTTCTATCTCTAATCATGCAACTAGGGAAGAAGGAAACCTACTTTAAAATTATTCTTATTATTCTTCTTATTAAGTGTCCTGCCCTTCATCCATAGATCATCATAGATTTTGCAACATTAAAATACAACATAAAAAGACTGTACTTTTAGGGATCATTTCTATATAAGAACACAAAAAACATAAAAAACAAACCAATAACACCACCCCATCCCATTCCCACTCCCACCCCAAACATATTTAAAAGGTTATAGGGTGTTATCACTCAAAACCACTCAGAAATGTATCCAGTTCACTTTGTGGAAACTTAGCTCTGTTGACTGTCTCTATGTCCCTTATTGTATCCCAGTGTGCCCTGTATCAGTGTAACCCTTTTTAATTTCTAAGTTCAAATGCTACTTCCTTACATCTGACTTCCAGATTTTAGAAGTGTTTCTAATGTTCCCCAATCGCATTTGGATAAATTAGAGCATACAGTCGTTATTAAATCACCAGTATGTTTTTAAATTCTGCAGTTCACAAAGCTACATCTTGTCAATGCCATATGCAAGGCAAGCTCATTACTGGTTTATTCATCAGCAAATCACATTACCTAGCCTGCCAAAATTATCACATCCTGGCTAAGGCTATTGTTATTCATTGGCTAGAGCAGGAGGTCATGATAATATCAGACAAGCTGTCAGTGCTGGGCTTTCATTTGCACCACACAATATGCTTCCACTGAATAAAACAGCAACTAGTTTATCTACAGAATCACAGATAGTTTAAGGCACATGAAAAATCCATGTGCTATGTTTCCATGGAGGTTTTGTTTGGATTAACTCCGTGCTTCCTATGTCTTCCTTCCCTTGCTGTCTCCACATCTGTCCAAATGTTTGTTGATTACGCTTGTTATTGGATATATTGGGTTCCAGACATGCAAAACAGGTTCTGGAGATGAGCCCCAATTCAAATTAAACCATCCCTTTGTTTTTTGTAGCCAAGCTCTCGCCACAGTTGCATGGGAAAATACTATGAGCAGCAAGTTCCCACGACACTAGCAAAAAAATGAAACTTGTGAAAAATTATGGAATGTGTCAGGAAGGGGTAGGGGAGGAAGCGCCCTGCTCATATTAGGCTGGCTTGGAGGTGAGTCTAAACCATAGTTTAGTGTTATGAGAATGAGGCTTCTTTCCCCTAGACTTGCACACTCCATCCTCTCCCTTGTCCTTCAGCATGACTTTTCCAGTGGGATATTTGACCTCCATTGTAGCTTAACTACAGCTTTCTGTGTCCAGGGGTAGACTTTGGTCTTTCAAATTTCAGGGGTGGGGAAAAGGAGAGAGAGCTGTTGCTTGATCCTGGGATGGGGAACCTCTTGGCCAGATAGAGGGTCCAATCTGGCCAATGAGGCTTTGTAAACTATGGTTTGAAGGGAGCTTAGTAAAGGTTAACCACAGTTGACACAGCAGAGGCAGATTTAGGGCAGTTCAACCAGTTCTGTCGCACTGGACCCTGAGCCTAGGGGGCGCTGGAGGGCACCACAACTATGATGCAATGAATTGAGCAGAACAGATGGCAAGAGTTAGGAGGGATACCAAATTTTGGCCTCACACCCTGGGAGGGTGAGATATTTACTTATGCATCTTGAGGTGTGTGTAGACAAACACATACCCAACAATATTTCCCCCTGTAGGTTTTTCAGAGCATCATCATTCCTAAAGAGGTAGCATTCATAAAAGAGAAGTTAAACACTATCCCAGTAGTGAATATTTTACAGCTAATCTATGAGATACACAGTTTAGTCATCTCCCAACACCTAAAAAATATAAATTCAGTTTCTCAACCCTCTTTTATCATGAATTATTCAGGCTACTTTTCTCCTTTCTGAAAGTGATTGCCATTTTATAGCAACAGGGCTTTAGCTGGGAAAGGACCGGGGGGGGGGGGACTTTGAAGAGAAGTGATTCAGCCTGGAGGGGAGCAATCAAAATATAGTTCAGGGAAATCTGAATATACCAGGGAGAACCTCTTACAGTTATCAGCATGAGTGCTCTGACATTAAGAGCCTGAAATTTCCCAGCGGCAGCACGTGCTTATGGAGGGAAAGAGCATTTGTCAAACATACTCATCATGAAACTGAGTCGGATGAAACGCTCACTTATCTGTCTATCAGAAGGAAGATGGATGGTGCTCCACCATGTTTTCCAAGGACAGTTCCATAAAAATTGGGAAAGACAGAAGGAAGTTGGTATCATTCTCATGTATACATCCAACAGGCACACAATGCACTCTTTCAAAACTGTTTTGCGATCTGGCCAAATGTCCCATGATAAAATCTGAGAAGGAAAGAGGATTGCTTGTCCAGTCCTTGGCAAATCTGACATTATGCCCATCAGGGCTATGTGACTCCACAATGTGGGCAGCATCACTATGAATAGTAAGATGCCCCTGTATATTGACTCATTGTGTATGCCAGGTTTCCTATATTAATGACAGCTTCATAAAGGCTTTCTTATCTTGCTTTTTAGATGAAGCTCTTTGACAAAAATAAAGATGGACGACTGGATCTCAATGACCTAGCAAGGTAGCTTCTAATGATTCTTCAGCTTATTCAGAAAGGGAGTGTTGAATCTGTGGTAGCTTCAACAGGCAAAACTTTCCTCATTGCTGTGTCTTCCCTCTACCCTAAATGCTAAATCTGTTGAATTCCTGCCTGTCATGAGAAACCAGCACTTCTAGAATTTGTCTAGAGAGAAAAAACGACAACCCTACTCATAATGTTACAGGCTTTTGTTTCTCAGACTGTTCATCTTTCATCTTTGTGAGATCTATCAGGCAGAAATGCCTATCTCTGTATAACTGGTATCTGAGAAAATGACCATGTGCCTCTTTCCATTTAGAATTCTGGCTCTTCAGGAAAATTTTCTCCTTCAATTTAAACTGGATGTAAGTACAGTAATTTTTAGTGCATTTAGTTACCTTTCCCCCTTTTCCCTTAAAAAAAAAATCCCCAAACATTTTAAAATATTTTCTCTCCTCCATTTAGGCTTGTAGTACAGAAGAAAGGAAGAGAGATTTTGAAAAAATCTTTGCACACTATGATGTTGTAAGATGATTTTTTTGTTTCTTTCATGGGTTTGGGATTATTGCAAGCCCTGCAAGTGTCCCTATTTTCCAGGGACAGTCCCAAGTTTACAGAAGCCACCCCGGTTTCTGATTTGGTTCTGGAATGTCCCCCTTTTCTTTAGGGTAGGACACCCCTATTTTCATCAGAGAAATGTTGGAGGGATGGAGTTTTGCAAAAAAAAGCAAAACAACAAAACAACCCAAGGAGATAAGTGACTATACAACCTTTAGAAGACATCTGAAGACAGACCTGTCGTTTTTTAAAATGTTTAATGTTTTATGATGTGTTTATATATATTGGAAGTCGCCTAGAGTGGGGGGGGGGGCAATGTGGTCATATGGATGGGGTATAATAATAAATAGAATAGGAAGTCCCTATGTTCATCTGAGAACTGTTGGAGGGTATGTTAATGCTGATCAAGTGGCACATCAGACTTTACAAGACTTTGCATTAGAATAGCATGCAGGGAAATCAAGTGGATTCATTTATTTCATTAAAATATATATACAGCTTGATTTTTTTTGTTTTTTAAGAAAACCTTCAAAGCAATTTACAATGAGAATAAACAACAAATCTATTAGTAAAAACCATAAAACACAAAAACAACACAGGGCTCTTGGGGCACCGCAAGCAGGCATGCATGCCGCTTTTCAGCAGTGGGGAGGGGCCACTGCAGTGGTGCGCTACACCCACGGCCCCAACCCCATGGTGTGCCCTGGTGCATGCCCGGGGCACAGGTGGGGAATGATCTGCCGCTGGCAGATTATTTGTGAGATGCACAAGTAGACCTGTTATAGCAGAAGTCGGGACAACTAGGATTACAGCTGTCTTGCTCCCTTCTGAATCAGAGTGCCTGAATCAGCTCTGATGACTACCTTCCTTGTAGCGTAGTTGCCATGACAAAACCTTATCAAGACAACAAGGAGCATTCAGTGGATTTTCCATATGATTTGGAATGTCCATAGGCATATAGCTTGGGAGGTTGGAGATAATATTGCCAGAAAGAGAACAGGCACCCAAGTATTCATGGATGGATGTGTTTCTAGTCTGCAAAACTGTATGATTTTTACATGTATATATTCCAGAGTAAGACAGGAGCACTTGAAGGCCCAGAAGTGGATGGATTTGTAAAAGATATGATGGAACTTGTCAAGGTGACTACTTAGTGGTTTCCATGTTTTATTTCCCATAGGTTTTGTGACAAATGTGGCTTGGTTTCAGTGGCTTAAAATCATAAGGCACCAAAACAAATAACTGACTCCAGGTCTTTTGTGGAACAATAAAGAATGAGGAACGTCACTTTGTTAACTTGGGGGCCTGGGTAACCTAATGAAGTGATAAATTATGATGTGGACTTAGCTTTCCTTGTGACAGATTTATGAATGTAATAGACCCAATACAGCAGCTCTGAGGTGCACATGGTTTTCCAGATACAAAAAGCTTCCTCATACTTTCATTGAACCAGAAAGTGTTCCAAACACACACACACATGAACACTTTGTGTCATGTGGAGCATTTTCCATTATAGAAGAGGATAGAAAGCATTGGCCCATCTAGAGCTCTATGTCCCATAGGGCTTTGGCCATGTTCTCTTGCTGTACATACCTTGCACCATCATCGCTTCTACCCCTTCTTCCAAATCCTCCAAACTAGGCACACAAGTGAAGGACTAGTAATATAAACTTGGCCAGATTCATGTTTATACATTTAGAGAAGACACACACAGCATCATTCTGTTTAGATAGCAGACAGTGGAGTGCGGTGTCAGTATTTACCTGACTTCCTGTCAACTGAGCCACTGCTGTTTACTGGGACAGTGAGGGGCAAGGCAGTGAGAAGGTCTGCGTGGTGCAAATGCGCTGGCAGAGCCAGTCCGGTGCTGCTGTGTTTGCACTGTGCCAATCTCACTGCCACCTCTCTCCTCCACCTCATGTTAAGCAGAAGTGATCCAAATGTCAGGAGATCAACTAAGTGCTGCCATGCCACCATCTGCTGCAGATCACAAATCCATTATTTCTCCTTTTTGTTTTTCTTTCTTTCCTTCATTCAAGATGTACTGAGGCTTCCTATTTGCTGGCTCTTCTCTTTGTCCTCTTTGTTGTTCTTTGCTGTGGAATTCTCATTCGTGCTTGATGTTAGAAAAATAACTCCTGAGAATGGATATTTTGTCCTCTGAAAGTAATTCTCTCTCTCTCTCTTTCCCCTCCTTCCCATTGTAGCCCAGCATTAGTGGCACTGACCTGGATAAGTTCCGCCAGATCCTGCTTCGCCATTGTGATGTGAACAAGGATGGGAAAATTCAAAAATCCGAACTCGCCTTGTGTCTGGGAATCAAAATTGCCCCATAGACCTGAATGTGCTTCTCCTGTGGCTTGCCAATTATTGTCTTTTGTGAGAGCCTGCTGGTCCTGGTAGAACATTTCCAGTGCTGTGTTAATAATCTCTGTTATGCTGAGCCTAGAAGACAGAGGCAACTCACAGTGCAGATGAGAACCTTCATTTGCAAGTCTTCAGCCCCACAGAATACATGTAATGAACAGTAATGACACACATGCTGTTCCAAAGGAGATCTCGCCTGTGGGGTTTCTTACACATTTTTAAAACATGTTTCATATCTACAAACTACCCAGTCTGTCAGAAAGCTACGTAGCCATTGTACCAGGACTGCTGCTATATAGCACCAGACTTCGTTCTACTCTGCTCCCTATGCTATATCCCTAAAACTATCGGTTCCTTCTTGGTAGTCCATGTCTGTGACAACTGTGTAGTGTGTGATACTCACAGTATCTCCCCCGCCCCTTTTTAAGGCACAAAAGCTTGATAGTGTTGGAGGCAGTGTGTTTGTAAAAGAATAAAAGCAACCGTTTAGAAATCAGAGTACAACTGGTGTGTGTATTACTTATAATATGTAACACCCTCCACCCTGATTTTAAATGCCAGGGGAGGACAAAGCTGGAAAACAGCAAAGGTTTGGCTGGACAGACATATCCCCCAAAGTAGTGCTAATCTTAGCACCAAAGCTGATCCTGATCAAGGGGTCTCCTTTCAAGGGTCCCAAGTCTTTCTGGTTTAAGATCAAGTCTCTGCTCCATCTCCTGTCCTTCTAGTGTGAACCATCTCTCTTGTGTGCTTCAACCCATAAATTGATCATTGACAATGCTCCAACTTTTTCTTTTCAAAAAAAGAAAACCCCCCAGCTCTCTTTTGTGCAAGACTTTTGAGGTCCAGTATATGCTTGAATCCATCCATCCTGCTTTTTCCTACTTTAAGGCACAATAGCATATTTTTCTCTGTGACTCGGCTAGGATTTACAAAGCCATAAACAGGAACATTTGTATGAGGGGAGTGGGTGGCGCTGAGCCTCTTGGGCTTGCCGATCGGAAGGTCGGCAGTTCAAATCCCTGCAATGGGGTGAGCTCCTGTTCTTCTGCCAACCTAGCAGTTCAAAAGCACACCAGTGCAAGTAGATAAATAGGTACCGCTGCGATGGGAAGGTAAATGGCGTTTCTGTGCACTCTGGCACTCATCATGGTGTCCCATTGCACCAGAAGCGGTTTAGTCATGCTGGCCACATGACTCAGAAAAGCTGTCTGTGAACAAATGCTGACTCCCTCAGCTTGAAGCAAGATAAGCACCACCCCCCATAGCTGCCTTTGACTGGACTTAACTGTCCAGGGGTCCTTTACCTTTAACTTTTTTTAACCTTTGCATTTCTATACAATGTAATTCTAATATATTTTGGATATCATTGAAGTTAGTCACATTCAGAGCAGAGCCCTTCAAATAAATCAACTTGTTAGTTCAGTCCATTGATTTCAGTGGGTCTACACTTCTGGGCTCCAAAATAATTTGGAATTAAAGATAACTGCCTCTTCCTTTCCCCTTTTCACCACTGCTTTTTTTTTTTTTTTTTTTTTTTTTTTTTGCATTTTTATGTTCCCAACTCTGATTATGGCAATTGAAGTGATGGGTTTGTGTCCTGAATGTGCATACCACACATGCCTCTGTGATATTTCAATATACAAGGGAGTTGTTTTATTGCAAACAAACCAGGCTTACAAGCAAATAGAATGCCAAACAGGAGACTTAGAGCAAAGGCCTCATTTGGCTCAACCAGTTATATAAGGTGCCAGTAGAGAAAATGGGAAAGATTTGGTTTTGTGGCTCTGTTCATGATGTTATTCACTGCTTCCCTCTCTATTTAACCAGCTGCACCTTTTCTCCACCTTCCATGAGCCTTCACTGTGAGCCAAACAGATTGGCTGCAATCCAGGTAAAATTTAAGCATTGCTCACTTAAACATTGACTGGGACTGAAATGTATTTCACCTTTTTTTTGTAACCGGGCAGAATCTTTTCTCTTTTCAAAAAAATTAAAATCAGAAGAAGTACCAGCAAAACTCCCCAGTATGGGGCACTGCCTAGAGCAGTAGCCACCAACCTGGTAGCTTCCAGATGTTGGCTGGGGCTGCTAGGCGTTGGAAGCCAAGAACATCTGGAGAGAGCAGCAGGTGGGCTAAGGACCAGAGTGTGTTGGGCTGGATGTGCAAAACCCATGATGGCTTTCATCTCCGGGATAAACATCAGGGAGGTTTAAGTGATTTTCGCATATGGCCCCCATGAGGGATTACTTTCAAAACCTGGTACATATTTGAAGTTCGGCTAAGTTTTTAAAATTCAAGAAAACTGCTTCTAGCTGTAAAATAATTGAGTGTTGGGAAACCTTGGTGGGCAGAAAAGGGACTACCATTTCAGGAAGAGGGGAAGACACATAACAAAGTTATTTCCTTCTTCGCCTTGTTTGACTACTGCAGAATAACTGTAGCAATGTTATGAACACAGATCGGTTGCCTTGCCCTTTCTTACACAGGCAAAGGACTTTGCCCTTTGCATGCATTCCTAGCGCATAATTGTGGTTCCTCCAAATGTTCTTTTTACTCTGCATTCAATATGATTTGTGCTCATAATGGTATTGGGGCAGTTACATGCGATCCCCTTTCAACACTGTTTGCACCTGCAAATGTTTCAAGGCAGACATACTTTTATGTTGTCAATCAGTGTATATCCCATAACTTCCTGCTAAGATTCTGCAACATTTACACCACAATTTTTTGGGAGGGGAATGGGGGAGTTGTCACACTTTTGTTGTGTTATAGTGCAGGAGTGTGCAAGTAATAAAGCAAACAGGTGTGTGGATGGTCCACTGGAAATCCACCACTAATGCTCTATTATTGTATCAAGGACATGTTGCAAAATATATCATTAAAAAACAGTCTGGAGAGGCCCTTAGTAATCTGCTTATTTCAAAAATAATTGCCGCACATGCAATAGATATATGTGCCTTCTAGGAATTGCTGGACAGGATCGGAAAGCACAATGGGAGAATGCCTTCTTTCCTAAATGGCATACTTGTGGGATATGGAAATCCAGTTTCAGTCCAACTGTGTACAAACAGGTATGGGTGTCTGGCTCCCAATGCCTTATCCCTAAATAATGGCACACAAGTGTACCTAAAAGAACCTTATTAACTCAAAGGGCTGGTCCTAGACATTTTGCCACCTCAGGCAAAGGACAAGATGGTGCCTCCTTCCCCGTTCCATGTATTGAAGTTAAGTGGACCAGCAGCTGAATTTTAAACTTAGAACATGTCCATTTTGCAGGAGAGCCGCTATGGCTAAGGGAGAAGAGTAGCTTTCACAAGCCATCTGGAGTGGATAAGATCCAAATGTCAATGGCTGTCTCGGCCACACTCAATTTGCTGCCTGCCTCTCCATATCAACTTTTCGGTGTGATGTGATGAAAGTCTAACATCCATGAAAAATATTCCAAATTCATTTCTGAAACTGTTGGAAAAGCCTCCAAAGTTCCCGTCAAACAGAGTGTCAAGAATAATACATTTTCTGAAGCAGAAGAAATATATTGTTTGGCTAAATTGTCTAAAATATGAAGAAACTAAAATTATCTGGGCCTCCTGGTATTACAAATCTGCAATGCACAAAGAAAACTTAGCAAAAAAAAACCCATTGAGAACTATGAGCTGCTTTGTTGATAAGAGTCTTGCAGGGGGGAGGAGAGAAACTGGGGGGGGGGGACCTTTTGCAGTTTTTTGTTTGTAAGATTCTCCCTAGCGACACAGATGGTTATCCTGCTATGCTGAACAACCCAGAAACACAGGGAGGATTTTTGTTTACTGAACAGCATGTTCCAACTTTCCATTTCATTTTTTGCCTTCAAAGCCTCCAAGTAAGCCCTCGTGGCAACGTTGCTACCAGTTGTTGAACAAAGCCAAAGCAAGCTGGGATATTGTTCTGGCTTTTTCCCAGAAACATCACAGCAGCATTCATACCCTTCACAATCAGGAGCCAGAAATGCCATCAACTGCAAGTGTAAAAGCAGCTAGTCCAGAAGCCTGAATTGTGATGATTCTAGCGATGTTGGCACAGACCAGCGTGGTTTTCCCTTCCTCTGCTTCTGATTAATTGTGCCTCTAATTGCAGCAAGTCACAGAGCATCTGATCTGCCATGTGCTTTGACTCAGTGGCGTAGCGTGGGTTGTCAGCACCCGGGGCAAGGCAAGTAATTTGCGCCCCCTAACCCATGGATTTGCGCACCCTAACCCTAACCCCCAAATGTTGCGGCCGGTGCGGCCGGCCCCCCCTGCACCCCCCACGCTACGCCACTGCTTTGACTTATGGGGTTGAATTCAGACTTAGCATAAGCCCATGGTTTCCAGTGGAACTACTCTAAGTAAGTCTGAATTCAAACCTCTAAAATAAAAGGTCAACCAGAGTGATGCAGTAGACATAGGAAATGCCAAAGTCTGCACTACATGTCCCCTTCATGGGGCCCAGGACTAGATGAGAATGAGCCTCAGTGTGTTGTAGGCTGTCGCGCTTCTCCTGCTGCTTCTGCTGCAAGGACGAGTTTGAAAGTTTTCACTCCCTTTGGAAAGGAATTACCACAGCTACAGTAGTTGTACTGTCCAAACCTAACAGATCTTAAATATGGTTTGTATGAAATAAGTCAGCTTCAAACCACCTAATTCATTTTGTAATTCATTAATGTAATTAAGGGTGTATAATTCCATCGCAGCAGACAGCATGACAAGTAACCCTGTTTTTGTTGGAGGCCAAACTGCAGCGGAACTGAGACAGCACTGCATGCGAGCAACACAGGTCAGAACAGAAATTGGTGCCTTCTCACATCCTTCCCTTCACTTTATAAAAAGAAAAATTAAAGTCAAATTATTATTATTATTATTATTATTATTATTATTATTATTATTATTATTATTATAATATGCCGCCGTTCATCTGAAGATCTCAGGGCAGGTCACAAGATAAAAGTAGAGGCTAAAAGCTGTACTAGTTTTAGTTAAAACGAAACAATTTTCTCCCCTCCCACCAACACATTTAAAAGGCCATAGAATATTAATCAGCCCAAGGACTGTTTTGACATATTGCCTAACGATGTATAATGAAGGCACCACGTGAGCCTCCCTGGGGAGAGCATTCCACAAATCTTGGCCTAAAAAAATGACCCATCCCCAAAACTGATCTTATGGTCAGCAAATATTTACCATATTGTGGAAAGCACATATTCAACTCTCTAGAGACTATCTCTCATTATTCCCCCAGATACTTCAATCATTGTTACTGCTAAAGCTACACTGACAATTTTATCTCCACAAGCTGAGAGCACTTGTAAATGCTGAGAGGCGACAGGCCCATTTCAGTCTATTATGGAATTCTGTCAGCCATTATTATTATTTTTACGCTACTGGAAGACTCCAGAAACTTGGTCTCCCAGTATTTTAAAGCAAGGCTCTCCCTTATAGGAGGATGCAAATACTGTTCCAGCAATAATAGCTAGAGATGGGGTTTATTTGGATTTATTGTTTTTCGTCCATAGCATGGCTTTCTGGATAAGGCATCCTGACAGTTTTGATAAAGCAGTGCTTTATGGCTGTGTGAGAATGACTCCAGTTCAGAATGTGCCTGAAAACCCCACACACAAACCCCACTTCTCTGCTGGTGTGTCTGCTGTTCTAGTAAACTAATTGCTTCTGTTTTCTTTCTCTACCCCCCCAAAAAACCCCACTTTTATTATGTTTACTCCAGTAATGGACCTGGTTGTAGTTGTCACAAAATAGCAGCACAGAATAAAACATTTTGGAAGGTGGAAGGGGCATTGCATACTCAGCTCTGTCAACTATTCTGCAAAGGACTTGATTTCCAGGTTCCCGATCATCCTCCTTGGGCCTCTTCTCCCCCCCCCCCCCGGCATCTCTCTCTATTTCTTCAGACATTGATCTAGAGCAGTGGTGAAATTGTTGGGATACTGCCAGGGAGACAAAGGCCATCATGCCTCCACGTCGATTCCGGACGATCCATCAATCTCCTGTAGAACAGTATCAGTCAATTAGCGACACAAGCCTCAGAAACAGCTGTCCACATTCCAAGGACTGGTGCACGCCCTTTCGCAGAGTTCGCACAACGAAAGATGCACTCAGGAGAGCATATTTACAACTTTATTCAGCGTTGGTCAGAACAAAGAAAAAAACATGACTGCCTGCCTGTGTGTCGAGGCACAGAGAGAAACAACAGCTATATACAAAAACAGAAACTTCCTGTGAGCAGGAAATACGTAGGCTGTGACTCACAACAGCCTGTCCCCTTTTTAAGGTGAAACGGAAATATCCTAACAGAAATACCCAAAGCCTCCTCCCTACGTTCATGCAGCTCTCCAGATACTGCAAACCCACCTCCATCCTTTGGGGAATCGCTTCCGCTTCTTCTAAGGCGTGGGTGTGCATCAGAGGTATAGAAGGAGGCATGGCTGATGCGCAGTGATCCCAGAACAGAAAACCCCCTGCAGTGAGTCACAGGAAACAGGGGCTTGGAGAGGAGAGTTGGGGGAACAGAAATGGATAGAGCCAAAATGGATGGAGTGGTGGAAAGGGGTGAAAGCATGCAATCAGCTCTGACCTCTTTTATTGGATTGGTGAAAGGGGAGTAAAGCCTAGCTGAACGGAGAGATGGAAGTGGAAAGCACGAAGAAAAAGAGAGGAAGTGATACACCCAGATAGTCCAATGAAGACAAGAATGCCAATCAATCCTAAAACCTGCCCCCCTTACTTTCCCCTGTGTGGCCCCTGAGAGAGAAAATGCTTTCCTTCCCTGTTGTGAAAAACCAAGAATGGCATTTCCGCAGGAGAGATGTGGTAGATTCTCAGTGATCCTTCATAACCTCCCAAAGGCAAAATCAGGACAGTGATTTACCTGGGGCAATTGCTAGAAAATAAAAACCGTCTGTTTCTGGTTTTTATATTTATTAAAAGGGGATGATAGTTGGAGTACATGTAGGCATAAAGGGAGTATCTTCTGTATTCTATTATTTGACTCTTGAATATATAGTATTGGCCTGAACAGCATCCAGAAACACAATCAAGAACATAACAAAATGCTATAATATTTTGATTAGTCTGCATGGTTGGGTATATCTTTTTTTGTTTGTGTAGCAAGAAAATATTGTTGGCGTTAATGAAATTAATTGTCTAGGAAGCTGCCAACAGGAGTATCACTGAGCATCTGCCACCTATTAATAACAACCCATCATGAGGAACACCCTAATTACCGGTATTTATCTCTTTAAATGGACAGCTAATCGTAACAATAATCTGATTTAGAAGAGAACGTTGCTGTTATAAAGTGAAACCTTTAATGGGGCATTGTTGTGTAATTACACCATAGAACACAGCCGTGAAAGCCCCCTTGCCCCTTTTTTGTCAGAGACTCCAGGAGATAATGAGGCACTATCAGTTTGCTCCCATTAGCTGCACCTGCATTTTCACTGCATCCTTTAAAAAATTACATCATGCCACAAGGAGCCGTTTGCAGAGGGGGCTCCAAAGGGACCCCCAACAAGGAGAGTAGGACAGGAAAAGAAGTGAAACATTGTTCAGTGAGCAGCAGGACTAGCTCAATCCACACTAGTATTTTTCTTTTTGAGATGTAGGCCATATGCTGTTGGGCTACAACTTCCATCATCTCTGACCATTGGGCATGCTGGCTGGGGCTGATGTGAGTCAGAGTCCAATGATATTTGGAGGGGGCCACAGCTTTGCCAGCCCTCCTCTAGGCTGCCAGGTGCCTAAATATAAACAATGAGTGGAGTTTTTGGTTTTCTTTCTTTAAAAAAATCTGTGATTGCGTAAAAAAGAACATGCATGAGAGAGAATAATTCTTGAGTGCAATAGTGACTATAACCCTGCAGCTTTCTTGTAGGGAGGGGCGGTCAGGTGCAGACCTCCAGGCCTCTCTATCCAGCCCTGAGGACTTTCTCCAGGGCATCCAGCCTCCCCAGGGTATAGCACTCACAGGCTATGTCATCCTCAAGTGCTAGAATGTGTCACTGAATTGTGGCAACGCCTCTTGCTTGCTTGGAGAGATGTGTTTGCATATGTGCAAAAACCTCTGGCTGCAATTTCTCAGCAATGTAGCCTACAATGCAGAAGTGAGAGTCACATATTTGCTCCTTCCCACTTCTTCAGACTATCCACTTTTGCATTTGGCTCCACGCAGGTGGCACTGTGGTCTAAACCACAGAGCCTAGGGCTTACCCATCAGGAGGTCAGCGGTTCGAATCCCCATGAGGGGGTGAGCTCCTGTTGCTCGGTCCCAGCTCCTGCCAACCTAGCAGTTCAAAAGCATGTCAAAAGTGCAAGTAGATAAATAGGTACCGCTCTGGCAGGAAGGTAAATGGCCACATGACCCGGAAGCTGTCTGTGGACAAACGCTGGCTCCCTCAGCCTATAGAGCGAGATGAGCGCCGCAAGCCCTGCATCTGCTGTCTATGAGAGGCTGCAGTCATTAGGCTACATCTGAAGCAGAATTGCAAACTTGATTCCATGCCAAGGATCGCTGGAAAGGAGGCGGTGGCAAGGAAGGGGACTCGCTGAAGTTTAAAGAATGAGAGGAAGGGAAACCAACTTATGTGGTCAGCCTCCGTGGCAGATTATCTAAAAAAGAGTGGCAAGGAGAACCTTCTGGGTGCACCTCAAAAAGCTGAACAATCTAGGGATGCAATGTTTGCCCAGTTCTAGGAAAAGCTGATCATGGAATATGAAAGGGCCTTTTCCCCCTTTACAAAGTGTGGACTTAGACATATGAGCCATTATATGACAAAGGATACGTGTGGGGAATTTTGGGGGGCATCCTGAGTCATGCCAATTAAGAGTCATGTCACAGGGCTTAAACCAAGCCAACCTTTCACCCCTCAAGTCTTATTCTTAAGCAGTCATCTTGCTCTTGCTGAAAGAGCTTAGACCTCTCCTAGCAATGCCCAAAGGACACTTGGTTTAAGTAAGGTAGGATAAGCTTGTTGACTGAAAACCACTCACGCGTAAGGGATGATGAATGGCTGAATTATAGTCTTTGTTTGCTTTGGCTATGGCGCTGGGCTCTGGAGGATCATCTGGGCAATTGCAACCTCCTGCTTGTGGGATGCAGATGCTGGGATCATCGTTGGTTCATACCATGATTTAATATTGTTTCAAATGGGAGGGCAAAACGCTAATTTAAAAACAAAGCAAAAAAGGAAACAGATAAAGGAACGCAATACTGTTGCTCTGGCCCTGCCGATTCCAGGTTAGCAGGGCAAAGTGTAAGGCAGCGAAACCAATGTTGTATTTCCCTCTACCCCAGCCACCACCAATATCTTAGGTGTGTCGGAACCAGGGGATGAAAAGCAATCCCACGTATCTGCAGCACAGGAGGAGTGTTATCCCAACAAGGTAAACACTTTGTGGATTCTTCTCATCATCACTATTTTAGTTGTATGCTACTTTCCATGGCAAATCATGCTCAAAATGGCTCACAGCAATCTAAAAAAAACACCCCCACAATATTAAAAAGGAGTTTGAAACAAAGGACAATTACAAGACACAACGAAATACTCTTCTAAACATTAGGCTAATGAAAACATCTCAAATGAATAAACCTGCAATATGTTGTATGAAACTAAGTTCCACTCAGAGTAAACCCATCTAAATCAATGAACCAAAGTTAGTCACGTCTATTAGACTTTAATGGCTTTACTCTGAGTTGGACTTTAATGGCTTTACTCTGAGTTGGACTCTCATTGGATACAACTCAATAAAATTAAACAATCCATTGACAATTCACAATAAAAATACAAGACCACAATCTAGGCAGCAGCAAAAATAATGCTGACCCCAGTAGTTTTGAAACCAGCGATGGAGAATGTCTGGCCCATCTCTGCCCTCAAGAACTGTTTATATACTGTAGTACTGTGAACTAAACCTATAAGTAACAGAACAAGGCTTATTTAACAGGTTTCCGGAACATCAAACCAACTGACTAGAAATAATTATGCAAAATATATCCCTGAGCGTTGCTCAGTTGCAGCAACCATATCCAAACACACTGAATTGGATGCGCTCTGATGTGTACACATCTTCAGAACTTATCAGTATCGTATTTGCTTCACACCTTCCAACATTTTGATGAAAATAAGGACGTCCTAAGGAAAAGCGGGACATTCTGGGATCAAATCAGAAACTGGGACGGCCTCTGTAAATCCAGGACTGCCCCTGGAATTAGGGACACTTGAAGGGTCTGGAATGCCTACTTGGAAGTTAATTCCATCAAGATTAATAAGACTTTCTTCAAAGAAAATATGTTTAGGATGAGAGCATTCATGTGAAATATACAGCTATTTTCTGTCTCAGAAATTTGATGCATGGGACGAACCTTCCACTCTTCCCAGAACGTGATTTGCTCCCTCTGTGCAGTCCTATCCCACTATTTTGCCTGGTGCTACCACTGATGCCCTCTTTTAAATGAACCATTCTGCAGAGGACATCAACAGTCTATGTTTATCAGTTTTTAAAATATTTACTTTGCCTGCTCACTTCCAGGTGGTGGGGGCAAATGGTTAAGATGTTTCTGAGTGGGAAAATGAAACATGACACTGTTAATGAGATGGCCAGCCCCAGGAAGAAAACAACAATCTTGAAAACTGTCTGCGGTATGAAATAACTTGGAAGGAAGGCAATTCATACGCTTTGTCTGAACTAACAAACACAGCCATTTTTGTGTGTGTTTTCACTTGCATTGTTATTCTTCTATATTCTTTGGGTCTTTCTTTCTCTGGCTTCTTAAGAGCGTTTGTATATCAAAAAGGGTTCCTTTGTTTTTCAAACTCATTGTATGGAGAATATACATACAGTACGGCTGGCTTTAAGAACAAAATTCTGGTATGCCCCTAGTCTATTCATTCTCCTTTGACACGATTTATTTTTTTCTAAAAGGATATTTTATTTACTGAAATCTCTAAGTGGATTATTTTTTCCATCTCGTCTACTTAGAATGCATTGCCTATTTTTCAGGCAGAACTGTGCAACATAATATTTTGCTTTTTTAGAAAATGTAAATGGCTTTCTTCTGAAAAGCTTTTAGAATATTTATTTGATTTTCTTTTTTGATGAACTGCAAAACATTTCCTGCCAGACTTTTATGTCAGCTTTTGTTGTTGTTTTTTAGGGTTTTGCACTGCTCATTTGATCTGCTTGAGTCTTATTTCCCTCATATTGTTTTGACTGACAAAAGAACCCAACAAATTTCTTGGATTCCCTCCAGTATATGAAAGGAAACCTGAGGACATTATGTTATAATGAGAGATTTTAAAACATTCTAAATGACTTGGAGATTTCTTTACCACAGGGCCAAAACATAAAGTGGGTGAGGAAAAAGGGAAGAGTGAGAGGCAACAATCAAATAAACACTTTTCTCTTAATGCCCCTGACATATATATTATCTCTAAGATGGTTGGATAGTACCTTATATGCCTCCTTCCAGCAACTCCTGCAGACAGGCTGGTGCCAAAAGTAGTGCTCTGCTTTCCTTTAGACAACAACAGCAAGGCTGAGGGGGCTGTTTGGACAGTTCAGGACTTCCATACACATGTCTCAGGCATGCGCCCAAGAGAGGTCATTTCTGTGCTGATAACGCAGCGATTTGACTTCACCGCTGGAGGTGTACTCCATGAGAAAGGTGGGTGCCAACAACAACAACATATGCTACCTTTCATTCTCAATGGCTAACAGTGCCAATAAGAATGAGTTTATAGCATGCTATAAATGTGTGTTGGATGTGCTTCAAATGCAGCCATCGTTCTTATTTCTTTTCTGTATACCGGCTTTCCTTGGACAGTGGTACCTCAGAAGTCGAACGGAATCCACTCCGGAAGTCCGTTCGACTTCCAAAACGTTCGGAAACCAAGGTGCAGCTTCCAATTGGCTGCAGGAAGCTCCTGCGGCCAATCAGAAGCTGTGGAAGCCGTGTCGGACGTTCGGGTTCCAAAGAACGTTTGCAACTGGAACACGCACTTCCGGGTTTGCGGCATTCGGGAGCCAAAACGCTAGACATGCAAGGTGTTCGCGAACCAAGGTACGACTGTATAGGTATGCTTTTTAGTTGAAATTTAAAATCTTCAAAAAAAACAACCCCAAAAAAACTACACTAACCAGCATTTTTTGGGGGGCATTCATGTGCTTTAAACATGTGTTGGATGTGATTTAGATGGACGGTATGCATCTGTCCCAAACTAGGACAAAAACAACCTTCCTTCAGTTTCCTTTTCACTCTCTGCTGCCTTAGTACATAGAGGAGACACCTTCCACCCTGCCTTAAAAAAAATCTGTAAGATCCTTTGCCCGTATACTCCCCATCTTATCTCCTACTTCAGTTCATATGTTCCATGTTTTCTGGGAAGCCAGCAGGCTCCCTTCTGAATGTGAATTAGTGCTTTTTTAAAAAAAATAAAAATCATGCATACTGAGCGTTTCCCCCCCTCTCATTGTAGCTTTTACCGCTCAAGTGCCATTTAGAAATTATTTTTAGTCTCCTTAATCCTGTTCCACCATTGGAAAACAGGTAAAATAATAGCTTCCAATACAAACAGAGTGGGCAAGTTGAATGCAAAACTCCTCTTGTCCATAATTGGATGAAGCGGAGGGGTAGGAAAGAGTCTCTGCTGGGAGCAGGCTGTGCTGCTCCTGGGGCTCAAAAAAAGTAGGCTCAACAACAAGATCCTCTCCCCCTGAAACCTCAAAACGGAGCACAAAAGTTAAATAAATGGTGTTATAGATCTGAGGGTGAGATGCCTCCAAACCCTAGAAATTAATAAGCAATAGGATTTTAATTATTTGGAGTACTGAAGGGAAGATTGCAATCCAGTGGGGCGGGGGAGGAATACGGACTAAGCTTCCTTTCCAAGCCAAGGCCTAGACCTAGGATAGATAGATAGAGGCCCTTATCTTGACAAAAGGTATTGATGGCCCAACTGAGAGGAATTCTTGGGGCTGGGCAAACAGAAGGTTGCCAGGTAACTGGGTGTGAAGCGACAGGAAATGAGAGTTTTTAGCAAGGTGAAATATACTGGAATCAAGAGTGGATTTCATGCTCTTTATTCAGCTCATACTGGTGAGGAGGAATGAATGTTCCCCCAAAGTATCTGCTTTATATACATGATTTGCACAATGGGCTGCACGTGATTGGCTAATTCCAGAATTCTCCTGTAGGCCAATCAGGTTGTGGATTCACTTCCATCTGGAGCTGGATTGGGTGGCTCCTGCAGACCAATCATAGTGCTGCATTGTTCTAGGACCAATCAGACTGCTGTATTTTGGATCCTATTCAACTCAGTACATAACACAAGGTGTGCTGGGAAGAAGAAGCGAGAGAACAGAGAGGGAAATCTATCTTAGGCAGGCTGCCTGGAGGCAGGCTGGAAGAGATGCCTTAGACCAGGGGTCTGCAACCTTTAAGACAAAAAGAGCCACTTGGACCTGTTTCCAAAGAAAAAAAACTGGGAGCCGCAAAACTCGTCATTATAAAAATAACTTTTTTGTCACTTTTTTATTATTTCTTTGATTGACCCCTCAGAATTACTCCTCCTCATAGAAATAAACGTTAAATAAACAAGTTACCTTTTTTTGTGTGTGTGTTCTTCATTCCCCTTCAAAACAGTGACCAGCGTACATGCCCCCTTTCAATGCAGTGATCAGTGTACATGCTCCTTACAATGTAGCAGGCGGGCAGGAAGGTGATGTCGGGACAGTGCGTGACTAACGTGTTGGTTTGCAAGCCCCCTCCATAGAGGCTGACCCCTCTCACTGTCCTCAGAGCCTGCTCACCGGTAACCTCCTCTGACTGATATGCAGACAGACCAGGGAGATTTTGATAGGCGACATTTTCCCAAGCATGGGCAAAATGTACAACCCCTCTCTCCTGCTTCCGCAGGGGAAAGAAAATAAGTCAGAAATCTATTTACATGATGTTTATTTCTGACATTACAGCACTAGAGAAAAACACTTCCTTTCAGTTCAGTTCTTCCAGCAAGTCCGACAAACTTCCTGAACATGCGCAATCGGAAGGTTTCAAGTTACACTCTTCACAAAGACTTATCCAGCCTGTGAACGTCCTGGGAAAATCTTCTTTCCCAGAGATAAGCGCATCATGTGGTGTCAACAATCTGGCTGTCGGCAGCGGTGATGTTTCCATATACTGACATAACGCACGCACCGCCCCCATGCGACGTCACAGCCAGTACAGCGCCCGCCACAGTGGGGAATGTCGGGGCACACAATGCGCCTCCTCCCCTCGCTAGTATCCGCCCCGGAGCCACGGCAAAGGTGTAAAAGAGCCACATGCGGCTCCGGAGCCGCGGGTTGCAGACCCCTGCCTTAGACTCTGGTGCTGCACTCTTGAGAGGACCATGCTGTAAGATCTGGACTCCTTCCTTCCAAACTCAGGTATAAATATGGGAATAAGTCATATTTCTTAAAACTAAGACAGTCTCCGCCTGCCTTGATTCTCGCTGGAACACAAGACCCTGGGTGAGCACATGGAGCCCCTTGGAATCTTGCCACCGCTAGGCAAAGGAACGGGTGCTACCCAAATTTTGTAACAATATGATACTTTCCTGCTTCTGGTCTTTTTAATGCACTGCTTTTGCTCTCTGCTTTTTCTTTTCTTTTTTTTACATTTGCATTATTTTAGTCTGTTTTTATCTCCTGGGGTGATGATTTGTAGATGTGTCATTGTGCTTCAGAGCCTGTTTTATTGCTTTATGATTTGCGATGTTTTTAATATATACATCATTGTTTTTCACACGTAGAGAGCTGCTTTGAGAGAAACCACTCTGAAGGGCAGCCTCTAAATAAATGCCGTATTTACTTGAGTCTAATGCGCTATTGAATCTAACGGCTGCTCACTCTGTCCAGTGGTGGACAAGGTTTGTGGCCCAGCTCATGGCTTCCCTGTCCTCTTGGAGCCTCACTGTTTTGTCAACCATTGCTCCACCCCATTCGCCGTTGCAGAGCCTTCTGGGTTCCCACCAAACCCAGATTCAAATTCAGCCTATGCACGGTGGCCTGGGGGGGCGGGGCAAAAAAATCACCTACAGCAGTTCAGTAATAAAACAATAATGCCAGACCAGCAACAGTTCAACAACATGAGCACAACTAGGGTTGCCATATTCTGAAGAGCAAAAAAGAGGGCGCATTTGCCGACTTCTACTTTTAACTGTGGATGGCTATGACAGCTCTCATTTTACATACCCATGAAGAAGAGGGTGTGTCCTGGGAAAAGAGGACAAAGACATAATTCAACTTGGCGGGGGGAAAGACACAAAATCAGCAATACTCAGCCCGCCTTCAAAAGCTAAAACCAAGTCAATTGCTATCATTCTGCAGAAACTATAACAAAGGTCTGGGAGAACTGATCTGGGATGTGGGGGTGCTCATTTTCTGTATCTCTAGGATTGCAGCATGGGGAAAGTGAGCTAAAATGGCATGTGCCACATGGCACACACACCCCTCCAAACAAGTGGACTTTTTTGGCCAGTGGCAGATACCATAGCTTTACTCCCACCTGCACAGCATAATGTACAGTCTAATGAAGAGCTCTGGTTGACTCAAAAGCTTGCTCATTTCTGTAGTTTGTAATGAAAGGACTTGGGGATTCTTAAAAATTTCAGTGCCTGTTTGACACTTATACATGCATGCCAATGCACTCTACCTATTCCAAAGCTTAGCTTAATTGGAAGGTTTCCTTTGAGAAAAGCATGCTGCCCTCAGTAAATGACATCATCATTATGTCAT
This sequence comes from Podarcis gaigeae, assembly GCF_964106915.1. Lineage (NCBI taxonomy): Eukaryota > Metazoa > Chordata > Lepidosauria > Squamata > Lacertidae > Podarcis > Podarcis gaigeae. Next base: position 57,680,926 of record NC_139683.1, on the reverse strand, counting down.
TATGAAATAGGGAGGGTTGCTTTGTCCCTGAGATCCTGACTCTTCTTTTCCTTCCTCCTTCCCCCACCCCAAAAAGGATTCTTCAGGTAATGAGGAGGGCTGTCCTTTGGTTTCTTATAGGATTTGATATCCCGCTTTATCACTACCCAAAGGAGTCTCAAAGCGGCTAACATTCTCCTTTCCCTTCCTCCCCCACAACAAACACTCTGTGAGGTGAGTGGGGCTGAGAGACTTCAGAGAAGTGTGACTAGCCAAGGTCACCCAGCAGCTGCATATGGAGGAGCGGGGAATCGAACCCGGTTCCCCAGATTACGAGTCCACCGCTCTGAACCACTACACCACACTGGCTCTCAATATGAAGAGATCCTCTGAGTCCACTTCCCTCCCTAAAATTAGCCCATGAAATTTTCATGTGTTCCAACTTGCAATGATAACATTAATATTATAGTCTTGGCTGGGCTTCTGCTCACATTTTATGACTCTTCGTAATGAATATTTCAACTGGCTTTAAAACATGGCCTAATCTTTTTCTGCGAGTGTCTTTAAAATAAAAATCTCATGGGTAAATAAAAGTCCCTAGGGAGGATCCTGGCTCCCTGACAGCCAGATGTTTTGGAGATCTGCATCCCAGATGTGATGCAGCTGGAAGTGGATGGGTTTTTATCCAATGCTATCCTACTGTCATTGGATAGAATAGATTGAATGAGCAGTTCATGGCCGTTACAAGGACAAAATGGAAATCTCTAAGTAAACGAATGAAATTCAAACGAAAAGAAACAGAATGGTGGCTATTCACAAAATGATCCCTGATGCATAGACAACCCATTTGCATTAGCATGCTAACTCTTCCCAGAGTGGATGCACCACAAACAAAGAGTCTCAGGCCAGGCATGATCAAGAAGCCATGAAGGAGATCGCTGTTCCAGTGTCCAGCATTCTCCCAACAGCCGCCTGACACATACTGAGCTAGATGAATCCATGGTTTGTCTTGGTTTAATACAGTTCTCCATGTTATGTTCTGCCAGTGAGAGTTCCTTTACATGTTAATTCAGGCGCTGATGACTACATAGTAGCCCTGAGTAAAAAATCAGTCATGCTAACTTCAAGACCAGACCATGGTGAGATGTCAGCTGGTGACAAGCACATGATTCAGCCCAGGTTTGCTCTTGGCACACTGCTACAGATGGAAGTGACACTGGATTCCTGCCTAGCAATGCTCTAGGCCAATATAGGCAGACAGTCAGACAGACATTCTCTATCGTAGGTGCTGGCCAGGCTGATTAGGTTGTGAGACTCAGCCCTGGGGCTGCATTGGTTCATGCCTTTTGCATAGCGAATAACAAGGTTGCCACAAATCTGGGCAGTTTTGTTAGTGAGAGGCAACTGGATGCACGTGATGGATTGGGCAGTGAGGAAAATACTTCATACCCTACTAATGAGAACAGATTGGCTGGCAGCATGTTGAATGCGCAACTTCTTAGCCTTCTGCAACAGATGTACAAGGTTGGTGGGATTGCAATTTAGCAATTAGATCTCATTATTAAGCAAATTATATATGGTGCCAGTTTAATAAATCACCATGTAGGCCCTACACACAGGGATCCAAGAAAGAAGAACTCTCTATTTTTAATTCATTCTTTTCATTCATTCATTCATTCATTCATTCATTCATTCATTTTTGCTGAGTACTTCCATGGCTCCTCTACTGTGATTCCATAATGTTAAAAGGTTTCGGTGACCTCCCAAGGCACCCCATTTGTCATTATTTTTTTTAAAAAAGAAAATTGGCCATGCCTACTTTGGCGTCAGAGGGCTGAACATGGTTCAGTGTAGCCCTCAGCCAAAAAAAGGTTGGCCACCACAGATGTAAGAAATAATCCTAGATGGACTACATGGAATTGGCCGAAATGACTGGCAGAATCCGAGACTTGGGAGAAGAAACAATCGAGGAGGACTGGAAAAAATTTAAGGACTATCTGGAAAAACATTATAAGTTGTATGAATGTTAAAAAACGCACCTTTTAGGAAATTCTAGCTTCAGTAATGTTAAACTAAAGAAATGGAAACTAAGGTACAAGAAATCAGAGATAGAATAATGAAACAACTTTATTGTGTTAAATGTACATGATTTGGGTTATAATACATTTGAAATTGGGTAACATGATAAAATGAAAGATACAACAAGTATTGAAACAAGTTAACAAATTGCTGATGTTATGTATCACAGAGAATGCAGGGTTGGGAGGACGCGGGGAAGTCCAGTAGATTTGGAAAAAAGAACAAGAAAATTTGTAATCTTCTTTTTCTACTCTTATAATATGCTCTTTATTCTTTTTTTTTTCTGTATTTTATAAAACCAATAAAAAATATTATAAAAAAAAAGAAATAATCCTAGTTTCCATATCTGGCATGGGCCCCAATTAGAATGAATGGCTTCACAAATGATTTAGCATTTTATATTTTACATTTCCTCTTAGTTGAATGCAGGATTGTAGCACCCAGCTGTTGAATACTACTACTATTACTTCATCCACATTTACATTTTTGGAAATAAATGCATCCCTGTTCTATAGAGGCATGGTGGTGGCATTCACTCTCCCCATCACTTGAATTACTTATGAATTCCTATATTTGCCTTTTTCCTTATTTGATTCTGGGTATTGCCTGTGCCTGGGCAACTGTCTAAGGTTTTATGTCCACGGATCTCAATCAGCACTAGAGCAATTGCTTGTAAAGGGCGGGGGGGAGGGTGTTGTCTGCTATACACATCAAAACAAACAAAAGAACTTGCAAGCCACAAAACCAGGTTTTTAAAGTTTTTCCCTGAGCAGAATAACTAAAGCAAATTTAAAATGTGGGTGTCGTCACATTAACTGCACTTTTAAATCAATCGGAGCTTATTTATGATGCACAAACTTTTCAGACAGTAAAAGTATATAAAAAAGTTGTAGCTGCTGCAGAGAGCTTTGCAACACAGTGGGGTGGTTTTATGGCATGTACGCTCTTCTTTTTCTCATCCAAGTCAATTTAATTGTTTGGTTTCCTGGTTGCAAATGAGGCTGAAGGAAATCAAGGGGCTCTTGTATTTCTACGGCATCTGTCATTGTACCTGGGAGTAATCATGGTGTGGTAGCGTTATGCAGTTTTTAATAATTGCAAACAGAGCAGAACAGAGGCCCAGAGACCAATTTGGTGCATTGTAATGAATGGCTTCCATGAACTTCCTGGCTTAATCATTGCTGTGCCTTTTTCTGTTTATCCTGTAGTTACACAGCATATATAGTAATCAATCTAGACTTTAATTGGCAAGAAGCCTTGAGAAAAATTAAAGCTGGATTCATAGATGGCTGCAATATGCTTCCCAGTGGCATAAAATCTCTCTCTGCATTTCTTCTTACTACACACTACAAAAGAATATAGATCATTAAAAGACTGTGGATTGGCCACTAGGTATAATCTTATTGATTTATCATGTCTGTATTCTATCCTCTCTTTTTACAAGGAGCTAAAGTTGGTATGCATTGGGTTATCCAATTTCAAGCAAGACTCAAAAACTTTAAGAAGTTATGCAGAGGGATAACTTTTCCAAGTGATTGGAATATGTTGTTGTTGTTCTTATGGCTGGACTCAGACCCATTGAGTTCAATGGGACTTACTATTGAATAGGTATGCATGGGTTTTGCTGTGAGCATCAGGGCTGAGCTGAGATTTTGAACCCAGGAATATAAATTTAATCAAAGAAAAAGATAAATCAGCAATCACAGAAAATTCACAGAAGCTACTACAGCCCTACTGCTGTAGCATGAGCTATCAAGAAGCTTACAGAACAATCTTAGGCATATTTACTCAGAAGAAAGCCAAGATTTACTCTCAGCTGTGTATAGGATTGCAGCTTTCATGAAACTTCATTGGCACGTCCAATGTAGTGATAGGACAGTGTAGTGCCATCTCGGGTCTGCCTGAGGAGTTCACCACAACTGTGGTTTGTCCATTTCTCATAGATTCGTTCTTCCCAGTTTAGGATGACCAGGCTTTTGGGTTCAAGTCCAGCAATTCCTCTTGTAGTTATTTTAGTCCAAGACTGCCAGAAGCATGGACTAGGCCAAGTGGTCAGTCTGATGATGATTGGGATCCATACTGCCCCTCCACGGACATCTGGGCTTCTATACAAATGTTCTTGCTTCATCATCAGCCTCACCCTGCTCTGCTGGTAGTCCTCATTTCCAGAGACAATGGTGATGGCATGGGGGGAGGGTTATTCAATCAGATTTTATTCAGAGCAGACCCACTAAAATGAATGGACCTAACTTAGTTGGATGTTTCTATGAATACAACCCATAGTTTCAGGCAGTGTTGTCACAATAGACACATGCCTTCTCTCCCTAGTACAGGCCTGGGTTCCTGAAAGACCTTCAGAACTCTTCCCTTTGGAACCTCAGAACTATTGTCAGTTGTTGTTGTTGTAGTCCTCAGAAAGTGGTTAGTTCTATATTTCTACTGGTTTTCAGGAAATAATAAGAAACACAAATGTCTTGTTTTGGAGCCAGTTGTTGTTAGGATTTGCATCATATTCTCCTCCACACACACACACCCCACTCCCCACTGCCAAAAGAAAGAAAAAGACCCCTCTGTGGAACTGGGAGACTTTACAACTCTTAAGAACTCATGACTCCACATTCTGTTTCTTAGTGCTCCTGACCATTTAAAATGTGGCCAATGACATAGCATCCTGGTTCTCCAAGGGCATGTGCTGCAGAAGTGGGCATTGTTCCCACACACAAAAATATCCTCTTTTTGTTTCCATGAAACAAGCATTATTCTCCAAAAGCAACAAATGCAGTGCCAGGACACCTGCCTTCAATGTACTTAGCAGTTATTAATATTCATAGACTAATTAAGGGGATAATTCACTGATCAAAGGGAGAACTGCAATGCAGTAAAAGTCTCGGTGCGGCACTGTAAATTAAAAGTCCCTAAAGAGAGAAGAGCAAGCATTGGATTAACCTAAGTGTGCTCAAGGGCAGAAAGAGATGCCATCAATGGCCTGGGAAGTTAGTGAACACAAACCTGCATGAGTTACCTTGTAGTCCAGGGATGTGGAACCTGTAGCTCCCTAGATATTGTTGGTCTTCAACTCTCATCAGCCCCAGCCTGTGTGGTTGATCTTCAGAGATGATAGAAGTGGCAACATGTTCTCAATCCCTACTGTAACCAATGGTGCGACTTGGTAATATTAGACTCTAAATTTAACAGTCTTAAGGTGGGAACTCCTTATACAGCTGCTGTTGCATGTGGGGTGTCCTCCTGACTATTGGGTCCCTAGACTGCTATCCCAAAGTCTGTAGTGACAGTGGCTCCCTCTGGTAGCATTATCAAAAGGCCACTCTTGCAACTGCAGTTTTTCATTGTGTTTTCTTTTGTTTTTCATCCCCATCCTCTTTCTCATCACATGGAGTTGAGAGAACGTCTTCTAACCATCACCACAAGCACACAATGCAGTACAATCAGATGCCATGGTAAGTCTAGGGTCCCTGTGAGACTGTGAAGTTGAGCAACCAGGGGAGCCCCCAACCACCTTCACTTCAGTCTTTTGTGAGGAGGACATATGCATGGGATGAGAACCCCACCGTGTACCAATGCCAGAAAATCTTCAGCAATAACCAAGTATGGTATACATGAAAGTTCTGCAGGTGGACAACAGAAGAGCATTGATTTCTAAGAGGGAGTAGAGCACAGAGATTTATAAACAGAAAAAGCATAAGCATCAGGGACAAGAAGTTTTACAGGGGAGAAAAGGAAGAACATAACTGCTGGGGGCTGTCCCAGAGGTTTTAAGGGACAAAGAGAAATCTGGAAATATAAACCCAAGACTACCACTCCAACAGGAGTGATAAGATAGGAATGGTTGGCCTATGGCAGGGCACCTCAACAAGATGACCTCCTCAAGATCCTGGAAGCAGCCTGATGGGACTGTCCAAGGTGGGTGTTTGCTAGCTACAAACTACCATGATCATAGACTCATAGAATCATAGAATTGTAGAGTTGGCAGGGACCCTGAGGATCATCTAGTCCAACCCCCTGCAGTGATGTAAAGATGAAGGCTTGAAAGGATGAATAATATGTGGATTTCATAATAAGATCTAGACTAATAATGTGAGAAAGATAAAGGCAATTCCTGGGTGCCCTAAGGAGTGGGGTTTAAATTCTAGTAACAAGGAAACATTTATGTATGTCAGCAGATTTACACACAGGCTTCTTTATGTAATAATGTCCCTTCTTGTGGACTGGAGAGTTTGTTTCACATATTTTCCCAACCTTTATGGATTTATTTCCTCCTCCTTTTTCAGCATATGTCTCCTCTCCTATTGAAAGCCAAAGATCCACTTAGGCTATGGACTATATCACAAAACTGTAACGTTGTTGAGTGCCCCAAATGCTGGCATGGGCAACTTGAGAGCACCTTTCTTCCACCCTGGATCTCTTGCTCTAGCTTGAGTTTCCGTCAACTCACTCCCAACAGTCACAGACAGACACTACATAAGAGCCAGTTAGACAATAAGCAAACTGCGAGCTGGGTGTCGCCAATATATGGACAATACCAAAGTCCAACTTGCCGCCACCACAACCTCCTATGATCAGAGGATATGAGGGCACTCTGGAAATCCAGGAGCAAAATCCATAGAGGAATCAAGAACCATTATCACTCCACCCTCATGCTGTTTATTTCTTTAAATGTTCATCTATAAATACATGAAAGGATAGTAAGTGGCAGGGCTTCTCCCTGTAATGAGTCCTCCTAGTATTTTCTTTTCTTTTCCGGATGCTGGCTGGTAAAAATACATTTTGTTCTGAGTTTCAGTTTAACTTCAGCATAGAAAGCATTAGAGCAAGCCTTGATTACATGCCTTTGAGGGAATAAAAAGTGCATTAAACAGAACAATCTGCCAGGAAGGCCACTTAGCAGCTCTGTTGCTGGGCAGTAACTGAGTGCACTGCATCCGTAGCTCAACAGAGTGAACAAATGTCAAAAGCAAAACATCATGCATCAAATGAGGCCGCTGAGTGCAAAAAAACTTTTCTTTACCTGAGCAAGCTGTTGCTTCTTATCGGCTACCTCATTAGAAGCAGATGGAATCCTGATGATGACAGAACTAATATAATGGGCAGGCCGCTTTGCTTTCCCATCCATCAAGCGGTTTTAGCTTCTGACCCCTTTTTAAAAAGGCTTTATGATTGTTAAAAGGGCACAAAACACAGGCAGCTAGCTTCTTTGTTTCTTTACATTAAGATACATTTGCACTAAGACTGATAACAAACAGCTTAGTGTCAGATGCATGGTGAAATGCCCCTTGCAAGCTCACAAAGACTGGCTCTATCATTAGGCAAAATGTAGATGCTGGCCTCGGGTGGCAGATGAGTGAGGGTGCTCTGCTACTCACATTCCATAAAGGTAAAGGGACCCCTGACCATTAGGTCCAGTCGTGGCCGACTCTGGGGTTGCGGCACTAATCTCGCTTTATTGGCTGAGGGAGCCGGCATACAGCTTTCGGGTCATGTGGCCAGCATGACTTAGCTGCTTCTGGTGAACCAGAGCAATGCACGGAAACACCATTTACCTTCCCACCGGAGCGGTACCTATTTATCTACTTGCACTTTGAGGTGCTTTCGAACTGCTAGGTTGGCAGGAGCAGGGACCGAACAACCAGAGCTCACCCCGTCACAGGGATTCGAACCGCCGACCTTCTGATCAGCAAGTCCTAGGTTCTGTGGTTTAACCTACAGCACCACCCACATCCCTACTCACATTCCATACCTTGTACCTATTTCTTCTCGTGACTCAGTAGACTCCTAATCCATCAAATTGGGGTGGATGCTCATGGTCATATAAACTCCCCACAAACAAGTGGGAACAAATGCTCCATAAAGACCAGACATCGCCCAATTGCCATGTGAGCTTTGTGCAAGCAAATCAGGATGAACACTCAGGAAACAGGTCGCCTGGCAGAACCCTTACAATAGTAGCCTGAGGGAGGGGGCAAAAGAAAGAGGGCAGCAAAGACAGAAAGGGGGCTGGAAAGAAGAGGAAGAAAAAAGAACAAGTGGATTCGCTACTGACTTGGAATAAAAGCAAGATGAGCGCCGCAACCCCAGAGTCGGCCACGACTGGACCTAATGGTCAGGGGTCCTCTTTACCTTTACCTATGCACCTTGAATAAGAGGAGGTGCCTTTTGCTGCTTCACCTCAAGCAGCAAAATGTCTTAGGCTGGCCCTGTCCTTATAAAACTTCATGGCTATGTAAAACACACATAAACATGTCTAATCTGCTTCCCGATGTACTGCAGATAGGTGTTTTCATGGTAGTGGAACAGCAAAGCTAGGGTAGAGCAATGCTACTGAATTTCTGGATTCAAACATAGCTTCTGATCTTAAGCTTTGACATCAAGTTAACTTCTCTTTCTTAAACTTAAAAGTAAAGATATTATGGATGTTCCTCCAAAGTCATAAGCTCAAGACTTTGAGGCTGGTATTGACAAGCTTCAGGTGTTTCCTCTATAGAACTCAACAACAACACACTAGACCAGGGATGGGGAATGTGTAGCCTCTTTCTCTAATTTTCAGGTTCCTATTCTATTGTTATTGTTCCACTGGGTACTGTGTTGAGAGGTTATTGGGGAATATGTTTACTCTCTTCTCTTTAGGTCTGTTTTTTGCTTATGCCAATGGGAGAGGTTGTCATTTCACCTTTCTGTTTCAATTTTTTAAAAATCATGTAACAATGGACATGCTAATGCAAGTCCTTTTCAAATAAAAATAAATCTTAGCATTTCATTGCCAAGTAAACAATCCCAAGTTCATAGGTACAGGAGGAGTTTTAAAACCAGGAAGCCTAGAACATTTTGTGTGATTGGTTCTTTAGTAACTGGCATTTTTAATGTACAGGATAAATTATACTTCTTATGATATCAAGGCTTTAACATGACTGTTTGAAGACGATACTGGTGAGGTTTCACAGGAACAAGACAGCTGGGGAAGGGGTGATTTAAGCAAAATACACATGGGTAACTTCTCAAAGTATATGCAGCATATCAGTATTACTGTAGTCAGGAGTGATGCCTTTGACAAATCATTTAAGCATATTCTTCAAACAATCAGGAGTTTATTTGTTAAAGGCACTGTGATATTTATTAGGTAGCCTCTCAATACCAGCTGTGTTGAGGTACTCTAGGTGGAATTCAACATTGCTCTAAAGCTGGGGTCAGCAACCTTTTCAGGTGTGGGCTGGCCCACCGTCCCTCAGACCATGTAGTGGGCCGGACTATATTTTGAAAAAATAATAATGAACGAATTCCTATGCCCCACAAATAACCCAGAGATGCATTTTAAATCAAAGCACGCATTCTACTCAGGTAAAAACACACTGATTCCTGGACCATCCACGGGCCGGATTTAGAAGGCAATTGGGCCGCATCCGGCCCCCGGGCCTTAGATTGCCTACCCCTGCTCTAAAGAGATCGTTCCATCAATGCAAGAATTTCTATCTCCACCAACCCCCAAACCATGTGCTGTTCTGGGAGGAGGAAGCCTGGAGGGAGGAATGGGGAGGAAAGTCCCACTGCATTAGCAGGACTCATGCTGGCTTCTGTTAGTGCAAGAACTTAGTTAAATCTGGCCCTATAAGATTTGTTTTCATATTTCCAGTTTCTACTCATCAGTTGTTAACCACCTGGTGATGTGGCTTGGATCTTCTGATCTCTACACATCCAATACCCACAAAGCATATGTTAATTCTGCTGCCTGCTTCTAGCTAATATGGCAGAGGAGACTGAATCAACAACACTGAATTGGTAGCATATGTGCCAGGATTTGCTGAGCCTTTGTGGGAATGGCTAGGATACTTTGCACAACTTTGCAAAGGATGTCATGATGCCAAAGCAGCTTGCAAATATATTGGCAGAAATGTTTGGGGTTGGAATGTCAATCTTAATAATCAGCAAGTCATATTAATTTGCAGCAGCATGTTCTAAAACAACAGAGCATTGTGCCCTGTGGTATTAATGGCTGATGGAACATTGCCGGCTATTTCCTGGCAATGATCTTGTGGAGTAGATGCTGCCTCTCCTGGCCTGCAGATACAACAATGTGGACTTATCACTCACTAGTTCCTATGCCTTGGGTCTTAAACATTTTGCAAAGTTGGTTGTTTGGTTTTCATTTGGACACCTCTTAAGATGCCAGGTTGTATCCAACTCAGTTTTACTCTGAGTAGACCCACTGAAATTAATGGACCTAAGTTGGTCGTTTTCATTAATTTCAATGGGTATACTCAGAGTAGGACTAGCATTGGCTACAATCATCATAACCAATGGTCACTAAGATCATGGGCCTGGTTTTTGTCTGTGTTTGGATACAACTGAACATGATTTGAATCAAGATGGCAGACTAAACTTCTGTTGTTGTTTTTAAGAACTAAAATATATATGTCAATGATCCTCCAAATAAGTTTTGATCTCCCCTATATCATATATTTCCATGACCGGGGGTTCCACCTCCTCTGAGATCTGTGAGAGTTTTCTCCAGTCAAAACTGTTGTGTTTCCACAGCATGCATAAATTAAATTCCTTTTTAAAGAGGACACTCCCCCTGCAGGTGCAGAGGTAAGATTTGGGGTCACCTAAAGCTCATCATGGTGTGCATACACCCAGTTCCATATTTGCTGTTGTCCTCTGAGGACATCACATATTTACTGATTATAACAGTGTTTTGAACTTTCGTGCAAACACGGAATTAGTAACCAACTTCAGTTTTGTTAACATACACAAAGTTTTTGCCTTAAATGAAATTCAGCAGCAAAGGTTTTAATCGAAGGGTAAGGAATTGAATCCAGCTACAGGGTCAGATCTGGTAGTGGCCAACTTTCCACAGACCACAGATGTCAGTCATCTGAAGTCATGTGGTTTAAACTTCAAGGAAGAACCAGGAGCGTACTCTGAAGTGTGTATCAGTTCATCCTTTGTAGCCACTACTCAAGTTTAAAAAAGAATTCAAGGGGGAGGAGAAAATGTAGGAATTGCTTTTAAAAAAAAATAAAGCCCCCTTCTTCTCCACCACCTGAAAAGCTCCCATAAACCCCTGAAAGTAAGAAATGTGTACACTTTGCCTTCCGCACTTTCACTTACATCCCTGATCCTATTTTTGGGCCCAGCACATCCACATGCAAAGCACAATTTCATGAAGGGAAGAAATGATGATATCCCTGATCGTTTCCATTCCAGAAGTTAGCTTTTACTCCCTCTAGAGGTGAGAGCTAGCTAAGAAGTGATGGAGAGTTCCTCTCTGTAATATAGGCATAGTTGATCTGGGTATCTCACCAATCTTTCCCTGGAGGTATGAATACTGCTATCTCGCCACAAATGTTCAGATTAGTGGAAGCCGTTCAGTGCAAACTTCTCATGAATCCCTTATAACATTAGCTAAGTTGTAGCCAACCAAGTTTTTAAAACCGACAATAGCAAGTACCAGTGTTGTTTACCTCCAGGAGGACTGCCAGTCTCATCTCCCTTGGAAAGCGGCTTACTGGCAGACTGCTGTTCAAGCTAATCTCTTCAATCCCCTCTTCTGCTGGTCATCCAAAATGTAATGCAGTAAAACTTCCTCGTTTTCTCTCAGAGTTGTCCAAGGATGGCGGGGGGTGGGAGGTGGGAAAACTTCACAATTATAAGCAACCTGTGTGAAAAACAGATAAATTATCCAGTTCTCCTTTTTAGGAAACCAACATGGGTTTCATCCTAGTTGTGTTGCTCTCAGCAAAGCAAAGCACTGAAAGCGTTATGAGGCTATTTGTTCATATAGCCAAGAAGTATTGTAATTTGAATGCTCCCCCACAGCCTTACATTTCAAGCAGCTGGAGCACTCAGAGGGAGCTTCCTGTGTGTCAGTTCCCCAGTGCATTGTTTCTTGAAAATTAAACATGGTCTTATGACAAAGAAATTCCAGGTCCTCAGGTCTGGGTTAGGACCACCATATATTATTCTCCCATGATGATTTAAAGCTATTGGATGGGAGAATAACCTCATTGCAAGGGGATTACACACACCGCCCACTGCTTTCTTTCATTAAGCACACTCTGAGTAATGGGTGTGCTGCACCTCTGAAGCAGGGGGGGACACAGTCAAGAATTACTTCTCCCCCATGTTATCTCCTCCTGCACCTCTTTCACCCTTCATCAAACTCAGCCTCTGGTTACAGGAAAGGGGGAATGTCTAGTAATGGTACTAAGCATATACAAGATGGTGTTACCTAGTAGCAGACTACATGGTGGGGCAGAGGCACTTGCCTAACTTCATGGCAGGTGAGTAGTGGCTGCTTATTGAGAGGGAGCAGCATGAGGCAGCAGGGAAGGCTGCACAGTGCAAATGCACCAGCAGAGCCAAGATGGCTGCCAGCACCCTGCCCATCACCCAGTCTCATTCATGTCTACTCAGAAGCAAGTCCCACTGAATTGCTCCCAGGGAATGGGTATAGGATTGCAGCCTTATTTTCAGGTTATTATTATTATTATTTCTATATCACCCCTCATCTGAGGTTCCCAGAGCAGTTTACAATATAAAAACACAAAAATACATAACATAGTAACAAGCAGAAACAATACCATGGTGTAAAGGCCATAGATTGCTTCATTAGCCAAAGACCTGGGAGAAGAGGAATGTTTTTGCCCGGTGCCTTACAATATGTAATGAGGGGGTCAGTTTGAGCCAGTGTACATTGGTACCTCAGGTTACAAAGGCTTCGGGTTATAAAGGCTTCAGGTTACAAAATCCGGAAAGTAGTTAACCCGGAAGTAGTTACCTCGGGTTGTGAACTTTGCCCCAGGATGAGAATGGAAATTGCGTGCTAGCGGGGCGGTGGCAGCAGGAGGCCCCATTAGCGAAAGCGCACCTCAGGTTAAGAACGGTTTTGGGTTAAGAACGGACCTCCTGAATGAATTAAGTTTGTAACCTAAGGTACCACGGTACTGTATTCTTAACATATCACCTGCAAGCATGAGTGGAAGCCCACTGCCTTCAGTGCAAATGGTTCAATAATCCACTTCTTTGTATCTTTTCTTCTGTTCAACTGAAACTTCAGAAATTTGCAGACAACTCCAGTTGCCATGGCTGCATTCCTCTGTAATTGCCATGTCAATCTTTACTGCCTCACTTGCTTCTGGTGGAGAAGACCAAAGCAGTGACCCTATTGATCAAAAATACAGAGTCAGATAGGCACCCAAAGTAATCTTTTAAAAAAAATAATAATAAACCCATCTTGAAAGCTTTTCTACTGCACTGATATTCTCACCTAGAAGATGATAGTGTCCTACTTTAATGAGGCTTCCAGGGAATTTGAGTGTTGATTCTGCAAATATTTGTAAGAGGCTGGAGACAATTACAGTTTCACTGGGCCATGGCTGTTTTGTATATTTCAAACTCAATTTAATGGAGAATTTAAGAGCACAAATAATTCGTTGCTATGAAAACAATCATGTGCCTGAAATAGAATAGAACTTATTTTTCTTTTCTTTTCTTTTTTTGCCTATCACTGGAGAAGTTGTTCAGCAGTGAATTTTATACATAGAATCATAGAATTATAAAGTTGGAGGATCATCTAGCCCAACCCTCTGCAATGCAGAAGTCTCAACTAAAGCATCCATGGCAGATGACCATCCAACCTGTGCTTAAAAACCTCCAAGGAAGGAGAGTCCACAACCTTCCAAGGGAGGGAACTTAGCATGTGTTTAAAGGAGCAAAAAATGTACCACCACATCAGATTAAGGCAGGGAGGAGCAGCTCTTGGCCCTTCAGGTGTTGTTGAACTCCAGTTTCCAGAAACCCCCACCAGCATGGCTAATGGTGAGGGATGATGTAGTCCCCCCCCCCAACAAAATATCTGGAGGACCACATGCTTCCTCAGTCCTGGGTGAAGGGAAGCAATTATCCACATGAGTTTCTTCTGCTCTGTGCTAAAACTGTTGTGTCTCGATTAATTAAGGTAAACGACTACAAGAAAGAAGATTCCACCTAAACATTAGGAAGAACTTCCTGACAGTAAGAGCTGTTCGACAGTGGAATTTGCTGCCAAGGAGTGTGGTGGAGTCTCCTTCTTTGGAGGTCTTTAAGCAGAGGCTTGACAGCCATGTCAGGAGTGCTCTGATGGTGTTTCCTGCTTGGCAGGGGGTTGGACTCAATGGCCCTTGTGGTCTCTTCCAACTCTATGATTCTATGATTCTAGGACCCCTGGATGGTTAAGTCCAGTCAAAGGCGACTATGGGGTTGTGGCGCTCATCTCGCTTTCAGGCTGAGGGAGCTGGCGTTTGTCCACAGACAGTTTCCTGGTCATGTGACCAACATGACTAAACCACTACTGGCACATGGAGGCCAGAGTGCACAGAAACGCTGTTTACCTTCCTGTCGCTGCGGTACCTATTTATCTACGTGCAGTGGTATGCTTTCAAACGCCTAGGTTGGCAGGAGCTGGGACAGAGCAACGGGAGCTCACTCCGTCACGGGGATTCGAACCGCCAACCTTCCGATCAGCAAGCCCAAGAGGCCCAGTGGTTTAGACCACAGTGCCACCCACGCCCCCTTGATTAATTACTGGCGTAGGGAAAACCATAAGAACTGCCATGTAGACTCTTCTGATTCTTGCAATGCTTTCACACACATACAATATTGCAAATTTCCCTTTAATGTTGAATGTACTATACATCTCCATCTTGAGTTGGCGTTGGAGCTTTTAAAAAAATCTTTTCAAGTTTTGTTTTTCAAATGGAAAGCTTTGAATGGAAAGCTCCTGTGTTCAAGTTTATTTAAAATGTTTGCTGGGATGTGTCTGTTGCTTCCTGGTTGCTTTCCGAGGGGCCTCAGACACTCTCTTCCTGTGGAATGCTAAGGTACATGCTCCACATCAAAGCTGACTAGATCTTTCCCTGCCCTCTGTTGTTCTGCAATACTTCCAATCCGTTCTCCACTCCTTGTTTTCTTGCTGGCATAGATCAACCATGTCACCGAGGGCACTACTTTTTCATGTATTACTAAAACAAAAGGCAGCAAGCCTTTGTTATTGTACAAAGACCATCAGAATCCCCTGATGAACTTCCAGCAACCCGGCATGAGGTATGGCCTCCTCGGGCTGTTACTGATATCATTTCCTGCATAACTGCTGTTTGTTTTATTAGCTTTGGGGATCGTTGCTGCAGATATCCAGATGGGTTGGAGTTTAGATTACAAAGGTAGCTTTAACACTGCCAACTGCAAATTTGGGCCTCCACAATGCCCTGTTTTATTATGAAGTATCCAAAGTGCCAAAGTCCACAAAAAGACGTGTGACAAGTCAGGAAAACACTTTTCGCTCCATAATACTGTCGACCTGTAAATCCCAATCAAAATATTGTTAAACTGTGCAATCAAAATATGGTAAAAATGTTCACATTGTGAGGCTATCAGTGGGAAATGTTGGCAGGCTATATTGCTAAAATACAATTCTAGCCAGAGCTAAGGAAATTGGATTTCTTATTAATGGGGAAGATCAGACTATCACTTGCAAGGTTGCAGCATTTTCTAGCTAAGAGTAGAATGACTTTTATGGAAGCTAATACTGTTTTTTCCAACATGCATTCATTCCTTTGTTGTTTAGTCATTTAGTCGTATCCGACTCTTCATGACCCCATGGACCAGAGCACGCCAGGCACTCCTGTCTTCCACTGCCTCCCACAGTTTGGTCAAACTCATGCTGGTAGCTTCCTTCCTTTAGCAATGAGATTATAAGATCACATTTAATGGCATGGCTACTCTTCATGTAAGAGAAACTGTGTGTCTAAGAGGCCTTTTAAGGTCAGATTCATACTGGTGAAAGTTTGACAGCAAGATACAATCTCCAAATGGTTGGGGATATCTGCTAAATGATGCAGCCTGGGGAGCGTTAATGGTCCCATAGCTCCCTAGCATTTGTCTGCATGACCTGAACAGTTAAAAATGGTGTTTTGACTGTTTTAACTTGTGCTGTTTTAATGGGATTTGTTTATTGCACATTTTGGATGTTAAGATGTGGGTGCTTGTTTTCATGTTTTGATTGAGTTGCTTTATTGCATATTTTAATTACGTGTGCTTATAATTTTTTAGTAATTGATGTTATGCCTGTAAACTGCTTGGAAGCCACTTTGGCAATTAAGTGCTATGCAAATGAATAAGTAATAACAGTCGTTTGGGTGTGCTGCTTAATATATGAATAGGCCTGAATCCAAATCTATAGTGGGAAGTATGACTTGCTTCCCACTCTCCCAAGTAGTGAGAGATCCCAGAGGCTACCTGGAATTGGTTTGGCTACCTTTGAAAGAGGATATTTATGGTTTATTCATAGCTGCTTTGTTTACAAACAGACAGGTAGAGCTTAAGCAGAGCCAACCAGCATGTACAGTCCTCCCAAAATCTTTTCACCCTGCACAGGATTCATCTAACTTTCAGATCCCTGCTTGAGGCTCTTTGTTTCCCCAAACTGCTCCCCCCCCCTTCATACATACATGATTTGCGCCAAGCCCTTTCTCTTACCTGCAGGGTGTGGGGTGGGGAAGAGGAGGGTCAGTGTCATCTTCTCCAAACTGATGGCTTTCCCATTCCAAACATGCTTGTATCAAGGATCTACTGTAACTTCTAACAATTCCTATAAAACGAGAGTTATACCAGTCATCCTAGTCCACTAAGAAATATTATTTTAGCCTTCTTTGGGGCAAATTCCAAACTCTTATCAGCCTTGCTTTGAGGCAAAGCCACGGAGACAAGCCTATTCACAGCAAGTTCACAGCAGCAGGAATTTTGCATGCCTAGTTTTAAATTAGCTGGGGATTTGCCACATAACAGGTGATGGACTAGGTATCTGCTCCCTCCAAGCCAACAAACAGTTGAAAAATGGCATACATTTAAATTGCATATGTGTACTAAGTTAGATGTGTGGGTTTTGCTAACCTCAGGGTTAATACAACTACATAGTTTTTAATAGCGGATCAAGCCATTATCATTATTCAGTTTGTTATGTGAAATTTAAAGCTAAAATCATCTTTGGAGCTCATTGGAGAACTGAAATGGACTATTCCCACATTTCTCATGAGCGTGTGGCAGCTGTAGTTTTTGTTCCTCCCTGAGAACTTTCAGCTACACTACCCTGGGTTGAGCCAATGGCATACCTGCCAGCAACATGTTCTGAACTCATCACAGGTTTATTTATTTCACAGGATTTGCTTGCTGGTTTTCAGCCATTCACAACAATAAAATCAGATTTATAGGTGGAAGATATTGCCGTCACAATGGCGGATCCCATAAAATGTATTTGGGCACTGGAGAAGATGCTTTCTGAATACTGCTAGTCGGAGGATTTATGAGGCAATCGAAAGTAGCCTCTTTTTACGCTCCCTGTCTTCAGAATATTAGGTGCTGCCTCTAACAATGGTTTATTTGCAACTCAGATGCAGCCACTTGAAAGGTGCAGCTGCAATCGACTGCCAAAAGCTGATCTGAACTGACTTCAGAGCATGTGTCACACAACCTGATCAGCTCATGGCCATGTGGCTGCCAAGTCGGCATGTATTAACCCCAAACTGCATCTGCCATGGGTTTAAGAGGGTAATGAGAATAGAATCTAGAATCTGGAGGGATAGATCCTTCTGTCTTTTTGTCCAGTCCATGGAAACACCTGGGGCGGGGAAGGTGAAGACTGATTGTCAGATACAGTCATACCTGTGGTACCATAAAACGGGGGTAGCCATGCTTTTCAAATATTCTTGGACTCCCATGTCCCATCATCCCCATTCAGTATGGCCAATGGTCAGAGATGATGGGGGTTGTTGTCCAACAACACCAGGAGGACACCACTTGACTACACCTGCCATGAGATGCTAATAGGCAGTTATAACATCATTCCGTTTCTGCTAGTTTCTTTCAGGAGAATCTTTTATTTTCCTCTATTCAGAATCTCCATCTGTGTTGCATTTCATGTTTCATTTCCCAGAGTACTTATTTTCTTTTCCCCTATGAAGGCCAAAAAGGCTGCATTGTATGGGATTGTGTGCTTGTTTTCCTCCTACCTTTGGGACAGGCTGCAATTGATTGGATGCCATTGCTGGCATTGAGTGGAGCCCATCTGAAAGCTGTTATCATTCCCACCAGTTAACGTTCTGCCGTATGAGATTTGAGGATGAAGCTCGCATTCCTGAGTGAAAAAGAAGTTCAGTTACATCCTGTTTATTCCGTTCTCCTCATCATTTCTTGCCATTTTTCCAATCTGGCTTTTGCAGAACACAGGCAGTCGAACTATGCCACCTACGGGCTAGAGGGAGAATCAGAATTTGCATTGTGATTTCCCACACAAATATCCTTTGATGCCTATGGCTTGTGCAACCTATGAACTCCTGCTGGGGTTAAGTATTTTTCATGTTAGCACTTATTCCCTGCTTGAATTATAAAGAGCAGTTTGGCCACACAATAAGGACCAGGAGGTTGTGAAACATTCCTTGGAGATAATCAAGAAAAGGCTAGATGATCATTTGTTGTGAATGCTTTAGGTTTAGAATGCTTGCTGTGTGTTACTATTTCATTGTGATTTATTCATACAGAGTCTGGAGTAAAGGGGGTTGATGGGTAGTCTCCTTTTTTTCAGAAGCACACACTTGCTGTTTTATGTTTGTATGTGTATGAGAAGAGACTGAATGGTGCGTACAGTGGTACCTCGGGTTAAGTACTTAATTCGTTCCGGAGGTCCATTCTTAACCTGAAACTGTTCTTAACCTGAAGCACCACTTTAGCTAATGGGGCCTCCTGCTTGGGTTACATACGCTTCAGGTTACATACGCTTCAGGTTACAGACTCCGCTAACCCAGAAATAGTACTTCAGGTTAAGAACTTTGCTTCAGGATGAGAACAGAAATCACGCAGCAGCAGCATGGTGGCGGCAGGACGCACCATTAGCTAAAGTGGTGCTTCAAGTTAAGAACAGTTTCAGGTTAAGAACAGACCTCTGGAATGAATTAAGTACTTAACCCGAGGTACCATTGTACAGCAATGGTTACCAATTAGCTAAGTTCTGCGGATGTTCTGTTTTTCAAAAGCCAAGCCATGGACCTCCTACTTTTGAAAACATTGATATCTCTGCAGTCATTTTTGTTATGTGAATGGTGCCACCATACCCTCCAACATGTCTCAGGGCAAAACCAGGACACTTGGCTCCCAAGCGACACTCCTGCAATGAGTCACATGAGACCCACCTGAGAGTATGGTGCCCCATTTTTGGGTGCCACAACCTTGTGTGTTTTCGGGTACCAGACTCTCATGTGATAGCATGACCCCCCAAAAAAACAGGATGTCCTGGACAGTTGACGGGTATGTGCCATGGACCCCCCTGGATGGGTTACGCGGACCCCCCTGGGGTCCACAGACTGCCAATTGGGGACTGCTGAACTGCAGCATCCCTGGCAGGTGGCCATCCTGCCTCTGCCTAAGATATGGGGAACCTCTGGACCTCCAAAGCTGCTGAATTTCAACTCCCATAATCCCAGGCTACTGGCCATGTGCTGACTGGGGTTGACGGTGGTTGTAGTTCAGAAACCTTCCTTCCAATGTTTGGTTGAGATCTAAACATTCCTTTACTTTTGCATCCGTTTGTTCTCGTAACTAGATAAATATGGCCACCGCCTTTTCAGGGAGGCGGCATCTTAAGAACTAGCTGTCTGAAACTGTTCGAAATACCCAGCTTGTCTGTAGGTGGCAGACAGACTTTGTTTTCCTCCCCAGTTGTGCTGAACAGATATGCCTGTGAAAAGTAAGCAAACAGGTTAGTCTTGGGTGAACAGAGAGGGGAGGGGAGGTGAAGATGTGAAATTCTAAAACAGGTTGATACTCGCTGTGGGGCAATCCTCTCTTCCTCTGAAGCAGCTTCTTCATTCCCGTAATCACAGTGAACAACTTGTGCTTTCACTGACCCTCTCCAAAGCAGGTTCACCACTAAATCAAACATTTAATGAATTGGCCTTCCTTCTTTTTTTGGATCCTGATTTCCAAAGCTGAAGATAATTTCTGAAAATGTTCCCCCCCCCCCCCCCATGGAGGTTTCCTAGGTGTTATGTGCAGCACTGGGAACATCACATGGTTCTAAAGGCTATGGACCAGGGCTTTATTTTCAGCCAAAACTCACTAGAACTCAGTTCTGGCACCTCTCAGATGGGCACCATTGCCATTATCAAAGAACAAGGGAGAAGCTCGTGGTGAGCTCCGGCACCTCTTTTTCTAGGAAAAAAAATACCATTATTTTTTAACTTTATGCAGAATATATCATTTGAATGAGCAGGGTAGATGCCAGACCTCAGCTGGTAGTAGATGTTGTGCTTGCCCTGAGAAAATGTACGCTCTGGCATTGTTCCTTTTGGAATGATTGTGCAATTTCGTCACCAAGCACCTGGCTCCCAATTTATCTCCCTGCAATCATGTTATATCACACCAGTGTTCAATGCATCTTTTTGTTTTGTTTTTTGTTTTGTAAAGTGCTGCAGTTAGGCAATAAACTGGGAACAATCGGGAACATGTGCTGGGACGAAGTAGCCTCCTGCCGGAGGAGAACAGGGCACTCAGGGATTTTACTTTTGGCCTGTGTTAATTGTATAGTCGGCATTTCTGGACTGCTCCCTGGTGTTTACTTAAGGCTTGATGCAGAGCAGTGACCTGGAGATCTAACTAGCTATCCATTTTGCTTCCTCATAGCTGGTGTTCAAAGACCTCTTGGCAGCTTCAGCCCATCTGCCACCTTGGCTGAATTCCTGATAGCACTGAAATAGGAGGTTTCCAGATGTGAGATCCCCTCTCCTTTTCAGCTTTGAAAGAAAGATTACATACACAGTCTCAAGAGTGATGAATGGCCTGCTACTATGTATTGAACTTGCATTCTGGCTAGGAGGCGAGCTTTTGCTCATCAAGAAGCTGGAGGCAGAGCAGAGAAGAGGCGAAACTCTCCCAGTTGCCATGTAAACTGTTGCCTTTTAACAGCAGGCACCCTTTGTTTGACTGATAAATCAATTATCAGCTGCAACAGCTTCGTTGCAGCTGCATACAGCTTGGCTCGCAATCATCTAGTTGTTATTTATTCCTTCTCCGTTTCTTGGCTGAGTCCTGAATAGAGAAGGGGGGTGAGGGAAATGCCTATGACTAGCTTTTGCGTGCTGGGGAGTAAGTTACTGAGATCTAGCGTAAGGGCTCCTGTATCAAGGCAAGGGTACAGCTTGTCTGCTCATGCCCGCTCTGGGTCGAAGCCCAGACTTAGCTACAGTGCAGCGACTGCTGCATATGCGCTGGGCCTTAGTGTGACACAGCAATGACACACTTAGAGCTTATATGGTCCCACAAAAGGGGCTGGTGTGTGCAAGGTCACTGGCCATCCCTCACCTAGATCATATTGTATTTCATTTAACCCATATACATAACCTGTCTACAATCACAGCAAAAGAAAATGTATACAGTATTTGCTTCCTTAGGACATACATTTACAGTGGTACCTCGGGTTAAGTACTTAATTCGTTCCAGAGGTCCGTTCTTAACCTGAAGCTGTTCTTAACCTGAGGTACCACATTAGCTAATGAGGCCTCCTGCTGCTACCACACTGCCACCGTGCGTTTTCTGTTCTCATCCTGAAGCAAAGTTCTTAACTCGAGGTACTATTTCTGGGTTAATGGAGTCTGTAACCTGAAGCGTATGTAACCCGAAGCGTATGTAACCCGAGGTACCACTGTATTTCCTTATGGTATACAGCAGGTAATTAATCTGCAACTTCTTGTGTCAGTTATTACATGATGCTCGGGTGGAGATGATGTGCTGTTTCTTTAACATTAAGGCACATTCGAAAGGGGAACATGGCTGTTGTCAAACCGGCATCTGTTCAGGGCTGCCCAGTGACTTACTGTAACACCTTCATGGTGAGTTCTGGCACCTATTTTTCTTGAGGAAAAACACTGGTCATCATCATCACATTCTGAATAGACTCATGTGGCTATGCTTGATCTTACCATCAGGAGAAGCAGCAGCCTAAATTAAAATGCATTTAAAGTACAGATACATTAATAAAATAAGCTTTAATTTTAAATAAAATATCTTAAATGTCACATGCTTTGGCAGTCATCCCAATACATTTCTTCTCGTTGGCCAGAACACTGGAAGCTGTCAGTACAATGACTGCAAAGCATTGTGGGTCCCAACCTGGGTCCTGGTCTAGCTACCTTAAATGGTCAACAGAGCTGGTGTGATCCAACTGCTTAGCAAGTCATCTTCAATAATACTGCAGCATCTGATGTTTCCAGATAATTCTATGCGACTCCAGGTTTATTTCCACCTGAATAATAAATTAGATAGAAAAACACAGAATACAGCCTACATGTGGAATGTTTCACACGTAACAGCTGCTTTTACTGTTCTAAAATTCAGTGTTCTTCTAGGAAGTAATAAGTATTTTTAAAAGAAAAAAATTCCTTCCAGTAGCACCTTAAAGACCAACTAAGTTAGTTCTTGGTATGAGCTTTCGTGTGCATGCACACTTCTTCAGATACCTTCTTCAGATTCTTCTTCAGATTCAGTGTGCATGCGCACGAAAGCTCATAACAAGAACTAACTTAGTTGGTCTTTAAGGTGCTACTGGAAGGATTTATTTATTTTTTGACTATGGCAGACCAACACGGCTACCTATCTGTAACTGGAACTATTTTTAAAAGATTGAACTTCCAGTAGATAATAAAGAGAGCTACATTATCCCCAGATCCTAAGAGTACCTTCATGCACAGCAAGCCAGGAGTTAATAAACAGAGCGTTTGAATGGCAGGAAGACATTGATTTCTAGAGTTTCTGTATTGTACTGAAGTCAGAGGTGAAAGAGTTCATGCACAATGGAGACGTTGCTTTCAAATAAAGGCAGCTCTGGAAAAGGAGGAATTTGAACAGGAAATCTTTGGGAAATTATACAGGAACCATTAGACTTTCTTTAAAAAAAATCAACGCCACAAAAAAAACCCTGATATCTTTCCCATATGATCCTGAATGAAGAAACTGTATTCTTAAAGAAATGCTTATGTTATGCAGTCTGCTGGAACTGGGGCTGATTTGTTTGTCCTTAATCCTTGTGTATATTGCAAAACGTGGATACTTCCAGCTGGGAATGTGTCTTTAAATGTAAATGCTTCTAAATGGAACAACCCAAGGTCCCAAAACAATCTGACCTAGGGGCAAATACCTTGCGGCAGCCAAGTATACAAAACTTTCTTCTCTTCCCAACTGCATGTTGAGGAAAGCAGGCAGCAATGGCAGCCTGTTATAGTGCTGACAGGTACTGCTATGCTTCAACTACCAAGCTGGGGTGTATAATATTAAAAAGGCATAAGTCAACTCACGGGAGGATTCCTCTAACATTACAGTAAGACTCAGATGCTTCAAAGGGCAATGCAGGACCAGAATGTGTAGAATCTTTGGTACCAAGCACTTAGTCCTCCCGCTCTGGATTTGGGCCTGAAGGATCAGGCCAAAAAAAGCTTGGACGCAGAAGGGTAAGTTGAAGGCAAGCACAATTTGTGACATTGCACTAACGTAATTGCTGGTTGTGGGGCATGTCTGTTAATACAGCAAATCTTAAATAAGATATACAATGTCAAAATAACAACAACATGCACGACTCAGTATCTCAAAGCCAAACAGTCTTAATATGTCTGAAATAAGTCCATGAGAACAACTCTCCATGTGTATACTTGTTCTAACTGAATCCCAACAGAACTTAATTCAACGTTCCACCAAATAGGTCAACTCCAACCTTAGAAAGGCAATTTGCTCTTTTTACGAGAGAGAGAGAAATAGAGAGAGAGAGAGAGAGCGCACTGAATTGTATAGTTCCTTTTTAGGCCAACCAGAAGAAGATTCATGAAACAGAGACTGGAATCTGGGTTTCTTGTTGTCAGAGTTACATTGGGATCACACAAGTATACACATAGAGAGTTGTTCTCATGGACTTATTTCAGGAATATTGGGACATTTTGTCTTTCAGGTACTAAATTGCACGTGTTATTATTTTGGCATTATACACATTATATAAGATTTCATGTATTAGAAGGTGTCAAAATGTCGTACATTATTGTTAATGAATTTTTGTATACCACATACAGAGTTCTTTAGTTTGTGATTTATCTCTCTGTATTCCTTGGGTGTGGTATTGGGCATGTCTGTTAAGGCATCAATCTTAGCTTCCAAATTCCTGGCTTTGTGGGGTTTTAGACCTGACTCCTGACTTGTTGCACATTCCTGCCTCCTGGTTCGACCTGTGATCTTGGTCCCCGCCAGCTCCAGGCTCCTGGCTTCTGACATTCTCCTGACTGTTACCCATGGCCCAGTCCTCTGTGGCAGTTGATTATATCAGTTCATGCAAATGAAGTGCTCTGTTGAGTCATACTGTAGTTATGCCGACATTCTTCAACCAGACCTGCTCCTCAGTCAGCTCCCAGTGGTTGCTGGAAGTATATTTAGGGCAGGACAGCCAGTCACATCACTCTAGCATTTCCAACCTTACCTGACTTCGTCCTCCACTCCCCTTTATGCTTCACCATATAATAATGGTAGTAATACAATTCCTTTCTATATCGATTGATTTTAAGCATGTCACATTTCAGAATCAGAAATCATCCCAAAGCAGCTTATAAGAAAAAGTCAAAGCAATAAAATAAAACATTATTAACTATACCATTGAAACCAATAAAATACAATATTTATCTCATTAAAAACAAAGCAGCAGATAGTAAAACCACATGTAAGCACAACAGCTAAGCCTTTCATTCCTGGCACAGGATACCAACCACTCTAGCTTATCTTAACTAAAAGCAGATTTGGAAAAGCCTGAAAGCTCATCATAAGAAAAAATCAAGTTGACTAGCTTGAAAATATTATTATTACTATTATTATTATTTACTACAGGGCCAAGCTTGACTTGCTACTAGAAATATATATATATATATAATTCCATTTTCACCCAACTGCTTCTGTACCAACCTGCGTGGAAAGAATCCAGAAAAAGAAAACAAACCATCAAACACAAGACAGCATGTGCTTTAGTAATGTTGTGAGATCATAGTATAAAGTTTAGAATTGGAGTGGAAATAGAGGTCAATATTAGAATGACTCTAAAGAAGCTGCTACTTATTTGTTTATGAAAGTACAGTACTTCTTTCGTCAAAAGTAGCATGTTTTCCCATGGATTTCTGAACATGTGATGGAAGATTACAGTAACCAGAATAACCTTGTCTAATAGCCTGTCAACAATGCCTGACAATGATGGTTCTGCCATCCCCCATTCTGCAGATTTCCCCAATTAACCATGTGGGCAGAACAAAGAACTTCCCAGACCTGAGTAACCACTGAAATCTGGAGCCCAAAAGCTTCTATCACTCCTCACAATGCAACTGTGCTCAAGCTAGTCTCCAGCCTTCATTGTTATCTTGACATCTAGCTTCAGGAGTGACCTCAGATACCCATCAGTCATGTTCTGCCTGCACAAAAGAACACATCAAAAGTGTAGGTAAAAGAGGATGGAGAGGAGAGGTGGAGGGATTTTTCTGATGCACATTTAAGAAAATAAAGTTACTGTTTTTTTAAGAGCATCAGTAAAGGTTATTTTATATATTAAACCCACCCAATGCCCACTGTCACAGGGTGGTCTGAGCATGAATACTGGGTGGATATAAGTTATTTTTCAGAAGTCTGTAGTAGTAGTACAATAATGATTATAACAATATGATTGTACCTATCAATAACGTAAACTATAATAATAGATCACAAGAATTTAAGAATGGGCCCTGCTGGATCACAACCCAGAGTCCAGTATGCTTTTCTTACTCAAAGGCTCATAGCTCTGACCTCCCTGCTTCAGTATTCCTTTCATACTAGTGTTTTTTCCCCACTGGAGGGCCTTAACAGCAGCTCTGAGGGGTGATTTACGTTTGGGAAACAGTGTGTGGGAAAGTTAAACACCTCCCGCCCTCATTGACCGAGCAAGATCAGAGCTCTCTGCCGCTGCGTTAAAGTTACAATCGCTTACAATTGCTCCGCCAATATATTTGGTATGATATTTGTTTGATCTTCTGTTATATAAGAATATGCCTGGAAAGGTATTCTTATTCTTATTCTTATTATGCAGTATGGGAATGTTTGCATTGAAATAAATAATAAAAGGCCAAAGAGAAAAACAAATTCAGAACAAGAAATAATGTTATATATAGGCGTCACTGTATTTTGTGGTTCCGGTGAGTGTTATTCTTTGATGAGGTCTTCATGCAGCGAAAGTACCAAAAGGCTTTCACTGGTAGGGCTGCCATACGTCCAGAATTTCCCAGACATAGCTGGGATTTAGCAGTTGCAAGCCGTGTCTGGATGGAAATCGCTGAAATGTCTTACAGTATTTGTTTGTAGGTCCCATTTTCATTTCCAAGAGCTTTACTGCTGCACAATGTGACTAAACTGGTCTGAATTATTATGCAGACAACATACAATATTCCTGGATGCTATAAAGAGTGTTAAAATCAATTGCTGGTAGTGTCTGCCTACCGATACTTCTGTGTAGAACTTCAATCCCAAATTGAATGAGGAATACAGTCTGCTAAATATTGGAATCTATATAACCCATGTGATATCATGCAGCAGCAAGCTAAACTGACTCCCTTGCTGCAGAGCAGCAGAGAAAACAGCCTGTAGGTTAGAGATTTCAAATTATCCTTGAGATTTCTTGCTACCTGGCATATTCACAATTCCAAACTTATATCCTGAGCTCAGCTAGATAGTCAAATGGAATGTACATGCCAGCATTAACTGCTGCTGAACAGATGTTAACCCTGCCTTCCACACATGACTCTGGAATGCAATAAAATTAGGCCGTTCTGGGAAAATATTTTGTCTTCATTTACTTACAGTGCTGACTGGAACAATGGGTTTGATCTTCTTTAGCCTTGGCCCATGGAAATAATCCTTAAGCACAAGAAAGAAGTGATCTATAGGGTTATGACATAACTTTTAAGAGAAGCACCTTAAGGTAAATCTTAAAGAAATCAACGCCGCCTGAATCGTTAGCGCAAGGAGGAAAGAAACAGGATGATCATCCACATTTTTTCCTGTTAGTTAAACACTGCAAATAATAATTGGTTGCACACTGCAATTGTTAGTTAAGAACTTGTTAAGCTGGAAAATCAAATACAGTTGAATACTCTTTTGGTTGTTGGGCCAAAATGGCTATGATGATGGGAGATCTGTGATGGGCTTTCCCACATTTTTTTCTACAATCCTAAAAGCAGCTAAGGAGCATTGGATCAGGACCATGGAGGTGGGGGACAACCTCATCCCCTTTATCCCAGTCATAACTCCTCTTCCCACTGCAAATTGTTGCTTTCTACATGGACAGAAAACATAAAGGCTCCATTATGGGTACCTGCTTATTTCCACCGGAGAACAAAAAACCAGCTTCAAAGGAAAAATCCTTTGGAAAATAGTACCATGGTTCCTCCATCCCCACCCCAGCACCCTAATCTGACTTATCCTTCCCTTCAAACTTCCATATGTCTTCAGAATTATCTGGGCCAGCAGAAGATATGGCAGCAGGTTAACAGGCTGTAAAAAAAGATATTGAACCTTCCATTCTATGTTGGAACCTATTTTGACCACATCAGATCAGTGGGTATGGACAATGCCAGCATGGACTTGTTAGAGTAGAAATGGAGATAAAATGAGCTTCAGAAATTTTGCTCATTCAAGTGGGGCAGCACATGTACATATCCAAAAAGCAGCTTCAGGTGGCCTTGTGATTTATGTTTGCCATTATTTCTGCAGGTACCTACATAAGTAAGATTACTGCTTACAGTGAACAAATTTGTGCTGAGATATCATAATATTGTCTGAGTACGTGTCCTTGCCTGGCAGTTGGATAAGGCTGAGTCTATGTTTAGTTTCACACAACCCTAGGAATATGATATATTCAGAGAAAAGTATTGCTCTCAAAGATTTGACAAATTAAGCTTTCTCAGACCAGTTGATAAGCCCAAGAGATTTACACTATTAAAAATTTATTGGCACTTTATGGGAAATCAATGCATCATTTTATGTTAAAGTGTCCATTATTTGGAAGTAATATAAACTTAGCTTAAAACAATAACAGAAAGCAAAGTAATTTATCAGACTTGTGGCTTACAAGCATAAATGTCAAAGAGCTCTACTTAATTTTTCATTTTCAAGTTCAATTTGCTAACCAGTTTTGAGTCTTAAAGGATGAAAACTCTGGCTACTAGCTTTGAAGAACCTCCATTGGCTTTAGAAGAAAGCTCAGGTTTATACAGCCAAAGAGTTAAATGTTAAAGGATTTCAGCTTGGTATGCAGTGATTTCTAGGAACGTGTAGAAAAATATATTACCTGGTAAAATTAACTGAAGCTTCTACATGAACAAGATTTGATATAAATACTAGATGAGATTTATGGTGAAACAATTGCATTTTACCAGCAATTGTACCAGAGAGCCAGCCAGATCCTTATAAAAGTACTGTAGATATCAACATAAGAAGAACTCTATCAAGAAGAAATGAACTCCATTGAATCACTGTGCTATATCGAAGTTCTCATTTTATTTGTTTTTAATGATGAAAATAGATATAACTTCCCAAGCCAACTTGTCCATAAAAATCCACAGGATCTAAACCAGAACTGCTAATGGAAACTGTTTATTGGTTCGCCAAATAATTTATAAGGTTTGGACACATTAAATGGAAACACATTAAGGAATGATGTCACAACTCTAAATGTATACTGCTGCCATTCTGTTGCCTTCACCAAGAATGAACTGATTGTAGCAAGTGCATTCAGGAATGCTGTAATGGTTGTGCAGAAATAAGAATGTTTTTCCACTTTTACAAGCCATCAAAATACACAGGAGAGTTTTATAAGAAAGCAGGAAACAATAGCCTCCAGATGAGATGCGGTATCCTCAGTGATTGCTTGCAGTCCCAAGAATAACAAAGTCTAACAGTATATTTTCTCAAGGGGCCACTTGTGATTGCAAAGCCTGAAATGACCAAGAAGATTAAAGTACAAGGTGTGGCTTTATCTGAAGGTCTGCACAAGATCAGTTTGCTTGGTAGAAGATTTGCCATTGCTTATTGCCATTGTCTTTAAGCCTATACAGTGGTACCTCGGGTTAAGTACTTAATTCGTTCCAGAGGTCCGTTCTTAACCTGAAACTGTTCTTAACCTGAAGCACCACTTTAGCTAATGGGGCCTCCTGCTGCCGCCGCGCCGCCCGCGCACGATTTCTGTTCTTATCCTAAAGCAAAGTTCTTAACCTGAAGCACTATTTCTGGGTTAGCAGAGTCTGTAACCTGAAGCGTATGTAACCTGAAGCATATGTAACCTGAGGTACCACTGTATAACATTAGAAATGCGGTGTTTCTGCACTAAGCTTCCTCTTAGTACCATATTGAAAGTGAAAATGTATTAAATCCTGTTTGTTTGTTTTCAAATTTGCACTGAAGAAATATACAGTGGTACCTTGGTTCTCAAACACCTTGGTACTCAAACAGCTTGGAACCCAAACACTGCAAACCGGGAAGTAAGTGTTCTGGTTTGCGAACTTTTTTCGGAAGCCAAAAAAAGCCCTCTTCGGATATTTATTGCACATCTAAGGAATTTTTTATATGATCATATACCCAGAATATACCCACTCTACTCAAATATCCAAGCCAAGGAGCCAGGACAAACAGGATGTGGTCTAAACCACTAGGCCTCTTGGGCTTCCAATCAGAAGGTCAGCCGTTCAAATCCCTGCGACAGGGTGAGCTCCCATCGCTCTGTCCCAGCTCCTGCCAACCTAGCAGTTCAAAAGCACACCAGTGCAAGTAAATAAATAGGTACCACTGCGGTGGGAAGATTAACGGCATTTCCATGTGCTCTGGCGCTCATCATGGTGTTCTGTTGCGCCAGAAGCAGTTTAGTCCTGCTGGCCACATGACCCAGAAAGCTGTCTGTGGAAAAACGCTGGCTCCCTTGGCCTGAAAGCAAGATGAGCACCGCAACCCCATACTGTAGTCATCTTTGACTGGACTTAACCGTCGGGGGTTCTTTACCTTTTACCTTTTACAAACAGGATTCTATTCTAAACTGGCTAAGGGATTCTGTGAGACTTTAAGATTAGTAAACTTCTACTATCCACAAGTATAAGCAGTCCCAAGGGGGAGGTAGGTGACAAACAGCTCACTCCCCCATTCCTGGACTCTTGTAGCTATATGAAGGAAATGCACTTTTCACATTCAAATCTAAACTGAAATATAAACTGAAAAATTTAATCAGGTTGCAGTCCTAAGCTCGCTCACTCCTTCAGAACTAAACCATGGAGGAAATGTGTTTAGAATTGGAGCCTTAATATATAATATAATATAATATAATATAATATAATATAATATAATATAATATAATAATAACATTATTATTTCTCTTTCAGAAATCTAACCAATAAGGAAAAAAAGCTCACCCACACTTTGTCCTTTTGTGAAATTTCTCTTTTGGTGTCACCACTGTGACCACAAATTTATATTTTCTTCTCCACAGTCCAGTCAACTCAGGATCAAAGCGGTAATAAAGTCTACCAAAAAAAAGTTAACCATTACTGAGCTGTCTCTAAGATGTGGAAGGAATGCGAAATCTCTAACTGATTAAAATCACAACAAATAGCTAGGAAATGGCTGAATAAATAAACATAATGGGAGCTGAAGACATCACTGTGGAGGAAATGAATGATGGAAGCAATGACCTGGTGATAATTCCAGTTGCTGATGGAATTTAGGTTCAAGATATCAGACTACTATTGTTTACACTTGGCTTATGGCTTTGGGTGGGTGCCTAATGGCAGTAAAGAACCTTCGATATAGTATGGAGAACAACAGACGCAACTTGTTTCTGAGAAAATAGATCAAAATACCAATTTAACTTTTAATTTTTTATGAAACACTAAGAAATATCAACAGATCATGCTTGAACTGTGCTTTGGGAGACTCAATTCTAACTGCACTTCCATTGAAAAAAGTGGGACTTCTGAGTAAACATGCATAGGCGTGAGCAGATAGCAATGATATTAGGCTAAAAAGATGACCTAATGGGTTCTGTGGGTGATTTAAGAATATTATTCTTCTGTTTGTAAATGGTTTTACATGATTTTAATATTCTATTTTTACATGGCTGTGAACCACCCAGGGACCTTATGGTTAATGGTGGATAAGAAATCTAAAATCCATTATTGTTGTTGTTATGCTATAGGTTGAATAGCAGTGATGTCACCCAGCTCATGGCACCATTTCTCAGACTAATAAAGTTGCAAAATCTTCCATTGGAGGTGGCTCTTAATTAACAAGGTTGCTAAGGCTTGTCTTCTCACTTCCTTCTGGCTAATGATGGAATGTGAAAACAATAGCTTCATCCAGACAGCATCCCAGAACATGACATGAATGCAGGTGTTCTGAGTCAGGATGTCAAACTGGTATGATTGCAGGACTGTTTTCCCTCCTAATGTGGCCTCGGATCTATCCAAAATAAAGAAAACATCTCAGGTGCCACGAAGTTGAGCTTCATAAAATGTCTTTAGTTTAGCATCTGCTACTCAGGTGTTGGCTGAAGGTCAAACTAGAAACGAATGTAGGCATCACACCCCCCCCCCCCCAAATACAGTATGCATGTCCAACTCGCACGTGACCATGTATATGTGCCATGCCAGGAAATAAATGAATAAATTAATTGGATACTTGAAACCATCGCATAAACACAGTTAATATCACGTTGAGAGTCATACTGGGATGGCTTGTCATGTGGTTAGCTGGCTTGTGTGATTGATCTCTAGCAGGGCTGGTGTAAAGAAGTCTATGTACAGTTACAGAGAGTCGATGGCCATTTTTTCTTCAGCTCCTTATGACTCTGCTGTTCCAAACCTTTTCAGTGAAGTCTTATGCATGTTTTACTCAGTTTCCTCAGTCCAACTGAATTGAGAGGGGCTAACTCTCAAAGTGGTTAGGGACGCGGGTGGCGCTGTGGGTAAAACCTCAGTGCCTAGGACTTGCCGATCGCATGGTCGGCGGTTTGAATCCCCGCGGCAGGGTGCGCTCCCGTCATCCGGTCCCAGCACCTGCCAACCTAGCAGTTCGAAAGCACCTCCGGGTGCAAGTAGATAAATAGGGACCGCTTACCAGCGGGAAGGTAAACGGCATTCCGTGTGCTGCGCTGGCTCGCCAGATGCAGCTTGTCACGCTTGCCACGTGACCTGGAAGTGTCTGCGGACAGCGCTGGCTCCCGGCCTAGAGAGTGAGATGAGCGCACAATCCTAGAGTCTGGCAAGACTGGCCCGTACAGGCAGGGGTACCTTTACCTTTACCTTTAACTCTCAAAGTGACTAGGCATAGGACTGTGGCCTTAATACAGAATCAGAATACGTAACACCAACTACAATGCTATAAATAAAAAAGAAGAAAAGGTTTATTTAAATCACTGTGCATATTTGTCACTATTCCTCAACCTGCAATGCTTTGGGGATAAGCTGTAAAGTAGTCACCATATACCCCACACTTCTGCTTGTCCTGTGCTTAGAAAGCCTTGCCCCGATCCTTTCAAAGGGGGAAACTGCTCTTCAGCTCTAAATTGGAGCAAACATCAGTCCAGAGAAAACCCAAATTGCCATATAAAGTTCCATGTCAGAGTGATTCCCTCCTCCTCCCTCCAGAGGTTTCCCAGCAAAGACACACTCTTTAAAGCTGAAGCAGAGCAAATAGCAATCTGTCGAAAACACCAATTGTGCTTAAGCTTTAAAGAACAGGTTTTTGCAGGGAAAGTTCTAGAGCAAAAAGTAGAAGAAAAAAGTACTCCAACACAAGAGTTTTAAAGTGCAGAACCATGTCTGGAAAGAGTGGTACAAAAGTTAAGTGTGGAAAAGTCCTGCGACTGAGTGCTAAAAAGCAGTTTTACTTAAGAGAAAGCAGGACAAGTGTGGATATGCCCAGTTTAGTAAAAATGTGTTTGTGTAGTTGTGTGTTTTTTTTAACAAACTCATGCCCAATAGAGAATATCAGGACTTTCCTAATGTAGTGATTCACCTGAGGCAGGAACCAGAAAATTGGGGTTGTTCTGGGTAAGTCTATCACAATGAAAATATACATTTGGGACAGTGCGCCTGGTATAGAAGCACAACGCCTTCCATTGCAAAACAAAAAACAAACAAAAAGGCAGTTTATCTTTATTGATTTATTACACATAGTTGTGGTTGTTTATGTAAAGATCCTGGTCCTGTGCATACTTGCATAAATATCCTTCAATGTTAATGAACTTGCACGCCCTCATATGCAAAAATTACCAAAAGAAAGTTTGGCGTATTCACTGGAAGAAGAAGAAAAAGGGCATCTGCATTCACCCATATTATAAAGTTTTATGTGACTTTTTTTTAAAAAGGAAGCGACTTTATACTCATTAACGCAGCAGAGTTTGTTGCTTTTTCAGACCTTGGTGCGACACTGCCCACTGTTGAGCACCCGGCCAGCCAGCTAGCTAGCTGAGCAAGTTAAGCAAATATTATCATTATTCTGTCATAATCCGCAAACGCGCGCCCTCTGGCGGCCAGGATGAGCGACGGCGATGACTGCAGCTCTGGGGTTTTTGAAACGGGCGAAGACTGAAAGTGGGAGGGTTTCTGGTGGAGGCGGGGCGCAGCCCTTGCTGCTGCAGCCGCCTTCCTATTGAGTCAGAGGCGCGTTGCGAGCTGAAAGCGATTGTAACAAACAGAAGCCCGAAGAGCGAGCTAGGCGGGCGTTCTGATTAGCGCGCTGGGACAAAGTAAAAGAATCTCGGGAGGCTGAACGTTCCAAAGAAAGTTACATTCCAGGGTCGGAGCAGCAGCAACAAGCGGCCGCCCGGGGGGCACTTTCTCACGGAGGCGGTGGGTCTTCCCAGCCCTTGTTGAGCGAGGGCGAAGAGGAGGAGGCGAAGGACGAGGGGGGGTTTCAAACTGGGGGCCGAGAAAATGAATCGGAGCTTTAATAAATCTCAGAGTCTGCGGTATTTTGGCTACAGCGCGGTGGAAGTGAAAAGTAAGGTAAGGACATAAGGAATAACTACTTGCAGCCCGGATTAACCTTCCTTCCCCGCCCCCCCCCCCCGCTTTCCAGTACCTTTCCCCCCACCTCCTCTAACTTCTTTTTAAAATGAATGGAGACCCCCCCATCTCCTTGCATCCTCCCGCCCCCTCCCCTTATGATGCTTTGTCTTGCGTCTGAAAAAAACGAGATTGCTCTAGTTTTCCACCGGAGGGAAGAAACTTACTCCGGCAGCAACTTCTTTTTTTCTTTTAAACGTGTCTGCGCCAATTTATGAAAGAATATAAGGATAAGGGAATATTCGCCCACCAGCCCCCCCCCCCTTGACTTGCTATGAAACACATGTTTTCCCTTCTCTCTCCACCATAGGGAACGTATCCCATAGCAACTTGTCCCGAGATCACTAGGGTGTTTGTCGTGAGGGGTGGGTTTACGTCTCCGCCTGGACATTTTCCACAGATTTTGTTTTTGTTTCAATGTGGCTTCGGGGGCGCCTGGATCTTTAATCTCCGGCTTCGTCGGTTTGCTGGGATCAGGCGGCGATCGCGGCACGTTTCTTGCTGGTGGGCCGTTCACAACAAAAGGGCTTTCCAACTAGGGCGGCGGGAGGTGAGGTGGGGGGAGCTCGGGTGGAAGGAGAAGCAGGTTAGGCTGGCTCAGATCTGGATTAGTGAACCTCAAAAGAGGAGGGCCGATTGGAGGGGGGATGCTATTGCCGCAAAGCCCCCCCTACTCCCCACTCCTCCCCCACGCGCTCGCGGTCGAGTTAAACTTGATCGCCACTCGCGTGGGAGTGAGTGAGTCCAGTCCCTGCAAAGCGCTCGGCTGCCTCTGCTTAACGTTTCCCATTGTTCCTCCTTATGGAAGTACTTCGAAACCTTTTGTGTTTTGGTTTGAAAATATTGCCGTGGACGCGGGAAGGGACGACTGGACTACAGACACAGCGGGGGGGGGGGGGGAGAGAGAGAGCTTTATTTCTCTCCCCTGAATGCAACCCTCAAGAAACGCCAGACAGCCTGCTGCTAAATCCCATACTGGCCCTCTTGAATCTGCTCCTGGCCCTGTTGCTGCCTTGCAGGTCTTGAGCTCTGCGAACTCGCTCTCTTTAATTCGTGTTTAAACTTGTTTGGAGAGTAGTAGACTCCCTTTCTCCCTCTCCCTTTTCCCGGTGACACCTGATCTCTCAGCTCTTCCTTCGTCGCGGGGGGGGGGGTGAGGGGAGGAGGGAAGTTCTTGCGAGTTACCAAACGTAGTCTTCACGTTTTTGGTGTTTCCCGCTGAAAGGGCACAACTCTGACTTTAAGTGCATTCGGATCTATTTGCACTACTACACCCTCTCAATCTGTCCGCCCCGCCCCGCCCTTGCTTTCTTTTAGAAAAGGCCTTTTAAGTAAAGCCTGCCTTTCTTGCCCTAGGACGAAGGTGTAAGCTTGTAATGAAGGATGAATTACAGGCATCTGAAGTCTATGCTTGGAATGCTGCTTCATAGTTCCAAGAGCTTCCGGTTTTCAGATAAATCAGCCAAGGGATGGGAGGGGACCATAACATAAGAAGAGGCTTGTTGAATCAACCCAAAGGCCTATCTAGCCCGGCCTCAGATGATGTTTGCCTACCCTACACCAACCATTAGCCCCCATCAACATGGCCAATGATGAGCGATGATGGGAGATGTAGTCAAACAACATTTGGAGGAGCACAGGTTGCCCATCCCTGATCAGTTCCATAAACCAGCCAACCAGGTGTAAGGGGAGAAGGCAACAACTTTTGCCCCATTTTATGCTCTTAGCCTTTGGTATTCAGAAGCATATTGCCTCCCAACATGGATGTTAAATTTAGCTGTCATTGCCAATACAGTGGTAAAGGTAAATGTAAATGGACCCCTGACCTTTAGGTCCAGTCGTGGCCAACTCTGGGGTTGCGGCGCTCATCTCGCTTTATTGGCCGAGGGAGCCGGCGTACAGCTTCCGGGTCATGTGGCCAGCATGACTAAGCCGCTTCTGGCGAACCAGAGCAGCAGACGGAAATGCCGTTTACCTTCCCGCCGGAGCGGTACCTATTTATCTACTTGCACTTTGATGTGCTTTCGAACTGCTAGGTTGGCAGGAGCAGGGACCGAGCAATGGGAGCTCACCCCGTCGCGGGGATTCGAACCGACGACCATCTGAGCAGCAAGTCCTAGGCTTCCTAGACCACAGCGCCACCTGCGTCCCTGTAATACAGTGGTACCTCGGCTTAAGTACTTAATTCGTTCTGGAGGTCCGTACTTAACCTGAAACAGTTCTTAACCTGAAGCACCACTTTAGCTAATGGGGCCTCCAGCTGCTGCCGCCGGAGCATGATTTCTATTCTCATCCTGAAGCAAAGTTCTTAACCCGAGGTACCATTTCTGGGTTAGTGGAGTCTGTAACCTGAAGCGTATGTAACCCGACGTACCACTGTACCCATTGATGGAGATACCTGTCATGAATTGTCATTTTAGAAGCTATCTAATATAGTGGCCATTGCCACATCCTGTGGCAGTGAATTCCGTAAGTTAACTAGGCGTGTGAAATAGCACTTCCTATTTTCATATATACAGATAGATTATTTTGGCGAGGGACTCGAAGTTCTAGTAGTATGAGAGCGGGGGGAGTAAGAATGCAGTTTGGCTATCTTCTTCTTACTAGTCATAATTTTGTAAATTCCTGTTATGTCTGTTTCCCCCTTGGACTAATAAGAGCACTTTAGTCTTTCATCATAGCAAAGGTACTTGAACCCTTTGAGCATAGTGAAGACTTGCCCTTTTGTGTGCTTGCATGGCATGCCTGCTATGACAAGTTTGCTAGAGTTGCCATATTTCAAAAAGTGTAAATCTGGATACAAAAGTTGTTGAACATTTTTTTTTGCAAAGCTGCTGCGTTTTTTGGGGGGGGGGTTGTGGCAAAGTTTGAGTTTTTGAGCTATTTTTAATGCAAATCGTCAAACTCTACACTACTGACATGGGCTGCCATATGTCTGGACTTTCCTGGACATTGCAGTGTTTTCTGCCCAGATGCTTCCAGGGGGCTGAATACCAGCTATGTCTGGAAAAGTCTGGACGTATGTCAACCCTGACTTGGCATCATTACATCCCAAAGACCCTGTTCAAGCAGGGGAGGCAGCTATCCTTGAAACAGCATGAGACCAGATTTGCCCTCTGCTTTTGTCAGGAGTTGTGCCATTCCAGGCAGCTTATCTATGACAAACGTATGCGTGACGTATGTTAATGAACTACACCAGAGAGGTGGAGTACCCATGGCCCTCTCTAGGTGTTGCCGGACTCCAGCTCCCATCATCCCCAGGCATTGTGCCCAGTAATCGGGGAAGGATGATAGGAATTGTAGCCCACCAACATCTGGAAGGCCTTCTCTTTCCCAAATCACTCTAGCCTCACCTTATCTGTATTCCTACAGCTACCTTGCTTTCCCACCCACTTTTATTTATTTCTCTCTCTTTCTTTCTTTTATTCTTGGCTTTGCCTTCCAAACTTGCCTTGCACGTGTAAGATCCACAGCAATACCTCTGGGTGGCGGTTGCTTTGCCTCTGTGTTCTCAACAG